>NC_091999.1:14841431-16041431 GCF_044704955.1 Pristiophorus japonicus | reverse complement strand
CCTCAACTGCTTCCTTGGGCAGAGAATTCCATAGATTCACAACCCTCTGGGAGAAGAAATTCCTTCTCAACTCGGTTTTAAATTGGCTCCCCCGTATTTTGAGGCCTTGCCCCCGAGTTCTAGTCTCCCCTACCAGTGGAAACAACCCCTCTGCCTCTATGTTGTCTATCCCTTCCTTGATTTTAAATGTTTCTATAAGATCACCCCTCATCATTCTGAACTCCAACGAGTAAAGACCCAGTCTACTTAATCTATCATCACAAGGTAACCTCCTCGTCTCCGGAATCAGCCGAGTGAATCGTCTCTGTACCCCCTTCAAAGCCAGTATATCCTTCCTTAAGTAAGGTGACCAAAACTGCACGCAGTACTCCAGGTGCAGCCTTAACAATACCCGATACAGTTGCAGCAGGACCTCCCTGCTTTTGTACTCCATCCCTCTCGCAATGAAGGCCAACATTCCATTCGCCTTCCTGATTACCTGCTGCACCTGCAAACTATCCTTCTGTCATTCAACCAATGGTAGAGCAGTAGAGGCGTGTCCTGCTCAGTTGGAGCTGTGAGCAGTGAGGGAAGCAGCTAGCAACTTGAGCTCCTGCCTGGAGAGCCCTGAGACCAGCCCAGGAAGAGAAGGAAGGAAGGGGCTTCACTACAACTTCTATCCAGAGGGAGAGGAGGAGAAAGCAGAAAACTTTAAACAACTTTTTCACCATTCTGCAAGGAGTTGGAGAGAGGGGGAAAAACCACAACAACCATCCAGTGTGGAAGGAGGGAGACTCTACAATTCTACAGGTGGGTGTGGGTGCATTTCCCCAAACAGACTTTGTTGTATCGGTGGGGGGAGGAAAGAAGACCACTGAGGGCTGGAACATCGCGGGGGGTGTGTGTGTGTGTGTGGTAGTGTGCGTGGGGGCCGTGCTTACAACTAGGCCCCCCCCACAATTGGAACCCCCCCCACCCCCCACATTTGCCTAGCCTGGGATAGCTGGAGCTACCAGGCTGAAGATTGTTGTTTTTCTTAAAACTCCCAATTAAAGATCGTTGGGAGTGCCTGGTGGCTCCAGCTACCCCAGGTGAAGACATCTTCTCCCCCCACCTGAAGACCACCCCAAGGACTTTTGTGTTTTTGCCATCTGGGGAGTGCACCCACCCACAGCTGCGAGGGGAGACCTGCCCTCGCAGTCCCCCCCACCCCTTCCCACCCCCCTCTCTCTTTCTCTGCTACTCTGTTTCTCCCCTCTCTCTCTGAGGCCTCTTCCTTCCAAATTTGCAAAAAAAAAACCAATTAAGACAACTGAGCAGAGGGAGCAAGGCCTCTCCCCAATTGTCAACGAGGGGAGAGGTACCTCGTTAAGAGCTCCTCTGCTCAGTTAATTTACGAGGCCAATTAAGACCTTTAAGGCCTGTGACTTTGGGGTGGGTGTAGCCCTTAAAGGGACCCCGTGATGGCGACCCCATCCACGCCGGTGGCAGGGCCAGCAAGGACGTATGCGCAGGTGGCAACCGCTTCCACGGCCCCTCCTGCGCCACCCGCTGCCCTGCCACCATTTAGATTAATTACTAGAAAACACGGGGTCAAGAGCTACACTCACCCCACAATGACCATCGAGGAGTGCGTGCGGGCGATGGCTGGGGTAGTCGGCCCCTCGGCCATTGTCGCAGCCTCCAAGATGTCTGGGAAGGCCGTGTTCTTCCTGGGGTCGGAGCGGGCGGTGTCCCTGGCCCTCGAAAGGGGGCTCACGGTGGGCGGGACGTTCCTGCCGGTGGATCCTCTCGAGGCCACCGCGCAGAGGGTCATCGTGTCGAACGTCCCGCCCTTTGTTCCCGCTGAGCTCCTCCTCCCTCACCTACAACAACTGGGGGAGGTAAGGTCGGGGATCAACCCCATACCGCTCGGCCTCAGGGAGAACAGCCTGCGCCACGTGTTCTCCTTCCGCCGCCAGCTCTTTGTCCGGCTGGCGCGGGAGGACACGACGGAGGGAGATTTTAATGTGGTGCACGAGGGGACTGCCTACCGCGTCTTCTGGACGTCGGACGGCGTGCGGTGCCATGCCTGCAGGGAGGTGGGGCACGTTCGCAAGAACTGCCCCGCCTCCAAGGCCGCCAAACCATCGAAGGCGGCCAAGGCTGGCGCCGCCGCCACCCCTCCCCCTAGTTGCGTCCGCGTGCCGGGAGCCGTAGGTGCGCGGGCATCGTCGGAGGCCTTTGTTTTCAGGGCCTCCGGCGGGGGGGAGGGAGAGCGTCCGAGCGGAAAGAAGGCGCGGAACAAGAAGAAACATCTAGAGGCGGGTCCCCTCAGTGCGCCGGATAATTTGACCACCGCGCTCGGCCCAACCCAGCCACCGGCGAGCGCGGGGTGCCCCGAGCCCGTGCCCGAGCCCTTGACCAATACCGCAGAGGGGCCCGGGCGCGGGCAAGAAAAGGAAAAGGGGGGGGCGGAGCGGGAGGCCTCGGCAGACATGGAGGTCTCCCTGACTCCGCGCGCCCCCAGGAACAAAAAGAGGCACCGCCCCAATGACGCGGAGGGGGAACAACATCCCTCCGCGGAGGAGTCGGTGCCCGCCGCGTGTCCCGCATCCCCCACCAGCGCCCCCAAATTGCGCTGCAGGCGCGAGGAGTCTTTCCCCGGGGAGGGTGAGACAGTTGAGGCTGCCCAGCCTCTGCCTCCCGGGGATGGAGTGGAAGATCTGCCTGTCGTGGGGGGCGTGGGGACCGCGGAGCAATGCGTAGCCGCCGGGCCGGGCGTCCCGGGGACTGAGGCGGGCGAGGCCGAAAAGGCCGAACCTGAGCCCGCCCAGCCAATACCCAACTTCCCCCGGGAGACGCTCGACCCGGCAGAAACACAATTTACTGTTTTTAATGAAACTGTAGATGCTGGGCCGGGGGGTGGCAGCGGGGAGGGGGAGGAACACCCACCCTCGCCCCTTACTTTGGAGCTGGAGCGCTTGGAGGGCCTGGGGATTTTCTATGGCCGGGTCTCTCCTTGTTCTCCGGTTCCTGGGGCGGAGGGGGAACCCCTTCCGCTGTCATTTCCCGACCCAGCACCATTTTTAAAAGAGCCCAGTGGGGACTCCTCTGCCGACGATCCTGGGGGTGGGATCGGGGCAGTGCCAGGGCCGGTTGGAGCGGCCGGTTCATTTGCCGTACCTTGTGCGGTCGATGGGCTGGCTGCTGGCGGCCACCTCCCGGAGGAGGACGGGGACTCGGTGGGGGACGCGGGTGAAGACCTAGAGACCACCGCCAGCGAGGCGGTGGATCTGCTCGCGGCCGCCGCTGAGGCCCTCCTCATTCCTGCAAAGGAACTCCGGGACTTTTTGGCCCAGAGCCGGGGTCGCCGCGACCAAGCCCGACTGGCCCTGGAAAAATGGTCCGAGCCGGAGCTGATCAAGGGGTCCGTCCGCGCCGCCGTTAAAACCTTGGCCGCGGGCGGGCCCTTGACAAAGGAGCAGCACCTTGAGCTGCGCGAGCTCGAGGGACTCCTCGCTGGGCTGCGGAGGGAGCGGAGTTCAACAAAAGACTCCGCTCCCTCCCCCACAATAGGTTAAGGTAGAGGTTGCACTATGCTTTTGCCATGAAGATAACCATAGCCAGCCTCAACATCAACGGCGGCAGAGGGGCACGCCGTAGATTTGACAATTTTTCGCTCCTGCGGGAGGGGAAATATGCGGTGTGCTTCCTGCAAGAAACCCACACCGTTCCGGGAGACGAAGCCACGTGGCTCCTGGAATGGCAAGGAGAGGTCCGCATGAGCCACCTCACCGCCATTTCTAGTGGGGTGGCCATCTTGCTGGGCCCGCATTTTCAGCCGGAGATCTTGGGGGTCGAGGAGCCCGTGCCAGGCCGCTTGCTGCACGTAACGGTTCGCCTGGGGGACGTGCCGCTCCATCTCGTGAACGTGTACGCCCCTCATCCCGGCCCGCAGCAAACGCGCTTCTTTGAAGAGGTGTCCGCTCTTCTTGGCTCCGTCGACGTCGGCGACTGCATTGTCCTCGGGGGGGATTTTAACTGCACCCTCGAGGCGAGGGACCGCTCCGGTGCCCCGCAGTGCATGACGGCGATGGAGAAGTTGAGGGACCTGGTCGGGTCCTTCGACTTGGTGGACGTCTGGCGAAATCTCCACCCCGACTCCAGCGCCTTTACTTGGGTGAGGCCTGGAGTTGGATGGTCTAGAGTCGACCGCCTTTACGTGTCTCGGGCGTACGTTTCCTGCGTCCCGGCGGCCTCCATGCGGCCGGTGCCGTGCTCGGACCACCACCTGGTGTGGGCGGAGCTCGCTTCGCTCCGCGCGAGGACGGGGTCCGCGTACTGGCACTTTAACAACCGGCTGCTGGAGGACGTGCGGTTCCAGGACTCGTTCCGTCGATTCTGGTCCGACTGGAGAAGGAAGCAGGGGGGCTTCCCCTCCTTGAGGCTATGGTGGGACGTGGGCAAGGCTCACGTCCGCGTCTTCTGTCAAGAGTACGCGAGGGGGTCGACCAAGAGGCGGGCGGCCAGAGTCGGGCGCCTAGAAAAAGAGGTGCTCGACCTGGAAGCCCGTCTCGGTCAAGTCGTCCAGGACCCGGCCCTGCGGACGGTGTACGAAGCGAAGAAGGCCGCGCTGAAGGACCTGCAGCTCGTCGGGTCCCGAGGCGCGTTCGTGAGGTCGCGGATCCGGTTCCTGCGGGATCTGGACCGCGGCTCCCCCTTCTTCTACTCGCTGGAAAAAAGGCAGAGTGTCCGTAAGCAGCTCTTGACGCTGCTGGCCGACGACGGCTCTCTCGTCTCGGATCCGGAGGGCGTCAACAACAGGGTCCGTGAATATTACGGGGCTCTGTTCTCTCCGGATCCGTCCAGCGAGGAAGCGCGTAGAGTTTTGTGGGAGGATCTGCCGAAGGTCGGCCCGGAGGGCGCCGAAAATCTGGAAGCTCCGCTAAGCCTGGCGGAGCTGACCGGTGCCCTCGCCCGGCTCTCGAGGGGAAAATCCCCGGGGCTGGACGGGCTGACCGTGGAGTTCCACAGGGCGTTCTGGGACGTCCTGGGGGGCGACTACGCGCGGGTCCTGGGGGAAAGTCTGGCGACCGGGGAGATGCCCCTCTCTTGGCGCAGGGCAGTCATCGTCCTGCTGCCTAAGAAGGGCGATCTCCGCCTCCTTAAGAACTGGCGCCCGGTCTCCCTCCTCAGCACGGACTACAAAATCTTCGCCAGGGCGATGTCTGCTCGCCTTGGTGCCGTGCTGGACCACATGATCCACCCCGACCAGTCATACACGGTCCCGGGCCGGACAATCCACGACAACATCCATCTGGTCCGGGACCTCATCCATTGCTCCCAGGAGGCTGGTCTGTCGGTCGCCTTCCTATCCCTCGACCAAGAGAAGGCGTTCGACAGGGTGGATCACGACTATCTGCTCGGAACTCTGCGCGCTTTCGGGTTCGGGACGCATTTCGTCGCCCGGATCCGACTTTTGTACGCCGCCGCGGAGTGTCTGATTAAGGTTAACGGGTCCTTGACGGCGCCCCTTCGCTTTAGGAGAGGGGTGCGCCAGGGATGCCCCATGTCCGGCCAGTTATACGCCGTTTGCGTGGAGCCTTTCCTGCGCCTCTTGCGGACGAGGTTGACGGGACTGGCTCTGCAAGGGCCGGGCGTGGAGGTCGTCCTCTCGGCTTACGCCGATGACGTGCTCCTCGCGGTAGAGGATCCCGCTGACCTGCGGAGGATGCGTGAGTGCCAGGAGATTTACTCGGCCGCGTCCTCCGCCAGGATCAACTGGGAGAAATGTTCCGGACTCCTGGTGGGTCAGTGGCGGGTGGACTCCCTGCCGGAGGAGCTCAGGCCTTTTGCCTGGAGCACGACCCATCTCCTCTATCTGGGAGTCTACCTTAGCCCCGACGAGGAAGCCTGGCCGGCAAACTGGCAGGAGCTGGAGGCCAAGGTCGCCGCTCGCCTAGGGCGCTGGACAGGACTGCTCCGAGTGCTGTCCTACAGGGGTCGAGCGCTAGTCATAAACCAGCTGGTGGCCGCAATGCTGTGGTACCGGCTGGTCACTTTGACCCCTCCCCCTGCGTTTGTCGCCAAGATACAGAAGAAGCTGGTGGACTTCTTCTGGAACAACAGGAAGCACTGGGTCTCTGTCGCGGTCTTGAGTCTCCCGCTTGAGGAGGGCGGTCAGTCGTTGGTGTGCGTCAGCGCCCAGCTCGCGACTTTCCGTCTTCAGACCCTGCAGAGATACCTTTACGTCGAGCCCCCTCCTAGGTGGTGTGCTCTGGCGAGGTATTTCTTCCGCCAGCAGCTCGACCTCAATTATGACATGCAGCTCCTGTTTGTGAACTTGGGGGGTGCCAGGACCGCCCTCCGGGAGCTGCCTGTCTTTTACAGGGAACTCATCAGGGTCTGGAACAAAGTCTCCACCAAGCGCAGCTCTCCGCCGGCTGGAGTGGCGGCCGTCCTGCAGGAACCGCTGCTCGGGAATCCGTACCTCCACGGCCGAGGCTTCATGTGGCGGTCGGAAGAGAGGGCTGTGGCTGGTGAGGTGACCAGGGTCAGGGACCTGCTCGATGGCGGAGGAGCGGGCTGGATGGCGCCAGTCACGCTGGCGCGGCGCCTAAATTCTGCCAACGTCCGCCGCGCGGCCGATGCCATCGAGTCGCTAAAAACAGCTCTGGGCCCTGACTCCGTTAGGTGTATCGAGGAGGCTCAAGCACGTGGGGAGATCCCGTCCGAACTGACCCCCGTCCGGACGGAATTCCTCATCGGCGCCAAACCCCGGAACCTCCCTCGGGGGCCGGCGCCTCACAACTTGAGCCGCCTCGGGGAAATCCCCTCCGTGCCTTTCAGTTCCGCGCGGAGGGGTTTCCTGTACGGGCTGCTCCTGCACACCCTCAACTTTGCCATCCTCGCCGGCCGTCCGGACACGCCATGGCGTACCATCTTGCCGTCCGGAGGAGGCGGGGGTCCCCGATGGAGGGCCCTCTACGCAGGGGTCCTCCCACTATTCATCGGGGACTTGGCCTGGAGGGTGGTGCACGGAGCAGTGCCGTGCAACAAATTTTTAAGCCGGTTCACGGACTCCCAGGCCGCCTGCAATTTCTGCGGTCTGGAGGAGTCCGTGTTCCATGTTTTTATGGAATGCACGAGGTTGCAGCCCCTGTTTTATTATTTGAAGGGGCTGCTCCTGAAATTCTGGCTGCACTTCAGTCCCACTCTCCTGATCTTTGGGCACCCTGTGCGGAGGGGAGCGGGTAGGTCCGAGGGCCTCCTCGTAGGACTGCTCCTGGGCACGGCCAAGGGTGCCATCAGCCGGTCCAGGCAGCGGGCGGTCGAGGGGGTCGTTCAACCTGACTGCCTGCCTCTCTTCCGCTCTTACATCCGATCCAGGGTGTCCTTGGAGATGGAGCACGCGGTGTCCACCGGTACGCTCGCGGCCTTCCGCGAGAGGTGGGCACCGGAGGGACTGGAGTGCATCATCACGCCCGGCAACCAAATTTTAATTTGATTTTACGTTTTAAAGTTTAATTTGTTTTAATTGCCGGTGCTTTTAGTGTCCCCCTCTCCTTTTATAGGGGGCACTGGAAAAAGGAAAAATTTGATTTTAGTGCCCCAAAAAAAAAACACAAAAAAATAAATAAAAAAGGGGCCTTGTAAATGTCTTGTGTGTGTCATCCAGGTCGGGTGGCACGGATACATGTTTTATGTTTTTGCAGGTGAACTCCAAAAAGAGTTTCAACCAATGGTAGAGCAGTAGAGGCGTGTCCTGCTCAGTTGGAGCTGTGAGCAGTGAGGGAAGCAGCTAGCAACTTGAGCTCCTGCCTGGAGAGCCCTGAGACCAGCCCAGGAAGAGAAGGAAGGAAGGGGCTTCACTACAACTTCTATCCAGAGGGAGAGGAGGAGAAAGCAGAAAACTTTAAACAACTTTTTCACCATTCTGCAAGGAGTTGGAGAGAGGGGGAAAAACCACAACAACCATCCAGTGTGGAAGGAGGGAGACTCTACAATTCTACAGGTGGGTGTGGGTGCATTTCCCCAAACAGACTTTGTTGTATCGGTGGGGGGAGGAAAGAAGACCACTGAGGGCTGGAACATCGCGGGGGGTGTGTGTGTGTGTGTGGTAGTGTGCGTGGGGGCCGTGCTTACAACTAGGCCCCCCCCACAATTGGAACCCCCCCCACCCCCCACATTTGCCTAGCCTGGGATAGCTGGAGCTACCAGGCTGAAGATTGTTGTTTTTCTTAAAACTCCCAATTAAAGATCGTTGGGAGTGCCTGGTGGCTCCAGCTACCCCAGGTGAAGACATCTTCTCCCCCCACCTGAAGACCACCCCAAGGACTTTTGTGTTTTTGCCATCTGGGGAGTGCACCCACCCACAGCTGCGAGGGGAGACCTGCCCTCGCAGTCCCCCCCACCCCTTCCCACCCCCCTCTCTCTTTCTCTGCTACTCTGTTTCTCCCCTCTCTCTCTGAGGCCTCTTCCTTCCAAATTTGCAAAAAAAAAACCAATTAAGACAACTGAGCAGAGGGAGCAAGGCCTCTCCCCAATTGTCAACGAGGGGAGAGGTACCTCGTTAAGAGCTCCTCTGCTCAGTTAATTTACGAGGCCAATTAAGACCTTTAAGGCCTGTGACTTTGGGGTGGGTGTAGCCCTTAAAGGGACCCCGTGATGGCGACCCCATCCACGCCGGTGGCAGGGCCAGCAAGGACGTATGCGCAGGTGGCAACCGCTTCCACGGCCCCTCCTGCGCCACCCGCTGCCCTGCCACCATTTAGATTAATTACTAGAAAACACGGGGTCAAGAGCTACACTCACCCCACAATGACCATCGAGGAGTGCGTGCGGGCGATGGCTGGGGTAGTCGGCCCCTCGGCCATTGTCGCAGCCTCCAAGATGTCTGGGAAGGCCGTGTTCTTCCTGGGGTCGGAGCGGGCGGTGTCCCTGGCCCTCGAAAGGGGGCTCACGGTGGGCGGGACGTTCCTGCCGGTGGATCCTCTCGAGGCCACCGCGCAGAGGGTCATCGTGTCGAACGTCCCGCCCTTTGTTCCCGCTGAGCTCCTCCTCCCTCACCTACAACAACTGGGGGAGGTAAGGTCGGGGATCAACCCCATACCGCTCGGCCTCAGGGAGAACAGCCTGCGCCACGTGTTCTCCTTCCGCCGCCAGCTCTTTGTCCGGCTGGCGCGGGAGGACACGACGGAGGGAGATTTTAATGTGGTGCACGAGGGGACTGCCTACCGCGTCTTCTGGACGTCGGACGGCGTGCGGTGCCATGCCTGCAGGGAGGTGGGGCACGTTCGCAAGAACTGCCCCGCCTCCAAGGCCGCCAAACCATCGAAGGCGGCCAAGGCTGGCGCCGCCGCCACCCCTCCCCCTAGTTGCGTCCGCGTGCCGGGAGCCGTAGGTGCGCGGGCATCGTCGGAGGCCTTTGTTTTCAGGGCCTCCGGCGGGGGGGAGGGAGAGCGTCCGAGCGGAAAGAAGGCGCGGAACAAGAAGAAACATCTAGAGGCGGGTCCCCTCAGTGCGCCGGATAATTTGACCACCGCGCTCGGCCCAACCCAGCCACCGGCGAGCGCGGGGTGCCCCGAGCCCGTGCCCGAGCCCTTGACCAATACCGCAGAGGGGCCCGGGCGCGGGCAAGAAAAGGAAAAGGGGGGGGCGGAGCGGGAGGCCTCGGCAGACATGGAGGTCTCCCTGACTCCGCGCGCCCCCAGGAACAAAAAGAGGCACCGCCCCAATGACGCGGAGGGGGAACAACATCCCTCCGCGGAGGAGTCGGTGCCCGCCGCGTGTCCCGCATCCCCCACCAGCGCCCCCAAATTGCGCTGCAGGCGCGAGGAGTCTTTCCCCGGGGAGGGTGAGACAGTTGAGGCTGCCCAGCCTCTGCCTCCCGGGGATGGAGTGGAAGATCTGCCTGTCGTGGGGGGCGTGGGGACCGCGGAGCAATGCGTAGCCGCCGGGCCGGGCGTCCCGGGGACTGAGGCGGGCGAGGCCGAAAAGGCCGAACCTGAGCCCGCCCAGCCAATACCCAACTTCCCCCGGGAGACGCTCGACCCGGCAGAAACACAATTTACTGTTTTTAATGAAACTGTAGATGCTGGGCCGGGGGGTGGCAGCGGGGAGGGGGAGGAACACCCACCCTCGCCCCTTACTTTGGAGCTGGAGCGCTTGGAGGGCCTGGGGATTTTCTATGGCCGGGTCTCTCCTTGTTCTCCGGTTCCTGGGGCGGAGGGGGAACCCCTTCCGCTGTCATTTCCCGACCCAGCACCATTTTTAAAAGAGCCCAGTGGGGACTCCTCTGCCGACGATCCTGGGGGTGGGATCGGGGCAGTGCCAGGGCCGGTTGGAGCGGCCGGTTCATTTGCCGTACCTTGTGCGGTCGATGGGCTGGCTGCTGGCGGCCACCTCCCGGAGGAGGACGGGGACTCGGTGGGGGACGCGGGTGAAGACCTAGAGACCACCGCCAGCGAGGCGGTGGATCTGCTCGCGGCCGCCGCTGAGGCCCTCCTCATTCCTGCAAAGGAACTCCGGGACTTTTTGGCCCAAAGCCGGGGTCGCCGCGACCAAGCCCGACTGGCCCTGGAAAAATGGTCCGAGCCGGAGCTGATCAAGGGGTCCGTCCGCGCCGCCGTTAAAACCTTGGCCGCGGGCGGGCCCTTGACAAAGGAGCAGCACCTTGAGCTGCGCGAGCTCGAGGGACTCCTCGCTGGGCTGCGGAGGGAGCGGAGTTCAACAAAAGACTCCGCTCCCTCCCCCACAATAGGTTAAGGTAGAGGTTGCACTATGCTTTTGCCATGAAGATAACCATAGCCAGCCTCAACATCAACGGCGGCAGAGGGGCACGCCGTAGATTTGACAATTTTTCGCTCCTGCGGGAGGGGAAATATGCGGTGTGCTTCCTGCAAGAAACCCACACCGTTCCGGGAGACGAAGCCACGTGGCTCCTGGAATGGCAAGGAGAGGTCCGCATGAGCCACCTCACCGCCATTTCTAGTGGGGTGGCCATCTTGCTGGGCCCGCATTTTCAGCCGGAGATCTTGGGGGTCGAGGAGCCCGTGCCAGGCCGCTTGCTGCACGTAACGGTTCGCCTGGGGGACGTGCCGCTCCATCTCGTGAACGTGTACGCCCCTCATCCCGGCCCGCAGCAAACGCGCTTCTTTGAAGAGGTGTCCGCTCTTCTTGGCTCCGTCGACGTCGGCGACTGCATTGTCCTCGGGGGGGATTTTAACTGCACCCTCGAGGCGAGGGACCGCTCCGGTGCCCCGCAGTGCATGACGGCGATGGAGAAGTTGAGGGACCTGGTCGGGTCCTTCGACTTGGTGGACGTCTGGCGAAATCTCCACCCCGACTCCAGCGCCTTTACTTGGGTGAGGCCTGGAGTTGGATGGTCTAGAGTCGACCGCCTTTACGTGTCTCGGGCGTACGTTTCCTGCGTCCCGGCGGCCTCCATGCGGCCGGTGCCGTGCTCGGACCACCACCTGGTGTGGGCGGAGCTCGCTTCGCTCCGCGCGAGGACGGGGTCCGCGTACTGGCACTTTAACAACCGGCTGCTGGAGGACGTGCGGTTCCAGGACTCGTTCCGTCGATTCTGGTCCGACTGGAGAAGGAAGCAGGGGGGCTTCCCCTCCTTGAGGCTATGGTGGGACGTGGGCAAGGCTCACGTCCGCGTCTTCTGTCAAGAGTACGCGAGGGGGTCGACCAAGAGGCGGGCGGCCAGAGTCGGGCGCCTAGAAAAAGAGGTGCTCGACCTGGAGGCCCGTCTCGGTCAAGTCGTCCAGGACCCGGCCCTGCGGACGGTGTACGAAGCGAAGAAGGCCGCGCTGAAGGACCTGCAGCTCGTCGGGTCCCGAGGCGCGTTCGTGAGGTCGCGGATCCGGTTCCTGCGGGATCTGGACCGCGGCTCCCCCTTCTTCTACTCGCTGGAAAAAAGGCAGAGTGTCCGTAAGCAGCTCTTGACGCTGCTGGCCGACGACGGCTCTCTCGTCTCGGATCCGGAGGGCGTCAACAACAGGGTCCGTGAATATTACGGGGCTCTGTTCTCTCCGGATCCGTCCAGCGAGGAAGCGCGTAGAGTTTTGTGGGAGGATCTGCCGAAGGTCGGCCCGGAGGGCGCCGAAAATCTGGAAGCTCCGCTAAGCCTGGCGGAGCTGACCGGTGCCCTCGCCCGGCTCTCGAGGGGAAAATCCCCGGGGCTGGACGTGCTGACCGTGGAGTTCCACAGGGCGTTCTGGGACGTCCTGGGGGGCGACTACGCGCGGGTCCTGGGGGAAAGTCTGGCGACCGGGGAGATGCCCCTCTCTTGGCGCAGGGCAGTCATCGTCCTGCTGCCTAAGAAGGGCGATCTCCGCCTCCTTAAGAACTGGCGCCCGGTCTCCCTCCTCAGCACGGACTACAAAATCTTCGCCAGGGCGATGTCTGCTCGCCTTGGTGCCGTGCTGGACCACATGATCCACCCCGACCAGTCATACACGGTCCCGGGCCGGACAATCCACGACAACATCCATCTGGTCCGGGACCTCATCCATTGCTCCCAGGAGGCTGGTCTGTCGGTCGCCTTCCTATCCCTCGACCAAGAGAAGGCGTTCGACAGGGTGGATCACGACTATCTGCTCGGAACTCTGCGCGCTTTCGGGTTCGGGACGCATTTCGTCGCCCGGATCCGACTTTTGTACGCCGCCGCGGAGTGTCTGATTAAGGTTAACGGGTCCTTGACGGCGCCCCTTCGCTTTAGGAGAGGGGTGCGCCAGGGATGCCCCATGTCCGGCCAGTTATACGCCGTTTGCGTGGAGCCTTTCCTGCGCCTCTTGCGGACGAGGTTGACGGGACTGGCTCTGCAAGGGCCGGGCGTGGAGGTCGTCCTCTCGGCTTACCCCGATGACGTGCTCCTCGCGGTAGAGGATCCCGCTGACCTGCGGAGGATGCGTGAGTGCCAGGAGATTTACTCGGCCGCGTCCTCCGCCAGGATCAACTGGGAGAAATGTTCCGGACTCCTGGTGGGTCAGTGGCGGGTGGACTCCCTGCCGGAGGAGCTCAGGCCTTTTGCCTGGAGCACGACCCATCTCCTCTATCTGGGAGTCTACCTTAGACCCGACGAGGAAGCCTGGCCGGCGAACTGGCAGGAGCTGGAGGCCAAGGTCGCCGCTCGCCTAGGGCGCTGGACAGGACTGCTCCGAGTGCTGTCCTACAGGGGTCGAGCGCTAGTCATAAACCAGCTGGTGGCCGCAATGCTGTGGTACCGGCTGGTCACTTTTACCCCTCCCCCTGCGTTTGTCGCCAAGATACAGAAGAAGCTGGTGGACTTCTTCTGGAACAACAGGAAGCACTGGGTCTCTGTCGCGGTCTTGAGTCTCCCGCTTGAGGAGGGCGGTCAGTCGTTGGTGTGCGTCAGCGCCCAGCTCGCGACTTTCCGTCTTCAGACCCTGCAGAGATACCTTTACGTCGAGCCCCCTCCTAGGTGGTGTGCTCTGGCGAGGTATTTCTTCCGCCAGCAGCTCGACCTCAATTATGACACGCAGCTCCTGTTTGTGAACTTGGGGGGTGCCAGGACCGCCCTCCGGGAGCTGCCTGTCTTTTACAGGGAACTCATCAGGGTCTGGAACAAAGTCTCCACCAAGCGCAGCTCTCCGCCGGCTGGAGTGGCGGTCGTCCTGCAGGAACCGCTGCTCGGGAATCCGTACCTCCACGGCCGAGGCTTCATGTGGCGGTCGGAAGAGAGGGCTGTGGCTGGTGAGGTGACCAGGGTCAGGGACCTGCTCGATGGCGGAGGAGCGGGCTGGATGTCGCCAGTCACGCTGGCGCGGCGCCTAAATTCTGCCAACGTCCGCCGCGCGGCCGATGCCATCGAGTCGCTAAAAACAGCTCTGGGCCCTGACTCCGTTAGGTGTATCGAGGAGGCTCAAGCACGTGGGGAGATCCCGTCCGAACTGACCCCCGTCCGGACGGAATTCCTCATCGGCGCCAAACCCCGGAACCTCCCTCGGGGGCCGGCGCCTCACAACTTGAGCCGCCTCGGGGAAATCCCCTCCGTGCCTTTCAGTTCCGCGCGGAGGGGTTTCCTGTACGGGCTGCTCCTGCACACCCTCAACTTTGCCATCCTCGCCGGCCGTCCGGACACGCCATGGCGTACCATCTTGCCGTCCGGAGGAGGCGGGGGTCCCCGATGGAGGGCCCTCTACGCAGGGGTCCTCCCACTATTCATCGGGGACTTGGCCTGGAGGGTGGTGCACGGAGCAGTGCCGTGCAACAAATTTTTAAGCCGGTTCACGGACTCCCAGGCCGCCTGCAATTTCTGCGGTCTGGAGGAGTCCGTGTTCCATGTTTTTATGGAATGCACGAGGTTGCAGCCCCTGTTTTATTATTTGAAGGGGCTGCTCCTGAAATTCTGGCTGCACTTCAGTCCCACTCTCCTGATCTTTGGGCACCCTGTGCGGAGGGGAGCGGGTAGGTCCGAAGGCCTCCTCGTAGGACTGCTCCTGGGCACGGCCAAGGGTGCCATCAGCCGGTCCAGGCAGCGGGCGGTCGAGGGGGTCGTTCAACCTGACTGCCTGCCTCTCTTCCGCTCTTACATCCGGTCCAGGGTGTCCTTGGAGATGGAGCACGCGGTGTCCACCGGTACGCTCGCGGCCTTCCGCGAGAGGTGGGCACCGGAGGGACTGGAGTGCATCATCACGCCCGGCAACCAAATTTTAATTTGATTTTACGTTTTAAAGTTTAACTTGTTTTAATTGCCGGTGTTTTTAGTGTCCCCCTCTCCTTTTATAGGGGGCACTGGAAAAATTTGATTTTAGCGCAAAAAAAAAAAAAAAAAAAAAAAAAAGGGCCTTGAAAATGTCTGCTGTGTCACCCAGGTCGGGTGGCACAGTTTAATGTTGTTTATGTTTTGCAGGTAGACTCCTAAAAGAGTTTCATGCACAAGGACCAATCGTGGAGCTGTGGAGGCGTGTCCTGCACAGTTGGAGCTGTGAGCAGTGAGTGGAGCTGCTAGCAACTTGAGCTCCAGCCTGGAGAGCCCTGAGACCAGCCCAGGAGGAGAAGGAAGGAAGGGGCTTCACTACAACTTCTATCCAGAGGGAGAGGAGGAGAAAGCAGAAAACTTTCAACATCTTTTTCACCATTCTGCAAAGAGTTGGAGAGAGGGGGAAAAACCACAACAACCATCCAGTGTGGAAGGAGGGAGACTCTACATTCTACAGGTGGGTGTGGGTGCATTTCCCCAAACAGACTTTGTTGTATCGGTGGGGGGAGGAAAGAAGACCACTGAGGGCCGGAACATCGCGGGGGGTGTGTGTGTGTGTGGTAGTGTGCGTGGGGGCCGTGCTTACAACTAGGCCCCCCCCCACAATTGGAACCCCCCCCACCCCCCACATTTGCCTAGCCTGGGATAGCTGGAGCTACCAGGCTGAAGATTGTTATTAATCACCCAATTAAAGATCGTTAGGAGTGCCTGGTGGCTCCAGCTACCCCAGGTGAAGACATCTTCTCCCCCCACCTGAAGACCACCTCAAAGACTTTTGTGTTTTGCCATCTGGGGAGTGCACCCACCCACAGCTGCGAGGAGAGACCTGCCCTCGCAGCCCCCCCCCCCCCTTCCCACCCCCCTCTCTCTTTCTCTGCTACTCTGTTTCTCCCCTCTCTCTCTGAGAACCCTTTCCTTCCAAATTTAATTTAAAAAAAAAACAATTAAGACAACTGAGCAGAGGGAGCAAGGCCTCTCCCCAATTGTCAACGAGGGGAGAGGTGCCTCGTTAAGGGCTCCTCTGCTCAGTTAAATACACGAGGCCATTAAAGACCATTAAGGCCTGTGACTTTGGGGTGGGTGTAGCCCTTAAAGGGACCCCGTGATGGCGACCCCATCCACGCCGGTGGCAGGGCCAGCAAGGACGTATGCGCAGGTGGCAACCGCTTCCACAGCACCTCCTGCGCCACCCGCTGCCCTGCCACCATTTACACTTATAACAAAAAAACACGGGGTCAAGAGCTACACTCACCCCACAATGAGCATCGAGGAGTGCGTGCGGGCGATGGCTGGGGTAGTCGGCCCCTCGGCCATTGTCGCAGCCTCCAAGATGTCTGGGAAGGCTGTTTTCTTCCTGGGGTCGGAGCGGGCGGTGTCCCTGGCCCTCGAAAAGGGGCTCACGGTGGGCGGGACGTTCCTGCCGGTGGATCCTCTCGAGGCCACCGCGCAGAGGGTCATCGTGTCGAACGTCCCGCCCTTTGTTCCCGCTGGGCTCCTCCTCCCTCACCTACAACAACTGGGGGAGGTAAGGTCAGGGATCAACCCCATACCGCTCGGCCTCAGGGAGAACAGCCTGCGCCACGTGTTCTCCTTCCGCCGCCAGCTCTTTGTCCGGCTGGCGCGGGAGGAGACGACGGAGGGGAACTTTAATGTGGTGCACGAGGGGACTGCCTACCGCGTCTTCTGGACGTCGGACGGCGTGCGGTGCCATGCCTGCAGGGAGGTGGGGCATGTTCGTAAGAACTGCCCCGCCTCCAAGGCCGCCAAACCACCGAAGGCGGCCAAGGCTGGCACCGCCGCCACCCCTCCCCCTAGTTGCGTCCGCGTGCCGGGAGCCATGGGTGCGCGGGCATCGTCGGAGGCCTTTGTTTTCAGGGCCTCCGGCGGGGGGGAGGGAGAGCGTTCGACCGGAAAGAAGGCGCGGAAGAAGGCGAAACATCTCGAGGCGGGTCCCCTCCGTGCGCCGGAAAATTTGACCACCGCGCTCAGCCCAACCCCGTCACCGGCGAGCGCGGGGTGCCCTGAGCCCGTGCCCGAGCCCTTGACCAATACCGCGGAGGGGCCCGGGCGCGGGCAAGAAAAGGAACAGGGGGGGGCGGAGCGGGAGGCCTCGGCAGACACAGAGGTCTCCCTGCCTTCGCGCACCCCCAGGAACAAAAAGAGGCACCGCCCCAATGAGGCGGAGGGGGAACAACATCCCTCCGCGGAGGAGGCGGTGCCCGCCGCGTGTCCCGCGTCCCCCACCAGCGCCCCCAAATTGCGCTGCAGGCGCGAGGAGTCTGTCCCCGGGGAGGATGAGGCAGTCGAGGCTGCCCAGCCGCTGCCTCCTGGGGAGGGCGTGGCAGATCTGCCTGTCGTGGGGGGCGTGGGGCCAGTGGAAGAATGCGTAGCCGCCGGGTCGAGCGTCCCGGGGACCGAGGTGGGCGGGGCCGAAAAGGCCGAACCTGAGCCCGCCCAGCCAATACCCAACTTCCCCCGGGATTTGCTCGACCCGGTAGAAACTGAGAATATGAACAATTTTAATGAATCCGTACACGCTGGGCTGGGGGGAGGCGGCGGGGAGGGGGAAGAACAACAACCCTTGCCCCCTACTTTGGAGCTGGGGGACTTGGTGGACCTGGAGAACTTCCTAAACCGGGTCTCTCCGTGTTCCCCGGTTCCTGGGGCGGAGGAGGAACCCCTTCCGCTGTCGCTTCCCGACCCAGCACCAATTTTAAAAGAGCCCAGTGGGGACTCCTCTGCCGACGATCCTGGGGGTGGGATCGGGGCAGAGCCAGGGCCAGATGGAGCGGCCGGGCCGTTTGCCGTACCTCGTGCGGTCGACGGGCCGGCTGCTAGCGGCGACCTCCCGGAGGGGGACGGGGACTCGGTGGAGGACGTGGGTGAAGATCTCGAGTCCATCGCCAGTGAGGCGGTGGATCTGCTCGCGGCCGCCACTGAGACCCTCCTCATTCCCGCAGAGGAACTCCGGGACTTTTTGGTCCAGTGCCGGGGTCGCCGCGACCAAGCCCGTCTGGCCCTGGAAAGATGGTCCGAGCCGGGGCTGCTCGTCGCATCCGTCCGCGCCGCCTCTAAAACCATGGCCGCGGGCGGGCCCTTATCAAAGGCTCAGGGCCTTGAGCTGCGCCGGCTCAAAAAGTTCCTCGCTGGGCTGCTGAAGGAGCGGAGTTCAACAAAAGACTCCGCTCCCTCCCCCACAATAGGTTAAGGTAGAGGTTGTACTATGCTTTTGCCATGAAGATAACCATAGCCAGCCTCAACATCAACGGCGGCAGAGGGGCACGCTGTAGATTTGACAATTTTTCGCTCCTGCGGGAGGGGAAATATGCGGTGTGCTTCCTGCAAGAAACCCACACCGTTCCGGGAGACGAAGCCACGTGGCTCCTGGAATGGCAAGGAGAGGTCCGCATGAGCCACCTCACCGCCATTTCTAGTGGGGTGGCCATCTTGCTGGGCCCGCATTTTCAGCCGGAGATCTTGGGGGTCGAGGAGCCCGTGCCAGGCCGCTTGCTGCACGTAACGGTTCGCCTGGGGGACGTGCCGCTCCATCTCGTGAACGTGTACGCCCCTCATCCCGGCCCGCAGCAGACGCGCTTCTTTGAAGAGGTGTCCGCTCTTCTTGGCTCCGTCGACGTCGGCGACTGCATTGTCCTCGGGGGGGATTTTAACTGCACCCTCGAGGCGAGGGACCGCTCCGGTGCCCCGCAGTGCATGACGGCGATGGAGAAGTTGAGGGACCTGGTCGGGTCCTTCGGCTTGGTGGACGTCTGGCGAAATCTCCACCCCGACTCCAGCGCCTTTACTTGGGTGAGGCCTGGAGTTGGATGGTCTAGAGTCGACCGCCTTTACGTGTCTCGGGCGTACGTTTCCTGCGTCCCGGCGGCCTCCATGCGGCCGGTGCCGTGTTCGGACCACCACCTGGTGTGGGCGGAGCTCGCTTCGCTCCGCGCGAGGACGGGGTCCGCGTACTGGCACTTTAACAACCGGCTGCTGGAGGACGTGCGGTTCCAGGACTCGTTCCGTCGATTCTGGTCCGACTGGAGAAGGAAACAGGGGGGCTTCCCCTCCTTGAGGCTATGGTGGGACGTGGGCAAGGCTCACGTCCGCGTCTTCTGTCAAGAGTACGCGAGGGGGTCGACCAAGAGGCGGGCGGCCAGAGTCGGGCGCCTAGAAAAAGAGGTGCTCGACCTGGAAGCCCGTCTCGGTCAAGTCGTCCAGGACCCGGCCCTGCGGACGGTGTACGAAGCGAAGAAGGCCGCGCTGAAGGACCTGCAGCTCGTCGGGTCCCGAGGCGCGTACGTGAGGTCGCGGATCCGGTTCCTGCGGGATCTGGACCGCGGCTCCCCCTTCTTCTACTCGCTGGAAAAAAGGCAGAGTGTCCGTAAGCAGCTCTTGACGCTGCTGGCCGACGACGGCTCTCTCGTCTCGGATCCGGAGGGCGTCAACAACAGGGTCCGTGAATATTACGGGGCTCTGTTCTCTCCGGATCCGTCCAGCGAGGAAGCGCGTAGAGTTTTGTGGGAGGACCTGCCGAAGGTCGGCCCGGAGGGCGCCGAAAATCTGGAAGCTCCGCTAAGCCTGGCGGAGCTGACCGGTGCCCTCGCCCGGCTCTCGAGGGGAAAATCCCCGGGGCTGGACGGGCTGACCGTGGAGTTCCACAGGGCGTTCTGGGACGTCCTGGGGAGCGACTACGCGCGGGTCCTGGGGGAAAGTCTGGCGACCGGGGAGATGCCCCTCTCTTGGCGCAGGGCAGTCATCGTCCTGCTGCCTAAGAAGGGCGATCTCCGCCTCCTTAAGAACTGGCGCCCGGTCTCCCTCCTCAGCACGGACTACAAAATCTTCGCCAGGGCGATGTCTGCTCGCCTTGGTGCCGTGCTGGACCACATGATCTACCCCGACCAGTCATACACGGTCCCGGGCCGGACAATCCACGATAACATCCATCTGGTCCGGGACCTCATCCATTGTTCCCAGGAGGCTGGTCTGTCGGTCGCCTTCCTATCCCTCGACCAAGAGAAGGCGTTCGACAGGGTGGATCACGACTATCTGCTCGGAACTCTGCGCGCTTTCGGGTTCGGGACGCATTTCGTCGCCCGGATCCGACTTTTGTACGCCGCCGCGGAGTGTCTGATTAAGGTTAACGGGTCCTTGACGGCGCCCCTTCGCTTTAGGAGAGGGGTGCGCCAGGGATGCCCCATGTCCGGCCAGTTATACGCCGTTTGCGTGGAGCCTTTCCTGCGCCTCTTGCGGACGAGGTTGACGGGACTGGCTCTGCAAGGGCCGGGCGTGGAGGTCGTCCTATCGGCTTACGCCGATGACGTGCTCCTCGCGGTAGAGGATCCCGCTGACCTGCGGAGGATGCGTGAGTGCCAGGAGATTTACTCGGCCGCGTCCTCCGCCAGGATCAACTGGGAGAAATGTTCCGGACTCCTGGTGGGTCAGTGGCGGGTGGACTCCCTGCCGGAGGAGCTCAGGCCTTTTGCCTGGAGCACGACCCATCTCCTCTATCTGGGAGTCTACCTTAGCCCCGACGAGGGAGCCTGGCCGGCGAACTGGCAGGAGCTGGAGGCCAAGGTCGCCGCTCGCCTAGGGCGCTGGACAGGACTGCTCCGAGTGCTGTCCTACAGGGGTCGAGCGCTAGTCATAAACCAGCTGGTGGCCGCAATGCTGTGGTACCGGCTGGTCACTTTGACCCCTCCCCCTGCGTTTGTCGCCAAGATACAGAAGAAGCTGGTGGACTTCTTCTGGAACAACAGGAAGCACTGGGTCTCTGTCGTGGTCTTGAGTCTCCCGCTTGAGGAGGGCGGTCAGTCGTTGGTGTGCGTCAGCGCCCAGCTCGCGACTTTCCGTCTTCAGACCCTGCAGAGATACCTTTACGTCGAGCCCCCTCCTAGGTGGTGTGCTCTGGCGAGGTATTTCTTCCGCCAGCAGCTCGACCTCAATTATGACACGCAGCTCCTGTTTGTGAACTTGGGGGGTGCCAGGACCGCCCTCCGGGAGCTGCCTGTCTTTTACAGGGAACTCATCAGGGTCTGGAACAAAGTCTCCACCAAGCGCAGCTCTCCGCCGGCTGGAGTGGCGGCCGTCCTGCAGGAACCGCTGCTCGGGAATCCGTACCTCCACGGCCGAGGCTTCATGTGGCGGTCGGAAGAGAGGGCTGTGGCTGGTGAGGTGACCAGGGTCAGGGACCTGCTCGATGGCGGAGGAGCGGGCTGGATGGCGCCAGTCACGCTGGCGCGGCGCCTAAATTCTGCCAACGTCCGCCGCGCGGCCGATGCCATCGAGTCGCTAAAAACAGCTCTGGGCCCTGACTCCGTTAGGTGTATCGAGGAGGCTCAAGCACGTGGGGAGATCCCGTCCGAACTGACCCCCGTCCGGACGGAATTCCTCATCGGCGCCAAACCCCGGAACCTCCCTCGGGGGCCGGCGCCTCACAACTTGAGCCGCCTCGGGGAAATCCCCTCCGTGCCTTTCAGTTCCGCGCGGAGGGGTTTCCTGTACGGGCTGCTCCTGCACACCCTCAACTTTGCCATCCTCGCCGGCCGTCCGGACACGCCATGGCGTACCATCTTGCCGTCCGGAGGAGGCGGGGGTCCCCGATGGAGGGCCCTCTACGTAGGGGTCCTCCCACTATTCATCGGGGACTTGGCCTGGAGGGTGGTGCACGGAGCAGTGCCGTGCAACAAATTTTTAAGCCGGTTCACGGACTCCCAGGCCGCCTGCAATTTCTGCGGTCTGGAGGAGTCCGTGTTCCATGTTTTTATGGAATGCACGAGGTTGCAGCCCCTGTTTTATTATTTGAAGGGGCTGCTCCTGAAATTCTGGCTGCACTTCAGTCCCACTCTCCTGATCTTTGGGCACCCTGTGCGGAGGGGAGCGGGTAGGTCCGAAGGCCTCCTCGTAGGACTGCTCCTGGGCACGGCCAAGGGTGCCATCAGCCGGTCCAGGCAGCGGGCGGTCGAGGGGGTCGTTCAACCTGACTGCCTGCCTCTCTTCCGCTCTTACATCCGGTCCAGGGTGTCCTTGGAGATGGAGCACGCGGTGTCCACCGGTACGCTCGCGGCCTTCCGCGAGAGGTGGGCACCGGAGGGACTGGAGTGCATCATCACGCCCGGCAACCAAATTTTAATTTGATTTTACGTTTTAAAGTTTAACTTGTTTTAATTGCCGGTGTTTTTAGTGTCCCCCTCTCCTTTTATAGGGGGCACTGGAAAAATTTGATTTTAGCGCCAAAAAAAAAAAAAAAAAAAAAAAAAAAAAAGGGGCCTTGAAAATGTCTGCTGTGTCACCCAGGTCGGGTGGCACAGTTTAATGTTGTTTATGTTTTGCAGGTAGACTCCTAAAAGAGTTTCATGCACAAGGACCAATCGTGGAGCTGTGGAGGCGTGTCCTGCACAGTTGGAGCTGTGAGCAGTGAGTGGAGCTGCTAGCAACTTGAGCTCCAGCCTGGAGAGCCCTGAGACCAGCCCAGGAGGAGAAGGAAGGAAGGGGCTTCACTACAACTTCTATCCAGAGGGAGAGGAGGAGAAAGCAGAAAACTTTCAACATCTTTTTCACCATTCTGCAAAGAGTTGGAGAGAGGGGGAAAAACCACAACAACCATCCAGTGTGGAAGGAGGGAGACTCTACATTCTACAGGTGGGTGTGGGTGCATTTCCCCAAACAGACTTTGTTGTATCGGTGGGGGGAGGAAAGAAGACCACTGAGGGCCGGAACATCGCGGGGGGTGTGTGTGTGTGTGGTAGTGTGCGTGGGGGCCGTGCTTACAACTAGGCCCCCCCCCACAATTGGAACCCCCCCCACCCCCCACATTTGCCTAGCCTGGGATAGCTGGAGCTACCAGGCTGAAGATTGTTATTAATCACCCAATTAAAGATCGTTAGGAGTGCCTGGTGGCTCCAGCTACCCCAGGTGAAGACATCTTCTCCCCCCACCTGAAGACCACCTCAAAGACTTTTGTGTTTTGCCATCTGGGGAGTGCACCCACCCACAGCTGCGAGGAGAGACCTGCCCTCGCAGCCCCCCCCCCCTTCCCACCCCCCTCTCTCTTTCTCTGCTACTCTGTTTCTCCCCTCTCTCTCTGAGAACCCTTTCCTTCCAAATTTAATTTAAAAAAAAAACAATTAAGACAACTGAGCAGAGGGAGCAAGGCCTCTCCCCAATTGTCAACGAGGGGAGAGGTGCCTCGTTAAGGGCTCCTCTGCTCAGTTAAATACACGAGGCCATTAAAGACCATTAAGGCCTGTGACTTTGGGGTGGGTGTAGCCCTTAAAGGGACCCCGTGATGGCGACCCCATCCACGCCGGTGGCAGGGCCAGCAAGGACGTATGCGCAGGTGGCAACCGCTTCCACAGCACCTCCTGCGCCACCCGCTGCCCTGCCACCATTTACACTTATAACAAAAAAACACGGGGTCAAGAGCTACACTCACCCCACAATGAGCATCGAGGAGTGCGTGCGGGCGATGGCTGGGGTAGTCGGCCCCTCGGCCATTGTCGCAGCCTCCAAGATGTCTGGGAAGGCTGTTTTCTTCCTGGGGTCGGAGCGGGCGGTGTCCCTGGCCCTCGAAAAGGGGCTCACGGTGGGCGGGACGTTCCTGCCGGTGGATCCTCTCGAGGCCACCGCGCAGAGGGTCATCGTGTCGAACGTCCCGCCCTTTGTTCCCGCTGGGCTCCTCCTCCCTCACCTACAACAACTGGGGGAGGTAAGGTCAGGGATCAACCCCATACCGCTCGGCCTCAGGGAGAACAGCCTGCGCCACGTGTTCTCCTTCCGCCGCCAGCTCTTTGTCCGGCTGGCGCGGGAGGACATGACAGAAGGGCACTTTAATGTGGTGCACGAGGGGACTGCCTACCGCGTCTTCTGGACGTCGGACGGCGTGCGGTGCCATGCCTGCAGGGAGGTGGGGCATGTTCGCAAGAACTGCCCCGCCTCCAAGGCCGCCAAACCACCGAAGGCGGCCAAGGCTGGCGCTGCCGCCACCCCTCCCCCTAGTTGCGTCCGCGTGCCGGGAGCCATGGGTGCGCGGGCATCGTCGGAGACCTTTGTTTTCAGGGCCTCCGGCGGGGGGGAGGGAGAGCGTCCGACCGGAAAGAAGGCGCGGAAGAAGACAAAACATCAAGAGGCGGGTCCCCTCGGTGCGCCGGATAATTTGACCACCGCGCTCAGCCCAACCCCGTCACCGGCGAGCGCGGGGTGCCCCGAGCCCGTGCCCGAGCCCTTGAACAACACCACAGAGGGGCCCGGGCGCGGGCAAGAAAAGGAAAAGGGGGGGGCGGAGCGGGAGGCCTCGGCAGACATGGAGGTCTCCCTGACTCCGCGCGCCCCCAGGAACAAAAAGAGGCACCGCCCCAATGACGCGGAGGGGGAACAATATCCCTCCGCGGAGGAGTCGGTGCCCGCCGCGTGTCCCGCGTCCCCCACCAGCGCCCCCAAATTGCGCTGCAGGCGCGAGGAGTCTTTCCCCGGGGAGGGTGAGACAGTTGAGGCTGCCCAGCCTCTGCCTCCCGGGGATGGAGTGGAAGATCTGCCTGTCGTGGGGGGCGTGGGGACCGCGGAGGAATGCGTAGCCGCCGGGCCGGGCGTCCCGGGGACTGAGGCGGGCGAGGCCGAAAAGGCCGAACCTGAGCCCGCCCAGCTATTACCCAACTTCCCCCGGGATTTGCTCGACCCGGTAGAAACTGAGAATATGAACAATTTTAATGAATCCGTACACGCTGGGCTGGGGGGAGGCGGCGGGGAGGGGGAAGAACAACAACCCTTGCCCCCTACTTTGGAGCTGGGGGACTTGGTGGACCTGGAGAACTTCCTAAACCGGGTCTCTCCGTGTTCCCCGGTTCCTGGGGCGGAGGAGGAACCCCTTCCGCTGTCGCTTCCCGACCCAGCACCAATTTTAAAAGAGCCCAGTGGGGACTCCTCTGCCGACGATCCTGGGGGTGGGATCGGGGCAGAGCCAGGGCCAGATGGAGCGGCCGGGCCGTTTGCCGTACCTCGTGCGGTCGACGGGCCGGCTGCTAGCGGCGACCTCCCGGAGGGGGACGGGGACTCGGTGGAGGACGTGGGTGAAGATCTCGAGTCCATCGCCAGTGAGGCGGTGGATCTGCTCGCGGCCGCCACTGAGACCCTCCTCATTCCCGCAGAGGAACTCCGGGACTTTTTTGGTCCAGTGCCGGGGTCGCCGCGACCAAGCCCGTCTGGCCCTGGAAAGATGGTCCGAGCCGGGGCTGCTCGTCGCATCCGTCCGCGCCGCCACTAAAACCATGGCCGCGGGCGGGCCCTTATCAAAGGCTCAGGGCCTTGAGCTGCGCCGGCTCAAAAAGTTCCTCGCTGGGCTGCTGAAGGAGCGGAGTTCAACAAAAGACTCCGCTCCCTCCCCCACAATAGGTTAAGGTAGAGGTTGTACTATGCTTTTGCCATGAAGATAACCATAGCCAGCCTCAACATCAACGGCGGCAGAGGGGCACGCCGTAGATTTGACAATTTTTCGCTCCTGCGGGAGGGGAAATATGCGGTGTGCTTCCTGCAAGAAACCCACACCGTTCCGGGAGACGAAGCCACGTGGCTCCTGGAATGGCAAGGAGAGGTCCGCATGAGCCACCTCACCGCCATTTCTAGTGGGGTGGCCATCTTGCTGGGCCCGCATTTTCAGCCGGAGATCTTGGGGGTCGAGGAGCCCGTGCCAGGCCGCTTGCTGCACGTAACGGTTCGCCTGGGGGACGTGCCGCTCCATCTCGTGAACGTGTACGCCCCTCATCCCGGCCCGCAGCAGACGCGCTTCTTTGAAGAGGTGTCCGCTCTTCTTGGCTCCGTCGACGTCGGCGACTGCATTGTCCTCGGGGGGGATTTTAACTGCACCCTCGAGGCGAGGGACCGCTCCGGTGCCCCGCAGTGCATGACGGCGATGGAGAAGTTGAGGGACCTGGTCGGGTCCTTCGACTTGGTGGACGTCTGGCGAAATCTCCACCCCGACTCCAGCGCCTTTACTTGGGTGAGGCCTGGAGTTGGATGGTCTAGAGTCGACCGCCTTTACGTGTCTCGGGCGTACGTTTCCTGCGTCCCGGCGGCCTCCATGCGGCCGGTGCCGTGTTCGGACCACCACCTGGTGTGGGCGGAGCTCGCTTCGCTCCGCGCGAGGACGGGGTCCGCGTACTGGCACTTTAACAACCGGCTGCTGGAGGACGTGCGGTTCCAGGACTCGTTCCGTCGATTCTGGTCCGACTGGAGAAGGAAACAGGGGGGCTTCCCCTCCTTGAGGCTATGGTGGGACGTGGGCAAGGCTCACGTCCGCGTCTTCTGTCAAGAGTACGCGAGGGGGTCGACCAAGAGGCGGGCGGCCAGAGTCGGGCGCCTAGAAAAAGAGGTGCTCGACCTGGAAGCCCGTCTCGGTCAAGTCGTCCAGGACCCGGCCCTGCGGACGGTGTACGAAGCGAAGAAGGCCGCGCTGAAGGACCTGCAGCTCGTCGGGTCCCGAGGCGCGTACGTGAGGTCGCGGATCCGGTTCCTGCGGGATCTGGACCGCGGCTCCCCCTTCTTCTACTCGCTGGAAAAAAGGCAGAGTGTCCGTAAGCAGCTCTTGACGCTGCTGGCCGACGACGGCTCTCTCGTCTCGGATCCGGAGGGCGTCAACAACAGGGTCCGTGAATATTACGGGGCTCTGTTCTCTCCGGATCCGTCCAGCGAGGAAGCGCGTACAGTTTTGTGGGAGGACCTGCCGAAGGTCGGCCCGGAGGGCGCCGAAAATCTGGAAGCTCCGCTAAGCCTGGCGGAGCTGACCGGTGCCCTCGCCCGGCTCTCGAGGGGAAAATCCCCGGGGCTGGACGGGCTGACCGTGGAGTTCCACAGGGCGTTCTGGGACGTCCTGGGGAGCGACTACGCGCGGGTCCTGGGGGAAAGTCTGGCGACCGGGGAGATGCCCCTCTCTTGGCGCAGGGCAGTCATCGTCCTGCTGCCTAAGAAGGGCGATCTCCGCCTCCTTAAGAACTGGCGCCCGGTCTCCCTCCTCAGCACGGACTACAAAATCTTCGCCAGGGCGATGTCTGCTCGCCTTGGTGCCGTGCTGGACCACATGATCCACCCCGACCAGTCATACACGGTCCCGGGCCGGACAATCCACGATAACATCCATCTGGTCCGGGACCTCATCCATTGTTCCCAGGAGGCTGGTCTGTCGGTCGCCTTCCTATCCCTCGACCAAGAGAAGGCGTTCGACAGGGTGGATCACGACTATCTGCTCGGAACTCTGCGCGCTTTCGGGTTCGGGACGCATTTCGTCGCCCGGATCCGACTTTTGTACGCCGCCGCGGAGTGTCTGATTAAGGTTAACGGGTCCTTGACGGCGCCCCTTCGCTTTAGGAGAGGGGTGCGCCAGGGATGCCCCATGTCCGGCCAGTTATACGCCGTTTGCGTGGAGCCTTTCCTGCGCCTCTTGCGGACGAGGTTGACGGGACTGGCTCTGCAAGGGCCGGGCGTGGAGGTCGTCCTCTCGGCTTACGCCGATGACGTGCTCCTCGCGGTAGAGGATCCCGCTGACCTGCGGAGGATGCGTGAGTGCCAGGAGATTTACTCGGCCGCGTCCTCCGCCAGGATCAACTGGGAGAAATGTTCCGGACTCCTGGTGGGTCAGTGGCGGGTGGACTCCCTGCCGGAGGAGCTCAGGCCTTTTGCCTGGAGCACGACCCATCTCCTCTATCTGGGAGTCTACCTTAGCCCCGACGAGGGAGCCTGGCCAGCGAACTGGCAGGAGCTGGAGGCCAAGGTCGCCGCTCGCCTAGGGCGCTGGACAGGACTGCTCCGAGTGCTGTCCTACAGGGGTCGAGCGCTAGTCATAAACCAGCTGGTGGCCGCAATGCTGTGGTACCGGCTGGTCACTTTGACCCCTCCCCCTGCGTTTGTCGCCAAGATACAGAAGAAGCTGGTGGACTTCTTCTGGAACAACAGGAAGCACTGGGTCTCTGCCGCGGTCTTGAGTCTCCCGCTTGAGGAGGGCGGTCAGTCGTTGGTGTGCGTCAGCGCCCAGCTCGCGACTTTCCGTCTTCAGACCCTGCAGAGATACCTTTACGTCGAGCCCCCTCCTAGGTGGTGCGCTCTGGCGAGGTATTTCTTCCGCCAGCAGCTCGACCTCAATTATGACACGCAGCTCCTGTTTGTGAACTTGGGGGGTGCCAGGACCGCCCTCCGGGAGCTGCCTGTCTTTTACAGGGAACTCATCAGGGTCTGGAACAAAGTCTCCACCAAGCGCAGCTCTCCGCCGGCTGGAGTGGCGGCCGTCCTGCAGGAGCCGCTGCTCGGGAATCCGTACCTCCACGGCCGAGGCTTCATGTGGCGGTCGGAAGAGAGGGCTGTGGCTGGTGAGGTGACCAGGGTCAGGGACCTGCTCGATGGCGGAGGAGCGGGCTGGATGGCGCCAGTCACGCTGGCGCGGCGCCTAAATTCTGCCAACGTCCGCCACGCGGCCGATGCCATCGAGTCGCTAAAAACAGCTCTGGGCCCTGACTCCGTTAGGTGTATCGAGGAGGCTCAAGCACGTGGGGAGATCCCGTCCGAACTGACCCCCGTCCGGACGGAATTCCTCATCGGCGCCAAACCCCGGAACCTCCCTCGGGGGCCGGCGCCTCACAACTTGAGCCGCCTCGGGGAAATCCCCTCCGTGCCTTTCAGTTCCGCACGGAGGGGTTTCCTGTACGGGCTGCTCCTGCACACCCTCAACTTTGCCATCCTCGCCGGCCGTCCGGACACGCCATGGCGCACCATCTTGCCGTCCGGAGGAGGCGGGGGTCCCCGATGGAGGGCACTCTACGCAGGGGTCCTCCCACTATTCATCGGGGACTTGGCCTGGAGGGTGGTGCACGGAGCAGTGCCGTGCAACAAATTTTTAAGCCGGTTCACGGACTCCCAGGCCGCCTGCAATTTCTGCGGTCTGGAGGAGTCCGTGTTCCATGTTTTTATTGAGTGCACAAGGTTGCAGCCCCTGTTCCATTATTTGAAGGGGCTGCTCCTGAAATTCTGGCTGCACTTCAGTCCCACTCTCCTGATCTTTGGGCACCCTGTGCGGAGGGGAGCGGGTAGGTCCGAAGGCCTCCTCGTAGGACTGCTCCTGGGCACGGCCAAGGGTGCCATCAGCCGGTCCAGGCAGCGGGCGGTCGAGGGGGTCGTTCAACCTGACTGCCTGCCTCTCTTCCGCTCTTACATCCGGTCCAGGGTGTCCTTGGAGATGGAGCACGCGGTGTCCACCGGTACGCTCGCGGCCTTCCGCGAGAGGTGGGCACCGGAGGGACTGGAGTGCATCATCACGCCCGGCAACCAAATTTTAATTTGATTTTACGTTTTAAAGTTTAATTTGTTTTAATTGCCGGTGCTTTTAGTGTCCCCTTCCCTTTTATAGGGGGCACTGGGGAAAAATTGTGATTTTAGTGCCCAAAAAAAAACAAAAAAAAAGAAAAAACACAAAAAAAAAACACAAAAAAGGGGAAAAAAAAAAAAAAGGGCCTTGTAAATGTCTGGAGTGTCACCCAGGTCGGGTGGCACCGTTTAATGTTTTATGTTTTCACAGATAAACTCAAAAGAGTTTCATGCACAAGGACCAATCGTGGAGCTGTGGAGGCGTGTCCTGCACAGTTGGAGCTGTGAGCAGTGAGTGGAGCTGCTAGCAACTTGAGCTCCAGCCTGGAGAGCCCTGAGACCAGCCCAGGAGGAGAAGGAAGGAAGGGGCTTCACTACAACTTCTATCCAGAGGGAGAGGAGGAGAAAGCAGAAAACTTTCAACATCTTTTTCACCATTCTGCAAAGAGTTGGAGAGAGGGGGAAAAACCACAACAACCATCCAGTGTGGAAGGAGGGAGACTCTACATTCTACAGGTGGGTGTGGGTGCATTTCCCCAAACAGACTTTGTTGTATCGGTGGGGGGAGGAAAGAAGACCACTGAGGGCCGGAACATCGCGGGGGGTGTGTGTGTGTGTGGTAGTGTGCGTGGGGGCCGTGCTTACAACTAGGCCCCCCCCCACAATTGGAACCCCCCCCACCCCCCACATTTGCCTAGCCTGGGATAGCTGGAGCTACCAGGCTGAAGATTGTTATTAATCACCCAATTAAAGATCGTTAGGAGTGCCTGGTGGCTCCAGCTACCCCAGGTGAAGACATCTTCTCCCCCCACCTGAAGACCACCTCAAAGACTTTTGTGTTTTGCCATCTGGGGAGTGCACCCACCCACAGCTGCGAGGAGAGACCTGCCCTCGCAGCCCCCCCCCCATTCCCACCCCCCTCTCTCTTTCTCTGCTACTCTGTTTCTCCCCTCTCTCTCTGAGAACCCTTTCCTTCCAAATTTAATTTAAAAAAAAAACAATTAAGACAACTGAGCAGAGGGAGCAAGGCCTCTCCCCAATTGTCAACGAGGGGAGAGGTGCCTCGTTAAGGGCTCCTCTGCTCAGTTAAATACACGAGGCCATTAAAGACCATTAAGGCCTGTGACTTTGGGGTGGGTGTAGCCCTTAAAGGGACCCCGTGATGGCGACCCCATCCACGCCGGTGGCAGGGCCAGCAAGGACGTATGCGCAGGTGGCAACCGCTTCCACAGCACCTCCTGCGCCACCCGCTGCCCTGCCACCATTTACACTTATAACAAAAAAACACGGGGTCAAGAGCTACACTCACCCCACAATGAGCATCGAGGAGTGCGTGCGGGCGATGGCTGGGGTAGTCGGCCCCTCGGCCATTGTCGCAGCCTCCAAGATGTCTGGGAAGGCTGTTTTCTTCCTGGGGTCGGAGCGGGCGGTGTCCCTGGCCCTCGAAAAGGGGCTCACGGTGGGCGGGACGTTCCTGCCGGTGGATCCTCTCGAGGCCACCGCGCAGAGGGTCATCGTGTCGAACGTCCCGCCCTTTGTTCCCGCTGGGCTCCTCCTCCCTCACCTACAACAACTGGGGGAGGTAAGGTCAGGGATCAACCCCATACCGCTCGGCCTCAGGGAGAACAGCCTGCGCCACGTGTTCTCCTTCCGCCGCCAGCTCTTTGTCCGGCTGGCGCGGGAGGACATGACAGAAGGGCACTTTAATGTGGTGCACGAGGGGACTGCCTACCGCGTCTTCTGGACGTCGGACGGCGTGCGGTGCCATGCCTGCAGGGAGGTGGGGCATGTTCGCAAGAACTGCCCCGCCTCCAAGGCCGCCAAACCACCGAAGGCGGCCAAGGCTGGCGCTGCCGCCACCCCTCCCCCTAGTTGCGTCCGCGTGCCGGGAGCCATGGGTGCGCGGGCATCGTCGGAGACCTTTGTTTTCAGGGCCTCCGGCGGGGGGGAGGGAGAGCGTCCGACCGGAAAGAAGGCGCGGAAGAAGACAAAACATCAAGAGGCGGGTCCCCTCGGTGCGCCGGATAATTTGACCACCGCGCTCAGCCCAACCCCGTCACCGGCGAGCGCGGGGTGCCCCGAGCCCGTGCCCGAGCCCTTGAACAACACCACAGAGGGGCCCGGGCGCGGGCAAGAAAAGGAAAAGGGGGGGGCGGAGCGGGAGGCCTCGGCAGACATGGAGGTATCCCTGACTCCGCGCGCCCCCAGGAACAAAAAGAGGCACCGCCCCAATGACGCGGAGGGGGAACAATATCCCTCCGCGGAGGAGTCGGTGCCCGCCGCGTGTCCCGCGTCCCCCACCAGCGCCCCCAAATTGCGCTGCAGGCGCGAGGAGTCTTTCCCCGGGGAGGGTGAGACAGTTGAGGCTGCCCAGCCTCTGCCTCCCGGGGATGGAGTGGAAGATCTGCCTGTCGTGGGGGGCGTGGGGACCGCGGAGGAATGCGTAGCCGCCGGGCCGGGCGTCCCGGGGACTGAGGCGGGCGAGGCCGAAAAGGCCGAACCTGAGCCCGCCCAGCTATTACCCAACTTCCCCCGGGATTTGCTCGACCCGGTAGAAACTGAGAATATGAACAATTTTAATGAATCCGTACACGCTGGGCTGGGGGGAGGCGGCGGGGAGGGGGAAGAACAACAACCCTTGCCCCCTACTTTGGAGCTGGGGGACTTGGTGGACCTGGAGAACTTCCTAAACCGGGTCTCTCCGTGTTCCCCGGTTCCTGGGGCGGAGGAGGAACCCCTTCCGCTGTCGCTTCCCGACCCAGCACCAATTTTAAAAGAGCCCAGTGGGGACTCCTCTGCCGACGATCCTGGGGGTGGGATCGGGGCAGAGCCAGGGCCAGATGGAGCGGCCGGGCCGTTTGCCGTACCTCGTGCGGTCGACGGGCCGGCTGCTAGCGGCGACCTCCCGGAGGGGGACGGGGACTCGGTGGAGGACGTGGGTGAAGATCTCGAGTCCATCGCCAGTGAGGCGGTGGATCTGCTCGCGGCCGCCACTGAGACCCTCCTCATTCCCGCAGAGGAACTCCGGGACTTTTTTGGTCCAGTGCCGGGGTCGCCGCGACCAAGCCCGTCTGGCCCTGGAAAGATGGTCCGAGCCGGGGCTGCTCGTCGCATCCGTCCGCGCCGCCACTAAAACCATGGCCGCGGGCGGGCCCTTATCAAAGGCTCAGGGCCTTGAGCTGCGCCGGCTCAAAAAGTTCCTCGCTGGGCTGCTGAAGGAGCGGAGTTCAACAAAAGACTCCGCTCCCTCCCCCACAATAGGTTAAGGTAGAGGTTGTACTATGCTTTTGCCATGAAGATAACCATAGCCAGCCTCAACATCAACGGCGGCAGAGGGGCACGCCGTAGATTTGACAATTTTTCGCTCCTGCGGGAGGGGAAATATGCGGTGTGCTTCCTGCAAGAAACCCACACCGTTCCGGGAGACGAAGCCACGTGGCTCCTGGAATGGCAAGGAGAGGTCCGCATGAGCCACCTCACCGCCATTTCTAGTGGGGTGGCCATCTTGCTGGGCCCGCATTTTCAGCCGGAGATCTTGGGGGTCGAGGAGCCCGTGCCAGGCCGCTTGCTGCACGTAACGGTTCGCCTGGGGGACGTGCCGCTCCATCTCGTGAACGTGTACGCCCCTCATCCCGGCCCGCAGCAGACGCGCTTCTTTGAAGAGGTGTCCGCTCTTCTTGGCTCCGTCGACGTCGGCGACTGCATTGTCCTCGGGGGGGATTTTAACTGCACCCTCGAGGCGAGGGACCGCTCCGGTGCCCCGCAGTGCATGACGGCGATGGAGAAGTTGAGGGACCTGGTCGGGTCCTTCGACTTGGTGGACGTCTGGCGAAATCTCCACCCCGACTCCAGCGCCTTTACTTGGGTGAGGCCTGGAGTTGGATGGTCTAGAGTCGACCGCCTTTACGTGTCTCGGGCGTACGTTTCCTGCGTCCCGGCGGCCTCCATGCGGCCGGTGCCGTGTTCGGACCACCACCTGGTGTGGGCGGAGCTCGCTTCGCTCCGCGCGAGGACGGGGTCCGCGTACTGGCACTTTAACAACCGGCTGCTGGAGGACGTGCGGTTCCAGGACTCGTTCCGTCGATTCTGGTCCGACTGGAGAAGGAAACAGGGGGGCTTCCCCTCCTTGAGGCTATGGTGGGACGTGGGCAAGGCTCACGTCCGCGTCTTCTGTCAAGAGTACGCGAGGGGGTCGACCAAGAGGCGGGCGGCCAGAGTCGGGCGCCTAGAAAAAGAGGTGCTCGACCTGGAAGCCCGTCTCGGTCAAGTCGTCCAGGACCCGGCCCTGCGGACGGTGTACGAAGCGAAGAAGGCCGCGCTGAAGGACCTGCAGCTCGTCGGGTCCCGAGGCGCGTACGTGAGGTCGCGGATCCGGTTCCTGCGGGATCTGGACCGCGGCTCCCCCTTCTTCTACTCGCTGGAAAAAAGGCAGAGTGTCCGTAAGCAGCTCTTGACGCTGCTGGCCGACGACGGCTCTCTCGTCTCGGATCCGGAGGGCGTCAACAACAGGGTCCGTGAATATTACGGGGCTCTGTTCTCTCCGGATCCGTCCAGCGAGGAAGCGCGTAGAGTTTTGTGGGAGGACCTGCCGAAGGTCGGCCCGGAGGGCGCCGAAAATCTGGAAGCTCCGCTAAGCCTGGCGGAGCTGACCGGTGCCCTCGCCCGGCTCTCGAGGGGAAAATCCCCGGGGCTGGACGGGCTGACCGTGGAGTTCCACAGGGCGTTCTGGGACGTCCTGGGGAGCGACTACGCGCGGGTCCTGGGGGAAAGTCTGGCGACCGGGGAGATGCCCCTCTCTTGGCGCAGGGCAGTCATCGTCCTGCTGCCTAAGAAGGGCGATCTCCGCCTCCTTAAGAACTGGCGCCCGGTCTCCCTCCTCAGCACGGACTACAAAATCTTCTCCAGGGCGATGTCTGCTCGCCTTGGTGCCGTGCTGGACCACATGATCCACCCCGACCAGTCATACACGGTCCCGGGCCGGACAATCCACGATAACATCCATCTGGTCCGGGACCTCATCCATTGTTCCCAGGAGGCTGGTCTGTCGGTCGCCTTCCTATCCCTCGACCAAGAGAAGGCGTTCGACAGGGTGGATCACGACTATCTGCTCGGAACTCTGCGCGCTTTCGGGTTCGGGACGCATTTCGTCGCCCGGATCCGACTTTTGTACGCCGCCGCGGAGTGTGTGATTAAGGTTAACGGGTCCTTGACGGTGCCCCTTCGCTTTAGGAGAGGGGTGCGCCAGGGATGCCCCATGTCCGGCCAGTTATACGCCGTTTGCGTGGAGCCTTTCCTGCGCCTCTTGCGGACGAGGTTGACGGGACTGGCTCTGCAAGGGCCGGGCGTGGAGGTCGTCCTCTCGGCTTACGCCGATGACGTGCTCCTCGCGGTAGAGGATCCCGCTGACCTGCGGAGGATGCGTGAGTGCCAGGAGATTTACTCGGCCGCGTCCTCCGCCAGGATCAACTGGGAGAAATGTTCCGGACTCCTGGTGGGTCAGTGGCGGGTGGACTCCCTGCCGGAGGAGCTCAGGCCTTTTGCCTGGAGCACGACCCATCTCCTCTATCTGGGAGTCTACCTTAGCCCCGACGAGGGAGCCTGGCCGGCGAACTGGCAGGAGCTGGAGGCCAAGGTCGCCGCTCGCCTAGGGCGCTGGACAGGACTGCTCCGAGTGCTGTCCTACAGGGGTCGAGCGCTAGTCATAAACCAGCTGGTGGCCGCAATGCTGTGGTACCGGCTGGTCACTTTGACCCCTCCCCCTGCGTTTGTCGCCAAGATACAGAAGAAGCTGGTGGACTTCTTCTGGAACAACAGGAAGCACTGGGTCTCTGCCGCGGTCTTGAGTCTCCCGCTTGAGGAGGGCGGTCAGTCGTTGGTGTGCGTCAGCGCCCAGCTCGCGACTTTCCGTCTTCAGACCCTGCAGAGATACCTTTACGTCGAGCCCCCTCCTAGGTGGTGCGCTCTGGCGAGGTATTTCTTCCGCCAGCAGCTCGACCTCAATTATGACACGCAGCTCCTGTTTGTGAACTTGGGGGGTGCCAGGACCGCCCTCCGGGAGCTGCCTGTCTTTTACAGGGAACTCATCAGGGTCTGGAACAAAGTCTCCACCAAGCGCAGCTCTCCGCCGGCTGGAGTGGCGGCCGTCCTGCAGGAGCCGCTGCTCGGGAATCCGTACCTCCACGGCCGAGGCTTCATGTGGCGGTCGGAAGAGAGGGCTGTGGCTGGTGAGGTGACCAGGGTCAGGGACCTGCTCGATGGCGGAGGAGCGGGCTGGATGGCGCCAGTCACGCTGGCGCGGCGCCTAAATTCTGCCAACGTCCGCCACGCGGCCGATGCCATCGAGTCGCTAAAAACAGCTCTGGGCCCTGACTCCGTTAGGTGTATCGAGGAGGCTCAAGCACGTGGGGAGATCCCGTCCGAACTGACCCCCGTCCGGACGGAATTCCTCATCGGCGCCAAACCCCGGAACCTCCCTCGGGGGCCGGCGCCTCACAACTTGAGCCGCCTCGGGGAAATCCCCTCCGTGCCTTTCAGTTCCGCACGGAGGGGTTTCCTGTACGGGCTGCTCCTGCACACCCTCAACTTTGCCATCCTCGCCGGCCGTCCGGACACGCCATGGCGCACCATCTTGCCGTCCGGAGGAGGCGGGGGTCCCCGATGGAGGGCACTCTACGCAGGGGTCCTCCCACTATTCATCGGGGACTTGGCCTGGAGGGTGGTGCACGGAGCAGTGCCGTGCAACAAATTTTTAAGCCGGTTCACGGACTCCCAGGCCGCCTGCAATTTCTGCGGTCTGGAGGAGTCCGTGTTCCATGTTTTTATTGAGTGCACAAGGTTGCAGCCCCTGTTCCATTATTTGAAGGGGCTGCTCCTGAAATTCTGGCTGCACTTCAGTCCCACTCTCCTGATCTTTGGGCACCCTGTGCGGAGGGGAGCGGGTAGGTCCGAAGGCCTCCTCGTAGGACTGCTCCTGGGCACGGCCAAGGGTGCCATCAGCCGGTCCAGGCAGCGGGCGGTCGAGGGGGTCGTTCAACCTGACTGCCTGCCTCTCTTCCGCTCTTACATCCGGTCCAGGGTGTCCTTGGAGATGGAGCACGCGGTGTCCACCGGTACGCTCGCGGCCTTCCGCGAGAGGTGGGCACCGGAGGGACTGGAGTGCATCATCACGCCCGGCAACCAAATTTTAATTTGATTTTACGTTTTAAAGTTTAATTTGTTTTAATTGCCGGTGCTTTTAGTGTCCCCTTCCCTTTTATAGGGGGCACTGGGGAAAAATTGTGATTTTAGTGCCCAAAAAAAAACAAAAAAAAAGAAAAAACACAAAAAAAAAAAAAAAAAAACACAAAAAAGGGGAAAAAAAAAAAAAAGGGCCTTGTAAATGTCTGGAGTGTCACCCAGGTCGGGTGGCACCGTTTATTGTTTTTATGTTTTCACAGGTGAACTCAAAAGAGTTTCATGCACAAGGACCAATCGTGGAGCTGTGGAGGCGTGTCCTGCACAGTTGGAGCTGTGAGCAGTGAGTGGAGCTGCTAGCAACTTGAGCTCCTGCCTGGAGAGCCCTGAGACCAGCCCAGGAATAGAAGGAAGGAAGGGGCTTCAACACCAGCTTTCATCCAGAGGGAGAGGAGGAGAACAGAAAACATTTAACATCTTTTTACCATTCTGCAAGGAGTTGGAGAGAGGGGGAAAAGACCAACAACATCCAGTGTGGAAGGAGGGAGACCCAACATTCTACAGGTGGGTGTGGGTGCATTTCCCCAAACAGACTTTGTTGTATCGGTGGGGGGAGGAAAGAAGACCACTGAGGGCCGGAACATCGCGGGGGGTGTGTGTGTGTGTGGTAGTGTGTGTGGGGGCCTTGCTTACAACTGGGCCTCCCCCACAATTGGAACCCCCCCCCCAATTGCCTAGCCTGGGATAGCTGGAGCTACCAGGCTGAAGATTGTTGTTTTTCTTATTCACCCAATTAAAGATCGTTAGGAGTGCCTGGTGGCTCCAGCTACCCCAGGTGAAGACATCTTCTCCCCCCACCTGAAGACCACCCCAAAGACTTTTGCCATCTGGGGAGTGCACCCACCCACAGCTGCGAGGGGAGACCTGCCCTCGCAGTCCCCCCCCCTTCCCACCCCCCTCTCTCTTTCTCCGTTACCCTCTGTTTCTCCCCTCTCTCTCTGAGGCCCCTTCTCTTCCTAATTTAAAAAAAAACAATTAAGACAACTGAGCAGAGGGAGCAAGGCCTCTCCCCAATTGTCAACGAGGGGAGAGGTGCCTCGTTAAGGGCTCCTCTGCTCAGTTAACATACGAGGCCATTAAAGACCATTAAGGCCTGTGACTTTGGGGTGGGTGTAGCCCTTAAAGGGACCCCGTGATGGCGACCCCATCCACGCCGGTGGCAGGGCCAGCAAGGACGTATGCGCAGGCGGTGTCCACATCCACGGCACCTCCTGCGCCACCCGCTGCCCTGCCACCGTTCAGACTTATAACCAGGAAACACGGGGTCAAGAGCTACACTCACCCCACAATGAGCATTGAGGAGTGCGTGCGGGCGATGGCTGGGGTAGTCGGCCCCTCGGCCATTGTCGCAGCCTCCAAGATGTCTGGGAAGGCCGTGTTCTTCCTGGGGTCGGAGCGGGCGGTGTCCCTGGCCCTTGAAAAGGGGCTCACGGTGGGCGGGACGTTCCTGCCGGTGGACCCTCTCGAGGCCACCGCGCAGAGGGTCATCGTTTCAAACGTCCCGCCCTTTGTTTCCGCTGAGCTCCTCCTCCCTCACCTACACCAACTGGGGGAGGTAAGGTCAGGGATCAACCCCATACCGCTCGGCCTCAGGGAGAACAGCCTGCGCCACGTGTTCTCCTTCCGCCGCCAGCTCTTTGTCCGGCTGGCGCGGGAGGAGACGACGGAGGGATCTTTTAATGTGGTGCACGAGGGGACGGCCTACCGCGTCTTCTGGACGTCGGACGGCGTGCGGTGCCATGCCTGCAAGGAGGTGGGGCACGTTCGCAAGAACTGCCCCGCCTCCAAGGCCGCCAAACCACCGAAGGCGGCCAAGGCTGGCGCCGCCGCCACCCCTCCCCCTAGCTGCGTCCGCGTGCCGGGAGCCATGGGTGCGCGGGCATCGTCGGAGACCTTTGTTTTCAGGGCCTCCGGCGGGGGGGAGGGAGAGCGTCCGGCCGGAAGGAAGGCGCGGAAGAAGACAAAACATCAAGAGGCGGGTCCCCTCAGTGCGCCGGATAATTTGACCACCGCGCTCAGCCCAACCCCGTCACCGGCGAGCGCGGGGTGCCCCGAGCCCGTGCCCGAGCCCTTGAACAACACCACAGAGGGGCCCGGGCGCGGGCAAGAAAAGGAAAAGGGGGGGGCGGAGCGGGAGGCCTCGGCAGACATGGAGGTCTCCCTGACTCCGCACGCCCCCAGGAACAAAAAGAGGCACCGCCCCAATGACGCGGAGGGGGAACAACATCCCTCCGCGGAGGAGTCGGTGCCCGCCGCGTGTCCCGCGTCCCCCACCAGCGCCCCCAAATTGCGCTGCAGGCGCGAGGAGTCTTTCCCCGGGGAGGGTGAGACAGTTGAGGCTGCCCAGCCTCTGCCTCCCGGGGATGGAGTGGAAGATCTGCCTGTCGTGGGGGGCGTGGGGACCGCGGAGGAATGCGTAGCCGCCGGGCCGGGCGTCCCGGGGACTGAGGCGGGCGAGGCCGAAAAGGCCGAACCTGAGCCCGCCCAGCTATTACCCAACTTCCCCCGGGAGTTGCTCGACCCGGCAGAAACACAATATATTGATTTTAATGAAACTGTAGATGCTGGGCCGGGGGGTGGCAGCGGGGAGGGGGAGGAACACCCACCCTCGCCCCTTACTTTGGAGCTGGTGCACTTGGAGGGCCTGGGGATTTCCTATGGCCGGGTCTCTCCTTGTTCCCCGGTTCCTGGGGCGGAGGGGGAACCCCTTCCGCTGTCATTTCCCGACCCAGCACCATTTTTAAAAGAGCCCGGTGGGGACTCCTCTGCCGACGATCCTGGGGGTGGGATCGGGGCAGAGCCAGGGCCGGTTGGAGCGGCCGGTTCATTTGCCGTACCTTGTGCGGTCGATGGGCCGGCTGCTGGCGGCCACCTCCCGGAGGAGGACGGGGACTCGGTGGGGGACGCGGGAGAAGAACTAGAGACCACCGCCAGGGAGGCGGTGGATCTGCTCGCGGCCGCCGCTGAGGCCCTCCTCATTCCTGCAAAGGAACTCCGGGACTTTTTGGCCCAGAGCCGGGGTCGCCGCGACCAAGCCCGACTGGCCCTGGAAAAATGGTCCGAGCCGGAGCTGATCAAGGGGTCCGTCCGCGCCGCCGTTAAAACCTTGGCCGCGGGCGGGCCCTTGACAAAGGAGCAGCACCTTGAGCTGCGCGAGCTCGAGGGACTCCTCGCTGGGCTGCGGAGGGAGCGGAGTTCAACAAAAGACTCCGCTCCCTCCCCCACAATAGGTTAAGGTAGAGGTTGCACTATGCTTTTGCCATGAAGATAACCATAGCCAGCCTCAACATCAACGGCGGCAGAGGGGCACGCCGTAGATTTGACAATTTTTCGCTCCTGCGGGAGGGGAAATATGCGGTGTGCTTCCTGCAAGAAACCCACACCGTTCCGGGAGACGAAGCCACGTGGCTCCTGGAATGGCAAGGAGAGGTCCGCATGAGCCACCTCACCGCCATTTCTAGTGGGGTGGCCATCTTGCTGGGCCCGCATTTTCAGCCGGAGATCTTGGGGGTCGAGGAGCCCGTGCCAGGCCGCTTGCTGCACGTAACGGTTCGCCTGGGGGACGTGCCGCTCCATCTCGTGAACGTGTACGCCCCTCATCCCGGCCCGCAGCAAACGCGCTTCTTTGAAGAGGTGTCCGCTCTTCTTGGCTCCGTCGACGTCGGCGACTGCATTGTCCTCGGGGGGGATTTTAACTGCACCCTCGAGGCGAGGGACCGCTCCGGTGCCCCACAGTGCATGACGGCGATGGAGAAGTTGAGGGACCTGGTCGGGTCCTTCGACTTGGTGGACGTCTGGCGAAATCTCCACCCCGACTCCAGCGCCTTTACTTGGGTGAGGCCTGGAGTTGGATGGTCTAGAGTCGACCGCCTTTACGTGTCTCGGGCGTACGTTTCCTGCGTCCCGGCGGCCTCCATGCGGCCGGTGCCGTGTTCGGACCACCACCTGGTGTGGGCGGAGCTCGCTTCGCTCCGCGCGAGGACGGGGTCCGCGTACTGGCACTTTAACAACCGGCTGCTGGAGGACGTGCGGTTCCAGGACTCGTTCCGTCGATTCTGGTCCGACTGGAGAAGGAAGCAGGGGGGCTTCCCCTCCTTGAGGCTATGGTGGGACGTGGGCAAGGCTCACGTCCGCGTCTTCTGTCAAGAGTACGCGAGGGGGTCGACCAAGAGGCGGGCGGCCAGAGTCGAGCGCCTAGAAAAAGAGGTGCTCGACCTGGAAGCCCGTCTCGGTCAAGTCGTCCAGGACCCGGCCCTGCGGACGGTGTACGAAGCGAAGAAGGCCGCGCTGAAGGACCTGCAGCTCGTCGGGTCCCGAGGCGCGTTCGTGAGGTCGCGGATCCGGTTCCTGCGGGATCTGGACCGCGGCTCCCCCTTCTTCTACTCACTGGAAAAAAGGCAGAGTGTCCGTAAGCAGCTCTTGACGCTGCTGGCCGACGACGGCTCTCTCGTCTCGGATCCGGAGGGCGTCAACAACAGGGTCCGTGAATATTACGGGGCTCTGTTCTCTCCGGATCCGTCCAGCGAGGAAGCGCGTAGAGTTTTGTGGGAGGACCTGCCGAAGGTCGGCCCGGAGGGCGCCGAAAATCTGGAAGCTCCGCTAAGCCTGGCGGAGCTGACCGGTGCCCTCGACCGGCTCTCGAGGGGAAAATCCCCGGGGCTGGACGGGCTGACCGTGGAGTTCCACAGGGCGTTCTGGGACGTCCTGGGGAGCGACTACGCGCGGGTCCTGGGGGAAAGTCTGGCGACCGGGGAGATGCCCCTCTCTTGGCGCAGGGCAGTCATCGTCCTGCTGCCTAAGAAGGGCGATCTCCGCCTCCTTAAGAACTGGCGCCCGGTCTCCCTCCTCAGCACGGACTACAAAATCTTCGCCAGGGCGATGTCTGCTCGCCTTGGTGCCGTGCTGGACCACATGATCCACCCTGACCAGTCATACACGGTCCCGGGCCGGACAATCCACGATAACATCCATCTGGTCCGGGACCTCATCCATTGTTCCCAGGAGGCTGGTCTGTCGGTCGCCTTCCTATCCCTCGACCAAGAGAAGGCGTTCGACAGGGTGGATCACGACTATCTGCTCGGAACTCTGCGCGCTTTCGGGTTCGGGACGCATTTCGTCGCCCGGATCCGACTTTTGTACGCCGCCGCGGAGTGTCTGATTAAGGTTAACGGGTCCTTGACGGCGCCCCTTCGCTTTAGGAGAGGGGTGCGCCAGGGATGCCCCATGTCCGGCCAGTTATACGCCGTTTGCGTGGAGCCTTTCCTGCGCCTCTTGCGGACGAGGTTGACGGGACTGGCTCTGCAAGGGCCGGGCGTGGAGGTCGTCCTCTCGGCTTACGCCGATGACATGCTCCTCGCGATAGAGGATCCCGCTGACCTGCGGAGGATGCGTGAGTGCCAGGAGATTTACTCGGCCGCGTCCTCCGCCAGGATCAACTGGGAGAAATGTTTCGGACTCCTGGTGGGTCAGTGGCGGGTGGACTCCCTGCCGGAGGAGCTCAGGCCTTTTGCCTGGAGCACGACCCATCTCCTCTATCTGGGAGTCTACCTTAGCCCCGACGAGGGAGCCTGGCCGGCGAACTGGCAGGAGCTGGAGGCCAAGGTCGCCGCTCGCCTAGGGCGCTGGACAGGACTGCTCCGAGTGCTGTCCTACAGGGGTCGAGCGCTAGTCATAAACCAGCTGGTGGCCGCAATGCTGTGGTACCGGCTGGTCACTTTGACCCCTCCCCCTGCGTTTGTCGCCAAGATACAGAAGAAGCTGGTGGACTTCTTCTGGAACAACAGGAAGCACTGGGTCTCTGCCGCGGTCTTGAGTCTCCCGCTTGAGGAGGGCGGTCAGTCGTTGGTGTGCGTCAGCGCCCAGCTCGCGACTTTCCGTCTTCAGACCCTGCAGAGATACCTTTACGTCGAGCCCCCTCCTAGGTGGTGTGCTCTGGCGAGGTATTTCTTCCGCCAGCAGCTCGACCTCAATTATGACACGCAGCTCCTGTTTGTGAACTTGGGGGGTGCCAGGACCGCCCTCCGGGAGCTGCCTGTCTTTTACAGGGAACTCATCAGGGTCTGGAACAAAGTCTCCACCAAGCGCAGCTCTCCACCGGCTGGAGTGGCGGCCGTCCTGCAGGAGCCGCTGCTCGGGAATCCGTACCTCCACGGCCGAGGTTTTATGTGGCGGTCGGAAGAGAGGGCTGTGGCTGGTGAGGTGACCAGGGTCAGGGACCTGCTCGATGGCGGAGGAGCAGGCTGGATGGCGCCAGACACGCTGGCGCGGCGTCTAAATTCTGCCAACGTCCGCCGCGCGGCCGATGCCATCGAGTCGCTAAAAACAGCTCTGGGCCCTGACTCCGTTAGGTGTATCGAGGAGGCTCAAGCACGTGGGGAGATCCCGTCCGAACTGACCCCCGTCCGGACGGAATTCCTCATCGGCGCCAAACCCCGGAACCTCCCTCGGGGGCCGGCGCCTCACAACTTGAGCCGCCTCGGGGAAATCCCCTCCGTGCCTTTCAGTTCCGCGCGGAGGGGTTTCCTGTACGGGCTGCTCCTGCACACCCTCAACTTTGCCATCCTCGCCGGCCGTCCGGACACGCCATGGCGTACCATCTTGCCGTCCGGAGGAGGCGGGGGTCCCCGATGGAGGGCACTCTACGCAGGGGTCCTCCCACTATTCATCGGGGACTTGGCCTGGAGGGTGGTGCACGGAGCAGTGCCGTGCAATAAATTTTTAAGCCGGTTCACGGACTCCCAGGCCGCCTGCAATTTCTGCGGTCTGGAGGAGTCCGTGTTCCATGTTTTTATTGAATGCACGAGGTTGCAGCCCCTGTTCCACTATTTGAAGGGGCTGCTCCTGAAATTCTGGCTGCACTTCAGTCCCACTCTCCTGATCTTTGGGCACCCTGTGCGGAGGGGAGCGGGTAGGTCCGAAGGCCTCCTCGTAGGACTGCTCCTGGGCACGGCCAAGGGTGCCATCAGCCGGTCCAGGCAGCGGGCGGTCGAGGGGGTCGTTCAACCTGACTGCCTGCCTCTCTTCCGCTCTTACATCCGATCCAGGGTGTCCTTGGAGATGGAGCACGCGGTGTCCACCGGTACGCTCGCGGCCTTCCGCGAGAGGTGGGCACCGGAGGGACTGGAGTGCATCATCACGCCCGGCAACCAAATTTTAATTTGATTTTACGTTTTAAAGTTTAATTTGTTTTAATTGCCGGTGCTTTTAGTGTCCCCTTCCCTTTTATAGGGGGCACCGGAGAAATTGTGATTTTAGTGCCCAAAAAAAAACCCAAAAAAAACAAAAAAAAAACACAAAAAAAAACAAAAAAAAAACAAAAAAAGGAAAAAAGGGCCTTGTAAATGTCTGGAGTGTCACCCAGTTCGGGTGGCACCGTTTAATGTTTTATGTTTTCGCAGATAAACTCAAAAGAGTTTCATGCACAAGGAACCAATCGTGGAGGAGTGGAGGCGTGTCCTGCTCAGTTGGAGCTGTGAGCAGTGAGGAGAGCAGCTAGCAACTTGAGCTCCTGCCTGGAGAGCCCTGAGACCAGCCCAGGAGGAGAAGGAAGGAAGGGGCTTCACCATCACTCTAACCAGAGGGAGAGGAGGAGAACAGAAAACATTAACAACTTTTATCATTTCTGCAAAGAGTTGGAGAGAGGGGGAAAAGACCAACAACATCCAGTGTGGAAGGAGGGAGACTCAACATTTCTACAGGTGGGTGTGGGTGCATTTCCCCAAACAGACTTTGTTGTATCGGTGGGGGGAGGAAAGAAGACCACTGAGGGCCGGAACATCGCGGGAGGTGTGTGTGTGTGTGGTAGTGTGTGTGGGGGCCGTGCTTACAACTGGGCCCCCCCCCACAATTGGAACCCCCCCCACCCCCCCACCCCCCCCACATTTGCCTAGCCTGGGATAGCTGGAGCTACCAGGCTGAAGATTGTTGTTTTTCTTAATCATCCAATTAAAGATCGTTAGGAGTGCCTGGTGGCTCCAGCTACCCCAGGTGAAGACATCTTCTCCCCCCACCTGAAGACCGCCTCAAAGACTTTTGTGTTTTGCCATCTGGGGAGTGCACCCACCCACAGCTGCGAGGAAAGACCTGCCCTCGCAGCCCCCCCCCCCCTTCCCACCCCCCTCTCTCTTTTCTCTGTTACTCTGTTTCTCCCCTCTCTCTCTGAGAGCCCTTCCTTCCAAATTTAATTTTAAAAAAAACAATTTAAGACAACTGAGCAGAGGGAGCAAGGCCCCTCCCCAATTGCCAACTAGGGGAGAGGTGTGCCTCATTAAGGGCTCCTCTGCTCAGTCATTATACAAGAGGCCAATAAAGACCATTAAGGCCTGTGACTTTGGGGTGGGTGTAGCCCTTAAAGGGACCCCGTGATGGCGACCCCATCCACGCCGGTGGCAGGGCCAGCGAAGACGTATGCGCAGGTGGCAACCGCTTCCACAGCACCTCCTGCGCCACCCGCTGCCCTGCCACCATTTACACTTATAACAAAAAAACACGGGGTCAAGAGCTACACTCACCCCACAATGAGCATTGAAGAGTGCGTGCGGGCGATGGCTGGGGTAGTCGGCCCCTCGGCCATTGTCGCAGCCTCCAAGATGTCTGGGAAGGCCGTGTTCTTCCTGGGGTCGGAGCGGGCGGTGTCCCTGGCCCTCGAAAGGGGGCTCACGGTGGGCGGGACGTTCCTGCCGGTGGATCCCCTCGAGGCCACCGCGCAGAGGGTCATCGTGTCGAACGTCCCGCCCTTTGTTCCCGCTGGGCTCCTCCTCCCTCACCTACAACAACTGGGGGAGGTAAGGTCGGGGATCAACCCCATACCGCTCGGCCTCAGGGAGAGCAGCCTGCGCCACGTGTTCTCCTTCCGCCACCAGCTCTTTGTCCGGCTGGCGCGGGAGGACACGACGGAGGGGTATTTTAATGTGGTGCACGAGGGGACTGCCTACCGCGTCTTCTGGACGTCGGACGGCGTGCGGTGCCATGCCTGCAGGGAGGTGGGGCACGTTCGCAAGAACTGCCCCGCCTCCAAGGCCGCCAAACCACCGAAGGCGGCCAAGGCTGGCGCCGCCGCCAGCCCTCCCCCTAGTTGCGTCCGCGTGCCGGGAGCCATGGGCGCGCGGGCATCGTCGGAGGCCTTTGTTTTCAGGGCCTCCGGCGGGGGGGAGGGAGAGCGTCCGGCCGGAAAGAAGGCGCGGAAGAAGACAAAACATCAAGAGGCGGGTCCCCTCAGTGCGCCGGATAATTTGACCACCGCGCTCAGCCCAACCCCGTCACCGGCGAGCGCGGGGTGCCCCGAGCCCGTGCCCGAGCCCTTGAACAACACCACAGAGGGGCCCGGGCGCGGGCAAGAAAAGGAAAAGGGGGGGGCGGAGCGGGAGGCCTCGGCAGACATGGAGGTCTCCCTGACTCCGCGCGCCCCCAGGAACAAAAAGAGGCACCGCCCCAATGACGCGGAGGGGGAACAACATCCCTCCACGGAGGAGTCGGTGCCCGCCGCGTGTCCCGCGTCCCCCACCAGCGCCCCCAAATTGCGCTGCAGGCGCGAGGAGTCTTTCCCCGGGGAGGGTGAGACAGTTGAGGCTGCCCAGCCTCTGCCTCCCGGGGATGGAGTGGAAGATCTGCCTGTCGTGGGGGGCGTGGGGACCGCGGAGGAATGCGTAGCCGCCGGGCCGGGCGTCCCGGGGACTGAGGCGGGCGAGGCCGAATAGGCCGAACCTGAGCCCGCCCAGCTATTACCCAACTTCCCCCGGGAGTTGCTCGACCCGGCAGAAACACAATATATTGATTTTAATGAAACTGTAGATGCTGGGCCGGGGGGTGGCAGCGGGGAGGGGGAGGAACACCCACCCTCGCCCCTTACTTTGGAGCTGGTGCACTTGGAGGGCCTGGGGATTTCCTATGGCCGGGTCTCTCCTTGTTCCCCGGTTCCTGGGGCGGAGGGGGAACCCCTTCCGCTGTCATTTCCCGACCCAGCACCATTTTTAAAAGAGCCCGGTGGGGACTCCTCTGCCGACGATCCTGGGGGTGGGATCGGGGCAGAGCCAGGGCCGGTTGGAGCGGCCGGTTCATTTGCCGTACCTTGTGCGGTCGATGGGCCGGCTGCTGGCGGCCACCTCCCGGAGGAGGACGGGGACTCGGTGGGGGACGCGGGAGAAGAACTAGAGACCACCGCCAGTGAGGCGGTGGATCTGCTCGCGGCCGCCGCTGAGGCCCTCCTCATTCCTGCAAAGGAACTCCGGGACTTTTTGGCCCAGAGCCGGGGTCGCCGCGACCAAGCCCGACTGGCCCTGGAAAAATGGTCCGAGCCGGAGCTGATCAAGGGGTCCGTCCGCGCCGCCGTTAAAACCTTGGCCGCGGGCGGGCCCTTGACAAAGGAGCAGCACCTTGAGCTGCGCGAGCTCGAGGGACTCCTCGCTGGGCTGCGGAGGGAGCGGAGTTCAACAAAAGACTCCGCTCCCTCCCCCACAATAGGTTAAGGTAGAGGTTGCACTATGCTTTTGCCATGAAGATAACCATAGCCAGCCTCAACATCAACGGCGGCAGAGGGGCACGCCGTAGATTTGACAATTTTTCGCTCCTGCGGGAGGGGAAATATGCGGTGTGCTTCCTGCAAGAAACCCACACCGTTCCGGGAGACGAAGCCACGTGGCTCCTGGAATGGCAAGGAGAGGTCCGCATGAGCCACCTCACCGCCATTTCTAGTGGGGTGGCCATCTTGCTGGGCCCGCATTTTCAGCCGGAGATCTTGGGGGTCGAGGAGCCCGTGCCAGGCCGCTTGCTGCACGTAACGGTTCGCCTGGGGGACGTGCCGCTCCATCTCGTGAACGTGTACGCCCCTCATCCCGGCCCGCAGCAAACGCGCTTCTTTGAAGAGGTGTCCGCTCTTCTTGGCTCCGTCGACGTCGGCGACTGCATTGTCCTCGGGGGGGATTTTAACTGCACCCTCGAGGCGAGGGACCGCTCCGGTGCCCCGCAGTGCATGACGGCGATGGAGAAGTTGAGGGACCTGGTCGGGTCCTTCGACTTGGTGGACGTCTGGCGAAATCTCCACCCCGACTCCAGCGCCTTTACTTGGGTGAGGCCTGGAGTTGGATGGTCTAGAGTCGACCGCCTTTACGTGTCTCGGGCGTACGTTTCCTGCGTCCCGGCGGCCTCCATGCGGCCGGTGCCGTGTTCGGACCAGCACTTTAACAACCGGCTGCTGGAGGACGTGCGGTTCCAGGACTCGTTCCGTCGATTCTGGTCCGACTGGAGAAGGAAGCAGGGGGGCTTCCCCTCCTTGAGGCTATGGTGGGACGTGGGCAAGGCTCACGTCCGCGTCTTCTGTCAAGAGTACGCGAGGGGGTCGACCAAGAGGCGGGCGGCCAGAGTCGGGCGCCTAGAAAAAGAGGTGCTCGACCTGGAAGCCCGTCTCGGTCAAGTCGTCCAGGACCCGGCCCTGCGGACGGTGTACGAAGCGAAGAAGGCCGCGCTGAAGGACCTGCAGCTCGTCGGGTCCCGAGGCGCGTTCGTGAGGTCGCGGATCCGGTTCCTGCGGGATCTGGACCGCGGCTCCCCCTTCTTCTACTCGCTGGAAAAAAGGCAGAGTGTCCGTAAGCAGCTCTTGACGCTGCTGGCCGACGACGGCTCTCTCGTCTCGGATCCGGAGGGCGTCAACAACAGGGTCCGTGAATATTACGGGGCTCTGTTCTCTCCGGATCCGTCCAGCGAGGAAGCGCGTAGAGTTTTGTGGGAGGACCTGCCGAAGGTCGGCCCGGAGGGCGCCGAAAATCTGGAAGCTCCGCTAAGCCTGGCGGAGCTGACCGGTGCCCTCGACCGGCTCTCGAGGGGAAAATCCCCGGGGCTGGACGGGCTGACCGTGGAGTTCCACAGGGCGTTCTGGGACGTCCTGGGGAGCGACTACGCGCGGGTCCTGGGGGAAAGTCTGGCGACCGGGGAGATGCCCCTCTCTTGGCGCAGGGCAGTCATCGTCCTGCTGCCTAAGAAGGGCGATCTCCGCCTCCTTAAGAACTGGCGCCCGGTCTCCCTCCTCAGCACGGACTACAAAATCTTCGCCAGGGCGATGTCTGCTCGCCTTGGTGCCGTGCTGGACCACATGATCCACCCCGACCAGTCATACACGGTCCCGGGCCGGACAATCCACGATAACATCCATCTGGTCCGGGACCTCATCCATTGTTCCCAGGAGGCTGGTCTGTCGGTCGCCTTCCTATCCCTCGACCAAGAGAAGGCGTTCGACAGGGTGGATCACGACTATCTGCTCGGAACTCTGCGCGCTTTCGGGTTCGGGACGCATTTCGTCGCCCGGATCCGACTTTTGTACGCCGCCGCGGAGTGTCTGATTAAGGTTAACGGGTCCTTGACGGCGCCCCTTCGCTTTAGGAGAGGGGTGCGCCAGGGATGCCCCATGTCCGGCCAGTTATACGCCGTTTGCGTGGAGCCTTTCCTGCGCCTCTTGCGGACGAGGTTGACGGGACTGGCTCTGCAAGGGCCGGGCGTGGAGGTCGTCCTCTCGGCTTACGCCGATGACGTGCTCCTCGCGATAGAGGATCCCGCTGACCTGCGGAGGATGCGTGAGTGCCAGGAGATTTACTCGGCCGCGTCCTCCGCCAGGATCAACTGGGAGAAATGTTTCGGACTCCTGGTGGGTCAGTGGCGGGTGGACTCCCTGCCGGAGGAGCTCAGGCCTTTTGCCTGGAGCACGACCCATCTCCTCTATCTGGGAGTCTACCTTAGCCCCGACGAGGGAGCCTGGCCGGCGAACTGGCAGGAGCTGGAGGCCAAGGTCGCCGCTCGCCTAGGGCGCTGGACAGGACTGCTCCGAGTGCTGTCCTACAGGGGTCGAGCGCTAGTCATAAACCAGCTGGTGGCCGCAATGCTGTGGTACCGGCTGGTCACTTTGACCCCTCCCCCTGCGTTTGTCGCCAAGATACAGAAGAAGCTGGTGGACTTCTTCTGGAACAACAGGAAGCACTGGGTCTCTGCCGCGGTCTTGAGTCTCCCGCTTGAGGAGGGCGGTCAGTCGTTGGTGTGCGTCAGCGCCCAGCTCGCGACTTTCCGTCTTCAGACCCTGCAGAGATACCTTTACGTCGAGCCCCCTCCTAGGTGGTGTGCTCTGGCGAGGTATTTCTTCCGCCAGCAGCTCGACCTCAATTATGACACGCAGCTCCTGTTTGTGAACTTGGGGGGTGCCAGGACCGCCCTCCGGGAGCTGCCTGTCTTTTACAGGGAACTCATCAGGGTCTGGAACAAAGTCTCCACCAAGCGCAGCTCTCCACCGGCTGGAGTGGCGGCCGTCCTGCAGGAGCCGCTGCTCGGGAATCCGTACCTCCACGGCCGAGGTTTTATGTGGTGGTCGGAAGAGAGGGCTGTGGCTGGTGAGGTGACCAGGGTCAGGGACCTGCTCGATGGCGGAGAAGCAGGCTGGATGGCGCCAGTCACGCTGGCGCGGCGTCTAAATTCTGCCAACGTCCGCCGTGCGGCCGATGCCATCGAGTCGCTAAAAACAGCTCTGGGCCCTGACTCCGTTAGGTGTATCGAGGAGGCTCAAGCACGTGGGGAGATCCCGTCCGAACTGACCCCCGTCCGGACGGAATTCCTCATCGGCGCCAAACCCCGGAACCTCCCTCGGGGGCCGGCGCCTCACAACTTGAGCCGCCTCGGGGAAATCCCCTCCGTGCCTTTCAGTTCCGCGCGGAGGGGTTTCCTGTACGGGCTGCTCCTGCACACCCTCAACTTTGCCATCCTCGCCGGCCGTCTGGACACGCCATGGCGTACCATCTTGCCGTCCGGAGGAGGCGGGGGTCCCCGATGGAGGGCACTCTACGCAGGGGTCCTCCCACTATTCATCGGGGACTTGGCCTGGAGGGTGGTGCACGGAGCAGTGCCGTGCAATAAATTTTTAAGCCGGTTCACGGACTCCCAGGCCGCCTGCAATTTCTGCGGTCTGGAGGAGTCCGTGTTCCATGTTTTTATTGAATGCACGAGGTTGCAGCCCCTGTTCCACTATTTGAAGGGGCTGCTCCTGAAATTCTGGCTGCACTTCAGTCCCACTCTCCTGATCTTTGGGCACCCTGTGCGGAGGGGAGCGGGTAGGTCCGAAGGCCTCCTCGTAGGACTGCTCCTGGGCACGGCCAAGGGTGCCATCAGCCGGTCCAGGCAGCGGGCGGTCGAGGGGGTCGTTCAACCTGACTGCCTGCCTCTCTTCCGCTCTTACATCCGGTCCAGGGTGTCCTTGGAGATGGAGCACGCGGTGTCCACCGGTACGCTCGCGGCCTTCCGCGAGAGGTGGGCACCGGAGGGACTGGAGTGCATCATCACGCCCGGCAACCAAATTTTAATTTGATTTTACGTTTTAAAGTTTAATTTGTTTTAATTGCCGGTGCTTTTAGTGTCCCCCTTCCCTTTTATAGGGGGCACTGGGGAAAATTGTGATTTTAGTGCCCAAAAAAAAAAACCAAAAAAAAAAAGAAAAACACAAAAAAAAAAACCAAAAAGGGGGGAAAAAAAGGGCCTTGAAAATGTCTGGAGTGTCACCCAGGTCGGGTGGCACCGTTTATTGTTTTTATGTTTTCACAGGTGAACTCAAAAGAGTTTCATGCACAAGGAACCAATCGTGGAGGAGTGGAGGCGTGTCCTGCTCAGTTGGAGCTGTGAGCAGTGAGGAGAGCAGCTAGCAACTTGAGCTCCTGCCTGGAGAGCCCTGAGACCAGCCCAGGAGGAGAAGGAAGGAAGGGGCTTCACCATCACTCTAACCAGAGGGAGAGGAGGAGAACAGAAAACATTAACAACTTTTACCATTCTGCAAAGAGTTGGAGAGAGGGGGAAAAGACAAACAACATCCAGTGTGGAAGGAGGGAGACTCAACATTCTACAGGTGGGTGTGGGTGCATTTCCCCAAACAGACTTTGTTGTATCGGTGGGGGGAGGAAAGAAGACCACTGAGGGCCGGAACATCGCGGGGGGTGTGTGTGTGTGTGGTAGTGTGCGTGGGGGCTGTGCTTACAACTAGGCCCCCCCCACAATTGGAACCCCCCCCCACCCCCCCCCCCCACATTTGCCTAGCCTGGGATAGCTGGAGCTACCAGGCTGAAGATTGTTATTAATCACCCAATTAAAAATCGTTAGGAGTGCCTGGTGGCTCCAGCTACCCCAGGTGAAGACATCTTCTCCCCCCACCTGAAGACCACCCCAAAGACTTTTGTGTTTTGCCATCTGGGGAGTGCACCCACCCACAGCTGCGAGGGGAGACCTGCCCTCGCAGCCCCCCCCCCTTCCCACCCCCCTCTCTCTTTCTCTGCTACTCTGTTTCTCCCCTCTCTCTCTGAGAACCCTTTTTCTTCCTAATTTAAAAAAACAAAAAACAAAACCCAATCAAGACAACTGAGCAGAGGGAGCAAGGCCTCTCCCCAATTGTCAACGAGGGGAGAGGTACCTCGTTAAGAGCTCCTCTGGCTCAGTCTTTTAGATAAGAGGCCTAATTAAGACCATTAAGGCCTGTGACTTTGGGGTGGGTGTAGCCCTTAAAGGGACCCCGTGATGGCGACCCCATCCACGCCGGTGGCAGGGCCAGCAAGGACGTATGCGCAGGTGGCAACCGCTTCCACGGCCCCTCCTGCGCCACCCGCTGCCCTGCCACCATTTAGGTTAATTACTAAAAAACACGGGGTCAAGAGCTACACTCACCCCACAATGACCATCGAGGAGTGCGTGCGGGCGATGGCTGGGGTAGTCGGCCCCTCGGCCATTGTCGCAGCCTCCAAGATGTCTGGGAAGGCCGTGTTCTTCCTGGGGTCGGAGCGGGCGGTGTCCTTGGCCCTTGAAAAGGGGCTCACGGTGGGCGGGACGTTCCTGCCGGTGGACCCTCTCGAGGCCACCGCGCAGAGGGTCATCGTGTCAAACGTCCCGCCCTTTGTTTCCGCTGAGCTCCTCCTCCCTCACCTACACCAACTGGGGGAGGTAAGGTCGGGGATCAACCCCATACCGCTCGGCCTCAGGGAGAACAGCCTGCGCCACGTGTTCTCCTTCCGCCGCCAGCTCTTTGTCCGGCTGGCGCGGGAGGACATGACAGAAGGGCACTTTAATGTGGTGCACGAGGGGACTGCCTACCGCGTCTTCTGGACGTCGGACGGCGTGCGGTGCCATGCCTGCAGGGAGGTGGGGCACGTTCGTAAGAACTGCCCCGCCTCCAAGGCCGCCAAACCACCGAAGGCGGCCATAGCTGGCGCCGCCGCCACCCCGCCCCCTAGTTGCGTCCGCGTGCCGGGAGCCATGGGTGCGCGGGCATCGTCGGAGGCCTTTGTTTTCAGGGCCTTCGGCGGGGGGGAGGGAGAGCGTCCGAGCGGAAAGAAGGCGCGGAAGAAGGAGAAACATCTAGAGGCGGGTCCCCTCGGTGCGCCGGAAAGTTTGACCACCGCGCTCAGCCCAACCCAGTCACCGGCGAGCGCGGGGTGCCCCGAGCCCGTGCCCGGGCCCTTGAATAACACCACAGAGGGGCCCAGGCGCGGGCAAGAAAAGGAAAAGGGGGGGGCGGAGCGGGAGGCCTCGGCAGACATGGAGGTCTCCCTGACTCCGCGCGCCCCCAGGAACAAAAAGAGGCACCGCCCCAATGAGGCGGAGGGGGAACAACATCCCTCCGCGGAGGAGGCGGTGCCCGCCGCGTGTCCCGCGTCCCCCACCAGCGCCCCCAAATTGCGCTGCAGGCGCGAGGAGTCTTTCCCCGGGGAGGGTGAGGCAGTCGAGGCTGCCCAGCCGCTGCCTCCTGGGGAGGGCGTGGAAGATCTGCCTCTCGTGGGGGGCGTGGGGCCAGTGGAAGAATGCGTAGCCGCCGGGTCGAGCGTCCCGGGGACCGAGGCGGGCGGGGCCGAAAAGGCCGAACCTGAGCCCGCCCAGCTATTATCCAACTTCCCCCGGGAGTCGCTCGACCCAGCAGAAATACAAACAAATAATTATGACACTGTAGATGCTGGGCCGGGGGGTGGCAGCGGGGAGGGGGAGGAACACCCACCCTCGCCCCTTACTTTGGAGCTGGAGCACTTGGAGGGCCTGGGGATTTCCTATGGCCGGGTCTCTCCTTGTTCTCCGGTTCCTGGGGCGGAGGGGGAACCCCTTCCGCTGTCATTTCCCGACCCAGCACCATTTTTAAAAGAGCCCAGTGGGGACTCCTCTGCCGACGATCCTGGGGGTGGGATCGGGGCAGTGCCAGGGCCGGTTGGAGCGGCCGGTTCATTTGCCGTACCTTGTGCGGTCGATGGGCCGGCTGCTGGCGGCCACCTCCCGGAGGAGGACGGGGACTCGGTGGGGGACGCGGGTGAAGACCTAGAGACCACCGCCAGTGAGGCGGTGGACCTGCTCGCGGCCGCCGCTGAGGCCCTCCTCATTCCTGCAAAGGAACTCCGGGACTTTTTGGCCCAGAGCCGGGGTCGCCGCGACCAAGCCCGACTGGCCCTGGAAAAATGGTCCGAGCCGGAGCTGATCAAGGGGTCCGTCCGCGCCGCCGTTAAAACCTTGGCCGCGGGCGGGCCCTTGACAAAGGAGCAGCACCTTGAGCTGCGCGAGCTCGAGGGACTCCTCGCTGGGCTGCGGAGGGAGCGGAGTTCAACAAAAGACTCCGCTCCCTCCCCCACAATAGGTTAAGGTAGAGGTTGCACTATGCTTTTGCCATGAAGATAACCATAGCCAGCCTCAACATCAACGGCGGCAGAGGGGCACGCCGTAGATTTGACAATTTTTCGCTCCTGCGGGACGGGAAATATGCGGTGTGCTTCCTGCAAGAAACCCACACCGTTCCGGGAGACGAAGCCACGTGGCTCCTGGAATGGCAAGGAGAGGTCCGCATGAGCCACCTCACCGCCATTTCTAGTGGGGTGGCCATCTTGCTGGGCCCGCATTTTCAGCCGGAGATCTTGGGGGTCGAGGAGCCCGTGCCAGGCCGCTTGCTGCACGTAACGGTTCGCCTGGGGGACGTGCCGCTCCATCTCGTGAACGTGTACGCCCCTCATCCCGGCCCGCAGCAAACGCGCTTCTTTGAAGAGGTGTCCGCTCTTCTTGGCTCCGTCGACGTCGGCGACTGCATTGTCCTCGGGGGGGATTTTAACTGCACCCTCGAGGCGAGGGACCGCTCCGGTGCCCCGCAGTGCATGACGGCGATGGAGAAGTTGAGGGACCTGGTCGGGTCCTTCGACTTGGTGGACGTCTGGCGAAATCTCCACCCCGACTCCAGCGCCTTTACTTGGGTGAGGCCTGGAGTTGGATGGTCTAGAGTCGACCGCCTTTACGTGTCTCGGGCGTACGTTTCCTGCGTCCCGGCGGCCTCCATGCGGCCGGTGCCGTGTTCGGACCACCACCTGGTGTGGGCGGAGCTCGCTTCGCTCCGCGCGAGGACGGGGTCCGCGTACTGGCACTTTAACAACCGGCTGCTGGAGGACGTGCGGTTCCAGGACTCGTTCCGTCGATTCTGGTCCGACTGGAGAAGGAAGCAGGGGGGCTTCCCCTCCTTGAGGCTATGGTGGGACGTGGGCAAGGCTCACGTCCGCGTCTTCTGTCAAGAGTACGCGAGGGGGTCGACCAAGAGGCGGGCGGCCAGAGTCGGGCGCCTAGAAAAAGAGGTGCTCGACCTGGAAGCCCGTCTCGGTCAAGTCGTCCAGGACCCGGCCCTGCGGACGGTGTACGAAGCGAAGAAGGCCGCGCTGAAGGACCTGCAGCTCGTCGGGTCCCGAGGCGCGTTCGTGAGGTCGCGGATCCGGTTCCTGCGGGATCTGGACCGCGGCTCCCCCTTCTTCTACTCGCTGGAAAAAAGGCAGAGTGTCCGTAAGCAGCTCTTGACGCTGCTGGCCGACGACGGCTCTCTCGTCTCGGATCCGGAGGGCGTCAACAACAGGGTCCGTGAATATTACGGGGCTCTGTTCTCTCCGGATCCGTCCAGCGAGGAAGCGCGTAGAGTTTTGTGGGAGGACCTGCCGAAGGTCGGCCCGGAGGGCGCCGAAAATCTGGAAGCTCCGCTAAGCCTGGCGGAGCTGACCGGTGCCCTCGCCCGGCTCTCGAGGGGAAAATCCCCGGGGCTGGACGGGCTGACCGTGGAGTTCCACAGGGCGTTCTGGGACGTCCTGGGGAGCGACTACGCGCGGGTCCTGGGGGAAAGTCTGGCGACCGGGGAGATGCCCCTCTCTTGGCGCAGGGCAGTCATCGTCCTGCTGCCTAAGAAGGGCGATCTCCGCCTCCTTAAGAACTGGCGCCCGGTCTCCCTCCTCAGCACGGACTACAAAATCTTCGCCAGGGCGATGTCTGCTCGCCTTGGTGCCGTGCTGGACCACATGATCCACCCCGACCAGTCATACACGGTCCCGGGCCGGACAATCCACGACAACATCCATCTGGTCCGGGACCTCATCCATTGTTCCCAGGAGGCTGGTCTGTCGGTCGCCTTCCTATCCCTCGACCAAGAGAAGGCGTTCGACAGGGTGGATCACGACTATCTGCTCGGAACTCTGCGCGCTTTCGGGTTCGGGACGCATTTCGTCGCCCGGATCCGACTTTTGTACGCCGCCGCGGAGTGTCTGATTAAGGTTAACGGGTCCTTGACGGCGCCCCTTCGCTTTAGGAGAGGGGTGCGCCAGGGATGCCCCATGTCCGGCCAGTTATATGCCGTTTGCGTGGAGCCTTTCCTGCGCCTCTTGCGGACGAGGTTGACGGGACTGGCTCTGCAAGGGCCGGGCGTGGAGGTCGTCCTCTCGGCTTACGCCGATGACGTGCTCCTCGCGATAGAGGATCCCGCTGACCTGCGGAGGATGCGTGAGTGCCAGGAGATTTACTCGGCCGCGTCCTCCGCCAGGATCAACTGGGAGAAATGTTCCGGACTCCTGGTGGGTCAGTGGCGGGTGGACTCCCTGCCGGAGGAGCTCAGGCCTTTTGCCTGGAGCACGACCCATCTCCTCTATCTGGGAGTCTACCTTAGCCCCGACGAGGGAGCCTGGCCGGCGAACTGGCAGGAGCTGGAGGCCAAGGTCGCCGCTCGCCTAGGGCGCTGGACAGGACTGCTCCGAGTGCTGTCCTACAGGGGTCGAGCGCTAGTCATAAACCAGCTGGTGGCCGCAATGCTGTGGTACCGGCTGGTCACTTTGACCCCTCCCCCTGCGTTTGTCGCCAAGATACAGAAGAAGCTGGTGGACTTCTTCTGGAACAACAGGAAGCACTGGGTCTCTGCCGCGGTCTTGAGTCTCCCGCTTGAGGAGGGCGGTCAGTCGTTGGTGTGCGTCAGCGCCCAGCTCGCGACTTTCCGTCTTCAGACCCTGCAGAGATACCTTTACGTCGAGCCCCCTCCTAGGTGGTGCGCTCTGGCGAGGTATTTCTTCCGCCAGCAGCTCGACCTCAATTATGACACGCAGCTCCTGTTTGTGAACTTGGGGGGTGCCAGGACCGCCCTCCGGGAGCTGCCTGTCTTTTACAGGGAACTCATCAGGGTCTGGAACAAAGTCTCCACCAAGCGCAGCTCTCCGCCGGCTGGAGTGGCGGCCGTCCTGCAGGAACCGCTGCTCGGGAATCCGTACCTCCACGGCCGAGGCTTTATGTGGCGGTCGGAAGAGAGGGCTGTGGCTGGTGAGGTGACCAGGGTCAGGGACCTGCTCGATGGCGGAGGAGCGGGCTGGATGGCGCCAGACACGCTGGCGCGGCGCCTAAACTCTGCCAACGTCCGCCACGCGGCCGATGCCATCGAGTCGCTAAAAACAGCTCTGGGCCCTGACTCCGTTAGGTGCATCGAGGAGGCTCAAGCACGTGGGGAGATCCCGTCCGAACTGACCCCCGTCCGGACGGAATTCCTCATCGGCGCCAAACTCCGGAACCTCCCTCGGGGGCCGGCGCCTCACAACTTGAGCCGCCTCGGGGAAATCCCCTCCGTGCCTTTCAGTTCCGCGCGGAGGGGTTTCCTGTACGGGCTGCTCCTGCACACCCTCAACTTTGCCATCCTCGCCGGCCGTCGGGACACGCCATGGCGTACCATCTTGCCGTCCGGAGGAGGCGGGGGTCCCCGATGGAGGGCACTCTACGCAGGGGTCCTCCCACTATTCATCGGGGACTTGGCCTGGAGGGTGGTGCACGGAGCAGTGCCGTGCAACAAATTTTTAAGCCGGTTCACGGACTCCCAGGCCGCCTGCAATTTCTGCGGTCTGGAGGAGTCCGTGTTCCATGTTTTTATGGAGTGCACGAGGTTGCAGCCCCTGTTCCATTATTTGAAGGGGCTGCTCCTGAAATTCTGGCTGCACTTCAGTCCCACTCTCCTGATCTTTGGGCACCCTGTGCGGAGGGGAGCGGGTAGGTCCGAAGGCCTCCTCGTAGGACTGCTCCTGGGAACGGCCAAGGGTGCCATCAGCCGGTCCAGGCAGCGGGCGGTCGAGGGGGTCGTTCAACCTGACTGCCTGCCTCTCTTCCGCTCTTACATCCGGTCCAGGGTGTCCTTGGAGATGGAGCACGCGGTGTCCACCGGTACGCTCGCGGCCTTCCGCGAGAGGTGGGCACCGGAGGGACTGGAGTGCATCATCACGCCCGGCAACCAAATTTTAATTTGATTTCACGTTTTAAAGTTAATTTGTTTTAATTGCCGGTGCTTTTAGTGTCCCCTTCCCTTTTATAGGGGGCACTGGGGAAAAATTGTGATTTTAGTGCCCAAAAAAAAAAAAAAAAAAAAAAAACACAAAAAAGGGGGAAAAAAAAGGGCCTTGTAAATGTCTGGAGTGTCACCCAGGTCGGGTGGCACCGTTTAATGTTTTATGTTTTCACAGATAAACTCAAAAAGTTTCATGCACAAGGAACCAATCGTGGAGGAGTGGAGGCGTGTCCTGCTCAGTTGGAGCTGTGAGCAGTGAGGAGAGCAGCTAGCAACTTGAGCTCCTGCCTGGAGAGCCCTGAGACCAGCCCAGGAGGAGAAGGAAGGAAGGGGCTTCACCATCACTCTAACCAGAGGGAGAGGAGGAGAACAGAAAACATTAACAACTTTTACCATTCTGCAAAGAGTTGGAGAGAGGGGGAAAAGACAAACAACATCCAGTGTGGAAGGAGGGAGACTCAACATTCTACAGGTGGGTGTGGGTGCATTTCCCCAAACAGACTTTGTTGTATCGGTGGGGGGAGGAAAGAAGACCACTGAGGGCCGGAACATCGCGGGGGGTGTGTGTGTGTGTGGTAGTGTGCGTGGGGGCTGTGCTTACAACTAGGCCCCCCCCACAATTGGAACCCCCCCCACCCCCCCCCCACATTTGCCTAGCCTGGGATAGCTGGAGCTACCAGGCTGAAGATTGTTATTAATCACCCAATTAAAGATCGTTAGGAGTCCCTGGTGGCTCCAGCTACCCCAGGTGAAGACATCTTCTCCCCCCACCTGAAGACCACCCCAAAGACTTTTGTGTTTTGCCATCTGGGGAGTGCACCCACCCACAGCTGCGAGGGGAGACCTGCCCTCGCAGCCCCCCCCCCCCTTCCCACCCCCCTCTCTCTTTCTCTGCTACTCTGTTTCTCCCCTCTCTCTCTGAGAACCCTTTTTCTTCCTAATTTAAAAAAAAAAAAAACAAAACCCAATCAAGACAACTGAGCAGAGGGAGCAAGGCCTCTCCCCAATTGTCAACGAGGGGAGAGGTACCTCGTTAAGAGCTCCTCTGGCTCAGTCTTTTAGATAAGAGGCCTAATTAAGACCATTAAGGCCTGTGACTTTGGGGTGGGTGTAGCCCTTAAAGGGACCCCGTGATGGCGACCCCATCCACGCCGGTGGCAGGGCCAGCAAGGACGTATGCGCAGGTGGCAACCGCTTCCACGGCCCCTCCTGCGCCACCCGCTGCCCTGCCACCATTTAGGTTAATTACTAAAAAACACGGGGTCAAGAGCTACACTCACCCCACAATGACCATCGAGGAGTGCGTGCGGGCGATGGCTGGGGTAGTCGGCCCCTCGGCCATTGTCGCAGCCTCCAAGATGTCTGGGAAGGCCGTGTTCTTCCTGGGGTCGGAGCGGGCGGTGTCCCTGGCCCTTGAAAAGGGGCTCACGGTGGGCGGGACGTTCCTGCCGGTGGACCCTCTCGAGGCCACCGCGCAGAGGGTCATCGTGTCAAACGTCCCGCCCTTTGTTTCCGCTGAGCTCCTCCTCCCTCACCTACACCAACTGGGGGAGGTAAGGTCGGGGATCAACCCCATACCGCTCGGCCTCAGGGAGAACAGCCTGCGCCACGTGTTCTCCTTCCGCCGCCAGCTCTTTGTCCGGCTGGCGCGGGAGGACATGACAGAAGGGCACTTTAATGTGGTGCACGAGGGGACTGCCTACCGCGTCTTCTGGACGTCGGACGGCGTGCGGTGCCATGCCTGCAGGGAGGTGGGGCACGTTCGTAAGAACTGCCCCGCCTCCAAGGCCGCCAAACCACCGAAGGCGGCCATAGCTGGCGCCGCCGCCACCCCTCCCCCTAGTTGCGTCCGCGTGCCGGGAGCCATGGGTGCGCGGGCATCGTCGGAGGCCTTTGTTTTCAGGGCCTCCGGCGGGGGGGAGGGAGAGCGTCCGAGCGGAAAGAAGGCGCGGAAGAAGGAGAAACATCTAGAGGCGGGTCCCCTCGGTGCGCCGGAAAGTTTGACCACCGCGCTCAGCCCAACCCAGTCACCGGCGAGCGCGGGGTGCCCCGAGCCCGTGCCCGGGCCCTTGAATAACACCACAGAGGGGCCCAGGCGCGGGCAAGAAAAGGAAAAGGGGGGGGCGGAGCGGGAGGCCTCGGCAGACATGGAGGTCTCCCTGACTCCGCGCGCCCCCAGGAACAAAAAGAGGCACCGCCCCAATGAGGCGGAGGGGGAACAACATCCCTCCGCGGAGGAGGCGGTGCCCGCCGCGTGTCCCGCGTCCCCCACCAGCGCCCCCAAATTGCGCTGCAGGCGCGAGGAGTCTTTCCCCGGGGAGGGTGAGGCAGTCGAGGCTGCCCAGCCGCTGCCTCCTGGGGAGGGCGTGGAAGATCTGCCTGTCGTGGGGGGCGTGGGGCCAGTGGAAGAATGCGTAGCCGCCGGGTCGAGCGTCCCGGGGACCGAGGCGGGCGGGGCCGAAAAGGCCGAACCTGAGCCCGCCCAGCTATTATCCAACTTCCCCCGGGAGTCGCTCGACCCGGCAGAAATACAAACAAATAATTATGACACTGTAGATGCTGGGCCGGGGGGTGGCAGCGGGGAGGGGGAGGAACACCCACCCTCACCCCTTACTTTGGAGCTGGAGCACTTGGAGGGCCTGGGGATTTCCTATGGCCGGGTCTCTCCTTGTTCTCAGGTTCCTGGGGCGGAGGGGGAACCCCTTCCGCTGTCATTTCCCGACCCAGCACCATTTTTAAAAGAGCCCAGTGGGGACTCCTCTGCCGACGATCCTGGGGGAGGGATCGGGGCAGTGCCAGGGCCGGTTGGAGCGGCCGGTTCATTTGCCGTACCTTGTGCGGTCGATGGGCTGGCTGCTGGCGGCCACCTCCCGGAGGAGGACGGGGACTCGGTGGGGGACGCGGGTGAAGACCTAGAGACCACCGCCAGTGAGGCGGTGGATCTGCTCGCGGCCGCCGCTGAGGCCCTCCTCATTCCTGCAAAGGAACTCCGGGACTTTTTGGCCCAGAGCCGGGGTCGCCGCGACCAAGCCCGACTGGCCCTGGAAAAATGGTCCGAGCCGGAGCTGATCAAGGGGTCCGTCCGCGCCGCCGTTAAAACCTTGGCCGCGGGCGTGCCCTTGACAAAGGAGCAGCACCTTGAGCTGCGCGAGCTCGAGGGACTCCTCGCTGGGCTGCGGAGGGAGCGGAGTTCAACAAAAGACTCCGCTCCCTCCCCCACAATAGGTTAAGGTAGAGGTTGCACTATGCTTTTGCCATGAAGATAACCATAGCCAGCCTCAACATCAACGGCGGCAGAGGGGCACGCCGTAGATTTGACAATTTTTCGCTCCTGCGGGAGGGGAAATATGCGGTGTGCTTCCTGCAAGAAACCCACACCGTTCCGGGAGACGAAGCCACGTGGCTCCTGGAATGGCAAGGAGAGGTCCGCATGAGACACCTCAGCGCCATTTCTGGTGGGGTGGCCATCTTGCTGTCCCGCATTTTCAGCCGGAGATCTTGGGGGTCGAGGAGCCCGTGCCAGGCCGCTTGCTGCACGTAACGGTTCGCCTGGGGGACGTGCCGCTCCATCTCGTGAACGTGTACGCCCCTCATCCCGGCCCGCAGCAGACGCGCTTCTTTGAAGAGGTGTCCGCTCTTCTTGGCTCCGTCGACGTCGGCGACTGCATTGTCCTCGGGGGGGATTTTAACTGCACCCTCGAGGCGAGGGACCGCTCCGGTGCCCCGCAGTGCATGACGGCGATGGAGAAGTTGAGGGACCTGGTCGGGTCCTTCGACTTGGTGGACGTCTGGCGAAATCTCCACCCCGACTCCAGCGCCTTTACTTGGGTGAGGCCTGGAGTTGGATGGTCTAGAGTCGACCGCCTTTACGTGTCTCGGGCGTACGTTTCCTGCGTCCCGGCGGCCTCCATGCGGCCGGTGCCGTGTTCGGACCACCACCTGGTGTGGGCGGAGCTCGCTTCGCTCCGCGCGAGGACGGGGTCCGCGTACTGGCACTTTAACAACCGGCTGCTGGAGGACGTGCGGTTCCAGGACTCGTTCCGTCGATTCTGGTCCGACTGGAGAAGGAAGCAGGGGGGCTTCCCCTCCTTGAGGCTATGGTGGGACGTGGGCAAGGCTCACGTCCGCGTCTTCTGTCAAGAGTACGCGAGGGGGTCGACCAAGAGGCGGGCGGCCAGAGTCGGGCGCCTAGAAAAAGAGGTGCTCGACCTGGAAGCCCGTCTCGGTCAAGTCGTCCAGGACCCGGCCCTGCGGACGGTGTACGAAGCGAAGAAGGCCGCGCTGAAGGACCTGCAGCTCGTCGGGTCCCGAGGCGCGTTCGTGAGGTCGCGGATCCGGTTCCTGCGGGATCTGGACCGCGGCTCCCCCTTCTTCTACTCGCTGGAAAAAAGGCAGAGTGTCCGTAAGCAGCTCTTGACGCTGCTGGCCGACGACGGCTCTCTCGTCTCGGATCCGGAGGGCGTCAACAACAGGGTCCGTGAATATTACGGGGCTCTGTTCTCTCCGGATCCGTCCAGCGAGGAAGCGCGTAGAGTTTTGTGGGAGGACCTGCCAAAGGTCGGCCCGGAGGGCGCCGTAAATCTGGAAGCTCCGCTAAGCCTGGCGGAGCTGACCGGTGCCCTCGCCCGGCTCTCGAGGGGAAAATCCCCGGGGCTGGACGGGCTGACCGTGGAGTTCCACAGGGCGTTCTGGGACGTCCTGGGGAGCGACTACGCGCGGGTCCTGGGGAAAGTCTGGCGACCGGGGAGATGCCCCTCTCTTGGCGCAGGGCAGTCATCGTCCTGCTGCCTAAGAAGGGCGATCTCCGCCTCCTTAAGAACTGGCGCCCGGTCTCCCTCCTCAGCACGGACTACAAAATCTTCGCCAGGGCGATGTCTGCTCGCCTTGGTGCCGTGCTGGACCACATGATCCACCCCGACCAGTCATACACGGTCCCGGGCCGGACAATCCACGACAACATCCATCTGGTCCGGGACCTCATCCATTGTTCCCAGGAGGCTGGTCTGTCGGTCGCCTTCCTATCCCTCGACCAAGAGAAGGCGTTCGACAGGGTGGATCACGACTATCTGCTCGGAACTCTGCGCGCTTTCGGGTTCGGGACGCATTTCGTCGCCCGGATCCGACTTTTGTACGCCGCCGCGGAGTGTCTGATTAAGGTTAACGGGTCCTTGACGGCGCCCCTTCGCTTTAGGAGAGGGGTGCGCCAGGGATGCCCCATGTCCGGCCAGTTATATGCCGTTTGCGTGGAGCCTTTCCTGCGCCTCTTGCGGACGAGGTTGACGGGACTGGCTCTGCAAGGGCCGGGCGTGGAGGTCGTCCTCTCGGCTTACGCCGATGACGTGCTCCTCGCGATAGAGGATCCCGCTGACCTGCGGAGGATGCGTGAGTGCCAGGAGATTTACTCGGCCGCGTCCTCCGCCAGGATCAACTGGGAGAAATGTTCCGGACTCCTGGTGGGTCAGTGGCGGGTGGACTCCCTGCCGGAGGAGCTCAGGCCTTTTGCCTGGAGCACGACCCATCTCCTCTATCTGGGAGTCTACCTTAGCCCCGACGAGGGAGCCTGGCCGGCGAACTGGCAGGAGCTGGAGGCCAAGGTCGCCGCTCGCCTAGGGCGCTGGACAGGACTGCTCCGAGTGCTGTCCTACAGGGGTCGAGCGCTAGTCATAAACCAGCTGGTGGCCGCAATGCTGTGGTACCGGCTGGTCACTTTGACCCCTCCCCCTGCGTTTGTCGCCAAGATACAGAAGAAGCTGGTGGACTTCTTCTGGAACAACAGGAAGCACTGGGTCTCTGCCGCGGTCTTGAGTCTCCCGCTTGAGGAGGGCGGTCAGTCGTTGGTGTGCGTCAGCGCCCAGCTCGCGACTTTCCGTCTTCAGACCCTGCAGAGATACCTTTACGTCGAGCCCCCTCCTAGGTGGTGCGCTCTGGCGAGGTATTTCTTCCGCCAGCAGCTCGACCTCAATTATGACACGCAGCTCCTGTTTGTGAACTTGGGGGGTGCCAGGACCGCCCTCCGGGAGCTGCCTGTCTTTTACAGGGAACTCATCAGGGTCTGGAACAAAGTCTCCACCAAGCGCAGCTCTCCGCCGGCTGGAGTGGCGGCCGTCCTGCAGGAGCCGCTGCTCGGGAATCCGTACCTCCACGGCCGAGGCTTCATGTGGCGGTCGGAAGAGAGGGCTGTGGCTGGTGAGGTGACCAGGGTCAGGGACCTGCTCGATGGCGGAGGAGCGGGCTGGATGGCGCCAGACACGCTGGCGCGGCGCCTAAACTCTGCCAACGTCCGCCACGCGGCCGATGCCATCGAGTCGCTAAAAACAGCTCTGGGCCCTGACTCTGTTAGGTGCATCGAGGAGGCTCAAGCACGTGGGGAGATCCCGTCCGAACTGACCCCGGTCCGGACGGAATTCCTCATCGGCGCCAAACCCCGGAACCTCCCTCGGGGGCCGGCGCCTCACAACTTGAGCCGCCTCGGGGAAATCCCCTCCGTGCCTTTCAGTTCCGTGCGGAGGGGTTTCCTGTACGGGCTGCTCCTGCACACCCTCAACTTTGCCATTCTCGCCGGCCGTCCGGACACGCCATGGCGTACCATCTTGCCGTCCGGAGGAGGCGGGGGTCCCCGATGGAGGGCACTCTACGCAGGGGTCCTCCCACTATTCATCGGGGACTTGGCCTGGAGGGTGGTGCACGGAGCAGTGCCGTGCAACAAATTTTTAAGCCGGTTCACGGACTCCCAGGCCGCCTGCAATTTCTGCGGTCTGGAGGAGTCCGTGTTCCATGTTTTTATGGAGTGCACAAGGTTGCAGCCCCTGTTCCATTATTTGAAGGGGCTGCTCCTGAAATTCTGGCTGCACTTCAGTCCCAGTCTCCTGATCTTTGGGCACCCTGTGCGGAGGGGAGCGGGTAGGTCCGAAGGCCTCCTCGTAGGACTGCTCCTGGGAACGGCCAGGGGTGCCATCAGCCGGTCCAGGTAGCGGGCGGTCGAGGGGGTCGTTCAACCTGACTGCCTGCCTCTCTTCCGCTCTTACATCCGGTCCAGGGTGTCCTTGGAGATGGAGCACGCGGTGTCCACCGGTACGCTCCGGTGGGCACCGGAGGGACTGGAGTGCATCATCACGCCCGGCAACCAAATTTTAATTTGATTTTACGTTTTAAAGTTAATTTGTTTTAATTGCCGGTGTTTTTCGTGTCCCCTTCCCTTTTATAGGGGGCACTGGGGAAAAATTGTGATTTTAGTGCCCAAAAAAAAAAAAAAAAAAAAAAGAAAAAACACAAAAAAAAAACACAAAAAAGGGGGGGAAAAAAAAAAAGGGCCTTGTAAATGTCTGGAGTGTCACCCAGGTCGGGTGGCACCGTTTAATGTTTTATGTTTTCGCAGATAAACTCAAAAGAGTTTCATGCACAAGGAACCAATCGTGGAGGAGTGGAGGCGTGTCCTGCTCAGTTGGAGCTGTGAGCAGTGAGGAGAGCAGCTAGCAACTTGAGCTCCTGCCTGGAGAGCCCTGAGACCAGCCCAGGAAGAGAAGGAAGAAAGGGGCTTCACTACCACTTTCATCCAGAGGGAGAGGAGGAGAACAGAAAACTTTTCAACTTTTTTACCATTCTGCAAGGAGTTGGAGAGAGGGGAAAAAACCAACAACATCCAGTGTGGAAGGAGGGAGACTCTACATTTCTACAGGTGGGTGTGGGTGCATTTCCCCAAACAGACTTTGTTGTATCGGTGGGGGGAGGAAAGAAGACCACTGAGGGCCGGAACATCGCGGGGGGTGTGTGTGTGTGTGGAAGTGTGTGTGGGGGCCTTGCTTACAACTAGGCCCCCCCCACAATTGGAACCCCCCCCCCACCCCCCCACATTTGCCTAGCCTGTGATAGCTGGAGCTACCAGGCTGAAGATTTTCATTAATCATCCTATTAAAGATCGTTTAGGAGTGTGTGCCTGGTGGCTCTAGCTACCCCAGGTGAAGACGTCTTCTCCCCCCACCTGAAGACCAACCCAAAGACTGTGTTTTTTGTGTGTTTTGCTATCTGGGGAGTGCACCCACCCACAGCTGCGAGGGGAGACCTGCCCTCGCAGCCCCCCCCTTCCCACCCCCCTCTATCTTTCTCCGTTACCATCTGTTTCTCCCCTCTCTCTCTGAGGCCTCTTTCTTCCAAATTAATAATAAAAAAAAACAATTAAGACAACTGAGCAGAGGGAGCAAGGCCTCTCCCCAATTGCCAACGAGGGGAGAGGTGCCTCGTTAAGGGCTCCTCTGCTCAGTTAATATACGAGGCCATTAAAGACCATTAAGGCCTGTGACTTTGGGGTGGGTGTAGCCCTTAAAGGGGCCCCCGTGATGGCGACCCCATCCACGCCGGTGGCAGGGCCAGCAAGGACGTATGCGCAGGTGGCAACCGCTTCCACGGCCCCTCCTGCGCCACCCGCTGCCCTGCCACCTTTCAGACTCATTACTAAAAAACACGGGGTCAAGAGCTACACTCACCCCACAATGACCATCGAGGAGTGCGTGCGGGCGATGGCTGGGGTAGTCGGCCCCTCGGCCATTGTCGCGGCCTCCAAGATGTCTGGGAAGGCTGTTTTCTTCCTGGGGTCGGAGCGGGCGGTGTCCCTGGCCCTCGAAAGGGGGCTCATGGTGGGCGGGACGTTCCTGCCGGTGGATCCTCTCGAGGCCACCGCGCAGAGGGTCATCGTGTCGAACGTCCCGCCCTTTGTTCCCGCTGAGCTCCTCCTCCCTCACCTACAACAACTGGGGGAGGTAAGGTCAGGGATCAACCCCATACCGCTCGGCCTCAGGGAGAACAGCCTGCGCCACGTGTTCTCCTTCCGCCGCCAGCTCTTTGTCCGGCTGGCGCGGGAGGACACGACGGAGGGGAATTTTAATGTGGTGCACGAGGGGACTGCCTACCGCGTCTTCTGGACGTCGGACGGCGTGCGGTGCCATGCCTGCAGGGAGGTGGGGCATGTTCGTAAGAACTGCCCCGCCTCCAAGGCCGCCAAACCACCGAAGGCGGCCAAGGCTGGCGCCGCCGCCACCCCTCCCCCTAGTTGCGTCCGCGTGCCGGGAGCCATGGGTGCGCGGGCATCGTCGGAGGCCTTTGTTTTCAGGGCCTCCGGCGGGGGGGAGGGAGAGCGTCCGACCGGAAAGAAGGCGCGGAAGAAGGCAAAACATCTAGAGGCGGGTCCCCTCGGTGCGCCAGATAATTTGACCACCGCGCTCAGCCCAACCCCGTCACCGGCGAGCGCGTGGTGCCCCGAGCCCGTGCCCGAGCCCTTGAATAACACCACAGAGGGGCCCGGGCGCGGGAAAGGAAAGGAAAAGGTGGGGGCGGAGCGGGAGGCCTCGGCAGACATGGGGGTCTCCCTGCCTCCGCGCGCCCCCAGGAACAAAAGGAGGCGCGGCTCCGATGAGACGGAGGGGGAACAACATCCCTCCGTGGAGGAGTCGGTGCCCGCCGCGTGTCCCGCGTCCCCAACCAGCGCCCCCAAGCAGCGCCGTAGGCGGGAGGAGTCTGTCCCGGGGAGGGTGAGACAGTTGAGGCTGCCCAGCCTCTGCCTCCCGGGGATGGAGTGGAAGATCTGCCTGTCGTGGGGGGCGTGGGGACCGCGGAGGAATGCGTAGCCGCCGGGCCGGGCGTCCCGGGGACTGAGGCGGGCGAGGCCGAAAAGGCCGAACCTGAGCCCGCCCAGCTATTATCCAACTTCCCCCGGGAGTCATTCGACCCGGCAGAAAAACAATTTATTGGTTTTAATGACACTGTAGATGCTGGGCCGGGGGGTGGCAGCGGGGAGGGGGAGGAACACCCACCCTCACCCCTTACTTTGGAGCTGGAGCACTTGGAGGGCCTGGGGATTTCCTATGGCCGGGTCTCTCCTTGTTCTCCGGTTCCTGGGGCGGAGGGGGAACCCCTTCCGCTGTCATTTCCCGACCCAGCACCATTTTTAAAAGAGCCCAGTGGGGACTCCTCTGCCGACGATCCTGGGGGTGGGATCGGGGCAGTGCCAGGGCCGGTTGGAGCGGCCGGTTCATTTGCCGTACCTTGTGCGGTCGATGGGCTGGCTGCTGGCGGCCACCTCCCGGAGGAGGACGGGGACTCGGTGGGGGACGCGGGTGAAGACCTAGAGACCACCGCCAGTGAGGCGGTGGATCTGCTCGCGGCCGCCGCTGAGGCCCTCCTCATTCCTGCAAAGGAACTCCGGGACTTTTTGGCCCAGAGCCGGGGTCGCCGCGACCAAGCCCGACTGGCCCTGGAAAAATGGTCCGAGCCAGAGCTGATCAAGGGGTCCGTCCGCGCCGCCGTTAAAACCTTGGCCGCGGGCGGGCCCTTGACAAAGGAGCAGCACCTTGAGCTGCGCGAGCTCGAGGGACTCCTCGCTGGGCTGCGGAGGGAGCGGAGTTCAACAAAAGACTCCGCTCCCTCCCCCACAATAGGTTAAGGTAGAGGTTGCACTATGCTTTTGCCATGAAGATAACCATAGCCAGCCTCAACATCAACGGCGGCAGAGGGGCACGCCGTAGATTTGACAATTTTTCGCTCCTGCGGGAGGGGAAATATGCGGTGTGCTTCCTGCAAGAAACCCACACCGTTCCGGGAGACGAAGCCACGTGGCTCCTGGAATGGCAAGGAGAGGTCCGCATGAGCCACCTCACCACCATTTCTAGTGGGGTGGCCATCTTGCTGGGCCCGCATTTTCAGCCGGAGATCTTGGGGGTCGAGGAGCCCGTGCCAGGCCGCTTGCTGCACGTAACGGTTCGCCTGGGGGACGTGCCGCTCCATCTCGTGAACGTGTACGCCCCTCATCCCGGCCCGCAGCAGACGCGCTTCTTTGAAGAGGTGTCCGCTCTTCTTGGCTCCGTCAACGTCGGCGACTGCATTGTCCTCGGGGGGGATTTTAACTGCACCCTCGAGGCGAGGGACCGCTCCGGTGCCCCGCAGTGCATGACGGCGATGGAGAAGTTGAGGGACCTGGTCGGGTCCTTCGACTTGGTGGACGTCTGGCGAAATCTCCACCCCGACTCCAGCGCCTTTACTTGGGTGAGGCCTGGAGTTGGATGGTCTAGAGTCGACCGCCTTTACGTGTCTCGGGCGTACGTTTCCTGCGTCCCGGCGGCCTCCATGCGGCCGGTGCCGTGTTCGGACCACCACCTGGTGTGGGCGGAGCTCGCTTCGCTCCGCGCGAGGACGGGGTCCGCGTACTGGCACTTTAACAACCGGCTGCTGGAGGACGTGCGGTTCCAGGACTCGTTCCGTCGATTCTGGTCCGACTGGAGAAGGAAGCAGGGGGGCTTCCCCTCCTTGAGGCTATGGTGGGACGTGGGCAAGGCTCACGTCCGCGTCTTCTGTCAAGAGTACGCGAGGGGGTCGACCAAGAGGCGGGCGGCCAGAGTCGGGCGCCTAGAAAAAGAGGTGCTCGACCTGGAAGCCCGTCTCGGTCAAGTCGTCCAGGACCCGGCCCTGCGGACGGTGTACGAAGCGAAGAAGGCCGCGCTGAAGGACCTGCAGCTCGTCGGGTCCCGAGGCGCGTTCGTGAGGTCGCGGATCCGGTTCCTGCGGGATCTGGACCGCGGCTCCCCCTTCTTCTACTCGCTGGAAAAAAGGCAGAGTGTCCGTAAGCAGCTCTTGACGCTGCTGGCCGACGACGGCTCTCTCGTCTCGGATCCGGAGGGCGTCAACAACAGGGTCCGTGAATATTACGGGGCTCTGTTCTCTCCGGATCCGTCCAGCGAGGAAGCGCGTAGAGTTTTGTGGGAGGACCTGCCGAAGGTCGGCCCGGAGGGCGCCGAAAATCTGGAAGCTCCGCTAAGCCTGGCGGAGCTGACCGGTGCCCTCGCCCGGCTCTCGAGGGGAAAATCCCCGGGGCTGGACGGGCTGACCGTGGAGTTCCACAGGGCGTTCTGGGACGTCCTGGGGAGCGACTACGCACGGGTCCTGGGGGAAAGTCTGACGACCGGGGAGATGCCCCTCTCTTGGCGCAGGGCAGTCATCGTCCTGCTGCCTAAGAAGGGCGATCTCCGCCTCCTTAAGAACTGGCGCCCGGTCTCCCTCCTCAGCACGGACTACAAAATCTTCGCCAGGGTGATGTCTGCTCGCCTTGGTGCCGTGCTGGACCACATGATCCACCCCGACCAGTCATACACGGTCCCGGGCCGGACAATCCACGATAACATCCATCTGGTCCGGGACCTCATCCATTGTTCCCAGGAGGCTGGTCTGTCGGTCGCCTTCCTATCCCTCGACCAAGAGAAGGCGTTCGACAGGGTGGATCACGACTATCTGCTCGGAACTCTGCGCGCTTTCGGGTTCGGGACGCATTTCGTCGCCCGGATCCGACTTTTGTACGCCGCCGCGGAGTGTCTGATTAAGGTTAACGGGTCCTTGACGGCGCCCCTTCGCTTTAGGAGAGGGGTGCGCCAGGGATGCCCCATGTCCGGCCAGTTATACGCCGTTTGCGTGGAGCCTTTCCTGTGCCTCTTGCGGACGAGGTTGACGGGACTGGCTCTGCAAGGGCCGGGCGTGGAGGTCGTCCTCTCGGCTTACGCCGATGACGTGCTCCTCGCGATAGAGGATCCCGCTGACCTGCGGAGGATGCGTGAGTGCCAGGAGATTTACTCGGCCGCGTCCTCCGCCAGGATCAACTGGGAGAAATGTTCCGGACTCCTGGTGGGTCAGTGGCGGGTGGACTCCCTGCCGGAGGAGCTCAGGCCTTTTGCCTGGAGCACGACCCATCTCCTCTATCTGGGAGTCTACCTTAGCCCCGACGAGGGAGCCTGGCCGGCGAACTGGCAGGAGCTGGAGGCCAAGGTCGCCGCTCGCCTAGGGCGCTGGACAGGACTGCTCCGAGTGCTGTCCTACAGGGGTCGAGCGCTAGTCATAAACCAGCTGGTGGCCGCAATGCTGTGGTACCGGCTGGTCACTTTGACCCCTCCCCCTGCGTTTGTCGCCAAGATACAGAAGAAGCTGGTGGACTTCTTCTGGAACAACAGGAAGCACTGGGTCTCTGCCACGGTCTTGAGTCTCCCGCTTGAGGAGGGCGGTCAGTCGTTGGTGTGCGTCAGCGCCCAGCTCGCGACTTTCCGTCTTCAGACCCTGCAGAGATACCTTTACGTCGAGCCCCCTCCTAGGTGGTGCGCTCTGGCGAGGTATTTCTTCCGCCAGCAGCTCGACCTCAATTATGACACGCAGCTCCTGTTTGTGAACTTGGGGGGTGCCAGGACCGCCCTCCGGGAGCTGCCTGTCTTTTACAGGGAACTCATCAGGGTCTGGAACAAAGTCTCCACCAAGCGCAGCTCTCCGCCGGCTGGAGTGGCGGCCGTCCTGCAGGAGCCGCTGCTCGGGAATCCGTACCTCCACGGCCGAGGCTTCATGTTGCGGTCGGAAGAGAGGGCTGTGGCTGGTGAGGTGACCAGGGTCAGGGACCTGCTCGATGGCGGAGGAGCGGGCTGGATGGCGCCAGACACGCTGGCGCGGCGCCTAAACTCTGCCAACGTCCGCCACGCGGCCGATGCCATCGAGTCGCTAAAAACAGCTCTGGGCCCTGACTCCGTTAGGTGCATCGAGGACGCTCAAGCACGTGGGGAGATCCCGTCCGAACTGACCCCCGTCCGGACGGAATTCCTCATCGGCGCCAAACCCCGGAACCTCCCTCGGGGGCCGGCGCCTCACAACTTGAGCCGCCTCGGGGAAATCCCCTCCGTGCCTTTCAGTTCCGCGCGGAGGGGTTTCCTGTACGGGCTGCTCCTGCACACCCTCAACTTTGCCATCCTCGCCGGCCGTCCGGACACGCCATGGCGTACCATCTTGCCGTCCGGAGGAGGCGGGGGTCCCCGATGGAGGGCACTCTACGCAGGGGTCCTCCCACTATTCATCGGGGACTTGGCCTGGAGGGTGGTGCACGGAGCAGTGCCGTGCAACAAATTTTTAAGCCGGTTCACGGACTCCCAGGCCGCCTGCAATTTCTGCGGTCTGGAGGAGTCCGTGTTCCATGTTTTTATTGAGTGCACAAGGTTGCAGCCCCTGTTCCATTATTTGAAGGGGCTGCTCCTGAAATTCTGGCTGCACTTCAGTCCCACTCTCCTGATCTTTGGGCACCCTGTGCGGAGGGGAGCGGGTAGGTCCGAAGGCCTCCTCGTAGGACTGCTCCTGGGCACGGCCAAGGGTGCCATCAGCCGGTCCAGGCAGCGGGCGGTCGAGGGGGTCGTTCAACCTGACTGCCTGCCTCTCTTCCGCTCTTACATCCGGTCCAGGGTGTCCTTGGAGATGGAGCACGCGGTGTCCACCGGTACGCTCGCGGCCTTCCGCGAGAGGTGGGCACCGGAGGGACTGGAGTGCATCATCACGCCCGGCAACCAAATTTTAATTTGATTTTACGTTTTTTAAGTTTAATTTGTTTTAATTGCCGGTGCTTTTAGTGTCCCCCTTCCCTTTTATAGGGGGCACTGGGGAAAATTGTGAATTTAGTGCCCAAAAAAAAACAAAAAAGAAAAACACAAAAAAAAAAAGGGGGGAAAAAAAAGGGCCTTGTAAATGTCTGGAGTGTCACCCAGGTCGGGTGGCACCGTTTAATGTTTTTATGTTTTGCAGGTAAACTCAAAAGAGTTTCATGCACAAGGAACCAATCGTGAAGCAGTGGAGGCGTGTCCTGCTCAGTTGGAGCTGTGAGCAGTGAGGAGAGCAGTTAGCAACTTGTGCTCCTGCCTGGAGAGCCCTGAGACCAGCCCAGGAGGAGAAGGAAGGAAGGGGCTTCACTACAACTTTACCCAGAGGGAGAGGAGGAGAACAGAAAACTTTAAACATCTTTACTACCATTCTGCAAGGAGTTGGAGAGAGGGGGAAAAACCACAACAACATCCAGTGTGGAAGGAGGGAGACCCAACATTCTACAGGTGGGTGTGGGTGCATTTCCCCAAACAGACTTTGTTGTATCGGTGGGGGGAGGAAAGAAGACCACTGAGGGCCGGAACATCGCGGGGGGTGTGTGTGTGTGTGGGAGTGTGTGTGGGGGCCTTGCTTACAACTAGGCCCCCCCCCACAATTGGAACCCCCCCCACCCCCACATTTGCCTAGCCTGGGATAGCTGGAGCTACCAGGCTGAAGATTGTCATTAATCTCCCTATTAAAGATCGTTAAGGAGTGGGAGCCTGGTGGCTCTAGCTACCCTAGGTGAAGCCGTCTTCTCCCCCCACCTGAAGACCAACCCAAAGACTGTGTTTTTTTTGTGTGTTTTGCCATCTGGGGAGTGCACCCACCCACAGCTGCGAGGGGAGACCTGCCCTCGCAGCCCCCCCTCCCCTTCCCACCCCCCTCTCTCTTTCTCCGTTACCCTCTGTTTCTCCCCTCTCTCTCTGAGGCCCCTTTTCTTCCTAATTTTAAAAAACAAAACCCAATTAAGACAACTGAGCAGAGGGAGCAAGGCCTCTCCCCAATTGTCAACGAGGGGAGAGGTGCCTCGTTAAGGGCTCCTCTGCTCAGTTAAAGATACGAGGCCATTAAAGACCATTAAGGCCTGTGACTTTGGGGTGGGTGTAGCCCTTAAAGGGACCCCGTGATGGCGACCCCATCCACGCCGGTGGCAGGGCCAGCAAGGACGTATGCGCAGGTGGCAACCGCTTCCACGGCCCCTCCTGCGCCACCCGCTGCCCTGCCACCATTTAGGTTAATTACTAAAAAACACGGGGTCAAGAGCTACACTCACCCCACAATGACCATCGAGGAGTGCGTGCGGGCGATGGCTGGGGTAGTCGGCCCCTCGGCCATTGTCGCAGCCTCCAAGATGTCTGGGAAGGCCGTGTTCTTCCTGGGGTCGGAGCGGGCGGTGTCCCTGGCCCTTGAAAAGGGGCTCACGGTGGGCGGGACGTTCCTGCCGGTGGACCCTCTCGAGGCCACCGCGCAGAGGGTCATCATTTCAAACGTCCCGCCCTTTGTTCCCGCTGAGCTCCTCCTCCCTCACCTACAACAACTGGGGGAGGTAAGGTCGGGGATCAACCCCATACCGCTCGGCCTCAGGGAGAACAGCCTGCGCCACGTGTTCTCCTTCCGCCGCCAGCTCTTTGTCCGGCTGGCGCGGGAGGAGACGACGGAGGGAAGTTTTAATGTGGTGCACGAGGGGACTGCCTACCGCGTCTTCTGGACGTCGGACGGCGTGCGGTGCCATGCCTGCAGGGAGGTGGGGCATGTTCGTAAGAACTGCCCCGCCTCCAAGGCCGCCAAACCACCGAAGGCGGCCAAGGCTGGCGCCGCCGCCACCCCTCCCCCTAGCTGCGTCCGCGTGCCGGGAGCCATGGGTGCGCGGGCATCGTCGGAGACCTTTGTTTTCAGGGCCTCCGGCGGGGGGGAGGGAGAGCGTCCGACCGGAAAGAAGGCGCGGAAGAAGGCAAAACATCTAGAGGCGGGTCCCCTCGGTGCGCCAGATAATTTGACCACCGCGCTCAGCCCAACCCCGTCACCGGCGAGCGCGTGGTGCCCCGAGCCCGTGCCCGAGCCCTTGAATAACACCACAGAGGGGCCCGGGCGCGGGAAACGAAAGGAAAAGGGGGGGGCGGAGCGGGAGGCCTCGGCAGACATGGGGGTCTCCCTGCCTCCGCGCACCCCCAGGAACAAAAGGAGGCGCGGCTCCGATGAGGCGGAGGGGGAACAACATCCCTCCGCGGAGGAGTCGGTGCCCGCCGCGTGTCCCGCGTCCCCCACCAGCGCTCCCAAATTGCGCTGCAGGCGCGAAGAGTCTGTCCCCGGGGAGGGTGAGGTAGTCGAGGCTGCCCAGCCGCTGCCTCCTGGGGATGGCACGGAAGATCTGCCTGTCGTGGGGGGCGTGGGGACCGCGGAGGAATGCGTAGCCTCCGGGTCGGGCGTCCCGGGGACTGAGGCGTGCGAGGCCGAAAAGGCCGAACCTGAGCCCGCCCAGCCAATACCCAACTTCCCCCGGGAGACGCTCGACGCGGCAGAAACACAATTTATTGGTTTTAATGACACTGTAGATGCTGGGCCGGGGGGTGGCAGCGGGGAGGGGGAGGAACACCCACCCTCGCCCCTTACTTTGGAGCTGGAGCACTTGGAGGGCCTGGGGATTTCCTATGGCCGGTCTCTCCTTGTTCTCCGGTTCCTGGGGTGGAGGGGGAACCCCTTCCGCTGTCATTTCCCGACCCAGCACCATTTTTAAAAGAGCCCAGTGGGGACTCCTCTGCCGACGATCCTGGGGGTGGGATCGGGGCAGTGCCAGGGCCGGTTGGAGCGGCCGGTTCATTTGCCGTACCTTGTGCGGTCGATGGGCTGGCTGCTGGCGGCCACCTCCCGGAGGAGGACGGGGACTCGGTGGGGGACGCGGGTGAAGACCTAGAGACCACCGCCAGTGAGGCGGTGGATCTGCTCGCGGCCGCCGCTGAGGCCCTCCTCATTCCTGCAAAGGAACTCCGGGACTTTTTGGCCCAGAGCCGGGGTCGCCGCGACCAAGCCCGACTGGCCCTGGAAAAATGGTCCGAGCCGGAGCTGATCAAGGGGTCCGTCCGTGCCGCCGTTAAAACCTTGGCCGCGGGCGGGCCCTTGACAAAGGAGCAGCACCTTGAGCTGCGCGAGCTCGAGGGACTCCTCGCTGGGCTGCGGAGGGAGCAGAGTTCAACAAAAGACTCCGCTCCCTCCCCCACAATAGGTTAAGGTAGAGGTTGCACTATGCTTTTGCCATGAAGATAACCATAGCCAGCCTCAACATCAACGGCGGCAGAGGGGCACGCCGTAGATTTGACAATTTTTCGCTCCTGCGGGAGGGGAAATATGCGGTGTGCTTCCTGCAAGAAACCCACACCGTTCCGGGAGACGAAGCCACGTGGCTCCTGGAATGGCAAGGAGAGGTCCGCATGAGCCACCTCACCGCCATTTCTAGTGGGGTGGCCATCTTGCTGGGCCCGCATTTTCAGCCGGAGATCTTGGGGGTCGAGGAGCCCGTGCCAGGCCGCTTGCTGCACGTAACGGTTCGCCTGGGGGACGTGCCGCTCCATCTCGTGAACGTGTACGCCCCTCATCCCGGCCCGCAGCAAACGCGCTTCTTTGAAGAGGTGTCCGCTCTTCTTGGCTCCGTCGACGTCGGCGACTGCATTGTCCTCGGGGGGGATTTTAACTGCACCCTCGAGGCGAGGGACCGCTCCGGTGCCCCGCAGTGCATGACGGCGATGGAGAAGTTGAGGGACCTGGTCGGGTCCTTCGACTTGGTGGACGTCTGGCGAAATCTCCACCCCGACTCCAGCGCCTTTACTTGGGTGAGGCCTGGAGTTGGATGGTCTAGAGTCGACCGCCTTTACGTGTCTCGGGCGTACGTTTCCTGCGTCCCGGCGGCCTCCATGCGGCCGGTGCCGTGTTCGGACCACCACCTGGTGTGGGCGGAGCTCGCTTCGCTCCGCGCGGGGACGGGGTCCGCGTACTGGCACTTTAACAACCGGCTGCTGGAGGACGTGCGGTTCCAGGACTCATTCCGTCGATTCTGGTCCGACTGGAGAAGGAAGCAGGGGGGCTTCCCCTCCTTGAGGCTATGGTGGGACGTGGGCAAGGCTCACGTCCGCGTCTTCTGTCAAGAGTACGCGAGGGGGTCGACCAAGAGGCGGGCAGCCAGAGTCGGGCGCCTAGAAAAAGAGGTGCTCGACCTGGAAGCCCGTCTCGGTCAAGTCGTCCAGGACCCGGCCCTGCGGACGGTGTACGAAGCGAAGAAGGCCGCGCTGAAGGACCTGCAGCTCGTCGGGTCCCGAGGCGCGTTCGTGAGGTCGCGGATCCAGTTCCTGCGGGATCTGGACCGCGGCTCCCCCTTCTTCTACTCGCTGGAAAAAAGGCAGAGTGTCCGTAAGCAGCTCTTGACGCTGCTGGCCGACGACGGCTCTCTCGTCTCGGATCCGGAGGGCGTCAACAACAGGGTCCGTGAATATTACGGGGCTCTGTTCTCTCCGGATCCGTCCAGCGAGGAAGCGCGTAGAGTTTTGTGGGAGGACCTGCCGAAGGTCGGCCCGGAGGGCGCCGAAAATCTGGAAGCTCCGCTAAGTCTGGCGGAGCTGACCGGTGCCCTCGCCCGGCTCTCGAGGGGAAAATCCCCGGGGCTGGACGGGCTGACCGTGGAGTTCCACAGGGCGTTCTGGGACGTCCTGGGGAGCGACTACGCGCGGGTCCTGGGGGAAAGTCTGGCGACCGGGGAGATGCCCCTCTCTTGGCGCAGGGCAGTCATCGTCCTGCTGCCTAAGAGGGGCGATCTCCGCCTCCTTAAGAACTGGCGCCCGGTCTCCCTCCTCAGCACGGACTACAAAATCTTCGCCAGGGCGATGTCTGCTCGCCTTGGTGCCGTGCTGGACCACATGATCCACCCCGACCAGTCATACACGGTCCCGGGCCGGACAATCCACGATAACATCCATCTGGTCCGGGACCTCATCCATTGTTCCCAGGAGGCTGGTCTGTCGGTCGCCTTCCTATCCCTCGACCAAGAGAAGGCGTTCGACAGGGTGGATCACGACTATCTGCTCGGAACTCTGCGCGCTTTCGGGTTCGGGACGCATTTCGTCGCCCGGATCCGACTTTTGTACGCCGCCGCGGAGTGTCTGATTAAGGTTAACGGGTCCTTGACGGCGCCCCTTCGCTTTAGGAGAGGGGTGCGCCAGGGATGCCCCATGTCCGGCCAGTTATACGCCGTTTGCGTGGAGCCTTTCCTGCGCCTCTTGCGGACGAGGTTGACGGGACTGGCTCTGCAAGGGCCGGGCGTGGAGGTCGTCCTCTCGGCTTACGCCGATGACGTGCTCCTCGCGATAGAGGATCCCGCTGACCTGCGGAGGATGCGTGAGTGCCAGGAGATTTACTCGGCCGCGTCCTCCGCCAGGATCAACTGGGAGAAATGTTCCGGACTCCTGGTGGGTCAGTGGCGGGTGGACTCCCTGCCGGAGGAGCTCAGGCCTTTTGCCTGGAGCACGACCCATCTCCTCTATCTGGGAGTCTACCTTAGCCCCGACGAGGGAGCCTGGCCGGCGAACTGGCAGGAGCTGGAGGCCAAGGTCGCCGCTCGCCTAGGGCGCTGGACAGGACTGCTCCGAGTGCTGTCCTACAGGGGTCGAGCGCTAGTCATAAACCAGCTGGTGGCCGCAATGCTGTGGTACCGGCTGGTCACTTTGACCCCTCCCCCTGCGTTTGTCGCCAAGATACAGAAGAAGCTGGTGGACTTCTTCTGGAACAACAGGAAGCACTGGGTCTCTGCCGCGGTCTTGAGTCTCCCGCTTGAGGAGGGCGGTCAGTCGTTGGTGTGCGTCAGCGCCCAGCTCGCGACTTTCCGTCTTCAGACCCTGCAGAGATACCTTTACGTCGAGCCCCCTCCTAGGTGGTGTGCTCTGGCGAGGTATTTCTTCCGCCAGCAGCTCGACCTCAATTATGACACACAGCTCCTGTTTGTGAACTTGGGGGGTGCCAGGACCGCCCTCCGGGAGCTGCCTGTCTTTTACAGGGAACTCATCAGGGTCTGGAACAAAGTCTCCACCAAGCGCAGCTCTCCGCCGGCTGGAGTGGCGGCCGTCCTGCAGGAACCGCTGCTCGGGAATCCGTACCTCCACGGCCGAGGCTTTATGTGGCGGTCGGAAGAGAGGGCTGTGGCTGGTGAGGTGACCAGGGTCAGGGACCTGCTCGATGGCGGAGGAGCGGGCTGGATGGCGCCAGACACGCTGGCGCGGCGCCTAAATTCTGCCAATGTCCGCCACGCTGCCGATGCCATCGAGTCGCTAAAAACAGCTCTGGGCCCTGACTCCGTTAGGTGCATCGAGGAGGCTCAAGCGCGTGGGTAGATCCCGTCCGAACTGACCCCGGTCCGGACGGAATTCCTCATCGGCGCCAAACCCCGGAACCTCCCTCGGGGGCCGGCGCCTCACAACTTGAGCCGCCTCGGGGAAATCCCCTCCGTGCCTTTCAGTTCCGCGCGGAGGGGTTTCCTGTACGGGCTGCTCCTGCACACCCTCAACTTTGCCATCCTCGCCGGCCGTCCGGACACGCCATGGCGTACCATCTTGCCGTCCAGAGGAGGAGGGGGTCCCCGATGGAGGGCACTCTACGCAGGGGTCCTCCCACTATTCATCGGGGACTTGGCCTGGAGGGTGGTGCACGGAGCAGTGCCGTGCAACAAATTTTTAAGCCGGTTCACGGACTCCCAGGCCGCCTGCAATTTCTGCGGTCTGGAGGAGTCCGTGTTCCATGTTTTTATTCAATGCACAAGGTTGCAGCCCCTGTTCCACTATTTGAAGGGGCTGCTCCTGAAATTCTGGCTGCACTTCAGTCCCACTCTCCTGATCTTTGGGCACCCTGTGCGGAGGGGAGCGGGTAGGTCCGAAGGCCTCCTCGTAGGACTGCTCCTGGGCACGGCCAAGGGTGCCATCAGCCGGTCCAGGCAGCGGGCGGTCGAGGGGGTCGTTCAACCTGACTGCCTGCCTCTCTTCCGCTCTTACATCCGGTCCAGGGTGTCCTTGGAGATGGAGCACGCGGTGTCCACCGGTACGCTCGCGGCCTTCCGCGAGAGGTGGGCACCTGAGGGACTGGAGTGCATCATCACGCCCGGCAACCAAATTTTAATTTGATTTTACGTTTTTTAAGTTTAATTTGTTTTAATTGCCGGTGCTTTTAGTGTCCCCCTTCCCTTTTATAGGGGGCACTGGGGAAAATTGTGAATTTAGTGCCCAAAAAAAAAAAAAAAAAAAAGAAAAACACAAAAAAAAAAAAAAAAGGGGGGAAAAAAAAGGGCCTTGTAAATGTCTGGAGTGTCACCCAGGTCGGGTGGCACCGTTTAATGTCTTTATGTTTTGCAGGTAAACTCAAAAGAGTTTCATGCACAAGGAACCAATCGTGGAGGAGTGGAGGCGTGTCCTGCTCAGTTGGAGCTGTGAGCAGTGAGGAGAGCAGCTAGCAACTTGAGCTCCTGCCTGGAGAGCCCTGAGACCAGCCCAGGGAGAGAAGGAAGAAAGGGGCTTCACTACCACTTTCATCCAGAGGGAGAGGAGGTGAACAGAAAACTTTTCAACTTTTTTACCATTCTGCAAGGAGTTGGAGAGAGGGGAAAAAACCAACAACATCCAGTGTGGAAGGAGGGAGACTCTACATTTCTACAGGTGGGTGTGGGTGCATTTCCCCAAACAGACTTTGTTGTATCGGTGGGGGGAGGAAAGAAGACCACTGAGGGCCGGAACATCGCGGGGGGTGTGTGTGTGTGTGGAAGTGTGTGTGGGGGCCTTGCTTACAACTAGGCCCCCCCCACAATTGGAACCCCCCCCCACCCCCCCACATTTGCCTAGCCTGGGATAGCTGGAGCTACCAGGCTGAAGATTTTCACTAATCATCCTATTAAAGATCGTTTAGGAGTGTGTGCCTGGTGGCTCTAGCTACCCCAGGTGAAGACGTCTTCTCCCCCCACCTGAAGACCAACCCAAAGACTGTGTTTTTTGTGTGTTTTGCCATCTGGGGAGTGCACCCACCCACAGCTGCGAGGGGAGACCTGCCCTCGCAGCCCCCCCCTTCCCACCCCCCTCTCTCTTTCTCCGTTGCCCTCTGTTTCTCCCCTCTCTCTCTGAGGCCTCTTTCTTCCAAATTAATAATAAAAAAAAACAATTAAGACAACTGAGCAGAGGGAGCAAGGCCTCTCCCCAATTGCCAACGAGGGGAGAGGTGCCTCGTTAAGGGCTCCTCTGCTCAGTTAAATATACGAGGCCATTAAAGACCATTAAGGCCTGTGACTTTGGGGTGGGTGTAGCCCTTAAAGGGACCCCGTGATGGCGACCCCATCCACGCCGGTGGCAGGGCCAGCGAAGACATATGCGCAGGTGGCAATCGCTTCCACGGCACCTCCTGCGCCACCCGCTGCCCTGCCACCATTCAGACTCATTATGAAGAAACACGGGGTCAAGAGCTACACTCACCCCACAATGAGCATCGAAGAGTGCGTGCGGGCGATGGCTGGGGTAGTCGGCCCCTCGGCCATTGTCGCGGCCTCCAAGATGTCTGGGAAGGCTGTTTTCTTCCTGGGGTCGGAGCGGGCGGTGTCCCTGGCCCTCGAAAGGGGGCTCACGGTGGGCGGAACGTTCCTGCCGGTGGATCCTCTCGAGGCCACCGCGCAGAGGGTCATCGTGTCGAACGTCCCGCCCTTTGTTCCCGCTGAGCTCCTCCTCCCTCACCTACAACAACTGGGGGAGGTAAGGTCAGGGATCAACCCCATACCGCTCGGCCTCAGGGAGAACAGCCTGCGCCACGTGTTCTCCTTCCGCCGCCAGCTCTTTGTCCGGCTGGCGCGGGAGGACACGACGGAGGGAAATTTTAATGTGGTGCACGAGGGGACTGCCTACCGCGTCTTCTGGACGTCGGACGGCGTGCGGTGCCATGCCTGCAAGGAGGTGGGGCACGTTCGCAAGAACTGCCCCGCCTCCAAGGCCGCCAAACCACCGAAGGCGGCCAAGGCTGGCGCCGCCGCCACCCCTCCCCCTAGTTGCGTCCGCGTGCCGGGAGCCGTAGGTGCGCGGGCATCGTCGGAGGCCTTTGTTTTCAGGGCCTCCGGCGGGGGGAGGGAGAGCGTCCGAGCGGAAAGAAGGCGCGGAACAAGAAGAAACATCTAGAGGCGGGTCCCCTCAGTGCGCCAGAAAGATTGACCACCGCGCTCGGCCCAACCCAGCCACCGGCGAGCGCGGGGTGCCCTGAGCCCGTGCCCGAGCCCTTGAACAACACCACAGAGGGGCCCGGCGCGGGCAAGAAAAGGAAAAGGAGGGGGCGGAGTGGGAGGCCTCGGCAGACATGGAGGTCTCCCTGACTCTGCGCGCCCCCAGGAACAAAAAGAGGCACCGCCCCAATGAGGCGGAGGGGGAACAACATCCCTCCGCGGAGGAGGCGGTGCCCGCCGCGTGTCCCGCGTCCCCCATCAGCGCCCCCAAATTGCGCTGCAGGCGCGAGGAGTCTTTCCCCGGGGAGGGTGAGGCAGTCGAGGCTGCCCAGCCGCTGCCTCCTGGGGAGGGCGTGGAAGATCTGCCTGTCGTGGGGGGCGTGGGGCCAGCGGAAGAATGCGTAGCCGCCGGGTCGAGCGTCCCGGGGACCGAGGCGGGCGGGGCCGAAAATGCCGAACCTGAGCCCGCCCAGCCAATACCCAACTTCCCCCGGGATTTGCTCGACTCGGTAGAAACTGACAAAATAGAAAAGTTTAATGAATCCGTACACGCTGGGCTGGGGGGAGGCGGCGGGGTGGGGGAAGAACAACAACACTCGCCCCCTACTTTGGAGCTGAGGGACTTGGTGGACCTGGAGAATTTTCTAAACCAGGTCTCTCCGTGTTCCCCGGCTCCTGGGGCGGAGGAGGAACCCCTTCCGCTGTCGCTTCCCGACCCAGCACCAATTTTAAAAGAGCCCAGTGGGGACTCCTCTGCCGACGATCCTGGGGGTGGGATCGGGGCAGAGCCAGGGCCAGATGGAGCGGCCGGGCCGTTTGCCGTACCTCGTGCGGTCAACGGGCCGGCTGCTAGCGGCGACCTCCCGGAGGGGGACGGGGACTCGGTGGAGGACGCGGGTGAAGATCTCGAGTCCATCGCCAGTGAGGCGGTGGATCTGCTCGCGGCCGCCACTGAGACCCTCCTCATTCCCGCAGAGGAACTCCGGGACTTTTTGGTCCAGTGCCGGGGTCGCCGCGACCAAGCCCGTCTGGCCCTGGAAAGATGGTCCGAGCCGGGGCTGCTCGTCGCGTCCGTCCGCGCCGCCGCTAAAACCATGGCCGCGGGCGGGCCCTTATTAAAGGCTCAAGGCCTTGAGCTGCGCCGGCTCAAAAAGTTCCTCGCTGGGCTGCTGAAGGAGCGGAGTTCAACAAAAGACTCCGCTCCCTCCCCCACAATAGGTTAAGGTAGAGGTTGCACTATGCTTTTGCCATGAAGATAACCATAGCCAGCCTCAACATCAACGGCGGCAGAGGGGCACGCCGTAGATTTGACAATTTTTCGCTCCTGCGGGAGGGGAAATATGCGGTGTGCTTCCTGCAAGAAACCCACACCGTTCCGGGAGACGAAGCCACGTGGCTCCTGGAATGGCAAGGAGAGGTCCGCATGAGCCACCTCACCGCCATTTCTAGTGGGGTGGCCATCTTGCTGGGCCCGCATTTTCAGCCGGAGATCTTGGGGGTCGAGGAGCCCGTGCCAGGCCGCTTGCTGCACGTAACGGTTCGCCTGGGGGACGTGCCGCTCCATCTCGTGAACGTGTACGCCCCTCATCCCGGCCCGCAGCAAACGCGCTTCTTTGAAGAGGTGTCCGCTCTTCTTGGCTCCGTCGACGTCGGCGACTGCATTGTCCTCGGGGGGGATTTTAACTGCACCCTCGAGGCGAGGGACCGCTCCGGTGCCCCGCAGTGCATGACGGCGATGGAGAAGTTGAGGGACCTGCTCGGGTCCTTCGACTTGGTGGACGTCTGGCGAAATCTCCACCCCGACTCCAGCGCCTTTACTTGGGTGAGGCCTGGAGTTGGATGGTCTAGAGTCGACCGCCTTTACGTGTCTCGGGCGTACGTTTCCTGCGTCCCGGCGGCCTCCATGCGGCCGGTGCCGTGTTCGGACCACCACCTGGTGTGGGCGGAGCTCGCTTCGCTCCGCGCGGGGACGGGGTCCGCGTACTGGCACTTTAACAACCGGCTGCTGGAGGACGTGCGGTTCCAGGACTCGTTCCGTCGATTCTGGTCCGACTGGAGAAGGAAGCAGGGGGGCTTCCCCTCCTTGAGGCTATGGTGGGACGTGGGCAAGGCTCACGTCCACGTCTTCTGTCAAGAGTACGCGAGGGGGTCGACCAAGAGGCGGGCGGCCAGAGTCGGGCGCCTAGAAAAAGAGGTGCTCGACTTGGAAGCCCGTCTCGGTCAAGTCGTCCAGGACCCGGCCCTGCGGACGGTGTACGAAGCGAAGAAGGCCGCGCTGAAGGACCTGCAGCTCGTCGGGTCCCGAGGCGCGTTCGTGAGGTCGCGGATCCGGTTCCTGCGGGATCTGGACCGCGGCTCCCCCTTCTTCTACTCGCTGGAAAAAAGGCAGAGTGTCCGTAAGCAGCTCTTGACGCTGCTGGCCGACGACGGCTCTCTCGTCTCGGATCCGGAGGGCGTCAACAACAGGGTCCGTGAATATTACGGGGCTCTGTTCTCTCCGGATCCGTCCAGCGAGGAAGCGCGTAGAGTTTTGTGGGAGGACCTGCCGAAGGTCGGCCCGGAGGGCGCCGAAAATCTGGAAGCTCCGCTAAGCCTGGCGGAGCTGACCGGTGCCCTCACCCGGCTCTCGAGGGGAAAATCCCCGGGGCTGGACGGGCTGACCGTGGAGTTCCACAGGGCGTTCTGGGACGTCCTGGGGAGCGACTACGCGCGGGTCCTGGGGGAAAGTCTGGCGACCGGGGAGATGCCCCTCTCTTGGCGCAGGGCAGTCATCGTCCTGCTGCCTAAGAAGGGCGATCTCCGCCTCCTTAAGAACTGGCGCCCGGTCTCCCTCCTCAGCACGGACTACAAAATCTTCGCCAGGGCGATGTCTGCTCGCCTTGGTGCCGTGCCGGACCACATGATCCACCCCGACCAGTCATACACGGTCCCGGGCCGGACAATCCAAGATAACATCCATCTGGTCCGGGACCTCATCCATTGTTCCCAGGAGGCTGGTCTGTCGGTCGCCTTCCTATCCCTCGACCAAGAGAAGGCGTTCGACAGGGTGGATCACGACAATCTGCTCGGAACTCTGCGCGCTTTCGGGTTCGGGACGCATTTCGTCGCCCGGATCCGACTTTTGTACGCCGCCGCGGAGTGTCTGATTAAGGTTAACGGGTCCTTGACGGCGCCCCTTCGCTTTAGGAGAGGGGTGCGCCAGGGATGCCCCATGTCCGGCCAGTTATACGCCGTTTGCGTGGAGCCTTTCCTGCGCCTCTTGCGGACGAGGTTGACGGGACTGGCTCTGCAAGGGCCGGGCGTGGAGGTCGTCCTCTCGGCTTACGCCGATGACGTGCTCCTCGCGATAGAGGATCCCGCTGACCTGCGGAGGATGCGTGAGTGCCAGGAGATTTACTCGGCCGCGTCCTCCGCCAGGATCAACTGGGAGAAATGTTCCGGACTCCTGGTGTGTCAGTGGCGGGTGGACTCCCTGCCGGAGGAGCTCAGGCCTTTTGCCTGGAGCACGACCCATCTCCTCTATCTGGGAGTCTACCTTAGCCCCGACGAGGGAGCCTGGCCGGCGAACTGGCAGGAGCTGGAGGCCAAGGTCGCCGCTCGCCTAGGGCGCTGGACAGGACTGCTCCGAGTGCTGTCCTACAGGGGTCGAGCGCTAGTCATAAACCAGCTGGTGGCCGCAATGCTGTGGTACCGGCTGGTCACTTTGACCCCTCCCCCTGCGTTTGTCGCCAAGATACAGAAGAAGCTGGTGGACTTCTTCTGGAACAACAGGAAGCACTGGGTCTCTGCCGCGGTCTTGAGTCTCCCGCTTGAGGAGGGCGGTCAGTCGTTGGTGTGCGTCAGCGCCCAGCTCGCGACTTTCCGTCTTCAGACCCTGCAGAGATACCTTTACGTCGAGCCCCCTCCTAGGTGGTGCGCTCTGGCGAGGTATTTCTTCCGCCAGCAGCTCGACCTCAATTATGACACGCAGCTCCTGTTTGTGAACTTGGGGGGTGCCAGGACCGCCCTCCGGGAGCTGCCTGTCTTTTACAGGGAACTCATCAGGGTCTGGAACAAAGTCTCCACCAAGCGCAGCTCTCCGCCGGCTGGAGTGGCGGCCGTCCTGCAGAAACCGCTGCTCGGGAATCCGTACCTCCACGGCCGAGGCTTTATGTGGCGGTCGGAAGAGAGGGCTGTGGCTGGTGAGGTGACCAGGGTCAGGGACCTGCTCGATGGCGGAGGAGCGGGCTGGATGGCGCCAGACACGCTGGCGCGGCGCCTAAATTCTGCCAACGTCCGCCACGCGGCCGATGCCATCGAGTCGCTAAAAACAGCTCTGGGCCCTGACTCCGTTAGGTGCATCGAGGAGGCTCAAGCACGTGGGGAGATCCCGTCCGAACTGACCCCTGTCCGGACGGAATTCCTCATCGGCGCCAAATCCCGGAACCTCCCTCGGGGGCCGGCGCCTCACAACTTGAGCCGCCTCGGGGAAATCCCCTCCGTGCCTTTCAGTTCCGCGCGGAGGGGTTTCCTGTACGGGCTGCTCCTGCACACCCTCAACTTTGCCATCCTCGCCGGCCGTCCGGACACGCCATGGCGTACCATCTTGCCGTCCGGAGGAGGCGGGGGTCCCCGATGGAGGGCACTCTACGCAGGGGTCCTCCCACTATTCATCGGGGACTTGGCCTGGAGGGTGGTGCACGGAGCAGTGCCGTGCAACAAATTTTTAAGCCGGTTCACGGACTCCCAGGCCGCCTGCAATTTCTGCGGTCTGGAGGAGTCCGTGTTCCATGTTTTTATTGAATGCACGAGGTTGCAGCCCCTGTTCCACTATTTGAAGGGGCTGCTCCTGAAATTCTGGCTGCACTTCAGTCCCACTCTCCTGATCTTTGGGCACCCTGTGCGGAGGGGAGCGGGTAGGTCCGAAGGCCTCCTCGTAGGACTGCTCCTGGGCACGGCCAGGGGTGCCATCAGCCGGTCCAGGCAGCGGGCGGTCGAGGGGGTCGTTCAACCTGACTGCCTGCCTCTCTTCCGCTCTTACATCCGGTCCAGGGTGTCCTTGGAGATGGAGCACGCGGTGTCCACCGGTACGCTCGCGGCCTTCCGCGAGAGGTGGGCACCGGAGGGACTGGAGTGCATCATCACGCCCGGCAACCAAATTTTAATTTGATTTTACGTTTTTAAGTTTAATTTGTTTTAATTGCCGGTGCTTTTAGTGTCCCCCTTCCCTTTTATAGGGGGCACTGGAAAAATTTGATTTTAGCGCCCCAAAAAAAAAAAACCAAAGAACAAAAAAAAAAGGGGCCTTGAAAATGTCTGGAGTGTCACCCAGGTCGGGTGGCACCGTTTAATGTCTTTATGTTTTGCAGGTAAACTCAAAAGAGTTTCATGCACAAGGAACCAATCGTGGAGGAGTGGAGGCGTGTCCTGCTCAGTTGGAGCTGTGAGCAGTGAGGAGAGCAGCTAGCAACTTGAGCTCCTGCCTGGAGAGCCCTGAGACCAGCCCAGGAAGAGAAGGAAGAAAGGGGCTTCACTACCACTTTCATCCAGAGGGAGAGGAGGAGAACAGAAAACTTTTCAACTTTTTTACCATTCTGCAAGGAGTTGGAGAGAGGGGAAAAAACCAACAACATCCAGTGTGGAAGGAGGGAGACTCTACATTTCTACAGGTGGGTGTGGGTGCATTTCCCCAAACAGACTTTGTTGTATCGGTGGGGGGAGGAAAGAAGACCACTGAGGGCCGGAACATCGCGGGGGGTGTGTGTGTGTGTGGAAGTGTGTGTGGGGGCCTTGCTTACAACTAGGCCCCCCCCACAATTGGAACCCCCCCCCCACCCCCCCCACATTTGCCTAGCCTGGGATAGCTGGAGCTACCAGGCTGAAGATTTTCATTAATCATCCTATTAAAGATCGTTTAGGAGTGTGTGCCTGGTGGCTCTAGCTACCCCAGGTGAAGACGTCTTCTCCCCCCACCTGAAGACCAACCCAAAGACTGTGTTTTTTGTGTGTTTTGCCATCTGGGGAGTGCACCCACCCACAGCTGCGAGGGGAGACCTGCCCTCGCAGCCCCCCCCTTCCCACCCCCCTCTCTCTTTCTCCGTTACCCTCTGTTTCTCCCCTCTCTCTCTGAGGCCTCTTTCTTCCAAATTAATAATAAAAAAAAACAATTAAGACAACTGAGCAGAGGGAGCAAGGCCTCTCCCCAATTGCCAACGAGGGGAGAGGTGCCTCGTTAAGGGCTCCTCTGCTCAGTTAATATACGAGGCCATTAAAGACCATTAAGGCCTGTGACTTTGGGGTGGGTGTAGCCCTTAAAGGGGCCCCCGTGATGGCGACCCCATCCACGCCGGTGGCAGGGCCAGCAAGGACGTATGCGCAGGTGGCAACCGCTTCCACGGCCCCTCCTGCGCCACCCGCTGCCCTGCCACCTTTCAGACTCATTACTAAAAAACACGGGGTCAAGAGCTACACTCACCCCACAATGACCATCGAGGAGTGCGTGCGGGCGATGGCTGGGGTAGTCGGCCCCTCGGCCATTGTCGCGGCCTCCAAGATGTCTGGGAAGGCTGTTTTCTTCCTGGGGTCGGAGCGGGCGGTGTCCCTGGCCCTCGAAAGGGGGCTCACGGTGGGCGGGACGTTCCTGCCGGTGGATCCTCTCGAGGCCACCGCGCAGAGGGTCATCGTGTCGAACGTCCCGCCCTTTGTTCCCGCTGAGCTCCTCCTCCCTCACCTACACCAACTGGGGGAGGTAAGGTCAGGGATCAACCCCATACCGCTCGGCCTCAGGGAGAACAGCCTGCGCCACGTGTTCTCCTTCCGCCGCCAGCTCTTTGTCCGGCTGGCGCGGGAGGACACGACGGAGGGGAATTTTAATGTGGTGCACGAGGGGAGTGCCTACCACGTCTTCTGGACGTCGGACGGCGTGCGGTGCCATGCCTGCAGGGAGGTGGGGCATGTTCGTAAGAACTGCCCCGCCTCCAAGGCCGCCAAACCACCGAAGGCGGCCAAGGCTGGCGCCGCCGCCACCCCTCCCCCTAGTTGCGTCCGCGTGCCGGGAGCCATGGGTGCGCGGGCATCGTCGGAGGCCTTTGTTTTCAGGGCCTCCGGCGGGGGGGAGGGAGAGCGTCCGACTGGAAAGAAGGCGCGGAAGAAGGCAAAACATCTAGAGGCGGGTCCCCTCGGTGCGCCAGATAATTTGACCACCGCGCTCAGCCCAACCCCGTCACCGGCGAGCGCGTGGTGCCCCGAGCCCGTGCCCGAGCCCTTGAATAACACCACAGAGGGGCCCGGGCGCGGGAAAGGAAAGGAAAAGGGGGGGGCGGAGCGGGAGGCCTCGGCAGACATGGGGGTCTCCCTGCCTCCGCGCGCCCCCAGGAACAAAAGGAGGCGCGGCTCCGATGAGACGGAGGGGGAACAACGTCCCTCCGTGGAGGAGTCGGTGCCCGCCGCGTGTCCCGCGTCCCCAACCAGCGCCCCCAAGCAGCGCCGTAGGCGGGAGGAGTCTGTCCCCGGGGAGGGTGAGACAGTTGAGGCTGCCCAGCCTCTGCCTCCCGGGGATGGAGTGGAAGATCTGCCTGTCGTGGGGGGCGTGGGGACCGCGGAGGAATGCGTAGCCGCCGGGCCGGGCGTCCCGGGGACTGAGGCAGGCGAGGCCGAAAAGGCCGAACCTGAGCCCGCCCAGCTATTATCCAACTTCCCCCGGGAGTCGCTCGACCCGGCAGAAAAACAATTTATTGGTTTTAATGACACTGTAGATGCTGGTCCGGGGGGTGGCAGCGGGGAGGGGGAGGAACACCCACCCTCACCCCTTACTTTGGAGCTGGAGCACTTGGAGGGCCTGGGGATTTCCTATGGCCGGGTCTCTCCTTGTTCTCCGGTTCCTGGGGCGGAGGGGGAACCCCTTCCGCTGCCATTTCCCGACCCAGCACCATTTTTAAAAGAGCCCAGTGGGGACTCCTCTGCCGACGATCCTGGGGGTGGGATCGGGGCAGTGCCAGGGCCGGTTGGAGCGGCCGGTTCATTTGCCGTACCTTGTGCGGTCGATGGGCTGGCTGCTGGCGGCCACCTCCCGGAGGAGGACGGGGACTCGGTGGGGGACGCGGGTGAAGACCTAGAGACCACCGCCAGTGAGGCGGTGGATCTGCTCGCGGCCGCCGCTGAGGCCCTCCTCATTCCTGCAAAGGAACTCCGGGACTTTTTGGCCCAGAGCCGGGGTCGCCGCGACCAAGCCCGACTGGCCCTGGAAAAATGGTCCGAGCCAGAGCTGACAAGGGGTCCGTCCGCGCCGCCGTTAAAACCTTGGCCGCGGGCGGGCCCTTGACAAAGGAGCAGCACCTTGAGCTGCGCGAGCTCGAGGGACTCCTCGCTGGGCTGCGGAGGGAGCGGAGTTCAACAAAAGACTCCGCTCCCTCCCCCACAATAGGTTAAGGTAGAGGTTGCACTATGCTTTTGCCATGAAGATAACCATAGCCAGCCTCAACATCAACGGCGGCAGAGGGGCACGCCGTAGATTTGACAATTTTTCGCTCCTGCTGGAGGGGAAATATGCGGTGTGCTTCCTGCAAGAAACCCACACCGTTCCGGGAGACGAAGCCACGTGGCTCCTGGAATGGCAAGGAGAGGTCCGCATGAGCCACCTCACCGCCATTTCTAGTGGGGTGGCCATCTTGCTGGGCCCGCATTTTCAGCCGGAGATCTTGGGGGTCGAGGAGCCCGTGCCAGGCCGCTTGCTGCACGTAACGGTTCGCCTGGGGGACGTGCCGCTCCATCTCGTGAACGTGTACGCCCCTCATCCCGGCCCGCAGCAGACGCGCTTCTTTGAAGAGGTGTCCGCTCTTCTTGGCTCCGTCGACGTCGGCGACTGCATTGTCCTCGGGGGGGATTTTAACTGCACCCTCGAGGCGAGGGACCGCTCCGGTGCCCCGCAGTGCATGACGGCGATGGAGAAGTTGAGGGACCTGGTCGGGTCCTTCGACTTGGTGGACGTCTGGCGAAATCTCCACCCCGACTCCAGCGCCTTTACTTGGGTGAGGCCTGGAGTTGGATGGTCTAGAGTCGACCGCCTTTACGTGTCTCCGGCGTACGTTTCCTGCGTCCCGGCGGCCTCCATGCGGCCGGTGCCGTGTTCGGACCACCACCTGGTGTGGGCGGAGCTCGCTTCGCTCCGCGCGAGGACGGGGTCCGCGTACTGGCACTTTAACAACCGGCTGCTGGAGGTCGTGCGGTTCCAGGACTCGTTCCGTCGATTCTGGTCCGACTGGAGAAGGAAGCAGGGGGGCTTCCCCTCCTTGAGGCTATGGTGGGACGTGGGCAAGGCTCACGTCCGCGTCTTCTGTCAAGAGTACGCGAGGGGGTCGACCAAGAGGCGGGCGGCCAGAGTCGGGCGCCTAGAAAAAGAGGTGCTCGACCTGGAAGCCCGTCTCGGTCAAGTCGTCCAGGACCCGGCCCTGCGGACGGTGTACGAAGCGAAGAAGGCCGCGCTGAAGGACCTGCAGCTCGTCGGGTCCCGAGGCGCGTTCGTGAGGTCGCGGATCCGGTTCCTGCGGGATCTGGACCGCGGCTCCCCCTTCTTCTACTCGCTGGAAAAAAGGCAGAGTGTCCGTAAGCAGCTCTTGATGCTGCTGGCCGACGACGGCTCTCTCGTCTCGGATCCGGAGGGCGTCAACAACAGGGTCCGTGAATATTACGGGGCTCTGTTCTCTCCGGATCCGTCCAGCGAGGAAGCGCGTAGAGTTTTGTGGGAGGACCTGCCGAAGGTCGGCCCGGAGGGCGCCGAAAATCTGGAAGCTCCGCTAAGCCTGGCGGAGCTGACCGGTGCCCTCGCCCGGCTCTCGAGGGGAAAATCCCCGGGGCTGGACGGGCTGACCGTGGAGTTCCACAGGGCGTTCTGGGACGTCCTGGGGAGCGACTACGCGCGGGTCCTGGGGGAAAGTCTGACGACCGGGGAGATGCCCCTCTCTTGGCGCAGGGCAGTCATCGTCCTGCTGCCTAAGAAGGGCGATCTCCGCCTCCTTAAGAACTGGCACCCGGTCTCCCTCCTCAGCACGGACTACAAAATCTTCGCCAGGGCGATGTCTGCTCGCCTTGGTGCCGTGCTGGACCACATGATCCACCCCGACCAGTCATACACGGTCCCGGGCCGGACAATCCACGATAACATCCATCTGGTCCGGGACCTCATCCATTGTTCCCAGGAGGCTGGTCTGTCGGTCGCCTTCCTATCCCTCGACCACGAGAAGGCGTTCGACAGGGTGGATCACGACTATCTGCTCGGAACTCTGCGCGCTTTCGGGTTCGGGACGCATTTCGTCGCCCGGATCCGACTTTTGTACGCCGCCGCGGAGTGTCTGATTAAGGTTAACGGGTCCTTGACGGCGCCCCTTCGCTTTAGGAGAGGGGTGCGCCAGGGATGCCCCATGTCCGGCCAGTTATACGCCGTTTGCGTGGAGCCTTTCCTGCGCCTCTTGCGGACGAGGTTGACGGGACTGGCTCTGCAAGGGCCGGGCGTGGAGGTCGTCCTCTCGGCTTACGCCGATGACGTGCTCCTCGCGATAGAGGATCCCGCTGACCTGCGGAGGATGCGTGAGTGCCAGGAGATTTACTCGGCCGCGTCCTCCGCCAGGATCAACTGGGAGAAATGTTCCGGACTCCTGGTGGGTCAGTGGCGGGTGGACTCCCTGCCGGAGGAGCTCAGGCCTTTTGCCTGGAGCACGACCCATCTCCTCTATCTGGGAGTCTACCTTAGCCCCGACGAGGGAGCCTGGCCGGCGAACTGGCAGGAGCTGGAGGCCAAGGTCGCCGCTCGCCTAGGGCGCTGGACAGGACTGCTCCGAGTGCTGTCCTACAGGGGTCGAGCGCTAGTCATAAACCAGCTGGTGGCCGCAATGCTGTGGTACCGGCTGGTCACTTTGACCCCTCCCCCTGCGTTTGTCGCCAAGATACAGAAGAAGCTGGTGGACTTCTTCTGGAACAACAGGAAGCACTGGGTCTCTGCCGCGGTCTTGAGTCTCCCGCTTGAGGAGGGCGGTCAGTCGTTGGTGTGCGTCAGCGCCCAGCTCGCGACTTTCCGTCTTCAGACCCTGCAGAGATACCTTTACGTCGAGCCCCCTCCTAGGTGGTGCGCTCTGGCGAGGTATTTCTTCCGCCAGCAGCTCGACCTCAATTATGACACGCAGCTCCTGTTTGTGAACTTGGGGGGTGCCAGGACCGCCCTCCGGGAGCTGCCTGTCTTTTACAGGGAACTCATCAGGGTCTGGAACAAAGTCTCCACCAAGCGCAGCTCTCCGCCGGCTGGAGTGGCGGCCGTCCTGCAGGAACCGCTGCTCGGGAATCCGTACCTCCACGGCCGAGGCTTTATGTGGCGGTCGGAAGAGAGGGCTGTGGCTGGTGAGGTGACCAGGGTCAGGGACCTGCTCGATGGCGGAGGAGCGGGCTGGATGGCGCCAGACACGCTGGCGCGGCGCCTAAATTCTGCCAACGTCCGCCACGCGGCCGATGCCATCGAGTCGCTAAAAACAGCTCTGGGCCCTGACTCCGTTAGGTGCATCGAGGAGGCTCAAGCACGTGGGGAGATCCCGTCCGAACTGACCCCCGTCCGGACGGAATTCCTCATCGGCGCCAAACCCCGGAACCTCCCTCGGGGGCCGGCGCCTCACAACTTGAGCCGCCTCAGGGAAATCCCCTCCGTGCCTTTTAGTTCCGCGCGGAGGGGTTTCCTGTACGGGCTGCTCCTGCACACCCTCAACTTTGCCATCCTCGCCGGCCGTCCGGACACGCCATGGCGTACCATCTTGCCGTCCGGAGGAGGCGGGGGTCCCCGATGGAGGGCACTCTACGCAGGGGTCCTCCCACTATTCATCGGGGACTTGGCCTGGAGGGTGGTGCACGGAGCAGTGCCGTGCAACAAATTTTTAAGCCGGTTCACGGACTCCCAGGCCACCTGCAATTTCTGCGGTCTGGAGGAGTCCGTGTTCCATGTTTTTATGGAGTGCACAAGGTTGCAGCCCCTGTTCCACTATTTGAAGGGGCTGCTCCTGAAATTCTGGCTGCACTTCAGTCCCACTCTCCTGATCTTTGGGCACCCTGTGCGGAGGGGAGCGGGTAGGTCCGAAGGCCTCCTCGTAGGACTGCTCCTGGGCACGGCCAAGGGTGCCATCAGCCGGTCCAGGCAGCGGGCGGTCGAGGGGGTCGTTCAACCTGACTGCCTGCCTCTCTTCCGCTCTTACATCCGGTCCAGGGTGTCCTTGGAGATGGAGCACGCGGTGTCCACCGGTACGCTCGCGGCCTTCCGCGAGAGGTGGGCACCGGAGGGACTGGAGTGCATCATCACGCCCGGCAACCAAATTTTAATTTGATTTTACGTTTTAAAGTTAATTTGTTTTAATTGCCGGTGCTTTTAGTGTCCCCTTCCCTTTTATAGGGGGCACTGGGGAAAAATTATGATTTTAGTGCCCAAAAAAAAAAAACAAAAAAAAAAGAAAAACACAAAAAAAAAAAGGGGGAAAAAAAAAAGGGCCTTGTAAATGTCTGGAGTGTCACCCAGGTCGGGTGGCACCGTTTAATGTTTTATGTTTTGCAGGTGAACTCCAAAAAGAGTTTCATGGAAAAGGACCAATTGTGAAGCAGTGGAGGCGTGTCCTGCACAGTTGGAGCTGTGAGCAGTGAGAGAAGCAGCTAGCAACTTGAGCTCCTGCCTGGAGAGCCCTGAGACCAGCCCAGGAGGAGAAGGAAGGAAGGGGCTTCACCACCACTTTAATCCAGAGGGAGAGGAGGAGAACAGAAAACTTTGTACATCTTTACCATTCTGCAAAGAGTTGGAGAGAGGGGGAAAAACCAACAACATCCAGTGTGGAAGGAGGGAGACTCTACATTCTACAGGTGGGTGTGGGTGCATTTCCCAAAAGGACTTTGTTGTATCGGTGGGGGGAGGAAAGAAGACCACTGAGGGCCGGAACATCGCGGGGGGTGTGTGTGTGTGTGGAAGTGTGTGTGGGGGCCGTGCTTACAACTAGGCCCCCCCCACAATTGGAACCCCCCCCACCCCCCCCCCAATTGCCTAGCCTGGGATAGCTGGAGCTACCAGGCTGAAGATTGTTGTTTTTCTTAATCACCCAATTAAAGATCGTTAGGAGTGCCTGGTGGCTCCAGCTGCCCCAGGTGAAGACATCTTCTCCCCCCACCTGAAGACCACCCCAAAGACTTTTGTGTTTTGCCATCTGGGGAGTGCACCCACCCACAGCTGCGAGGGGAGACCTGCCCTCGCAGCCCCCACCTCCCCCCTTCCCACCCCCCTCTCTCTTTCTCTGCTACTCTGTTTCTCCCCTCTCTCTCTGAGGCCTCTTCCTTCCAAATTTACAAAAAAAACAAAACCAATTAAGACAACTGAGCAGAGGGAGCAAGGCCCCTCCCCAATTGCCAACTAGGGGAGAGGTACCTCATTAAGGGCTCCTCTGCTCAGTCAATATACGAGGCCAATTAAGACTATTAAGGCCTGTGACTTTGGGGTGGGTGTAGCCCTTAAAGGGACCCCGTGATGGCGACCCCATCCACGCCGGTGGCAAGGCCAGCAAGGACGTATGCGCAGGCGGTGTCCACATCCACGGCACCTCCTGCGCCACCCGCTGCCCTGCCACCATTTAGATTACTTACTAAAAAACACGGGGTCAAGAGCTACACTCACCCCACAATGATCATCGAGGAGTGCGTGCGGGCGATGGCTGGGGTAGTCGGCCCCTCGGCCATTGTCGCAGCCTCCAAGATGTCTGGGAAGGCCGTGTTCTTCCTGGGGTCGGAGCGGGCGGTGTCCCTGGCCCTTGAAAAGGGGCTCACGGTGGGCGGGACGTTCCTGCCGGTGGACCCTCTCGAGGCCACCGCGCAGAGGGTCATCGTGTCAAACGTCCCGCCCTTTGTTTCCGCTGAGCTCCTCCTCCCTCACCTACACCAACTGGGGGAGGTAAGGTCGGGGATCAACCCCATACCGCTCGGCCTCTGGGAGAACAGCCTGCGCCACGTGTTCTCCTTCGCCGCCAGCTCTTTGTCCGGCTGGCGCGGGAGGACATGACAGAAGGGCACTTTAATGTGGTGCACGAGGGGACTGCCTACCGCGTCTTCTGGACGTCGGACGGTGTGCGGTGCCATCCCTGCAGGGAGGTGGGGCACGTTCGTAAGAACTGCCCCGCCTCCAAGGCCGCCAAACCACCAAAGGCGGCCAAGGCTGGCGCCGCCGCCACCCCTCCCCCTAGTTGCGACCGCGTGCCGGGAGCCATGGGTGCGCGGGCATCGTCGGGGGCCTTTGTTTTCAGGGCCTCCGGCGGGGGGGAGGGAGAGCGTTCGAACGGAAGGAAGGCGCGGAAGAAGACGAGACATCTAGAGGCGGGTCCCCTCAGTGCGCCGGAAAGTTTGACCACCGCGCTCAGCCCAACACAGTCACCGGACAGCGCGTGGTGCCCCGAGCCCGTGCCCGAGCCCTTGAATAACACCACGGAGGGGCCCGGGCACGGGAAAGGAAAGGAAAAGGGGGGGGCGGAGCGGGAGGCCTCGGCAGACATGGGGGTCTTCCTGCCTCCGCGCGCCCCCAGGAACAAAAGGAGGCACGGCTCCGATGAGACGGAGGGGGAACAACATCCCACCGTGGAGGAGTTGGTGCCCGCCGCGTGTCCCGCGTCCCCAACCAGCGCCCCCAAGCAGCGCCGTAGGCGGGAGGAGTCTGTCCCCGGGGAGGGTGAGACAGTTGAGGCTGCCCAGCCTCTGCCTCCCGGGGATGGAGTGGAAGATCTGCCTGTCGTGGGGGGCGTGGGGACCGCGGAGGAATGCGTAGCCGCCGGGCCGGGCGTCCCGGGGACTGAGGCGGGCGAGGCCGAAAAGGCCGAACCTGAGCCCGCCCAGCCAATATCCAACTTCCCCCGGGAGTCGCTCGACCCGGCGGAAAAACAATTTATGGGTTTTAATGACACTGTAGATGCTGGGCCGGGGGGTGGCAGCGGGGAGGAGGAGGAACACCCACCCTCGCCCCTTACTTTGGAGCTGGTGCACTTGGGGAGCCTGGGGATTTCCCATGGCCGGGTCTCTCCTTGTTCCCCGGTTCCTGGGGCGGAGGGGGAACCCCTTCCGCTGTCATTTCCCGACCCAGCACCATTTTTAAAAGAGCCCAGTGGGGACTCCTCTGCCGACGATCCTGGGGGTGGGATCGGGGCAGTGCCAGTGCCGGTTGGAGCGGCCGGTTCATTTGCCGTACCTTGTGCGGTCGATGGGCTGGCTGCTGGCGGCCACCTCCCGGAGGAGGACGGCGACTCGGTGGGGGACGCGGGTGAAGACCTAGAGACCACCGCCAGTGAGGCGGTGGATCTGCTCGCGGCCGCCGCTGAGGCCCTCCTCATTCCTGCAAAGGAACTCCGGGACTTTTTGGCCCAGAGCCGGGGTCGCCGCGACCAAGCCCGACTGGCCCTGGAAAATGGTCCGAGCCGGAGCTGATCAAGGGGTCCGTCCGCGCCGCCGTTAAAACCTTGGCCTCGGGCGGGCCCTTGACAAAGGAGCAGCACCTTGAGCTGCGCGAGCTCGAGGGACTCCTCGCTGGGCTGCGGAGCGAGCGGAGTTCAACAAAAGACTCCGCTCCCTCCCCCACAATAGGTTAAGGTAGAGGTTGCACTATGCTTTTGCCATGAAGATAACCATAGCCAGCCTCAACATCAACGGCGGCAGAGGGGCACGCCGTAGATTTGACAATTTTTCGCTCCTGCGGGAGGGGAAATATGCGGTGTGCTTCCTGCAAGAAACCCACACCGTTCCGGGAGACGAAGCCACGTGGCTCCTGGAATGGCAAGGAGAGGTCCGCATGAGCCACCTCACCGCCATTTCTAGTGGGGTGGCCATCTTGCTGGGCCCGCATTTTCAGCCGGAGATCTTGGGGGTCGAGGAGCCCGTGCCAGGCCGCTTGCTGCACGTAACGGTTCGCCTGGGGGACGTGCCGCTCCATCTCGTGAACGTGTACGCCCCTCATCCCGGCCCGCAGCAAACGCGCTTCTTTGAAGAGGTGTCCGCTCTTCTTGGCTCCGTCGACGTCGGCGACTGCATTGTCCTCGGGGGGGATTTTAACTGCACCCTCGAGGCGAGGGACCGCTCCGGTGCCCCGCAGTGCATGACGGCGATGGAGAAGTTGAGGGACCTGGTCGGGTCCTTCGACTTGGTGGACGTCTGGCGAAATCTCCACCCCGACTCCAGCGCCTTTACTTGGGTGAGGCCTGGAGTTGGATGGTCTAGAGTCGACCGCCTTTACGTGTCTCGGGCGTACGTTTCCTGCGTCCCGGCGGCCTCCATGCGGCCGGTGCCGTGTTCGGACCACCACCTGGTGTGGGCGGAGCTCGCTTCGCTCCGCGCGAGGACGGGGTCCGCGTACTGGCACTTTAACAACCGGCTGCTGGAGGACGTGCGGTTCCGGGACTCGTTCCGTCGATTCTGGTCCGACTGGAGATGGAAGCAGGGGGGCTTCCCCTCCTTGAGGCTATGGTGGGACGTGGGCAAGGCTCACGTCCGCGTCTTCTGTCAAGAGTACGCGAGGGGGTCGACCAAGAGGCGGGCGGCCAGAGTCGGGCGCCTAGAAAAAGAGGTGCTCGACCTGGAAGCCCGTCTCGGTCAAGTCGTCCAGGACCCGGCCCTGCGGACGGTGTACGAAGCGAAGAAGGCCGCGCTGAAGGACCTGCAGCTCGTCGGGTCCCGAGGCGCGTTCGTGAGGTCGCGGATCCGGTTCCTGCGGGATCTGGACCGCGGCTCCCGCTTCTTCTACTCGCTGGAAAAAAGGCAGAGTGTCCGTAAGCAGCTCTTGACGCTGCTGGCCGACGACGGCTCTCTCGTCTCGGATCCGGAGGGCGTCAACAACAGGGTCCGTGAATATTACGGGGCTCTGTTCTCTCCGGATCCGTCCAGCGAGGAAGCGCGTAGAGTTTTGTGGGAGGACCTGCCGAAGGTCGGCCCGGAGGGCGCCGAAAATCTGGAAGCTCCGCTAAGCCTGGCGGAGCTGACCGGTGCCCTCGCCCGGCTCTCGACGGGAAAATCCCCGGGGCTGGACGGGCTGACCGTGGAGTTCCACAGGGCGTTCTGGGACGTCCTGGGGAGTGACTACGCGCGGGTCCTGGGGGAAAGTCTGGCGACCGGGGAGATGCCCCTCTCTTGGCGCAGGGCAGTCATCGTCCTGCTGCCTAAGAAGGGCGATCTCCGCCTCCTTAAGAACTGGCGCCCGGTCTCCCTCCTCAGCACGGACTACAAAATCTTCGCCAGGGCGATGTCTGCTCGCCTTGGTGCCGTGCTGGACCACATGATCCACCCCGACCAGTCATACACGGTCCCGGGCCGGACAATCCACGATAACATCCATCTGGTCCGGGACCTCATCCATTGTTCCCAGGAGGCTGGTCTGTCGGTCGCCTTCCTATCCCTCGACCAAGAGAAGGCGTTCGACAGGATGGATCACGACTATCTGCTCGGAACTCTGCGCGCTTTCGGGTTCGGGACGCATTTCGTCGCCCGGATCCGACTTTTGTACGCTGCCGCGGAGTGTCTGATTAAGGTTAACGGGTCCTTGACGGCGCCCCTTCGATTTAGGAGAGGGGTGCGCCAGGGATGCCCCATGTCCGGCCAGTTATACGCCATTTGCGTGGAGCCTTTCCTGCGCCTCTTGCGGACGAGGTTGACGGGACTGGCTCTGCAAGGGCCGGGCGTGGAGGTCGTCTTCTCGGCTTACGCCGATGACGTGCTCCTCGCGATAGAGGATCCCGCTGACCTGCAGAGGATGCGTGAGTGCCAGTAGATTTACTCGGCCGCGTCCTCCGCCAGGATCAACTGGGAGAAATGTTCCGGACTCCTGGTGGGTCAGTGGCGGGTGGACTCCCTGCCGGAGGAGCTCAGGCCTTTTGCCTGGAGCACGACCCATCTCCTCTATCTGGGAGTCTACCTTAGCCCCGACGAGGGAGCCTGGCCGGCGAACTGGCAGGAGCTGGAGGCCAAGGTCGCCGCTCGCCTAGGGCGCTGGACAGGACTGCTCCGAGTGCTGTCCTACAGGGGTCGAGCGCTAGTCATAAACCAGCTGGTGGCCGCAATGCTGTGGTACCGGCTGGTCACTTTGACCCCTCCCCCTGCGTTTGTCGCCAAGATACAGAAGAAGCTGGTGGACTTCTTCTGGAACAACAGGAAGCACTGGGTCTCTGCCGCGGTCTTGAGTCTCCCGCTTGAGGAGGGCGGTCAGTCGTTGGTGTGCATCAGCGCCCAGCTCGCGACTTTCCGTCTTCAGACCCTGCAGAGATACCTTTACGTCGAGCCCCCTCCTAGGTGGTGCGCTCTGGCGAGGTATTTCTTCCGCCAGCAGCTCGACCTCAATTATGACACGCAGCTCCTGTTTGTGAGCTTGGGTGGTGCCAGGACCGCCCTCCGGGAGCTGCCTGTCTTTTACAGGGAACTCATCAGGGTCTGGAACAAAGTCTCCACCAAGCGCAGCTCTCCGCCGGCTGGAGTGGCGGCCGTCCTGCAGGAACCGCTGCTCGGGAATCCGTACCTCCACGGCCGAGGCTTTATGTGGCGGTCGGAAGAGAGGGCTGTGGCTGGTGAGGTGACCAGGGTCAGGGACCTGCTCGATGGCGGAGGAGCGGGCTGGATGGCGCCAGACACGCTGGCGCGGCGCCTAAATTCTGCCAACGTCCGCCACGCGGCCGATGCCATCGAGTCGCTAAAAACAGCTCTGGGCCCTGACTCCGTTAGGTGCATCGAGGAGGCTCAAGCACGTGGGGAGATCCCGTCCGAACTGATCCCCGTCCGGACGGAATTCCTCATCGGCGCCAAACCCCGGAACCTCCCTCGGGGACCGGCGCCTCACAACTTGAGCCGCCTCGGGGAAATCCCCTCCGTGCCTTTCAGTTCCGCGCGGAGGGGTTTCCTGTACGGGCTGCTCCTGCACACCCTCAACTTTGCCATCCTCGCCGGCCGTCCGGACACGCCATGGCGTACCATCTTGCCGTCCGGAGGAGGCGGGGGTCCCCGATGGAGGGCACTCTACGCAGGGGTCCTCCCACTATTCATCGGGGACTTGGCCTGGAGGGTGGTGCACGGAGCAGTGCCGTGCAACAAATTTTTAAGCCGGTTCACGGACTCCCAGGCCGCCTGCAATTTCTGCAGTCTGGAGGAGTCCGTGTTCCATGTTTTTATGGAGTGCACTATTTGAAGGGGCTGCTCCTGAAATTCTGGCTGCACTTCAGTCCCACTCTCCTGATCTTTGGGCACCCTGTGCGGAGGGGAGCGGGTAGGTCCGAGGGCCTCCTCGTAGGACTGCTCCTGGGCACGGCCAAGGGTGCCATCAGCCGGTCCAGGCAGCGGGCGGTCGAGGGGGTCGTTCAACCTGACTGCCTGCCTCTCTTCCGCTCTTACATCCGGTCCAGGGTGTCCTTGGAGATGGAGCACGCGGTGTCCACCGGTACGCTCGCGGCCTTCCGCGAGAGGTGGGCACCGGAGGGACTGGAGTGCATCATCACGCCCGGCAACCAAATTTTAATTTGATTTTACGTTTTAAAGTTTAATTTGTTTTCATTGCCGGTGCTTTTAGTGTCCCCCTTCCCTTTTATAGGGGGCACTGGAAAAATTTGATTTTAGCGCCCCCCAAAAAAAAAAAAAAAAAAAGGGGCCTTGAAAATGTCTGCTGTGTCACCCAGGTCGGGTGGCATGGTTTTAATGTTTTATGTTTCTGCAGGTTAACTCAAAAGAGTTTCATGCACAAGGACCCCCAGGACCCTCTGCACCTCAGCATGTTGTAATTTCTCCCCATTCAAATAATATTCCCCTTTGCTGTTTTTTTTTCCAAGGTGGATGACCTCACACTTTCCGACATTGTATTCCATCTGCCAAACCTTAGCCCATTTGCTTAACCTATCCAAATTTCTTTGCAGCCTCTCTGAGTCCTCTACAAAACCCGCTTTCCCACTAATCTTAGTGTCATCTGCAAATTTTGTTACACTACACTCTGTCCCCTCTTCCAGGTCATTTATGTATATTGTAAACAGTTGTGGTCCCAGCACCGATCCCTGTGGCACACCACTAACCACCGATTTCCAACCCGAAAAGGACCCATTTATCCCGACTCTCTGCGTTCTGTTCGCCAGCCAATTCTCTATTCATGCTAATACATTTCCTTTGACGCCACATACCTCTATATTGTGCAGTAACCTTTTGTGTGGCACCTTATCGAATGCCATTTGGAAATCTAAATACACCACATCCATCGGTACACCTCTATCCACCATGCTGGTTATATCCTCAAAGAATTCCAGTAAATTAGTTAAACATGATTTCCCCTTCATGAATCCATGCTGCGTCTGCTTGATTGCACTATTCCTGTCTAGATATCCCGCTTATTTCTTCCTCAATGATTTTGCTTTGTACTGGAATCCAGGTCAGCGATTGGAGCATGGGCAGGACCATCGGAACGGCCCAGGTACAGCAGGCGATGCGGCAAGCAGCAGAGGAGTGGTGAAGTCGGGGTGGAGTAGCGCCGGGAGATCGGGCCTGAGAGACTGCGGCCTACAAGAGGCGAGAGTTCGGGCTGAGAGTTTGGGGCCAAGGAGAGGCAAGAGTTCGGAATGGAGAGATTGGGGCCAAGGAGAGGCGAGAATTTGGGGAGGAGAGATTGGAGCCAAGGAGAGGCGACAGTTCGGGGAGGAGAGATTGGGGCCAAGGAGAGGCTAGAGTTCAGGGCATAGAGATTGGGGCCCACAAGCGGCGAGAGTTCTGGGTGGCGACATTGGGCCCCATGAGAGGCGAGACTTCGGGCGGAGAGATTGGGGCCCACGAAAGGCGAGAGTTCGGGGCGGAGAGATTGGGCCCCACGAGAGATGAGAGTTTGGGGTGGAGAGATTGGGGCCACAAGAGTTGTGAGTTCGGGGCCCAGAATCGGCAAGGGTCCAGGGACAGCATGGGCCAGACCGCACTGCGATCTATGGGCATTGCAAATATGTGCACCAGGTCTGTGCAGCAGAGCTTGGTCTCCAGTCGTCTTGGTTAACCTTTGCCACTGGACCAAGACCTCACTTTGTTCAGCCCGTGTGGTGGCTGGTGTGCAACGGTTACCCACGTTAAAATAATCCACACACAAGCTTCTTCCACACTTTAATATGTAGTTCTGGACCTGGAATATCAGGTCTCATCGTGAAACATCTGTGAACTCATCCGTTTTGGTGTGGAAGTGGGTCATCATCGATTCAAGGGACTGCCTAATTCTATACTCTACAGGAGGCCAGGGAGTGACTTCCGCATTCAGTGCCCACCCTGATACGGAGCAGCTGGGAATTGCTGGACATGCTGTATAAACGCAAGTATTTGTTTTCGTGGTGTGGGGGAGGCACTGCCCCCGGGATTTGCTGGTGCCGGGCCCGGAGGTTTTGACACGCAGGCTGAGAGCCGCATTCGGTGTTGCCCGGGACCTGAGAGCCACACTCGGTGTTGCCCGGGGCCTGAGAGCCGCACTCGGTGTTGCCCGGGGCCTGAGAGCCACTCTCGGTGTAGACCGGGGCCTGAGAGCCGCACTCAGTGATGCATGGGGCCTGGTGCATGGGGCCTGGGAGCCACACTCGGTGCTGCCCGGGACTGAGAGTCACACTCGGTGTTGCCTGGCGCCTAAGAGCCACACTTGGTGATGCTAATGCCGTGCTCGCTCCAATCAGTTCCCGGGAGCCTCTCCGCACAGGGGCGTGCTCTCCAGGGACCAGCTCTACCCAAGTTGCCCCCCTGCTGATGGAGATAGGGCGTATTCCGACGGGCGGAGCACTCTGGGTAAGATCATCCGCCATTGTCCCCGGAGGACGGCACAGGAGGCCATGCAGCCCATCCTGTTGTACCGGCTCTTTGGTGGGCTGTTCAATGAGTCTCACTCCTCTGCTCTTTACCCATTGCTAGATATATTTTTCCCAGCAAGTATTTATACAATTCCCTTTTAAAAGTTACAATTCAATCTGCTTCCACCACCATTTCAGACAGTGCAATCTGGATCATAACAATTCGCTGAGTAACAAATGATCCCACATCTCACCTCTCGTTATTTTGCCAATCATCGGAAGTCTGACTCCTTTGGTTACCTACCCTAATGCCACTGGAAACACCTTCTCCATATTTACTCTATCTAAATCGTTCATAATTTTGTACATCTCCATCAAATCTCCTTTTACCATTTCCTGCTCTCTGGAGAAAACGTCACCAGGCTCTCCACATCACGGAAGTCTCATCTCCCTGGCACCATTCCTTCTGCACCTTCTCTAAAAGCTTGCCATCATTACGAAAGTTTGGAGCCCAAACTTGAACACAATTCTCCAGCTGAGGCTTAACCAGTGTTTTATAAAGGTTTAGCAAATTAAACATCAAATGCTGATATTTCTCTGATGGGGTTTAAAGGGCGAGGTCCATCTCGTCACTTGAATGTGTCAATGAGACTGTGAACCTAAAGAAGTGCATTTAGAGTGGAGAGCCAGGACATGCTGTGTAACCGGGCGCAAACACACCTGCACAGCCCACACATCACTTGTTTCCCATTTGGCATGAAAGTAATGTGTTAATTGCAACAATTCATTTGATTTGATTTCAAATAGTTTAGGATAGAAATTGAATCATGTTTCTATGATTTTTCCCCAACTCAGATTCAAGGCCACAATCTCAAAACCCGAGACTGTACATTGGGATTCCAATCCTGGGACTGTACATGGGGATTCTAACCCTGGGAGAGTACTTGGGCATTCTAACACTGGGAGAGTACATGGGGATTCTAACCCCGGGACCATATATGGGGGTTCTAACCTAGGCACTATAAATGGGGATTCTAACCCTGGGACTGTACATGGGGATTTTATCCCTGGGTGAGTATGTGGGCATTCTAACCCTGGGAGAGTACATCGGGAATCTAAACCTGGGACTGTACATGGGGATTCTAACGCTGGCATTGTACATGCGGATTCTGACACTGCGAATGTAGAGAGGGATTCTAACCCTTGGATTGTACATGGGGATTCTGACCCTGGGAATGTACATGGCGTTCAGGCATTCGGGCCCCCTTCAGAGATGACTGAGCCTCTACTTCTCCGCAGTGCTCCAGGTGTGGTCTAGCCAGGGCTTTGTGCAGCTGCAGTGGGATGGCAGCACCCATGGAACAGTACGAAGGCAGGTAGGTTACTACTGACTTTCATTTTAAACTTTTAATCAACTTGGGAAAACTTTTAAAACTTCAAGAGAAACTTTTAAACAAATTGGGGAAACTTTTAAAAACTCTGGAGAAAATTTTAAATAATTTGGGAAACCTTTTTTAAAACTCCTGGAGAAACTTTTAAAACTTCTGAAGAAACTTTTAAAGAACGTGGAGGAACTTTTAAGAATAATTTTCTTTTAAAAATGTTTTATTAAGCAATTGAATACTGTACCCCAATCTAAATAGAAAATAGTTTGGTGTGTTTTATTAGCATCATTTTCAGCCGTTTGAAAGCAGGTTACTCACGACGACACCCAGCAAGCAGGTGTGCCTCCGACCCGGCGACCGCGACATCACCCGGCCCCTCCTGCGGCGGGCCTACATCCCTCGAGCGGCGGGTTTTCGTCCCTCCAGCAGCGGGCCTATATGTCTCTCCTCGTCGATGGCTGGACCTCCCCTTCCCCACTGGTGGCCTGGCTATGATTCTTTCACCCTCCTACTCCTTGCTGACCTCCCACTTGGAACTCCAGCAGATAACTGACTTCCTAATGCCTGCCCCCAACTAAGCCTCGGACCACTTACCAACAAGGGTGCTACTCAGCGCCGAGCTTGCAGCCAACATTTCGCCTTAGGCAATTAGGCTCATACAGAAGTGCCTGGTCTCCAGCCGTCTTGGATCCCTTGCCACTGGACCAAGACCTTGCTCAGCTATGCCACCCCACGTTAAAAGAACTCATACATAGGCATCTTCCACTCCGTTAACATGAAGTTCGGGACCTGAAACGACAGGACTCCCATTGGACAGGCCAGAATGCCGCACCACCATAGTTGCCCAGGAACTTAGAAGCTTTGACATCGACATCGCCACCCTAAGCGAGATCCGGCAGGCAGGGGAAGGCTAGCTCAAGGAACAAGATGGAGGTTACACCTTTTTCTGGAAAAGAAAACCAGAGGAAGAACGCCACCTTCTTAAAGTCGGCTTCGCCGTCAAAATGAGCTGGTCGACAGCCGCAAAAACACCCCTGTGAGGTGAACGAACGCCTCTTGATGCTTCAACTCACCATATCCCGGAACCAATGCGCCACAGTCATCGGTGCGTATGCCCCAACACTGGATGCAATGGATGAGACCAAAGAGGGTTTTTATTCCAACCTCGAAACATCCCTGTCCTGTGTCCCCGCAGGTGACAAACTGATCCTCCTCGGTGACTTCAATGCCAGGGTCGGCAAAGATACAGTCCTCTGGGGAGGTATGATTGGCAGTGAGGAGGTAGGGAAAGCCAACTCCAGCAGTATCCTACTCCTGACAAAATATCTAGAACATGAACTTCTCATCACCAACACCTTATTCCGCTAGAAGGAAAAATACAAGGCATCGTGGCAACACCCTTGCTCCAAATGCTGGCACCTGCTCGATTATGTCATCGTCCGAGCCAGGGATCGCAAGGGTGTGCGCATCACCAACGTCATGACAGGAGCTGACGACTGTTGGCCGGACGACCGCCTGACTCATCATCGACATTAACCCCAAAGTGGAGGGGACAGCAGAAGCAGTGCCACAAGAAAGTCAATGCCGGGGCACTTAAATACCCAGCTAAGACAGCCCTATACAGCCAACGCTTCACAGCTAACCTGACGTGCCTTGATGACGCTGAGTTGCTGAATGCCCACAGTTCTTGGTCTGCCCTCCAGGCCTCATAACCAGTGCCTGTGAAGAGATACTTGGTCAGTCAACCAGAACACACGAGGACTGGTTTGATGAGAATGATCAGAGATCCAAGAATTTATATTTCTGAGGCTCAAGCAAAAATCCAACTCAGGAGCAGCAAAGCAACACTACAGGCGGCTCAAAGCTGAGGTCCAACAAAAAACCTGGCACCTAAAGAACAGGTAGTGGATGGAGAAAGCACAGGAGATACAATAACTGGCCAACAGCCATGATGTGCGAGGATTCTTCATATCAATCAAGGCCACCTACGGTCCAAACTCCCAAGGCCCCACCCGACTGCTGGCCAAGAATGGGGAAACACTCATCAAGGACACCGAGGTTGTCAAGGCCCGCTGGAAGGAGCACTTCGAAGATCTCCTCAATCGACATTCTGACTTTGACTTGAGTGTTCTTGACTCCATCCCACAGCATGCGTCCCACCCCCACTTCAGTGAAACAACAACGTTGCATTAGGTAGGAATTGCCATAAGACAGCTCAAGAACAACAAGGCTACGGGAGCGGATGGAATCCCTACTGAGGCGCTAAAGCATGGCGGAGATGTGCTGTTGGCATGGATACATGACCTCATCGCTCTCATCTGGAGGGAGGAGAGCATGTCGGGAAATCACAGAGACGCAGTGATCGTGACCATCTTTAAAAAAAGGGGGGGCAATTCCAACTGCAGCAACTACAGAGGGATCTCACTGCTAATCAGGCACTGGGAAAGTTTTTGCTCGAGCCCTCTTCAACCGTCTTCTCCCTGTGGCCGAGGAGCTCCTCCTGGAATCACAGTGCCCCACGGGGCACTTCTGACATGATCGTTGCAGCGCGACAGCTGCAGGGAAAATGCAGGGACCAGCGCCAGCCGTAATACATGGGCTTTTTCAACCGTACAAAGGGATTTGACACTGTGAACCATGAGGCTCTATGGAGCGTCCTCCTCCATTTTGGATGCCCTCAAAAATGTGTCAACATCCTTCACCTGCTCCATGATGACATGCAGGTGATAATCCTTACCAACGGATCCATTACAGATCCAATCCACGTCCGGACCAGTGTCAAACAGGGCTGCGTCATTGCTCCCACCCTCTTCTCAATCTTCCTCGTTACCATGCTCTACCTCACAGTCAAAAAATTCCCTGCTGGAGTGGAACCAAACTACAGAACTAGCAGGAAGCTGTTTAATCTTCGCTGCCTCCGGGACAAAGTCCAAGATAACTCCAACCTCTGTCATTGAGCTACAGTACGTGGACAACGCCTGTGTCTGCGCACATTCTGAGGCTGAACTCCAGGATATAGTCGACGTATTTACTGAGGAACACGAAAGCATGGGCCTTACGCTAAATATCCGTAAGACAAAGATCCTCCACCAGCCAGTACTCAACGTACAACACTGCCACCCAGTCATCAAGATCTACGGCGCAGCCCTTGACAACATGGACCATTTCCCATACCGCGGGAGCGTCTTATCAACAAAAGCAGACATTGATGAGGAGATTCAACACCACCTCCAGTGCGGCAGTGCAGCCTTCAGCCTGCGGAGGAAAAGAATGCTCAAAGCCCAGGCCCTCAAAGCTACCATCAAGCTCATGGTCTACAGGGCTGTAGTAATACCCACCATCCTGAATGGCTCAGAGGCACGGACCATGTACAGCAGACACCTCAAGTCGTTGGAGATATATCACCAATGATGTCTCCACAAGATCCTACAAATCCCCTGAAATGACACGCGCACCAACATCAGTGTGCTCGTCTAGGCTAACATCCCCAGCATTGAAGCACTGACCACACTCGATCAGCTCCGCTGGGCAGGCCACACAGTTTGCATGCCAGACATGAGACTCCCGAAGCAAATGCTCTTTGTGCAGGTCCTTCATGGCAAACAAGCCAAACGTGGGCAGCAGAAAGGTTACAAGGACACCCTCAAAGCCTTCCTGATAAAGTGCGACATCCCCACTGACACCTGGGAGTCCCTGGCCAAAGATCGCACTAAGCGGAGGAAGTGCATCCGGGAGGGCGCTTGAGTCTCAATGCAGAGAGCATTCAGAAATCAAGCGCAGGCAGCGGAAAGAGTGTGCGGCAACCCAGTCCCACCCACCCCTTCCCTCAACGACTATCTGTCCCACCTGTGACAGAATCTGTGGCTCTCGTATTCGACTGTACAGCCGCCAATAAACTCAGTTCAGGAGTGGAAGTAAGTCTTCCTCGATTCCGAGGGACTGCCTATGATAATGATGAGATGTGGATTCTAACCCTGGGACTGAACATGGGGATTCTAACCCAAAGAGTGAATATTTCTGGGCCTTCTCTGTTACAATTATGTAGGACTTAAACCATATGGTCGGTACTAAGCATCGCCTTTAGGGGAGATGGTGAGAAATTCGAGGTGTGGAGAGTGAGAATAAAATATCTGAAATATCCTTTACCCACTGGGACCCGGTTGGAAACAGACACTGACACTTTGTTCCTGAATCAAGATGGTCGCGCATGCGCGGTGCGACTCACCGAATCAACATGGCGGAGCACTGAACCCGCCTTCCTGCACGAAGATGGCCGCCGTTAGCCTGGGCCTGTGACGGGGAGAAAGACCCGAAGCTGCAACCGCCGATATTCCGGTTTTTATTCCGGGCTGGCGGCGGGCACCGCTGGTTTATGAAGGCTCCCCCGCCATCCGCTGGTCCATTGCTCCCCTCCACCCGCTCAAATTGAGCGCTTCTGCGGAGGGCATGTTACCCATTTCTCCTTCGCCACTACATTCGCCGCGCATGCTCCAAACCCAGCCAGGACACGCGCCTTCGCACTGAACTCCTGCAGTCTGGGTTCGGCATTTTCTTGACCGTGGTGCATACTGGGTAAATACGCCGCCATTGCAATACTGAGTTGGTGAATTGAACTGGATTTACTGGGATTGATTTGGGCATTGAACCATATTCATTCTGGCAGTTATTGTTTGTTTCTGCTGGTCTTAATAACCCCTATATCTGCGCTGGAGATTAATGTTCTATATTAATGTCCTGTGATAGTTTGAACTGGTGCTCTCCTCTCTCTATCCTGTGACAGTTGGAGCTGGTGCTCTCCACTCTCTCTCCTGCTACATTTGGAGCTGGTGCTCTCCACTCTCCCGTTGGTGTAGGAGGGAGGGCTTTAGTTTCCTGAACAATTGGGACCGCTTCTGGGGAAGGTGGGACCTGTGCAAGTCGGGACAGGATACACCTCAACAGCGACGGGACCAATGTTCTCGCGCGTGGTTTTGAAAGTACAGTTGGGAGGGCTTTAAATTAGCTTGGCAGGGGGATGGGTACCAGCAGAGGTCTCTGAGCTAGCTGGAGTGGGTGAGAGCTCAGATGAACAGAACCCCAAGAAAGAATGCAAAAGCCAGAAGGCAACAAAGCAGAGTAGCACTGGTGGAAGTGGAAACCACAAGGTGATAAGAAGGTACAACATGTATGAATATAAAGGGGCTGCAGGAGGGGTCAAAACTAAAAATCATGGTTTAAAAATTAGTATTAAAATACTCTACCAAAACGCACGCAGCATTCGAAATAATTTAAATGAGTTGACGGCACAAATCATTACAAATGGGTATGATTTGGTGGCCATTACAGAAACGTGGTTGCAGGGTGGCCAAGACTGGGAATTAAACATACAGGTGTATCTGACAATTCGGAAAGATAGACAAGAAGGGAAAGGAGAGGTGTTAGCTCTGTTAATAAAGGATGATATCAGGGCAGTTGTGAGAGACGATATTGGCTCTAATGAACAAAATGTTGAATCATTGTGAGTGGAGATTAGAGATAGTAAGGGGAAAAAGTCACTAATGGGCATAGTTTATAGGCCCCCAAATAATAACTTCACGGTGGAGCGGACAATATTCAAGGGAATAATGGAGGCATGTGAAAAAGGAACAGCAGTAATCATGGGGGATTTTAACCTACATATCGATTGGTCAAATCAAATCACACGGGGTAGAAACATAGAAACATAGAAAATAGGTGCAGGAGTAGGCCATTCAGCCCTTCTAGCCTGCACCGCCATTCAATGAGTTCATGGCTGAACATGAAACTTCAGTACCCCTTTCCTGCTTTCTCGCCATACCCCTTGATCCCCCGAGTAGTAAGGGCTTCATCTAACTCCCTTTTGAATATATTTAGTGAATTGGCTTCCACTACTTTCTGTGGTAGAGAATTCCACAGGTTCACCACTCTCTGGGTGAAGAGGTTTCTCCTCATCTCGGTCCTAAATGGCTTAACCCTTATCCTTAGAGTGTGACCCCTGGTTCTGGACTTCCCCAACATTGGGTACAATCTTCCTGCATCTAAACTGTCTAAACCCGTCAGAATGTTAAACGTTTCTATGAGGTCCCCTCTCATTCTTCTGAACTCCAGTGAATATAAGCCCAGTTGATCCAGTCTTTCTTGATAGGTCAGTCCCACCATCCCGGGAATCAGTCTGGTGAATCTTCGCTGCACTCCCTCAATAGCAATGATGTCCTTCCTCAAGTTAGGAGACCAAAACTGCACACAATACTCCAGGTGAGGCCTCACCAAGGCCCTGTACAACTGTAGCAACGCCTCACTGCCCCTGTACTCAAATCCCCTCGCTATGAAGGACCACATGCCATTTGCTTTCTTAACCGCCTGCTGTACCTGCATGCCAACCTTCAATGACTGATGTACCATGACACACAGGTCTCGTTGCACCTCCCCTTTTCCTAATCTGTCACCATTCAGATAATAGTCTGTCTCTCTGTTTTTACTACCAAAGTGGATAACCTCACATTTATCCACATTATATTTCATCTGCCATGCATTTGCCCACTCACATAACCTATCCAAGTCATTCTGCAGCCTCATAGCATCCTCCTCGCAGCTCACACTGCCACCCAATTTAGTGTCATCCGCAAATTTGGAGATACTACATTTAATCACCTCGTCTAAATCATTAATGTACAATGTAAACAGCTGGGGCCCCAGCACAGAACCTTGCGGTACTCCACTAGTCACTGCCTGCCATTCTGAAAAGTACCCATTTACTCCTACTCTTTGCTTCCTGTCTGCCAACCAGTTCTCAATCCACGTCAGCACACTACCCCCAATCCCATGTGCTTTAACTTTGCACATTAATCTATTGTGTGAGACCTTGTCGAAAGCCTTCTGAAAGTCCAAATATACCACATCAACTGGTTCTCCTTTGTCCACTTTACTGGAAACATCCTCAAAAAATTCCAGAAGATTTGTCAAGCATGATTTCCCTTTCACAAATCCATGCTGACTTGGACCTGTCATGTCACCATTTTCCAAATGCGCTGCTATGACATCCTTAATAATTGATTCCATCATTTTACCCACTACTGAGTTCAGGCTGACCGGTCTATAATTCCCTATTTTATCTCTCCCTCCTTTTTTTAAAAGTGGGGTTACATTGGCTACCCTCCATTCCATAGGAACTGATCCAGAGTCAATGGAATGTTGGAAAATGGCTGTCAATGCATCCGCTATTTTCAAGGCCACCTCCTTAAGTACTCTGGGATGCAGTCCATCAGGCCCTGGGGATTTATCGGCCTTCAATCCCATCAATTTCCCCAACACAATTTTCCGACTAATAAAGATTTCCCTCAGTTCCTCCTCCTTACTAGACCCTCTGGCCCCTTTTATATCCGGAAGGTTGTTTGTGTCCTCCTTAGTGAATACCGAGCCAAAGTACTTGTTCAATTGGTCTGCCATTTCTTTGTTCCCCGTTATGACTTCCCCTGATTCTGACTGCAGGGGACCTACGTTTGTCTTTACTAACCTTTTTCTCTTTACATACCTATAAATACTTTTGCAATCCGCCTTAATGTTCCCTGCAAGCTACTTCTCGTACTCCATTTTCCCTGCCCTAATCAAACCCTTTGTCCTCCTCTGCTGAGTTCTAAATTTCTCCCAGTCCCCGGGTTCGCTGCAATTTCTGGCCAATTTGTTTGCCACTTCCTTGGCTTTAATACTATCCCTGATTTCCATAGATAGCCACGGTTGAGCCACCTTCCCTTTTTTATTTTTACGCCAGACAGGAATGTACAATTTTTGTAGTTCATCCATGCGGTCTCTAAATGTCTGCCAGTGCCCATCCACAGTCAACCCCTTAAGTATCATTCGCCAATCTATCCTCGCCAGTTCACGCCTCATACCTTCAAAATTACCCTTCTTTAAGTTCTGGACCATGGTCTCTGAATTAACTGTTTCATTCTCCATCCTAATGCAGAATTCCACCATATTATGGTCACTCTTCCCCAAGGGGCCTCGCACAATGAGATTGCTAATTAATCCTCTCTCATTACACAACACCCAGTCTAAGATGGCCTCCCCCCTAGTTGGTTCCTCGACATATTGGTTTAGAAAACCATCCCTTATGCACTCCAGGAAATCCTCCTCCACCGTATTGCTACCAGTTTGGCTAGCCCAATCTATGTGCATATTAAAGTCACCCATTATAACTGCTGCACCTTTATTGCATGCAGCCCTAATTTCCTGTTTGATGCCCTCCCCAACATCACTACTACTGTTTGGAGGTCTGTACACAACTCCCACTAACGTTTTTTGCCCTTTAGTGTTCTGCAGCTCTACCATATAGATTCCACATCATCTAAGCTAATGTCTTTCCTATTGCATTAATCTCCTCTTTAACCAGCAATGCTACCCCACCTCCTTTTCCTTTTATTCTATCGTTCCTGAATGTTGAATACCCCTGGATGTTGAGTTCCCAGCCCTGATCATCCTGGAGCCACGTCTCCGTAATCCCAATCACATCATATTTGTTAACATCTATTTGCACAGTTAATTCATCCACTTTATTGCGGATACTCCTTGCATTAAGACACAAAGCCTTCAGGCTTTTTTTTTAACACCCTTTGTCCTTTTAGAATTTTGCTGTACAGTGGCCCTTTTTGTTATTTGCCTTGAGGAGGAATTCATAGAATGCGTACGGGATAGTTTCTTAGAACAGTATGTTACAGAACCTACAAGGGAGCAAGCTATCTTAGATCTGGTCCTGTGTAATGAGACAGGAATAATAAACGTTCTCCTAGTAAAAGATCCTCTCGGAATGATTGATCACAGTATGGTTGAATTTGTAATACAGATTGAGGGTGAGGAAGTAGTGTCTCAAACGAGCGTACTATGCTTAAAAAAGGGGACTACAGTGGGATGAGGGCAGAGTTAGCTAAAGTAGACTGGGAACACAGACTAAACGGTGGCACAATTGAGTTACAGTGGAGGACTTTTAAGGAGCTCTTTCATAGTGCTCAACAAAAATATATTCCAGTGACAAAGAAGGGTGGTAAGAGAAGGGATAACCAGCCGTGGATAACCAAGGAAATAAAGGAGAGTATCAAATTAAAAACCAATGCGTATAAGGTGGCCAAGGTTAGTGGGAAACTAGAAGATTGGGAAAATTTTAAATAACATCAAAGAATGACTAAGAAAGCAATAAAGAAGGATAAGATAGATTATGAATGTAAACTTGCACAAAACATAAAAACAGATAGTAAAAGCTTTTACAGATATATAAAATGGAAAAGAGTGACTAAAGTAAATGTTGGTCCATTAGAAGATGAGAAAGGGGATTTAATAATGGGAAATGTGGAAATGGCTGAGACCTTAAGCAATTATTTTGCTTCGGTCTTCACAGTGGAAGACACAAAAACCATGCCAAAAATTGCTGGTCACGGGAATGTGGGAAGGGAGGACCTTGAGATAATCACTTTCACTAGGGGGGTAGTGCTGGACAGGCTAATGGGGCTCAAGGTAGACAAGTCCCCTAGTCCTGATGAAATGCATCCCACTGTATTAAAAGAGATGGCGGAAGTTATAGCAAATGCTTTCGTTATAATCTACCAAACTTCTCTGGATTCTGGGCAGTTGCCGTCGGATTGGAAAGCAGCTAATGTAACGCCCCTGTTTAAAAAAGGGGGCAGACAAAAAGCCGGTTAGTTTAACATCTGTAGTGGGGAAAATGCTTGAAGCTATCATGAAGGAAGAAATAGCGGAACATTTAGATAGGAATACTGCAATCAAGCAGACGCAAGATGGATTCATGAAGGGGAAATGATGTGCAACTAATTTATTGGAATTCTTTGAGGATATAAAGAGCATGATGAATAGAGGTGTACCGATGGATGTGGTGTATTTAGATTTCCAAAAGGCATTCGATAAGGTGCCACACAAAAGGTTACTGCAGAAGATAAATGTACGCGGAGTCAGAGGAAATGTATTAGCATGGATCGAGAATTGGCTGGCTAACAGAAAGCAGAGAGTCGGGATAAATGGGTCCTTTTCGGGTTGGAAATCGGTGGTTAGTGGTGTGCCACAGGGATCGGTGCTGGGACCACAACTGTTTACAATATACATAGATGACCTGGAAGAAGGGACTGAGTGTAGTGTAACAAAATTTGCAGATGACACAAAGATTAGTGGGAAAGCGGGTTGTGTGAGGACACAGAGAGGCTCCAAAGAGATTTAGATAGGTTAGAGAATGGGCTAAGGTTTGGCAGATGGAATACAATGTCGGAAAATGTGAGTTCATCCACCTTGGGACAAAAAACAGTAAAAGGGAATATTATTTGAAAGGGGAGAAATTACAACATGCTGCAGTGCAGAGGGACCTGGGGGTCCTCGTCTATGAATCCCAAAAAGTGAGTTTGGAGGTGCAGCAGGTAATCAGGAAGGCGAATGGAATGTTGGCCTTCACTGTGAGAGGGATGGAGTAAGAAGCAGGGAGGTCCTGCTGCAACTGTACAGGGTATTGTTGAGGCCGCACCTGGAGTACTGCGTGCAGTTTTGGTCACCTTTCTTAAGGAAGCATATATTAGCTTTGGAAGGGGTACAGAGACGATTCACGAGGCTGATTCCGGAGAAGAGGGGGTTACGTTATGATGATAGATTGAGTAGACTGGGTCTTTACTCGTTGGGAGTTCAGAAGGATGAGGGGTGATCTTATAGAAACATTTAAAATAATGAAGGGGATAGACAGGATAGAGGCAGAGAGGTTGTTCCACTGGTCGGGGAGACTAGAACTAGGGGGCACAGCCTCAAAATACGGGGGAGCCAATTTAAAACCGAGTTGAGAAGGAATTTGTTCTCCCAGACGGTTGTGAATCTGTGAAATTCTCTGCCCAAGGAAGCAGTTGAGGCTAGCTCATTGAATATATTCAAATCACAGATAAATAGATTTTTAACCGGTCAGGGAATTAAGGGTTATGGGGAGCCTGCGCATAAGTGGATCTGAGTCCATGGCTCGATCAGCCATGATCTTGTTGGGTGGCGGAGCAGGCTCGAGGGGCTAGATGGCCAACTCCTGTTCCTAATTCTTATGTTCTTCTGTTCTTATGTTCTTATTAATGTTGGGGAAGGCCAGAACCAGGGGTCACAGTCTTAGGATAAGGGTAAGCCACTTAGGACCGAGATGAGGAGAAACTTCTTCACCCAGAGAGTGGTGAACCTGTGGAATTCTCTACCACAGAAAGTTGTTGAGGCCAATTCACTAAATATATTCAAAGAGGAATTAGATGTAGTCCTTACTACTCGGGGGATCAAGGGGTATGGTGAGAAAGCAGGAATGGGGTACTGAAGTTGCATGTTCAGCCATGTACTCATTGAATGGCGGTGCAGGCTCGAAGGTCCGAATGGCCGACTCCTGCACCTATTTTCTATGTTTCTATAAATATTGAATAAATCAGCTTGGTTCAAACACAGTGTGTCGAATGTTTGATTTCTCCATAATAATAACTAATTAATGTTCTGTTACCGACTGTTCCATTTTGGGCCTTTTCTTACTGTAGATTATTTCACTTCTACCCCAGTTGATCTTTTATGATATCAAATACCGAGGTTGTTCTCTTTGAATATACGACTTGTGGGTGTCATAAACTGAACCGGAATGTTTCACATTACACTCATATGACATTCCTTTCAAGCAACCATTGAAAGTACTATGTTGCTTAAGACTGGAAATCTATTATTTTGTACATTGTTTAACGCTTTTTGAATGTGGTTACTATATGTAATCGTCTTTGAAATGTGTGATCTTTTTAACTGTCTTTCCTGATGTAATAGTTTTGTTGATATAATTTCTTGTTACTAACATAGCTTCAGAATTTCTTGTATCAAGATAATTGTTTAAATACTTCCATTATCGGGTCTTTAGCTCCTCCACTGATCCCTGTGAACAACCTTTGATTCGGGACTGGGTTTGGGCGCGGGTTTAGGGTTTAGTGGTTGTGGTTATTTGTTAGGATTGGGGTTAGTGGTTGGGTTAGTCAGTCGGATATTAGGCACCTTGGAATCCCGGGCCAAAGTCCACCATAAGCGATGGAAGAGCTTCCAGGAGGGCACTGAACACCTCGAGTCTCATCGCCGAGAGCATGCAGAAAACAAGCGAAGGTAGCGGAAGGAGCATCTGACAAAGCAGACTCCTCACCCAGATTTTCCATCAACGACTGCCTGTCCCACCAGTGACAGTGACTATAATTCCCATATTGCACTGTACAATCACCTGAGAACTCACTTTTAGAATGGAAGCATTTCTTCCTCAATTTCGAGGGATTGTCTATGATGATGATGATGAGGCTTAGGAGATAGTAATTCTCTGAACACCTCGAGTCTCAACGCCGAGAGCATGCAGATATCAAGTACAGGCAGCAGAAAGAGCGTGCACAAACCAGTCCCACCTACCCGTTCCCTCAACGACTATCTGCCCCATCTGTGACAAGTCAGTGGCTCTCGTATTGGACAGTTCAGCCACCAAAGAACTTACTACAGGAGTGGAAGCAAGTCTTCCTTGATTCCGAGGAACAGCCTATGATGATGAGTAATTAACACAGAAACCATTATTGACAATATAAATGTCACTGGACGTGTCCTTTTCCATTTCATGCCTTTAACCTCATGCAGACGAGTCACAAACCTGCCTCACAAACTGTTCATTCAAAGAACCTCCTTTCCTGCAAGCCTCATTTCCTCCCTTCTCTACAAATCTCACCGAACATTTAATTAGGGACATTAGATTTTGGTATTTTGGAACAAGAACAGACGGATACGTTTGCTGTGCTGGTTACATCAAATTATCAGCCTGTCTGAAAAGTGCTTCTGACAATAACCTATTACAAAATTGAAAAGAATTGAAAAGCAAATTAAAATTTAAATGGAGAAAAATTGCAAAGTGCTGCAATACAGAGGGAGTTGGGGGTCCTTGTGTATGAAACACAAAGCGTTAGTATGCAGGTAAAGCAAGTAATCAGGAAGGCAAATGGAATGTTGGACTTTATTGCAAGGGGGATGGATTAGAAAAGCTAAGAATTCCTGCTGCAACTGCACAAGATATTGGTGAATCCAAACCAAGAGTACTGCATGCAGTTTTTATCTCCGTAGTTAAGGAGGAATATACTTGCATTGGAGGTAGTTCAGAGAAAGTTCACTGGGTTGATTGCAGTGATGAGGTGATTGACTTATGAAGATAGGTTGAGTAGGTTGGGCCTATGCTCATTGGAGTTCAGAAGAATGAGAGGTGATCTTATTGAAAAATATAGGATCATGAGGAAGCTCGACAATATGCTTGCAGAGAGGATATTTCCACGCACAGGGGAAACTAAAACTAGGGGGCAAAGTCTCAGAATAAGGGACCGCCCATTTAAAACTGAGATGAGGAGGAATTTCTTCTCTCAGATGGTTGTAAATCTGTGGAATTCTCTGCCCCAGAGAGCTGTGGAGGCTCGGTCATTGAATATATTTAAGGCGGAGATATATAGATTTTTCAGCAATAAGGGAATAAAGGGTTATGGGGAACGGGCAGGAAAGTGGAGCTGAATCCATGATCAGATCAGCCATGAGGGGCCAGGTGACCGACTCCTGTTCCTACTTCTTATGTTCCTGTACCAGGCCCCACCAGTCACCATGTGATTCCACCGTCATATCTTCATCCATTACTCAGCTTTTGTCCTCACTAGAGCTGGTTTCAGCATCATGATCATTGCCCACACTAAGACTCTCTAATTCCCGAATGGTGCACAAACGCCAGCATGGACTGATTATTACGAATGGCCCATTTGTGTTTCGTAAATCCTATGTAATTTTGTAGTCTCAGTGTAAATGGTCCCTGGATTTGGTGCCTCAGTGTAACTGGTCCAAGGATCTCGTGTCGCAGTGTAAGTGGTCCCTGGATTTGGTGTCTCAGTGTAAGTGGTCCCTGGATTTGGTGTCACAATGCGAGTAGTTTTTGGATTTGTTGTCGAAAGCACCTCGTCACTGGGACTGAGTGCAAACCCGCAGCCCAGCATTGCATTCAGCACAGAATGATCCCACTCAGTCTATTCCCAATTAACACGGTCCACATTAATTCAACAGAAACAACCCAGTGCCCACAAGTAACTGCTGCCCCGCTTTTAACTTCAGTGAATTATAAACATTTTAAAATAAAAATGAACCGCATCATAGCACAACAGAGGTGATTAATTTCAGTAAATCCCTTTCACTCATACACCTCCTTCACCCCGATTCTTCAACTCCCTCTCTAAATACAACTCCTCACCCCAGCTCCTCTTTCCCACTGGAGGTAAATCTCAGGAGCTTCTGTGTGACGGTGCGATGATCACTGGACAATAAAGCGCAGAGACGGCGGGGAGGGGGGGTGGGGGCTGCTCATTATCCTCGATTTGATTTAATCCGCTTTCCCACTGATTACTGCAGACAGACATGGTCACCTTGTAACAGAATGGTCAATGTGACGTCACTTTTTGAACAAGAGCACACAAGACAATGTGTTATCAATAAATGGTAAAGTTATTAAACACCCCGCAATTGCATTGTAAACAGAATGGAAATAAATTGTTGGAAAATAATTGGTGAAGATAATTATTTATCTCTGTGGAATTGACTAGCAAACATTAAGAGTGTCGTGTTTTGTTTACAAACACACGTAAATATTTATATATATAGCAAAGACTCTGTGTTTGCCCTTTTCAGTTGTTCTGCTCAACCCGACCGTTTTTGACGTGTGCATTTTAGGACCCTGCGGCAGCCCATCCGGCGGTGCTTGCCGGGTCAGGATATAAAGAGACCGTGCGCTGTTCCTCCTCCCACTGCCTGGGGGAATGGGGCAGGTATTTAAAGGGACAGGGACTCCCCTTTCTCTGCTTCTTTATAGTTAAAGGGACAGTCCAGTTCATCTTGGGGTGTCGGAGGACTTCACTAACAGAGCTCCCATTGACAGTCGCTCCTTTCTGTACTGTGCAGTGATTGTAAAGCTGTCCATTTCAGTTACTTGAACATTTCTAAAATGTCTCACTGATTTTGATGATCCAATTGTATAATTTGGAAAGAGTCCAGAATTGTGCAGTGTGAGGAAGATTTCATTTAAAGGTGGAGTAAAATTTGTTTCAAAATATTCTGTTCTAATCCTTCCCCAACCCCCCAAATTTTAGAACACTACAATACTGACTGGGAAGGTCCCAAGTTCAATCCTTGATCTGGGCTGTTGGTTGACCTCAGCCAAGGCAGCAGTTCAGGGGTTATAATTGTCCTCAATACCATTGGGCTAAATAAGAGTAAAAATCAGACACTGCCCCTGCTCTTCAGACCGATCAAGTGACGTCAACTGGGAAGAGTGTGGATGTCATTTGAGGACAGGATTTGAGGCTGTGATGCCTACCAAAGTGGGAATCCTGCTGGCACTCACTGTGTCGACTGACGGTGAGGCACGAGAGGTTTTCTAATGTCTGTGGAATTGCACCCAGCCAGATTCAGCACTTTCTGGAGATAATACATCTCAGGCGATGAAAGGAATGTTGATTTTAGAGAGTGAGGATGGAGGGTAGAGTCTTGAATAAGGAATTTACAGCTTAGGGGGGACAGGAGAGGACAGGATGTTCTGTAGAATCTGGAATAGTGTGTTCTGAATTTCAATCCTTTACTTAAAGTAACAACGTTTGTAACCACCATTTGCAGGGTATTAGAAGAGGAGGATCTGCAGCTGGGAAACTCAAACCGGACATCACGTCAAGATTTGAGAGATTCCCTGGATTGATTAGGATCACCTTATCATCAGCCTTTGTAAAAACACCAATCACAGCGGGGAGAAACAGGACACATGTTCTGTGTGTGAATGTACCTTCAACCAATCGTTCAGCCTGTGAGACTCGTGCGCCCACCTGACTCAACACTGTAAATGTAGGGACAGTGGGAATGGATGCTGTTGCACGTGGAAAGTGATTCAGTCGCTCATCTCACCAAATGACATTCGAGGCGTTAGATAACAGACTTTCTCCTGTGAATATAGAGCTAGGTTATTCGGCTGTGATTTGTTTACTTATTCATCTAGTTGATTCTAAACCTTTGCCAATTATTTGATGTGATTGGTTTAGAGAGAGATGCTGTGGGGTGTTGTGGAAAAATATTTCCGAGATTGTATAATATATAAAAAGAGGTTTATTAAATCGGAGACAAAGCTTTGGGAGAAGTGTTAGATACCCCTGTCTCTGAACCAGCTTCTCAATTTGATATCTCCAGTGAGCTTCTTTTATCTTACAAATTACGTCACTTTACATCACGTGCTTTAGCACTAGTCCTTAAGTCGCATTACAAAGTTTACAAAGCTTTTCATACAATTACTGTCCAAGGCTGAGCTCTTGATATAAACCAGCCTCGCATTGTGACAGGAATTATATACATCCAAGAGGACTAGTTCCCCTTTTATCAACAAAAAAACAAGTGGCAGGCTTTTTGGCACTGGTATAGACAAACATACCCCCACTTATCTCTCCAGTCGTTCATTATCTCACTTTCCTATCTCCATAACTCAAGGTCAGCATACCTTGAAGTCTAACTGTGTTTTTTTGTATAAAGCATATTACATCAGTATTGTCCCTTACAAAATTCATTCAAGAGGAAAATAAAAACAAATGTTTGATCCCGTATACTAGTCCAGTATATGTCCAAAAATCCGCTCCAACAATATTCCCCCTTTTGGTCCTGGATGAAGTTCGCGAAATCTAGATGACCACAATGATAGTAGCATGGTGTCATATATTCGTCCTTTGGGATATGTTACTTCCCTGATGTTCCGTATGTCCACCTTGCCTGTAGCTCTAGGCTACCCTTCAAAGATAGTGGTCGGTGTCAACGTCGTCTGTTTCTTCATCCTTGGTGTCTTCAGGTATTTCCATCAGGTGTGCTGCTGCTTCTTCGGCGATTACACTGGCTACTGGATCAGTCGGGCCATCATAACTTTACAGCAGATATTAAAACACCCGATAATCAGACAGCAAGTAATTATTATTACAACCAGAATAATTATTCCATGCATAAGATAGGACCCCCAGGATTCCCCTAACAGCCAGTCAAACCAGCCAGATCCTCCTGCTGTCGTGGATAACTTCTTTACGTCCCTTCTTATGTGATCAGCGAGGTTGGTTATGTTTTCTGAATTATCGGGAATGTAAGTGCAACATTCAGCTCCAATTAAAGCACATGTGCCCCCACTTTGTGCTAGTATCTAGGGCCATTCGGTTCTGGAGTACCATTGTGCGCATGGCTACCATTTCAGCCGTTATGCCCTCCATTGCTTCAGCAGTGTCGTTAACTATCTGTTCCAGTACCCTCTCTAGGTTACGTAATTCATCCATGGTGCGTCCTATCCCGAATGGGAGCATCATGACCCCAAATAGCCTCTCTACCGGGGTAAGAGCTCGTCATATTCGACCTGGTGTCTGTGCTTCTGCTAAAGTATGTACCCGTCTGACAAAGCTGACCACATATCCCAAATAACAGGACCCCCTCCAGTCCTGTGGCAACCAGGGGTAGGCCTTGTGCCCGCACACAAAATAAGTGCCATTGTATGCTTTTAGATTCGATCCCAATCTCTCTCTCTCAGCCCCCGTCGCCACCTAATCTCAGGGTCCCAGTCCTGGCTACTTGTCTGATTCTTCAAACCCTCCATTTCAAGGAACCCCTGGTTTATTGTTTCGCTGTCTGTTATGTTCCAGCTGGTGAGGTTAAAGTATTGCGTACAATTGCTATATCCTGCTCAAAACCTGTTTCCTCACCAGTCAGGTTTCTAGCGAAACAAATGTCAGCGGTGAGCCTTCCAACTCCTGAGGTGTTGGTCAAAACCATGAATGGGGGTCGTACCGACCTATTGTATTCCGGCTGGTACCATCCGTCAATGCATCCAAAAGGTAACCCCCCATCTCCACGTTTCTTTATTACCCACTCCACTACTTCCGAAATGTTGAGGGAGATTGACCTCAAAGGGATGCCTCCTTTGCTATGTATGGGGATGTGCAAACATACCCAGCAACCAGAAAAGTTCCCATTTTGCGCGTAAACATAAGACATGTATAAAAAGGTATTCACATGTAACTCTCGTTTCGGTCTAGCTAGCAAGCCGGACCAAACATGAACTATGATAATCGCACCGGTCACAATATATAGTTTCATCTTATTACTCTATAATTAACAAATAGTCAAAGGCAAAATGGCCATATGGCTTGCTTGAAGAATCTCTCGCTGTCAATCTGTAAATAGACAAACAACAACAACTAATACGTGTGCTAAACGGCTGGTTCAAAAACCTTAAGCTGGGTCCAATGCTTCCATTGTCCGTTCCCTTTAACATCGATGCAGGCACAAGTGTCCCCGTTGATTATAACCTCATATGGTCCTATCCATTTTGGGGCAAACCCCAGTTTTCCCGGGAGGACCCTTACCATAACGCGACTTCCCGCCAACGGGACTTCAGGGAGCTTTGTAAGCTCTGCTTCCGCGTATCTTTCTTGCTGATTGTCCCTAACTAATTTACACATCCCTTTTAATTGAATACTTAGTTCCAAGGCATACCTTTTTATTTTGTCTTTTAATGGGCCTACATCGGCCCCCCCTGTTATGATGTTCTCTGGTAATTGCATCGCCCTTCCTGTCATTAGTTCATAAGGGGTTAATCCGGTTGTCCAGTTTGTCGTGGCTCTTAACTTCCTCAATATAATGGGTACTACTTCCGTCCACGTTTTTCCTGACGTTTGCATGGCCTTTGCCAGGGCGTTCTTAGGGTATGGTTCATGCGCTCTACCATCCCAGAACTCTGCGGGTGGTAGGGGATGTGGAATTTTTGTTTTATGCCCATCAGCTGGCATATTGTTTTTACAATCTTCCTGGTGAAGTGGGTGCCTTGGTCAGAATATCCTTACCACTGTTGAGGCAGTGCAATCACGTGTGGGGAAAACTTCTACCCACCGGGTAAGTTGATCTATAATCACTAGGCAATATCTTTTTTCCATGGGATGGGGACAAAGGACCTGTGAAATCAATTTGTACATGTTCCCATGGCACCCGTTGACGGGGCTGGTGTCCCATTTTAATTTTAATGGGCCGGCCTGGATCATATTGTGCGCACGTAATGCATCGATGGCAATGTTTGGTGATATCTCTCCCCATCCCTTTCCACCACCAATCTCTCCCAAGACTCCCGGTCATGGCCTCTCATCCTGATTGAGACAGGCCATGATGCAACTCCAATAAGGTATTCTGTATGCATTCAAGCGCCATTACCTTGTAATTTCGTCTCCAAACGTTATCCTTCCCTTGCGTTGTGCCCTGCTTTGTCCACATACCTATTTCCTCCTCAGAAGTGTCCTGGTGTAGTTTCTCAATACTTATCTGTTCGTCTCGGGCTCCAGCAGCACTGACTTAATTTTAATAATTTAAAATCATTATCAATGGAGAGTGTTTTTTACCTCTTCAAATTTTTTTTTTCCAATTAAACCAATATCTTTTTCACAGCTGATATCAACTGGTATTTAGTAAGTTATGTCTTTACCCATCGCAAACACCCCTTTATTTTTTCCAGCACCTAATTATTGCATTACGTCTTTTTTTTTTAATCACCTTTCTTCAAATTAGGTTTTGTATTGAAAATCATCAGACAATCGAAGACAGTTTTTCTTTCCAATCGTTCAATTTGTTTATTTTCAAAGTTGCGTCTTTATCTTTTTCTTTTCTAAACTGCTAAAGCTTACTGTTTTAGCATTTTTCAAATGTCCCTTTTACACCTTCACAGATAGCTCACCACTAGCCCAGGAGTTTGACCTGATCCCTGAAGGTATTTCTCAATTTAAATCTTTTTTTTTACTGAGCTAGAAGCTTTTGTGTCAAGGTTTTACACAAAGGAAAATGGGAGCATTTTAAAAGGCATTCTTTATCTCATTCCTCGACTAAATTTATGTCTTTCAACCCAATTGCATGTTTTCTTTCGACAAGTAAGTGAGCGTGTCAAATAAATTCTTTTTTTTTTTACTACTGGGACCATGTATTTTTTATCTTTTATTCAACAAACCTATCCTTTGTGCATTTCCTAGCTCTGTAACTTATCATCCGAATATATCCGCACCTGCGTTTCTAACTTAAAATGTAATACCATAAGGTTCACACTTTCTTAAACTTCCCATATATAGGACAACACTGCGAAGGGTTAAAAAAACTTTCACCCTGTTTGGAAAAGGTGGGTGGAACTAAAACAGTCAGCCACTCCATACCTTCCCAAACAGGCTTTTTATTCATTCCGCAGTCAAAATCACTCAAGTATTCTCATTCAAAATAGACATTCACAAAAGTCTCTCTTCATTCAACAAAGCTTAAGTCTGGCCAGTTCTATTTTTGGATCCATATGTCACTTAAGATAGTCACTATCAGCTTTCTTATGGCATTATGTAATTACACAAGTTACAATTAATGATAGGAATTAATTAATGACCCGGGCAGCCCGCGTTTTACATTCCCTTCCTTACCTTCCATGTTTGCCAGTCTTGGACGTTTCCCTTTGTTTCTGTAATACTCACGGCCATGACTACTCTGTGGAGACCCTTTGTCTTCGCAACAAAGCTAGTGTGTTTCCTTACCACCGGAGTTTCGGCTCTAGGTTGGAGTGATCAGCTCCCTTCTGCACCGACCTTATTTGCTAAAGGGACAAGTCAAACTGGTTAGTCAGCCTCCTCCTGCTATCTACTTACTCGTATCTTATACACTATCCCGTCGTGCTCAGACACCTCTCTCTCAGTCTCTAACAACAGATTCCAAATACTGTCTTAAGTGATCACGTCTGATCGGACAGTATCCTGTTTGTGACGCCAGTTTGTTGTGGAAAAATATTTCCGAGACTGTATAATATATAGGGAGAGGTTTATTAAATCGGAGACAAAGCTTTGGGAGAAGTGTTAGAGACCCCTGTCTTTGAACCAGCTTCTCAATTTGATATCTCCAGTGAATTTTTTATCTTACAAATTATGTCACTTTACATCACGTCCTTAAGTCCAATCATCGCATTACAAGGTTTACAAAGCTTTTCATACAATTACTGTCCAAGGCTGAGCTCTTGATATAAACCAGCCTCGCATTGTGACAGGAATTATATACATCCAAGAGGACTAGTTCCCCTTTTATCAACAAAAAAACAAGTGGCAGGCTTTTTGGCACCGGTATAGACAAACATACCCCCACTTATCTCTCCAGTCGTTCATTATCTCACTTTCCTATCTCCATAACTCAAGGCCAGCATACCTTGAAGTCTAACTGCGCTTTTTTTTATATAAAGCATAATGCATCAGTATTGTCCCTTACAAAATTTATTCAAGGGGAAAATAAAAACAAATATTTGGTCCCGTATACTAATCAAGTATGTGTCCAAAAATCCGCTCCAACAGGGGCACACACTCAGTCCAGTATCTGAAAGTGATTAAGAGACGGGGTATTGTGTTTAGTGATCCCGGGCGTGTTTCTGACACCTTTGCTCGATACCAAGGCAAGGAGAGGTATTCTGGAAGGTAAGAGGAACTGGGACTTGTCCCTGAGGGTAACCAAAGATATGAGACTGAAATAATGTAGAATTAGAAAGTAGAAAATGCACAAAATGGTGCAGTCGGTAACAGGAAATAACTTAGTCCCCTCTTATCTTGGAGACATCAAATATCGACACACTCTGTTATTTAAAATATCAAATTATTAAACTCCAGCCCAGTTATAGGGGTTATTCACATCAGCAGAAACAAATTCCAAACCAACACAAGAAACAAGATTCAGTCAGGAAGCCATTAACACCAGCAATAACAGCAGAATCTAACCCCTGCAGTCACTTGTGAACTCGCTGGTGTGTCAGCAGGTTGGATGACTGAGTGAATCACTTCCCACACTCAGAGCAGGTGAACGTCCTCTCCCCAATGTGACTGTGATGATGCATTTCCAGTTTACAAGGTTGGGTTCAATTCTGCACCCGCTGTGCGCAGAGTGAGAATAAAATCAATGAGCTGCTGATTCTCTCTGCTGGACACTGCGTCTTTTGTGCTGGTCCAATAGGGTGAACCCATGCTGCCCCAATAAGGTGAGCCCGGGCTGGCCAGTTGGCTGAGCCTGGGCTGGCCCAAAAGAGTGCAATTGAGTGGCCCAATAGGGTGAGGCCGTGCTGGCCCAATAGGGTCAGCCCGTGCTTGCCCAATTGGATGAGCCCATGCTGGCTCAATAGTAAGATCCTGGGCTGGACCAATAGGGTGAGCCCAGGCTGGCCCAATAGGTTGAGCCCAGGCTGGCCCAATCGGTTGAGCCCAGGCTGGCCCAATAAGGTGAGTCGGGCTGGCCCAGAGTCACCAGGCAACAATCAGCACAAGAAGACTCCCTTTCAGGGGCCACTGTCCTGGTCACAAACATCTGGTCCAATCAAACTGACAGACAACCTGAAGCCCCGCCCACCCATTGTCCTTGCAGAAAAAGCCACGCATGCGCCGCGAGACCCGCCCAGACCAAGATGGCGGCCGCTAAGCCCGCTCCCTCCAACCTGACCAAGATGGCGGCCGCTCAGCCCATCTCCCACCCCCCCACCATGACCAAGATGGCGGCCGCTGAGACCGCTCCCTCCACCCTGACCAGTATGGCGGCCGCTGAGCCTGCTCGCTCCGCCCTGACCAAGACGATGGCCGCTGAGCCCACTCCCCCGGACGCTCATTGACCGTGTCTGCAACCGGTGGGTAAACACAGCGTCTGCAGGCTGTGATTCGGGGCCTGGGGACGAGCCCGGGTGTGTGTGAAGCGGATGGTGCGGAGTGTTGTCTCTCGGGCCTGGGCCCACACTTGGGCTGTGTGACCCCTCTCACTCCCCGGGTTTATTAAACCAGGAAACTATTGGTTCTGCACTTTGTGATTGACAAGCGGCAAGCCCCGCCCCCTCCTAGCCCGAATCATTCCATGCAGGTGGTGCAGGGAAATAGGACTTGAGGAAGGCACTTCGGCTGGGGGAGACATGTACTGGGACTGGGGTAAGGCACATCGGCTGGGGGAGACATGTACTGGGACTGGGGTAAGGCACATCGGTGGGGGAGGGATACATTGGGACTGGGGTAAGGCACTTCAGCTGGGGAGGGATACATTGGGACTGGGGTAAGGCACATCGGTGGGGGAGGGATACATTGGGACTGGGGTAAGACACATCGGCTGGGGGAGGGATACATTGGGACTGGGGTAAGGCACTTCAACTAGGGTAAGCATGCACTGGGACTGCGTTAAGGCACTTCAACTTGGGCAGGCATGCACTGGGACTGGGTTAAGGCACTTCAACTAGGGTAGGCATGCACTGGGACTGGGTTAAGGCACTTCAACTAGGGTAGGCATGCACTGGGACTGGGTTAAGGCACTTCAACTAGGGCAGGCATGCACTGGGACTGGGGTAAGGCACTTCAAATGTGGGAGGGATACATTGGGACAGGAACAAGGTACTTCAACTGGGGGAGGGATACACATGGACTGGGGTAAGGTACTTCGGCTGGGGAGGGATACACTGGGACTGGGGTAAGGCACTTCAAATGTGGGAGGGATACATTGGGACAGGAACAAGGTACTTCAACTGGGGGAGGGATACACATGGACTGGGGTAAGATACTTCGGCTGGGGAGGGATACACTGGGACTGGGGTAAGGCACTTCAAATGTGGGAGGGATACATTGGGACAGGAACAAGGTACTTCAACTGGGGGAGGCATGCGCTGGGACTGGGGTAAGGCACTTCAACTGTGGGAGGGATAAACTGGCACTGGGGTAAGGCACTTCAACTGGGGGAGGGTTAAACTGGCACTGGGGTAAGGCACTTCAGCTGGGAGGGATACCCTGGGACTGGGGTAAGGCACTTCAACTGGGGGATGCTAACACTGGGACTGGAGTAAGACACTTTGGCTGGGGAGCGATACAATGTGACTGGAGGAAAGGCACTTCAACTGTGGGAGGGATACACTGTGTCTGGAATAAGACACTTCAACTGTGGGAGGCTTACACCAGGACTGGGCAAAGGCACTTCAGCTGGGAGGGATACCCTGGGACTGGGGTAAGGCACTTCAACTGGGGGATGCTAACACTGGGACTGGAGTAAGACACTTCAACTGGTGGAGGGATACACTGGGACTGGAGGAAAGGCACTTCAACTGTGGGAGGGCTACACTGGGTCTGGAATAAGACACTTCAAATGGGGGAGGCATAAACTGAGACTGTGTTAAGGGCACTTCAATTGGGGGAGGGATACACTGGGATTAGGGTAAGGCACTACGGTTAGGGGAGGCATGCACTGGGACTAGGGTAAGGCACTTCGGCTGGTGGAGAATATACTGGGAATGGGGTAGGGTACTTCGGCTGGGGGAGGCAAGCACTGCAATGGGGATAAGGCATTTCGGCTGGGCAAGGCATGCACTGCGCCTGGGGTAAAATACTTTGGCTGGGGGTGGCATGCACTCATACTGTGGCAAGGCACTTCGGCTGGGGGAGGCATGCACTGGGATGGGGTAAGGGACTTCGGTTGTGGGGGAGGTGTGCACTGGGTCTGGGGTAAGGCACTTTGGCTGGGATAGGCATAAACTGTGACTGGTTTAAGGCACTTTGGTTGGTGGAGGCATATACTGGGACTGGGACTGGGACAAGGCATTTTGGCTGGGAGAGGCATGCACTGGGACGGGTGTAAGCAACTTCGGCTGGCAGAGGTGTGCACTCGGACTGGAGTAAGGCACTTCAACTGGGAGAGGCATGCACTGGGACTGGGGTAAGGCACTGCATCTGGGTAGGGATACAGTGGGACTGGGGTAAGGTACTTCGGCTGGGGAGGGATGCACTGGGACTGTAACAATGCACTTCAACTCGGGGAGGCATGCACTGGGACTTGGGGTAGGCTCTTCAACTGGGGGAGGTATATACTTGGACTGGGGTAAGGCACTTCAAATGTGGGAGGGATACATTGGGACAGGAACAAGGTACTTCAACTGCGGGAGGAATACACTGGGACTGGGGTAAGGCACTTCAACAGAGGGAGGGTTACACTGGGACTGAATTAAGGCACTACAGCTGGGGGAGGCATATACTGGGATTGGGTTAGAGCACTTTGGCTGAGGAGGCATGCACTGGGACTGGGGTAAGGCACAATGGCTGGGGGAGGCACTTCAACTGGGGGAGGGATAAACTGGCACTGGGGTAAGGCACTTCAACTGGGGGAGGCATACACTGGGACTGGAGTAAGAAACTTCGGCTGGGGAGCGATACACTTTGACTGGAGGAAAGGCACTTCAACTGTTGGAGGGATACACTGGGTCTGGATTAAGGCACTTCAACTGCGGGAGGCTTACACCGGGACCGGTCTAAGGCACTTCAGCTGGGGAGGGATACCCTGGGACTGGGGTAAGGCACTACGGCTGGGGGACGCATATACTGGGACTGGGGTAAGGCACTTCAACTGGGACAGGGATACACTGGACCGGGGTAAGGCACTTCAACTGAGGGAGGGATACACTGGCACTGGGGTAAGGCACTTCAACTGGGTGATGCCAACACTGGGACTGGAATAAGACACTTCAATTGGTGGAGGGATACACTGGGACTGGGGTAAGGCACTTCAACTGGGGGATGGATTCCCTGGGACTGGAGGAAAGGCACTTCAACTGGGGGAGTGATACACTGGGATTGGGGTAAGGCACTTTGGTTGGTGGAGGCATGCACTGGGACTAGGGTAAAGCCCTTTGGCTGGGATAGGCATAAACTGCGACTGGTTTTCGGCACTTTGGTTGGTGGAGGCATATATTGGGACTGGGACAACGCATTTTGGCTGGGAGAGGCATGTAATGGATTTCGGCTGGCAGAGGTGTGCACTCGGACTGGAGTAAGGCACTTCAACTGGTAGAGGCATACACTGGGACTGCGGTTAGGCATTTCAACTGGGAAAGGCATGCACTGGGACTGGGGTAAGGCACTTCATCTGGGGAGGGATACAGTGGGACTGGGGTAACATACTTCGGCTGTGGAAGGAATACACTGGGATTAGGGTAACGCACTTCAACAGGGGGAGGGATACCTGGGACTTGTGTAAGGTATTTCAACTGGGGGAGGGATAAACTGGCACTGGGGTAAGGCACTTCAACTGAGGGAGGCATACACTGGGACTGGAGTAAGAAACTTTGGCTGGGGAGCGATACAATGTGACTGGAGGAAAGGCACTTCAACTGTGGGAGGGATACACTGTGTCTGGAATAAGACACTTCAACTGCGGGAGGCTTACACCAGGACTGGGCAAAGGCACTTCAGCTGGGAGGGATACCCTGGGACTGGGGTAAGGCACTTCAACTGGGGGATGCTAACACTGGGACTGGAGTAAGACACTTCAACTGGTGGAGGGATACACTGGGACTGGAGGAAAGGCACTTCAACTGTGGGAGGGCTAAACTGTGTCTGGAATAAGACACTTCAAATGGGGGAGGCATAAAGTGAGACTGTGTTAAGGGCACTTCAATTGGTGGAGGGATACACTGGGATTAGGGTAAGGCACTACGGTTGGGGGAGGCATGCACTGGGACTAGGGTAAGGCACTTCGGCTGGTGGAGAATATACTGGGAATGGGGTAGAGTACTTCGGCTGGGGGAGGCAAGCACTGCAATGGGGGTAAGGCATTTCGGCTGGGCAAGGCATGCACTGCGCCTGGGGTAAAATACTTTGGCTGGGGGTGGCATGCACTCATACTGTGGCAAGGCACTTCGGCTGGGGGAGGCATGCACTGGGATGGGGTAAGGGACTTCGGTTGTGGGGGAGGTGTGCACTGGGTCTGGGGTAAGGCACTTTGGCTGGGATAGGCATAAACTGTGACTGGTTTAAGGCACTTTGGTTGATGGAGGCATATACTGGGACTGGGACAAGGCATTTTGGCTGGGAGAGGCATGCACTGGGACGGGTGTAAGCGACTTCGGCTGGCAGAGGTGTGCACTCGGACTGGAAAAAGGCACTTTAACTGGGAGAGGCATGCACTGGGACTGGGGTAAGGCACTGCATCTGGGTAGGGATACAGTGGGACTGGGGTAAGGTACTTCGGCTGGGGAGGGATGCACTGGGACTGTAACAATGCACTTCAACTCGGGGAGGCATGCACTGGGACTCGGGGTAGGCTCTTCAACTGGGGGAGGTATATACTTGGACTGGGGTAAGGCACTTCAAATGTGGGAGGGATACATTGGGACAGGAACAAGGTACTTCAACTGCGGGAGGCATACACTGGGACTGGGGTAAGGCACTTCAACAGAGGGAGGGTTACACTGGGACTGAATTAAGGCACTACAGCTGGGGGAGGCATATACTGGGATTGGGTTAGAGCACTTTGGCTGAGGAGGCATGCACTGGGACTGGGGTAAGGCACAATGGCTGGGGGAGGCACTTCAACTGGGGGAGGGATAAACTGGCACTGGGGTAAGGCACTTCAACTGGGGGAGGCATACACTGGGACTGGAGTAAGAAACTTCGGCTGGGGAGCGATACACTTTGACTGGAGGAAAGGCACTTCAACTGTGGGAGGGATACACTGGGTCTGGAATAAGGCACTTCAACTGCGGGAGGCTTACACCGGGACCGGTCTAAGGCACTTCAGCTGGGGAGGGATACCCTGGGACTGGGGTAAGGCACTACGGCTGGGGGATGCATATACTGGGACTGGGGTAAGGCACTTCAACTGGGACAGGGATACACTGGACCGCAGTAAGGCACTTCAACTGAGGGAGGGATACACTGGCACTGGGGTAAGGCACTTCAACTGGGTGATGCTAACACTGGGACTGGAATAAGACACTTCAACTGGTGGAGGGATACACTGGGACTGGGGTAAGGCACTTCAACTGGGGGATGGATTCCCTGGGACTGGAGGAAAGGCACTTCAACTGGGGGAGTGATACACTGGGATTGGGGTAAGGCACTTTGGTTGGTGGAGGCATGCACTGGGACTAGGGTAAAGCCCTTTGGCTGGGATAGGCATAAATTGCGACTGGTTTTCGGCACTTTGGTTGGTGGAGGCATATACTGGGACTGGGACAACGCATTTTGGCTGGGAGAGGCATGTAATGGATTTCGGCTGGCAGAGGTGTGCACTCGGACTGGAGTAAGGCACTTCAACTGGTAGAGGCATACACTGGGACTGCGGTTAGGCATTTCAACTGGGAAAGGCATGCACTGGGACTGGGGTAAGGCACTTCATCTGGGGAGGGATACAGTGGGACTGGGGTAACATACTTCGGCTGTGGAAGGAATACACTGGGATTAGGGTAACGCACTTCAACAGGGGGAGGGATACCTGGGACTTGTGTAAGGTATTTCAACTGGGGGAGGCATGCACTGGGACTGCGGTAAGGCACTTCAACTGGTGGAGGGATACACTGGGACTGGGGTAAGGCACTTTGGTTTGGCGAGGCATTCACTGGGACTGATTTAAGGCACTTTGGCTGGGTGAGGCATATACTGGGACTGGGGTAGGGTACTTTGGCTGATGGAGGCATGCATTTGCACTGAGAAACGCTACTTCGGCTGGGGGAGGCATATATTGTGACTTGGGTAAGGCACTTCGGCGGGGGGAAGCATGCACTGGGACTGGGCTAAGGCACTTCAACTGGGGACGCTAACACTGGGACTGGGCTAAGGCACTTCAACTGGTGGAGGCATGCACTGGGACTGGGGTAAGGCACTTCAACTGGTGGAGGCATGCACTGGGACTGGGCTAAGGCACTTCAGCTGGGGGAGGCATGCACTGTGACTGGGATAAGGCACTTTGGTTGGGGGAGGCATGCACTGTGACTGGGATAAGGCACTTTGGTTGGGGGAGGCATGCAATGGGACTGGGGTAAGGCACTTCGGCTGGGGGAGGCACATACTGTGACTGGGATAAGGCACCCCAGCTGGGGGAGGGTTGCACTGGGACTGGGGTAAGGCACTTCGGCTGGGCGAGGCATAGACTGGACTGGGGTAAGGCGCTTCAACTGAGGGAGGGATACACTGGCACTGGGGTAAGGCACTTCAACTGGGGGAGGCATAAACTGGGACTGGGATAAGGCACTTCGGCTGGGGGAGGCATGCACTTGGACTGGGGTAAGGCACTTCGGCGGGGGAGGCATGCACTGGGACTGGGGTAGGGTACTTTGGCTGGGGAAGGCATATACTGGGATTAGGGTAAGGCACTTCGGCTGGGCAAGGCATGCACTGCGACTGGGGTAAAATACTTTGGCTGTTGGAGGCATGCACTCACACTGTGACAAGGCACTTCAGCTGGGGGAGGCATGCACTGGGACTGGGGTAAGGCACTTCAGCTGGGGGAGGGTTGCACTGGGACTGGGGTAAGGCACTTCGGCTGGGGGAGGCATGCACTCTGACTGGGGTAAGGCACTTCGGCTGGGGGAGGCATGCACTGTGACTGGAGTAAGGCACTTCGGCTGGGATAGGCATGCACTTAAACTTTGGTAAGGCACTTCGGCTGGGGAGGCATATACTGGGACTGGGGTAAGGCACTTTGGCTGTGGGAGGCATATTCTTGGATGGTGGTAAGACACTTCGGCGGGAGGAGAAATGCAATGGGACTAGTGTCGGGCACTTCTGCTGGGTGAGCTATGCATTGGGACTAGGGTAAGGCACTTCGTCTGGGTGAGGCATATCTTGGGACTGGGGTAAAGCCCTTCGGCTGGGGGAGGCATGTATTGGGACTGGGGTAAAGCACTTCGGCTGGGGGAGGCATGTATTGGGACTGGGGTAAACCCCTTTGGCTGGGGGAGGCATGTATTGGGACTGGGGTAAAGCACTTCTGCTGGGGGGGGCATGTATTGGGACTGGGGTAAAGCACTTCTGCTGGGGGAGGCATGTACTGGGACTGGGGTAATGCACTTCGGCTGGGGGAGGCATGCACTGGGATGGGGGCAAGGTACTTTGGCTGGCCCTTGCTATCTTATGGGGAGCTCTGTCCTCTGTCACTTCAGCAATTCAAAGTGGATCAAGTTACAATTTGCAAAGTCAGTGAGACCTTGGGATGGGTGGTTCCAGTTACACATTCCAGTGAAATCTCAGGGTGTGGCTTATCCTCCAAGGGACGAATCATAGACAAAGGGTGCGGCGTGGCGGCCATTTTGGCAGTACAAATAAGCGCGTTCTTTATTAACCCGCTCCCTCCCTCCGCCCATCTCTCACCTGCTGACTCACCCACTGTGCATGCTCAGCTCACAGTGCCTGGCTGATTGACAGCAGCTCCCGACCAATAGGGAGAATGGGGGCGGGGCTGGAGGACCAGGCAGGCGGTTGGTCCTCCAGCCAATCAGATTGTGTGAGAGATGAGGCTTGCAGCCCCGCAGTGGGCGGGGCTGGGTCTGGATCTCGCTCATTGGCTGAAACTCTGCCCCATTGTTAAAGCTGATATCCCTCAAACTCCAGGAGGAAATGGGACATTTCTGTCGTGGCTTTAAACAGATGGAACTCTGTGGGGTGGAGAAAACATTGCAGCATTTGGTAGTGACATGGATTAATTCAGGCCAGACAGCGGGGATTATTTCAGGAAATAACACAGTGTAGTTGTTTCTGTTGAAACAGATGAAACCCTGTCGTTGTGGAGCAACCACACTTCTCATGTCCTGGTCAATCACGTGTGCAACAAGTGTCGTCATGGAAGTAAAGGATGGTATCAAATTGGAAAAAATGGCAGATAATGTTGTGAAGGACAGTGGAAGGCCAGAGGATTGGGAATTTTTAGAAACCTGCAAAGGATGACGAAAAATGAAAAAGATAGAGAAGATAGCAGATGAGAGCAAACTAGCAAGAAATATAAAATCAGACAGTAAGAGCTTCTACAGGGATATAAAAAGGAAATGAGTATCTAAAGTAAACATTGCTCGCTTAGAGGATGACATTGGAGAATTACTAATGGGAAACACGGAAATGGCAGAGATTTTGAACGAATATTTTGTATTAGGCTTCACGGTAGAGGACACTAAAAACATACCAACAGTTGATAACCAAGGAGCTATTGCGGAGGGGGAGTGGGGGGGATGACTTAAAACAATCACTATCACTACAGATAAAGTGCTAATCAAACTAATGTGACTAAAGGTGGACAAGTCCTCTGGACCTGACGGCATAAATCCTCGGGTCTTAAAATAATTAGTTGCAGAAATAATGCATGCATTGGTTGTAATCCACCAAAATTCCCTGAATTCTGGAGAGGTCCCAGTGGACTGGAAAACTGCAAATGTAACACGCCTATTCAAGTAAGGAGGGAGACAGGGAGCAGGAAACTATACATCAGTTAGCTTACCATCTGTCAGTGGGAAAATAATCGAGTTCATCATTAAGGAAGTACTAGCAGGACATTTAGAAAACCATACTGCAGTTAGGCAGAGATAGCATGATTTTATGAAAGGGAAATCAGGTTTGACAAATTTGCTGTAGTTGTTTGAGGATGTAACGAGCAGAGTGGATAAGGGAGAACCACTTGATGTTGTATATTTTAATTTCCAGAAAGAATTCGATAAGGTGCCACACAAAATATTACTGCACATGCTAAGAGCTCATGGGGTTGGGGATAATATATCAGCATGGATAGAGGATTGTCGAACTAACAGAAAATAGAGTGTCCGTATAAATGGATCATTTTCAGGTTGGCAAACAGTAACTAGTGGGGTGCCGCAGTGATAAGTACTGAGGCCTCAACTAATTACAATTTATATCAATGACTTGGATGAAGGGACCGAGTGTAACGCAGCCAAATTTGCCGATGGTACAAAGATAGGTGGGAAAGCAAGTTGTGAGGAGGACGCAAATAATCTACAAAGGGGTATAGATAGGCTCAGTGAGTGGGCAAAAATCTGGCAGATGGACTATAATGTGGTAAAATATCAGGTGATTTCCTTTGGTAGGAAAAAAAAAGCATATTATTATTTAGATGTGGACGATTACAAAATGCTGTTATACAGAGAGATCTGGGGATTCTTGTACATGAAACTCAAAATGTTTGCATGCAGGTACAGCTGGCCTTTATTGCAAAGGGGATGGAGTCTAAAAGTAGAGAAGTACTGCTACAACTGTAAGACCACACCTGGGCTACTGCGCACAGTTTTGGTCTGGACTTGTCTCCATTCTCGTGCCGAGAGGATTGATACACCCTGATGGGAAGGACAACATTTGGGTACACTGATTCCCCACCAATTCCCATTCCCCTTCTTTCTGGTGGATATGGAGGGGCCACTGTGTGTAATGAGCAAGTCATTAAGAATTGTCAGCAAGCTCTTTCCAATTGGAGATTTTATTCAGTGGAAACTTTCACACACTATTGTAGATTTTGTACCAAAGATCAATTTAGGATTAAAGTAAAAGTTCATAATTTTATTGCAAACTAAATTTCTGTTGAGAATTGCTGAATTAAGGGGAAAGATAACCCACAGTGTTTCTTAAATGGACACTGCAGCCCTGAGAACACAATCAGCAATATATCCAGAATATGAAAGTCCAGCCCAGTTACAGGGTTATTAACATCAACAGAGACAAACCCCAACTGTCAGAATGAACATGGTTCAGTCAGGATATGATTAACAGCCTCAATAACAGCAGAATCTAACTCCTGTCATCACTTGTGAACTCGCTGGTGTTTCAGCAGGGTGGATGACTGAGTGAATCCCTTCCCGCACTCCGAGCAGGTGAATGGCCTCTCCCCAGTGTGAACTCGCTGGTGTGTCAGCAGGTGGGATGCCTGAGTGAATGCCTTCCCACACTCCGAGCAGGTGAACGGCCTCTCCCCAGTGTGTACTCGCTGGTGTGTCAGCAGGTTGGATGACTGAGTAAATCCCTTCCCACATTCAGAGCAAGTGAATGGCCTCTCCCCAGTGTGAACTCCCTGGTGTGTCAGCAGGTGGGATGAACAAGTGAATCCCTTCCCACACTCATAGCAGGTGAATGGCCTCTCCCCAGTGTGAACTCGCTGGTGTGCCAGCAGGTTGGATGAACAAGTGAATCCCTTCCCACACTCCGAGCAGGTGAACGGCCTCTCCCCAGTGTGTACTCGCTGGTGTGACTGCAGGTGGGATGACTGAGTGAATACCTTCCCACACTCAGAGCAAGTGAACGACCTCTCCCCAGTGTGAACCCGCTGGTGTGTCAGCAGGATGGATGGCTGAGTGAATCCCTTCCCACACTCAGAGCAGGTGAACGGCCTCACCCCAGTGTGAACTCGCTGGTGTTTCAGCAGGTTGGATGAACAAATGAATCCCTTCCCACACTCCGAGCAGGTGAACGGCCTCTCCCCAGTGTGAACTCGCTGGTGTTTCAGCAGGTCGGATGATGCAGTGAATCCCTTCCCACACTCCGAACAGGTGAACAGCCTCTCCCCAGTGTGAACTCGCTGGTGTTTCAGCAGGTCGGATGACTGAGTGAATCGCTTCCCACACTCAGAGTAGGTGAATGGCCTCTCCCCAGTATGACTGTGTTGATGAATTTCCAGGACAGATGGTGATCTGAATCCCTTCCCACAGTCCCCACATTTCCACGGTTTCTCCATGGTGCAGGTATCCTTGTGACTCTCCAGGTTGGACGATCAGTTGAAGCCTCACCCACACACACAACACGTTTACAGTTTCTCCCCGCTGTGAATGGTGCGATGTTTCTTCAGGCTGTGTAACTGGTTAAAGCTCTTTCCACAGATATTTGAAATCTTTTCGCACAGACAGAACAGACAAACATTTCTCCTTCCACTTTGAAAGGCCGATGATATTCAGGTCCTGATGAATCGATTGACTCCGTCAGATCTTGACACGATGTTTGGTTTGTGTTTCCTGTCTGAAAATCTCCCCTTCTAATACGCTGTAAAAGGAGATAACAAAACTCATCACTGTCAGTACAAGACACAAATTCAGGATAGACACATCTAGTTTCCATGGAACATTCTTTTCTCTCTTGTTCTTCCAAAGCTGTAAATCCCTATCCCACACATTGTCCCTCCTGCAGCGCTGAAATCCAAATCAACACACATTTCTAGCCTGTTTCTCCTCTGCTCCCAGTTTTCACCACCAATTCTGGTTGGGTTCAGTTCTACACTCACTGGTTCCCGTCCCTCTCCTCCCCTGAATGTTGTGACTGTGGCTGGGTTCAGGTCGACACTCACTGGTTCCCCACCTCCCTTGAAGATGCTGAGTCTGGTTGTGTTCAGTTCCGGACTCACTGGTTCCCTACCTCTGCTCCCCTGATGGTGCGGTCTCTGGCTGGGGTCATTTCTGCAATCACTGGGTCCCCTCCGTCCCTCCCCTCTTTCCCCACAACTGAAGATGCTGACTCTGGCTGGGTTTACTTCTACTGTCACTGGTTCCTCTCCCTTGAAGGTACTGACTATGGATGGGTTTAGTTCTACACTCACTGGTTCCCCTCCCCTGAAGTTACTGACTATGGCTGGGTTCAGTTCTACACTCATTGGTTCCCCTCCACTGAAGGTGCTGACTCTGGCTGGGTTCAATTCTACACTCACTAGTTCCCCTCCCCTGAAGGTGCTGACTCTGGCTGGGTTCAATTCTACACTCACTGGTTCCCCTCCCCTGAAGGTACTGACTCTGGCTGTGTTCAGTTCCAGATACTGACATCATTCACTTTGTTCCTGCACCAAGATGGCCATGCCTGCGCTGTGCTGCTCAGTGAATCAAATTGGCGGCGTGAACATGCCTTCCTGCACCAAGATGGCCGCCGTTGGCCTGGGCCTGTGACCGGGAGAAAGCCCCAAAGCTGCAACCGCCGATATTCCGGTTATTATTCCGCGCTTGCAGTGAGCACCGATTGTTTATGAAGCCTCCCCAGCTCCCCGCTGGTCCATTAGTTTCTATAGGTATGTAAAGAGAAAAAGGTTAGTAAAGACAAACGTACGTCCCCTGCAGTCAGAATCAGGGGAAGTCATAACTGGGAACAAAGAAATGGCAGACCAATTGAACAAGTACTTTGGTTCGGTATTCACTAAGGAGGACACCAACAACCTTCCGGATATAAAAGGGCTCAGAGCGTCTAGTAAGGAGGAGAAACTGAGGGAAATCCTTATTAGTCAGGAAATTGTGTTGGGGAAATTGATGGGATTGAAGGCCGATAAATCCCGAGGGCCTGATGGACTGCATCCCAGAGTACTTAAGGAGGTGTCCTTGGAAATAGTGGATGCATTGACAGTCATTTTCCAACATTCCATTGACTCTGGATCAGTTCCTATGGAGTGGAGGGTAGCCAATGTAACCCCACTTTTTAAAAAATGGAGTGAGAAAACAGGGAATTATAGACCGGTCAGCCTGACCTCAGTAGTGGGTAAAATGATGGAATCAATTATTAAGGATGTCATAGCAGTGCATTTGGAAAATGGTGACATGATAGGTCCAAGTCAGCATGGATTTGTGAAAGGGAAATCATGCTTGACAAACCTTCTGGAATTTTTTGAGGATGTTTCCAGTAAAGTGAACAAGGGAGAACCAGTTGATGTGGTATATTTGGACTTTCAGAAGGCTTTGGACAAGGTCCCACACAAGAGATTAATGTGCAAAGTTAAAGCACATGGGATTGGGGGTAGTGTGCTGATGTGGATTGAGAACTGGTTGTCAGACAGGAAGCAAAGAGTAGGAGTAAATGGGTATTTTCAGAATGGCAGGCAGTGACTAGTGGGGTACCGCAAGGTTCTGTGCTGGGGCCCCAGCTGTTTACGTTGTACATTAATGATTTAGACGAGGGGATTAAATGTAGTATCTCCAAATTTGCAGATGGCACTAAGTTGGGTGGCAGTGTGAGCTGCGAGGAGGATGCTATGAGGCTGCAGAGTGACTTGGATAGGTTAGGTGAGTGGGCAAATGCATGGCAGATGAAGTATAATGTGGATAAATGTGAGGTTATCCACTTTGGTGGTAAAAACAGAGAGACAGACTATTATCTGAATGGTGACAGATTAGGAAAAGGGGAGGTGCAACGAGACCTGGGTGTCATGGTACATCAGTCATTGAAGGTTGGCATGCAGGTACAGCAGGCGGTTAAGAAAGCAAATGGCATGTTGGCCTTCATAGCGAGGGGATTTGAGTACAAGGGCAGGGAGGTGTTGCTACAGTTGTACAGGGCCTTGGTGAGGCCACACCTGGAGTATTGTGTACAGTTTTGGTCTCCTAACTTCAGGAAGGACATTCTTGCTATTGAGGGAGTGCAGCGAAGATTCACCAGACTGATTCCCGGGATGGTGGGACTGACCTATCAAGAAAGACTGGATCAACTGGGCTTGTATTCACTGGAGTTCAGAAGAATGAGAGGGGACCTCATAGAAACGTTTAAAATTCTGACGGGTTTAGACAGGTTAGATGCAGGAAAAATGTTCCCAATGTTGGGGAAGTCCAGAACCAGGGGACACAGTTTAAGGATAAGGGGTAAGCCATTTAGGACCGAGATGAGGAGAAACTTCTTCACCCAGAGAGTGGTGAACTTGTGGAATTCTCTACCACAGAAAGTAGTTGAGGCCAATTTACTAAATATATTCAAAAGGGAGTTAGATGAAGTCCTTACTACTCGTGGGATCAAGGGGTATGGCGAGAAAGCAGGAAGGGGGTACTGAAGTGCATGTTCAGCCATGAACTCATTGAATGGCGGTGCAGGCTGGAAGGGCTGAATGTCCTACTCCTGCACCTATTTTCTATGTTTCTATTACTCTGCTCCGTCCCACTGAAAAGGACACTTCTTAGGAGCCTGTACAAAACGTGTCTCCTCCGCCATTACGTGCACCGTGCATGCTCCAAACACAGCCAGGACCCGCGCTTGCGCACTGAGCTCCTGTCGTCTGGGTGCGGCTCATTCTCCCCTGCGGGGCATGCTGGGTACATATGACCATGAGAAATAGGAGCAGGAGTGGGCCAGCCAGACCCCCGGGCCTGCTCCCCATTCAATAAGTTCATGGCTGGTCTGATCACAGACTCAGTTCCACTTCCCTGCCCACTCCCCAGAACACTTTACTCCCTTATCGCTCAAAAATCTGGCTCTCTCCGCCTTAAATATATACAATGACCCAGCCTCCACTGCTCTCTGGTGCAGAGAATTCCACAGATTTACAACCCTCTGAGAGAAGAAATTCCTCCTCATCTCAGTTTTAAATAGGTTGAGGAGAAAGATTGCATTTGTGACTAGAACACGATTTACTGTGATTGCATTGAGCACTGAACCATGTTCATTCTGGCAGCTCTTGTTTGTTTCTGGTTATCTTAATAACCTCTATACCTGAACATAAAACATAAGAAATAGCAACAGGAGTAGGCCATATGGCCCCTCGAGCATACTCCGCCATTCAATAAGATCATGGCTGATCTGATCATGGACTCTGTTCCACTTCCCCGCCTGCTCCCCATGCCCCCATATTTCCATATCTTTTAAGAAACTGTCTATTTCTGTCTTAAATTTATTCAATGGCCCAACTTCCACAGCTCTCTGAGGCAGTGAATTCCATAGATTTACAACCCTCGGAGAGAAGAAATTGCTCCTCATCTCTCTTTTAAATGGGCGGCCCCTTATACTAAGATCATGCACTCTAATTCTAGACTCCCCATTATCAGTGGAAACATCCTCTCTGCATCCACCTTATCAAGCCCCCTCATAATCTTATACGTTTTGATAAGATCACCTTTCATTCTTCTGAATTCCAGTGAGTAGAGGCCCAACCTACTTAATTGTTCCTCATAAGTCAAACGACTCATGCCCAGAATCAACCTCGTGAACCTTCTCTGAGCTGCCTCCAAAGCAAGTATATCCTTTCATAAATATGGAAACCAAAACTGCACGCAGTATTCCAGGTGTGGCCTCCCATATAGCTGTAGCAAGATTTTCCTGCTTTTGTACCCTATCCCTTTTGCAATAAAAGCCAAGATACCATTGGCCTTCCTGATCACTTGCTGTACCTACATACTATCCTGTTGCATTTCATGCACAAGTATCCCCAGGTCCTGCTGTACTGCGGTACTTTGCAATCTTTCGCCATTTAAACAATATGTTGCTCTTTGATTTTTTCTGCCAAAGTGCATGACCTCACACTTTCCAATATTATAGTCCATCTGCCAAATTTTTGCTCACTCACTTAGCCTAACTATGTCCTTTTGCAGATTTGTTGTGTACTCCTCACACATTGCATTTCCTTCGATCTTTGTATCATCAGCAAACTTGGCTATGTTACACTCAGTCCCTTTTTCCAAGTCGTTAATATAGATTGTAAAGCTGGAGATTAATACCCTCTATAAATGTTGAATAAATTATCTTCGTTTCAAACACAATTTGTTGAATATTTGATTCCTTCATGATCAGAGGAGATTAATTGATGTTCTGTTACGGACTGTTCCCTTTTCGGGCTTTTTCTTAATCTAACTTATATCACTTCTCACCTAGTTCGCTTTCTAGCATATCAAACTCCAAACTTGTTCCATTTGCATACATGAGTTGTGGTTGTAGTCGACTTAACTGCAGTGTCTCACTTTAAACTCAGCTGAAATCTTTTGAACCACCCCTTTATTGACCTGTCTTGCATAAGATTTGAAATCCGTTACTTTCTCGATCAGTTAACCTGTTTTTGAAACCAATTGAATATTAAAAACTCATCCACATATTTTGCACGTGATAGCCTGTGAAATATTCTGATATTTGTAATCATCATTACCACAAGCTCTGTTCCCTAGTGACCGACTCCATCCCTCTCCCCAACTTCTGTCTGAGCCTGAACCAGACTGTTCGCAACCTTGGTGACATACTTAACCCTGAAATAAGTTTTTGACCACATATCCACAAAATAACTAAGAATGCCTATTTCCACCTCTGTAACATCGCCCATCTCCGCTCATGCCTCAGCTCATCCACTGCTGAAGGCCTCATCCATGCCTTTTTTTACTTCTGGATTTGACTATTCCAATGCACTCCTCCCACATTCTGACCTACATAAACTAGTGTTGATCCAAAACTCGGCTGCCCATGTCCTAACTCGCACCAAGTCCAGCTCACCCATCACCCCTGTGCTCGCTGACCTACAGTGAAGCAATGCCTTGATTTCAAAATTTCCGCTCACACTGCCCCCACAACACCCCCACGCCCGCCGCTCCCGCTCATGAGATATCAGTCTTTATGAGTATCCCTGATTATAATTGTTCAACCATTGGTGGCTTTTGTGGCTGTGCCTTCTGTTGCCCAGGCCTCAATTCTGGAACATCCAGCCTAAACATTTCTGTCTAACCCCTGCTGCACCTGCCCTGGCAGTTTTTGATGGGAACGTGTAGAGCACGTTTTTCTCTGTATCTACTCTGTGCTGTATCTTCGCTCAGAGTGTTTGACGGGACAGTGTAGAGTGATTTTTACTCAATATGTAACCCGTGTTGTTCCTGCCCTGGGTGTGTTTGATGGGACAGTGTAGAGGGAGATTTACTCTGTATCTAACCCGTGCTTTACCTATCCTGGGAATGGTTAATGGGACAATGTACAGGGATATTTACTTTGCATTATAACCCTTTCTGTACCTGCCGTGGAGTGGCTGATAGGACAGTGTAGAGGGAATTTACTCTGTATCTATCATTTGTGTACTTGCCCTGGGAATGTTTGCTGGGACAGTGTAGAGGGAACGTTACTCTGTTTGTACCCAGTGCTGTACGTGCCCAAGGAGTGTTTGATGGACAGTGTAGAGGGAGTTTTACTCTGTATCTAACCCGTGCTGTACCTGTGATGGGAGTGTTTGATAGATCAGTGTAGAGGGTACTTTCCTCTATATCTAACCCGTGTTGTACCTGCCCTGGGAATGTCTGGTTGAACATTATAGAGGGAGATCTCCTCAATATCTAATAAATGCTGTATCTGCCCTGGAATGCCTGGGACGTTAGAGGGAGATGTACTTTGTGTCTAACCTGTACTGTACTTGCCCTGGGAACTGTATAGCGGAAGCTTTGGTCTGTATTTAATCCATGTTGTACCTGCCCTGGGAGAGTGTGATGGGACAGTGTATTGGGATCCTTACTGTGTACCTACTCATATCCGTTATACCCCTTGGAGGACAAAATGCGCACTGTGACTCCGGGAGGAGCTCCTCAGCCGGAGTGACTGGAGTGCATCATCACCCCCAGCAACCAAATTTTAATTTGATTTAAGTTTACTGTCCAAAGTTTAATTGGTTTATTTTGTTGGTTATAGTGCCCCCCCCACCCCAGCTTTAATCAGGGGGCACTTGATTTACAGATCAACAACGAAATAGTTGTGCTCTCCCTGCCCTGGGATTTTTTTATTGGAACAGTGTAGAGGGAGAAATTACTCTGTAATTATCCCGTGCTGTTCCTGCCCTGGAGTGTTTGTGGGACATGTACTCCATATGTGCTGTACCGGCCCTCGTCTGTTTGTTGCGACAATGTTGAGGGAGCTTTATTCTGGATATAACCCATGCTGTACCTGCCCTGGGACTGTTTAATGGGACCGTGTAGAAAGAGATTTACTCTCTGTTTAAACCGTGCTGTACTTCACCTGAGAGTATTTAATGTGGCAGAGTAGAGTAGCGGGAGCTCTACACTGTATCTAACCCATGTATCACATCATGGGCCACCCCAACCTGCGAGAGAACATCTCCACAGGTTGGGGCTATAAAAAGAGCAGGAGCAAGCCACTGCAGCTTCAGTGTGAGCTGACACAAATGTGTGACGGCTTCGAGGTAGACGACTGGGTGACATCATCAGGGCCCAGATTGCCATTTGGAGCATGGGCAGGAGCATCGGCAGGGCCCTGGTACAGCAGAGGAACATGGAAGGTTGTGGTGGACTTGTGACGAGTGATCGGGGCAGAGGAGTGATGAGGGAGCATGCCTGAGATTTGGTGGGTGATCGTGATGGAGGTTTAGTGAATGTTTGGTGCAGAGATGGGGCAGGAGATTGTGGCGGAGATGCGGTGAGTGTTTTTTTGGAGGGGGAGCGGAGAGGGATCGTGCTGGAGGTGAAGCGAATGTTTGTGGTGGAGGAGTGGCGAGAGGTCGTGGCGGAGGTGCGGCGAATGAGGGTACCGGGCGCAAAAGAGGCGAGAGCCCAGGGGCAGCACGGACCAGCCCACACTGTTATATTTATGCACACTAGCTCCGTACAGCAAAACAGGTCTCCAGTAATCCTGATTAACCCTTGCCACTGGACCAATCCTAGCTCTGTCATGCCCGTGTCGTGGCTGGTGTGCAACGGTCACCACACGTTAAAAACAATCCACCCATAGGCATCTTCCACCTCCTCAATTGGAGGTCAGGACTGGAACATTGGGTCCCTCATTGAAACATCTGTGAACTCATGTGGAAGCAAATCATCCTCATTCGAGGGGCCAGCTATGATCATCTAACCCGTGCTTTACCTGCCCTGGGATTGTTCAGAACAGTGTAGAGGGAGCTTTATTCTGTATCTATCACATGCTGTAGTTTCCTCTGGCACTGACTCTCACTGGGGTACAGTTCCTTTGGCACAGATTTACTGTATATTTAATTCGTGCTGTACCTATCCTGGGAGTGTTTGATAGGATAGTGTAGAGTGAGCTTTATTCATTATCTAACCAATGCAGTATCCACTCTGGAATGCATGGGACAGGTTGAGGGAGATATACTCCATATCTCACCTTGGAATGTCTCGTGGGATAGTGTTGAGGAAGCTTTACTCTGTATCTAAGTAAGGCAAGGATATCCTTCCTGAGAGAAGGAGACCAAAACAGTGCACAGGACTCCAGGTGTGGTAAGGAAGTGAAGGGTTCTGGGGAGCAGGCAGGGAAGTGGAGCTGAGTCGATGATCAGAACAGCCATGACCTTATTGAATGGGGAGCAGTCTCGGGGGTCTGGGTGGCCCACTCCTGCTCCTATTTCTCATTGTCGTATGTACCCAGCATGCCCCGCGGGGGAGAATGTGCCGCACCCAGACTACAGGAGCTCAGTGCGCAGGCACGGGCCCAGGCTGTGTTTGGAGCATGCGTGGTGCGTGTAATGGCGGCATCAACACGTTTTGGATAGGCTCCTCAGAAGTGCCCTTTTCAGTGGGACAGAGCGGAGTAATGGACCAGCGGGGAGCCGGGGAGGCTTCATAAACAAATTGTGCCCGCTGCAAGCCCGGAATAATAACCGGAATATCGGTGGTTGCAGCTTCGAGGCTTTCTCCCGGTCACAGGCCCAGGCTAACGGCGGCCATCTTCGTGCAGGAAGGCAGGTTCAGCGCTCCGCTATTTTGATTCAGTGAGTAGCAGAGCGCATGCGTGGCCATCTTGGTGCAGGAACAAAGTGAATGGTGTCAATGTCTGGAACTGAACGCAGCCAGAGTCAGTACCTTCAGGGGAGGGGAAGCAGTGAGTGTAGAACTGAACCCAGCCAGAGTCAGTAACTTCAGGGGAGGGGAACCAGTGAGTGTAGAACTGAACCCAGCCAGAGTCAGTACCTTCAGGGGGTGGGGGGGACAGGGAGGGGATAACAGTTCATGGGGTTGGTGGTAATATATTAGCATGGATGGAGGATTGGCTGACTGACAGAAAACAGAGAGTCAGGATAAATGGTTGCTTCTCGGGTTGACAATCAGTAACTAGTGGGGTGTTGCAGGGATCAGTGCTGAGACTCCAACTATTTACAATCCATATTAATGACTTGGAAGAAGAGACAGAGTGTAACGAAGCCAAGTTTGCTGATGATACAATGATGGGAAGAAAAGCAATGTGTGAGGCAGGGACACAAATTCTGCAAAAGGACATAGGCAGGCTGAGTGAGTGAGCATAAATTTGGCAGATGGAGTATAATGTTGGAAAGTGTGAGGTCATGCACTTCGGCAGAAAAAAATTAAACAGCAAGTTATTATTTAAATGTTGAAAGGTTGCAAAGTGCTGCAGTACAGCGAGACCTGGAGGTAATTGTACATGAAACATAAAAAGATAGTATTCAGGTACAGCAAGTGATCAGGAAGGCCAATGGAATTGTGGCCTTTATTGCAAAGGGGATGGAGTATAAAAGCAGGGAAGTCTTGCTACAGTTGTACAGGGTATTGGTGAGGCCACACCTGGAATATTGCGTGCAGTTTTGGTTTCCATATTTCCGAAAGGATATACTTGCTTTGGAGGCAGTTCAGAGAATTTTCACAAGGTTGATTCCAGGGATGAGGGGGTTGACTTATGAGAAAAGGTTGAGGTTGGGCCTCTACACATTGGAATTCAGAAGAATGAGCGGTGGTCTTAACGAAATGTGTAAGATTATGAGGAGGGTTTGACAAGGTGGATGAAGAGAGGAATTTCCACTGATAATGGGGAGACTAGAACTACGGGGCATAATCTTAGAATAAGGGGCCGCCCACTTAAAAGAAGAAATTTCTTCTCGCAGAGGGTTGTGGATCTGTGGAATTCACTGCCTCAGAGAGCTGTGCAAGCCGGGACATTGAATAAATTTAAGACAGAAACAAAGATTCATAAACGCTAAGGGAATAAGTGGTTATGGGGAGCGGACAGGGGAGTGGACTCGAGTCCATGATCGGATCAGCCATGATCGTATTAAATAGAGGAGCAGGCTCGAGGAGCCGTATGGGCTATGCCTGCTCCTATTTCTTATGTTCTTATGTTAACTAGTGAGTGCAGAACTGAAACCAGACAGATTCAGCATCTGCATTGGATGAGAGGGGAGCCAGTGAGTTTGGAACAGATTCCAGCCAAAGTCAGCACCTTCAGGGGAGGGGACCAGTGATTGTAGAACTTGTTCCAGCCAGAGCTGACACCTCTAGGGGAGGAGATGGAGGGGAACCAGTGAGTGTAGAACTGAACCCAGCCAGAGTCAACACCTTCAGGGGAGGGGAACCAGTGAGTGTGGAACTGAACCCAGCCAGAGTCAACACCTTCAGGAGTGGAACCAGTGAATGCAGAACTGAACCCAGCCAGAGTCAGCACCTTCAGGGGAGGGGAACCAGTGAGTGTAGAACTGAACCCAGCCAGAGTCAGTACCTTCAGGGGAGGGGAACCAGTGAGTGTCGAACTGAACCCAGCCAGAGTCTACACCTATAGGAGACGAGAGAGAGGGGAACCAGTGAGTGTAGACCTGACCCCAGCCAGAGTCAGGACATTCAGGGGACGGGAAACCAGTGATTGCCGAACTGAACCCAGCCAGAGTAAGCACCTTCAGGGGAGGAGAGGGATGGGAACAAGTGAGTTTAGAACTGAAACCAGACTGAGTCAGCATCTTCAGTGGAGGGGAGGAGGCAGTTCAGAGAAGGTTCACAAGGTTGATTCCGTAAATGAGGGGGTTGACTTATGAGGAAATATTGAGGTGGTTGGGGGCAATATATTATCATGTACAAAGGATTGGCTAACTAACAAAAAACAGAGTATTGGGATAAATGGTTCATTCTCAGGTTGGCAACCAGTAACTAGTGGGGTGCTGCAGGGATCAGTGCTGGGACCCCAACTATTTACAATCTATATTAACAACTTGGAAGAAGGGGCAGAGTGTAATGCAGCCAAGTTTGCTGATGAAACAAAGATCGGAGGAAAAGCAATGTGTGAGGAGGACACAAAAAATCTGCAAAAGGCATAGACATGCTAAGTGAATGGGCAAAAATTTGGCAGATAGTATATGATGTTGGAAAGTGTGAGGTCATGCACTTTGGCAGAAAATAATGAAAGAGCAAGTTATTATTTAATGGAAAAAAATTGCAAACTGCTGCAGTACACGAGACCTGGGAGAACTTGTGCCTGACACGCTAAATGTTAGTACGCAGGTATAGCAAGTGATCAGGAAGGCCAATGGACTCTTGGCCTTTATTACAAAGGGGATGGAGTATAAAAGCAGGGAAGTCTTGCTACAGTTATACAGGGTATTAGTGAGGCCACACCTGGAATACTGCATGCAGTTTTGGGTTCCATATTTACGAAAGGATATACTTGCTTTGGAGGCAGTTGAGAGAAGGTTCAGTAGGTTGATCCGGAGATGAGGGGGTTGGCTTATGAGGAAAGGTTGAGGAGGTTGAAGTTCAGAAGAATGAGAGGTGATCACATCGAAACGTATAAGATTATGAGGGGGCTTGACAAGGTGGATGCAGAGAGAATGTTTCCACTGATGGGGGAGACTAGAACTAGAAGGCATAATTTTAGAATAAAGGGCCGCCCATTTAAAACTGAGATGAGGAGGAATTTCTTCTCAGAGTTGTAAATCTGTGGAATTCACTGCCTCAGAGAGCTGTGGAAGCTGGGTCATTGAATAAATTTAAGACAGAAACAGACAGTTTATCAACCGATAAGGGAATAAGGGGTTATGGAGAGCGGGCAGGGAAGCGGACCTGAGTCCATGGTCAGATCAGCCATGATCGTATTTAATGGCGCAGTAGGCTCGAGGGACCGTATGGCCTACTCCTACTCCTATTTATGTTCTTCTGAGTTTGGAACTGAACCCAGCCAGAGTCAGTACCTACAGGGGAGGGGAACCAGTGAGTGCATAACTTAACCCAGCCAGAGTCAGTACCTTCAGGGGAGGGGAACCAGTGAGTGTAGAACTGAACCCAGCCAGAGTCAGTACCTACAGGGGAGGGGAACCAGTGAGTGCATAACTTAACCCAGCCAGAGTCAGTACCTTCAGGGGAGGGGAACCAGTGAGTGCATAACTTAACCCAGCCAGAGTCAGTACCTTCAGGGGAGGGGAACCAGTGAGTGTAGAACTGAACCCAGCCAGAGTCAGTACCTACAGGGGAGGGGAACCAGTGAGTGCATAACTTAACCCAGCCAGAGTCAGTACCTTCAGGGGAGGGGAACCAGTGAGTGTAGAACTGAACCCAGCCAGAGTCAGCACCTTCAGGGGAGGGGAACCAGTGAGTGTAGAACGGAACCCAGCCACAGTCAGCACCTTCAGGGGAGGGGAACCAGTGAGTGTAGAACTGAACCCAGCCACAGTCAGCACCTTCAGGGGAGGGGAACCAGTGAGTGTAGAACTGAACCCAGCCACAGTCAGCACCTTCAGGGGAGGGGACAGAGGGCAACCAGTGATTGTCGATGAAATTGGATTTTAGAATCTCACTGTCGAAAGACCCTGGCAATAGTCAAAGTAGGACAGCAGCAAAGCCGGTTGCCCGAGCAACAGGAGGATGGAGCTGTAATAATAAAGTACATCACAGACAATGATCCAAGAAATAGCATGGGACAGGATGTTCCTCTGCGAGAATGTAAACCACAGTCAGCTGAGACTGCGAGATGTGCACTTCTCTGTAAATGTCACAGACATTGTGGTTGAGATGTACAAACCACACAATTCGAGCAAAGTTGTATTAATACAGTCAACACCATGTTTTAGAAGCAATGTTAAATGTCATGAAACCTTGCGTTGGGCCGAGCACGTGTGTCTCTGACAAAAATAGGTCAATGTCGCTGTAAAACTGAACCCAGCCAGAGTCATTACATTCAGGGGAGGGGAGAGATGGGAGGGAGGGGAAGCATGGAGTATAGAACTGAACCCAGCCACAGAAGGTACCTTCAGGTTCATAGAAACATAGAAACATAAAAAATAGGTGCAGGAGCAGGCCATTCAGCCCTTCTAGCCTGCACCGCCATTCAATGAGTTCATGGCTGAACATGAAACTTCAGTACCCCATTCCTGCTTTCTCGCCATACCCCTTGATCCCCCTAGTAGTAAGGACTACATCAAACTCCCTTTTGAATATATTAAGTGAATTGGTCTCAACTACTTTCTGTGGAAGAGAATTTCACAGGTTCACCACTCTCTGGGTGAAGAAGTTTCTCCTCATCTCGGTCCAAAATGGCTTACCCCTTATCCTTAGACTGTGACCTCTGGTTCTGGACTTCCCCAACATTGGGAACATTCTTCCTGCATCCAACCTGTCCAAACCCGTCAGAATTTTAAACGTTTCTATGAGGTCCCCTCTCACTCTTCTGAACTCCAGTGAATACAAGCCCAGTTGATCCAGTCTTTCTTGATAGGTCAGTCCCACCATCCCGGGAATCAGTCTGGTGAATCTTCGCTGCACTCCCTCAATAGCAAGAACGTCCTTCCTCAAGTTAGGAGACCAAAACTGTACACAATACTCCAGGTGTGGCCTCACCAAGGCCCTATACAACTGTAGCAACACCTCCCTGCCCCTGTACTCAAATCCACTCGCTATGAAGGCCAACATGCCATTTGCTTTCTTAACCGCCTGCTGTACCTGCATGCCAACCTTCAATGACTGATGTACCATGACACCCAGGTCTCGCTGCACCTCCCCCCTTCCTAATCTGTCACCATTCAGATAATAGTCTGTCTCTCTGTTTTTACACCAAAGTGGATAACCTCACATTTATCCACATTATACTTCATCTGCCACGCATTTGCCCACTCACCTAACCTATCCAAGTCACTCTGTAGCCTCATAGCATCCTCCTCGCAGCTCACACTGCCACCCAACTTAGTGTCATCCGCAAATTTGGAGATACTACATTTAATCCCCTCGTCTAAATCATTAATGTACAATGTAAACAGCTGGGACCCCAGCACAGAACCTTGCGGTACCCCACTAGTCACTGCCTGCCATTCTGAAAAGTACCCATTTACTCCTACTCTTTTTGCTTCCTGTCTGACAATCACTCCCTGGTTGCCCTCCCATCTGGTGCAGCAATCCCCTCAGCACGGGAATGGAGGCAAGTCCAGACCAAAACTGTACGCAGTACTCCAGGTGTGGTCTTACCAACGCTCTGTCCAGTTGTAGCAGGACTTCCCGACTTTTATACTCTGTCCCCCTTGCAATAAAGGCCAGCATTCCATTTGCCTTCCTGATTACTTGCTGAACCTGCATACTAACTTTTTGAGTTCCATGTACAAGAAACCCCAGATCCCTCTGTATAACAGTATTTTGTAATCGTCCATTTAAATAATAATTTGCTTTTTTATTTTTCCTACCAAAGGAGATAACCTGACATTTACCACATTATAGTCCATCTGCCAGATTTTTCCCCACTCACTGAGCCTGTCTATATCCCTTTGTAGATTTGTTGCGTCCTCCTCACAACTTGCTTTCAAACCTATCTTTGTATCATCAGCAAATTTGACTGCATTACACTGGGTCCCTTCATCCAAGTCATTGATATAAATTATAAATAGTTGAAGTCCCCGCGGCACCCCACTAGTTACAGTTTGCCAACCTGAAAATGACCCATTTATCCCGACTCTGTGTTTTGTGTGTTACCCAATCCTCGATCCATGCTGATATAGTATCGACAACCCCGTGAGCTCTTAGACTGTGCAGTAACCTTTTGTGTGGCACCTTATCGAATACTTTCTGGAAATCCAAATATACAACATCAACGGGTTGTCCTTTATCCACTCTGCTCGTTACATCTTCAAACAACTCCAGCAAATTTGTCAAACATAATTTCCCTTTCATAAAACCATGCTGACTCTGCTTGACTGCAATATGATTTTCTAAATGTCCTGCTACTACTTCCTTAATGATGGACTCCAGTATTTTCCCATTGTCAGATGGTAGGCTAACTGGTCTATAGTTTACTGGTTTATGTCTCCCTCTTTTCTTCAACAAGGATGTTACATTTGCAGTTTCCAATCCACTGGGACCACTCCAGAATTCAGGGAATTTTGGTAGATTACAACCAATGCATCCACTATCTCTGCAGCCACTTCTCTTAAGACCCTGGGATGCATGCCATCAGATCCAGGGGACTTGTCCACCTTTAATCCCATTAGTTTGCTGAGTACTTTATCTCGAGTGACAGTGAAAGTGATTCTTTTAATGTCCCCGCCCCCAGCAATAACTCTTATCAAATATTGGGATGTTTTTAGTGTCCTCTATCGTGAAGACCGATAGAAAATATTTGTTCAAAATCTCTGCCATTTCTGTGTTTCCCATTATTAATTCTCCAGTCCCATCCTCTAAGGGACCAATGTTTACTTTAGCTACTCTCTGCAGAAGCTCTTACTGCCTGTTTTTATATTTCTTGCTAGTTTGATCTCGTATGCTATCATCTCTGTCTTTATCATTATTTTTAGTCGTCCTTTGCTGGTTTCTAAACATTTCCCAATCCTCTGGCTTTCCACTGTCCTTGGCAACATTGTATGCCTTTTTTTTTCCAATTTGATACCATCCTTTACATCCTTAGTTAGCCAGGGATGGTTCATCCTTCTCTTAGTATCTTTATTTCTCTGCTGAGATTATGAAATATCTCCTTAAATGTTTCACAAAGCATTTCTACAGTCTCACCCTTTTACATATTTTCACAGTCCACTTGGTGTCAGTGACAAGGGTTGGTTTATATCACATGGGAGGAGATTGGTGTCAGTGACTGTGGGGTTAATTCAACCTTCTTTGACACTGTCAACCGTGAGGGATTATGGGGTGTACTTTTCAAATTCGGCTGTCCTCAAAATTGGTCACCATCCTCCACTTGCTTGGTGATAACATGCAAACTGTGATCCTGAGCAATGGATCCACCACAGACCCAATTCATGTACGGACTGGGGTGAAGCAAGGCTGTGTCACAACACCCACGCTCTTCTCCATCTTCCTTGCTGCATTGCTGCATCTCACCGTCAGTAAGCTTCCCGCTGGAGTGGAGATAATCTACAGAATAAATGGGAAACTGTTCAAACCTCCATCACCTTCAGACCAGATCCAAGGTCGTGCCATCCTCTGTCATCGAATTACAATATGCAGATGATGCTTGTGTCTGCACTCACTCAGAGGATGAGCTCCAAACCATCGTCAACACGTTCACCGTAGTGTCTGAGAGCATAGGCCTTACACTAAACATCTCCGTAAAAGAAAGGTGCTCCATCAACCTATCCCCGCCAAACAGCACTGCCCTTCACCCCCACCCCACCCCGGATGATCAAAATCCACGATGAGGCCTTTGGAAAAATGGTCCATTTTTCATACCTCGGGAGCCTACTGTCAACAAGGGCACATATCAATGACTAGGTCCAACACCACCTTCTGTGTGTCAGCACAGCCTTCGGTCGCCTAAGTCATAAGTCAAGGACACCCTCAAGGCCTCCTTGAAGAAGTTCAACATCCCTGCCGACACCTGGGAATCCCTGGCACAAGATCGCTCAAAATGGAAGAGAATAATCTGTGAGGGCGTCGAACACTTCGAGTCTCTCCACCTGGAGCAAGCGGAGACCAAGTGCTGACGGCGGAGGGAGCACACGACAACCCAAGCACTTCAACAAACCGGCACTTCAACCAACGTACTTTCAACCACCGTCTGTCCAACCTGCGACAGAGACTGTAGCTCCCGCATTGGACCTAACAGACATCTGAGACCTCATTTGTAATGTGGAAGCAAGTCATCCTCGACTCCAAGGGACTGCCTATGATGATGGTTGGTTTATATCAGACAGGAGGGGATTGGTGTCAGTGACTGTGGGGTGGGTTTATATCAGACAGGAGGGGATTGGTATCAGTGACTGTGGGGTGGGTTTATATCAGACAGGAGGGGATTGGTGTCAGTGACTGTGGGGTGGGTTTATATCAGCCAGGAGGAGATTGATGTCAGTGACTGTGGGGTGGGTTTATATCAGACAGGAGGAGATTGGTGTCAGTGACTGTGGGGTGGGTTTATATCAGATAGGAGGAGATTGGTGTCAGTGACTGTGGGGTGGGTTTATATCAGACAGGAGAAGATTGGTGTCAGTGACTGTGGGGTGGGTTTATATCAGACAGGAGGGGATTGGTGACATGGAATCATAGCAGTTTACAACACAGAAGGAAACCATTTGGTCCACTGTGTCTGTGTGGCTGAAAAAGAGCTATCCAGCCTAATCCCACTTTCCAGCTCTTGGTTCAGAGCCCTGTCGGTTACGGCACCTCCAGTGCGTATCCAAGTACTTCGGTAAATGCGATGAGGGTTTCTGCCTCTACTGTTCTTTCAGGCAGCAAGTTCCAGACTCTGGAGGTTATGCTTGGACTGTGTAAAACACTAGTTAGACCACAGCTAGAGTATTCACACAGTTCTGGTTACCACAGTGCAGGAAATATGTCTTTGCACTGGAGAGGGTACAGATGAGATTTACAAGGATGTTGCCTGGACTGAAGAATTTTAGCTGAAGAATTTTAGATGGGCTGGTGTTATTTTCTTTGGAATAGAGGAGGCTGACGATAGAATTGCGTACAAAATTATGGAGGATCCCAGATGGAGTGGATAGGAAGGACATAAGAACATGAGGACAAATAAATAGGAGTAGGCCATCGGACCCCTCGAGCCCACTCCGCCATTCAATAAGATCATGGCTGATCTGATCTTGGTCCCAACTCCACTTCTCTGCCCACTCGCATAAACCGTTGACTTCTTTATCTATCAAAAATCTGTTGATCTCCACCTTAAATATATTCAATGACCCAGCCTCCACAGTTCTCTGGGGCAGAGAATTCCAAAGATTCACGACCCTCTGGGAGAGAAATTCTTCCTCATTTCCATTTTAAATGGACAACCCCTTATTCTGAAACTATGCACCCTGGTTCTAGTTTCCCTCACGAGGGGAAACATCCTCTCTGCATCGACCCTGTCAAGCCCCCTCATCATCTTATACATTTCAATATCACCTCTCAGTCTTCTAAACTCCAATGAGTACAGGCTCAACCTATCTTCATATGACAACCCCTTCATCTCAGGAATCAACCTTGTGAACCTTCTCTGAACTGACCTATTTCCCTTCGCAGAGAGGTCAATAACCAGGGGGCACAGATTTAAAGTAATTGGTAGAAGGATTAGAGGGGAGTTGAGCAGAAACTTTTCACCCAGAGGTTGGTGGGGGTCTGTAACTCACTGCCTGAAAGGGTGGGAGAGGCAGAAACCCTCACCACATTTGAAACATACTTGGATATGCACTGGAAGTGTCATAACCCACAAGGCTGTGGAGCAAGAGCTGGAAAGTGGGATTAGGCCGATAGCTCTTTTTCGACCGGTACAGACACAGTGGGCCGAATGGCCTCCTTCTGTGCTGTAAATGTCTATGATTCTGTGGTCGTTGAAATCCCCGACTATTGCTGCCCTATTGGTTTTGGACTTCTCAGAAACATTCCTCCATATTTGCTTTTCTATCTCCCTCTGACTGTTTATAGTACACTCCCAACATTGTGATTGCCCCGCTTTTGTTCATCAGTTCAACACATATGGCCTCATTTGATGATCCTTCCAACATCTCATCCCTCCTCACTGCTATAACAACACCTCAGCTGATCTGCCTTATCCCCTATACTTCTTGCATTGAAGTATATACCATTAAGCGCGGCCAAACTCCTTTGTTGTCGATTTTCTAGCCTTTGTTTCCTCTGCCTTCCAAACTCATTTACGAATTTTCTACTCCCATTTCCAAGCTTTGCTTCTCTCCCTTCTGAATCTACGCTCAGGTTCCCATCCCCCTGCCAAGCAAGTTTAAACCCTCCCCAACAGCATTAGCAAACCCCCGGGAGGATAATGGTCGGGGCCCTGTTGAGGTGTGACCTTATCCGGCTTGTATAGTCCCCAGCCCCTCAGGAATCTGTCTGTTCACGCTCGCCCCTCAGAATGTCCTGCAGCCTCTCAATGTTATCCTTGACCCTGGCACCAGGAAGACAACCGACCATCCTGGAGTTATGTCGGTGGCTGCAGAAAGGCCTGTCTCTTCCTGTAACTATTGAAATCCCTTTCAATATTGCCGACCTGACCTTGCCCTTCCCCCCGTTCCGTACAGTTGAGCCACCCATGATGCCTTGGACTTGGCTCTGGCTGTACTCCCTGAGGAACCACCAGTACAGAGAGTGAGATGCACTGAGAGGTGTCCTGCACTACCTGCCTGGTCCTCCATGTCTGGCTGGGCAGTCACCCATTCCCTCTCTGCCTGCACACTCTTATGCTGCGAGGTGACGACCCCCTGAAAGGTGCTATCCACGTAGCTCTCAGCCTCGCGGATGCAGTGACACTCGCTGCTGCTCAAGCTCCGAAACCCGGAGATCGAGCTCCTCCAGATGACGACACTTATTGCACACGTACTTGACCAGGGCACGAGAAGCGTGGTTGTTCCACAATGACAGGGTTTCATCTGTTTAAACAAAAACAACTCCACTGTTATTCCCTGAAATAATCCCCGCTGCCCGGCCTGAATGAATCCGTGTCATTCCCAAACGCTGCAATGTTTGCTCCACCTCACAGGGTTCAATCTCTTGAAATGCATGCCTCACCCAGCCAAAGTGCCTTGCCCCAGTCCCAGTGCATGCCTCCCGCAGCTGAAGTGCCTTATCCCAGTCCTGTTTCTCAGCACCACCTGCATGGAATGATTCAGGGGGGAGCGGGGGCTAGACAGTGCGAGGGGCTTGTCGCCTGTCGGTCACAAAGTGCAGAACAAATAGTTCCCTTCGGTTAGATAAACCCCGGGGGGGGGAGGTGGGGGGTCACACAGCCCGAGTGCGGGCCCAGGCCGGAGTGACAACACTCCGCACCATCCGCTTCACACACTCCCGGGCTCGGGCCCAGGCCACGACTCACAGCCTGCAGGCCCCGTGTTCACCCTCCGGTTCCAGGCCCGGCACACACTTTTGGGCCAGCCTGGACTCACCCTATTGGGCCAGCACAAAAGACCCAGTATAAACCGAGACAGGGTCGAGTGTAATATAAACAGAGACAGGGCGTAGTGTAATATAAACAGAGACAGGGTCTAGTGTAATATAAACAGAGACAGGGTGTAGTGTAATATAAACAGAGACAGGGTCTAGTGTAATATAAACCGAGACAGGGTCTAGTGTAATATAAACAGAGACAGGGTCTAGTGTAATATAAACAGAGACAGGGTCTAGTGTAATATAAACTGTGTCGGGGCCCAGTGTAATATAAACAGAGACAGGGCGTAGTGTAATATAAACAGAGACAGGGTGTCGTGTAATATAAACAGAGACAGGGTCTAGTGTAATATAAACAGTGTCAGGGCCCAGTGTAATATAAACAGAGACAGGGTCTAGTGCAATATAAACAGAGACAGGGTCTAGTATAATATAAACAGAGACAGGGCCCAGTGTAATATAAACACTGACAGGGTGTAGTGTAATATAAACAGAGACAGGGTCCAGTATAATATAAACAGAGACAGGGTATGGTGCATTAATAACTGACACAAAGCCTAGTTTTACACGAAAAATAAGTCTTTAATATTGAAAGAATTTTTTGGCAATAATAATTGAAGAGGTGATAGTGTCACACTAACAGAAGCCTTTAACACTTTAACAATACCAGAAACATACTCGATAGAATACAACAGAGACACAATCTACAGTTATAATAACAGAGGTGTGCACTAGAACTGGAACTACAGGGCAGGTTATTTTCAGGTCTAGTGTAACAATTCCAGAGACAGGGTCCGGAGTAATAACAGCAAATGCATGGCCCACTGTGAGAGTAACAAAGACAGTGTTTGATCCAATAATAACAGAGGCAGACTCGAGTGCAATACTGAACACAATGCTGGATCGAGTGTGATGATCAACAAAACAAAGATTGGGTCTCCTCTAATAGTGTGTGCAAGTCAGGGCCTATTGCTATAACCTCATTCACCCATCCCCCTGTGCTCACTGACCTACATTGGCTCCTGGTTAAGCAACACCTCGATTTTAAAATTCTAATCTTTGGTTTCAAAACTCTCCATGGCCTCGCCCCTCCCTATCTCTGTAAACTCTTACAGCCCCACCACCCTCCGAGTTTCTGCACTCCTCCAAATCTGTCCTTGCCCATCCCTGATTTTAATCACCCCACCATTGGTGGCCGTGTCTTCAGCTGCCGAAGCTCTAAGGTCTGGAAATCCCCCCTAAACCTCCACCTCCTCTTTCAAGGTTCTTTTTAAAAACTACCTCTTCAATCAACCTTTTGGGAATCTGTCCTGATATCTTTCTCTGTGGCTCTGTGTCAAAAATGTTTTCTTATTGATATCGATCGTGTTAAGCGCAGTGAGATGTTTCATTGCATTAAAGGCACTATATTAATGTATGTTCTGGCTGTTTTCTTGTTGTAACAAATGCTTTGCCGAATGTCTGAGCACAGAATCAAAGTATGAATGTGTGGGTCAGTGTAATAACACCGGCACATTCTAGTGTAACGGGAACAGGGAACAGACCCTGTCAGCCTTGGCTCAGTGGTAGCACTCTCGGCCGAGTGAGGGTTCAATTCCCAATCCAGAGCCCGAGCACATCATCTAGGCCCAGACTCCAGGTGTCAGTACAGAGGGAGTGCTGCACTGTCAGGTGCCGTCTTTCAGATGAGACATTAAACCGATGCCCTGTCTAGATTTTAAGTTGGATGTAAAAGATCCCATGGCCACGATTCAGAGGAAGAACAGGCGGAGTTCACCCTAGTGTCCTGGGTAATGTGTATCCCTCAACTTACATCACTGAGAACGGATTGTCTTGTCATCATTACAGGGCTGTTTGTGGGATCCTGCTGTGCACAAATTGGCTGCTGCATTTCCTACATTACATCTCCCCAAAACCCACTCACCCCAACCCCTCCTTCACCCCTACTCTCCAACCCCCCCTCACCCCAACCCCTCCTTCACCCCTACTCTCCAACCCCCCCTCACCCCCCCATCCCCTCCTTCACCCTACTCTCCAACCCCCCCTCACCCCAACCCCTCCTTCACCCCTACTCTACAACCCCCCTCACCGCAACCCCTCCTTCACCCCTACTCTCCAACCCCCCTCACTCCAACCCCTCCTTCACCCCTACTCTCCAACCCCCCTCACCCCAACCCCTCCTTCACCCCTACTCTCCAACCCCCCCTCACCCCCCCATCCCCTCCTTCACCCCTAGTCTACAACCCCCCTCACCGCAACCCCTCCTTCACCCCTACTCTCCAACCCCCCTCACCCCAACCCCTCCTTCACCCCTACTCTCCAACCCCCCTCACCCCAACCCCTCCTTCACCCCTACTCCCCAACCCCTCCTTCACCCCTACTCCCCAACTCCTCACCCCAACCCCTCCTTCACCCCTACTCCCAGCCCCTCTTGTGTCTTGAATTGCATTCACTGTAATGGAAACTGACAATTGGAACTGGTCAGTATTTGAAAGATATTTACAACAAATTCGAGATGTTCTGAGAGTCAGTATCTTTCTCTATTCTGTCCACTCGCGGAGTTAGATGACCAACTTTCTCTTGTGAATATCGAGCTGGAGTATTGGGTCGTGATGTATTCACTCGTTCATCCTGTTGCCTCTAAATATTGAGTCTTGTGGTTTCAGACACCAGATAATCAAGCTCAGAACGACAGACTGACTTTTACTGACGTTATTAACAGCACTGCAAACATACAGACAGTATAGTTACCGGATCCGGAGAACAGGGATAATGGAGTGGGTTCCCAGGGCTCCTCTCCCCAGGTGTGTCTAACAAGCTGCGGATACACTGGCGATATTTATACTGAACTTGTTTGCGACATTCCAGATCTGACGCTGCTCAAACCATAACCACAAGGATATCGGTGCATGGTTCTGCCTGTGACCACAGGGCTGTGTCACTGTCACACACAGATACCGTTTCCTTGTTTCACATCTCCATACAAACACCATCACTTCACACATCCCCTTTCTACACAATTACAGCAGACATGAGCAAGGACATGAGCCACATTAAACTACACAAACATTTCATAATAGCAAAAGTTAAACTGGGATAAATGTTCAGTTATTTTCTGTTCAGGCAAAATGCAGAACAATCCAGCAGCTCACCAGCACCTTCACAGCGTCTCATCGGCCGACAGGCTTTCATTAAGTACATTTACTGAGTGCATTTAAATTTAAAACCAGGTTTGTAGGCGTGATGCTCCATTCACACATCGAAGGTGAGAGAGATGCTGTGGGGCACACGCTAAGTCCAGTATCTGAAAGTGATTAACAGACTGGGTTTTGTGTTTAGTGATCCCGGGTGTGTTGCAGACACCTTCCCTTGATACCAAAGCTCGGAGAGGGACTCTGGAAGGTATGGGGAACTGGCACTTGTCCCTGAGAGTAACCGAAGGTATGAGAACTGAAATAATCCAGAGTTAGAAAGGAGAAAAGGTCCCAAAATTGAACAGTCGGTAACAGGACATCAATTAGAAACAAATACTCAACTGTGCGTTTGAAACAAAGCTGACCTGTTTTTTTTATTTGTTCATGGGACATGGGATATGGGTGTCACTGGCAAGGCCAGCTCTGGGCCAATAGGAAGAGCGAGGGGCGGGGCTGGAGGACTGAGCGAGCAGTTGGTCCTCCAACCAATCGGAGTGAGCGAGGGGCGGGCATGCATGGGCTGCGGCGGCCACAGTTGGTGGAACCCGGATGATGTCGGACAGGAGACAGTCGACTGTCGGTGCGGGGCAGGAATTGGAGCCACGAGTGGGCGGGTGAACGTCAAACACCTGCTGTGGGCCCCAGGCCCCAATCACAGCCCAGAGGCCCCGGGTTTGCCTCGTGGTGACAGGCCCGGGTCAGCGGGGTCACTGGCCGACATCTTGGCCGGGTTAGAACATCAGAAATAGGAGCAACAGTGGGCCATCCGGCCCCTTGAGCCTGCTCCGCCATTTAACACCATCATGGCTGATCCAATCATGGACTCAGTTCCACTTCCCTGTCCATTCCCCATAATCCCTTAACCCCTTATCATTTAAGAAACTGTCTATTTCGGTCTTAAATGTATTCAATGTCCCAGCTTCCACAGCTCTCTGAGGCAGTGAATTCCACAGATTTACAACCCTGAGAGATTCCTTCTCATCTCAGTTTTAAATGGGCTGCCCCTTATTCTAAGATTATGTCCCCTAGTTCTACTCTCCCCCATCAGTGGAAACATCCTCTCTGCATCCACCTTGTCAAGCCCCCTCATAATCTTATGCGTTTCGATAACATCATCTCTCATTCTTCTGAATTCCAATGAGTAGAGGCCCAACCTACTCAACCTTTCCTCATAAGTCAACCCCCTCGTCCCTGGAATCAACCGAGTGAACCTTCTCTGAACTGCCCCCAAAGCAAGTATATCCTTTCGTAAATATGGAAACCAAAACTGCACGCAGTATTCCAGGTGTGGCCTCACCGATTCCTTATATAGCTGTAGCAAGACTTCCCTGCTTTTATACTCCATCCCCTTTGCAATAAATGCCAAGATACCATTGGCCTTCCTGACCACTTGCTGTACGTGCATACTATCCTTGTTTTATGCACAAGTACCTCCAGATCCCGTTGTACTGTGGCACTTTACAATCTTTCTCCATTTAAATAATAACTTGCTCTTCGATTGTTTTCTGCCAAAGTCCAGTACCTCACACTTTCCAACATTATACACCATCTGACAAATGTTTGCTCACTCACTGAGCCTGTCTGTGTCCTTTTGCAGATTGTGTGTGTCCTCCTCACACATTGCTTTTCCTCCGATCTTTGTATCATCAGCAAACTTGGCAACGTTACACTCGGTCCCTTCTTCCAAGTCGTTAATATAGATTGTAAATAGTTGGGGTCCCAGCACTGATCCCTGCGGCACCCCATTAGTTGCTGGTTGCTAACCAGAGATTGAACCATTTATTCCGACTCTCGACTTTCTGTTCGTTCGCCAATCCTCTATCCATGCTAAATTATTACCCCCAACCCCGTGAACTTTTATCTTGTGCAGTAACCTTTTACGTGGCACATTGTCAAATGCCTTCTGGAAATTCAAATAAACCACATCCATTGGTTCCCCTTTATCCATCCTGTTTGTTACATCCTCAAAGAACTCCAGCAAATTTGTCAAACATGACTTCCCTTCATAAATCCATGCTGACTCTGCCTGACCGAATTTTGCTTTTCCAAATGTCCTACAACTGCTCTTTTAATAATAGACTCCAACATTTTCCCAACCACAGATGTTAGACTAACTGGTCTGTAGTTTCCTGCTTTTTGTCTGCCACCTTTTTTTAAAAAGGGGCGTTACATTTGCAATTTTCCAATCTGCTGGGACCTCCCCAGAATCCAGGGAATTTTGGTAAATTACAACCAATGCATCCACAATCCCCGCCGCTACTTCTCTTAAGACCCGAGGATGTAATCCATCAGGTCCAGGGGATTTATCTGTCTTCAGTCCCATTATCTTACTGAGTACCACCTCCTTAGTGATTGTAATTGTGTTACGTTCTTCCCCCACCCTGCAGCCTCTTGACTATCCACTATCGGAATATTGTTAGTTTCCTCTACCCATGTCATTGGTCCCGATGTGGACCACAATCTCCGGCTGTTCACCATCTCCCCCCCAGAATGCCCTGCAGCTGCTCAGTGGCATCCTTGACTCTGGTACCAGGGAGGCAACATACCATCCTGGAGTCACGTCTGTGGCCGCAGAAACAACTGTCTGTTCCTCTGACTATTGAATCCCCTACCACTATAGATCTTCCATTCTTCTTCCTCCCCCCCGTGCAGCTGAGACACCCGTGGTGCCGTGGATTTGGCTCTGGCTGCACTCCCCAGAGCCACCATCGCCCTCACCGGTACTCAGAAGAGAGAACCGGTTGGAGAGCGAGATGGACTCAGGGGAACTCCTGCACTACCTGCCGAGTCCTCCTCTTCTGTCCAGGGGTCACCCAATCCCTCTCTGCCTGCACATTCTTAAGCTGCAGGGTGACCACCTCTAGAAACGTGAGATCCCCGTAGCTCTCAGTCTCATGGATGCATCGCAGTAACTCCAGCCGCCGCTCAAGCTCCAAAACGCGGAGCTGGAGTTGCTGCAGCTGGAGACACCTCCTGCACATGTGGTCGTCCCGGCTGTGCGAAGCTTCCAGGATTTCCCACATGCCAAGGATGTGTTATCCACGGGACTGAGCTGTCCTGTCATCGCTCTAGTTGCACTCGCAACTATCAAGTAGAACTAAACTCTAAACCTTAGAGAAATACACCCAGCAACTACTCAGCAATCCGCTGATTTAATTAACTGGCTCTCCTTAGATAATAAAGTTCACATATATTTACTGGCAGATCCGACTTCCAACAATGCCAAAGGTTTCCTACTGAAAAGCAAAAGAAAAAGATTTACCAATCCACCAGCCAATCACTGACCCGCTTGGCTGTGACCCTGCACCAGCTGGTTCCTCCCGGAACTCTTCCCCCCCCATCCCGGACCGCCCCTCCTCCCCTCTCCCCCCCCGGACCGCCCCTCCTCCCCTCTCCCCCCCCCTCCTCCCGGACCGCCCCATCTCCCCTCTCACCCCCCCCCCCCCATAGACGACCCCTCCTCCCCTCTCCCCCGATGGCCCCTCTCCCCCCCAGACAGCACCCCCCTCCCCCAAATGGCCCCGACTTAATGAAAGCCTGTCGGCCGATGAGATGCTATTAAGGTGCCGGTGAGCTGCTGGATTGTTCTGCATTTTGCCTGAACAGAAAATAACTGAACATTTATCCCAGTTTAACCTTTGCTGTTATGAAATGTTTGTGTAGTTTAATGTGGCTCATGTCCTTGCTCATGGCGGCTGTAATTGTGTAGAAAGGGGATGTGTGAAGTGATGGTGTTTGTATGGAGATGTGAAACAAGGAAACGGTATGTGTGTGTGGCAGTGACACAGCCCTGTGGTCACAGGCAGAACCATGCACCGATATCCTTGTGGTTATGGTTTGAGCAGGGTCAGATCAGGAATGTCGCAAACCAGTTCAGTATAAAGATCGCCAGTGTATCCGCAGCTTGTCAGACACACCTGGGGAGAGGAGCCCTGGGAACCCACTCCATTATCCCTGTTCTCCGGATCCGGTAACTATACTGTCTGTATGTTTGCAGTGCTGTTAACGTCAGTAAAAGTCAGTCTATCATTCTGTGCTTGATTATCTGGTGTCTGAAACCACAAGACTCAATATTTAGAGTCAACAGGATGAACTAGTGAATACATCACGACCCAATACTCCAGCTCTATATTCACAGGAGAAAGTTGGACATCTAACTCCTCGAGTGGGCAGAATAGAGAAAGATACTGACTCTCAGAACATCTCGAATCTGTTGTAAATATCGTTCAAATCCTGACCAGTTCCAATTGTCAGTTTCCATGACAGTGAAGGCAATTCAAGACACGAAGGGGCGAGGGGGGGGGGGGGGGGGGATGTAATGTGGGAAATGCAGCAGTCAATTTGTGCACAGCAGGATCCCACAAACAGCCATGTAGTGATGTAAGTTGAGGGATACACATTGCCCAGGACACTGGGGTGAACTCCGCCTGTTCTTCCTCTGAATCGTGGCTGTGGGATCTTTTACATCCAACTTAAAATCTAGACAGGGCATCGGTTTAATGTCTCATCTGAAAGACGGCACCTCTGACAGTGCAGCACTCCCTCTGTACTGACACCTGGAGTCTGGGCCTAGATGATGTGCTCGGGCTCTGGATTGGGAATTGAACCCTCACTCGGCCGAGAGTGCTACCACTGAGCCAAGGCTGACAGGGTCTGTTCCCTGTTCCCGTTACACTAGACCGTGCCGGTGTTATTACACTGACCCACACATTCATACTGCAGTGGGCCTTGACTCTCTTATCAGACATTCGGCAAAGCATCTGTTACAACAAGAAAACAACCAGAACTTACATTAATATAGCGCCTTTAATGCAATGAAACATCTCACGGTGCTTAACACGATCGATATCAATAAGAAAACATTTTTGACACAGAGCCACAGAGAAAGATATCAGGACAGATTCCCAAAAGGTTGATTGAAGAGGTAGTTTTTAAAAAGAACCTTGAAAGAGGAGGTGGAGGTTTAGGGGGGAATTCCAGAGCTTAGAGCTTCGGCAGCTGAAGACACGGCCACCAATGGTGGAGCGATTAAAATCAGGGATGGGCACGGACAGATTTGGAGGAGTGCAGAAACTCGGAGGGTGGTGGGGCTGTAAGAGTTTACAGAGATAGGGAGGGGCGAGGCCATGGAGAGTTTTGAAACCAAAGATTAGAATTTTAAAATCGAGGCGTTGCTTAACCGGGAGCCAATGTAGGTCAGTGAGCACAGGGGGATGGGTGAATGAGGTTATAGCAATAGGCCCTGACTTGCACACACTATTAGAGGAGACCCAATCTTTGTTTTGTTGCACTAGACACTGCCTGTGTGACCATCACACTCGATCCAGCATTGTGTTCAGTATTACACGAGAGTCTGCCTCTGTTATTATTGGATCAAACACTGTCTTTGTTACTCTCACAGTGGGCCATGCATTTGCTGTTATTACTCCAGACCCTGTCTCTGGAATTGTTACACTCGACCTGAAAATAACCTGCCCCTGTAGTTCCAGTTCTAGTGCACACCTCTATTATTATAACTGTAGATTGTGTCTCTGTTGTATTCTATAGAGTATGTTTCTGGTATTGTTAAAGTGTTAAAGGCTTCTGTTAGAGGGCATAGTGTCACACTTTGTTATTATTGCAAAAATGCTGTTTCAATTATTAAATACTTGTTTACAGTGTAAAACTAGGCCGTGTCTCTGTTTGTTACACGCCGGACCCTGTCTCTGTTTGTTACACGCCGGACCCTGTCTCTGTTTGTATTACGCCGGACGCTGTCTCCGTTTGTATTACGCCGGACCCTGTCTCCGTTTGTATTATGCCGGACCCTGCCTCCGTTTGTATTACGCCGGACCCTGGGTCTTTTGTGCTGCCCAATAGCGTGAGCCCAGGCTGGCCCAATAGCGTGTGCCCGGGCTGGAACCGGGGGTGCAAACACTGGGCCTGCGACCGAGCCCGGGTGTGTGTGTAACGGACCGAGCCCGGGTGTGTGTGTAACGGATGGTGCGGAGTGTTGTCTCTCGAGCCTGGGCCCGCGCTCGGGCTGCGTGACCTCCCGAGATTTATTAACGCAGGGAACTATTTGTTCTGCACTTTTCTGATGGACAGGCGACAAGCCCCGCCCCGTGTCCTGGCCCGCCCCCTCTAAGCCCAAATCATTCCATGCAGGTGGTGCCGAGAAACAGGACTGGGGTGAGGCATATACTGGGACTGGGGCAAGGCATATACTGGGACTGGGGCAAGGCACTTCAGCTGGGGGAGGCATATACTGGCACTGCGGTAAGGCACTTCAGCTGGGGGAGTCATGCACTGGGAGTAGGGTAAGGCACTTCAGCTGGGGGAGGCATGCTTGAGCATGGGGTTTGAGAGCTTGAGCAGCAGCGAGTGTCACTGCATCCGCGAGGCTGAGAGCTACGTGGATAGCACCTTTCAGGGGGTCGTCACCTCGCAGCATAAGAGTGTGCAGGCAGAGAGGGAATGGGTGACTGCCCAGACAGACATTGAGGACCAGGCAGGTAGTGCAGGACACCTCTCAGTGCATCTCACTCTCTGTACTGGTGGTTCCTCAGGGAGTACAGCCAGAGCCAAGTCCAAGGCATCATGGGTGGCTCAACTGTAAAGGGGGGTGCAGTGGGAAGAGGAAGGTCAGAGATACAGAGGGGTGTCGGGCTGGAGGAGGTTAGAGAGATAGAGAGGTGTGTAGGTGCTGGAGGAGGTTAGAGGGATAGGGAGGGTTTAAAAGCTGGAAGAGGTTACAGAGGGGGAGGGGTCTAGTGCTGGAGGAGATTACAGAGGGGGAGGATAGTAATGCTGGAGGGGGTTATAGAGATAGGGAGAGGTGTCGGACCTGCAGGAGGTTAGAGATAGGGCGGGGTTTAGGGCTGGAGATTACAGTGAGGGAGGGATGTAGGGGATGGAGGTTACAGAGATAGGGAGGGGTTTAGGGCTGGAGGAGGTTTTCGAGAACAGGATGAGTGTAAGGGCTGGAGGAGGTTAGAGAGAGAGAGATGTTTGTAGGGTCTGGAGGAGATTACAGAGATAGGGAGGGTTGTAGGGCTGCAGCTGGTTACAGAGATAGGGAGGTGTGCAGTACTGGAGGAGATTACAGAGATAGGGAAGGGTGTAGAGGCTGTAGGTTACAGAGATAAGGAAGGATATAGGGGCAGTAGGTTACAGAGAGAGGAAGCGGTGTAGGGGCTGGAGTAGGTTGCAGAGATTGGGAGGGTTGTAGGGGCTCAAGGAGGTTAGAGATAGGAAGGGGTATAGGGCTGGAGGAGGTTACACAGATAGGGAGTGGTATAGGGCTGGAGGAGGTTACAGATATAGGGAGAGGTGTAGGGCTCGAGGAGTTACAGAGAAAGGGAGGGTTGTCGGGCTGGAGGTGGTTACGGAGATAGGGAGGGGTGAAGGGGCTGGAAGAGGTTACAGAGATAGGGAGGGGTGTAGGGGTTGGAGGAAGTTCGAGATAGGGAATGGTTCAGGGCTGGAGGAGGTTACACGGATAGGAAGAGGTGTAGTGCTGAAGGAGGTTACAGAGATATGGAGGAGTGTAGGGCGGGAGGAGGTTAGAGGGATATGAGGTTAGAGGGATATGGAGGAGTGTAGGGCTGGAGGAGCTTACAGAGATAGGGAGGGCTGTAGGGGCTGGAGGTTGTTACAAGGGATAGGGAGGGTTGTCGGGGCTGGAGGTGGTTGCAGAGATTGGAACGTTGTAGGGGCTCGAGGAGGTTAGAGATAGGGAGTGGTGTAGGGGCTGGAGGAGGTTACACGGATAGGAAGAGGTGTAGTGCTGAAGCAGGTTACAGAGATAGGGAGGGGTGTAGGGGCTGGAGGTTACAGAGATAGGGAGTGGTGTAGGGGCTGGAGGAGGTTACAGAGATAAGGAGGGGTTTAGCCTGGAGGAGGTTAGAGATAAGGAGGGGTGTAGGGTTGGAGGAGGTTACAGAGATAGGGAGGGGTTTAGGACTGGAGGAGGTTAGAGAGTTCGGGACGGGTGTAGAGACCAGAGGACGTTAGAGATAGGGAGGGTTGCCGGGGCTAGGGGAGGTTACAGAGATAGGGAGGGATGTAGGGCTGGAGGATGTTGCAGAGATAGGGAGGGGTGTACAGCTGGAGGATGTTGCAGAGATAGGGAGGGGTGTACGGCTGGAGGAGGTTACAGAGATAGGTAGAGGTGAAAGGCTGGAGGTGGTGAGAGATAGGGAGGTGTGCAGGGGCTGGAGGAGGTTTGAGAGATAGGGAGGGGTGCACGGGCTGGAGGAGGTTAGTGAGATAGGGAGGTATGTAGGGGCTGGAGGAAGTTACAGAGATAGCGAGGGGTGTCGGTCTGAAGGAAGTTAGAGATAGGGAGGGGTTTAGGGCTGGAGGAGGTTACAGAGAGAGGGAGGGGTGTAGGCGCTGGAGGGGATTACAGAGAAAGAGAGGGGTGCAAGGACTGGAGGGGATTACAGACAAAGGGAGAGGTGTAGGGTCTGGTGGAGGATGGAGATAGTGAGTGGTGTAGGGACTGGAGGTTGCAGAGATATGGAGGGCTGTAGGGGCTGGAGGACATTACAGAGAGAGGGAGGGGTGTATGGCAGGAGGAGGTTAGAGAGATAACGAAGGGTGTAGCGCCTGGAGGAGATTAAAGAGATAGGGAGGGGTGTATGGGCTGGAGGAGGATATAGAGGGGGAGGCTTGTAGTGCTGGAGGACGTTACAGATAAAGGGAGGGTTGTCGGGGCTGGGGGAGGTTACAGAGATCGGAAGGGTTGTCGGGGCTGGAGGAGGTTACAGATAGGGGAGGGTGTAGGGGTTGGAGGAGACTACAGAGATGGGGAGGGATGTAGGGGCTGAAGGAGGTTCGATAGATACGGAGGGCTGTAGGGATGGAGGAGGTTACAGAGATAGCGATGGTGTTGGGGCTGGAGGTTACAAAGATAGGGAGGGTTGTAGGAACTGGAGGTGGTTACGGAGATAGGGAGGGGTGTTGGGCCTGGATGAGATTAGAGGTAGGGAGGGAATTAGGGCTGGAGTTGCTAACAGAGATAGGGAGGGGTCTAGTGCTGGAGGAGGTTAGAGATCGGGAGCTGTGTAGGTGCTGAAGGTTACAGCGATAGGGACGGGTGTAGGGGCTGGAGGAGGTTAGAGAGATGTGGAGGTGTGTTGCACTGGAGGTGGTTACAGATGGGGAGGGATGTAGGGCTGGAGGAGATTGCAGAGATAGCGAGGGGTGTAGGGTCTGGAGGAAGTTACAGAGATAGGGAGGGGTGTAGGGTCTGGAGGAGGTTACAGAGATAGGGAGGGGTATAGGTCCGGAGGAGGTTACAGAGATAGGGAGGGGTGTAGGGTCCGGAGGAGGTTACAGAGATAGGGTGGGGTGTAGGGGCTGGAGGAGGTTAGAGATAGGGAGAGGTGTAGGGACTGGAAGAGGTGACAGAAATAGGGATGGATCTAGAGTTGGAGGAGGTTACAGATAGGGAGGGGTGTTGGGGCTGGAGGAGGTTATAGAGATAGGGAGAGATGTCGGGGATGGAGGAGATTAGAGATAGGGAGGGGTGTATGGGCTGGAGAGGTTGCAGAAATAGGGAGAGGTATAGGTCTGAAGGAGATTGCAGAGATAAGGAAGGGTCTAGGGGCTCGAGGAGGTTACAGAGATCGGGAGGGGTGCAGCGATTGGAGGAGAGTACAAACATAGGGAGGGGTCTACGGGCTGGAGGAGGTTACAGAGATAGGGAGATAGGTAGGTGCTGAAGGAGGTTAGAGATAGGGAGGTATGTAGGTGCTGGAGTAGGTTGGAGAGATACCAAGGTGTGTAATGCTGGAGGAGGTTACAGAGGGGGAGGGTTGTCGTGCTGGAGGAGGTTGCAGACGTAGGGAGGGATGCAGGGGCAGGGGGAGGTTAGAGAGATAGCAAGGGGTGTCGAGCTGGAGGAGGTTACAGAGATACGGAGGTGGATAGTGGCTGGATGGGGTTAGAGATATGGAGGGGTGTAGGGGCTGGAGGAGGGTTAGAGAGATAGGGAGGGGTGTAGGGGCTGGAGGAGGTTTAGAGAGATAGGGAGGGGTGTAGGGGCTGGAGGAGGTTTAGAGATAGGGAGGGATTTAGGGCAGGAGGAGGTTCGAGAGATTGGAAGGGATGTAGGGCTGGGGCTTTGGGGCTGGAGGAGGTTTAGAGAGATATGAGAGGTGTCGGTGCTGGAGGAGGTTGAGAGAAATAGGGAGGGGTGCAGGGCTGGAGGAGCTTACAGAGATAGGGAGGGTTGTAGGGCTGAGGAGGTTACAGAGATAGGGAGGGTTGTAGGGTCTGGAGGAGGTTACAGAGATAGGGAGGTGTATAGGGGCTGGATGGGGTTACAGAGATAGGGAGGTGTGTAGGGGCTGGAGGAGGTTTAGAGAGATAGGGAGGGGTGTAGGGCTGGGGCTTTGGCGCTTGAGGAGGTTTAGAGAGATATGAGAGGTGTCGTTGCTGGAGGAGGTTACAGAGATCGGGAGGGTTGTAGGTCTAAGGAGGTTTAGAGAGATAGGGAGGGGTGCAGGGCTGGAGGAGGTTACAGAGATGGGGAGGGGCTGGAGGAGGTTACAGAGATGGGGAGGGGCTGGAGGAGGTTACAGAGATGGGATGGGGAGGGGAGGGGAGGGGAGGGGAGGGGAGGGGAGGGATTTGAACACGAGGCTGAGAATTTTAAATCAGCGCCTCACTGGGGCCGAGGAGGGGGGAGAAGTGCAGGAACACAACCCCCTCACTACCTACCCTGCACTAACCCCCATCATCTGTTAAATCACCGGGAGTTCCAGCGACACTCCTACCCCTCTCTCTCGGTATTTATCCACTCACTGCCTCACTCAAAGCTTATCTCCCATTGACAGTCCATGTGAGTGCCCTCGTTGTCCCAGAATTGCTCCCCGTGGACACCGACTGACCTTCCCCGTGCCTCCGCCGCCCTCCTCCTGTTCCGTGACGGCCGACAAATTCAGGTTGTGTTCCAGTCAGCAAGCGAAAGATCGGCGGTGGGGTGTATAAATTAAAACACGTGGCAGCCGGAGGAAGGGGCTTGGGGGGCCATGTCCTGCCCACGGGCCGTATGTTTGACACCCCTGAGCTACACTGTCAAGCCCTGTAAGAATTTTCTATGTTTCAATGAGATCACCTCTCATTCTTCTAAACTGGAGAGAATATCGGCCTGGTCTACTCAATCTCTGCTCATTGGACAATCTCCCCATCCCAGGATTCAGTCTGGTGAACCTTCGTTACCATCCTCAATGGTCTGTACATCCTTCCTTAGGTAAGCAGCCAAACTGTACACAATACTCCAGGTGTAGTCTCACCAGGGCCTGATATAATTGCAGTAGGATGTCTAGGAGCAAGTTATTATTTAAATGGAGAAAAATTACAAAATGCTGCAGTACAGTGGGACCTGGGGTCACTTGTGTATGAAGCACAAAAGGATAGTATGCAGGTACACAAAGGGATCAGGAAGGCCAATGGTATCTTGGCCTTTATTGCAAAGGGGATGGAGTATAAAAGCAGGGAAGTCTTGCTACAGCTATATAAGGTATTAGTGAGGCCACACATGGAATACTGCATGCAGTTTTGGTTTCCATATTTACGGAAGGATTTACTTGCTTCGGAGCCCGTTCAGAGAAGGTTCACGAGGTTGATTCTGGGGATGAGGGGGTTGACTTATGAGGAAAGGTTGAGTAGTTTGGGCCTCTACTCATTGGAATTCAGAAGAATGAGAGGTGATCTTATCGAAATGTATAAAATTATGAGGGGGCTTGACAAGGTGGATGGAGAGAGGATGTTTCCACTGATGGGGGAGACTCGAACTAGAGGGCATGATCTTAGAATAAGGGCCACCCATTTAAAGCAATGAGGAGGAGGAATTTCTTCTGAGGGTTGTAAATCTGTGGAACTCGCTGCCTCAGAGAGCTGTGGAAGCTGGGACATGAAATAAATTTAAGACAGAAATAGACAGTTTCTTAAACGATAAGGGAATAAGGGGTTATGGGGAGTAGGCGGGTAAGTGGAGCGGAGTACATGATCAGATCAGCCATGATCTTATTGAATGGCGGAGCAGGCTCGAGGGGCCGTACGGCCTACTCCTGTTCCTATTTCTTATGTTCTTATGTTCTTATGTTTACTCTTATCCTCAAATCCTCTTGTAATAAAGGATGACATACCATTTGGTTTCTTCATTGCTTGCTGTACCTGCATATTAACTTTCAGTGATTCGTGTACAAGGACACCAAGGTCCCTCGAAACACCAACATTTCCCAATCTCTCACCATTTCAAGTAGCTGTTTCCAGTCCACTTTGGCTAAATCACATATCAGCTTAGTAAAATTGGCTTTTCCCCAATTGAGAACTTTTATTCCTGGTCTGTCTTTGTCCTTTTCCATAACTACCCTAAATCTAACTGAATTCCGATCACTAGCACCAAAATGCTGTCCCATCGATACCCCTTCCACCTGCCCAGCTTCAGTCCCTAATACTAAGTCCAGAAATTCCTCCTCTCTTGTTGGGCTTGCTACGTATTGGCTAAAAAGTTCTGCTGGTTGCTGACCCCTCTGCGAAGGGAAATAGGTCCTTCCTATCCACTCTATTTAGACCGCTCATAATTTTATACACCTCATTAAGGTCTCCCCTCAGTCTCCTCCGTTCCAAAGAAAACAAACTATTAAGAGGGTTGGTGGGCTGGAGGAGGTTACCGAGATAGGAGAGATTTGAACAAGAGGATGAGTATTTTAAAGACTGATGCCACCAGCCATCTCGCCGAGCACAGAATGTAACTCACTACCAACAGGAAGGATGTTACTTTAACTACTAAATATGCATAATGTGGGGAAATCAACCTCTGTCCCTTTAACTAACAGCGACATGGAAAGAGGGAAATGAATGACCTTTAAACACCAGGTCCACTTGGCACTGAAGTATCTGAAACTCATAATAGGAACTCATAAATAGAAATAAAATACTGACAAATGTTAAACTGTTTTGTTGACAAAAGAAATCTCGATTTAACTTTAAAAGATGAATTGTTTAACAGAGATTCACACAGACTCACCTGACAGGCTGACTCAGGATCCACCCCTCAAGCACCGTGATTGGTTGCAGAACACGCTGCTCCCTGGGCCCTCCGGCCTCTGACCTCTCTTCCTGTTGGTTCCCAGGGCAATCAATCACCACTCGCCAACATTACGCTGCCACATTAAGTTGAGGGGCTCGGAGGAAGAAATAAAATGAGGCCGTGAATGAGTTAAGAAATAAAATTAGAAAAGCATGATTAAATAAACAAGGAGAGGCAATGTAAATTAAAGGGTACAATCCTAAAGGGGGTGCATGAACAGTGAGATCTGCGGGTATATGTGGACAAATCGCTGAAGGTGGCAGGACAGGTTGAGAAAGCAGTTAAAAAAAACTTACAGGTTGCTGGGCATCACAGAGTACAAAAGCAAGGAGGTTATGATGAACCTTTGTAAAACACTGGTTCGGTCTCAACTGGAGCATTGTGTCCAATTCTGGGCACCGCACATTAGGATGTGAAGGCCTAAGAGAGGAAGCAGAAAAGATTGACGAGAATGATTCACGAGATGAGGGACTTCAGTTCCGTGGATTGACTGGAGAAGCTGGGGTTGTTCTCCTTGGAGCAGAGAAGGTTGAGAGGAGAATTGATAGAGGTGTTCAAAATCATGAGGGGTCCGGACAGAGTAGATAGAGAGATACTGTTCCCATTGGTGGAGGGGTCGAGAACCAGAGGAGACGGACTTAACGTGAATGGCAAAATAACCGAAGGTGACATCAAAAAAATCTATTTTATGCAGCGAGTGGTTAGGATCCGGAAAGCACGGCCTGAAAGGGTGGTGGAGGAAGACTCAATCACAGCATTCAAAAAAAAAGGAACTTGGATAAGTATCTGAAAAAAAACATTTTGCAGGGCTGGGGGAAAAGGGAGGGGAGTAGGCAAAGGTTCGATGGGCCGAATGGCCTTCCGTGCTGTAACCATTCTCTGATTGTGTGAGCAGAACCACTCTGTTCCCTGACTCAATCTAAAGCCTTCCTGACCGGGGCACCAATCAATCACTGGTCCCTGAAGGTACTGACTCTGGCTGGGTTCAGTTCTACACTCACTGGTTCCCCTCCCCTGAAGGTACTGACTCGGGCTGGGTTCAGTTCTACACTCACTGGTTCCCCTCCCCTGAAGGTACTGACTCTGGCTGGGTTCAGTTCCAGACACTGACATCATTCACTTTGCACCTGCACCAAGATGGCCGCGCATGCGCTGTGCTACTCACTGAATCAAGATGGCGAAGCGCTGAACCTGACGTCCTGCTCGAATATGGCTGCCGTTCGCCCGGGCCTGTGACCGGGAGAAAGCCCCGAAGCTGCATCCGCCTATAATCCGGTTATTATTGCGGGCTTGCGGCGGGCACGGGTTGTTTATGAAGCCTCCCCAGCTCCCCGCTGGTCCCTTACCCCGCTCCGTCCCGCTGCAAAAGAGACTCCTTAGGAGCCTGTCCAAAACACGTCTTCTCCGCCATTACACGCACGGCGCATGCTCCAAACACAGCCACGGCCCGCGCCTGCGCACTGAGCTCCTGCAGTCTGGATGCAGCACATTTCCCCCCGTAGGGCATGCTGGGTAGATAAGACCATGACAAACAGGAGCAGGAGTGGGCCAGATCCTGCAAGGGTTATATACAGAATGAAGCTCCCTCTGTACTGTCCTAAACAATCCCAGGGCAGGTACAGCACGGGTTAGTTACAATTTAAAGCTTGCTGTACGCTGACTTTCATCAAACACTCCCAGGGCAGGTACAGCACATGTTAAATACACAGTAAGGGTCCCTGCACACTGTCCCACCAGGTATTCCCAGGGCATGTACAGTACGGGTTAGATAAAGAATAAAGCTCCCACTGCACAGTCCCAAGAAACAATCCCAGGGCAGGTACAACGCAACTATTTTGTTGTTAATCTGTAAATCAAATGCCCCTGATTAAAGGGAGGAGGGCACTATAACCAACAAAATAAACTAATTAAACTTTAGATGGTAAACTTAAATCAAATTAAAATTTGGTTGCTCGAGGTGACGATGCACTCCAGTCCCTCCAGTGCCGACCTCTTACAGAAGGCCGCAAGCGTACCGGTAGCAGGTACAGCAGGGGTTAGAGACAGAGTGAAGCTCCCTCTACACTGTCCCATCAAACACTCCCAGGGCAAGTACAGCATAATTTAAATGCAGGGTAAACGTCTTTCAAAACAGCCAATCCAAAAATTCACAGGACAAGCACAACACAGGTTAGGTACACATTATCATCATCATAGGCAGTCCCTCGAAATCAAGGAAGACTTGCTTACACTCTAAAGGTGAGTTCTTAGGTGACTAAACATTCCAATACGGGAATTACAGTCTCTGTCACAGGTGAGACAGCCGGTCATTGAAGGAAATGGTGGGTGGGACTGGTTTGCCGTATGCTCCTACGCTTGGTTTCTGCATGCTCTCAGTGATGAGACTCGAGGTGCTCAGCACCCTCCCGGATGCACTTCCTCCATTTAGGGCGGAATTTAGCCAAGGGCCCCTAGGTATCAGTGGGGATGCTGCATTTTTATCAAGGAGGCTTTGAAGGTGTCCTTGAAAAGTTTCATCTGATCACCTTGGGCTCGCTTGCCATGTAGGAGTTCTGAGCAGAATGCTTGCTTTGGGAGTCTTTTGTCAGCCATGTGAACAATGTGGCGAGCCAGGGTATCTCTGGAGATGGAGCACGCCGTGTCCACAAGAGATGGACACTGCAGAGACTGGAGTGCATCATTTCAAGAGAGAACAGGATTTTTATTTTAATTAAGTTGATTTGATTTGACAAAGGTTCCCTTTATGTTGAATTATTAATTTGTGTTTTTGGTGCCCTCAAAAAAAAAACAAAGGGGCATTTTAATGAAAGTTTGTGGAGTGTGACCACCCTCCCGCCCTTTAATCAGGGGGCACTTGATTATTGTTCTACTTAAAATAGTTGTGAACAATGTGGCCCACCCAACGCAGCTGGTCGAGTGTGGTCAGTGCTTCGATGCTGAGGATGTTGGCCTGATCGAGGAAACACCAGGAATGGTTTGATGAGAATGACCAGGAGATCCAAGAGCTAATAAATCGCAAGCACAGGGCATTTCTGAACCTAAAACAACAACCCAACTCGGGACCAGCAAAGCAGCATTACAGGTGGCTTCAGGCCGAGGTCCAAGAAAAAACCTGTGACCTAAAGCATAGATGGTTCGTGGAGAAATCACAGGAGGTTCAGCAGCTGGCTGACAGCCATGATGTGTGAGGATTCTTCACATCAGTCAACGCCACCTACAGCACAACCACCCAAGGCACCACCCCACTGTTGGCCAAGAATGGGGAAACACTCATCAAGGACACCGAGGCAGCCACGACCCACTGGAAGGAACACTTCGAAGATCTCCTTAACCGACACTCTGCCTTTGACTCGAGTGTCCTCGACTCCAACCCACAGCATGCTACCCACCACCATCTCAGCAAAACCCCAGCCCTGTACGAGGTGGAAAAGGCCATCCGCCAGCTCAAAACCAACAAGGCAATGGGAGTGGACGAAATCCCCATTGAGGCACTAAAATATGGCGGAGAGGCACTATTGGCACAAATGCATGACCTCATCTCTCTCATCTGGAAGAAGGAGGGCATGCCTGGAGATCTCAGAGATGCAGTAATCGTGACCATCTTTAACAAAGGGGACAAGTCCGACTGCGGCGATTACAGATGAATCACCCTGGGAAAGCCATCACTTGAATCGTCCTCAACCATCTTCTCCCTGTGGCTGAGGAGCTCCTCCCGGAGTCACAGTGTGGTTTTCATCCTCTGCGGAGTATAACGGACCTGAGTAGTTACACAGTAAGGATCTCAATACACTCTCCCACCAGACACTTGCAGGGAAGGCACAGCATGGGTTAGATACAGAGTAAAGCTCCCTCTACACTGTCCCATCAAACATTCCCAGGGCAAGTACAACATGGGTTAAATAGATATTAAAGCTTCCTCTATACTGTTCCATCAGACGTTCCCAGGGCAAGTACAGCAGAGGTTAGACACAGACTACATCTCCCTCTGACTTGTCCAGCCATTCCAGGGCAGATACAGCATCAGTTCGATATAGAGAAAATCTCCCTCTATACTGTTCTGCTGGACATTCCCAGGGCAGGTACAGCACGGGTTAGATACAGAGTAAAGCTCCCCTTACATTGTCCCATCAACCATTCCCAGGGCAGGTAGCACCAAGCTCATGGTCTACAGGGCTGTAGTAATACCCGCCCTCCTGTATGGCTCAGAGGAATGGACCATGTACAGTAGCCACCTCAAGTCGCTGGAGATATATCACCAATGATGTCTCCGCTAGATCCTACAAATCCCCTGGGAGGACTGGCACAGCAACATCAGCGTCCTTGTCCAGGCTAATGTCCCCAGCATTGAAGCACTGACCACACTTGATCAGCTCCGCTGGGCAGGCCACATAGTTCGTATGCCAGACACGAGACTCCCAAAGCAAGTGCTCTAGGTGGAGCGCCTTCACAGCAAATGAGCCAAAGGCGGGCAGCGGAAACATTACAAGGACACCCTCAAAGCCTCCCTGAAAAAGTGCGACATCCCCACTGACACCTGGGAGTCCCTGACCAAAGACTGCCCTAAGTGGAGACAGTGAATCCGGGAGGGCACTGAGCACTTCGAGTCTCAATGCCGAGAGCATGCAGAAATCAAGCGCAGGCAATGGAAGGAGCATACGGCAAAGCAGTCCCACTCATCCCTTCTCTCAATGACTATCTGTCCCACCTGTGACAGAGTCTGTGGTTCTCATATTGGACTGGTCAGCCACCAAATAACTCACTTCAGGAGTGGAAGCAAGTCTTCTTTCTATTTTTCCTCGATTCCGAGGGACTGCCTGTGATGATGATGATGATGATGATGATGATGATGACAACACAGGTTAGATGCAGAGTAAAGCTCCCTCTACAATGTCTCACCAGACATTCCCAGGTCGGTACAGCGTGGGTTATTAAAGGTTAAATCTCACTCGAGCCTGTCCCAAACACTCCCAGGGTAGGTACAGCACAGGTTAGTTACAGAGTTAATCTCCCTCTACGCCGTCCAATCAAACACTCGCACAACAGACACAGCACGGGTTAGTCAGAGAGTAAAGCTCTCCATGGACTGATCCATCAAACACTCCCATCGCAGGTACAGCATGAGTTAGATACAGAGTAAAGCTCACTCTACACTGTCCCATCAAACACTCCGAGGGAAGATACAGCACGGATTAGATAAGAGAGAAAAGCTTGCTCTACACTATCCCATCAAAAACTGCCAGAGCAGATACAGCATGGGTTCGACAGAAAGGTTTAGGCTCGGTTTACCAAGATTTGGGACCTGGGCAACAGAAGGCACAGTCACCAATTATAATCAGGGATGCTCAGGAAGGCAGATATCTCATGGGTGGGGGGCAGGATGGTGGTTGTGGGGCTGGAGGAATTTACAGAGCTAGGGAGGGGAGAGGCAATTTAGGGGTTTGAAAATATTAGAATTTTCAAATCAAGGCGTTGCTTAACTAGAAGCCAATGTAGGTCAGTGAGGACAGGGGTGGTGGTGAGCTGGACTTGGTGCGAGTTAGGGCATGGGAAGCCGAATTTTTGATTAACTCTAGTTTATGTATAGTCGAATGTGGGAGGAGTGCATTGGAATAGTCAAGTCCAGAAGTAACAAAAGCATGGATGAGGGCTTCAGCAGTGGATGAGCTGAGGCAAGAGCGGAGACGGATGATGTTACAGAGATGGAAATAGGCAGTCTTAATTATGCCGTGGATATCTGGTTAAAAAACCTATTTCAGTGTTAAGTATGACACCAAGGATGCAAAAAGTCTGGTTCAGGCAGAAGTTGGGGAGAGGGACGGAGTCTGTGGCTAGGGAACGGAGGTTGTGGCAATGACAATTACAAATATCAGAATATTTAACAGGCTATCATGTGCAAAATGTGTGGATGAGTTTGTAAAATTCAATCGGTTACAAAAACGGGTTACAGAAAGTAACGGATTTCGAACCTTATGCAAGATGGTTCAATAAAGGGGTGGTTCAAAGGAGTTCAGTTGAGTTTAAACTGACACACTGCAGTTAAGTCTACTACAACTACAACTCGTACTCAAATGGAACAAGTTTGGGGTTTTATAGAAGGTGAACTAGGTGAGAAATGACATAAGTTAGATTAAGAAAAAGCACTAAAATGGAACAGTCAGTAACAGAACATCAATTAGTCTCCTCTGATCATGGAGGAATCAAATATTCGACAGACTGTGTTTGAAACAAAGATAATTTATTCAACATTTATACATAATATTAATCTCCAGCTCAGGTATAGGGGTTATTAAGATCATCAGAAACAAAGTAGAGCTGCCAGAGTGAACATGTTTCAGTGCCCAATGCAATCACAGTAAATCCTGTTCTATTCACAAATGCAGCCTTTCTCCTCAGCCCATTCAAAACTGAGATAAGGAGAAATGTCTTCTCTCAGAGGATTGTAAATCTTTGGAATTCTCTGCCCCAGAGAGCAGTGGAGGCTGGGTCATTGAATATATTTAAGGCGGAGATAGCCAGATTTTTGAGCGATAATGGAGTATAGGGTTCTGTGGAGCGGGCAGAGAGGTGGAGCTGAGTCTATGATCAGACCAGCCATGATCTTATTGAATGGGGAGCAGGCTCAGGGGTCCGGGTGGCCCACTCCTGCTCAAATTTCTCATGGTCTTATGTACCCAGCATGCCCCGCGCGGAAGAATGTGCCGCACCCAGACTACAGGAGCTCAGTGCGCAGGCGCCGATCTTGGATGTGTTTCGAGCATGCGCGGTGCGTGTAATGGCGGATGAGACACAGTTTGGACAGGCTCCTTAGATGTGCCTTTTCAGCGGGACGGAGCGGAATAATGGACCAGCGGGGTGCCGGGGATGCTTCATAAACATCCGGTGCCCGCCGCAAGCCCGGAATAATAACCGGAATATCGGCGGTTGCAGCTTCGGGTCGTTCTCCCGGTCACAGGCCCAGACTAACGGCGGCCAGCTTGGTACAGGAAGGCAGGTTCATCGCTCCGCCATCTTGGTTCAGTAAGTAGCATAGCGCATGCGCTGCTATCTTGGTGCCGGAACAAAGTGAAAGATGTCAGTGTCTGGAACTGCACCCAACCAGAGTCAGTACCTTCAGGGGTGTGGAACCAGTGAGTGCAGAACTGAACCCAGCCAGAGTCAGTACCTTCAGGGGAGGGGAACCAGTGAGTGTGGAATTGAACCCAGCCAGAGTCAGTACCTTCAGGGGAGGGGAACCAATGACTGTAGAACTGAACCCAACCAGAGTCAGCACCTTCAGGGGAGGGGAAGCAGTGAGTGTAGAACTGAACCCAGCCAGAGTCAACAACTTCAGGGGAGGGGAACCAGTGAGTGTAGAACTGAACCCAGCCAGAGTCAGTACCTTCAGGGGAGGGGAACCAATGAGTGTAGAACTGAACCCAACCAGAGTCAGCACCTTCAGGGGAGGGGAAGCAGTGAGTGCAGAACTAAACCCAGCCAGAGTCAGCACCTTCAGGTAAGGAGATGGAGCGGAGCCACTGAGTGTCGAACTGAACGCAGCCAGAATTGGTGGTGAAAATTGGGAGTGGAGGGAAAACAGTCTATAACATAAGAAATAGAAGCAGGAGTAGGCCATTTGGCCCCTCGAGCCTGCTCCCCATTCAATAAGATCATGGCTGATCTGATCATGGCCTCGGCTCCACTTCCCTGCCCGCTCCCCATAACCCTTTATTCCCTTATCGTTCAAAAATGTGTCTATCTCCACCTTAAATTATTCAATGACTCAGCTTGCACAGCTCTTTGGGGCACAGAATTCCAGGGATTTGCCACCCTCAGAGAGGAAATTCCTCCTCATCTCACTTTTAAATGGGCGGCTCCTTATTCTGAGACTATGTCCCCCGAGTTTTAGCTTCCCCTATGAGTGGAAATATCCTCTCTGCATCCACCTTGGCGAGCCCCCTCATTATCATTAAGTTTCAATAAGATCACCTCTCATTCTTCGAAACTCCAATGTGTATAGGCCCAACCTACTCAACCTATCCTCAGAAGTCAACCCCCTATCTCCGGAATCAACCTAGTGAACCTTCTCTGAATAGCCTTCAATGCAAGTATATCCTTCCTTCAATACGGAGACCAAAACTGAATGCAGTACTCCAGGTGTGGCTTCACCAAAACTCTTTACAGTTGCAGCAGGACTTCTCTGCTTTTATACTCTATCCCCCTTGTAATACAGGCCAATATTCCATTTGCCTTCCTGATTACTTGCCGTACCTGCATACTAACTTTTTGTGTTTCATGCACAAGACCCCCAAGTCTCTCTGTAATGCAGCTCTTTGCAATTTTTCTCCATTTAAATTATAATTTGCTTTTCTATTATTTCTGCCAAAGTGGATAACTTCATATTTTCCCACATTATACTCCATCTGCCAAATGTTTGCCCTCTCACTTAACCTGTCTATATCCCTTTGCAGATTTTTTGTGTCCTCCGCACAATTTTTGTAACAACAGCAAACTCGGTCCCTTCATCCAAGTCATTAATATGGATTATAATTAGTTGAAGACCCAGCACCGATCCCTGCGGCACCCCACTAGTCATGTTTGCCAACTGGAAAATGACCATTTATCCCGACCCTCTGTTTTCTGTTGGTTTGCCAATCCTCTATCCACGTTAATACATTACCTCCAACCCTGTGAGCTTTTATCTTGTGCAGTAACCTCTTATGTGGCACCTTATCGAATGCCTTCTGGAAATCCAAATACACCACACCCACTGCTTCCCCCTTATCCACCCTGCTCATTACATCCTCAAAGTACTCCAGTGAATTTGTCAAACATGATTTCCCTTTCATAAAACCATGTTGAATCTGCTTGATTGAATCATGCTTTTCCAAATGTCCTGCTACTGCTTCCTTAATAATGGATCCAGCATTTTCCCAATGACAGATGTTAGACTAACTGGTCTAAATTGTCCTGCTCTTTGTCAGCTTCCTTTTTCAAATAGGCACGTTACATTTGCGGCTTTCCAATCTGTTGGGACCACCCTAGAATCCAGGGAATTTTGGTAGATTACAACCAATGCATCCATGATCTCTGCAGCCACTTCTCTTAAGATCCGAGGATGCAAGCCATCAGGTCCAGGGGACTTGTCTGCCTTTAGTCCTGTTATTTTACCTAGTACTACGTCATTAGTGATAGTGATTGTATTGCGTTCCTCCCTATCTATAGCCCCTCGCTTATCCACTGCTGGGATGTTTTTAGTGTCTTCTACCATGAAGGACTCTTACTATCTGTTTTTATATTTTGTGCTAGTTTTCTTTCATAATCTATCTTCCCTCTCAATCATATTTTTAGCCGTTCTCTGCTGGCTTTTAAAAATGTCATACATCTCTGGCCTCCCACTAGACTTGGCCACACTGTATGCCTTTGTTTTCAATTTGATACCTCCCTTATTTCCTTAGTTAGCCACGGATGGTTATCCCGTCTCTTACAGTCTTTGCTTCTCATTGGGATATATTTTTGTTGCAGGTTATGAAATATCTCCTTCAATGTCTGCCACTGCTCATCAACCATCCCATTCTTTAATCTATTTTCCCAGTCCAATTTAGCCAACTCTGCCCTCATACCATTGTAGTCTCCTTTATTTCAGCTTGGGACCCTGGTTTGAGAACCAACTTTCTCACCAACCAGAATATGGTTGAATTTGAAATTCAACCATATTATGGTCACTCATTCCGAGAGGATCTTTTAGTACCAGATCATTTATTAATCCTGCCTCATTACACAGTACTAGATCTAAGATAGCCTGCTCCCTGGTTGGTTCCACAACATACTGTTCAAGGAAACTATCCCAGATACACTCTATGAACTCCTCCTCAAGGCTACCCTGGCCAATTTGCTTTGTCCAATCAATATGAAGTTTAAAATCACCCATAATTATTGCCGTTCCTTTATTACAAGCCTCCATTATTTCTTGATTTATACTCCGTCCAACAGTGTAGCTACTGTTAGGGGCCTATAGACTCTGTCCACCAGTGATTTTCCCTTTATTATTTCTCATCTCCACCCAAACTGATTCAATATCTTGATCCTCTGAGCAAATATCGTTTCTCACTAACGCACTGATCTCATTCTTTATTAACAGAGCTGCCCCACCTCCTTTTCCTTTCTGTCTGTCCTTCCAAATTGTCAAATATCCCTGAATATTTAGTTCCTAGTCCTGTCACCTTGCAACCACATCTCTGTAATGGGTATCAGATCGTACCCATTTGTATATATTTGTGCCATCAATTCATCTATTTTGTTACAAATGTTATGTGCATTTAGACAAAGAGCTTTTAAATTTGTTTTTTTTCCTGTTTTTCCTGCTTTTTTCCTCTGTCATTCCAACTCACTTTCTATATTTTTGCTTTCGAATTCCAGCTTTACTTCCCTCCCACTGAATCTATTCTCAGGTTCCCATCCCCTGCCAAGCTAGTTTAAACCCTCCCCAACAGCACTGACAAACCCCCCCCCCCCCCCGGACGAGGATATTGGTCCCGGCTCTGTTGAGGTGCAACCCGTCCGGCTTGTACAGGTCCCACCTCTCTCCAGAAGCGGTCCCAATGCATCAGGAATCTAAAGCCCTCCCTCCTGCACCATCTCTCCAGCCAGGCATTCATCTGCTCTATCCTCCTATTTCTGTACTCACTAGCTCATGGCACCAGGAGTCATTCTAAATATTACCCTAGACCATGTCACTGTTTAAAATTACACATGACCCAGTCTCGGTTTATATTACATTCGACCCTGTCCCTGTTTATACTACACTTGACAGTATCTCTGTTTACAAATAGAAGTATCGAGTACAAACGCATGGATATTATGATGAACCTGTACAAAACAGGAGCAGCTGGGGTTGCAAGGGGTATAGAGTATAAAAGCAGAGAAGCCCTGCTACAACTGTACAGGGTATTGGTGAGGCCACACCTGGAGTACTGCGTACAGTTTTGGTCTCTGTATTTAAGGAAGGATATACTTTCATTGGAGGCAGTTCAGAGAAGATTCACTAGGTTGATTCCTGAGATGAGGGCATTGACTTATGAAGAAAGGTTGAGTAGTTTGGACCTATACTCATTGAAGTTCAGAAGAATGAGAGGTGATCTTATTGAAACTTAAAACATACTGGAGGGCTTGACAAGGTGGATGCAGAGAGGATATTTCCACTCATAGGAGAATCTAGAACTAGGGGGCATTGTTTCAGAATAAGGGGTTGCCCATTTAAAACTGAGATGAGGGGGAATTTTTTCTCTCGGAGGGTTCTAATTCTGTGGAATTCTCTGCCCCAGAAAACTGTGGAGGCTGGATCATTGAATTTTTTTAAGGCGGAGATAGACAGATTTTTTGAGCGATATGGGAGTAAAGGTTTATGGGAGCGAGGGGGAAGTGAAGTGGAGTTGAGTCCATGATCAGATCAGCCATGATTTTATTGAATGATGGAGCAGACTCGAGGGGCCAAATGGCCTACTCCCGCTCTTATTTCTTGTGTTCTCCTTGGAGAAGATTGAGAGGAGATTTGATCGAGGTGTTCAAAATCATGAGTGGTCTTGCCAGAGTAGATCGAGAGATACTGTTCCCATTGGCAGAAGGGTCGAGAACCAGAGGACACAGATTTAAGGTGATTGGCAAAAGAACCAGAGGCGACACAAGAAAAAACCTTTTTGCGCAGCGAGTGTTTAATATCCGGATTGCACAGCCTGAAAGGGTGGTGGAGGTAGACTCAATCACGGCTTTCAAAAGGGAGTTGGATAAGTACCTGAAAGAAAAACATTTGCATGGCTGTGGGGTAAGGGTGGGGGAGTGGGTCTAGCTGAGGTGCTCTTGCAGAGAGCTGGCACGGGCTCGACGGGCCGAATGGTCTTGTTCCGTGCTGTAACCATTCTCTGATTCTATGGTTCTAACTCTCTCAGCATAAGCCTCTATTCCCTTCTCCCTCATATGCTGATCTTCAGTGCATCGATACTGGAAACACAGAGCGACCAATCCAGAGCCGCTCTGTATCAGGGTGGGTGCTGGATACGGAAGTCGCTCCCTGGCCTCCTGTGTGCGTCTGTTTGTTGCATCAGTTTGACCTGGAGTGGAGAGGGGGAGAAGCTGCTGGGTTTAACCCCCAGAATCTCTGGGACCAACAATTTCCGATGAGAGACTGTCAATGGCGGTGGATTCTAGGGGAGATTAGGTTGTGAAACAGACACTGCCCGCACAATGTAGAAGAGTATTGTTTTAGGAACAAGTATTTCTGCAGAGGCTTTCAATATACAGATTTGTTTTAATCCATTCTTAGGATGTGGGTGTCGCTCGTAGAGCCAGAATATATTTCCAATTTCCATTTGCCCCTTGACAAGGTGATGGTGGGCCTTCTCGAACTGCTGCAGTCCGTGTGGTGAAGGCCCTCCCACAATGCTGTTAGGTGAGGAGTTCCAGGATTTTCACCCAGTGACGATGTAGGAACGGTGATATATGCCCAAGTCAGGATGGTGTGAGACTTGGAGGGGAACTTGGAGGTGATGGATTTCCATGCACCTGCTGCTCTGGTCCATCTAGGTGGGATAGGTTGCGGGTTTGGGAGGTTCTGTCAAAGTTCTGGTCGAGTTGCAGATGTTTAAATTCCCGCCCCTTCACCCCGCCCACCTCTCCCTCCTCCCATAGAGGCCAGAGTCTTGTGTCGGTCCAGACCGGGTGGTGGGTTCCCTTCCCTGCAGGACATTAGTGACCAGTTGGGTTATTACAACAATCTGTCAGCTTTCATGGTCACTTTTCTTCTGCTGATGGCTGCACAAATAGCCAGGTTCATTCAGCTCAATTTCACAACCTGCCTTTGTGTTTTTGTGGGTTCTCTCTCACCCACCCTTTTTCCTGTTTGAAACTCACTTTACAGGGTATTAAAAGGGGAGGATTTGTCAACCAGAGGCCCAAACCAAACATCACATTAAGATCTGACGGAGTCACTCGATTCATCGGGAACGGAATATCATCGGCCTTTGATCATGGAAGCAAAAAGCACTGTTCACAGCGGGGAGAAACAGTACACGTGCTCTGTGTGTGGACAAGGCTTCAGCCGATCATCCAACCTGGAGAAACACAAGTGCAGTCACACTGGGGAGAAACTGTGTAAATGTGCGGACTGTGGGAAATGTTTCAACTACCCATCCCAGCTGGAAACACATCGGCGAGTTCACACTGGGGAGAGGCCATTCAGCTGCTCTGAGTGTCGGAAGGGATTCACTCAATTATCCAACCTGCTGATACACCAGCGAGTTCACACTGAGGCGAGACCGTTAAGCTGCTCCGATTGTGGGAAGGGATTCACTCGGTCAGCCGACCTGCTGAGGCACCAGCGAGTTCACACTGGGGAGAGGCCATTCACCTGCTCCGAGTGTGGGGAAGGATTCACTCAGTCATCCAACCTGCTGATACACCAGCGAGTTCACACTGGGGAGAGGCCGTTCACCTGCTCCGATTGTGGGAAGGGATTCCCTCGGTCCTCCCACCTGCTGGCACACCAGCGCGTTCACACCGGGGAGAGGCCGTTCACCTGCTCCGATTGTGGGAAGGGATTCGCTCGGTCCTCCCACCTGCTGAGGCACCAGCGAATTCACGCTGGGGAGAGGCCATTCACCTGCTCTGAGTGTGGGAAGGGATTCACTACATCATCCCACCTGCTGGCACACCAGCCGGTTCACACTGGGGAGAGGCCATTCACCTGCTCGGAGTGTGGGAAGGGATTCACTCAGTCATCCCACCTGCTGAGACACCAGCGAGTTCACACTCAGGAGAGGCCGTTCACCTGCTCAGAGTGTGGGAAGGGATTCACTCAGTCATCCCACTTGCTGACACACCAGCGAGTTCACACCGGGGAGAGGCCGTTCATCTGCTCTGAGTGTGGGAGGGGATTCACTCAGTCATCCACCCTGCTGAAACACCAGAGAGTTCACAAGTGACTGCAGGGGTGGGATTCTGCTGTTATTGCTGCTGTTAATCACATCCGGACTGAACCATATTCATTCTGACAGTTGGGGTTTGTTTCCGCTGATGTCAATAACTCCTGTAACTGGACTGGAGTTTAATATTTGGGAGAAAGACAAATAAATTCTTGTTGCTTTCAACACATTGGTGTGGATTTCTTTCTTTCCCACCCGAGAGTTTAGCATCACCTGGCTGGAGCTCAGTGAGGACAATCTGGGCGGAGGATCGTATGGGGGGAGAACTTCAGCCTGGACACAGTCCTTCAGGGTCACACTGAGAGGGGCAAATGGCACTTTGGTCTTTCTAATCACTCTTCATTGACAGCAAAGTCGCCATGCGGGTTCACCTTGACATTGTAAGGTATGGATGATATCCACCCAAGGGTGTTTAAAGAGATGGGACGGGTGCTCTGTCAGCATTTTGCCCATATCTCCATCAGCTCAGTAGAGTCATGGGTTGTTCCCCGAGATTGGAAGGTAGCACACATAGTTCAAGTTTTGCAAATTGGCCACAAGTTGGGAACTGAAGGCCCATCAACGTGACCTCGATCACTGGGAAAGTGCTTGGAGGGATCCTGAGAGATGCTATTTTCGATCATGGGGAAAGGGAAGGGGCCATTACAGACACTGAACATGGATTCTGGGAAACATGGTCACGCCTTACAAACCAGCTTGAGTTTGTAAAGAAGTTGTTCGGTTGGTGAATGGGCGAATCTGGTTGACATTGTCTACCTCAAGGTGTCAAACTCATTTTCTATGGTGGGCCTGATCCAATACCCTGGCACTTGGCATGGGCCACATTCAGCAAAAGCTATTATAATAGGAATAAATGAAGATAAACTACATCGGAATTTACATTTAGATTTTATTTACTGCCGCTGCTCCCGATCCCTGGCACCTCTTAGCTTGAGCATTCATGAACTGACCCTGCTCAAACCATAAACTCAAGGCTATCGGTGCATGGTTCTGCCTGTGACCACAAGGCTGTGTCACTGCCACACACAGATACCGTTTCCTCGTTTCACATCTCCATACAAACACCATCACTTCACACATCCTCTTTCTACACAATTGCAGCAGACATGAGCAAGGACATGAGGCTTATTAAAAGACACATTTCATTACAGCAAAGGTTGCACTGGGAGAAATGTTCAGTTACTTTGCATTACAGGCAAATACCGGACAAACCAGCAGCACACTGGCACCTGAGCAGTGTCTCATCGGCCTTCAGGCTTTTCTTAAATAGATTTGCTGCCTGGATATAAACTTAAACCAGCTTTGCAGGCGTGATGCTGTATTCACACATTGAAGGAGAGAGAGATGCTGTGGGGCACACACTCAGTCCAGTAGCTGAAAGTGATTTACAGACCGGGTTTTGTGTTTAGTGATCCCGGGCGTGTTACCAATACCAGCAAAGATGAAGCCCATGGAATAAAAGGGACAGTGGATACTGTCTCACTTTGAGCGAGTCAGAATGAGAAGCTTTAACAACAGCCGATGTTTCACAAAGGGAGACCTCACCAGACCAAAGGACATTGGTGGCGTTTAATTGGCTGTTTGTGTCACTGGGCTACAGGAGGCTATTTGTGACAGAAGGAAAGCTGGTCACAGTAAACAAACAGTTTCCCGACCTGTCCAGGGCCCACTCTGACCCCCACCTTCTCCCTCTCACTATTGATGGACACTGCTGCAGTATTTCCTCCTCTGACCTTTACTCTCTTGTCCCTCCTACACCCCTAATACACGGCCCGACACAATCTCCCTCCCCCGACATCATCACTGTGCTGGAATCCACACCAGTCTCCCCATCTGTTCCTTTTTCCCTCCCTGGATCCTGAAACTACAGTCTGAATCCCACTGTAGTTAAGGAAGTGGCCCTCGAAATACTGAATGCATTGGTGATCATTTTCCAACAGTCTATCAACTCTGGATCAGTTCCTATGGACTGGAGGGTAGCTAATGTAACACTACTTTTTTAAAAAGTCGAGAGAGTGAAAATGGGGAATTATAGACTGGTTAGCCTGACATCCGTAGTGGGGAAAATGTTGGAATCAATTGTTAAAGATGAAATAGCAGCACATTTCGATCGGTCCAAGTCAGCATGGATTTATGACAAGTCTTCTAAAATTTTTTGAGGAAGTAACTAGTAGAGTGGACAAGGGAGAACCAGTGGATGTGGTGTATTTGGACTTTCAAAAGGTTTTTGACAAGATCCCACACAAGAGATTGGTGTGCAAAATTAAAGCACAGGGTATTGGGGGTAATGTATTGACGTGGATAGAGAACTGGTTGGCAGACAGGAAGCAGAGAATTTGGATAAACAAGTCCTTTTCAGAATGGCAAGCAGTGACTAGTGGGGAGCCGCAGGGCTCAGTGCTGGGACTCCAGCTATTTACAATATGCATCAATGATTTAGATGAAGGAATTGAGTGTAATATCTCCAAGTTTGCAGATGACACTAAGCTGGATGGTGGTGTGAGCTGTGAGGAGGATGCTAAAAGGCTGCAGGGTGACTTGGACAGGTTAGGTGAGTGGGCAAATGCATGGCAGATGCAGTATAATGTGGATAAATGTGAGGTTATCCACTTTGGTGGCTAAAACATGAAGACAGAATATTATCTGAATGGCGACAGATTAAGAAAAGGGGAGGTGCAATGAGACAAGGGTGTCATGGTACATCAGTCATTGAAAGTTAGCATGAAGGTCCAGCAGGTGGTGAAGAAGGCAAATGGCATGTTAGCCTTCATAGCTAGGGGATTTGAGTGCAGGAGCAGGGAGGTCTTACTGCAGTTGTATAGACTTTTGCTGAGGCCTCACCTGGAATATTGTGTTCAGTTTTGGTCCCCTAATCTGAGGAAGGACGTTCTTGCTATTGGGGGAGTGCAGTGAAGGTTCAACAGATTGATTCTCGGGATGGCAGGACTGACCTATGTTGAGAGACTGGTTCGACTGGGCCTGTATTCACTGCAGTTTAGAAGAATGAGAGAGGATCTCATAGAAACATATAAAATTTTGACGGGACTGGACAAGTTAGATGCGGGAAGAATGTGCCCAATGTTGGGGAAGTCCATAACCAGGCGTCACAGTCTAACGATAAGGGGTAAGCCATTTCGGACCGAGTTGATGAGAAACTTCTTCACTCAGAGACTTGTTAACCTGTGGAATTCTCTACTGCAGAGAGTTGTTCATGCCAGTTCGTTAGATATATTCAAGAGTGGGTTAGATATGGCCCTTATGGCTAAAGGGATCAAGGCGTATGGAGAGAAAGCAGGAAAGGGGTACTGAGGTGAATGATCAGCCATGATCTTATTGAATGGTGCTGCATGCTCGAAGGGCCGAATGGCCTACTCCTGCACCTATTTTATATGTTTCTTACTCACTCTTCCCCTCCTGAAGCCTACAAGCTCTAAAACTGAAGCTTGATGGCCCTCAGTCCCCACTCCTTGATTTACCTCCACTTCTCTCCTCCTTTTCCCCCTTGGTTCTGTTCCACACTGTGGGACTTGGGCCATCCCTGGGGATTCTCAGAATGAACAGGGGGATGTGTGTTGAGACAGGATGTCCCAGCTCTCCTCCTCTTTCCCCTTTGGTTGTGTTCCACACTCTGGACCTTGGGCCTTCCCTGGGGATTCTCAGTATGAACAGGGGGATGTGTGTTGAGACAGGATGCCCCAGCTCTCCTCCTCTTTCCCCTTTGGTTGTGTTCCACACTCTGGACCTTGGGCCTTCCCTGGGGATTCTCAGAATGAACAGGGGGATGTGTGTTGAGACAGGATGCCCCAGCTCTCCACCTTTAAAGGGACAAGGAGATGACCAGCTGGGCTGAATGGCCCTGCTTTATGACATCACTGCAGTGCCTAGCAACCAAACGCCCTGAGCCCTGCTCATTATGGGCTGGGTTGAGCTCAGTGCTGTTCCAGGAAGGGAACCAGGAGCAGGATTCGACCCGTGTGAAGCCCAGCATTAATGGGGAGAGGCACAGGATCAATTTATACATTAGAGTGAGAAATGTCAGTGTCCCTGACACTCCCTGTCCCTCAGTATCTGTGTCGGGGAGCGACCGATGGGTTCACTCTGTATCTAACCTGTGCTGTGCCCGACTGGAGAGTGTTTGATGCTGGCACGAGGTGCTCAGCTCTATAAGCACAACATTTAACCCAAAGATGATCAGATAACCCATCACCTTGTCCCTGGACACAGGTCCTGAACGACAGGAAGTGTTTCTAATAATTTGCCTGGTGTCCTTGATCAAATTGAAACACCTCCGATCTCTCTTTAAAAATGTGTTTATGGGATGTGCGTGTCACCTCTCACCTCTCCTAAATGTGGGAGAATATAGGCCATGTCTACTCATTCTCTCAGGACAATCCCTCCATCCCAGGAATCAGTCTGATGAACCTTCATTGCACTCCCTCTGCAGCAAGTTTATCTTTCCTTAGGTAAGGAGACCAAAACAGTACACAATACTCCTGGTGTGGTCTCACCAGGGCCCTGTATAATTGCAGTCAGACGTAAGTACTCAAATCTTTTTGTACAAAGGCCATTATAGCATTTGCTTTCTTAATTGCTTGCTGGACTTCATATTAACTTTTAGCGATTTATGGACAAGAACACCCAGATCCCTCTGAACACCAACATTTCCCAATTTCTCACCATTTAAAAAAATACTCTGCCTTTCTATTTTTACTATCAATGTCCAGCTTAACATTTCTTCACATTGTATTCCATTTACCATGTTCTTGCCCACTCACTGAGCCTGTATATATCCCTTTGAAACCTCTTTTCATCCTTCTCACACTTACATTACCAACCAGCTTTGTATCCTCAGCAAACTTCGCTATATTACATTTGGTCCCCTCATCCAAATTATTGATATAGATTGTGAATAGCTGGGGCCCAAGCACGGATCCTTGCAGCACCCCACCAGTTACAGCCTGCCAACCCGAAAATCACCCGTTTATTCCTACTCTCTGTTTTCTGTCCGTTAACCAATCCTTAATCCTTGCTCGTATATTACTTTCAATCTCATGAGTCCTAATTTTGTTAATCTCTTGTGTGGCACCTCATTGAATGCCTTCTGTAAATCTAAATACACCACATCCGGTGGTTCCCCCTTATCTAACCTACGAGTTACAACCTCAAAAAACACCAACAGAATTGTCAAGAACAATTTCCCTTTCATAAATCCGTGTTAATTCTGCCCAATCCTGTTATCACTTCCGAAGTGTCCTGTTACCACGTGCTTAATAAGAGATTGTAGCATTTTCCCGCTACTGATGTCAGGATTACCGGTACTGGACGAGTTAGATACAAAGTAAATCTCACTCCAGCCTATCCCAAACACTACCAGGGTTGATGTCGAGTAAATCTCAGTCTACAACATCCCAAACACTCCCAGGGCAGGTACAGCACTTGTTAGATATAGAGAAAATCTCCCTCTGCACAGTACCATCAAACTCTCCCAAGGCAGGTACAGCATAATTTAGATAGAGGGTAATCCTCTCTCTAACCTCGCTCTGCAATTGCACAGGACCTTGGTGAGACCACACCTGGAGTACTGTGCACAGTTTTGGCCTCTTTATCTAAGGAAGGGTATACTTGAATTGCTTAGATACAGAGTACAGCTTCCTCATCATTGTCCCATCAGACATTCCAAGGGCAGGAGAAGGCCACCTGGCCCCTCGAGCCTGCTCCATCATTTAATAGGATCATGGCTGATTTCATCATGGACTCAGCTCCAGTTCCCTGCCCGCTGCATATAAACCTTTATTCCCTTATCGCTCAAAAATCTGTCGATCTCCGCCTTAAATATATTCAATGAACCAGACTCCACAGCGCTCTGGGAAGAGAATTCCATAGATTTACAACCATCTGAGAGAATAAATTCTTCCTCATCTCAGTTTTAAATGGGCAGCCTTTTATTCTGATACTATGTCTCCTAGTTTTAGTTTCCCTGATGAATGGAAATATCCTCTCTGCATCCACCTTGTCGAGGCCCCTTATTTTCTTATCTGTTTCGATAAGATCAGCTCTCATTCTTCTGAACTCCAATGGGTATAGGCCAACCTACTCAAACTATCTTCATCAGTCAACCCCCTCATTTCTGGAATCAACCTAGTGTCCCTTCTCTGAACAGCCTCCAATGCAAGTATATCCTTACTTAAATACGGAGACCAAAACTATACGCAGTACTCTAGGTGTGGCCTCACCAACACCCTGTACAGTTGTAGAAATACTTCTCTGCTTTTATACTCCATCCCCCTTGCAATAATGGCTAATATTCCATTTGCCTTCCTGATTACCTGCTGCACCTGCATACTAACATTTTGTGTTTCATGCACAAGGACCCCCAGGTCCCACTATAATGCAGCACTTTGCAATTTTTCACCATTTAAACTATAATTTGCTTTTCTATTTTTTCTGCCAAAGTGGATTCCCTTACATTTTCCTACATTGTACACCATTTGCCATATTTTTGCCGACTCACTTAGCGTGTCTATCACTTTGCACATTTTTTGTGACCTCCTCACAATTTGCTTTCTCACCCATCTTTGTATCATCAGCAAACTTGACTACATTACAGTTAGTCCCTTCATCCAAGTCATTAATATAGATTGTAAATAGTTGAGGACCCAGCACCGATCCCTGCAGCTCTCCACTAGTCACTGTTTGCCAAAAGAAAAATGACCCATTTATCTTGACGCAGATACAAAGTAAATCTCCGTCTACACTGCTCCATCAAACACTTCCAGGGCAGGTATAGTACAGGTTAGCTACAGCAAAAAGTTCTCTCTCGACTGTCCCATCAAACACACCCAGGGCAGGTATGGGACGGGTTGGATACAGAGTAAAGCTGCCTCTACACTGTCCCATCAACCACTCCCAGGACATGTGCTGCATTGGTTAGATACTAAGTAAAGCTCCCTCTACACTTTCCAAATAAACACTCCTAGGGCAGGTACAGCATAATTTAGATTAAGGGTAACCCTCTCTCTAACTTCGCTCTACAATTGTACAGGGCTTTGGTGAGACGACACCTGGAGTACTGTGCACAGTTTTGCTCTCCTTATCTAAGGAAGGATATATTTGCCTTGCTTAGATACAGAGTAAAGCTCCCTCAACACTGTCCCACCAGACATTCCAAGGGCAGGTCCAGCACGGGTTAGAAATCTGACACAAACACCCCAGAGAACACAACCCCGGGGAATGATTCCCAGAGCCCGATGCCTATCAGACACACACACGCTCTCTCGATCGTTTTCTGTTATGCACACCGACTCTCTCAATTTTCCACTTGAACACACAGAAAGGCTCCAGCTTTTAGACAATATTTCAGGGAGATGTGAGGTGGCGCCAGACGATGCCTGCGAGTATTATTGACCCTTCTCCGCTGGTGGGCTCAGTGGGGGTGTTGATTCCTGGATTCTTTTACCTCAATCTGGTTCAGCAAAATTACTGAAACGAATACCGTTTGTGCTTTAAACAAAGCAAGCTTTTATTTAAAAAGCAAATCCCGATCGGGGACTTTATCAGACAGAAGGAATGCAAGTCTGTTCGAACGCACTCACTTCCTACGGACAAAGTGACGTTATATTGTAAAGGGACGATGGTTATACATTTTCGGCAAAAGATAACAAGATAGGGCCAGAGTGACATCCCAGCTCAGCCCATCTCTTTTGATCCCTCCTTCTCTTTGTCCACTCATAAGCCGAACCATGCATGGTCCGATTTTAAACAAAGACCTTCTGTCAATGTTTCAGGTTAATAACATGATTTAATAAGACCTTGAGGTTTTTCTGCAAGCTGTGGGTTTTGTTTCAATATGTGTTAGTGTTGTAACATTTCGCAGTCTCGAGTCTGAGATGTCATGGCTATTCCACCATGAATTGTTTGTTAGCTTATACTGTCCCTATACAATTCCCACGTTCTCAACTTCAATCTCTCTATACATTTTTAAACATTCACATTCCCCCCTTTTATCATTCCATGATAACACTTAGGATCATTCTAGGAGTATCGCATTCATCCGTTCACACTCTATTTCCTGACAGTCTCAGTTAGGGTTAGTGGAACTCCCCCTTTGGAATGTATAGGGAATGTGAACACACCCAACATCTAGAAAAGTTCCCATTTTGCGCATAAACATAAGACATGTAGCTCTTGTCTCTGTCTCCCCTCCCATGCGCCGAAACTGTCATATATCAACACTATTATACAGACTGTGGCATACAGACAGTTTCATCTTATGGCTCAGGATTCAGATAAATAGTCCAATTATTTTGCTGATTAAAAGAGTTCAGTTTTCCCGTCTCTCTTCTCAGGTCACCGTCGGTGTAGCTGGCTGTCTATCACTACGGGTAAAAGTTCAAACTGGTCCACGTTCCAATTAGGATGCCAACAGCCTTGTTCAGCTATGGAGAAGAGGAAGTCTGGAACAGAAACAGGAGTTATAATAACCAGTAAAATAGGTTCGTTAGAGGGTGGTGAGCTTGCAGTGGTGCAGGTGAACCCAGGCACTTTTCCCCTCAACCTTGGCTGCAGTGGGAGTAATGAGTAACACCTGAAAAGGCCCCTCCCATGGTGGCTCTAATCCCTTCCGAATCCATACTTCCCTGGTGCCACGAGGGACAATTCGGGTAAAACTGGAAGGTCGAGGTGAGCATCTTGAACCTGGTTGTGAGCTAGTCGCAGAGCCTGAGTCAGAGAAAGAACATAGGTGGTCATCAGTCGAGCTGAGATACCATATCTAGGAACAATTTCCCTCATTAACACCTTAACAACAGTTTGAGCCTTATTGTCCAGGGTAGGGTAGGCTTCAATCCATCTGCTAAGCACATCTACTATTACTAACACATATTTGTGACACTGAACCTTTTGCAACTCAATGTAGTCCAACTGAAATGTCTCAAAGGGACCTTCGGGTAGGGGCGTTTTACCCCAATCACAGGGGACTCCCTTCCCTGGATTATGTTGCTGGCAAACCAGGCAACGACTACTGATGTTCTGGGTGAGCGCCTGGAGTCTAGGGCGCCACCAAGTAGCCAAAAATGTGTCACTCGTGGTCCTTGCACCACAATGAGTAGCAAAATGCATACATTCAATAACCCATAGAGCCAACTCATCAGACATACAAGTCTGTTCCGCGGGAGTGGTCCAGAGTTTAGAAACATTGTCATAAGTACATGCGTAATATTTCCACAACAGTTTATCTTTTTCAGGAGCGTCCTCCTGTGCTTTTATAACATCTTGGATAGCTCGCATTGGTTTTTCCGAGGCTAACTTACCCTTCGCAGGATTTTTAGTCTGACTCATAATTTTGGGCACTACCATCTGTTGGTCATGAGAGCACTGTTTGGCCTCTTGGTCAGCACAACGATTCCCTATATCAACCAGAGAACTTCCGGTAGTGTGGGCAGTACATTTGACAATGGCAATGCGTTTGGGGAACATGAGGGCTTGCAACAAATCAGATACTAGCTGTTTATGGGATATCTCATTCCCCTGTGAGGTTAGGAATCCCCTATTTTTCCATCGTTGTCCGAAATCATGGGCCACCCCAAAGGCATGCCTAGAGTCGGTATAGGCAGTTTCAAAAGCGGCAGATTCCAAGACCTGATTCTCCTGGTTTACTATGGCGTATCCTGAGATTCGTGTACCTTCTGGATTAATTCCGTCAACATACATAATACAGTCTGGATCTTCAATTGGTACATCAACAAAATCTTCCCTGACTGATGTGGCCTCTTAAATTAAAGATAAACAATCATGACTGGGTTCTTCCTCATCTTGGGGTGGCTCAGTAAGAAAACAGGCCGGATTAATTGCAGTACAGTGCCAAAAGGTCAGCTTAGGATTGTTTAGTAAGTAGATCTCATATCTGCTTTGCCTGGCCATGGTAAAGTGTTGAGTCTGCAGTTGGCCCAGGAGGGCAGCTACGGAGTGAGATGTGTTAAGACAACGGTAGCACAGTCTTTCAGAATTGTACAATACAGTTGAAAAGGCCGGTCATAGAGGGGCCGGCCCAAAGCCGGAGCTTGCAGCAGGGCTGTCTTTAGTTCCTTAAAGGCTTGGACGTCTACGGTTTCCATTTCAAAGCTGCCTTCCTTATTTGTATACGGAATGAGGTGCTTAGTCATTAGGGCAACATTAGGGATCCAGGATCTGCAGTAATTGATCATCCCCAAACACTGTCGCATTTGTTTAGCCGTGCTAGGGACTGAAAACTGGCAAATTGGTTCGACTCGGCTAGCCTCCAAAGCTCGGTGGATACTCAGTATTGCCTGTGATAACCCACTTGGGAGGGGTCCTCTGCCCACACATGAGGATCCACATAGTCAGGTATGTCAGAGCCAGTATGATGCTGCATAGTCGTTAAGACCTTCTCGGGGTCCCCGTGGAATTGGACTGTTCGGCCATGTTTTACAATTTGCACATCCCGGCTGGTAGGGTCAGCCTCGTCTATAGCCTGGCGCACCATAACTCCCAAATCTTTAGCGTGGTGGGGAGATAATACTTCACGAGTAAAATGTGGTGCCACCGTTGGGGGCTGTCCATTTCCACCAAATCTGCCTTCCCTTCCGGTCCAGTCACTCTAGCCCTTAATAGAATTTCCTTCACTTCCCCTTCGTGATCCTGATAAAAGTTCTGCAGGTCCTGATTCTTTCCACTGGGATCATATGCTAGGGTCACGTGATAGGGTGCCTGCCGCAGGTCCAGAGACCACCACTGAGGGGTTCTAGTGATATAATACTGCCGATTAAGGGTTCCCTGTTTTACAATGATCCCATCATCTCCACACTCCAAATGCAACTGGAATTTGCAGAGGAGGTCTCTAGCCATAAAATTACAGTCCAGATTGGTTGTGATAACAAATCGATGTTCCACCGATTCTTCCTAGTAACCCATTTTAACCGGTTCTGACACCGGGAATGTCGAGATTTGTCCCAGGAATCCTGAAAGTTCCTGTGTTTCAGTAGAGGCAGGGAGTTTAAGCTTTGATTGTACAGAAGACATGAAGGCTCCCGTATCTATCAAAAAGGGTTGCCACTCATTCAGAATCTTTAACAATATCATTGGTTCGTCATTCGGGGAGGATCCCTGCACAATCAAGCTGCGTAGTCAATCGGGGGACAATTGACCAAAGGGGTTGTTCTGGGAGAAGTTAGTGTAAGATCCTCCTCTCCCCCCTTGCCCCCCTCCTCTTCCTTTTCCATGCTGACGGTAGGGGCAATTTTTATTCCAATGTCCTTCCTGCCCACAATTAAAACAGTCAATTCCTCTTACCCAGTCCCGGCCTCTTCCCATACCATGCCGGGGACAATAGGGAGGTTTATTAGCAGGGCTCGGGCCGTTTGGTTGTTTAGTATAACCGTATCCTTGCTTATCCATCCAATCCTGTACGCAACACTGCGGTTCTATTGATCCTTCCTCCCGAGATGGCTCTTCCTTTCTAGTCACGTATTCAGTCTTGACCCGGGTTGGGGGTGCACCTCCCCCCTCCCCTTTCTTTTCCTGCCAATAATATCTAACTGCCCTTTCCATTTGTCTGGATAGCGTGTGCAATCGAATAGTTGTTCGAAGATCACATCGACATCTATAGTGGGGTGGTCTGCAGCTTGTTGTGCATCAGGGTTTGGCATTGGTCTGACAGGGAATTGGTGTCGGGATTTTGGGATCCTGGAAATCATTTCTAGGTCGGAGGATGTTTCGGAGCTGTCTGACTGCTTGACAGTTCTGCGTCTCGATCAGCGGGGGTGTTTGCTATGTCTTTCACAACTTGGACTGGTAGATTGACTAGAAGGTTTACGGGACTGTCTGTGATATCGAGATATAGTTCTGCCCTTTCGAGTGTGAGATCTGGTCCTTTCGGCTATATTGCTTGTGAACTGGGGATCCGAATCGCTATCAGAGGATGAGGAGTCAGTTTGGGTTTGTTGCTTTGGTGGTATGGGGTTATTTTTAACTCCTCTCACCGGAGTGTAAGGTGGAGGGTGTTGGGAAGAGGACTGGAGCAAGGGGCCAGGGGGTGCGGGAGGCGGCGTTGGGCGCTGAGTCAGTGACCACTCACCAATTTCATCATCAGCCTCGGTTAACACAAAGCCAGCCATTTGACTACGTAGTCGGTCAATACCTTTCTCAGAGGTCCCAGAGGATCTCTTAGTAAGTTTCTCGTGCACACATTCTTTTTTTTTAAGACGTCTACAGTTTTAACATGTGTTCCCTCTGTCAATGAGAATCCCAATTTAATAGCATTTATTTGCCAACTTGACAGAAGTGATGCATCTTTTAATTTTTGACAATCCCTGTGCTTTTTTTTGCTACCTCTACGCTTCTAGTGCCACCTAGAGGCCACTGGTCATCTCCTAATAATTTGTTCAGGGCTCCTGATAATTTTCTAAAGTCTTCTGCTCTTTCAGGGAATTCCTCACATAACTTTTGTAGCGGACTGTCCGCATCCATTGTTTTATCCAACTGATTACCCATTTTCACGCTGCCCCTCGTATTACCGTGTCGTTACGCGTTCGTGTCGTCGTGCAATTTGAACATACTTAAAATAAATACAGACTTTATGAAACTAACACTGACTTTGAACAAACTCAAAATAAACAGACTTCACTAAATCTAACACTGATCCGCATCGCCCCGCGGTTCGCATCGCCGCGTGATTTAAAACACTTAAAATAAACAAAGACTTTACTAAATCTAACACTGATACGCGTCGCCCCGCGGTTCACGTCGCCGCGCGATTTAAAACACTTAAAATAAACAAAGACTTACTGACACCAGCACTGACTTTGATATCACCCCGCGGTTCGCGTTGCCGCGCGTTCACGTCGTCCCACGTTCACTCGGCCGCGCGCTCGCGCCGTCGCACGTCCCGCGCCACCATGCGTTCCACACTGCTGCGCGTCTGCGTCAGCCCTCCTTCACTCGGCCGCACGCTCGCGGCCGCCGCACGTCTCGCGTCGCTACGCGTTCCATGCTGCTGCGCATCTGCATCAGCCCTCCTTTACTCGGCCGCATGCTCGCACCGCCGCACGTCTCACGTCGCTGCGCGTTCGCGCCGCTGCGCATCCGCGTCGGCCCTACCTTTCGAGTTGCTGGGTGATTTAAATTCAATCAGTGCCTGGACGGGCCAAGTGATATACGAGGTCGACGTCACACCTGACTTGAACACCTATACTCTATTTAATTCCCCATAAGCCTTACTTAATTTCCTGTGAGCCTAATTTTCTAAATTTGATTTTTTATGAGCCTTATTTAATTTCTTTTAGTCTCCAAATTTCCCTATCCTTTCACGTCACTGCGCAGTTTAAATCCAATCAGTCAATGAAATCCCTAATTTAATGGAGTTTTTCTGCCAATTGGAGAGGAGTGATTTTTTTTTTAGACTGCAGTGGAATTTTTCTCATAATTTAAAATACCAGGACATTTTTCTTTTCAGCACCTATTTAGCACGTTACTTTTATTTGTCTTTTCCATAACTAGAGAGAAGTCTGGCACGTAGGCTGCGGACTGCTTTTCGTTATCTCAATTGTTCCAGCCTCAAGGTCGTGTTATTTAATATAATATATTTTTTTGAATCCTTTTGAATCCATCTCAGTTGTTTTGCTGTGCCTTCTCTGAATGTTTTCTTTCGACAAGTAAGTGAGCATGTTACATCTTTTTTTTTAACCACCGGGACCATGTAATTTTTTTCTTTTTTTTTTAACTCAACAACCCTATCCTTTGTGCATTTCCTGGCTCCGTAACTTATCATCCGAACATACGTAATTTAATAAGGTTCACACTCTTAAACTTCCCACATACAGGACAACACTATGAAGGGTTAAAAAAAACTTTCATTCTGTTTGAGATAAAACAAACCACAACTCCCCGGCTTTTTTTTTTACAGTAAAATCACAGAAGCATTTCTCATTTAAACAGACGTTCACAAGAGTCTCTTTTCTTTCCTATTAATTTTTAGATCCATGATTGATCATCTATCCCTATCTAGCTCTAACTATCACCTATCTTTCCAAGTCGCCGCTTGGTTTGCGTCATCGCGCAATTTCCCTATCTCTATCCCTATTCTAAGTTTGAAAGGTATTCACCAGATTGTCCTGGATCTCGTTCAGACACTACCTGAGAACCAGCGAGTGGCTAAACTTTCCTCAGACATTTGAAACCGGGGGAAATTGGAGCAGTATTGAAATCATACTCACACTAGTGGCCACTTTCCCCTCGTCTCGTCCAAGGCTAGTCTGGCTCTTAATTCGCAAGTTTTCGGCAGTCGTCCGTTGAGATCCCACTTCTGACACCAAATGTTGATTCCTGGATTCTTTTACCTCAATCTGGTTCAGCAAAATTACTGAAACGAATACAGTTTGTGCTTTAAACAAAGCAAGCTTTTATTTAAAAAGCAAATCCCGATCGGGGACTTTATCAGACAGAAGGAATGCAAGTCTGTTCGAACGCACTCACTTCCTACAGACAAAGTGACGTTACATTGTAAAGGGACGATGGTTATACATTTTCGGCAAAAGATAACAAGATAGGGCCAGAGTGACATCCCAGCTCAGCCCATCTCTTTTGATCCCTTCTTCCCTTTGTCCACTCATAAGCCGACCCAAGCATGGTCCGATTTTAAACAAAGACCTTCTGTCAATGTTTCAGGTTAATAACATGATTTAATAAGACCTTGAGGTTTTTCTGCAAGCTGTGGGTTTTGTTTCAATATGTGTTAGAGCTGTAACATTTCGCAGTCGCGAGTCTGAGATGTCATGGCTATTCCACCATGAATTGTTTGTTATCTTATACCGTCCCTATACAATTCCCACGTTCTCAACTTCAATGTCTCTATACATTTTTAAACATTGATATTGGCAGCTGTGTGATCGCTGGGAAAAGTCCAATTCTGATCTAATACCATTTAATTTTGACCAGGCCAAATATGCGAGTGCAGCCCTCCTGTCAGGGAGGGCACGTACAATGATTTTTGGTTTTGGATTAGCCTCTTTAAATGACTCCCATGTCCAAACGTTTTAACAGACTGAGGAGCAAAGTAACCACCTCCAATCCTGCTCTAATCTCAACAACACCAATTAACCCTAACACTCAGTCTCCTATTTCCAGACTACAGTTCGCCCGACTGGAATTAGTAATGGGGAACATGGAGATGGCAGAAACTCTGAACAAATATTTTGTATCAGTCTTTAAGGTAGTGGGCAGTAGCAATAATACGGCAGTGGATAGTCAAGGGGCTGTGTGGGTGGGGGGTGGGGGGTAGGGGGAGGAACTTAACACAATTACAATCTCTAAGGAGGTGGTACTCAGTAAGATAACGGGACAAAAGGAAGATAAATCCCCTGGACCTGATGGCTTGCATCCTAGGGTCTTAAGAGAAATAGTGGCAGGGATAGTGGATGCATTGGTTGTAATTTACCAAAATTCCCTGGATTCTGGGGAGCTCCCAGCAGATTGGAAAACTGCAAATGTAACACCACTACTTTAAAAAAGGAGGCAGACACCAAGCAAGAAACTATAGACCAGTTAGCCTAACATCTGTCGTTGGGAAAATGTTGGAGTCCATTATTAAAGAAACAATAGATGGAGATTGGGAAAAGCAAAATTCGGTCAGACAGTGTCAGCATGGATTTATGAAGGGGAAGCCTTGCTTGACAAATTTGCCGGAGTTCTTTGTGGATGCAATGAAGAGGGTGGATAAAGGGGAACCAGTGGATGTGATGTATTTGGTCTTGCAGAAGGCATTTGTCAAGGTGCCACATAAAAGGTTACTGCACAAGATAAAGTTCACGAGGTTGGGGGTAATATATTAGCATGTATAGAGGATTGGCTAACGAAAAGAATACAGAGAGTCGGGATAAATGGTTCATTCTTGGGTTGGCAACCAGTAACTAGTGGGTTGCTGCAGGGATCAGTGCTGGGCTCTCAAATATTGACGATCTATATTAACGATTTGGAAGAAGGTACTGAGTGTAACGAAGCCAAGTTTGCTGACGATACAACGATGGGAGGAAAAGCAATCTGTGAGGACACAAAAAACCTGACAAAGAAAATAGACAGCCAAAATGAATGGGCAAAAATTTGTCAGATGGAGTATAATGTTGGAAAGTGTGAGGTCATGCACTTCTCTCTTTCCCATCATTTCGGTCTGTCCATGTCTTTGCCTGTCTCTGTTAGTCCCTGCCTCGAACCTGAGAAGTATTTCCATCATTTTCTGTTTTAGTCTCTATCTCTCTCTCTCTATCTGTCTCTCTCCTTGTCACTGTCTTTATCATTGTCTTTCTCTCACTCTTTCCCTCTCTCTCTGAATAGATCACACACACACACATCTCCGTCTCTGTATGTGTTTGAGTCTTTTTCTCACCCATTCTGCCTTTCCTTCTCAGTCTCACACTTTCTGTCTCTCGTTGTTTCTATCTCGGTGTCTGTCTCTCCCTGTTTGTCGGTTTGTCTGTGCCTCTCAATGTGTCTGTCGACTTCTCATGGTGTCCAGTTCTGTTCACAGCTCGATTCCTGCTCCGACAGAGCAGGTTCCCGTCAGTTCCTCGTTAGTATAGTGGTGAGTATCCCCGCCTGTCACGCGGGAGACCGGGGTTCAATTCCCCGACGGGGAGGTAGTTGTTTCAAAACATTGAATTTTACTTCTGTTTCTTGGTGGAGATACATATTAAAAATTCCAGAGCTATATCGAACTGCAAAAATACAGATAGAGGAGTTTGCCTCTTCCAGATTTTTAGCAAACGGAGACTTTTTCAGGATTCTTTGGCAGTCTGCTGCACAGAGATGGATTACTGAGTTTTTTCTGAGTAACGTTTAAAAATTCAGCGACACAGTAGTCGTGGCCGAGTGGTTAAGGCGATGGACAAGAAATCCATTGGGATTTTCCCGCGCAGGTTCGAATCATGCCAACTACGATTCTCAGCAGTTTTCATTCCATTTCACAATTTAACCAGTTCTCAGCCAAACTTATCATGAGATAAATGGAATAACGTCCCACACCTTTCAACACTGACATTTGTTTCTCATTTTTATTAATCTGCAATATTCACGATACATCCGTTTAAAAAATCGCAAAAATCAGTCAAAGTTGCAACAGTGATTCAGCCTGTCTATCCCTCGAGATGTCTAAGGCATCTGTGCATGCCCGTTGGTGCGTGTAAATTTTTGGTTATGTGTGTGTGTCTCTGTCTGTCTATCTCTATTTTTGTCTCTGTATATGTTCAACTGTCTGTGGAAATCATCACCATCAATTTGGTATGTCCTGGAACTTATACAAAACACTTGCGGAAAATAATACGGTTGTGAACTTTTGTATTGGCTTTGGTTCAGTGGCAGAATTCTCGACTGAATCAGGACTTTGTGTGTTCAAGTCGCACTCCTTGGACTTGAGCATATCATCTTGGCTAACACTCAAGTGCAGCACTTGGGGAATTTTGCAATGTTGAAGCTGTTGACCTTCCAATGAAATGTTAAATTGAAGCTCCGTCTGCACCCTCGGGTGGATATGAAAGTTCCCAGTGCATTACTCGAAACAGAGTAGGAGAGTTGCCCCCGTGTCAATATTCCTAAAAATGTTCGGAAATGCTCACTAAAAGACTATGTGCATGTGTTTGTATGTGGGGTTGGGGTTGAAGCCCAGTTTGTCACAGAGACACAAACCAAGCTCGCACAGGACCATGATAGCCGTTTGGTTAAGGCGTTGGCCTTAAACTTCAAAGGGTTTTTCCAGCGTGGGTTCTTCACCACTCCTGGTATCTATTTAATTTAACACGGATTTGCTCCCATTCTGATCAGTGATATCCGATTTTCATCGGTTGAATCAACAATTTTCTATAACTATGTGACACTCTGAACCGATAATGAAATGAAATTGTGAAATATATCTGTGTCGCTCGGTCTCTGCCTCTCTCTCTCTCTTCACAGAGCTGTGTATGTGTTTGTATGTTTGAGTCTTTGTCTCTCTCAGTCTGACTCACTCTGTCTGTCCCTGTTTCTCCGTTTGTCTCAGTCTCTCAATCTGTCTCTTTCTCACGGTGCCCACGTCTGTTCCAATGGGATTCTCTCAGATTATTTTTCTGACCGGATCTCTCTTTCCCATCATTTCGGTCTGTCCATGTCTTTGCCTGTCTCTGTTAGTCCCTGCCTCGAACCTGAGAAGTATTTCCATCATTTTCTGTTTTAGTCTCTATCTCTCTCTCTATCTGTCTCTCTCCTTGTCACTGTCTTTATCATTGTCTTTCTCTCACTCTTTCCCTCTCTCTCTTTATAGATCACACACACACACACATCTCTGTCTCTGTATGTGTTTGAGTCTTTATCTCACCCATTCTTTTTCTCACCCATTCTGCCTCTCCTTCTCAGTCTCACACTTTCTGTCTCTCGTTGTTTTTATCTCGGTGTCTGTCTCTCCCTGTTTGTCGGTTTGTCTCTGTCTCTCAATGTGTCTGTCGACTTCTCATGGTGTCCAGTTCTGTTCACAGCTCGATTCCTGCTCCGACAGAGCAGGTTCCCGTCAGTTCCTCGTTAGTATAGTGGTGAGTATCCCCGCCTGTCATGCGGGAGACCAGGATTCAATTCCCTGATGGGGAGGCAGTTGTTTCAAAATGTTAAATTTTACTTCTGTTTCTTGGTAAGATACATATTAAAAATTCCAGAGCGACATCGAACTGTGAAAATACAGGTAGAGGAGTTTGCCTCTTCCAGATTTTGAGCAAACGGAGACTTTTTCAGGATTCTTTGGCCGTCTGCTGCACAGAGATAGATGACTGATTTTTTTCTTAGTGACGTTTAAAAAGCCAGCGACACAGTAGTCGTGGCTGAGTGGTTAAGGCGATGGACTAGAAATCCATTGGATTTTTCCGCGCAGGTTCGAATCATGCCGTCTACGATTCTCAGCATTTTTCATTCCATTTCACAATTTAACCAGTTCTCTACCAAACTGATCATGAGATAAATGGAATAATGTCCCACACCTTTCAACACTGACATTTGTTTCTCATTTTTATTAATCTGCAATATTCACGATACATCCGTTTAAAAAATCGCAAAAATCAGTCAAAGTTGCGACAGTGATTCAGCCTGTCTATCCCTCGAGATGACTAAGGCATCTGTGCATGCCCGTTGGTGCGTGTAAATTTTTGGTTATGTGTGTGTGTGTCTCTGTGTCTGTCTATCTCTATTTTTGTCTCTGTATATGTGCAACTATCTGTGGAAATCATCACCATGAATTTGGTATGTCCTGGAACTTTAAAAAAATACTTGGGGAAAATAATACGGTTGTGATCTATTGTATTGGCTTTGGTTCAGTGGCAGAATTCTCGACTGAATCAGGACTTTGTGTGTTCAAGTCGCACTCCTTGGACTTGAGCATATCATCTTGGCTAACACTCAAGTGCAGCACTTGGGGAATTTTGCAATGTTGAAGCTGTTGACTTTCCAATGAAATGTTAAATTGAAGCTCCGTCTGCACCCTCGGGTGGATATGAACGGTCCCAGAGCATTACTCGAAACAGAGTAGGAGAGTTGCCCCCGTGTCAATATTCCTAAAAATGTTCGGAAATGCTCACTAAAAGACTATGTGCATGTGTTTGTATGTGGGGTTGGGGTTGAAGCCCAGTTTGTCACAGAGACACAAACCAAACTCGCACAGGACCAAGATAGCCGAGTGGTTAAGGCGTTGGCCTTAAACTTCAAATGGTGTTTCCAGCGTGGGTTTTCCCCCACTCCTGGTATCTATTTAATTTAACACGGATTTGCTCCCATTCTGATCAGTGATATCCGATTTTCATCGGTTGAATCAACAATTTTCTGTAGCTATGTGACACTCTGAACCGATAATGAAATGAAATTGTGAAATGTATCTGTGTCGCTTGGTCTCTGCCTCTCTCTCTCTCTTCACAGAGCTGTGTATGTGTTTTTATGTTTGAGTCTTTGTCTCTCTCAGTCTGTCCCTGTTTCTCCTTTTGTCTCAGTCTCTCAATCTGTCTCTTTCTCACGGTGCCCACGTCTGTTCCAATGGGATTCTCTCAGATTCTTTGTCTGACTGGCTCTCTCTTTCCCATCATTTCGGTCTGTCCATGTCTTTGCCTGTGTCTGTTAGTCCCTGCCTCGAACCTGAGAAGTATTTCCATCATTTTCTGTTTTAGTCTCTATCTCTCTCTCTATCTGTCTCTCTCCTTGTCACTGTCTTTATCATTGTCTTTCTCTCACTCTTTCCCTCTCTCTCTTAATAGATCACACACACACACATCTCTGTCTCTCAATGTGTCTGTCGACTTCTCATGGTGTCCAGTTCTGTTCACAGCTCGATTCCTGCTCCGACAGAGCAAGTATCCGTTAGTTCCTCGTTTGGATAGTGGTCACTATCCCCGCCTGTCCTTGCGGGAGACAATTGTTCAATTCCCTGACGGGGCGGCAGTTGTTTCAAAATGTTGAATTTTACTTCTGTTTCTTGGTAAGATACATATTAAAAATTCCAGAGCAACATCGAACTGTGAAAATACAGGTAGAGGAGTTTGCCTCTTCCAGATTTTGAGCAAACGGAGACTTTTTCAGGATTCTTTGGCCGTCTGCTGCACAGAGATAGATGACTGATTTTTTTCTGAGTAACGTTTTAAAAGCCAGCGACACAGTAGTCGTGGCCGAGTGGTTAAGGCGATGGACTAGAAATTCATTGGGATTTTCCGCGCAGGTTCGAATCCTGTCGACTACGATTCTCAGCATTTTTCATTCCATTTTAACCAGTTCTCTGCCAAACTGATCATGAGATAAATGGAATAACGTCCCATACCTTTCAACACTGATATTTGTTTCTCATTTTTATTAATCTGCAATATTCTCGATACATCAGTTTAAAAAATCGCAAAAATCAGTCAAAGTTGCGACAGTGATTCAGCCTGTCTATCCCTTAGATGTCTAAGGCATCTGTGCATGCCCGTTGGTGCGTGTAAATTTTTGGTTATGTGTGTGTGTGTCTCTGTGTCTGTCTATCTCTATTTTTTCTCTCTATATGTGCAATTGTCTGTGGAAATCATCACCATAAATTTGGTATGTCCTGAATCTTATAAAAAAGACTTGCGGAAAATAATACGGTTGTGAACTTTTGTGTCAGCTTTGGTTCAGTGGCCGCATTCTCGACTGAATCAGGAGTTTGTGTGTTCAAGTCGCACTCCTTGGACTTGAGCATATCATCTTGGCTAACACACAAGTGCAGCACTTGGGGAATTTTGCAATGTTGAAGCTGTTGACTTTCGGATGAAATGTTAAATTGAAGCTCCGTCTGCAACCTCGGGTGGATATGAAAGGTCCCAGAGCATTACTCGAAACAGAGTAGGAGAGTTGCCCCCGTGTCAATATTCCTAAAAATATTCGTAAATGCTCACAAAAAGACTATGTGCATGTGTTTGTATGTATGGTTGGGGTTGAAGCCCAGTTTGTCACAGAGACACAATCCAAACTCTCACAGTACCAGCATAGCCGAGTGGTTAAGCGTTGGCCATAAACTTTAAAGGGTGTTTCCAGCGTGGGTTCTTCCCCACTCCTGGTATCTATTTAATTTAACACGGATTTCCTCCCATTCTGATCAATGATATCCGATTTTCATCGGTTGTATCAACAATTTTCTGTAACTATGTGACACTCTGAACCGATAATGAAATGAAATAGTGAAATAGTGAAATCTGTGTCGCTCGGTCTCTGCCTCTCTCTCTCTCTTCACAGAGCTGTGTATGTGTTTTTATGTTTGAGTCTTTGTCTCTCTCAGTCTGACTCACTCTGTCTGTTCCTGTTTCTCCGTTTGTCTCAGTCTCTCAATCTGTCTCTTTCTCACGGTGCCCACGTCTGTTCCAATGGGATTCTCTCAGATACTTTGTTTGACTGGCTCTCTCTTTCCCATCATTTCGGTCTGTCCATGTCTTTGCCTGTCTCTGTTTGTCCCTGCCTCGAACCTGAGAAGTATTTCCATCATTTTCTTTTTTAGTCTCTATCTCTCTCCCTATCTGTCTCTCTCCTTATCACTGTCTTTATCATTGTCTTTCTCTCACTCTTTCCCTCTCTCTCTTAATAGATCACACACGAACACATCTCTGTCTCTGTTTGTGTTTGAGTCTTTTTCTCACCCATTCTGCCTCTCCTTCTCAGTCTCACACTTTCTGTCTCTCGTTGTTTCTATCTCGGTGTCTGTCTCTCCCTGTTTGTCAGTTTGTCTGTGTCTCTCAATGTGTCTGTCGACTTCTCATGGTGTCCAGTTCTGTTCACAGCTCGATTCCTGCTCCGACAGAGTAAACATCCGTCAGTTCCTCGTTAGTATAGTGGTGAGTATCCCCGCCTGTCATGCGGGAGACCGGGGTTCAATTCCCCGATGGGGAGGCAGTTGTTTCAAAATGTTGAATTTTACTTCTGTTTCTTGGTAGAGATGCATATTAAAAATTCCAGAGCGACATCGAACTGTGAAAATACAGGTGGAGGATTTTGCCTCTTCCAGATTTTGAGCAAACGGAGACTTTTTCAGGAATCTTTGACCGTCTGCTGCACAGAGATAGATGACTGATTTTTTTTCTGAGCAACGTTTAAAAAGCAAACGATACAGTAGTCGTGGCCGAGTGGTTAAGGCGATGGACTAGAAATCCATTGGGATTTTCCCACGCAGGTTCGAATCCTGCCACATACGATTCTCAGCGTTTTTCATTCCATTTCACAATTTAACCAGTTCTCTGCCAAACTGATCATGAGATAAATGGAATAACGTCCCACACCTTTCAACATTGATATTTGTTTCTCATTTTTATTAATCTGCAATATTCACGATTAAAAAATCGCAAAAATCAGTCAAAGTTGCGACAGTGATTCAGCCTGTCTATCCCTCGAGATGTCTAAGGCATCTGTGCATGCCCGTTGGTGCGTGTAAATTTTTGGTTATGTGTGTGTGTCTCTGTGTCTGTCTATCTCTATTTTTGTCGCTGTATATGTGCAATTGTCTGTGGAAATCATCACCATGAATTTGGTATGTCCTGGAACTTATACAAAACACTTGGGGAAAATAATACGGTTGTGAACATTTGTATCGGCTTTGGTTCAGTGGCAGCATTCTCGACTGAATCAGGAGTTTGTGTGTTCAAGTCGCACTCCTTGGACTTGAGCATATCATTTTTATAAGTTCCAGGACATACCAAATTCATGGTGATGATTTCCACAGACAATTGCACATACACAGAGACATATATAGAGATAGAGAGACACAGACACACATACACACATAACCAAAAATTTGCACGCACCAACGGGCATGCACAGATGCCTTCGTCATCTCGAGGGATAGACAGGCTGAATCACTGTCGCAACTTTGACTGATGTTTGCGATTTTTGAAATGGATGTATCGTGAATATTGCAGATTAATAAAAATGAGAAATAAATGTGAGTGTTGAAAGGTGTGGGACCTTATTCCATCTATCTCAGGATCAGTTTGGCAGAGAACCGGTTAAATTGTGAAATGGAATGAAAAATGCTGAGAATCGTAGTCGGCAGGATTCGAACCTGCGCGGGATAACCCAATGGATTTCTAGTCCATCGACTTAACCACTCGGCCACGACTACTGTGTCGCTGCCTTTTTAAACGTTACTCAGAAAAAACTCAGTCATCCATCTCTGTGCAGCAGACGGCCAAAGACTCCTGAAAAATTCTCCCTTTGCTAAAAATCTGGACGAGGCAATCTCCTCTACCTGTATTTTTACAGTTCGATATTGCTCTGGAACTTTTTAATATGAATCTCTTCCAAGAAACAGAAGTAAAATTCTACATTTTGAAACAACTGCCTCCCCGTCGGGGAATTGCACCTCGGTCTCCCGCGTGACAGGCGGGGATACTCACCACTATACTAAAGAGGAACTGACGTGTGCCAGTTCTGTCAGAGCAGGAATCGAGCTACTGTGAACAGAACTGGACACCATGAGAAGTCGACAGACACATTGAGAGACAGAGACAAAACGACAAACAGGGAGAGACAGACAGCGAGATAGAGACAACGAGAGACAGAAAGTGTGAGACTGAGAAGGAGAGGCAGCCTGAGTGAGAAAAAGACTCAAACATATACATATACAGAGATGTGTGTGTGTGATCTATGAAGAGAGAGAGGGAAAGAGTGATAGAAAGACAATGATAAAGACAGTGACAAGGAGAGAGACAGATGGAGAGAGAGCGATCGAGACTAAAACAGAAAATGATGGAAATACTTCTCAGCTTACAGGCAGGGACTAACAGAGACAGGCAAAGGCATGGACAGACCGAAATGATGGGAAAGAGAGAGCCAGTCAGACAAAGAGTCTGATAGAATCCAATTGGAACAGACGTGGCACCGTGAGAAAGAGACAGATTGAGAGACAGAGACAAACAGAGAAAGAGGGACAGACAGAGTGAGTCAGACTGAGAGAGACATAGACTCAAACATACAAACACATACACAACTCTCTGAAGAGAGAGAGAGAGGCAGAGACAGAGCGACACAGATATATTTCACAATTTCATTTCATTATCGGTTCATAGTGTCACATTGTTACAGAAAATTGCTGATTCACCGATGAAAATCCGGTCTCACTGATCAGAATGGGAGGAAATCCGAGTTAAATTAAACAGATACCAGGAGTGAGGTACGAAACCACTCGAGAAAAAACCCCATTGAATTTTAAGGCCAGCGCCTCAACCACTCGGCTATCCTGGTCCTGTAAGTACCTGCATTCCACTCTGTCAGAATCTGGACTTCAACCCCAACCCCACATACAAACACATGCACATCGGCTTTCAGTGAGCATTTACGAACATTTTTAGTAATATTGAGACGGGGGCAACTCTCCTATTCTTAGTCGAGTACTGCACTGGGATATTTTCTTTCATATCCACCCGAGGGTGCAGACGGAGCTTCAATTTAACATTTCATCCGAAAGTCAACAGCTTCAACATTGCAAAATTCCCCAAGTGCTGCACTTGAGTGTTAGGCAAGATGATAATGCTCAAGTCTGAGAAGTGCGACTTGAACACACAAACTCCCGATTCAGTCGAGAGTGCTGCCACTGAACCAAAGCCGATACAAAAGTTCACAACCTTATTATTTCCCCCAAGTCTTTTTTATAAGTTCCAGGACATACCAAATTCATGGTGATGATTTCCACAGACAGTTGCACATACACAGAGACATATATAGAGATTGACAGACACAGAGACACAAACACACATAACCAAAAATTTGCACGCACCAACGGGCATGCACAGATGCCTTCGTCATCTTGTGGGATAGACAGGCTGAATCACTGTCGCAACTTTGACTGATGTTTGCGATTTTTGAAACGGATGTATCGTGAATATTGCAGATTAATAAAAATGAGAAATAAATGTGAGTGTTGAAAGGTGTGGGACGTTATTCCATCTATCTCAGGATCAGTTTGGCAGAGAACCGGTTAAATTGTGAAATGGAATGAAAAATTCTGAGAATCGTAGTCGGCAGGATTCGAACCTGCACGGGATAACCCAATGGATTTCTAGTCCATCGACTTAACCACTCGGCCACGACTACTATGTGGCTGCCTTTTTAAACGTTACTCAGAAAAAACTCAGTCATCCATCTCTGTGCAGCAGACGGCCAAAGACTCCTGAAAAATTCTCCGTTTGCTAAAAATCTGGACGAGGCAATCTCCTCTACCTGTATTTTTACAGTTCGATACTGCTCTGGAACTTTTTAATATGAATCTCTTCCAAGAAACAGAAGTAAAATTCTACATTTTGAAACAACTGCCTCCTCGTCGGGGAATTGCACCTCGGTCTCCCGCGTGACAGGCGGGGATACTCTCCACTATACTAAAGAGGAACTGACGTGTGCCAGTTCTGTCAGAGCAGAAATCGAGCTACTGTGAACAGAACTGGACACCATGAGAAGTCGACAGACACATTGAGAGACAGAGACAAAACGACAAACAGGGAGAGACAGACAGCGAGATAGAGACAACGAGAGACAGAAAGTGTGAGACTGAGAAGGAGACGCAGACTGAGTGAGAAAAAGACTCAAACATATACATATACAGAGATGTGTGTGTGTGATCTATTAGAGAGAGGGAAAGAGTGATAGAAAGACAATGATAAAGACTGTGACAAGGAGAGAGACAGATGGAGAGAGAGCGATAGAGACTAAAACACAAAATGATGGAAATACTTCTCAGCTTACAGGCAGGGACTAACAGAGGCAGGCAAAGACATGGACAGACCGAAATGATGGGAAAGAGAGAGCCAGTCAGACAGAATCCCATTGGAACAGACGTGGCACCGTGAGAAAGAGACAGATTGAGAGACAGAGACAAACAGAGACAGACAAAGACTCAAACATACAAACAAAAACACAACTCTCTGAAGAGAGAGAGAGAGAGGCAGAGACAGAGCGACACAGATACATTTCACAATTTCATTTCATTATCGGTTCAGAGAGTCACATTGTTACAGAAAATTGCTGATTCACCGATGAAAATCCGGTCTCACTGATCAGAATGGGAGGAAATCCGTGTTATATTAAACAGATACCAGGAGTGAGGTACGAACCCACTCGAGAAAAACGCATTGAATTTTAAGGCCAGCGCCTTAACCACTCGGCTATCCTGGTCCTGTGAGAGTTTGGATTGTGTCTCTGTGACAAACTGGTCTTCAACCCCAACCCCATATACAAACATATGCACCTCGTCTTTTCGTGAGCATTTACCAACATTTTTAGGAATATTGACACGGGGGCAAATCTCCTACTCTGTTTCGAGTAATACACTGGGACCTTTCATATCCACCCGAGGTTGCAGACGGACCTTCAATTTAACATTTTATCCGAAAGTCAACAGCTTCAACATTGCAAAATTCCCCAAGTGCTGCACTTGAGTGTTATAGCAATACTAAAAGTAGGAAACACTTATGTAAAGTTCCTGGTGGATACCGGCGCCACTATGTCCTCTGTACCGCCCTCTGTGGGATTACCCGTAAGCAACACCACTGTTTTAAGCATGGGTGTGGCCGGCGTCCCCTTGAAAGATTTTTTATCCGAACCTACTAAATTGACAATTGAAGGACAACAAGTTAATGACGAAACCCTGATAGTCTCTAAGACAACCCCTCTCCCTCTATTAGGAAGACAGACTTTGTGCAAACTAGGAGCCACAATATATTGCACAAAGGAAGGGATGTTTATGGAGATCCCTCCAAATAACATTCATCAGTTCTTTAATGGGATAGAAAGAGAGAAAGAGGAAAAGAATGAAGAAAGTGCTGCCCTTTATAGTTGGCAACTGAGTGGCAACTTCTACTCCCCCCTGATAAAAGAGGCAGTGGAAAACTTAAAGATTAAAATTGACCCTAATATTAAAGAGTTATTGTATATCATCTTAACAAGCTTTGAGGCAGTTCAGCTTCACTGTACAGCCTGGTATACTCGACACAGGGCTGAAGACTATCAGCGCTTTGTGCAACCGTTCTTAAATAAAAACGAAGTAATAGAAGCTACTCCCCACATTTATTTCGGATCTGAAGGGTTGGGGGTGGCCGTGGAGCTAACAGCCTTACAACAAAAACGATTTAAAGAAGAAAATACGACACCCCATCTGACATTGGCTGTAAAGCCCCCAGCAAAACCTAAAGACATGGGCAGGATGATCTTAGACATAGAAGAGAAAAGACAGCGACCAGGTTATCAACCATGGGCGATGATAGAACTGCAGGATATACGGCTAGAATTTATCACCCGTGACAGAGGAATTCTCCACTGGGAGAGAAAAGGGCACGATGCTACGTTTGAAAAACAGCAACCCCCCGGACAAACTAGCCCTAACATACCAATGGCACTGAGTCAAGTGTCCCCCGAACTCTGGGCTAAACATAAAAACCATGTTGGACAAGTCTATTCTGCGGTGCCCCATAGGGTACAGTTGATAAAAAATGCTGTATTGCCAAGTATAAGGCAGTACAGACTGCCACCGGAGGCGGAAGAAGGGATAGAGCCAGTCATCTTAGCACTGTTAGAGCAAGGCGTCCTGAAAAAGACACAGAGCCCGTGTAATACGCCGATACTGCCTATCCCGAAGATTAATAGACCAAATGAGTGGAGATTTGTACAAGATCTAAGAGCTATAAATAAGATAGTAGTCCCTATCACCCCTGTGGTACCGGACACCAACATCATACTATCCGCTATCCCACCCACAGCGACTGTCTTTACTGTAGTAGATCTGTGTTCGGCATTCTTCTCCATCCCTTTAAAGGAGGAAAGTCAATATTTGTTTGCCTTCACGTATAAGAAGCAACAGTATACGTGGACTAGGCTGCCCCAGGGATATACCGAAAGCCCCGCAGTTTATGCGGCAGCCGTAAAAAGAGACCTCGAGGACTGCTCATTATCAGATCAGTCGGTGCTATTACAATACGCTGACGATCTGCTCGTGGCCTCCAGCCACGGGTTTGAATGTATGCAAGACTCTATAAAGCTTTTACAGCACCTATGTGAAAGAGGGCATCGGGTTTCACTGCAAAAGTTACAATTCTGCCAAGTCCAAGTGCAGTACCTAGGGTTTCGTATATCCCAGGGGCAGAGGCAGCTGGGACCTGAAAAAATTCAAACCATCCAAAACACCCCCACACCAAGGACAAAGAAGGATGTTTTATCTTTTCTAGGGATGGTGGGATACTGTAGACAATGGATCCCCGACTATCGGGAATGGGATGCGGCTCTACGATCAGCTGCCCTAAAAGAAGCCCCACCTAAAGTGGAATGGACCCCTGAGAGGGAAGAAGCATTTAAACAGTTAAAAAATGCTATTACTAACGCTCCAGCATTGGGACTTCCGAACTATTCGAAACCTTTTCAAATGTATGTGACTGAAAAAGAAGGATTCGCAACAGCAGTGTTAACCCAAGAACATGGTGGGGGAAATAGACCAGTTGCTTATTATTCGGTAATGCTCCCCCCAGTAGTACGAGGAATGCCTGCTTGTCTGCGTGCTGTAGCCGCTACTGCGGTCATGGTGGAAAAATCAGTACCAATTGTATTGGACTATCCGTGCACTGTTATCACCGCGCATGCGGTGCTGTTATTGTTGAATTCCGCAGCAACTCAGCATTTCACAGCATCCCGAAGGACAGGCTACGAGGTGCTGCTGTTGTCACACCCTAACTACACTTTTCGCCGTGCGCCTGCAGTAAACCCTGCTGTTTTTGTTCCTACCAGCTCCACTAGAGAAATAGAGGACCCAGACCAGCACGACTGTCTGTCAACAGTGGAGATGGCTACCATGCCTAGACCAGATTTGCTTACGGAACCAATGGACAATCCCGATCTCATTATTTATACAGATGGGTCGTCTCACAGACCATCAGACAATTTGCTCCTGGCAGGCTATGCTATTGTGAACCCATATGAAATTGTTGAGGCATTTGCCTTGCCCCCCGGAACCTCGGCACAGGCAGCTGAATTGTTCGCCCTAACTAGAGCATGTATATTAGCTAAAAATCAATCTGCTAATATATATACCGATTCAAGATATGCATTTGGTGTAGTCCATGATTTTGGACAACTATGGAAAAACAGAGGCTTCATCACCTCTGGCGGGAAGCATATTAAGCACTCACAATTAGTGCTTAACCTGATAGATGCCATTCAATTGCCAAAAAGGGTTGCTGTTATTAAATGCGCAGCCCACACAACTGGTGAAGATGAAGTATCAATAGGAAATAGGAGGGCCGACGAGGCGGCCCGACGAGCCGCTTTGGAACAGACGTGCTGCCTACAGGCAGCCTCAGTCTCCCCTCTGCCAACACTGAGCGCCCAACAACTTGAAATAGCACAGCAACAAGTTACAGTGCAGGAAAGAAAAACATGGGAGAAACAAGGATGTTTTTAAAAAAATAATATCTGGACCCATCCTGACGGACGAACTGTATGTCCCAGGTCTTTGTTTTTGCCCTTGTCTCGCCTAGCTCATGGTCAGGCTCACATGGGCAAAGGAGGGATGATACATGCTATCAATGCGCAATGGTATGCACCAGGAATAACAGTAATAATTGAGAAAATTGCTAAAACCTGCCAAATTTGCCAACAAAACAATAGAGGAAAGACGCCTGCAGAATATGACCATCTACCCCAACCAAGCATGCCCTTTGAAAATTTGCAAATTGATTTTGTCCACATGCCTCCAGTATTAGGCTTTAAGTATCTATTAGTAATAGTAGATATGTTTACAAGGTGGGTAGAGGCATATGCAACAAGGAAGGATGATGCCCGAACAGTAGTGAAGATCCTATTTAAAGAAATAGTGCCAAGATATGGGATACCTATGGGAATCAACAGTGACAGAGGAACACATTTTACAGGAAAAATAGTGCAGAATCTAGCCGAAGCGCTAGGTTTCCAGTGGAAATTGCACATACCGTATCAACCTCAGTCCTCAGGCATGGTGGAAAGAGTCAATGGAGTGATAAAGTCCACCCTTACTAAAGTATGTCAAGAAACAGGACTAAAATGGCCAGATGCCCTTCCATTGGTACTATATACCATAAGAAACCAAAAGAACCGAAATACTGGTTTGACACCCCATGAAGCCTTATTAGGAAGGCCAATGCCTACTGGTGTGAAACCGCCACTAGGAGCAGAAAAGGTAGCATTAATTTGGAATGACGAAAAGTCGCTAAAATATGCTCAGGCCATGTGTGAAATAGCGAGAAGCCTGCATGAGCGAATAAAACAGACCCAAGTACCTCCGTCAGAGGGAAACATGCACCCTTTCAGGCCGGGAGAGCAAGTATTAGTGAAAACTCTAAACAAGGAATCTTTTTCTCCTAGGTGGAAGGGACCATATCAGATAATCCTCACAACAAGAACCGCCCTGAAACTGGAAAAACATCCAAATTGGATACACGCCACCCGATGTAAATACTACCTTCCAGACGAAACACAGCAAGAAGAAGAAATACCGAGCTAGGGCGGACACACCCCGAAAAGAACTGTACTCATCCCCTTTTGTTTCTACCGAGCCAGGCTGGACTAAGAGCATAATACCCCGAAGTATCAAGCTAGATGTCAGAACTTGCCTGCATACCAATTTGGGTCTTTATCTTGTGGATCACTGTTACTATTGTACTAGTAAGCTATTATTTTAACGAATTGGTTCAGGAGCATTATAGAAGAAAACAAAGGGAGGAAGATGAGGAAGGACTCCTGGCAAAACTATCAGGGGACACTGGGTATGTTAATCCTTCTGGCAGTGGGAAGAGTTAAAACAGAAGAAAGGTTTATAAAAGAAGGTAAAATATGGAAAGGAGAAATGGCCTGGGGCACGATTGACAAAGCAGGACAGCAGGACACTTATGTATGTTCGGAAAAAGAGGATTGCAAAGTGGGGAACTTCACAGTAAGGTGTGAGGCCTGCGGAATAGGGGTGGACCCAAGATCAGGGGAAGTGAAAATAACCAGTGAGGAAGGATTTAACATAACCTTGAAATGGAAGGTACATATGACATGCCTGACCAGCAAGGAAATAGCTGAGAGCCAAGAAACTAATGGCACGTTTTGTGACCCCGAAGAAGATTGTCATTTTAAAATAGAAAACAGAGGATGGGTAAAGTGCATGAACCATACAAAAATACTACATGGGGGAACCTATATTAAACAGTGGACACATAATAAAAATAGGCATTCCCCCAGAGATCCGGGCCATTTAAAACGGATATTGACCACCTGCATATCGGTAGTAAGATCCCCAGGTATAGTAAATTTAACCATACAAATCCTATATCCGCTAAGGGAGAGGGATGGTTGCAACACGACCAGTGTTGGAGTCACACTGGACCGATCCTTGAGAAAAAAGCGAGACGTGCTGGGAACTGTATTAGGTGGGGTAGGAGTAGGAATGGGAGCCTTGAACACAATAGATATAGAGACCCTGCAAAACAAAATCCAGGTTGTAGGAGGACTAATAGGAGAAAGTATAGAGTTGAGAAACGCGTGGGATGAAGGGCTACAGCAACTACAGGTATCTGGCTACATAACAGACAAAATGACGTGGAGGCAAAGTAAAGAAATAGAAAAGGAAATCGAAAACCTGATGAAGGAACAGAAAGGGGTAAATTGGTACACCAGCTGCATGTTTAAGGAGACTATCAGACAGTTATTGAGAGCCGAGTTAGAAAGGAAAATACTATCTTTCCACGCTGAGACCTGGGAAAGATTACTGGGAATCAATAAGTTTCCAGATCTTGCCCTCAAACCTCAAGAAAAATACACTAGCTGTGATATAGACGGATGTAATATCACAATGGAAATAATAAGTATGACTAAGAAGGAAATTTGGTGTCAGTATCAAGTAATACCCCAATTATTCGGACAGAACTTTTGGTATCCAAAATTTAAAGGGGACTGGGTCGATGAAAGGAATCTAACACATCATGACAGGGGATGTGTTAAATGGCCATTCGGGATGGTTTGTCCTTACCGAACCGCCATCCACGAACCATGTTCTTTACAGCACTCGACAGGAATATGCAAGTGGGAACTAAAACAAGCTAATGACACAGAGGTCTCAGAGATAGGCCAAAACGAAGTTTGCCTAACAGGAAATAAACCCGTCTACTTAGACGGGATTTTATATATACCTCCTATTAATATTTGTGTGAAAGGAGTTTACACTCTATATAACCCAGAAGAAAAAAGAACTTATACTTTTGGACAGTGGAAAAATGTGGAGAAGTATTTAACGGTGCACAGAATTGAACCATTACCACCTACAATTAATTTAACCCGACTGCATAATCTAATACAAAATGACAAAGAAATAGAAAAGGCATTGTCCAAGCGGGGCAGAGATATTCACCAATTTGAGATAGAAATGAGTTTTAAAAAGGGACAATTAGTACGAATAGCAAACACAGTTACCTCTATAACAGCGCATCACTGGTGGGATATATTCCTAGGCTGGTCCCCCAGGGCAACAGCGGTATTAAAACTGGCAATACACCCGATAGTAGTACTTGGTGTAATTTTGCTGATTCTGCTGCTAATTGTCTGTGGAATGGGGCTGAAAGCAAGATCCCTGTTAGGACAAGTAATGAACCTAGTAGAAAAAATAGAGCAGAAAAATGTGATCGTGAAAGGAAGGTTAAACAGAATAGAGGGACAGTTAGATGACTATAATGAAAAAGAATGTTTAGAATGAGACCTTACCCCGAGGGGTATGAGCCTCCCTTTTCTTTCTAAGAAGGAAAGCATGTTGATCATTAAAGATAAAAGATCAACAAGGAGGGAGTTGTGGAAGAACTTTAGTTCACGATATAGGAAGGGGTTAAATTTCTCTTTTCCTTTTAGTAAGTTTAATTCTGTGCTGAGACTGCAGAATCCTGCAAGGCCAGAAAATACTTGATGTCTCTTCTTTGTTAGAAAAGAACAGATAACATGAAAGCTGTACATCTGGTATTTGTATATGTTAAGATACCCCCATTGCCTGGACAAACTGATTTCTCTGATAAGAGGGGCTTTTAGTGATGATCTTGCTGACCCTCGAAAAGATTGAATAATGACGTGACAAGATACTGTTGGGCTGTGTAAACTGACCTTTGTGCCCTGTTTAGAATTGGTAATGTTCCTGAATTGTCAATTGTAGAGATAAAATTCCTTTTTTTTCTGTATAAAGATGGAACAAGTTTCTATAGAATTTCAGAGTATTGCCTTGGTAAGGACCAAGCAGCTCTCCGAGATATCTCGCCTGTACATATTAAAAGAATCTCTTGAAGCAAGACTCTGAAATCTCCGCTTGAGTTACTTTAACTTAGAAATTTCCTCGACAGTACTCTATACCTGTATTCTTGAAGCCCGGTGTCTCGTGTGACTTGTAACCGCTTTGTCAACCTACCCTGCCCACCTTCAACGATTTGCACACATATACAGCTAGCTCTCTCTGTTCATGCACCCACTTTAGGATTATATCCTTCAGTTAACATTAAAACAGCCCCTGAGCTCAGGACTGGGTCACTGGTAACACAAACTCGGTTCTAAACACAGGACTCGGCCTCTGTTAACATTACCCCGGCCCCTGGTCGCAGGAGTCAGCCTCTGTTAACATGAACCCGGTCCCTGAACTCAGGACTGGGTCTCCGCTAACATGAACGCGGCTCTGAGCACAGAAATCGATCTCTGTTAATATGAAACCGGCCCTCTGAGCACAGAACTCGGTCTCTGTTAACATGACCTCGGCTCCTTTAACACAGGACTCGTCTTTTCATCAGAAATGATAGAATAGTTACAACGCAGAAGGAGGCCATTCTGCCAGATAAGCCGGTACCGGGTTTCTGCCAGATCATAGAAACATAGAAACATAGAAAACAGGTGCAGGATTAGGTCATTCGGTCCTTCGAGCCAGCACCGCCATTCAATGAGTTCATGGCTGAACATGCAACTTCAGTACCCCATTGCTGCTTTCTCGCCATAGCCCTTGATCCCCCTAGTAGTAAGGACTACATCTTACTCATTTTTGAATATATTTAGCGAATTGGCCTCAACAACTTTCTGTGGTAAAGAATTCCACAGGTTCACCACTCTCTGGGTGAAGAAGTTTCTCCTCATCTCGGTCCTAAATGGCTTACCCCTTATCCTTAGACTGTGACCCCTGGTTCTGGACTTCCCCAACATTGGGAACATTCTTCCTGCATCTAAACTGTCTAATCCCGTCAGAATTTTAAACGTTTCAATGAGATCCCCTCTCATTCTTCTGAAATCCAGTGAATACAAGCCCAGTTGATTTAATCTTTCTTGATATGTCAGTCCCGCCATCCCGGGAATCAGTATGGCGAACCTTCGCTGCACTCCCTCAATAGCAAGAATGCCCTTCCTCAAGTTAGGAAACAGAAACTGTCCACAATACTTTGGTGTGGCCTCATCAAGGCCCTGTACAACTGTAGTAAAACCTTTCTGCCCTGTACTCAAATTCCCTCGCTATGAAGGCCAACATGCCATTTGCATTCTTAACCGCCTGCTGTACCTGCATGCCAACCTTCAATGACTTATGTACCATGACACCCAGGTCTCGTTGCACATAACCTTTTCCTAATCTGTCATCATTCAGATAATAGTCTGTCTCTCTGTTTTTACAACCAAAGTGGATACCCTCACATTATACTTCATCTGCCATGTATTTGCCCACTCACCTAACCTATCCAAGTAACTCTGCAGCCTCATAGCATCCTCCTCGCAGCTCACACTACCACCCAACTTAGTGTCATCAGCAAATTTGGAGACAGTACATTTAATCCCCTCGTCTAAATCATTAATGCACAGTGTAAATAGCTGAGGCCCCAGCACAGAACCTTGCAGTACCCCACTAGTCACTGCCTGCCATTCTGAAAAGTCCCCATTTACTCCTACTCTTTGCTTCCTGTCTGCCAACCAGTTCTCAATCCAAGTTAGCACACTACACCCAATCCCATGTGCTTTAACTTTGCACGTTAATCTCTTGTGTGGGACTTTGTAAAAAGCCTTCTGAAAGACCAAATATACCACATCAACTGGTTCTCCCTTGTCCACTCTACTGGAGACAGCCTCAAAAAATAAGAAATCTGATGGTTGGGAATTGAACCCGGGTCAACTGCTTGGAAAGCAACTATGTTTACCACTGCACCTCTATGACACAAAGTACGTCGAAGGTACCTGGGTGAGGGAATTGAGTTACATGGAGAGACTGGACAAGCTGTGGTTGCTCTCCTCAGAACATGGAAGTTGGAAAAGTGACGAGATTGAGGTGTTCAAAATGTAGCTAGCTCCACTACCCCGTCCTTTCCCCGTATCTTTGCAGTTTTTTTTTTCCTTCGGGTTCTTATCCAACTCCATTTTGAAGGCAGTGATTGAAACTACCTCCATTCCCTTTCAGGCAGTGCATTCTAGATTCTAATCACTAGCTGGATAAAAAATGTTTATCCTCATGTAGCCTTTGGTTCTTCTGCCAATCACGTTAAATCACCTGTCCTCTGATTCTCCACCATTCTGCCAATGGGAATAGTTTCTCTCTAACTACTTTGTGCAGACCGCTCATAATTTTGAACACCTCAATCCAGTCACTTTTCCAACTTCCATGTTCTTCTGAGGAGAACAACCACAGTATGTCCAGTCTATCCATGTAACTCAATTCCCTCACCCAGGAACCTTTGACGTACATTGTTTCTGCACCTTCCCTAAGGCGTTAACAGCCTTCGTAAAATAGTTGTCCAGAATTGGAGACAATAATCCAGTCGAGGCCGAACCAGTGTTTCATAAAAGGTATGTCAAAGCTTCCATGCTTTTGTACTCTATGCCTCTATTTTGAAGCCCAGTATCTTTTGACGCTTTCTCAACCTGCTCTGCCATCTTCAACGATTTATGCACATATAGCCCCTGGTCTCGCTATTCATGCACCTCCTGTAGAATTGTCCCCTTAAGCTAACATGAAGCCGGCCCCTGACCAAAGTTTTCGGCCTCTGCTAAAATGAACCTGGCCACTTAACATACAACTCAGCCTCTGTTAACATGAACCAGCCCGTGAACTGCAGGGTTTGACACGATTTGCCGAATCATTTAACCTCATTTAAAGGTCTATATCCATTTTGAGCCTCCTTGCATCCTGCCCACAACTTACCTTCCCACGTCACATTGTTTCATCAGAAAACTTGGATATATTTCTGCACGTCTCCTCATTTAGTCATTGATGTAGATTTGAAATTGCTCAAGCCAAAGCATTGGTCTTCTTGGTAATCCACAAGTTGCAACCAGCCATTCAGAAAAACACCTGTTTATTCCTGCTCTCCTTTCCAGCCGTGGCTCGGTAGGCAGCACACTCCCCTCTGAATCAGAGCTTCTGGCTTCAAGTCCCACACCAAATAGTTCAGCACAAAACTCTAGGCTGAAGCAGTGTTGAATTGTTGGCGTTGCCGTCTTTCAGATGAGACAATAAACTGAGGCCCCTGCTGTGCTCTCAGGTGTATGTAAAAGATCCCACAGCACTGAATAGGGGAATATTCCCCGTTGTTCTTGCCAATATGTATTCCTTAGTAAATATCCCGTAAAACAGATTATCTCGACATTGCACATTGATGTTTGCGAGAGATTGCTGTGTGAAATTGGCTGCCGTGTTTCCTACAATACAACAATAACTACACTTCAAAAGTCCTTTATTGACTGTAAAATTCTTTGTGATGTCCGGTGTTCATGAAGCGTGTTCTCTAAATGCAAGTCTTTATTTTTCATTTTTACTGGCCGTAAGCAATCCTCAATCCATGCTACATTTTGCAATTGCATGATCCCTAATCCTGTGTAAAAACCTCTTGTGTGGCAACTTATTGAATGCCTTATGGAAGTGCAAATATACTACATCCACCGGTTCTGCCTTATCTACCCCTTAAAAAACATGAATATATTTGTCAAACACTATTTTCCTTTCATTAAACAATTTTGGCTCTACCTAACTTTTTTGAGTTTTTCCAAGTGCCATGTTGCTATGCCCTTAATATTAGATTCTTGCATGTTCCCTATTCCTGATGTCAGGCTAACCAGTTTATGGTTTCCTGTTTTCTCTCTCCCTCCTTTCTTGTATAGCCGGGATATATTTTCCTCCTTCCAATCCACTGGTACCGTTCTAGATTCTGGGGAATCAATGCATCCACTATCTCTGCAGCCACCTCTTTTAGAGCCCTATGAGGTAGGCCGTCAGGTCCAGGGGATTGTCGTCTTTCAGTCCATTAATTTCTCCAATACTTTTACTTTACTGATAATAAATACTTTAAGTTCCTCACTATAAATACACATTTGATTCCCTACAATTTCCGTTATGATCTTTGTGTCTTCTACTGTGAAGACACACAAAAAACATTTGTAGAAACCCTCTGCGATTTTCTTATTGCAATTAACATTTCTCATGTGTCTGCCTCTCAGGGACCCACGTTTAATTTCGCTCATATTTTTTTTCCATACTTACAAAAGCTTTTAATATCTTTTAAAGTTCATTTCTGGTTAACTCTCATAATTTATATTCTCCCTGTTCATCAATTTATTACTCATCATTGCTGATATTTAAAACCTTTCCAATCTTTATGGTTATTAGTAGTTCTTGAAACACTATAAGCCTCTTCTTTTAACCAAGTACTATCCATAACTTGTTTAGTTCGTCATGGTTGTCGTGATTTTCCAATGGAGTTTCTTCCCGTACGTTATGTATACTCGTTGACAATCATGAATTATTTATTTAAATATTGTCCACTTCATCTTCCGTCATATTTTTTAATCTAATTACTAGAATGTATCTCAGCCAACTCGCATCTAAATGGCATTGTTTAAATTTAAGACTGATGTTTCGGACTTAACATGGAATACTATCATAATTTGATCACTCTTCCCCAGATGATACTTCACTAGAAGATTACTAATTAACCCTGCCTCTTCACACAATGCTAGATATAAAATAACCTGTTCCTTTTTGGTTCATCGACACATTGTTCTAGTAAACTCTCTCGAATGCATTCCAAGAACTCATCCTTCAAGTACTTTTTGCCAATGTGTTTCTCACAGTCCATATGAAGATTAATAATCATTCACAATTTATACATTGTCCACTACTATTAGTACTCTCAGTGCAGCTATAAAGTACTCCCACCACTGTTTACTGCCCTTTGTTTCATCCGACCTCCACCCATACTGAACCCACATTCTGATGTTCTGAGCTAAGAGTCTTTCTCCCTATTGCCTTTACCTCTTCCTTTAATATCAGTGCTACCGCAACTCCTTGGACTGATCATCCATGCTGGAGAAATAAAGTCATTTCTGTATACTGAAATGACATGTGCAAACTCGAAGCATGTTGGAAGAATCAGCAATGGAAAGAGTTTGACTAACATTGGTAAGATGTTTGGTGTCAACGTTGTGATATATATCTACGACATGACATGAATCTGATAAATCGGTGGGTCACTGGTCAGAATCTGTTTTACACACAGATGGGGATCGACTCCAAACACATCCTGTTCCTGCGGCTGTTTGTATCCCTGGTAAAATAAATGGGAATATTGTCTCTCAGTGACTCACTGTGACTCCCATCGTTATCGTTCATCTAGGAAAGCGGTTATCTGGGAGTACCTGACTGAAGTAGAGTTAACATGTCAGAGTCATATTTTATGCTCTTATCCTTCATAAAGGCTTCTCGAAGCAGCAAAGAATGTCATCTTCCAGTCCAGATGGCTTCCGAAGTTGGTCCTTGCAGATGACATGGGGCAACTTCTAACGCAGCAGGTACAGAGGGTACACAACAAAGATATTTAAGGACATTTCAGTCACACAGCGGCGTGCCTGAGTGGTGGTGACAAATGAGGGAAAGACAGCGGATGGGCATGGTAGGTGTTCTAAATTCAGGAACCTTCCTATTATTGGTAATTGAATCCTTCCCAGGACGAACATTTAGTTAACATAGAAACATAGAAACATAGAAAAATAGGTGCAGGAGTAGGCCATTCGGCCCTTAAAGCCTGCACCGCCATTCAATGAGTTCATGGCTGAACATGCAACTTCAGTATCCCCTTCCTGCTTTCTCGCCAAACCTCTTGATCCCCCTAGTAGTAAGGACCATGACACCCAGGTCTCGTTGCACCTCTCCTTTTCCTAACCTGTCACCATTCAGATAATAGTCTGTCTCTCTGTTTTTACCACCAAAGTGGATAACCTCACATTTATCAACATTATATTTCATCTGCCATGCATTTGCCCACTCACCTAACCTATCCAAGTCACTCTGCAGCCTCATAGTATCCACCTCGCAGCTCACACTGCCACCCAACTTAGTGTCATCAGCAAATTTGGAGATACTACATTTAATCCCCTCGTCTTAATCATTAATGTACAGTAATGCACAGAACCTTGTGGTACCCCACTAGTCACTGCCTGCCATTCTGAAAAGTACCCATTTACTCCTACTCTTTGCTTCCTGTCTGACAACCAGTTCTCAATCCATGTCAGCACACTACCCCCAATCCCATGTGCTTTAACTTTGCACATTAATCTCCTGTATGGGACCTTGTCGAAAGCCTTCTGAAAGTCCAAATATACCACATCAACTGCTTCTCCCTTGTCCACTCTACTGGAAACATCCTCAAATATTTCCAGAAGATTTGTCAAGCATGATTTCCCTTTCACAAATACATGCTGACTTGGACCTATCATGTCACCTCTTTCCAAATGTGCTGCTATGACATCCTTAATAATTGATTACTTCATTTTACCCACTACTGAGGTCATGCTGACCGGTCTATAATTCCCTGTTTTATCTCCCCCTCTTTTTTTAAAAAGTGGGGTTACATTGCCTACCCTCTACTCGATAGGAACTGATCCAGAGTCAATGGAATGTTGAAAAATGACTGTCAATGCATCCGCTATTTCCAAGGCCACCTCCTTAGGTACTCTGGGATGCAGTCCATCAGGCCCTGGAGATTTATCGGCCTTCAATCGCATCAATTTCCCCAACACAATTTCTCGACTAATAAGGATTTCCCTCAGTTCCTACTCCTTAATAGACCCTCTGACCCCTTTTATATCCGGAAGGTTATTTGTGTCCTCCTTAGTGAATACCGAACCAAAGTACTTGTTCAATTGGTCTGCCATGTCTTTGTTCCCCGTTATGACTTCCCCTGATTCTGACTGCAGGGGACCTACGTTTTTCTTTACTAACCTTTTTATCTTTACATAACTGTAGAAACTTTTGCAATCCGTCTTAATATTCCCTGCAAGCTTTTTCTCGTACTCCATTTTCCCTGCCCTAATCAAACCTTTGTCCTCCTCTGCTGAGTTCTAAATTTCTCCCAGTCCCCAGGTTCGCTGCTATTTCTGGCCAATTTCTATGCAACTTCCTTGGCTTTAATATTATCCCTGATTTCCCTTGATAGCCACGGTTGAGCCACCTTCCGTTTTCTATTTTTTCGCCAGACAGGAATGTACAATTGTTGTATCTCATCCATGCGGTCTCTAAATGTCTGCCATTGCCCATCCACAATCAACCCCTTAAGTATCATCCACCAATCTATCCTTGCATATTCACGCCTCGTACCTTCAAAGTTACCCTTCTTTAAGTTCTGGACCATGGTTTCATGAATTAACTGTTTCATTCTCCATCCTAATGCAGAATTCCAATATATTATGGTCATTCTTCCCCAAGGGGCCTCGAACAATGAGATTGTTAATTAATCCTCTCTCATTACACAACACCCGGTCTAAGATGGCCTCCCCCCTAGTTAGTTCCTCGACATATTGGTCAAGAAAACCATCCCTTATGCACTCCAGGAAATCCTCCTCTACCGTATTGCTTCCAGTTTGGCTAGCCCAATCTACGTGCATATTAAAGTCACCCATTATAACTGCTGCACCTTTATTGCATGCACCCCTAATTTCCTGTTTGATGCCCTCCCGAACATCACTACTACTGTTTGGAGGTCTGTACACAACCCCCACTAACGTTTTTTGCCCTTTGCTGTTATGCAGCTCTCCCCATAAAGATTCCACATCATGAAACTAACATGAAACTAAAAGTCTAACACATCATTGTTGCGTTTACATAGGATATGGCTATACATCACACTATTGGATTAATTCGTTTATATTATTGGTTATTGTCATGTATATTTATTGCTTTATGTGAAGATATTATAGAATAGTGTCATATATCGCTGTTTACTTTAAGTAGAGGCATTATTGATAATTGTCATGTATCTGTATTGCCTATGTTTAGAGGTATTATAGAATATTGTCAATTATCCTTATTGCTTTAATATGAAGGTATTAAAATTCATCATGCATTCTTTACCTGTAACACAAGTTCGAAAAATGGAAAACAATTAAAAGATTATTTAAAGCTCCTGCATTTATATAGCGCCTTTCATGAACCGCGGATGCACCAAAGCGCTTTACAATCAATAAAGTTCTTCTGAAGTACAATCGCTGTTGTAATGTAGGAAATCAATTCAAAGAGATAATAATACACACCAATTATGCACAATGCATATGAGATCGGTAGTATTTATAAATAATTTGCAAATGATTGGTCATCAGGAGATCACATGCGTGTTGTGTTTGCTTTTTACACTAGCCTCAGAAGAAGCAGATTGAAGATTTTCCAGCAGCTTCAGACAATGGTATTTTTCTAAAGAATGTTTGCACCATATGTTAGGACTACATCTCTGCGTAAATGCTATTGATACAGTTGCACTCATTTAGTCCTAAGTTTAACTGTTACCATTTGTTGTGCATGTGTTGATGTCTTATCTCTTCAAACCTTTATTTCATAATATTGATTTTCTCTTTTCTAAGCTGGCAATCGAAATTCCTTCTTCACACTCCCCTCTGATAAAACCTCACTTCTACAGCTTTGCATCTCGCTGTTGTGTGTTTTAACCTTACAATCTGACAGTACTTTCGTTTAATTACACAAAATACCAACTAAGTTATTTTATTTCATAATCTATACGTGCATCTGCTTATATTCAATAATCTGACTATCTCAATTATTAATGTCGAGATTGTCAAGGGTGATTGGCGCTCTAAAATCTGTGCAAAAGTAAGACAGCGCCTACAGAATGGATAGAATTACTGAAAACATAATCAGAGCCTTTTACAAGATTCGATTTGGGAGAAATAGTTAAAATACCCTCAAACATGCCCACGTTGTGTGTATGTGGAACAATCTTGGAGCGAGAGGCAATCTGGGAGTTCCGTGTGAAAGCAAAGGTAGTGAGTGCATATGTTTGGTAAAAGTCTGCACCGTGGGATATTGGGCAGAATCAATGTTACAATCTATGTAATTATGTAAATCATTTAACAAGTAGATTGAGAGGAAACGTCACCATATTCTTCAACTTTTGTCTGAATTTATTCTGGATAATGGCATAAATACAGGTGTTGGTGTTGGAACTCAAAAGCTTCAGCATAGTTACAAATAACCTGAAAATAAACTTTGGCTCATTGAAGTTGAAACCAACAGAATAATTACCTTTTGTAATTTCAACAAATAATGCCTTTGCAACATAGCCATCCATAATAAGTTAAAACTTCCTGACATGGCAAAGAGTAAAACGATGGAATTTCTGCGGTTCTCTGTTTCTAGCTCACTCTGAGTATCTTCATTGCCGTGGGCTCGAAGTCTCCTACGGGCTCTACTGGCCTAGAATGCGTCTAACGGTCAGAGCATTGAGCAGCAAGATCAGAATCAACGGGAGCCACGGGGCTAGAATGCAGCCACTCCAGTCAAACGCTGTCCATAAAGGAGGCGTATAAAAAAGTAACTTAACGTTGCAGTAACACGATATCTTGTTAATTATATACGATGATTTATAGATAAAATCAAAATGGATGTAAAGCACAGCACACAGACCGTTCATATAACCACAGCCGCCGTTTTCTCGATGCTGTATTTTGTTTTACGATTTTGCAAGAAATGGCTACAAATTGATCGAAAGTGAAAGCGATGTGTGAACCAGGCCGAACTGGCTGCAAATATTAATACACTACTGACATTAAACAGCGGGGTAATGGATAGGAAGCTACCTGGCGAATAAGTAATACTGATCCTATTTCATATTACAGCGATGATAATGACCAGGAGATCGGTCAGCCCCATTGACACCAGATACAAAATGATACATCTGGAGAGACCACACCTTCCTTGGGAAGGGATCCCTTTCGTCACTAAATTCGCTGCAAGTAAGAGAAATGGCAGATTAGAATTACAATATGACTTTGTGTGAATGGTGTCTGAAGGTAGTAGCCTCTTTATTTTACAGAACTACATAGTGTCCATTGATACCGATGCATGGCATATTACCAAATGGTATAAGTGCGAAAGTAAATTGTGAGGAGGACATGAAACATTGCAAAGACCTGAAGTACATAGGTACCTGTGGGGTCCTTGTGCATGAAAAACAAAGAGTGAGTATGCAGGTGCAGCAAGTAATCAGGAAGGCAAATGGAATGTTGACCTTTATTGCAAGAGGGATAGAACATAAAGCAGAGAAGTTCTCCAACAACTGTACAGGGTATTGGTGAGGCCACACCTGGAGTACTGTGTACAGCGTTGGTCTCCGTATTTAAGGAAAGATATACTTGCATTAGTCGGTGTTCAAAAAAGGATATTTCCACTCATAGGGGAACTTAAACTAGTGGACAGAGATTCAGAATCAAGGCCGACCATTTAAAATTGAGGTGAGGAGGAATTTCTTCTCTCAGAGTGTTCTAAATCTAAGGAATTCTCGACGCCGGAGAGCTGTGAAGGCTGGGTCATTGAATAGAGCGGAAGTGGTTATGGGGAGCGGGCAGGGACGTCCATGATCACATCAGCCATAATCTCATTAATTGGCGTTGCAGGCTCGAGGGGCCAGGTAACTTAATCCTGCTTCTTTTTCACATATTCTTATGTTTTTATGGAATAATACAGTAACATTTGAAATTACAACTGAAGTTTGTCAAAAGACCTGAGTGAAAGTAAAATAACGTGAAAAATAATGGGTTAAAAGTGAAGGTAGTTTGTTGCAGTACATGGAACATTTGAAGTTAATTGGAAAATAAGAAACTGTGAAATCACAATAAATTAAAAAGCAACGGTAAATGATGAAAATATAAAAACAGAAAATGAGCTTTCAACGTCAAGGTAAGAATTAATAATTTAATGAATCATCAATTCAAAATCAAGCAAATAATTTGGCCAGGATTTTGTCTTTGTAAGAATGACGAAACTCTCAGCGTTTGCCTTCATTAACTTATGAAACTACCAGCACATTCTAGTGTCCAAAGACGCAGATTTAAATGTCGAAATCTGGAAGTTGCTGCAAGTAATACCCTGCTCCTCCATCGGATGCACTGATGAAGCTCTCGAAGAAAGAAATCTTAAAATCATCGGAATTAACGTGAACTTCCACTTTTACACTCTAATATCGCATCTAAAAAACTGAAAACGTTATGCCTTGTTGAATGCGGCGAACGGCGGGTTTAAAGGCATAGCAAGTCATAATTACTGTTGAAAACGCTCTCTTGCATTGGATAAATACGTTGTAGACTGTTAAATTTCTGCATTGTGAAAAAAATCCTAGATTGTTAAATTAATAAAATATATATTTTAAGTTTTTTTAATTTATATTTCAGCTTCATTCTTAATGCCATGAGTATGTCCCAATATAATTTTCGCTTGTTATTAAATGATTAAAAAGTGAATGATAATCCATGCTTTCTACTTCCTGGGTTGCTGTTTAAAGAATTATTCATTGTCACCGTCTTCTTAGCCTGCTTGATGACATCACTGTCGCTGCACGCCAGTGATCCCCTATAGGTAACACCAGAATGAAATTAATGTTGGGAAAGGTGCAATCCATGCCACAGTGATCGCTAAATGATTGTGGGCAGTATTAATTGAGGGCAGCTAACAGCAAAATCCGTGGCTCTCCTTTATCCTCTCCTTTTTTTCCATCACTTTCTTTTGCTTTGTGTCCATGACTTGGCTTTTAATTAACTATTATAACTTACACTTCCTGGATCAAACTTGGCATGTCTGTGTAAGGATTTTTTTCAGTTTGGTTGGTTAAGGAGATACGCAGTTACTGGTCCTCTACACACACTGATCGGTGCTGTTTTGGATTTCTGCAGACCAAAAGTTCCAGTGCAAAAATCCATGTAAAGTCTGTGGGCAATTGTAAGTACAATGAACGGCTAGCGTTGTTCGTTAAACGCTGTCCACAATTAACCAATCAGATCGAACAATCCGCAGAATCTGAACCAAGAAGTGTAGTTAGAATAGTTACTTCAAAACCAATAAGGTAAAGCGAAATAAATTGAAGCAACGAAAGCTAGGATAAAGGGAGAGAGATAAAAGTGAAAGAAATAACAAATATTTATCTTTTACACTTATTGAACATCTCCAACAAAAATTAACAACTGAAGGAACAGGACTCTGCATATGTAAACGTTATGTTACAGTCCCAGAGAGATAGCTTGACTGTCATTAATAATTATCTCGCCGTTAAAAATAATTTACATATCAATTGACTTACCCTAAATGATTCTGCGGTGTAAAGTGTGTATCTATCACATAACTATTCCTACTTCACGCCGTGTATTTGAAAGCCGAGTCTGTCGGCAAGTACCGGTTAAAGGATACAGGAAGCTCCTGTAGGAGCCAAGCAACTCGGATGGCAACTTTCTGATTTCACCATTTGATTCTGCATGTGTGGACGCCGCAAGTTGATGTCCGATTTACTTTTAATAAGAGTAAGCGCTGATAGCCTCGCCTTTAATTGTTTTAGCAAAGTCAGGGCCAAAGCTTTTAAACCTCATTTCAAGGCACTGATCAGAAGTAAGACACAATGTCTTGGATTTTCCTGTAGAAACAACGGCAAGGCTATCAGTGCTGTGTTCCATAAAATGAACCTGGGCGGGTTCAGATACGAGGCTGCAAATCAGTTGTGAAGGAGAATAATCCTGTATCCATTGTGTGCATGAGTGTATGAGTGTGTGTAAGAGTGTGAATCGGAAGTTAACTAATTGTTTCAAAAAAATAAAAAACAGAAAGCTGGGATACATTATTGTCTGAAAGGATACAACTTTAAGGGAGGAATTGGTGGTTAAGACAACGAGACAATTATAACTTAACTCCAACAAGTAAGCGATTTGTATCAATAATAAATTAATACAATAACTTACATGGGACTCCGAGAGCTGCAAGAACGATGTAGTAAATGGTATAAATCAGGCTCTTTTGTAGTGCATGCATTTTCTGTGAGCCATTCTCTGTGACACATAAAAAGGTACCTTTGTTTATATCTGGTGTTACTCGTCCGAGAGACGATTTGATCACATCATAAATTTATTTTTGTCAGTTATTTAAACAAACAAATTAACATTGATTTTCACACATGGGAATTGAATACAGTGAATGGAACAAGCAGATGTGAGTCACTTTTACTCGAATGGGTTGGATGCATTAGACTGGATTCAAATAGAAATTATACAGGCCTAAAGCGATTTTAAGAGATTCTATGAAAAGCTTGTTGTGGAGTTGCCATGGTGAAACAAAGAGCCAAACATGAAAGGAGGTCACAGTAACACTGTTACTGTTCAAACCTATTTGGCAGAGGGAGGGAAACAAGGGTGATGTGTCAGAGAGGAGAAACATGTCACGAATATAACTGGGAGATAAGGCACGTTAGAATAAAGAGTAGTCTAGAAAGAGAAGGAATCAGACAGAAGTTGCTGTCAGATTCAGAGGATAAACGTGGTGAACGCTGACAGTTTCGCTGCAATTGTAACCGCAAAATCCGAGCCATTACGTCTACTGCATTACCCTTTATTTACTTCCTCAAATAAATTAAGCTGATTGGTTAGACATCATCGGACCTTTTGTATTCCGCAACGATTAATCTTTATGACATCTAGTTTCTAGTTTATAGATGTTTTTCTACTACATCTTTTGGTAAATGTTGAGTAAGTAGCAAGAAAGATAAAAACAGATTGTAAGACCTTTTACAAGTAGGTAAAAAGGAAGAGAGTAGCAAAAGTAAGTGTTGGTTCCTTACAGGCTGGGACAGGTGAAATAATGAAATGGCATAGACTTTAAACAAATATTTTATTTCTGCCTTCACAGTAGTAGACACAAAAACATAAAAAAGCAATGGAAAAACAAGGGAATATTAAGAGTGAGGAACTTAAATTCATTAATATCAGTAGAGAAAAAGTACTTGAGAAACCAAAATAACTAAAGGCCTACAAATCCATTCGACCGGATTGCCTACACCCTAGGGTTCTAAATGGGGTGATTGCAGAGATAGTGGATGCATTGGTTGTCATCTTCCAAACTTTTCTGATAATAGAATGGCCCAGTGGATTGGGAGGTAATAAATATAACGCCACTATTCAAGAAATGGAGCAAAGATTAAAAAAAGGGATCTACAGGCCAGGTAGCCTGAACTCAGTCATAGGGCACATGCTGGAATACATTACTGAGGAAATGATAAAAGAATATCATAACTCAAATAAATGTGTGAAACGTGATTTCGTTGGAGCAGCTGACTCCATCCCTCTGCCCAACTTCTGTCTGAGACTGAAGCAAACCTTGATATCATATTTTGACCCTGATATGAGCTTCTGACGACGTGGCCACAGCACTTGCCTCAGCGCATCCGGTGCTGTAGCCCTCATCCATGTTTTTGTTACCTCTAGATGTGTCTGTTCCAATGCACTCATAGCTGGCCTCCCACATTCTACCCTACATAAACGATAGGTATCCAAAACTTAGCTGCCCGTTTCCTGCTCACCCATCGCCCCTGGGCTCACTGAGCTACATTGGTTTCTGGTTAAGTAATGCCTTAATTTCAAAATTATCATCCTTATTTTGAAATCCCTCCATGGCATCGCCTCTCCAATCTCTCTAATTTCTTCCAGCCTCTAATTCTGCCCTCTTGCGCATCCCTGATTATAATCGCACAACTATTGTTGGCCGTGCCTTCTGTTCCCTGGGCTTCAAGCTCTGGATCTCCCTCCCTAAACCTCTCCGCCTCTCTACCTCCCTTTCCTCCTTCAAGGCGCTCCTTAAAACCTACCTCTTTGACCAAGCTGTTGGTACCTGCGCTAATTTCTCCTAATGCGGCTCGGTGTCAAATATTTCAGTAGCAAAATTCACATTCGGGTTTCTGACAGTTGCCCTTATCAAGAAACAACAAAGATTGGTGGAAAATTAGGTTTAATTTATTAACAAGTTTGATTATTGACATACGCATGCACTGCAGTCAAAGGTTAGCTGCGGGTGTATAGTTTTGACAGCTTTATTAAAACAAGATTAAAACTTGTAACCTCTAGAGGGCATCAAATCCTGCAGTAGGTGGCCTCCCACCCTAATTTATTTATTTGTTAATGGGAATCAAATCGGATGGGGTATATGCTCTCTTGTAAGATCCATGCAAATTTGGGCGAAAGTTACTGGCGCCCAGATTGAGGCATATACTGGTTCATAGGTCAGCGTGATTGTTAAGTAACTAGGATCCAGGAAATTCCTGCTCGAAATTCAGGAGGAAGCCATGTGAAATACATTTTAAATGCAAATCTAGCAGTTAACTGGTTTATGTTGATGTGGGGTGAGGGCATTATGCGATCTGGTTGCAAAGTCTAAAATCCACAGTTCCTGGATATAGCTCCTTGACCTAATCTGCAAGGGGAAAAATGATTTCCCAGCCCAATGGAGATCACACGCCTACAATGCGAGATGAATGGGAAAGCACGCTATTGGAATTGAACTGTATTGATGCGAAGTCTGGCAAAGAATGCTGAATAGCATAGAACATAATAAATAGGCGCAGAAGTCGACCATACGGCCCCTTGAACCTGAGCGCCAATTAATAAGATCATGGCTGTTCTTCGACCTCAACCCCAATTTTCCACCTGATCCCCATATCACATGATTACATTTGCGTCCAAATATCTATCACTCTAAGCATTGAATATAATCAACGACTGAACATCCACAGTCCTCTGCGTTACAGAATTCCAAAGAATCGCAACCCTCTGAGCGAAACTAAATCTCCTCATCTCAGTCCTCAATGGTCGACCCTTGTTCCTGAGATGAAATATCCTATTTCTAGACCATCCAGGCAAGGGAAACACCGTCTGAGCATCTAGCCTATCAAACCCTCTGAGAATCGTACGTCTTTCAATGAGATCATACTTAATGCCAATACATTGAGATATAATCCAAAACCGGGCAAAACTGTGGCAGTTGGAGTTTAATGTGAGTATGTTTTAGATCATCCAATTGGACCTAAGAGGGATAGATCAGAGTATTTACTAAATTGTGAGAAGCTTGGAACTTGAGAGGAACAGAGAGGTTCCCACGTACAGGAAGCACTACAATTCAGTGGACAGGCACAAAATATATTCAGAAAGGCTAATGGAATATTGGCCATTATCTCAAGTTATTACAAGCGAACTGGAATACAAAAAGGTGGAAGTACAAGTACATATATAAGACTGTAGGTAAAACACATTTAGTGTATTGTGTTCAATTCTGGACCTCTTTCAATTCCCATTCCAGCACTGTTACCTCTGGAGTTCCCCAAGTATCTATCCTTGGCAACTCATGCTTCCCATCTCCGTGCTGCCCCTCGGCGATTATATCCGAACACAATATTACAGATTGCACATGTATGCTGATGACACCACGCTTTACCTCATCATCTGGTCTCTCGACACCTAAACTCTCTCAGATTTGTCAAACAGCCTGTGCTACATCCAGTACTAAATATCATTGTCTTTGGTCTCTGACACAAACCCCGTTCCCTAATTACTGACTCTACCTGGTAACTTTCTGAGCCTGAACGAGACTGATCGTAATCTTGGTGCCATAATTGAATATTGGATGTGCACCCTACCACATTATTGATCCATCACCACGACCGCCTACTCCGAACTCCATAACTTCGCAAAATCTATCTCTGCCTCATCTCAGCTGCTGCTGAAAACATGAGCCATTGCTTTTTGACATCTAGACTTGACTTTGCAATGCACTCCTTGCAGCTTACCTACATTCTACCCCACCGTAAACTTTAGATCATCCAAGACTCTGCTGTCCATGGCTTAATTCGCTATAAATCCTGCTTAACAATCATCCCTGTGCTCGCTGACCTACATTGGCTCCTCGTCTGATAAATGCTCGATTTTATAACATTAATTCTTGTTTTCCAATCCCTCTACGGTCTCGCCTCTCCCGACCTCTGTAGTCTCCTCCAACCCGACTCTCCTACGAGATCTCTGCGCTGCTCCAGTTCTGGCCTCTTGAATATCTCCGGTAACTGGGAGGCCAGAGGATTGGGAATTTTTTTTAACAGCAAAGGATGACTAAAAAAAAATCTCAGAGAGGAAAGATAGATTATGAGAGTAAATTAGCAAGAAATATAAACAAACAGACAGTAAGAGCTTCAACAGGTATAAACAAAGGACGAGAGTAGCAAAAGTAAACATTGGTCCCTTACATGATGAGACTGGTGAAAAAATAATGGGGAACAGGGAAGTGGCTAATACTTTGAATACATATTTTGTATCGGTTTTTATGGTAGAATAAAAACATCGCAATAAAAATAATCAAGGGGGTATAGGGAGGGAGGAACTTTAAACTATCCTTATCACTAAAGTAAAAGCACTCGGTAAAATATGGCGACTAAAGATGGACAAGTCATCTGGACCTAGTGGCCTGCATCCTAGGGTCTTAACAGAAGTTGCTGCGGAGATACTGGATGCATTGGTTCTAATCTAGTAAAATATCCTGGAGTTTGTGGATTGTAAAACCGCCAATGCAACACCCCTATTTGAAAAGGAGGCAGATAGAAAGCAGGAATCTATAGACCAGTTAGACTACTATGTGACGTTGGATAATTGCTGGAGTTCATTATTAAGCAAGCAATAGCAGGACATTTGGAAACCAATAATAAAGTCAAGCAGAGTCAGCTGTGTTTTATGAAAGGGAAATCATGTTCGACAAATTTTCTGGAGTTGTTTGAGGATATAAAAGGGGGAACCAGTGGATGTGACGTGTTTGGATTTCCAGAAGGCAGTCTATAAAGTGCCACATAAAGGGTTACTGCACAAGATAAGAGTGCACGGGGTTTCGGGAAATATATTACCATGGATAGCGGACTGGCTACCGAACAGAAAACATAGAGTCTGGAATAATGCAACATTTTCCGGTTGGCAAATGATAAAGACTGCGGTGCAAGTGTCTCAACTATTTACAATCTATAATTATTATTTGGATGAAGGGTCCATGTAATGTTGTCAAGTTTGCTAATGATACAATGATGGGTGGGAAAGCAAATTGTGAGGAGGACACAGAAAATCTGGCAGGAAACATAAAAACGCAAATTATTATTTAAATTGAGAGTAATTGCGAAATGCTGCAGTACAGAGTGAACTGGGGTCCGTGTGCATGAAACATAAAAATTTGGTATGCAGATACAGCAAATAATTGGGAAGGTAAATGGAATGTTAACCTTTATTGCAAGGTGTAAAGAGTATAAAAGCAGACAAGGCCTACAAAAACTGTGTAAAGTATTGGTGAAAACACTCCTAGAGTACTGTGTACGAATTTGGTCTCATTATACAAGCAGCGATATACTTGCATTGGAGTCTATTCAGAGATGGTTCACTAGGTTGCTTCTTGAGATGAACAGGTTGACTTGTGAAGAAAGGTTGAGCAAGTTGGGCATATACTCCTTGGCGTTTAGAAGAATGAGAGTTGATCTTATTGAAACATACAAGATACTGAGAGGGCTCGTCACGGTAGATGCAGAGAGGATTTTTCCCCTCGTGGGTTATTCAAGAGCTAGGGGGCATAGTTTTAAAATAAGGGGTCGCCCAGTCAGAGCGGAAATGAGGAGGAATTTTTCTCTCAGTGTGTCTTACATCTCTGGATTTCTCTGCCAAGGAAAGCTGTGGAGGCTGGGTCACTGAATATTTTTAAGCGGAGATAGGCAGATTTTTGAGTGATTAGGGTGTAAAGGGTGATGGGGAGCGATCAAGGAAGTGGAATTGATTCCGTGATCAGATCAGCCATGATCTTAATAAACAGGCTCGACGGGCCAAATGGCCTATGCTTGCTCCTATTTCTTGTGTTCTTAATCGCTCAACCTTTGACAGCTATACCTTCAGCTGAAAAGGCATAAGCTTTCTAATTCCCTCCCTAAACATCTACGCCTCTCTGACGCCTTCTCCTTCTTTAACACGCTCTTTATACCCTACCTCTTTGTCCAAACTTTTGATCACCTGCGCTAATATCTTCTTAAGTGACTCGTTGTCACATTTTGTTCGATAAAGATCCTGTGAAGTGCCTTGAGATTCTTTACTATGTTAAAGGCGCTGAATAAATGTAATTTATTGTTGTTGTGCACCGCGCAAGAGGAATGATATATTAGCCAGAATAACACGAAGCATTTATTTTTTGGTATCAGCGAATAGCACACGGAAGAGAAGCGTGTTGATTTGGTGAATTGCAAACATTCCTTTAAAGCCATAAAGTTCAGAGTGTATATTTATACATTGAACAAGTGCCAGTTAGTGCCTGGTAATCCGTTGGCCCAGTACATCACCATGTTTTCTCTAACACTTACCCTTCACGTTCCTATTTCACAGTCTCAGTGTATATATTCTTATCATTTAATTGGAACAGAGGCAGCTGGAATGGATAGGGGAGGTTCATCACATGTAAGACTGAAGAGTTGTTCTTCAAATTACAACAGGAAGAGATTGCGATGTAAAAGTGCGTGTTGTTTACATTAATCAACGATTAATGCAACAGAACAACATTACGAAAAAGCTGCGACCGAGATGTAGTCCCACTTTTGTGTGTAGACACTTTACAGTTTTATTTTTCGGAGATTTCTAGCGAAATATTGTACAAACATTCTTTCAATTTCGCTAGAACTAACGATGGAGAATATATTTTCTTATATTTACTGTATCAGTAATGGCGCAATTATTCCTTGCCCGTTTAGTCTATTCCAAGTGAAAACAACGAGGGACATTTTGTACATCCAAGTGAGCTGGCAGTGTTAAGTTTAAGATTCGGGCCTGTAGCTCTCTCATTAATGGATACAGCTACTTGTGTTTAAAGTGGAGACAGCAAATTTGGTAAAAAGGAGAACGAAAGAGGGATAATAAAATTATAGCTTATCTCTGCTAGAGGCAAAGTAACAGTATTCCATTTTCGGGACACAGCTAACTCGCTGCAGTTTCAATCCTTTTCCCTTTCCTGATGCAATGTCCAATCTCAGCTGTACGGACAAAGGACTGCGGCTGAGCGGTGGGCACTAGGAGGATAGAACAACGAAGCTGTTCTCATCTGGGAGCAGTAATGAACTTGTCTGTCCAACCTATCGGGATGCTCCAAATGGAGTTGCAGCCAGGGTTGACCAAAAGAGTGTGACATGCAGGAAGGTACCAAAGAAATTTACAACCAGGGAGGTTCCAAAGTGCTTTACACCCAGGGAGGTTCCAAAGGGCTTTACACCCAGAGACGTTCCAAAGTGCTTTACACCGAGAGAGGTTCCAAAGGGCTTTACACCCAGGGAGGTTCAATAGAGGTTTACAGCGAGGGAGGTTCCAAAGTGCTTTACACCCAGAGATGTTCCAAAGATATTTACACCCAGGGAGGTTCCAAAGATATTTACACTCAGGGAGGTTCCAAAGTGTTTCATACCCAGTGAGGTTCCAAAGTGCTTCACACCCAGGGAGTTTCCAAAGATATGTATCCCCAGGGAGGTTCCAAAGTGTTTTACACGCAGGGAGCTTCCAAAGAGATTTATACCCAGGGAGTTTCCAAAGATATTTACACCCAGCGAGGTTCCAAAGTGTTTTACACCCGGAGGTTCCAAAGTGTTTCACAGCCAGGCAAGTTCCAAAGTGTTTTACACCCAGGGTGGTTCCAAAATGTTTTCATGCAGAGAGGTTCCAAAGTGTTTTACAACTAGGGAGGTTCCAAAGAGCATTACACCCAGGGAGGTTCCAAAGCGCATTACAACCAAGGAGGTTCCAAAGGGCATTACACACAGGGAGGTTCCAAAGAGCATTACACCCAGGGAGGTTCCAAAGTGTTTTACACCCAGGGAGGTTCCAAAGTGTTTTACACCCAGGGAGGTTCCAAAGTATTTTACTCCCAGGGAGGTTCCAAAGTGTTTTACACCTAGGGAGGTTCCAAAGTGTTTTACACCCAGGGAGGTTCCAAAGAGCATTACACCCAGGGAGGTTCCAAAGTGTTTTACACCCAGGAAGGTTCCAATGTGTTTTACTCCCAGAGAGGTTCCAAAGTATTTTACACCCGGGATGGGGGGTGGTTCCAAAGTGTTTGACACCCACAGGGAGGTTTCAAAATGTATTACACCCAGGGAGGTTCCTAGGCGATTTACACCGAGGGAGGTTCCCTGGAGCTTTACACCCAGTGAGGTTCCAAAGTGTTTTACACCCAGGTAGGTTCCAAAGTGTTTTTCTCCCAGGGAGGTTCCAAAGTATTTCAGACCCAGGGAGGATCCAAAGTTTTTTACACCCAGGAAGGTTCCAAAGTGTTTTACTCCCAGGGAGGTTCCAAGGCGATGTACTCCCACGGAGGTTCCATGGAGCTTCACACCCAGGGAAGTTCCAAGGTGCTTTATATTGAAGTGTAGTCACTGTTGTAATGCAGGGAAACGTGGCAGCGGATTTGCACTCAGCAAAGTTCCACCTACCGAGAAATAAATACAGGCGCATATAATCAGTTTTGGTGATATTTGTTGAGCGATAAGCATTGGTCAGGGCATCGGCAGAACATTTACTCACTTCTTGAAAATAATACACTCAGATCCTTGGCATCCACCTGAGAGGGAAGACGGAACCTCGGTTTAAAGTCTCACTTGAAAGACAGCACCATCTGACAAAGAAGCATTCCATCAGTACTGCACTGGCGGGTCAGCCTGTAATGGGACTTGAACCCACATTCTTCTAACTGAGGTGCAAGAGGGCTACCACGGCTGAGTGCATCCACCTCAAAAACCAAGCTATTCCTAAAGATACAACTGACTTACTGCACTAAGGTAAGTGTCAGCATCCATAGGACATGACGGGTCACTTGGAAATAAAATAAATCAGTTTACAACATTAAATTGGGTGATAAAGTGCATGTTTCCACTGTGGAGAATAGGAATGACCAGCGGGTTTGGAGAATTGGAACGAAAGACTACAGTGCAGAGCTTAATGGTGGTTGAGTGCTGGAATAGCTAGTTTCATTATAGAAGTAATTTAACAACTAGATTCAATGGATATTTCAGCGCGTTCTTTAACTGCTGTCTGAAGTTACTCTGAGTCACTGTATAAATAAACGTGTTAGTGCAGCAGCTTAGGAGCTGAAGCATGTTTCCACTTTCCTGCAGAATAAATTTGGGGTAATTGAAATTAAAACCTGTGAAATAATTATTGTTTTCAATTCGGACATAGAGAAAATTGATAACATACGTCAACCACAACAGGATGAAACTTCCCGAGATGGTGAAGAGTAAAATTATGGACTTTCGCCGGCTCTCCATCTCTGGATCACTCTGACTCTCTCCATTGTTTTGGGCCCGGAGTCTCCTGCGGGCCCTACTAGCCCCTAGAATGTATCTGACGGTCACAGCATTGAGCAGTAACATCAGGAGGAACGGTGCACACGGGTTAGAATACGGTCCAGCCAGTCAAACGCTGTCCAAGCGGGTGAAACATAAAAAGTAAGTTTTATGTTGCAGTACCAGGCCACCTTATTAATAGTAAATAATGGCTCATACGTGAAGTAGAAAGGGATGTTTTTTAAACATCTCAGGGCACAGACCGCTCCTATCACCACAGCCGCCGTTGCCTCGGTGCAGTATTTTGTTTTCAGCTTCTGGCAACAAATGGCCACAAATCGATCAAAGGTGAACGCGACCGTTAACCAGACAGAACTGTCTCTTGATGAATAAATGAGCACAGTGCTGATGCTGCACGCTGGTGTGGTGGACAGAATGCTATTCCGGAAATAGATACCACCAATTCTATTCAATATCACAGCGGTGATAATGACCAGGAGATCGGTCACCGCCATGAACACCAGGTACCGAGTGATACACGTGGAGACACTGCACCTTCCTCGGGACAGGATCACAATCGCCGCGATGTTCGCTGCAAAAAGGAGCAAAATGGAAATTACACATCAGAGTACCATCATAAGAACATAAGCACATATGAAATAGGAGCAGGAGTAGGCCATTTGCCTCCCACCGCACCCCCCTCCCCCGGGCCTGCTCCGCCATTTAATAAGATCATGGCTGATTTGATCATGGATCAGCTCCACTTCCTTGCCCACCCCCCCGAAACCTTCTTTCACTTATCGCTCAAAAATCTGTTTATCTCCGCCTTAATTATCTTCAGTGACCCAGCCTCCATAGCCATTCAAAGTCTTAGTTTGACTGGACATGGTTTCTGAGTTCATTACCTGATCAGTTGATGGAAACCAATCAATTTGCCAGATCAGCAGAGCTTTACTAAATACGGAACAATATGGAATCGCAGGGAAAGCGTTTTGCTCGATAGACTTGAAGCTATAATCGCCTGAACTCGGCACAAAAAGAGACGGAGAGCGAAACTGACCATAGTAAAGAACAGACATAAACTAATAGTTAATGAATAATTTATCCCAACATTAAATAGGACAAGCTAAACATAATGTCACCTTGAAAATTGATGGTAGAAAGAGTGCGATCGACTGCTATTTACACCTCAGGAGAATCGTAAAATTCCCATATGGAATGACTCCAAAGTACGATTGTTGCTATCTGGTTAATGGAGCAGCCATTCTGCTAATGGGCGGTGACAAAAGGCAATGAGATCATTGACCAGCAAACTGCACCTTTGTGATATTGGTTGAGGGACAAATGTTGGCCAGGGCACAACTCCCAGCACTCGGTCCAGTTGTTCCTTGACCATTAGACAGTGTCATGGTATCCAGTATCACTGTAATGGCGGCACTGCAGAGAACCTGTCAGTGACAGCTGGGTTGAGCCTATAAACTGCAGGATAAGTGGTGAGGGAGCGTTGTATGGGAGCCACTCAGTTAGAGCCAGAGGTGAGTCCATAACCTGTGAGATAGAAGGTGAGGGAGCGTATAGTGTGAGCCACTTCTTGAGAGCTGGGGGTGAGTCTATAAATTGCGCGATAAGTGGTGAGAGAGTGTGTAATCGGAGCCACTCAGTGAGAGCCGGGGGTGAGTCCATAACCTGTGGGATAGGTGGTGAGGGAGCGTTTAATGGGAGCCAGTCAGTGAGCGCCGGGTGCGAGTACATAATCTGTGGGATTGGTGGTGAGGGTGCATTTAATGTGAAGCACTCAGTGAGAGCCGAGGGTGAGCCTATAAACTGTGGGATAGCAGGTGAGGGAGCGTATAGTGTGAGCCACTCCATGAGAGCCGAGGTGAGTCTATAAACTGCGGGATAGGTGGTGAGGGAGAGTTTAATGGGAGTCACTCAATGAGTGCCGGGGGTGAGTCTATAAAATGCGGGGCAAGTGGTGAGGGAGCATTTAGTGTGAGCCACTCAGTGAGAGCTGGTGGTGAGTCTATAACCCATTGGACAGGTGGTGAGGGAGCCTTTAATGGGAACCACTCAGTGAGAGCCGGGGGTGAGCCTATAAACTGTGGGATAGGTGGTGAGGGAGCATATAATGTGAGCCACTCCATGAGAGCTGAGGTGAGTCTATAAACTGCGGGATAGGTGGTGAGGGAGCGTTTAGTCTCAGCCAGTCAGTGAGAGCTGGGGTTGAGTCTATAACCCATTGGATAGGTGGTGAGGGCACGTTTAATGGGAGCCATTCAGTGACCGCCGGGGGTGAGTTTATAACCTGATGAATACTTGATGAGGGTGCGTTTAATGGGAGCCACTCAGTGAGAGCCGTGGTCAGTCTATAATATGCGTGATACGTGTTCAGGGAGCGTTCAACATGAGCCACTCAGTGACAGCCGGGGGTGTGTCCATAACCTGTGGGTTAGGTGGTGAGGGAGCGTTTAATGGGAGCTACTCAGTGACAGCCGGGGATGAGTCTATAACCTACGGGATAGGTGGTGAGGGAGCGTATAGTGTAAGCTACTCCTTGAGAGCCGGGGGTGAGCCTATAAACTGCGGGATAGGTGGTGAGGGAGCGTTTAATGAGAGCCACTTAATGAGAGCTGGGGGTGAGTCCATAACCTGTGGGATAGAAGGTGATGGAGAGTATTGTGTGAGCCACTCCGTGAGAGCCGTGGGTGAGTCCATAACCTGTGGGATAGGTGGTGAGGGAGCGTTTAATGGGAGCCACTCAATGAGAGCCGGGTGTTAGTCCATAACTTGTGGGATAGGTAGTGAGGAAGCGTTTAGTGTGAGCCACTCAGTGAGAGCTGGGGGTGAGTCTATAACTCATTGGATAGGTGGTGAGGGAGCCTTTAATGTGAGTCATTCAGTGACAGCCGGGGGTGAGCTTATAACCTGCGGCATAGTTGGTGAGGGAGCGTTTAATGGGAGCCACTCAGTGAGAGCCGGGGTCTGTCTAGAACCTGCGTGAAACGTGTTGAGGGAGCGTTTAATGGGAGCCACTAAGTGACATCGGGGATGAGCTTATAGCCTGCGGGATAGGTGGTGACGGAGTGTTTAATGGGAGCCACCCATTCAGAATCGGACATGCAACAAGAAGCAGATTGTAAAAGACACGTTAAATGTTGTGAATCATTTCAGAGGTGGTGAATGTGGACCGTGCCACAAGGGATGATGAACGGTCGGGTTAAATTTGGATTTTGGCTCCCGGTTTGAAGATGGGATTAGGAGTTACACAGAAACATCATGGAGGAGCAAATGAGCCACTGGTTGACCGACTCCAGTAAAATGACCAAGGGGTTGCTCCAATCTGAAGTAGGAGGCCGAGGGCCAAGCAGAGAATGATACAGCACAGAAGTAAACCATTCGGCCCATCGTGCCTGTGCAGGCTCTTTAACAGAGCTATCCCCTGTTCTCCTCTCGGAACCGTGCTATTTCCACCTTAGAGTACTTATCGAATTCCCTTTAGAAAGTTACTATTGAATCTGCCTCCACCACCCTTTCAAGCATTGCATTCCAGATCACAACAACACGCTGCATCAAAAATGATTCCTCCTGATTCAGTCAAGAATGCCGCCACTGAACCAAAGCTGAGACAAAGGTTCACAGCCATATTACTTTCCCCAAGTCTTTTTTTTAAGTTCCAGGACATACCAAATTCATGGTGATGATTTCCACAGACAGTTGCACATACACATAGACATTTTTATAGATAGACAGACACAGAGACACACACACAAAAATTTACACGCACCAACGGACATGCACAGATTCCATAGACATCTCGAGGGATAGACAGACTGAATCACTGTCGCAACTTTGGCTGATTTTTGTGATTTACTATCCGTATGTATCGTGAATATTGCAGATTAATGAAAGAAAGAAAACAGCGGCGGCATTGAAAGGTGTGGGACGTTGTTCCGTCTATCTCAGAATCAGTTTTGCAGGGACCTGGTTTAATTGTCAAACAGAATGAAATATGCTGAGAAACGGAGTCGGCAGGATTCAAATCTATGCGGGGAAACCCGAATGGATTTTTAATCTATGGCCTTAACAACTGGGCCACGACTGCTGGCTCGCTGTCTTTTTAAATGTTATTCAGTTAAAACTCAACCATCCATTTCTGTGCAGCAGACGGCCACAGAATCGTGAAAAAGTCACCGTTTGCTAAAAATCTGGAAGAGGCTGTATTTTTGCTGCTCTATATTGCTCTGGAACTTTTTAATATGAATCTATACCAAGAAACAGAAGGAAAATTCTGCCTTTTGTAAAATGCAGCCTCCCCGTTAGGGAATTGAACCGTGGTCTCCCGTGTGACAGGCGGGAATATTCACCACTTTCCCACGAGGAATTGATGCGCATGGGTTTTGGCAAAGCAATATTCGAGCTGTGAATAGAACTGGTCATCATGAGAAGTCGACAGACAGATTGAGAGACAGAGACAAACCGACAAACTGGAAGAGATCGACAGCGAGATCGAGACAACGAGAGACAGCAAGTGTGAGACTGATAACGAGAGACAGACTGAATGAGAAAAAGACTCTCAAACACATACATCTAAAGAGATCTGTGTGTGTGATCTATAAAGAGAAAGAGGGAAAGAGTGAGAGAAAGACAATCATAAAGACAGTGACAAGGAGAGAGACAGATGGAGAGAGAGCGACAGATAGACAGAGAGACAAAGATATAAAAAGAAAATGTTGGAAATTCTCAGCAGGTTAGAGACAGGAACTACCAGCGACAGGCAAAGAGAGACAGGCAGGCAGAGACATAGATAGACAGAGATGATGGGAAAGAGTGAGACAGTCAGACAGAGAGACTGAGAGAATCCCATTGGAACACAACTGGACACCGTGAGAAAGAGACAGGCACATTGAGAGACAGAGACAAACAGCGAAACAGGGAGAAACAGACAGCGAGGTAGAGACAGAGAGAGAAAGTTTGAGACTGAGAGGGAGGGTCAGACTGAGTGAGGCAAAGACTCAAACACATACATATACAGAGATGTGTTTGTGTGATTTATAAAGAGAGGGAGGGAAAGAGTGAGAGAAAAACAGGGACAAGGAGAGAGACAAAGAGGGAGACAGATAGAGAGAAAGATAAATAGAGAGAGAGAGACATCGAGACAAAAATAGAAAATGATGGAAATATTCATCAGGTTAGAGACAGGGACGTGCAGAGACAGGCAAAGACATGGACAGACATAGATGATGGGAAAGAACGAGACAGTCAGACAGAGAGTATGACAGAATCCCATTGCAACAGAACTGGATACCGTGTGAAGGAGACAGATTGAGAGACAGAGGCAAACAGAGAAACAGGGACAGACAGAGTGAATCAGAGAGAGGCAGACTGAGAGAGACAAAGACTCAAACACACAAATACATATACAGCTCTCTAAAGAGAGAGCGAGAGGCAGAGACTGAGCGATACAGATACATTTCACAATTTCATTTCATTATCTGCTCAGATTGTCACCGAGCTCCAGAAAAATGCAAATGCAACAGATGAAAATCAGTTATCACTGATCAGGATGGGACAAATCTCTATTTAACGAAGTAACTACCAGGAGTGGGGTTCGAACCCACGCGGGTATAAACCCATTGGATCTTAAGCCCAACGCCTTAACCACTCGGCCATCCTGGTGCCGTCAGCGATTGGATTCTGTCTATGTGAGAATCTGGGCTTCAACTCCACCTCCACAGACACACACAAACACATCGGGTTTCAGGGAGCATTTCCGAACATTTTTCGGAATATTGACACGTGGGCAACTCTCCTATTCTTTTTCGAGTAATGCTCTGGGACCTCTCACAACCACCCGAGTGCGCAGACGGAGCTTCAATTTATCATTTCATCCGAAAGTCAACAGTTTCAACAATGCAAAATTCCCCACGTGCTGCAGTTGAGTGTTAGCCAAGATTATATGCTCAAGTCTCAGGAGTGCGACTTGAACACACAAACTCCTGATTCAGTCAAGAATGCTGCCACTGAACCAAAGCTGAGACAAAAGTTCACAGCCATATTACTTTCCCCAATTCTTTTTTTTAAGTTCCAGGACATACCAAATTCATGGTGATGATTTCCACAGACAGTTGCGCATACACGGAGACATTTTTACAGATAGACAGACACAGACACACACACACAAAAATTTACACGCATCAACGGACATGCACAGATGCCTGAGACATCTCGAGGGATAGACAGGCTGAATCACTGTCGCAACTTTGGCTGATTTTTGCGTTTTTCTATCCGTATGTATCGTGAATATTGCAGATTAATGAAAGAAAGAAAACAGCGGTGGCATTGAAAGGTGTGGGACGTTGTTCCGTCTATCTCAGAATCAGTTTTGCAGGGACCTGGTTAAATTGTCAAACAGAATATAATATGCTGAGAAACGGAGTCGGCAGGATTCAAATCTATGCGGGGAAACCCGAATGGATTTTTAGTCTATTGCCTTCACCTCTGGGCCACGACTACTGGCTCGCTGCCTCTTTAAATGTTACTCAGTTAAAACTCAACCATCCATCTCTGTGCAGCAGACGGCCACAGAATCGTGAAAATGTCACCGTTTGCTAGAAATCTGGAAGAGGCTGTATTTTTGCTGCTCTATATTGCTCTGGAACTTTTTAATATGAATCTATACCAAGAAACAGAAGCAAAATTCTGCCTTTTGTAAAATGCAGCTCCCCCGTTAGGGAATTGAACCGTGGTCTCCCGTGTGACAGGTGGGGAAATTCACCACTTTCCCATGAGGAATTAATGCGCATGGGTTTTGTCAAAGCAATATCCGAGCTGCGAATAGAACTGGACACCATGAGAAGTCGACAAACACATTGAGAGACAACGACAAACCGACAAAAAGGGAGAGACAGACAGCGAGATCGAGACAACGAGAGACAGCAAGTGTGAGACTGATAACGAGAGGCAGAGTGAGTGAGAAAAAGACGCTCAAACACATACATCTAAAGAGATCTGTGTGTGTGATCTATAAAGAGAAATAGGGAAAGAGTGAGAGAAAGACAATCATAAAGACAGTGACAAGGAGAGAGACAGATGGAGAGAGAGCGACAGATAGACAGAGAGACAAAGAAATAAAAAGAAAATGTTGGAAATTCTCAGCAGGTTAGAGACAGGAACTACCAGCGACAGGCAAAGAGAGACAGGCAGGCAGAGACATAGATAGACAGAGATGATGGGAAAGAGTGAGACAGTCAGACAGAGAGACTGAGAGAATCCCATTGGAACACAACTGGACACCGTGAGAAAGAGACAGGCACATTGAGAGACAGAGACAAACAGCGAAACAGGGAGAAACAGACAGCGAGGTAGAGACAGAGAGAGACAGAAAGTTTGAGACTGAGAGGGAGGGTCAGACTGAATGAGGCAAAGACTCAAACACATACATATACAGAGATGTGTTTGTGTGATTTATAAAGAGAGGGAGGGAAAGAGTGAGAGAAAGACAGGGACAAGGAGAGAGACAAAGAGGGAGAAAGATAGAGAGAAAGATAAATAGAGAGAGAGAGACATCGAGACAAAAACAGAAAATGATGGAAATACTCATCAGGTTAGAGACAGGGACGAGCAGAGACTGGCAAAGACAGAGATGATGGGAAAGAACGAGACAGTCAGACAGAGAGTATGACAGAATCCCATTGGAACAGAACTGGTTACCGTGTGAAGGAGACAGATTGAGAGACAGACACAAACAGAGAAACAGGGACAGACAGAGTGAATCAGAGAGAGGCAGACTGAGAGAGAGAAAGACTCAAACACACAAATACATATACAGCTCTCTAAAGACAGAGCGAGAGGCAGAGACTGAGCGATACAGATACATTTCACAATTTCATTTCATTATCTGCTCAGATTGTCACCGAGCTAAGAAAAATGCAAATGCAACAGATGAAAATCAGTTATCACTGAGCAGAATGGGAGATATCAGTGTTTAATTAAGTAATTACCAGGAGTGGGGTTCGAACCCACGCGGGTATAAACCCATTGGATCTTAAGCCCAACGCCTTAACCACTCGGCCATCCTGGTGTCGTTAGCGATTGGATTCTGTCTATGTGAGAATCTGGGCTTCAACTCCACCTCCACAGACACACACAAACACATTGGGTTTCAGGGAGCATTTCCGAACATTTTTCGGAATATTGACACGGGGGCAACTCTCCTATTCTTTTTCGAGTAATGCTCTGGGACCTCTCACAACCACCTGAGTGCGCAGACGGAGCTTCAATTTAACATTTCATCCGAAAGTCAACAGTTTCAACAATGCAAAATTCCCCAAATGCTGCAGTTGAGTGTTAGCCAAGATTATATGCTCAAGTCTCAGGAGTGCGACTTGAACACACAAACTCCTGATTCAGTCAAGAATGCTGCCACTGAACCAAAGCTGAGACAAAAGTTCACAGCCATATTACTTTCCCAAGTTTTTTTTTAAGTTCCAGGACATACCAAATTCATGGTGATGATTTCCACAGACAGTTGCACATACACATCGACATTTGTGCAGATAGACAGACACAGAGACACACACACAAAAATTTATACGCACCAACGGACATGCACAGATGCCTTTGACATCTCGAGGGATAGACAGGCTGAATCACTGTCGCAACTTTGGCTGATTTTTGCGATGTTCTATCCGTATGTATCGTGAATATTGCAGATTAATGAAAGAAAGAAAATAGCGGCGGCATTGAAAGGTGTGGGACGTTGTTCCGTCTATCTCAGAATCAGTTTTGCAGGGACCTGGTTAAATTGTCAAACAAAATGAAATATGCTGAGAAACGGAGTCGGCAGGATTCAAATCTATGCGGGGAAACCCGAATGCATTTTTAATCGATGGCCTTAACCAATGGGCCACGACTACTGGCTCGCTGCCTTTTTAAATGTTACTCAGTTAAAACTCAACCATCCATCCCTGTGCAGCAGACGGCCACAGAATAGTGAAAATGTCACCGTTTGCTAAAAATCTGGAAGAGGCTGTATTTTTGCTGCTCTATATTGCTCTGGAACTTTTTAACATGAATCTACACCAAGAAACAGAAGCAAAATTCTGCCTTTTGTAAAATGCAGCCTCCCTGTTAGGGAATTGAACCGTGGTCTACCGTGTGACAGGCAGCGATATTCACCACTTTCCCATGAGGAATTGATGCGCATGGGTTTTGTCAAAGCAATATTCGAGCTGTGAATAGAACTGGACACCATGAGAAGTCGACAGGCACATTGCGAGACAGAGACAAACCGACAAACAGGGAGAGACAGACAGCGAGATCGAGACGAGAGACAGCAAGTGTGAGACTCAAAACGAGAGGCAGACTGAGTGAGAAAAAGACTCTCAAACACATACATCTAAAGAGATCTGTGTGTGTGATCTCTAAAGAGAAAGAGGGAAAGAGTGAGAGAAAGACAATCATAAAGACAGTGACAAGGAGAGAGACAGATGGAGAGAGAGCGAAAGATAGACAAAGAGACAAAGAAATAAAAAGAAAATGTTGGAAATTCTCGGCAGGTTAGAGACAGGAACTACCAGTGACAGGCAAAGAGAGACAGGCAGGCAGAGACATAGATAGACAGAGATGATGGGAAAGAGTGAGACAGTCAGACAGAGAGACTGAGAGAATCCCATTGGAACACAACTGGACACCGTGAGAAAGAGACAGGCACATTGAGAGACAGAGACAAACAGCGAAACAGGGAGAAACAGACAGCGAGGTAGAGACAGAGAGAGACAGAAAGTTTGAGACTGAGAGGGAGGGTCAGACTGAATGAGGCAAAGACTCAAACACATACATATACAGAGATGTGTTTGTGTGATTTATAAAGAGAGGGAGGGAAAGAGTGAGAGAAAGACAGGGACAAGGAGAGAGACAAAGAGGGAGAAAGATAGAGAGAAAGATAAATAGAGAGAGAGAGACATCGAGACAAAAACAGAAAATGATGGAAATACTCATCAGGTTAGAGACAGGGACGAGCAGAGACTGGCAAAGACAGAGATGATGGGAAAGAACGAGACAGTCAGACAGAGAGTATGACAGAATCCCATTGGAACAGAACTGGTTACCGTGTGAAGGAGACAGATTGAGAGACAGACACAAACAGAGAAACAGGGACAGACAGAGTGAATCAGAGAGAGGCAGACTGAGAGAGAGAAAGACTCAAACACACAAATACATATACAGCTCTCTAAAGACAGAGCGAGAGGCAGAGACTGAGCGATACAGATACATTTCACAATTTCATTTCATTATCTGCTCAGATTGTCACCGAGCTAAGAAAAATGCAAATGCAACAGATGAAAATCAGTTATCACTGAGCAGAATGGGAGATATCAGTGTTTAATTAAGTAATTACCAGGAGTGGGGTTCGAACCCACGCGGGTATAAACCCATTGGATCTTAAGCCCAACGCCTTAACCACTCGGCCATCCTGGTGTCGTTAGCGATTGGATTCTGTCTATGTGAGAATCTGGGCTTCAACTCCACCTCCACAGACACACACAAACACATTGGGTTTCAGGGAGCATTTCCGAACATTTTTCGGAATATTGACACGGGGGCAACTCTCCTATTCTTTTTCGAGTAATGCTCTGGGACCTCTCACAACCACCTGAGTGCGCAGACGGAGCTTCAATTTAACATTTCATCCGAAAGTCAACAGTTTCAACAATGCAAAATTCCCCAAATGCTGCAGTTGAGTGTTAGCCAAGATTATATGCTCAAGTCTCAGGAGTGCGACTTGAACACACAAACTCCTGATTCAGTCAAGAATGCTGCCACTGAACCAAAGCTGAGACAAAAGTTCACAGCCATATTACTTTCCCAAGTTTTTTTTTAAGTTCCAGGACATACCAAATTCATGGTGATGATTTCCACAGACAGTTGCACATACACATCGACATTTGTGCAGATAGACAGACACAGAGACACACACACAAAAATTTATACGCACCAACGGACATGCACAGATGCCTTTGACATCTCGAGGGATAGACAGGCTGAATCACTGTCGCAACTTTGGCTGATTTTTGCGATGTTCTATCCGTATGTATCGTGAATATTGCAGATTAATGAAAGAAAGAAAATAGCGGCGGCATTGAAAGGTGTGGGACGTTGTTCCGTCTATCTCAGAATCAGTTTTGCAGGGACCTGGTTAAATTGTCAAACAAAATGAAATATGCTGAGAAACGGAGTCGGCAGGATTCAAATCTATGCGGGGAAACCCGAATGCATTTTTAATCGATGGCCTTAACCAATGGGCCACGACTACTGGCTCGCTGCCTTTTTAAATGTTACTCAGTTAAAACTCAACCATCCATCCCTGTGCAGCAGACGGCCACAGAATAGTGAAAATGTCACCGTTTGCTAAAAATCTGGAAGAGGCTGTATTTTTGCTGCTCTATATTGCTCTGGAACTTTTTAACATGAATCTACACCAAGAAACAGAAGCAAAATTCTGCCTTTTGTAAAATGCAGCCTCCCTGTTAGGGAATTGAACCGTGGTCTACCGTGTGACAGGCAGCGATATTCACCACTTTCCCATGAGGAATTGATGCGCATGGGTTTTGTCAAAGCAATATTCGAGCTGTGAATAGAACTGGACACCATGAGAAGTCGACAGGCACATTGCGAGACAGAGACAAACCGACAAACAGGGAGAGACAGACAGCGAGATCGAGACGAGAGACAGCAAGTGTGAGACTCAAAACGAGAGGCAGACTGAGTGAGAAAAAGACTCTCAAACACATACATCTAAAGAGATCTGTGTGTGTGATCTCTAAAGAGAAAGAGGGAAAGAGTGAGAGAAAGACAATCATAAAGACAGTGACAAGGAGAGAGACAGATGGAGAGAGAGCGAAAGATAGACAAAGAGACAAAGAAATAAAAAGAAAATGTTGGAAATTCTCGGCAGGTTAGAGACAGGAACTACCAGTGACAGGCAAAGAGAGACAGGCAGGCAGAGACATAGATAGACAGAGATGATGGGATAGATTGAGACAGTCAGACAGAGAGACTGAGAGAATCCCATTGGAACGCAACTGGACACCGTGAGAAAGAGACAGGCACATTGAGAGACAGAGACAAACAGCGAAACAGAGAGAAACAGACAGCGAGGTAGAGACAGAGAGAGACAGAAAGTTTGAGACTGAGAGGGAGGGTCAGACTGAGTGAGGCAAAGACTCAAACACATACATATACAGAGATGTGTTTGTGTGATTTATAAAGAGAGGGAGGGAAAGAGTGAGAGTAAGACAGGGACAAGGAGAGAGACAAAGAGGGAGACAGATAGAGAGAAAGATAAATAGAGAGAGAGAGACATCGAGACAAAAACAGAAAATGATGGAAATACTCATCAGGTTAGAGACAGGGACGAGCAGAGACAGGTAAAGACATAGATGATGGGAAAGAACGAGACAGTCAGACAGAGAGTGTGACAGAATCCCATTGGAACAGAACTGGATACCGTTTGAAGGAGACAGATTGAGAGACAGAGACAAACAGAGAAACAGGGACAGACAGAGTGAATCAGAGAGAGGCAGACTGAGAGAGACAAAGACTCAAACACACAAATACATATACAGCTCTCTAAAGACAGAGCGAGAGGCAGAGACTGAGCGATACAGATACATTTCACAATTTCATTTCATTATCTGCTCAGATTGTCACCGAGCTGCAGAAAAATGCAAATGCAACAGATGAAAATCAGTTATCACTGAGCAGAATGGGAAAAATCACTGTTTAATTAAGTAATCACCAGGAGTAGGGTTCGAACCCACGCGGGTATAAACCCATTTGATCTTAAGCCCAACGCCTTAACCACTCGGCCATCCTGGTGCCGTCAGCTATTGGATTCTGTCTATGTGAGAATCTGGGCTTCAACTCCACCTCCACAGACACACACAAACACATCGGGTTTCAGGGAGTATTTGCGAACATTTTTCGGAATATTGACACGGGGGCAACTCTCCTATTATTTTTCGAGTAATGCTCTGGGACCTCTCACAACCACCCGAGTGCGCAGACGGAGCTTCAATTTAACATTTCATCCGAAAGTCAACAGTTTCAACACTGCAAAATTCCTCAAATGCTGCAGTTGAGTGTTAGCCAAGATTATATGCTCAAGTCTCAGGAGTGCGACTTGAACACACAAACTCCTGATTCAGTCAAGAATGCTGCCACTGAACCAAAGCTGAGACAAAAGTTCACAGCCATATTACTTTCCCAAGTCTTTTTTTTAAGTTCCAGGACATACCAAATTCATGGTGATGATTTCCACAGACAGTTGCACATACACATCGACATTTTTACAGATAGACAGACACAGAGACACACACACAAAAATTTACACGCACCAACGGACATGCACAGATGCCTTAGACATCTCGAGGGATAGACAGGCTGAATCACTGTCGCAACTTTGGCTGATTTTTGCGATTTTCTATCCGTATGTATCGTGAATATTGCAGATTAATGAAAGAAAGAAAATAGCGGCGGCATTGAAAGGTGTGGGACGTTGTTCCGTCTATCTCAGAATCAGTTTTGCAGGGACCTGGTTAAATTGTCAAACAGAATGAAATATGCTGAGAAACGGAGTCGGCAGGATTCAAATCTATGCGGGTAAACCCGAATGGATTTTTAGTCTATGGCCTTAACCAACGGGCCACGACGACTGGCTCGCTGCCTTTTTAAATGTTACTCAGTTAAAACTCAACCATCCATCTCTGTGCAGCAGACGGCCACAGAATAGAGAAAAAGTCACCGTTTGCTAAAAATCTGGAAGAGGCTGTATTTTTTCTGCTCTATATTGCTCTGGAACTTTATAATATGAATCTATACCAAGAAACAGAAGCAAAATTCTGCCTTTTGTAAAATGCAGCTTCCCCGTTAGGGTATGGAACCGTGGACTCCCGTGTGACAGGTGGGGGTATTCACCACTTTCTCACGAGGAATTGATGCGCATGGGTTTTGTCAAAGCAATATTCGAGCTGTGAATAGAACTGGACATCATGAGAAGTCGACAGACACATTGCGAGACAGAGACAAACCGACAAACAGGGAGAGACAGACAGCGAGATCGAAACAACGAGAGACAGCAAGTGTGAGACTGAAAACGAGAGGCAGACTGAGTGAGAAAAAGACTCTCAAACACATACATCTAAATAGATCTGTGTGTGTGATCTATAAAGAGAAAGAGGGAAAGAGTGAGAGAAAGACAATCATAAAGACAGTGACAATGAGAGAGACAGATGGAGAGAGAGCGACAGATAGACAGAGAGACAAAGAAATAAAAAGAAAATGTTGGAAATTCTCAGCAGGCTAGAGACAGGAACTACCAGCGACAGGCAAAGAGAGACAGGCAGGCAGAGACATAGATAGACAGAGATGATGGGAAAGAGTGAGACAGTCAGACAGAGAGACTGAGAGAATCCCATTGGAACACAACTGGACACCGTGAGAAAGAGACAGGCACATTGAGAGACAGAGACAAACAGCGAAACAGAGAGAAACAGACAGCGAGGTAGAGACAGAGAGAGACAGAAAGTTTGAGACTGAGAGGGAGGGTCAGACTGAGTGAGGCAAAGACTCAAACACATACATATACAGAGATGTGTTTGTGCGATTTATAAAGAGAGGGAGGGAAAGAGTGAGACAAAGACAGAGACAAGGAGAGAGACAAAGAGGGAGACAGATAGAGAGAAAGATAAATAGAGAGAGAGAGACATCGAGACCAAAACAGAAAATGATGGAAATACTCATCAGGTTAGAGACAGGGACGAGCAGAGACAGGCAAAGACAGAGATGATGGGAAAGAACGAGACAGTCAGACAGAGAGTATGACAGAATCCCATTGGAACAGAACTGGATACCGTGTGAAGGAGACAGATTGAGAGACAGAGACAAACAGAGAAACAGGGACAGACAGAGTGAATCAGAGAGAGGCAGACTGAGAGAGTCAAAGACTCAAACACACAAATACATATACAGCTCTCTAAAGACAGAGCGAGAGGCAGAGACTGAGCGATACAGATACATTTCACAATTTCATTTCATTATCTGCTCAGATTGTCACCGAGCTGCAGAAAAATGCAAATGCAACAGATGAAAATCAGTTATCATTGAGCAGAATGGTAAAAATCACTGTTTAATTAAGTAATTACCAGGAGTGGGATTCGAACCCACGCGGGTATAAACCCATTGGATTTTAAGCCCAACGCCTTAACCACTCGGCCATTATGGTACCGTCAGCGATTGGATTCTGTCTCTGTGAGAATCTGGGCTTCAACTCCACCTCCACAGACACACACAAACACATCGGGTTTCAGGGAGTATTTGCGAACATTTTTCGGAATATTGACACGGGGGCAACTCTCCTATTCTTTTTCGAGTAATGCTCTGGGACCTCTCACAACCACCCGAGTGCGCAGACGGAGCTTCAATTTAACATTTCATCCGAAAGTCAACAGTTTCATCAATGCAAAATTCCCCAAATGCTGCAGTTGAGTGTTAGCCAAGATTATATGCTCAAGTCTCAGGAGTGCGACTTGAACACACAAATCCTGATTCAGTCAAGAATGCTGCCACTGAACCAAAGCTGAGACAAAAGTTCACAGCCATATTACTTTCCCAATTCTTTTTTTTAAGTTCCAGGACATACCAAATTCATGGTGATGATTTCCAAGGACAGTTGCACATGCACATAGACATTTTTACAGATAGACAGACACAGAGACACACACACAAAAATTTACACGCAACAACGGACATGCACAGATGCCTTAGACATCTCGAGGGATACACAGGCTGAATCACTGTCGCAACTTTGGCTGATTTTTGCGATTTTCTATCCGTATGTATCGTGAATATTGCAGATTAATGAAAGAAAGAAAATAGCGGCGGCATTGAAAGGTGTGGGACGTTGTTCCGTCTATCTCAGAATCAGTTTTGCAGGGACCTGGTTAAATTGTCAAACAGAATGAAATATGCTGAGAAACGGAGTCGGCAGGATTCAAATCTATGCGGGGAAACCCGAATGGATTTTTAGTCTATGGCCTTAACCAATGGGCCACGACTACTGGCTCGCTGCCTTTTTTAATGTTACTCAGTTAAAACTCAACCATCCATCTCTGTGCAGCAGACGGCCACAGAATAGTGAAAAAGTCACCGTTTGCTAAAAATCTGGAAGAGGCTGTATTTTTGATGCTCTATATTGCTCTGGAACTTTTTAATATGAATCTATACCAAGAAACAGAAGCAAAATTCTGCCTTTTATAAAATGCAGCTTCCCCGTTAGAGAATTGAACCGTGGTCTCCCGTGTGACAGGTGGGGATATTCACCACTGTCCCACGAGGAATTAATGCACATGTGTTTTGGCAAAGCAATATTCGAACTGTGCATAGAACTGGACACCATGAGAAGTCGACAGACACATTGCGAGACAGAGACAAACCGACAAACAGGGAGAGACAGACAGCGAGATCGAGACAACGAGAGACAGCAAGTGTGAGACTCAAAACGAGAGGCAGACTGAGTGAGAAAAAGACTCTCAAACACATACATCTAAAGAGATCTGTGTGTGTGATCTATAAAGAGAAAGAGGGAAAGAGTGAGAGAAAGACAATCATAAAGACAGTGACAAGGAGAGAGACAGATGGAGAGAGAGCGACAGATAGACAGAGAGACAAAGAAATAAAAAGAAAATGTTGGAAATTCTCAGCAGGTTAGAGACAGGAACTACCAGTGACAGGCAAAGAGAGACAGGCAGGCAGAGACATAGATAGACAGAGATGATGGGATAGATTGAGACAGTCAGACAGAGAGACTGAGAGAATCCCATTGGAACACATCTGGACACCGTGAGAAAGAGACAGGCACATTGAGAGACAGAGACAAACAGTGAAACAGAGAGAAACAGACAGCGAGGTAGAGACAGAGAGAGACAGAAAGTTTGAGACTGAGAGGGAGGGTCAGACTGAGTGAGGCAAAGACTCAAACACATACATATACAGAGATGTGTTTGTGTGATTTATAAAGAGAGGGAGGGAAAGAGTGAGAGTAAGACAGGGACAAGGAGAGAGACAAAGAGGGAGACAGATAGAGAGAAAGATAAATAGAGAGAGAGAGACATCGAGACAAAAACAGAAAATGATGGAAATACTCATCAGGTTAGAGACAGGGACGAGCAGAGACAGGCAAAGACATAGATGATGGGAAAGAACGAGACAGTCAGACAGAGAGTATGACAGAATCCCATTGGAACAGAACTGGATACCGTGTGAAGGAGACAGATTGAGAGACAGAGACAAACAGAGAAACAGGGACAGACAGAGTGAATCAGAGAGAGGCAGACTGAGAGAGACAAAGACTCAAACACACAAATACATATACAGCTCTCTAAAGACAGAGTGAGAGGCAGAGACTGAGCGATACAGATAAATTTCACAATTTCATTTCATTATCTGCTCAGATTGTCACCGAGCTACAGAAAAATGCAAATGCAACAGATGAAAATCAGTTATCGCTGAGCAGAATGGGAGAAATCACTGTTTAATTAAGTAATTACCAGGAGTGGGGTTCGAACCCTCGCGGGTATAAACCTATTGGATCTTAAGCCCAACGCCTTAACCACGCAGCTATCCTGGTGCCGTCAGCGAATGGATTCTGTCGATGTGAGAATCTGGGCTTCAACTCCACCTCCACAGACATACACAAACACATCGGGTTTCAGGGAGTATTTCCGAACATTTTTTGGAATATTGACACGAGGGCAACTTTCCTATTCTTTTTCGAGTAATGCTCTGGGACCTCTCACAACCACCCGAGTGCGCAGACGGAGCTTCAATTTAACATTTCATCCGAAAGTCAACAGTTTCAACACTGCAAAATTCCCCAAATGCTGCAGTTGAGTGTTAGCCAAGATTATATGCTCAAGTCTCAGGAGTGCGACTTGAACACACAAACTCCTGATTCAGTCAAGAATGCTGCCACTGAACCAAAGCTGAGACAAAAGTTCACAGCCATATTACTTTCCCAAGTCTTTTTTTTAAGTTCCAGGACATACCAAATTCATGGTGATGATTTCCACAGACAGTTGCACATACACATCGACATTTTTGCAGATAGACAGACACAGAGACACACACACATAAATTTACACGCACCAACGGACATGCACAGATGCCTTAGACATCTCGAGGGATAGACATGCTGAATCACTGTCGCAACTTTGGCTGATTTTTGCGATTTTCTATCCGTATGTATCGTGAATATTGCAGATTAATGAAAGAAAGAAAATAGCGGCGGCATTGAAAAGTGTGGGACGTTGTTCCGTCTATCTCAGAATCAGTTTTGCAGGGACCTGGTTAAATTGTCAAACAGAATGAAATATGCTGAGAAACGGAGTCGGCAGGATTCAAATCCATGCGGGGAAACCCGAATGGATTTTTAGTATATGGCCTTAACCAATGGGCCACGACTACTGGCTCGCTGCCTTTTTAAATGTTACTCAGTTAAAACTCAACCATCCATCTCTGTGCAGCAGACGGCCACAGAATAGTGAAAAAGTCACCGTTTGCTAAAAATCTGGAAGAGGCAGTATTTTTGCTGCTCTATATTGCTCTGGAACTTTTTAATATAAATCTATACCAAGAAACAGAAGCAAAATTCTGCCTTTTGTAAAATGCAGCCACCCCGTTAGGGAATTGAACCGGGGTCTCCCGTGTGACAGGCGGGGATATTCACCACTTTCCCACGAGGAATTCATGCGCATGAGTTTTGTCAAAGCAATATTCGAGCTGTGACTAGAACTGGACACCATGAGAAGTCGACAGACACATTGCGAGACAGAGACAAACCGACAAACAGGGAGAGACAGACAGCGAGATCGAGACAACGAGAGACAGCAAGTGTGAGACTGAAAACGAGAGGCAGACTGAGTGAGAAAAAGACTCTCAAACACATACATCTAAAGAGATCTGTGTGTGATCTATAAAGAGAAAGAGGGAAAGAGTGAGAGAAAGACAATCATAAAGAAAGTGACAAGGAGAGAGACAGATGGAGAGAGAGCGACAGATAGACAGAGAGACAAAGAAATAAAAAGAAAATGTTGGAAATTCTTAGCAGGTTAGAGACAGGAACTACCAGCGACAGGCAAAGAGAGACAGGCAGGCAGAGACATAGATAGACAGAGATGATGGGAAAGAGTGAGACAATCAGACAGAGACTGAGAGAATCCCATTGGAACACAACTGGACACCGTGAGAAAGAGACAGGCACATTGAGAGACACAGACAAACAGTAAAACAGGGAGAAACAGACAGCAAGGTAGAGACAGAGAGAGACAGAAAGTTTGAGACTGAGAGTTAGGGTCAGACTGAGTGAGGCAAAGACTCAAACACATACATATACAGAGATGTGTTTGTGTGATTTATACAGAGAGGGAGAGAAAGACAGGGACAAGGAGAGAGACAAAGCGGGAGACAGATAGAGAGAAAGATAAATAGAGAGAGAGAGACATCGAGACAAAAACAGAAAATGATGGAAATACTCATCAGGTTAGAGACAGGGACGAGCAGAGACAGGCAAAGACAGAGATGATGGGAAAGAACGAGACAGTCAGACAGAGAGTATGACAGAATCCCATTGGAACAGAACTGGATACCGTGTGAAGGACAGAGACAAACAGAGAAACAGGGACAGACAGAGTGAATCAGAGAGTGGCAGACTGAGAGAGACAAAGACTCAAACACACAAATACATACACAGCTCTCTAAAGACAGAGCGAGAGGCAGAGACTGACGCGATACAGATACATTTCACAATTTCATTTCATTATCTGCTCAGATTGTCACCGAGCTACAGAAAAATGCAAATGCAACAGATGAAAATCAGTTATCACTGAGCAAAATGGGACAAATCACTGTTTAATTAAATAATTACCAGGAGTGGGGTTCGAACCCACACTGGTATAAACCTATTGGATCTTAAGCCCAACGCCTTAACCACTCGGCCATCCTGGTGCCGTCAGCGATTGGATTCTGTCTATGTGAGAATCTGGGCTTCAACTCCACCTCCACAGACACACACAAACACATCGGGTTTCAGGGAGTATTTCCGAACATTTTTTGGAATATTGACACGGGGGCAACTCTCCTATTCTTTTTCGAGTAATGCTCTGGGACCTCTCACAACCACCCGAGTGCGCAGACGGAGCTTCAATTTAACATTTCATCCGAAAGTCAACAGTTTCAACACTGCAAAATTCCCCAAATGCTGCAGTTGAGTGTTAGCCAAGATTATATGCTCAAGTCTCAGGAGTGCGACTTGAACACACAAACTCCTGATTCAGTCAAGAATGCTGCCACTGAACCAAAGCTGAGACAAAAGTTCACAGCCATATTACTTTCCCAAGTCTTTTTTTTAAGTTCCAGGACATACCAAATTCATGGTGATGATTTCCACAGACAGTTGCACATACACATCGACATTTTTACAGATAGACAGACACAGAGACACACACACAAAAATTTACACGCACCAACGGACATGCACAGATGCCTTAGACATGTCGAGGGATAGACAGGCTGAATCACTGTCGCAACTTTGGCTGATTTTTGCGATTTTCTATCCGTATGTATCGTGAATATTGCAGATTAATGAAAGAAAGAAAATAGCGGCAGCATTGAAAGGTGTGGGACGTTGTTCCGTCTATCTCAGAATCAGTTTTGCAGGGACCTGGTTAAATTGTCAAACAGAATGAAATATGCTGAGAAACGGAGTCGGCAGGATTCAAATCTATGCAGGGAAAGCCGAATGAATTTTTAGTCTGTGGCCTTAACCAATGGGCCACGACTACTGGCTCGCTGCCTTTTTTAATGTTACTCAGTTAAAACTCAACCATCCATCTCTGTGCAGCAGACGGCCACAGAATAGTGAAAAAGTCACCGTTTGCTAAAAATCTGGAAGAGGCTGTATTTTTGCTGCTCTATATTGCTCTGGAACTTTTTAATATAAATCTATACCAAGAAACAGAAGCAAAATTCTGCCTTTTGTAAAATGCAGCCTCCCCGTTAGGAAATTGAACCGTGGTCTCCCGTGTGATAGGCGGGGATATTCATCACTTTCCCACGAGGAATTGATGCGCATGGGTTTTGTCAAAGCAATATTCGAGCTGTGAATAGAACTGGACACCATGAGAAGGCGACAGACACATTGCGAGACAAAGACAAACCGACAAACAGGGAGAGACAGACAGCGAGATCGAGACAACGAGAGACAGCAAGTGTGAGACTGAAAACGAGAGGCAGACTGAGTGAGAAAAAGACTCTCAAGCACATACATCTAAAGAGATCTGTGTGTGTGATCTATAAAGAGAAAGAGGGAAAGAGTGAGAGAAAGACAATCATAAAGAAAGTGACAAGGAGAGAGACAGATGGAGAGAGAGCGACAGATAGACAGAGAGACAATGAAATAAAAAGAAAATGTTGGAAATTCTTAGCAGGTTAGAGAGAGGAACTACCAGCGACAGGCAAAGAGAGACAGGCAGGCAGAGACATAGATAGACAGAGATGATGGGAAAGAGTGCGACAGTCAGACAGAGACTGAGAGAATCCCATTGGAACACAACTGGACACCGTGAGAAAGAGACAGGCACATTGAGAGACAGAGACAAACAGCAAAACAGGGAGAAACAGACAGCGAGGTAGAGACAGAAAGTTTGAAACTGAGAGTTAGGGTCAGACTGAGTGAGGCAAAGACTCAAACACATACATATACAGAGATGTGTTTGTGTGATTTATAAAGAGAGGGAGGGAAAGAGTGAGAGAAAGACAGGGACAAGGAGAGAGAGACAAAGAGGGAGACAGATAGAGAGAAAGATAAGTAGAGAGAGAGAGACATCGAGACCAAAACAGAAAATGACGGAAATACTCATCAGGTTAGAGACAGGGACGAGCAGAGACAGGCAAAGACATAGATGATGGGAAAGAACGAGACAGTCAGACAGAGAGTATGACAGAATCCCATTGGAACAGAACTGGATACCGTGTGAAGGAGACAGATTGAGAGACAGAGACAAACAGAGAAACAGGGACAGACAGAGTGAATCAGAGAGAGGCAGACTGAGAGAGACAAAGACACAAACACACAAAAACATATACAGCTCTCTAAAGACAGAGCGAGAGGCAGAGCCTGAGCGATACAGATACATTTCACAATTTTATTTCATTATCTGCTCAGATTGTCACCGAGCTACAGAAAAATGCAAATGCAACAGATGAAAATCAGTTATCACTGAGCAGAATGGGAAAAATCACTGTTTAATTAAGTAATTACCAGGAGTGGGGTTCGAAACCTCGCGGGTATAAACCCAGCGGATCTTCAGCCCAACACCTTAACCACTCGGCCATCCTGGTGCCGTCAGTGATTGGATTCTGTCTATGTGAGAATCTGGGCTTCAACTCCACCTCCACAGACACACACAAACACATCGGGTTTCAGGGAGTATTTCCGAACATTTTTCGGAATATTGACACGGGGGCAACTCTCCTATTCTTTTTCGAGTAATGCTCTGGGACCTCTCACAACCACCCGAGTGCGCAGACGGAGCTTCAATTTAACATTTCATCCGAAAGTCAACAGTTTCAACAATGCAAAATTCCCCAAATGCTGCAGTTGAGTGTTAGCCAAGATTATATGCTCAAGTCTCAGGAGTGCGACTTGAACACACAAACTCCTGATTCAGTCAAGAATGCTGCCACTGAACCAAAGCTGAGACAAAAGTTCACAGCCATATTACTTTCCCAAGTCTTTTTTTTAAGTTCCAGGACATACCAAATTCATGGTGATGATTTCCACAGACAGTTGCACATACACATAGACATTTTTACAGATAGACAGACACAGAGACATACACACAAAGATTCACACGCACCAACGGACATGCACAGATGCCTTAGACATTTCGAGGGATAGACATGCTGAATCACTGTCGCAACTTTGGCTGATTTTTGCTATTTTCTATCCGTATGTATCGTGAATATTGCAGATTAATGAAAGAAAGAAAATAGCGGCGGCATTGAAAGGTGTGGGACGTTGTTCCGTCTATCTCAGAATCAGTTTTGCAGGGACCTGGTTAAATTGTCAAACAGAATGAAATATGCTGAGAAACGGAGTCGTCAGGATTCAAAACTATGCGGGGAAAACCGAATGGATTTTTAGTCTATGGCCTTAACCAATGGGCCACGACTACTGGCTCGCAGCCTTGTTAAATGTTACTCAGTTAAAACTCAACCATCCATCTCTGTGCAGCAGACGGCCACAGAATAGTGAAAAAGTCACCGTTTGCTAAAAATCTGGACGAGGCTGTATTTCTCCTGCTCTATATTGCCCTGGAACTTTTTAACATGAATCTATACCAAGAAACAGAAGCAAAATTCTGCCTTTTGTAAAATGCAGCCTCCCCGTTAGGGAATTGAACCGTGGTCTCCCGTGTGACAGGCGGGGATATTCACCACTTTCCCACGAGGAATTGATACGCATGGGTTTTGTCAAAGCAATATTCGAGCTGTGAATCGAACTGGACACCATGAGAAGTCGACAGACACATTGCGAGACAGAGACAAACCGACAAACAGGGAGAGACAGACAGCGAGATCGAGACAACGAGAGACAGCAAGTGTGAGACTGAAAACGAGAGGCAGACTGAGTGAGAAAAAGACTCTCAAACACATACATCTAAAGAGATCTGTGTGTATGATCTATAAAGAGAAAGAGGGAAAGAGTGAGAGAAAGACAATCATAAAGAAAGTGCCAAGGAGAGAGACAGATGGAGAGAGAGCGACAGATAGACAGAGAGACGAAGAAATAAAAAGAAAATGTTGGAAATTCTCAGCAGGTTAGAGACAGGAACTACCAGCGACAGGCAAAGAGAGACAGGCAGGCAGAGACATAGATAGACAGAGATGATGGGAAAGACTGAGACAGTCAGACAGAGACTGAGACAATCCCATTGGAACACAACTGGACACCGTGAGAAAGAGACAGGCACATTGAGAGACAGAGACAAACAGCAAAACACGGAGAAACTGACAGCGAGGTAGAGACAGAGAGAGACAGAAAGTTTGAGACTGAGAGTTAGGGTCAGACTGAGTGAGGCAAAGACTCAAACACATACATATACAGAGATGTGTTTGTGTGATTTATAAAGAGAGAGAGGGAAAGAGTGAGAGAAGGACAGGGACAAGGAGAGAGAGACAAAGAGGGAGACAGATAGAGAGAAAGATAAATAGAGAGAGAGAGAGACATCGAGACAAAAACAGAAAATGACGGAAATACTCATCAGGTTAGAGACAGGGACGAGCAGAGACAGGCAAAGACAGAGTTGATGGGAAAGAACGAGACAGTCAGACAGAGAGTATGACAGAATCCCATTGCAACAGAACTGGATACCGTGTGAAGGAGACAGATTGAGAGACAGAGACAAACAGAGAAACAGGGACAGACAGAGTGAATCAGAGAGAGGCAGACTGAGAGAGACAAAGACACAAACACACAAAAACATATACAGCTCTCTAAAGACAGAGCGAGAGGCAGAGCCTGAGCGATACAGATACATTTCACAATTTTATTTCATTATCTGCTCAGATTGTCACCGAGCTACAGAAAAATGCAAATGCAACAGATGAAAATCAGTTATCACTGAGCAGAATGGGAAAAATCACTGTTTAATTAAGTAATTACCAGGAGTGGGGCTCGAACCCACGCGGGTATAAACCCATTGGATCTTAAGCCCAACGCCTTAACCACTCGGCCATCCTGGTGCCTTCAGCGATTGGATTCTGTCTATGTGAGAATCTGGGCTTCAACTCCACCTCCACAGACACACACAAACACATCGGGTTTCACGGAGCATTTCCGAACATTTTTCGGAATATTGACACGGGGGCAACTCTCCTATTCTTTTTCGAGTAATGCTCTGGGACCTCCAACAACCACCCGAGTGCGCAGACGGAGCTTCAATTTAACATTTCATCCGAAAGTCAACAGTTTCAACAATGCAAAATTCCCCAAATGCTGCAGTTGAGTGTTAGCCAAGATTATATGCTCAAGTCTCAGACGTGCGACTTGAACACACAAACTCCTGATTCAGTCAAGAATGCTGCCACTGAACCAAAGCTGAGACAAAAGTTCACAGCCATATTAATTTCCCAAGTCTTTTTTTTAAGTTCCAGTACATACCAAATTCATGGTGATGATTTCCACAGACAGTTGCACATACACATCGACATTTTTACAGATAGACAGACACAGAGACATGCACACAAAAATTTACACGCACCAACGGACATGCACAGATGCCTTAGACATCTCGAGGGATAGACATGCTGAATCACTGTCGCAATTTTGGCTGATTTTTGCGATTTTCTATCCGTATGTATCGTGAATATTGCAGATTAATGAAAGAAAGAAAATAGCGGCGGCATTGAAAGGTGTGGGACGTTGTTCCGTCTATCTCAGAATCAGTTTTGCAGGGACCTGGTTAAATTGTCAAACAGAATGAAATATGCTGAGAAACGGAGTCGTCAGGATTCAAATCTATGCGGGGAAACCCGAATGGATTTTTAGTCTATGGCCTTAACCAATGGGCCACGACGACTGGCTCGCAGCCTTTTTAAATGTTACTCAGTTAAAACTCAACCATCCATCTCTGTGCAGCAGACGTCCACAGAATAGTGAAAAAGTCACCGTTTGCTAAAAATCTGGAAGAGGCTGTATTTCTGCTGCTCTATATTGCCCTGGAACTTTTTAAAATGAATCTATACCAAGAAACAGAAGCAAAATTCTGCCTTTTGTAAAATGTAGCCTCCCCGTTAGGGAATTGAACCGTGGTCTCGCGTGTGACAGGCGGGGATATTCACCACTTTCCCACGAGGAATTGATGCGCATGTGTTTTGTCAAAGCAATATTCGAGCTGTGAATAGAACTGGACACCATGAGAAGTCGACAGACACATTGCGAGACAGAGACAAACCGACAAACAGGGAGAGACAGACAGCGAGATCGAGACAACGAGAGACAGCAAGTGTGAGACTGAAAACGAGAGGCAGACTGAGTGAGAAAAAGACTCTCAAGCACATACATCGAAAGAGATCTGTGTGTGTGATCTATAAAGAGAAAGAGGGAAAGAGTGAGAGAAAGACAATCGTAAAGAAAGTGACAAGGAGAGAGACAGATGGAGAGAGAGCAACAGATAGACAGAGAGACAAAGAAATAAAAAGAAAATGTTGGAAATTCTTAGCAGGTTAGAGACAGGAACTACCAGCGACAGGCAAAGAGAGACAGGCAGGCAGAGACATAGATAGACAGAGATGATGGGAAAGAGTGAGACAATCAGACAGAGACTGAGAGAATCCCATTGGAACACAACTGGACACCGTGAGAAAGAGACAGGCACATTGAGAGACAGAGACAAACAGCAAAACAGGGAGAAACAGACAGCAAGGTAGAGACAGAGAGAGACAGAAAGTTTGAGACTGAGAGTTAGGGTCAGACTGAGTGAGGCAAAGACTCAAACACATACATATACAGAGATGTGTTTGTGTGATTTATACAGAGAGGGAGAGAAAGACAGGGACAAGGAGAGAGACAAAGCGGGAGACAGATAGAGAGAAAGATAAATAGAGAGAGAGAGACATCGAGACAAAAACAGAAAATGATGGAAATACTCATCAGGTTAGAGACAGGGACGAGCAGAGACAGGCAAAGACAGAGAAGATGGGAAAGAACGAGACAGTCAGACAGAGAGTATGACAGAATACCATTGGAACAGAACTGGATACCGTGTGAAGGACAGAGACAAACAGAGAAACAGGGACAGACAGAGTGAATCAGAGAGTGGCAGACTGAGAGAGACAAAGACTCAAACACACAAATACATACACAGCTCTCTAAAGACAGAGCGAGAGGCAGAGACTGAGCGATACAGATACATTTCACAATTTCATTTCATTATCTGCTCAGATTGTCACCGAGCTACAGAAAAATGCAAATGCAACAGATGAAAATCAGTTATCACTGAGCAAAATGGGAGAAATCACTGTTTAATTAAATAATTACCAGGAGTGGGGTTCGAACCCACGCGGGTATAAACCCATTGGATCTTAAGCCCAACGCCTTAACCACTCGGCCATCCTGGTGCCGGCAGCTATTGGATTCTGTCTATGTGAGAATCTGGGCTTCAACTCCACCTCCACAGACACACACAAACACATCGGGTTTCAGGGAGCATTTCCGAACATTTTTCGGAATATTGACACGGGGGCAACTCTCCTATTCTTTTTCGAGTAATGCTCTGGGACCTCCAACAACCACCCGAGTGCGCAGACGGAGCTTCAATTTAACATTTCATCCGAAAGTCAACAGTTTCAACACTGCAAAATTCCCCAAATGCTGCAGTTGAGTGTTAGCCAAGATTATATGCTCAAGTCTCAGGAGTGCGACTTGAACACACAAACTCCTGATTCAGTCAAGAATGCTGCCACTGAACCAAAGCTGAGACAAAAGTTCACAGCCATATTACTTTCCCAAGTCTTTTTTTTAAGTTCCAGGACATACCAAATTCATGGTGATGATTTCCACAGACAGTTGCACATACACATCGACATTTGTGCAGATAGACAGACACAGAGACACACACACATAAATTTACACGCACCAACGGACATGCACAGATGCCTTAGACATCTCGAGGGATAGACATGCTGAATCACTGTCGCAACTTTGGCTGATTTTTGCGATTTTCTATCCGTATGCATCGTGAATATTGCAGATTAATGAAAGAAAGAAAATAGCGGCGGCATTGAAAAGTGTGGGACGTTGTTCCGTCTATCTCAGAATCAGTTTTGCAGGGACCTGGTTAAATTGTCAAACAGAATGAAATATGCTGAGAAACGGAGTCGGCAGGATTCAAATCCATGCGGGGTAACCCGAATGGATTTTTAGTATATGGCCTTAACCAATGGGCCACGACTACTGGCTCGCTGCCTTTTTAAATGTTACTCAGTTAAAACTCAACCATCCATCTCTGTGCAGCAGACGGCCACAGAATAGTGAAAAAGTCACCGTTTGCTAAAAATCTGGAAGAGGCAGTATTTTTGCTGCTCTATATTGCTCTGGAACTTTTTAATATAAATCTATACCAAGAAACAGAAGCAAAATTCTGCCTTTTGTAAAATGCAGCTTCCTCGTTAGGAAATTGAACCGTGGTCTCCCGTGTGACAGGCGGGGATATTCATCACTTTCCCACGAGGAATTGATGCGCATGGGTTTTGTGAAAGCAATATTCGAGCTGTGAATAGAACTGGACACCATGAGAAGTCGACAGACACATTGCGAGACAAAGACAAACCGACAAACAGGGAGAGACAGACAGCGAGATCGACACAACGAGAGACAGCAAGTGTGAGACTGAAAACGAGAGGCAGACTGAGTGAGAAAAAGACTCTCAAGCACATACATCTAAAGAGATCTGTGCTTGTGATCTATAAAGAGAAAGAGGGAAAGAGTGAGAGAAAGACAATCATAAAGAAAGTGACAAGGAGAGAGACAGATGGAGAGAGAGCGACAGATAGACAGAGAGACAAAGAAATAAAAAGAAAATGTTGGAAATTCTTAGCAGGTTAGAGAGAGGAACTACCAGCGACAGGCAAAGAGAGACAGGCAGGCAGAGACATAGATAGACAGAGATGATGGGAAAGAGTGCGACAGTCAGACAGAGACTGAGAGAATCCCATTGGAACACAACTGGACACCGTGAGAAAGAGACAGGCACATTGAGAGACAGAGACAAACAGCAAAACAGGGAGAAACAGACAGCGAGGTAGAGACAGAAAGTTTGAGACTGAGTGAGGCAAAGACTCAAACACATACATATACAGAGATGTGTTTGTGTGATTTATAAAGAGAGGGAGGGAAAGAGTGAGAGAAAGACAGGGACAAGGAGAGAGAGACAAAGAGGGAGATAGATAGAGAGAAAGATAAATAGAGAGAGAGAGACATCGAGACAAAAACAGAAAATGACGGAAATACTCATCAGGTTAGAGACAGGGACGAGCAGAGACAGGCAAAGACAGAGATGATGGGAAAGAACGAGACAGTCAGACAGAGAGTATGACAGAATCCCATTGCAACAGAACTGGATCCTGTGTGAAGGAGACAGATTGAGAGACAGAGACAAAGAGAGAAACAGGGACAGACAGAGTGAATCAGAGAGAGGCAGACTGAGAGAGACAAAGACTCAAACACACAAAAACATATACAGCTCTCTGAAGACAGAGCGAGAGGCAGAGACTGAGCGATACAGATACATTTCACAATTTCATTTCATTATCTGCTCAGATTGTCACCGAGCTACAGAAAAATGCAAATGCAACAGATGAAAATCAGCTATCACTGAGCAGAATGGGAAAAATCACTGTTTAATTAAGTAATTACCAGGAGTGGGGTTCGAACCCACGTGGGTATAAACCCATTGGATCTTAAGCCCAACGCCTTAACCACTCGGCCATCCTGGTGACGTCAGCGATTGGATTCTGTCTATGTGAGAATCTGGGCTTCAACTCCACCTCCACAGACATACACAAACACATCGGGTTTCAGGGAGCATTTCCGAACATTTTTCGGAATATTGACACGGGGGCAACTCTCCTATTCTTTTTCGAGTAATGCTCTAGGACGTCTCACAACCACCCGAGTGCGCAGACGGAGCTTCAATTTAACATTTCATCCGAAAGTCAACAGTTTCAACACTGCAAAATTCCCCAAATGCTGCAGTTGAGTGTTAGCCAAGATTATATGCTCAAGTCTCCGGAGTGCGACTTGAACACACAAACTCCTGATTCAGTCAAGAATGCTGCCACTGAACCAAAGCTGAGACAAATGTTCACAGCCATATTACTTTCCCAAGTCTTTTTTTTAAGTTCCAGGACATACCAAATTCATGGTGATGATTTCCACAGACAGTTGCACATACACATAGACATTTTTACAGATAGAAAGACACAGAGACATACACACAAAAATTTACACGCATCAACGGACATGCACAGATGCCTTAGACATCTCGAGGGATAGACATGCTGAATCACTGTCACAAATTTGGCTGATTTTTGCGATTTTCTCTCCGTATGTATCGTGAATATTGCAGATTAATGAAAGAAAGAAAATAGCGGCGGCATTGAAAGGTGTGGGACGTTGTTCCGTCTATCTCAGAATCAGTTTTGCAGGGACCTGGTTAAATTGTCAAACAGAATGAAATATGCTGAGAAACGGAGTCGGCAGGATTCAAATCCATGCGGGGAAACCCGCATGGATTTTTAGTCTCTGGCCTTAACCAATGGGCCACGACTACTGGCTCGCTGCCTTTTTAAATGTTACTCAGTTAAAATTCAACCATCCATCTCTGTGCAGCAGACGGCCACAGAATAGTGAAAAAGTCACCGTTTGCTAAAAATCTGGAAGAGGCTGTATTTCTGCTGCTCTATATTGCCCTGGGACATTTTAACATGAATCTATACCAAGAAACAGAAGCAAAATGCTGCCTTTTGTAAAATTCAGCCTCCCCGTTGGGGAATTGAACCGTGGTCTCCCGTGTGACAGGCGGGGATATTCACCACTTTCCCACGAGGAATTGATGCGCATGGGCTTTGTCAAAGCAATATTCGAGCTGTGAATAGAACTGGACACCATGAGAAGTCGACAGACACATTGCGAGACAGAGACAAACCGACCAACAGGGAGAGACAGACAGCGAGATCGAGACAACGAGAGACAGCAAGTGTGAGACTGAAAACGAGAGGCAGACTGAGTGAGAAAAAGACTCTCAAACACATACATCTAAAGAGATCTGTGTGTGTGATCTATAAAGAGAAAGAGGGAAAGAGTGAGAGAAAGACAATCATAAAGTAAGTGACAAGGAGAGAGACAGATGGAGAGAGAGCGACAGATAGACAGGGAAACAAAGAAATAAAAAGAAAATGTTGGAAATTCTCAGCAGGTTAGAGACAGGAACTACCAGCGACAGGCAAAGAGAGACAGGCAGGCAGAGACATAGATAGACAGAGATGATGGGAAAGAGTGAGACAGTCAGACAGAGAGACTGAGAGAATCCCATTGGAACACAACTGGACACCGTGAGAAAGAGACAGGCACATTGAGAGACAGAGGAAAACAGCAAAACAGGGAGAAACAGACAGCGAGGTAGAGACAGAGAGAGACAGAAAGTTTGAGACTGAGAGTTAGGGTCAGACTGAGTGAGGCAAAGACTCAAACACATACATATACAGAGATGTGTTTGTGTGATTTATAAAGAGAGGGAGGGAAAGAGTGAGAGAAAGACAGGGACAAGGAGAGAGACAAAGAGGGAGACAGATAGAGAGAAAGATAAATAGAGAGAGAGAGACATCGAGACAAAAAAAAAATGATGGAAATACTCATCAGGTTAGAGACAGGGACGAGCAGAGACAGGCAAAGACAGAGATGATGGGAAAGAACGAGACAGTCAGACAGAGAGTATGACAGAATCCCATTGGAACAGAACTGGATACCGTGTGAAGGAGACAGATTGAGAGACAGAGACAAACAGAGAAACAGGGACAGACAGAGTGAATCAGAGAGAGGCAGACTGAGAGAGACAAAGACTCAAACACACAAATACATTTACAGCTCTCTAAAGACAGAGCGAGAGGCAGAGACTGAGCGATACAGATACATTTCACAATTTCATTTCATTATCTGCTCAGATTGTCACCGAGCTACAGAAAAATGCAAATGCAACAGATGAAAATCAGTTATCACTGAGCAGAATGGGAGAAATCACTGTTTAATTAAGTAATTACCAGGAGTGGTGTTCGAACCCACGCAGGTATAAACCCATTGGATCTTAAGCACAAAGCCTTAACCACTCGGCCATCCTGGTGCCGTCAGCGATTGGATTCTGTCTATGTGAGATTCTGGGCTTCAACTCCACCTCCACAGACACACACAAACACATCGGGTTTCAGGGAGCATTTCCGGAAATTTTTCGGAAAATTGACACGGGGGCAACTCTCCTATTCTTTTTCGAGTAATACTCTGGGACCTCTCACAACCACCTGAGTGCGCAGACGGAGTTTCAATTTAACATTTCCTCCGAAAGTCAACAGGTTCAACAATGCAAAATTCCCCAAATGCTGCAGTTGAGTGTTAGCCAAGATTATATGCTCAAGTCTCAGAAGTGCGACTTGAACACACAAACTCATGATTCAGTCAAGAATGCTGCCACTGAACCAAAGCTGAGACAAAAGTTCACAGCCATATTACTTTCCCAAGTCTTTTTTTTAAGTTCCAGTACATACCAAATTCATGGTGATGATTTCCACAGACAGTTGCACATACACATCGACATTTTTACAGATAGACAGACACAGAGACACACACACAAAAATTTACAAGCACCAACGGACATGCACAGATGCCTTAGACATCTCGAGGGATACACAGGCTGAATCACTGTCGCAACTTTGGCTGATTTTTGCGATTTTCTATCCGTATGTATCGTGAATATTGCAGGTTAATGAAAGAAAGAAAATAGCGGCGGCATTGAAAGGTGTGGGACGTTGTTCTGTCTATCTCAGAATCAGTTTTGCAGGGACCTGGTTAAATTGTCAAACAGAATGAAATATGTTGAGAAACGGAGTCGGCAGGATTCAAATCTATGCGGGGAAACCCGAATGGATTTTTAGTCTATGGTCTTAACCAATGGGCCACGACTACTGGCTCGCTGCCTTTTTAAATGTTACTCAGTTAAAACTCAACCATCCATCTCTGTGCAGCAGACGGCCACAGAATAGTGAAAAAGTCACCGTTTGCTAAAAATCTGGAAGAGGCTGTATTTTTGCTGCTCTATATTGCTCTGGAACTTTTTAATATGAATCTATACCAAGAAACAGAAGCAAAATTCTGCCTTTTGTAAAATGCAGCCTCCCTGTTCGGGAATTGAACCGTGGTCTCCCGTGTGACAGATGGGGATATTCACCACTTTCCCGCAAGGAATTGATGCGCATGGGTTTTGTCAAAGCAATATTCGAGCAGTGAATAGAACTGGACACCATAAGAAGACTATGGGACCTTTCACATCCACCCGAGTGTGCAGATGAAGCTTCAATTTAACATTTCATCCGAATGTCAACAGCTTCAACAATGCAAAATTCCCCAAGCACTGCATTTGAGTGTCAGCCAAGATGACGTGCTCAAGTCTCAGGAGTGCGACTGACACACACAACCTCCTGATTCAGTCGAGAATGGAGCCACTGAAACAAAGCCGATACCAAAGATCACAACCGTATTATTTTCCCGAAGCTTTTTAAAATTTCCAGGACGCACCAAATTCATGGTGATGATTTCCATAGACAGTTGCACATACACAGAGACATGCATACAGACAGACATACACAGACACACACACACACAATAACCAAAAATATACACGTATCAACATAGAAACATAGAAACAAATAAATTAGTTGCAGGAGTAGGCCATTCGGCCCTTCGAGCCTGCACCTTCATTCAATAAGATCATGGCTGATCATTCAACCTCAGTACCCCTTTCCTGCTTTCTCTCCATACCCCTTGATCCCTTTAGCCGTAAGGGCCATATCTAACTCCGTTTTGAATATATCAAACGATCTGGCCTCAACAACTTTCTGCGGTAGAGAATGCCAGAGTGAAGAAGTTTCTCCTCATTTCGGTCCTAAATACCTTACCACTTAATCTTACACTGTCACCCTTGGTTCTCGAATTCCACAGCAATGGGAACATTCTACCCGCCTCTAACCTGTCCAATCTCGTCAGAATTTTATATATTTCTATGGGAGCGCCTCTCATTCTTCGAAACTCCAGTGGATACCAGCCCAGTTGATCCAGTCTCTCCTCATATGTCAGTCCTGCCATCCCGGGAATCAAGCTGTGAATCTTCGCTGTACTCCCTCAATAGCAAGGACGTCCTTCCTCAGATTGTGAGAACAAAACTAAACACAATATTCCAGGTGTGACCCCACCAAGGCTCTGTACAACTGCAGTCAGACCTCCCTGCTCCTATACTCAAATCACCCAGCTATGAAGGCGAACATGCCATTTGCCTGCTTCACCGCCTGCTGCACCTGCGTGCCAACTTTCAATGACTGATGTACCATGACACCCAGATCAAGATATACACAGAGTGCCTTATACAAATAGATGGATAGACAGGCAGGTTCACTGTCGCTACTTTGGCTGGCTTTTGTTCCATCGATCTCAGAATCAGTTTTGCATGAACCTGGTTAAATTATCAAACAGAATGAAATATGCTGAGAAACGCAGTCGGCCGGAATCAAATCTGCACGGGGAAACCCCAATGGATTTTCAGTCCATCGTCTTAACCACTCGGCCACAACTACTGATCCGCTGCCTTTTTAAATGTTACTCAGATAAAACTCAGTCATCCATTTCTGTGCAGCAGACGGCCACAGAATCCTGAAACAGTCTCCGTTTGCTAAAAATCTGGAAGTAGCAATCTGATCTTGCTGTATTTTTAATGTGCTATATTACTCTGGAACTTTTTAACATGAGTCGATAACAAGAAACAAAAGTAAAACTTTGTATATTTGAAACAACTGCCTCCTCGTCAGCGAATTGAACCCCAGTCTCCCGCATGACAGGCAGGGATACTCATCACTATACTAACGAGGAACTGACAGATAGTGGCTCTGTCAGACCTGGAATCGAGATGTGAACAGAACTGGACACCATGAGAAGCCGGCCGACATATTGAGAGACAGAGACAAACCGACAAACAGGGAGAGACAGACAACGAGATAGAGACAACGAGAGACAGAAAGTATGAGTCTGAGGCAGACTGAGTGAGAAAAAGACTCAAATACAAACATATAAAGAGATGTGTGTGTGTGATTTATAAAGAGAGAGAGGGAAAGAGTGAGAGAAAGACAATGATAAAGACAGTGACAAGGAGAGAGACAGATAGCGAGAGAGAGATAGAGACAAAAACTGAAAATGATGGAAATACTTATCAGGTTAGAGACAGGGACGAACAGAGGCAGGCAAAGACATGATCAGACAGAAATGATGGGAAAGAGAGAGCCAGTCAGACAAAGAGTCTGAGAGAATCCCATTGGGACAGACGTGGACACCGTGAGAAAGAGACAGATTGAGAGACAGAGACAAATCGAGAAACAGGGACAGATAGATTGAGACAAAGACTCAAACATACAAACGCATACACAGCTCTCGAAAGAGAGAGAGAGGCAGAGACCGAGCGACACAGATACATTTCACAATTTCATTTCATTATCGGCTCAGAGTGTCACATAGGTACAGAAAATTGCAGATTCAACAGATGAAAATCCGGTATCACTGATCGGAATGGGAGGAAATCCGTGTTAAATTAAAGAGATACCAGGAGTGGGGTACAAACCCACGCGGGAAAAGTCCATTGAATTTTAAAGCCACCGCCTTAACCACGCGGCCATCCTGGTCCTGTCACAATCTGGATTCTGTCTCTGCGAGAATCTGGATTCAACCCCACTCCCACGGACACACACATACACATCGTTTTTCAGTGAGCATTTACGAACATTTTTAGTAATATTGACACGGGGGCAACTCTCCTATTTTTTTTCGAGTAATGCTATGGGATGTTTCACATCCATACGAGGGTGCAGACGGAGCTTCAATTTAACATTTCATCCGAACGTCAACAGCTTCAACAATGCAAAATTCCCCAAGTGCTGCACTAGAGTGTTAGCCAAGATTATATGCTTAAGTCTCAGGAGTGGGAATTGAACACACAAACTCCTGATTCAGTCGAGACTGCTGCCATTGCAACAAAGCCGATACCAAAGTTCACAACAGTATTATTTTTCCCAATTCTTTTTTATAAGTTCCAGGACATACCAAATTCATGGTGGTGATTTCCACAGACAGTTACACGCACCAATGGAGATGCACCGATGCCTTAGACATATAGAAGGATAGGCAGTCTGAATCACTGTAGAAACTTTGACAGCTTTTTGCGTTTTTCTATCCGTATGTATCTTTAATATTGCAGATTAATAAAAATCAGAAAGAGATGTCAGTGTTGAAATGTGTGGGATGTTATTCCACCTATCTCAGGATCAGTTTTGTAGAGACATGGTTAAATTGTGAAATGCAATGAAAAATGCTGGGTATCGAAGTCTGCAGGATTCGAACCTGCATGGGGAAAACTCAATGGATTTCGAGTTCATCGCCTTAACCACTCGGCCACGACTAATGCATTTCTGCCTCCTTGAACGTTACGCAGAAACAACTCAGTCATCCATCTCTGTGCAGCAGACGGCCAAAGAATCATGAAAAAGTCTCCGTTTGCTCAAAATCAGGAAGAGGCAATCTCCTCTACCTGTATTTTTACAGTTCTATATTGCTCTGGAACCTTTTAATATGAATCTCTTCCAAGAAACAGAAGTAAAATTCAACATTTTGAAACAACTGCCTCCCCGTCGGGGAATTGATCCCCGGACTCCTCATGACAGGCGGGGATATTCACCACTATACAAACGAGAAACTGACGAGCATCAGTTCTATCAGAGCAGGAATCGAGTTGTGAACAGAACTGGACACCATGAAAAGTCGACAGACATATTGAGAGACAGAGGCAAACCGACAAACAGGGAGAGACAGACAGCGAGATAGAGACAACGAGAGACAGAAAGTGTGAGACTGATAAGGAGAGGCAGACTGAGTGAGAAAAAGACTCAAACACATACATATACAGAGGTCTGTGTGTGTGATCTATTAAGAGAGAGAGGGATAGAATGAGAGAAAGACAATTATAAATACAGTGACAAGGAGAGATACAGATAGAGAGAGAGAGATAGAGACAAAAGCAGAAAATGATTGGAAACTCTTATCAGGTTAGAGACAGGGACTAACAGAGACAGACAAAGAGAGACAGACAGGCAGAGACATAGACAGACAGAGATGATGGGAAAGAGTGAGACAGTCAGAAAGAGAGACTGAGAGAATCCGATTGGAACAGAACTGGACACCGTGAGAAAGAGAGAGACACATTGAGAAACAGAGACAAACAGGGAAACAGGGAGTGACAGAAAGTGAGATAGAGACAGAGAGAGACAGAAAGTTTGAGACTGAGACGGAGGGTCAGACTGAGTGAGACAAAGACTTGAAAACATACATACACAGAGATGTGTTTGCGTGCTCCAAAAAGAGAGGGAGGCAAATAGTGATGGAATGAAAAGAAAAAGCCAGGGACAAAGAGAGAGACAAAGAGGGAGACAGATAGATAAAATTACAGATAGAGAGAGAGACAAAGAGGCAAAAACAGAAAATGATGGAAATACTCATCAGGTTAGAGGCAGGGAGTAATAGAGACAGGCAAAGACATGGACAGACAGAGATGATGGAAAGAGAGAGACAGTCAGACAGATAGTCTGAGAGAATCCCTTTGGAACAGAACTTGACACCGTGAGAAAGAGACAGATTGAGAGACAGAGACAAACAAAGTAAAAGGGACAGACAGAGTGAATCAGAGAGAGGCAGACTGAGAGAGACAAAGATTCAAATACACAAACACATACACAGCTCTCTAAAGGGAGAGAGAGGCAGAGACTTAGCGACACAGATACATTGCACAATTTCATTTCATTATCTGCTCAGAGTGTCACCGAGTTACAGAAAAATGCAAATGCAACAGATGAAATTCGGGTATCACTGAGCAGGATGGGAAAAAATCTTTGTTTAATTAAGCAATTACCAGGACTGGGATACGAACCCACGAGCGTAAAAACCCATTGGATCACCAGCCCAACGCCTTGACCACTCGGCCATCCTGGTCCCGTCAGCAATTGGATTCTGTCTCTGTGAGAATCTGGGCTTCATATCCACCCCCACAGCCACACACATGCACATCGGGTTTCAGGGAGCATTTCCGATCATTTTTAGCAATATTGACACGGGGGCAACTCTCCTATTCTTTTTGAAGTAATGCTCTGGGACCTCTCACATCCACCCGAGTGCGCAGACGGAGCTTCAATTTAACATTTCATCCGAATGTCAACAGCTTCAAAAATGCAAAATTCCCCAAGTCCTGCAGTTGAGTGTTAGCCAAGATTATATGCTCAAGTCTCAGGAGTGCGACTTGAACACACAAACTCCTGATTCAGTCGAGAATGCTGCCACTGAACCAAAGCTGAGACAAAAGTTCACAGCCGTATTACTTTCCCCAAGTCTTTTTTTTTAAGTTCCAGGACATACCAAGTTCACGGTGATGATTTCCACAGACAGTTGCACATACACAGAGACATATATACAGATAGACAGACACAGAGACACAGTCGATTCAATCTCTCCTCATATGTCAGTCCTGCCATCCCGGGAATCAGTCAGGTAAACCTTTGCTGCACTCCCTCAATAGCAAGAAAGACCTTCCTCAGATTACGAGACCAAAACTGAACACAATATTCCAGGTGAGGTCTCACAAAGGTCCTGTACATCTGCAGTAAGACCTCCCTGCGCCGATACTCAAATCCCCTAGCTATGAAGGCCAACATACCATTTGCCTTCTTCACTGCCTGCTGGAACTGTATGCCAGCTTTCAATGACTGATGTACCATGACACCCAGGTCTCGTTGCAGCTCCCGTTTTCCAAATCTGCTGCCATACAGATAATATTCTGCCTTCGTGTTTTTGCCACTAAAGTGGATAACCTCACATTTATCCACATTATACTGCATCTGCCATGCATTTGCCCTCTCACCTAACCGGTCCAAGTCACCCTGCAGCCTCTTAGCGTCCTCCTCACAGCTCACACCGCCACCCTGTTAGTATCATCTGCAAACGTGAAGATATTACACTCAATTCCTTCATCTAAATCATTAATGTATATTGTAAATAGCTGGGATCCCAGCACTGAGCGCTGTGGCACCCCACTAGTCACTGCCTGCTTTTCTGAAAAGGACCGTTTATCCCGACTCTCTGCTTTCTGTCTGCCAACCAGTTCTCTATCCACGTCAGTACATTACCCCCAATACCATGTGCTTTAACTTTGCACACCAATACGTGTGTGGGACCTTGTTGAAAGCCTTTTGAAAGTCCAAATACACCACATCCACTGGTTGCCCTTGTCCATTATACTAGCTACATCCTCAAATAATTCCAGAAGATTTGTCGAGCTTGATTTCCCATTCATATATTCATGCAGCTTGGACCGATCCTGTCACTGCTTTCCAAATGCGCTGCTATTTCATCTTTAATAAATTGATTCGTACATTGTCCCCACTACTGATGTCAGGCTAACCGGTCTGTAATTATCCGCTTTCTATCTCCCTCCTTTTTTAAAATGTGGTGTTACATTATTTACCCTTCAGTTCATACGAACTGATCTAGAGTCGATAGACTGTTCGAAAATGATCACCAATCATCCGCTATTTCTAGGGCCACTTCCTTAAGTACTTTCCAATGCAGACTATCAGGCCCCGGGGATTTATCGGCCTTCAATCCCATCAATTTCCCGAACACAATTACCTGACTGATAAGGATTTCCTTCAGTTCCTCCTTCTCGCTAGATCCTTGGTGCCCTAGTATTTCTGGAAGGTTATGCGTTTCTTCCTTCGTGAAGACAGAACCAAAGTGATTGTTCAACTGGTCTACAATTGCCTTCTTCCCCATTATAAATTCACCTGAATCTGATTGCAAGGGACCTACGTTTGTCTTCTCTAATCTTTTTGTCTTCACATATCTATCGAACTTTATTATGTTCCCAGCAAGATTCCTCTCATAATCTATGTTCCCCCTCCTAATTAAACCCTTTGTCCTCCTCTGCCGAATTCTAAATTCCTCCCAGTCCTCAGGTTGAAGCTTTTTCTGGCCAATTTATATGCCTCTTCCCTGGATTTAACACTATCCTTAATTTCCTTTGTTAGCCACGGTTGAGCCACATTCCCCGTTTTATTTTTACTCGAGACAGGGAAATACAATTGTTGAAGTTCATCCATTTGATCTTTAAATGTTTGCCATGGCCTATCCACCTTCAACCCTTTAAGTATCATTCGCCAGTCTATTCTAGCAAATTCACGCCTCATACCATCAAAGTTATCTTTCCTTAAATTCAGGACCCTAGTCTCTGAATTAACTGTGTCACTCGCCACCTTAATAAAGAATTCTACCTTATTATGGTCACTCTTTCCCAAGGGGCCTCGCACAACAAGATTGCTAATTGGTCCTTTCTCATTACACATCACCCAGTCTAGGATGGCCAGCCCTCTAGATGATCCCTCGATATACTGAGTGAGAAAACCATCCCTAATACGCTCGAGGAAATACTCCTCCACCATATTGCTACCTGTTTGGTTAGCCCAATCTACATGTAAAGTAAAGTCGCCCTTGATAACAGCTGTATCTTTATGGCACGCATCCCTAATTTCTTGTTTGATGCTGTCCCCAACCTCACTACTACTGTCTGCTGATCTGTACACAACTCCACTTGCGTTTTCTTCCCTTTGGTATTCCGCAGCTCCACCCATTCATATTCCACATCATCCAAGCTAATGTCGTTCCTTACTATTGCCTTAATTTCCTCACTATTGCCTTAATTTCCTCTTTAACCAGCAACGCTACCCTACCACCTTTTCATTTCTGTCTATGCTTCCTGAATGTTGAATTCCCAGCCTTGGTCACCCTGGAGCCATGTCTCCGTGATGTCAATTATTTCATATTCAGTAATTGCTGCTTGTGCAGTTAATTCGTCCAGCTTATTACGAATACTCCTCGCAATGAGGCACAGAACCTCCAGGCTTGTTATTTTAACACACGTTGACCCTTTAGAATTTTGCTGTAAAGTGGCCCTATTTGATTTTTGCCGTGGGTTTCTCTGCCCTCCACCTTTACTTTTATTCTTTCACTTCTGCGCCCATTCTACTTCCCTCTGTCTCCTGTCGCCCTGCCATATTACTTTAAACCCTCCCCAGAAACGCTAGCATGCACTCCCCCTTGAACATTGGTTCTGGTCCTGCCCAGGTGCAGACCGTCCGGTTTCGTTCTGGTCCCACCTCCCGCAGAACCGGTTCCAAAGTCCCAGAACTTGAATCCCTCCCATCTGCACCACACTTCAAGCCACGTATTCATCTGAGCTATCCTGCGATTCCTGCTCCGACTAGCAGGTGGCGCTGGTAGCAATCCTGAGTTTGCGACCTTTGAAGTCCTACTTTTTAATTTAACTCCTAGCTCCCTGAATTCAGCTTGTTGGTCCTCAGACACATTGAGTCAGAGACACAAACACGTAAAGATATACAGAGCTCTCTAAAGACATAGAGTGAGAGGCACTTCACAATCCCATTTCTTGGTCAGTTGAGAATGTGACAGAGTTACAGTTTCAACAGAAGGCATTAGGGTATCACTGAGCAGGATGGGAGAAAATCGGTGTTAAATTCAAGAGTTACCAGGAGTGGGGTTGGAACCCACGTAACTATAAACCCATTGGATCTTAAATGCAACGACTTATACACTCGGCCATTCTGGACTTGTGAACCTTCACATTCTGTCTCTGTGAGAATCTGGGCTTGAGCTCCACCCTCACAGACACACGCATACACACAGGTTTTCAGTCAGCATTTCAGAATATTTATATAAAAGTGACATGGGGGCAACTCAGTACTCTTTATCGAATAATGCTGTCGGAACTTTCACATTCACCCGAGAGAGCAGATGGAGCTTCAATTTAACATTTCATCCGAAAGTCAACATCTTCAACAATGCAAAATTCCCCAAGTACTGCACTTGAGTGTCAACCAAGATTATATGCTCAAGTCTCAGGAGTGGGACTTGAAGTCGAAAATGCTGTCGCTGAAGCAAAGCCGATATCAAATGTCACAACCGTATTATTTTCCCCAAATCTTTTTTAAAAGTTCCAGGACATACCAAATTCATGGTGATGATATCCGCAGACAGTTGCGCATACACAGAGACATATACACAGATAGACAGACACAGAGACACACACACAGACAGACAGACACAGAGACACACACGCATACAGAACCAAAAATATAGATGCACCAATGGACATACACAGAGTGCCTTAGACATATAGAGGGATAGACAGGCTGAATCACTGTCGCTAATTTAGCTGATTTTTGCGTTTTTCCATCCGTATGTATCGTGAATATTGCAGATTAATGAAAATGAGAATAACATGTCAGTGTTGAAAGGTGTGGGACGTTATTCCATCCAACTCAGGATCCGTTTTCCAGGGACCTGGTTAAAGTCTGAAATTGAATGAAAAATGCTGAAATCCGTAGTCGGCAGGATTCGAACCTGCGCGGGTAAACTCCAATAGATATCTAGTCCATCGCCTTAACCACTCGGCCACGATTACTGCGTCTGTGTGTTTTTAAATGTTACTAAGATATAACTCAATCATCCATCTCTCTGCATCAGAACACCACAGAGTCCTGAAAAAGTCTCCATTTCCTAAAAATTTGGAATATCGTCTTGCTGTATTTTTACTCTTCTATGTTGCTCTGGAACTTTTAATATGAATCTATACCGAATAACAGAAGTACAATTCTACATTTCGAAAATGCTTCCTCCCGCATGACAGGTGGGGATACTCACGACTATACTAACGAGGTACTGACGGGTGTAGATTTTGAGACAGCAGGAATCGAGCTGTGAAAAGAACTAGACACCATGAGAAAGAGACAGACACATTGAGAGACAGATACAAAAACAGGAACAGGGAGAGACAGACAGCGAGCTAGAGAAATAGAGAGAGAGCAAGTGTGAGACTGAGAGGGATAGGCAGACTGAGTGAAACAAAGACTCAAACACACACATACACAGATATGTGTGTGTGTGTGCTCCATAAAGAGAGGGAGGCAAAGAGTACAGGAAAGCCAGAGACAAAGACAAAGACATGGAAAAAGGGAGCGTCAAAGAGAGAGAGAGAGAGATAGTGAGAGGTGAGAGCGAGAGACAGAGACAAAAACAGAAAATGATGGAAAAACTCAACAGGTTAGAGACAGGGTCGAACAGAGACAGGCAAAGAGAGAGAGACAGGCAGAGACATCGACAGACAGTGATGATGGGAAAGAGAGAGACAGTCAGACGGAGAGACTGAGAGAATCCCTTTGGAACAGAACTGGACACTGTGAGAAAGACACGGGCAGATTGAGAGATCGAGACAAACAGAAAAACAGGGAAAGACAGAGTGAGTCAGAGAGAGGCAGAGTGAGGGAGAGAAAGACTCAAACACGCAAACACATGCACAGATCTCTAAAGAGACAGAGGTAGAGAGTGAGGCAGAGACTGAGAGACACAGATACATTTCACGATTCCATTTCTTTATCGGTTCAGAATGTCATAGAGTTACAGTAAAATGCAGATTCAACAGATTCTTACTGCAGTTGTACAGGGCCTTGGTGAGGCCTCACATGGAATATTGTGTTCAGTTTTGGTCTCATAATCTGAGGAAGGACGTTCTTGCTATTGAGGGAGTGCAGCGAAGGTTCACCAGACTGATTCCCGGGATGGCTGGACTATCATATGAGGAGAGACTGGATCAACTGGATTTTTATATATTGGAGTTGAGAAGGATGAGAGGGGATTTCATAGAAACATAAAGATTCTGGCGGGACGGGACAGGTTAGATGCGGGTAGCTTGTTCCCGATTTTGGGGAAGTCCAGAACCAGGGGACACAGCCTTAGGACAGCCATGTCTCCGTGGTGCCAATTATATCATATTCATTAATTGGTGCCTGTGCAGTTAATTCGTCCACCTTATTACGAATATTCCTCGCATGGAGGCACAGAACCTTCAGGCTTGTCTTTTTAACACACTTTGTCCCTTTAGACTTTTGCTGTAATGTGGCCCTTTTTGAAAGGAATGACAAGGGTGTATGCGGTTACAGGAGGATGTGAGGGGAAACAAACATAATACGAGGGGAAGAGTGCATCCGCGATGGACCAGTATGAGATCAAAAAGAATGGAAATATAAGGGGAATATCTTTATCCATGTGCCGGAGAGAAGGGAGCCTAACTGTATGCCCTCACCCAGTGGGAGACGGGAGCAAGGATAGCTGCGGGTTTGACAATACTACGGAAGGATGTGTCATGGGAATAAACCCTGCCCGAACTGAACCCACACATTACACCTATCATGGGCGAGGAGAATATTGTGTGGTAACTAGCCTGGGAACTTACGTTACTCCAAGACTGTCGGTGGCAGTGGGAAGAGCAAACATGACATGCCAGGAAGACAATGACATGAAATATAAGTGATGAGATTAAGCAAGGCATTGATGTTTACATGGAAGAGCAAGCACAATCAATTCACCTGTTACTTGAAGATTTAACTGAGCTCAAGAAATAACATTAAAAGATATTAAGAGCTGAAGGAGAAAGCTGAAGAACTGGACAGTGAAATAAAGGATAACCTGAAAAACCCGCCTTGGTACTTGTGATTATACATCCCTGGATAAGGATCCTTTCCCATACCCTAGTGGCAGTAAAGATAGTAATAGCCTTGAATTGGTTGGTGATGTTATGTAACAAGTGCAAAGACAGGCGAGGCTTACCCGAGTAAAGTTACAAGATAGGGATTCGAATTATATCCCATGTGTTAGTCCTAGTGCAGCTGATAGTGGTGTTGATGCTCCTGGGAGACTGCACAGGCAGATACAAGAGATGCAGGAAGAAGAGGTTGGCCAAGGCCCGTAACCAAGAACGCAGAAAGCCTTTGCTAGATCCAAAGAGGGTTAATCAAACAAAAAAAAACGGCATGAACACCTGATCTGAGTCGTGAGTGTCCCAATCCTATCGCCTGATCAACGAAACCGAGGCGGGAGACATAGGAATCAGGTTAGGATAAGGCAGGGAAAGGAAGATTGTTGTTCATGGTGGGATATTTTTAAGGTCTGGTCACCTGAAGCCTACGCAGTCCTCAAATTGATGTGGCATTTAATTGAGATAATAATGGTAGTGGAAGGGACATGTATCGTGATCCAACTATATCTGATGTGTCAGATCAGAGAGATATACAACCACGTGGTTCTAGCCGAACATCAAACAGCCTTGTTAATTATGTAATGTAGGCATGATAGGGAGGCGAATGATTTTGTAACGCGTTAGGGAAACAACCAAGACCCCCGAGCTTATGCACTGTATGTACAAAAAGAAATATAAATGGCGTGCCAATATCCCAGGGAAATGGTCAGGGGTAGTATGTAAAGACTCCGCAAAAGATGGAACCAAGAGCGATCCCAGGAATATGGACTTGATATCTCCATTTCCAGCAGATGGCTCAGAACATATATGTGGTCAGCTGATTATTTGTAAATAATCAGGGATCAACAGGAGGGACTGAAAGGGCAGATTACAAATTGAAATTACAATTAATAATAACAATTGCGATGTTTTAAAATGGAGTTAAGAGGTTTTTAAAATGGATCCCACAGCCTGTTTTCAGACTGTGGGAACCATGTGTGGGATGCCTTCCACAGAGGAGCAGATGTTCCAATTCATAGACCAAAGGCCTTGGGAGCTGGGCACAGACACAGATAACATAGAATTTGAATTGTATAGCAAGATAAGAGTTAATTAAAAAGAATCATAACAACATGTATTTGGAATTGCCAATTAAGGCATATAGAAGCCAGATTGGAGGAAGCGCTGTACCAATCATGTATTAATCAATCAGCATGTATTAATTCGAACTTGCGTATTTACTTAATGCTATAATCTGAAACTGTATAAAGTAATATGTCTCTGGCTCTATCTTCGAGCATTCCTTCAAGGATAGCTCCCCTGCCGGCTTGTATTAATAAAACCTGCATTTACTTTAAGGCTAACAGAATCCTAGTGGTGGGTTGAAGTTAACCCTAACAACGTTAGAGAGATCGGGAGAGGTGGAGGGGCTCGAAGAGGTTAGAGAGAGAGGGAGGGGTGTAGGGCTGGAGGAGGTTACAGAGATAGGGAAGGGTGTAGGGCTGGAGGAGGTTACAAAGATAGGGAGAGGTGTAGGGGCTCAAGGAGGTTAGAGAGATAGGGAGGGGTGTAGGGCTGGAGGATGTTACAGAGATAGGGACGGTGTAGGGTCTGGAGGAGGTTACAGAGATAGGTAGGGGTGTAGGGACTGGAGGAGGTTACAGAGATAGGGAGGGTGTAGGGGCTGGAGGAGGTTACAGAGATAGGGAGGGGTGTCGGGACTGGAGAAGGTTACAGAGAGAGGGAAAGTTGTAGGGGCTGGAGGAGGTTACAGAGATAGGGAGGGGCGGGGCCATCGAGGGGTTTGAACAGGAAGCTGAGAATTTTAAAATCAGCGCCTCACTGGGGCTGAGGAGGGGGGGGAAGTGCAAGAACACAAACCCCTCACTACCTACCCTGCACTAACCCCCATCATCTGTTACATCACCTGGAGTTCCAGCGACACTCCTCCCCCTCTCTCTTGGTGTTTATCTACTCACTGCCTCACTCAAAACTTATCTCCCATTGACAGTCCATGTGAGTGCCCTCGTTGTCCCAGAATTGCTCCCCGTGGACACCGACTGACCTTTCCCGTGCCTCCGCCACCCTCCTCCTGTTCCGTGACGGCCGTCAAATTCAAGTTGTGTTCCAGTCAGCAAGCAAAAGATCGGGGCGGGGGGGGGGGAGGGTTCATATAAATTAAAACACGTGGTGGGCCGGAGGAAGAGGCTTGCGGGACCGTGTTCGGCCCGCGGGCCGTATGTTTGCAACCCTGATCTATACTGTCAAACCCTGTAAGAATTTTTAAGTTTTAAAATGAGATCACCTCTCATTCTTCTAACCTGTACAGAATATAGGCCTAGTCTACTCAATCTCTCCTCACAGGACAATCCCTCCATCCCAGGTATCAGTCTGGCGAACCTTCGTTGCCATCCTCAATGGTAAGTACATCCTTCCTTAGGTAAGCAATCATAACTGTACACAATACTCCAGGTGCCGTCTCAGCAGGGTCCTATATAATTGCAGTAAGATGTCTCGGAGCAAGTTATTATTTAAATGGAGAAAGATTGCAATGTGCCGCAAAACAGCAGGCCCTGGGGTTACTTGTGCATGAAACACTAAAGGATAGTATGCAGGTACAGCAAGTGATCAGGAAGGCCAATTGTTTTTTGACCTTTTTTGCAAAGGGGATGGAGTATAAAAGCGGGGAAGTCTTGCTGCAGCTATAGAAGGTTTTGGTGAGGCCACACCTGGAATACTGAATGCAGTTTTGGTTTCCATATTTAGGAAAGAATATAATTGCTTTGGAGGCAGTTCAGAGAAGGTTCACTAGGTTGATATAAGGGATCAGCAGGTTGAATTATGAGGAAAGGTTGAGTAGTTTTGGCCTCTACTCATTGGAATTCAGAAGAATGAGAGGTGATCTTATCGAAACGTATAAGATGGGGGGAGACTGGAACTAGAGGGCATGATCATCGAAGAAGGGGCCGCCCATTTAAAGCAGATGAGGAGGAATTTTTTCTCTCAGAGGGTTGTAAATCTGTCGAACTCGCTGCCTCAGAGAACTGTGGAAGCTGGGATATTGAATAAACTTGAGACAGAAATAGTTTTTTAAATGATAAGGGGATAAGGGGTTATGGAGAGCTCGCGGGTAAGTGGAGCTGAGTCTATGATCAGATCAGCCATGATCTCATTGAATGGTGGAGCAGGCTCGAGGGGCCGTATGGCCTACTCCAGTTCCTATTTCTTATGTTCCTGTTCTTATGTTTACTATTATCCTCAACTCCTCTTGTAATAAATGCCGACATACCATTTGTTTTCTTAATTGCTTGCTGTGCCTGCATGTTAACTTTCAGTGATTCGTGTACAAGGACACCAAGGTCCCTCTGAACACCAACATTTCCCAATCTCTCACCATTTCAAGTAGCTGTTTCCAGTCCACTTTGGCTAAACCACATCTCAGTTCAGTAAAATTGGCTTTTCCCCAATTGAGAACTTTTATTCCTGGTCTATCTTTGTCCTTTTCCATAACTACCCTAAATCTAAGAGAATTACGATCAATAGCACCAATGCTCTCCCACTGATACCCCTTCCACCTGCCCTGCTTCAATCCCTAATACAAAGTCCAGAACTTCCCCCTCTCTTGCTGGGCTTGCTACAAACTGGCTAAAAGGTTCAGCTAGTTGCTGACCCCTCTGCAAAGGGAAATAGGTCCTTCCTATCCACTCTATCTAGGTCCCTCATAATTTTCTACACCTCATTAACGTCTGCCCTCAGCCTCCTCGGTTCCAAAGAAAACAAACTGTTAAGAGGATTGGTGGGCTGGAGAAGGTTACAGAGTTAGGGATGGGTGAGACCCTGGAGAGATTTGAACACGAGAATGTGTATTTTAACGGTTGATGCCACCAGCCATCTCGCCCAGCACAGAATGTAAATCACTACCAACAGGAAGGATGTTACTTTTACTACTACAAATGCATAATGAGAGGAAATCAATCTCTGTCCCTTTAACTAACAGCGACATGAAAAGAGGGAATGAATGACCTTTAAATACCTGGTACACTTGGAACTGAAGTGTCTGAAACTCATAATAGGAACTCATAAATGGAAATAAAATACTGACAGATGTTAAACTGTTTTGTTGACAAAGGAAATCTCAATTTAACTTTTAAAAGATAAATTGTTTAACAGATGTTGAAACATACTTACCCGATGGGCCGACTCAGGATCCACCCCTCAAGCACCGTGATTTGTTGCAGAACACGCTGCTCCCTCTGCCCTCCGGCCTCTGACATCTCTTCCTGTTGGTTCCCAGGGCAATCAATCACCACTCGCCAACATTACGCTGCCAGATTAAGTTGTGGGGCTCGGAGGAAGAAACAAAATGAGGCCGTGAATCTGAGTTAAGAAATAAAATTAGAAAAGCATGATTAAATGAACAAGGAGAGACAATATAAATGAAAGGGTACAATCCTAAAGGGGATGCATGAACAGTGAGACCTGCGGGTATATGTGGACAAATCGCTGAAGGTGGCAGAACAGGTTGGGAAAGCAGTTAAAAAAGCTTGCAGGATCCTGGGCATCACAGAGTACAAAAGCAAGGAGGTTATGATGATCCTTTGTAAAACACTGGTTCGGTCTCAACTGGATCATTGTGTCCAATTCTGGGCACCGCAGATTCGGATGTGATGGCCTTAGAGAGGGTGCAGAAAAGATTGACAAGAATGATTCACGAGATGAGGGACTTCAGTTCCGTGGATTGACTGGAGAAGCTGGAGTTGTTCTCCTTGGAGCAGAGAAGGTTGCGAGGAGAATTGATCGAGGTGTTCAAAATCATGAGGGGTCCGGACAGAGTAGATTGAGAGATACTGTTCCCATTGGTGGAGGGGTCGAGAACCAGAGGAGACGGATTTAAAGTGGATGAGAAGAAGAACCAAAGACAATGGAAGAAAAATCTATTTTATGCAGTGAGTCGTTAGGATCTGGAATGCACCGCCTGAAAGGGTGGTGGAGACAGACTCAATCACAGCTTTAAAAAGGGAATTGGATAATTATCTGAAAGAAAACATTTGCAGGACCGGTGGGAAAGGGCGGGGCAGTGAGACTAGTTGGGAGCCGGCAAGGGCTCGACGAGCCGAATGGCCTTTCGTGCTGTAACCATTCTTTGATTGTGTGAGCAGAACTACTCTGCTCCCTGACTCAATCTAAAGCCTTCCTGATTGTGAACAACTCTGTTAAACCTGTCTACCTCAGCCTTAAATATATTCAATGACCCAGCCTCCACAGCTCTCTGGGGCAGAGAATTCCACAGATTACAACCCTCTGAGAGAAGAAATTCCTCCTCATCTTAGTTTTAAATGGTCTGAGGAGAAAAGCTGCATTTGTAAATAGAACAGGATTTACTGGGATTGCTTTGGGCACTGAACCATGTTCATTCTGGCAGCTCTTGTTTGTTTCCGATTATCTTAATAACCCCTATATATGGGCTGGAGATTAATATCTTGTATAAATGTTGAACAAATTATCTTCGTTTCAAAAACAGTGTGTCGACTTTTTGATTGCTCCATGATCAGAGGAGACTAATTGATGTTCTGTTACCGACTGTTCCATTTTAGTGCTTTTTCTTAATCTAACTTACATCACTTCTCACCTAGTTCACCTTCTATTATATCAAACCCCAAACTTGTTCCGTTTGAGTACACGAGTTGTCGTTGTAATAGACTTAACTGCAGTTTAAACTCAGCTGAAATCCTTTGAACCGCCCCTTTATTGAACTGTCTTGCATAAGATTTGAAATCCGTAACTTTCTGTAACCTGGTTTTGGAACCGATTGAATTTTAAAATGCATCCACACATTTTGCACGTGATAGCCTGTGAAATATTCTGATATTTGTAATTGTCATTGCCACAAACTCAGCTCTCTAGCCACCGACTCAATCCCTCTCCCCAACTTGTGTCTGTGCCTGAACCGGACTGTTTGCAACCTTGGTGCCATACTTAACCCTGAAGTATGTTTTTGACCACATATCCACAGCATAATTATGAATACATATTTCCACCTCTGTAACATCGCCGTTGCCTCAGCTCATCCGCTGCTGACCCGTCATCCCTGCCTTTGTTACTTCTGGACTTGACTATTCCAACGCATTCCTGCCACATTCTCACCTGCATAAACTTGAGTTGATCCAAAATTCGGTTGCCCATGCCCTAACTCTCACCAAGTCCAGCTCACCCATCAGCCCTGTGCTCGCTGAACTACATTGGCTTCTGGTTCAGCAACGCCTTGCTTTCAAAATTCTAATACATTTTCAAAACTCTCCATGGCCTCGCCCCTCCCTAGCTCTGTAAACTGCTCCAGCCCTAACCAGCACCACACCGCCCCCCCCCCCCCCGCCCACCCATGAGATATCTGTCTTCCTGAGCATCCCTGATTATAATTGTTCAACCATTGATGGCTTTGGTGGCTGTGCCTTCTGTTGCCAAGGCCCCAAGTTCTGGAAAACCCAGCCGAAACATTTCTGTCTAACCCGTGCTGTACCTGCCCTGGCAGTTCTTGATTGGATAGTGTAGAGCAAGCTTTTCTCTCCATCTACTCCGTGTTGCATCTTTCCACGGAGTGTTTGATAGGAGAGTGTAGGGTGAGCTTTACTCAGTATCTAACCCGTGTTGTTCCTCCCCTGGGTGTGTTTGATGGATAGTGTTGGGGGAGCTTTACATTGTATGTAACCCGTGCTATACCTGCGCTGGGAGTGTTTGATGGGGCAGTGTTGCAAGAGTTGTACTCTCTATCTAATCCATGCCGTAACTGCGATGCGAGTATTTGATGGATCAGTCTATGGGGAGCTTTACTCTCTGACTAACCCCTGCTGTGCCTATTGTGCGAGTGTTTGATGGGACAGTGTAGAGGGAGATTAACTCTGTATCTAACCAATGTTGTACATACCCTGGGAGTGTTTGGGACAGTCGAGAGGGAGATTTAACCTTCAATCAACAAAGCTGTATCTGCCTGGGAATGTCTGGTGAGACATTGTAGAGGGAGTTTTACTCTGCATCTAACCTGTGTTATCATCATCATCATCATCATAGGCAGTCCCTCAGAATCGATGAAGACTTGCTTCCACACCTGAAGTGAGTTAATTGGGGCTGAACAGTCTAATACGAGAGCCACAGACTCTGTCGCAGGTGGGACAGATAGTTGTTGAAGGAAGGGGTGGGTGGGACCGATTTGCAGCACGCTCTTTCCACTGCTTGCACTTGTTTTCTGCATGCTCTTGGCGATTAAACTCCCAGATACACTTCCTTCACTTAGGGTAGTCTTTGGCCAGGGACTCCCAGATATCAGTGGTGATCTCACACTTTATCAGGGAGGCTTTGAGGGTGTCCTTGTAACGTATCCGCTGCCCACCTTTGGCTCATTTTCCGTGAAGAAGTTCCGCATAGAGGACTTGCTTTGGGAGTCTCGTGTCTGGCATGCGAACTATGTGGTCTGCGTAGCGGAGCTAATCGAGGGTGGTCAGTGCTTCAATGCTGGGGACGTTAGCCTGGTCTAGGACGCTGATGTTGGTGTGCCTGTACTGCCAGGTGATTTGTAGGATTTTGCGGGGACGTTGTTGGTGATATATCTCCAGCGAGAAAAAGTGTCTACTGTACATTGTCCATGCCTCTGAGACATACAGGAGGGCGGGTATTACGACAGCCCTGTAGACCATGAGCTTGGTTGTACCTGCCCAGGGAATGGTTAATGAGACAGTGAAGAGGAAACTTTACTCTGTCTCCAACCCACGCTGTATCTGTTCTGGGAGTGTTTGATAAGAACATAAGAACATAAGAATTAGGAACAGGAGTAGGCCATCTAGCCCCTCGAGCCTGCTCCGCCATTCAACAAGATCATGGCTGATCTGGCCGTGGACTCAGCTCCACTTACCCACCCGCTCCCCATAACTCTTAATTCCCTTATTGGTTAAAAATCTATCTATCTGTGATTTGAATACATTCAATGAGCTAGCCTCAACTGCTTCCTTGGGCAAAGACTTCCACAGATTCACAAACCTCTGTGAGAAAAAATTCCTTCTCAACTCGGTTTTAAATTGGCTCCCCCGTATTTTGAGGCTGTGCCCCCTAGTTCTCGTCTCCCCGACCAGTGGAAACAACCTCTCTGCCTCTATCTTGTCTATCCCTTTCATGATTTTAAATGTTTCTATAAGATCATCCCTCATCCTTCTGAACTCCAACGAGACTTTACTCCAACCCAGTCTACTCAATCTATCATCATAAGGTAAACCCCTCATCTCCGGAATCAGCCTAGTGAATCGTCTCTGTACCCCCTCCAAAGCTAGTATATCCTTCCTTAAGTAAGGTGACCAAAACTGCACGCTGTACTCCTGGTACGGCTTCATCAATACTCGATACAGTTGCAGCATGACCTCCCTGCTTTTGTACTCCATCCCTCTCGAAATGAAGGCCAACATTCCATTCGCCTTCCTGATTACCTGCTGCACCTGTAAACTAACTTTTTGGGGATTCATGCACATGGACCCCCAGGTCCCTTTGCACCGTAGCATGTTGTAATTTCTCCCCATTCAAATAATATTCCCTTTTACTGTTTTTTTTTCCAAGATGGATGACCTCACATTTTCCGACATTGTCTTCCATCTGCCAAACCTTAGCCCATTCGCTTAACCTATCTAAATCTCTTTGCAGCCTCTCTGTGTCGTCTACACAACCCGCTTTCCCACTAATCTTTGTGTCATCTGCAAATTTTGTTACACTACACTCTGTCCACTCTTCCAGGCCATCTATGTATATTGTAAACAGTTGTGATCCCAGCACCAATCCCTGTGGCACACCACTAACCACCGATTTCCAACCCGAAAAGGACCCATTTATCCCGACTCTCTGCTTTCTGTTCGCCAGCCAATTCTTGATCCATGCGAATACATTTCCTCTGACTCCGTGTACCTCTATCTTCTGCAGTCACCTTTTGTGTGGCACCTTATCCTTTTGGAAATCTAAATATACCACATCCATCGGTACACCTCTATCCACCATGCCCGTTATATCCCCAAATAATTATAGTAGATTAGTTAAACATGATTTCCCCTTCATGAATCCATGTTGCATCTGCTTGATTGCACTATTCCTATCTAGATGTCCCGCTATTTCTTCCTTAATGATAGCTTCAAGCATTTTCCCCACTACAGATGTTAAATTAACCGGCCTATAGTTACCTGCCTTTTCTCTGCCGCCTTTCTTAAACAGAGGCGTTACATTTGCTGCTTTCCAATCCGCTGGTACCTCCCCAGAGCCCAGAGAATTTTGGTAGATTATAACGAATGCACCTGCTGTAACTTCCGCCATCTCTTTTAATACCCTGGGATGCATTTCATCAGGACCAGGGGACTTGTCTACCTTGAGTCCCATTAGCCTGTCCAGCACTACCCTCTTAGTGATAGAGATTATCTCAAGGTCCTCCCTTCCCACATTCCCGTGACCAGCAATTTTTGGCATGGTTTTTGTGTCTTCCACTGTGAAAACCGAAGCAAAATAATTGTTTCAGGTCTCAGCCATTTCCACATTTCCCATTATTAAATCCCCTTCTCATCTTCGAATGGACCAACATTTACTTTAGTCACTCTTTTCCGTTTTATATATCGGTAAAAGCTTTTACTATCCGTTTATATGTTTTGTGCAAGTTTACTTTCGTAATCTATCTTTCCTTTATTTATTGCTTTCTTAGTCATTCTTTGCTGTCGTTTAAACTGTTCCCAATCTTCTAGTTTCCCACTAACCTTGGCCACCTTATAAGCATTGGTTTTTAATTTGATACTCTCCTTTATTTCCTTGGTTATCCATGGCTGGTTATCCCTTCTCTTTCCGCCCTTCTTTTTCACTGGAATATAATTTTGCTGAGCACTATGAAATAGCTCCTTAAAAGTCCTCCACTGTTCCTCAATTGTGCCACTCAGCTGTGTTTCCAGTCTACTTTAGCCAACTCTGCCCTCATCCCACTGTAGTCCCCTTTGTTTAAGCATAGTACGCTTGTTTGAGACACTACTTCCTCACCCTCAATCTGTATTACAAATTCAACCATACTGTGATAACTCATTCCGAGAGGATCTGTTACGAGGAGATCGTTTATTATTCCTGTCTCATTACACAGGACCAGATCTAAGATAGCTTGCTCCCTTGCAGGTTCTGGAACATACTGTTCCGAGAAGAAATCCCGTATGCATTCTATGCATTCCTCCTCAAGGCTACCCTGTGCGATTTGATTTGACCAATCGATATGTAGGTTAAAATCTCCATGATTACTGCCGTTCCTTTTTCACATGCCTCCATTATTCCCTTGATTATTGTCCGCCCCACCATGAAGTTATTATTTGCGGGCCTATAAACTACGCACACCAGTGACTTTTTTCCCCTTACTATCTTTAATCTCCACCCACAATGATTCAACATTTTGTTCATGAGAGCCAATATCGTCTCTCACAACTGGCCTGATATCATCCTTTATTAACAGAGCTACCCCAGCTCCTTTCACTTCTTGTCTATCTTTCCGAATTGTCAGATACCCCTGTATGTTTAATTCCCAGTCTTGGCCCCCCTGCAACCACGTTTCTGTAATGGCCACCAAATCATCCCCATTTGTAATGATTTGTGCCGTCAACTCATTTATTTTATTTCGAATGCTGTATGCGTTTAGGTAGAGTGTTTTAATACTAGTTTTTGAACCATAATTTTTAGTTTTGACCCCTCCTGCAGCCCCTTTATATTTATAAATATTGTCCCTTCCTATCACCTTATGGTTTACTCTTACCACAGTGCTGCTCTGCTCTGTTGCCTCCTGCCTTTTGCATTCTTTCTTGGGGTCCTGTTCATCTGAGCTCTCCCCCACTCTAACTAGCTCAGAGCCCTCTCTTGGTTCCGAATACTCCTCGCATTAGTCTTGGCCCCCCTGCAACCACGTTTCTGTAATGGCCACCAAATCATCCCCATTTGTAATGATTTGTGCCGTCAACTCATTTATTTTATTTCGAATGCTGTATGCGTTTAGGTAGAGTGTTTTAATTTTCATGCTTGCCTTTTTATTACAGTGGGACAGTGTAGAGGGAGCTTTACTCTGTATCTCACCCGTGCTGCACCTGTACCGCGAATATCCGCTGGAACAGTATAGAGGGATATTTTCTCTAGATCTAACAGATCTGTATCGGTCCTGGAATGGCTGAGACAAGTTAGAGGGAGATGTAGTCTGTGTCTAACCTGTGCTGTACTTGCACTGGAAACGTTTGGTGTAACAGTATAGAGTGAGTTTTATTCTATATTTAACCTGTTCAGTTCAGAAAAAGTTATGTGATTGAGTACTGTAGACGTGAGTAATTGTGACCTGTCTCTTTATTCTAACTTCAGAGTGCACGTACAACATGGAAGGTCTGCTTATATACAGTGCTCCCAAGGGACGCTGGGATCCCTTGGGACTCCAACAGATACGGCCTATTGTGGTGGTAGAATTCTGGTTACATAGGGTTGCACACATAACATCACTCCCTCCCAAAGTCAATAGTACACTTATTTGCAAGCTGAGATGATCTGGGGCTTTTCGCTCCTGAGTCGATCGTCTCAGTACAAATACAGGTGCAGGTGAGTTGGTTGGTTCTTCGCTGGACTGCTGCGCAGATGACCTTGCTGGGCTGCTGGGGATGATGAGTTCAGCTTCGTGGTCTACCATGATGTTGGCTGCCACTTGTGTGTGCGTCGGAGGGTCGAAGTTGGTTGCTTGTGGCTGTCTGTGAATCGCAGTTTGGTTTGGTCCAAATGCTTTCTGCAAGTTATTCCATTTGCGAGTTTGACCTGAAACACCCTCCTCCCTTCTTTGGCTATGGCAGTGCCAGCAAGCTATTTGGGACCATGTCCATAGTTGAGTACAAATACAGGGTCATTGACTTCAATATTGCGTTACAAATTTGTGCGATCACGGTACATGCTTTATTGATGCCGCCTGCCCTCGACTTGATCATGGAGATCAGGGTGAACGAGAGAAAGCCTTGTTTTGAGCACCCTTTTCAGGAGCAGCTCAGCTGGGGAACCCCGGTGAAAGAATGGTGTCTGGTGCAGTGGCTGAGCAGGACTCGGGACAGGTGGGTCTGCAGGGATTCTTTTGACAGGTGTTTCAAGCTTTGTTTGATGGTTTGGACTGCACGTTCTGTCTGGTCATTGGATGCGGGCTTGAACGGGGCAGTTGTGATGTGCTTGATCCCATTGTGTGTCATGAATTCCTTGGATTCAGCGCTGGTGAAGCACGGCCCGTTGTCGCTGACAAGGACATCAGGCTGGCCGTGCGTGGCTCGTAGGTTTTCGAGGGTGGCAGTGGACGTGCTTACAGACATTATTACACACTCAATCTAGTTGGAATAAAAATCCACAAGAACGAAGAACATTTTGCCTATAAATGGGCCAGCAAAGTCAGCGTGGATCCTAGACCACGGTTTGGAGGGCCATGACCACAAACTTGGGTGCCCTGGGTGCATTGCTCAGTTACGAGCAAGTGGTGCATTGGCACACGCAAGACTCCAAATCTGAGTCAATATCGGGCCACCTGTATGGACATTTCGTCTTTACGCTGCTGGAACAGCTTGATCTCTTCATGCATCTCCGCTGGGATGCTGGGCCAGCTCCCATGGAGGATACAGTTTTTACAAGGGACAGTAAAGGACCCTGGCTGGTCCAGGTCCTCATCTGGCGGCCGTAACGGGTGACTTTTCATTTTCAAATGCATCCATCACCAAGAGCAAGTCTGCAGGCTGTGCCATTTCCACCCCGGTGGTGGGAAAAGTAGCCGACTGAAGGCATCAGTGTAGTTCTCTGTGCCTGGCCAGTGATGAATTACATACTTATATGCATACAGCGTGAGCACCCATCTTTCGATGCGAGCAGAAGCATTGGTTTTAATACCTTTGCTCTCTGTGAATAGCGATATGAGCGGCTTATGGTGAGTTTCTAAATCGAACTAAAGCCCAAACAGATACTGGTGTATTTTTTCATCCCGTAAACGTATGCCAGAGCTTCTTTTTCAATCATGCTGTCAGTTCTTTCGGCCTTGGACAAACTCCTGGACGCATAGGCGACCGGTTGCAATGTTCCCAATTCGTTTGCTTATTGTAACATACGCCCGACCCCGTACAAAGATGCATCGCAAGCTAGCACTAAACGTTTACATGGATCATACAGGACAAGCAGTTTGTTGGAACATAACAGATTTCGGGCTTTCTCAAAATCAGTCTCTTTTGATCTTCCCCCATGCCTAATAATCTCCCTTGCACAGCCATATGTATAGAGGTTCTAGCAAGGTGCTCAACCCGGGTAGGAAATTACCAAAATAATTGAGGAGCCCAGGAACGACCGCAGCTCCGTCACATTCTATGGTCTCGGTGCGTTCTTGATGGCCTCTGTCTTGGCGTCAGTGCACCTGGTGCCATCTGCCGCGATTCTTCTGCCTAAGAACTCGACCTTTGGCGCCCGGAAAGCACACTTCGAGCGTGTCAACCTGAGTCCCACATGATCTAGCCGATTTGGAACTTCTTCCACGTTCTGCATGTGCTCGATGGTGTCCCGACCTGTGACCAGTATATCATCCTGGAAAACCACGATGTGCAGCACCGACTTTAGCAGACTCTCCATGTCCCTTTGAAAAATAGCCGCGATCGATCGAATTCCAAACGGGCATCTGATGTAGATGAACAGACCTATGTGCGTGTTGATGCAGGTGAGGCCTTTTTAAGATTCCGCCAGCTCCTGCGTCATGTAGGCCGAGGTCAGGTCAAACTTGGTAAATATCTTTCCTCCTGCCAGTGTCGCAAATAGATTGTCTGCCTTGGGTTGCTGGTACTGGTCCTGCAGCGAAAAATGCTTAATCGTTAATTTATAGTCCCCGCATATGCTGACCGTGACATCACCCTTGAAAACCAGAACAATCTGACTATCCCACTCGTTGAACTCCACCAGTGCGATGATGTCCTCTCATTGCAGCCTGTCTAACTCGATCTCCACTTTCTCTCGCATCATATATGTCACTGCCCGTGCCTTGTGATGGATGGGTGATGTACCGGGAATCAAATGGATCTGCACCTTCGCCCTCAAGAAACTTCCGATTTCTGACTCAAACAACGATGGAAACTTGCTCAGAACCTGGGCACATGAGGCATCATCGATGGATGAAAGCGCTCGGATGTCATCCCAGTTCCAGCGTATTTTTCTCAGCCAGCTTCTGCCGAACAGTGTGGGGCCATCTCCTGACACGATCCTTAGTGGTAGTTCGTGTACTGTTCCATCATAAGAGACTTTTAATATGCTGTGCTGTCAATTATAGGAATCAGCTCTTTCGTGCAGGTTTTCAGCTTGGTGTGAATGGGGCTCAGCTTGGGCCTGTCGAAGGCCGTTTTCTCATGATGGACTGACTCGCACCCATGTCCAATTCTATGGATACTGGAATTTCGTTCAGTTCAACATTTAACATGATCGGTGGACATTTCGTGGTGAAGGTGTGTACCCCATACACATCTGCCTCCTCGGGTTGAGTCTCTAGTTCAGTTTGATCCACCATGGATCGGTCTTCCACTGCAATGTGGTGCTTTGCAGTGTTTGCAGCTCATCTGCACATTCGCTGGAGGTGTCCCATTGTTCCACAGCCTTTGCACGCATAGTGTTTGAAGCTGCATTGATGGCCTCGATGATCACCTCCGCAGTGCCAACAAGCTGTTAACTGCCTCGCATTAATGCTTGATGGCAGACTCTGAGTCATCTGAGATCATGCAGCTGCAGGCGTTTACATTCTGCCATATGCATTCATAGAAACATAGAAACATAGAAAATAGGTGCAGGAGTAGGCCATTCGGCCCTTCTAGCCTGCACCGCCATTCAATGAGTTCATGGCTGAACATTCAACTTCAGTACCCCATTCCTGCTTTCTCGCCATACCCCTTGATCCCCCTAGCAGTAAGGACCTCATCTAACTCCTTTTTGAATATATTTAGTGAATTGGCCTCAACAACTTTCTGTGGTAGAGAATTCCACAGGTTCACCACTCTCTGGGTGAAGAAGTTCCTCCGCATATCGGTCCTAAATGGCTTACCCCTTATCCTTAGACTGTGACCCCTGGTTCTGGACTTCCCCAACATTGGGAACATTCTTCCTGCATCTAACCTGTCTAACCCCGTCAGAATTTTATATGTTTCTATGAGGTCCCCTCTCATTCTTCTGAACTCCAGTGAATACAAGCCCAGTTGATCCAGTCTTTCTTGATAGGTCAGTCCCGCCATCCCGGGAATCAGTCTGGTGAACCTTCGCTGCACTCCCTCAATAGCAAGAATGTCCTTCCTCAGGTTAGGAGACCAAAACTGTACACAATACTCCAGGTGTGGCCTCACCAATGCCCTGTACAACTGTAGCAACACCTCCCTGCCCCTCTACTCAAATCCCCTTGCTATGAAGGCCAACATGCCATTTGCTTTCTTAACCGCCTGCTGCACCTTCATGCCAACCTTCAATGACTGATGTACCATGACACCCAGGTCTCTTTGCACCTCCCCTTTTCCTAATCTGTCACCATTCAGATAATAGTCTGTCTCTCTGTTTTTACCACCAAAGTGGATAACCTCACATTTATCCACATTATACTTCATCTGCCATGCATTTGCCCACTCACCTAACCTATCCAAGTCGCTCTGCAGCCTCACAGCATCCTCCTCGCAGCTCACACTGCCACCCAACTTAGTGTCATCCGCAAATTTGGAGATACTACATTTAATCCCCTCATCTAAATCATTAATGTACAGTGTAAACAGCTGGGGCCCCAGCACAGAACCTTGCGGTACCCCACTAGTCACTGCCTGCCATTCTGAAAAGTACCCATTTACTCCTACTCTTTGCTTCCTGTCTGACAACCAGTTCTCAATCCATGTCAGTACACTACCCCCAATCCCATGTGCTCTAACTTTGCACATCAATCTCTTGTGTGGGACCTTGTCGAACGCCTTCTGAAAGTCCAAATATACCACATCAACTGGTTCTCCCTTATCCACTCTACTGGAAACATCCTCAAAAAATTCCAGAAGATTTGTCAAGCATGATTTCCCTTTCACAAATCCATGCTGACTTGGACCTATCATGTCACCTCTTTCCAAATGCACTGCTATGACATCCTTAATAATTGATTCCATCATTTTACCCACTACCGATGTCAGGCTGACCGGTCTATTATTCCCTGTTTTCTCTCTCCCTCCTTTTTTAAAAAGTGGGGTTACATTGGCTACCCTCCACTCCATAGGAACTGATCCAGAGTCAATGGAATGTTGGAAAATGACTGTCAACGCATCCACTATTTCCAAGGCCACCTTCTTAAGTACTCTGGGATGCAGTCCATCAGGCCCTGGGGATTTATCGGCCTTCAATCCCATCAATTTCCCCAACACAATTTCCTGGCTAATAAGGATTTCCCTCACTTCCTCCTCCTTACTAGACCCCCCGACCCCTTTTATAACCGGAAGGTTGTTCGTGTCCTCCTTCGTGAATACCGAACCAAAGTACTTGTTCAATTGGTCCGCCATTTCTTTGTTCCCCGTTATGACTTCCCCTGATTCTGACTGCAGGGGACCTACGTTTGTCTTTACTAACCTTTTTCTCTTTACATATCTATAGAAAGTTTTGCAATCCGTCTTAATGTTCCCTGCAAGCTTCTTCTCATACTCCATTTTCCCTGCCCTAATCAAACCCTTTGTCCTCCTCTGCTGAGTTCTAAATTTCTCCCAGTCCCCAGGTTCGCTGCTATTTCTGGCCAATTTGTATGCCACTTCCTTGGCTTTAATACTATCCCTGATTTCCCTTGATAGCCACGGTTGAGCCACCTTCCCTTTTTTATTTCTATGCCAGACAGGAATGTACAATTGTTGTAGTTCATCCATGCGGTCTCTAAATGTCTGCCATTGCCCATCCACAGTCAACCCCTTAAGTATCATTCGCCAATCCATCTCAGCCAATTCACGCCTCATACCTTCAAAGTTAGCCTTCTTTAAGTTCTGGACCATGGTCTCTGAATTAACTGTTTCATTCTCCATCCTAATGCAGAATTCCACCATATTATGGTCACTCTTCCCCAAGGGGCCTCGCACAACGAGATTGCTAATTAATCCTTTCTCATTACATAACACCAGTCTAAGATGGCCTCCCCCCGAGTTGGTTCCTCGACATATTGGTCTAAAAAACCATCCCTTATGCACTCCAGAAAATCCTCCTCCACCGTATTGCTTCCAGTTTGGTTAGCCCAATCTATGTGCATATTAAAGTCACCCATTATAACTGCTGCACCTTTATTGCACGCACCCCTAATTTCCTGTTTGATGCCCTCCCCAACATCACTACTACTGTTTGGAGGTCTGTACACAACTCCCACTAACGTTTTTTGCCCTTTGGTGTTCTGCAGCTCTACCCATATAGATTCCACATCATCCAAGCTAATGTCCTTCCTAACTATTGCCTTAATCTCCTCCTTAACCAACAATGCTACCCCACCTCCTTTTCCTTTTATTCTATCCTTCCTGAATGTTGAATACCCCTGGATGTTGAGTTCCCAGCCCTGCTCATCCTGGAGCCACGTCTCCGTAATCCCAATCACATCATATTTGTTAACATCTATTTGCACAGTTAATTCATCCACCTTATTGCGGATACTCCTTGCATTAAGACACAAAGCCTTTAGGCTTGTTTTTTTTAACACCCTCTGTCCTTTTAGAATTTTGCTGTACAATGGCCCTTTTTGTTCTTTGCCTTGGGTTTCTCTGCCCTCCACTTTTCCTCATCTCCTTTCTGTCTTTTGTTTTTGCCTCCTTTTTGTTTCCCTCTATCTCCCTGCATTGGTTCCCATCCCCCTGCCATATTAGTTTAACTCCTCCCCAACAGCACTAGCAAACACTCCCCCGAGGACATTGGTTCCGATTCTGCCCAGGTGCAGACCGTCCGGATTGTACTGGTCCCACCTCCCCCAGAACCGGTTCCAATGCCCCAGGAATTTGAATCCCTCCCTGCTGCACCATTGCTCAAGCCACGTATTCATCTGAGCTATCCTGCGATTCCTACTCTGACTAGCACGTGGCACTGGTAGCAATCCCGAGATTACTACTTTTGAGGTCCTACTTTTTAGTTTAGCTCCTAGCTCCTTAAATTCATTTCGTAGGAACTCATCCCTTTTTTTACCTATGTCATTGGTACCAACGTGCACCACGACAACTGGCTGTTCTCCCTCCCTTTTTAGAATGTCCTGCACCCGCTCCGAGACATCCTTGACCCTTGCACCAGGGAGGCAACATACCATCCTGGAGTCTCGGTTGCGGCCGCAGAAACGCCTATCTATTCCCCTTACAATTGAATCCCCTATCACTATCGCTCGCCCACTCTTTTTCCTGCCCTCCTGTGCAACAGAGCCAGCCACGGTGCCATGAACTTGGCTGCTGCTGCCCACTCCTGATGAGTCATCCCCCTCAACAGCACTCAAAGCAGTGTATCTGTTTTGCAGTGGGATGACCACAGGGGACCCCTGCACTACCTTCCTTGCACTACTCTTCCTGCTGGTCTTCCATTCCCTCGCTGGCATGGACCCTTCTCCTGCGGTAAGACCAACTCGCTACACGTGATACTCACGTCATTCTCAGCATCGTGGATGCTCCAGAGTGAATCCACCTTCAGCTCCAACTCCACAACGCGGACCGTCAGTAGCCGGAGGTGGACACACTTCCCGCACATGTAGTCGTCAGGGACACTGGTGTTGTCCCCGTGTTCCCACATGGTACAGGAGGAGCATATCACATGACCGAGCTGTCCTGCCATGACTTAACCCTTAGATACACTTAAATTGCCGACAACAATGTTAAAAGTTACTGACTAATAAAGAAAAAGAAAAACTACTCACCAATCAGCAGCCAATCACTTACCACGTTGGCTGTGACGTCACCTTTTGATTTCTTTCGACTTCTTTTTTGACTTCTCTCAGCTGGAGCTGCACCGCTCCCCGGACTGCTGAGCCTTTTATAGGCCGCTGGCTCTCTGGACTCCCGCCTCTCTCGACGCTCCCCGGACTGCTGAGCCTTTTATAGGCCGCTGCCTCTCTCGACTCCCGCCTCTCTCGACGCTCCCCGGACTGCTGAGTCTTTTATAGGCCGCTGCCTCTCTCGACTCCCGCCTCTCTCGACGCTCCCCGGACTGCTGAGTCCTTTATAGGCCGCTGCCTCTCTCGACTCCTGCCTGAAAACGATGTTACTTTGTGTACAGTACTTGCCGAAACATCTGATTGCTGCGAAATTTGTTTGGTGTTATCGCTGGTGGACATAAATGCCTCGGCTATCATTATGGCTTTGCTTAGGTGCCGTGTTTCAACAGTCAATAGATTGTGAAGGATATCCTCATGGCCAATGCCAAACACAAAAAATCTCTTAGCATTTACTCCAGGCATCCATCAAATTCGCAATGTCCTGCAAGATGCCTTATTTCGCCGACGTAGCTCGCCACTTCCTGGCCTTCAGACCGTTGACATGTGTAAAATCGATACCTTGCCATCAGAATGCTCTCCTTCGGATTTAGGTGCTCCTGGACCAGCGTACACAGTTCTTCATGCGATTTGGTTGTTGGTTTCACCGGAGCAAGAAAATTCTTCATGAGGTCATAGGTTGTTGCCCCGCAGAGAGTGAGGAGGATCACCCTTTGTTTGGCAGCATTCACATTCCCTGCCAGTTGGCCATGAAGTATTAGTCGAGTCGCTGCATGAAGACATCCCAATCGTCCCCTTCTGAGAATTTCTCCAGGATACCAACAGTTCTCTGCATTTTTGCATGATGTTTCATTATCTCGTCGCCAATTGTTATGTCCAGAATAAAGTAATGTGATTGAGTACTGTAGACATGAGGAAGTGTGATCTTGGTCTCTTTTTTTCTAACTCCAGAGTGCACATACAGCATGGGGGGCCTGCTTATATACAATGCTCCCAAGCGATGCTGGGATCCCTTGGGACTCCAACAGATATGCCCTCTGATGGCGGTAGATTGCTGGTTTCATCAGGTTGCATACATAACATAACCCATGTTGTACTTGCCCTGGGAATGTCTGATGGGACAGTGTAGAGGGAGCTTTAATCTGTATCTACTCCATGTCCGTTGTACTCTGTAGAGGACGAAATCCACATTGTGACTCCAGGAGGAGCTCCTCAGCCACAGGGGAAGACGGTTGAGGAGGATTCTAGCGATGACTTTCCCAGTGGCTGGTAACAGGGAGACTTATCTGTAATTGCCACAGTCGGACTTATCTCCTTTGTTAAAGATGGTCACGATTACTGCATCTCTGAGATCTCCAGGCCTGCTCTCCTCCTTCCAGATGAGAGAGATGAGGTCATGCATTCATGCCAATATTGCCTCTCCACCATACTTTAGTGCCTCAGTGGGGATTCCATCTGCTCCCATTGCCTTGTTGTTCTTGAGCTGGCGGATGGCCTTTTCTATCTCGTGCAGGGCTGAGGTTTTGCTGAGATGTTGGCGGGTAGCATGCAGCTGGATGGAGTCGAGGACACTCGAGTCAGAGGCAGAGTCTCGGTTAAGGACATCTTCGAAGTGCTCCTTCCAGCGAGTCCTGACGGCCTCAGTGTCCTTGATGAGTGTTTCCTCATTCTTGGCCAGCAGTGGGGTGGTGCCTTGGGTGCTTGGGCCATAGGTGGCCTTGACTGCGATGAAGAATCCTCGCACATCATGGCTGTCAGCCAGCTGCTGAACCTCCTTTAATTTCTCCACCCACCATCTATGCTTTAGGTCACAGGTTTTTTTCTTGGACCTCGGCCTTAAGCCGTCTGTAATGCTGCTTTGCTGCTCCCGAGTTGGGTTGTTGTTTTAGGTTCAGAAATACCCTGTGCTTGTGATTAATTAGCTCTTGCATCTCCTGGTCATTCTCATCAAACCAGTCCTGGTGTTTCCTCGATCAGGCTAACATCCCCAGCATCGAGGCACTGACCACACTCGACTAGCTGCATTGGGTGGGCCACATTGTTCACAACTATTTTAAGTAGAACAATAATCAGGTTCCCCCTGATTAAAGGGTGGAGGGGGGTCACACTCCAGAAACTTTCATTAAAGTGCCCCCTTGTTTTTTTGGAGGGAACCAAAAACACATATTAACAATTCAACCTAAAGGTAACTTTTGTCAAATCAAATCAAATGAATTAAAATTACAATTCTTTTCCCTCTGGAATGATGCACTCCAGTCTCTCTGCTGCTCACCTCTCATGGAAGGCCACGAGTCTACCGGTGGACACTGCATGCTCAATCTCCAGGGATACCCTGGCTCGACACATTGTTCACATGCCTGACACAAGATTCCCAAAGCAAGGCTCTACTCGGAACTCCTACATGGCAAGCGAGCCTACAGTGGGCAGAGGAAACCTTTCAACGACACCCTCAAAGACTCCTTGATAAAATTCAACAACCCCCTGATACCTGGGAGTCCCTGACAAACGTCCGCCCTAAGTTGAGGAAGTGAATCCGGGAGGGCTCTGAGCAGCTCGTGTCTCATCACTGAGAGCATGCAGAAACCAAGCGTAGGAGCATGCGGCAAACTAGTCTCACCCACCCTGTCATTCAACGACTGGCTGTCCCACCTGTGACAGAGACTGTAATTCCCGTACTGGATTGTTTAGTCATGTAAGAACTCACCTTTAGAGTATAAGCAAGTCTTCCTCGATTTTGACGGACTGCCTGTGATGATGATGATGTGTACCTAACCTGTGTTGTGCCTGTCCTGTGCATTTTTGGATTGGCTGTTTCGAGAGACGTTTACCCTGCATCTAAATTATGCTGTACTTGCCCTGGGAGTGTTTGATCGGACAGTGTAGACGGAGCTTCACTCTGTATCTAACCCATGCTGTACCTGCACTGGGAGTGTTTAATGGGACAGTGTAGAGGGAGATTTACTCCGTATCTAACTGGTGCTGTACCTGACCTGGGAGTTTTTGATGCGTCACTGTTGATGGAGCTTCACTCTGTATCTAACCCATGCTGTACCTGCACTGGGAGTGTTTAATGGGACAGTGTAGAGGGAGATTTACTCTGTATCTAACATGTGCTGTACATATCCTGGCAGTGTTTGATGGGACAGTGTAGAGGGAGCTTTACTCTGTATCTAACCCGTGCTGTACCTGCCACCAGTGCGCTTGCAGCCTTCTGTAAGAGGTCGGCACCGGAGGGACTGGAGTGCATCATCAGCTCCAGCAACCAAATTTTAATTTGATTTAAGTTTACCGTCCAAAGTTTAATTGGTTTATTTGTCGGTTATAGTTCCCCTCCCTCCTTTAATCAGGATGCATTTGATTTACAGGTCAACAACAAAATAGTTGTGCTGTACCTGCCCTGGGATTGTTTCTTGGGACAGTGCAGAGGGAGCTTTATTCTGTATCTAACCTGTGCTGTGCATCCCCTGGGAATACCTGGTGGGATAGTGCAGATGGATCCTTGCTATGTATTTAACATGTGCTGTACCTGCCCTGGGAGTGTTTGATGAGTCAGCGTACAGCAAGCTTTAAATTGTAACTAACCCGTGCTGTCCCTGCCCTGGGATTCTTTAGGACATCACAGAGGGAGCTTTACTCTGTATATAACCGTGTCGTAACGAGCCCACTCCTGCTCCTGTTTCTCATGGCCCTATGTACCCAGCATGCCCCGCGGGGGAGAATGTGACGCACCCAGACTACAGGAGCATGCGCAGTGCGTGTAATGGCGGAGGAGATATCTTTTTCAGAGGTTCCTGAGAACTGTTCATTTCGGCGGGGCGGAGGGGAATAATCGACCAGCAGGGAGTCGTGGAGGCTTCATAAAGAACCGGTGCACGCCCTAAGCCCGGAATAATAATAGGAATATCGGCGGTTGCAGCTTCGGGGCTTTCTCCGGCTAACGGCGGCCATCTTCGTGCAGGAAGGCAGGTTCAGCGCTCCGCCATCTTGATGGTGAGTAGCAGAGCGCATGCGCAGCCATCTTGGTGCAGGAACAAAGTGAATGATGCCAGTGTCTGGAACTGAACCCAGCCAGAGTCAGTACCTTCAGGGGAGGGGAACCAGTGAGTGTAGAACTGAACCCAGCCAGAGTCAGTACCTTCAGGGGAGGGGAACCAGTGAGTGTAGAACTGAACCCAGCCAGACTCAGTACCTTCAGGGGAGGGGAACCAGTGAGTGTAGAACTGAACCCAGCCAGAGTCAGTATCTTCAGGGGAGGGGAACCAGTGAGTGTAGAACTGAACCCAGCCAGAGTCAGTACCTTCAGGGGAGGGGAACCAGTGAGTGCAGAACTGAACACAGCCAGAGTCAGTACCTTCAGGGGAGGGGAACAAGTGAGTGCAGAACTAAACCCAGCCAGAGTCAGTATATTCAGGGGAGGGGAACCAGTGAGTGTACAACTGAACCCAGCCAGAGTCAGTACCTTCAGGGGAGGGGAATCAGTGAGTGTAGGACTGAACCCAGCCAGAGTCAGTACCTTCAGGGGAGGGGAACCAGTGAGTGCAGAACTGAACACAGCCAGAGTCAGTACCTTCAGGGGAGGGGAACCAGTGAGTGTAGAACTGAACCCAGCCAGAGTCAGTACCTTCAGGGGAGGGGAACCAGTGAGTGTACAACTGAACCCAGCCAGAGTCAGTACCTTCAGGGGAGGGGAACCAGTGAGTGTAGGACTGAACCCAGCCAGAGTCAATACCTTCAGGGGAGGGGAACCAGTGAGTGTAGAACTGAACCCAGCCAGAGTCAGTATCTTCAGGGGCGGGGAACCAGTGAGTGTAGAACTGAACACAGCCAGAGTCAGTACCTTCAGGGGAGGGGAACCAGTGAGTGTAGAACTGAACCCAGCCACAGTCAGCATCTTCAGGGACCAGTGATTGATTGGTGCCGCGGCCCCGCCCCCCGCCACTGATTGCGGGCGGTTGGGGAGTTTGTTGGTGGGCTCCGCTCGCAGCCTTTGAGCTCGGGCCCAGGTGAGGTGAGGCGGAGTTGTGCGCAGACGTGGGGACAGCCTATTGTGGGAGATTAGCTGCGGACAGACGACGTTTTGCCCCCCCGCGGAGGATGGCTGAGCAGCCCGGGCAGTGCGCCCAGCCTCCCTGAGGACTCACAGACTCACGGACACGCTCGGGCGGTGAGATTTGCCGCCGAGTCGGCGGCTGAGGCACCTTCGGGCGGGGACGGGCCTTGGTTACTGTCGGGGGTTGCCGGGAGTTTGGCCGCCATATTTGGGCAGCACGGGTCCGCCCGCCATGGGGAGCAGGGAACAACAGGGGCGGGGCTTCCTCGGCGTCACAATACTTTCCATTGTCCCGCTGCAGGGCAGGGAGCATACGCGGCGGCCATCTTACTGCAGGGAGCAGGTGCAGGATGGGGACCAGTGACATGAACACATGAGATCATCAGAAATAGGAGATGAGTCGGCGCTTTGGCCCCTCGAGCCTGCTGCCATTCAATAAGATGATGGCTGCAGCATCTGGGGTGGTTCTCCTGGAGTAGTGAAGATGCAGGGCAGGTTTAACAGGTGCTCACAATCAGGAAGGCTTTAGATTGAGTCAGGGAACAGAGTGGTTCTGCTCACACAATCAGAGAATGGTTACAGCACGGAAGGCCATTCGGCCCGTCGAGCCCTTGCCTGCTCCCAGCTAGTCCCACTGACCCGCCCTTTCCTCAGTCCTGCAAATGTTTTCTTTCAGATACTTATCCAACTTTTTTTTTTGAAAGCTGTGATTGAGTCTTCCTCCACCACCCTTTCAGGCCGTGCTTTCCGGATTCTAACCGCTCGCTGCATAAAATAGATTTTCTGATGTCACCTTTGGTTCTTTTGCCATTCACCTCAAATCCATCTCCTCTGATTCTCCACCTTTCTGCCAGTGGGAACAGTAGCTCTCTATCTACTCTGTCCGGACCCCTAATGATTTTGAACACTTCTATCAATTCTCCTCTCAACCTTCTCTGCTCCAAGGAGAACAACCCCAGCGTCTCCAGTCAATCCACGTAACCAAAGTCCCTCATCTCATGAATCATTCTTGTCAATCTTTTCTGCACCCTCTCTGAGGCCTTCACATCCTAATGTGCGGTGCCCAGAATTGGACACAATGCTCCAGTTGAGACCGAACCAGTGTTTTACAAAGGTTCATCATAACTTTCTTGCCCAGCAACCTGTAAGCTTTTTTAACTGCTTTCTCAACCTGTCCTGCCACCTTCAGTAATTTGTGCACATATACCCGCAGGTCTCACTGTTCATGCACCCCCTTTCGGATTGTACCCTTCAGTTTATATTGTCTATCCTTGTTTATTTCATCATGCTTCTCCAATTTTATTTCTTCACTCAGGTTCACGGTCTTGTTTTATTTCTTCCTCCAAGCCCCTCAACTTGATCTTGCAGTGTAATGTTGGCGAGTGGTGATTGATTGCCCTGGGAACCAACAGGAAGAGAGGTCAGGGGCCGTTGGGCCCAGGGAGCAGCGTGTTCTGCAACCAATCGCGGTGCTTGAGGGGTGGATCCTGAGTCGGCCTGTCAGGTGAGTCTGTGTGAACCCCTGTTAAACAATTTATCTTTTAAAAATTAAATCGAGATTTCTTTTGTTAACAAAACAATGTAACATTGCTCAGTACTTTGTTTTCCTGGAGTTCCTATTATGAGTTTCTGACACTTCAGTGCCAAGATAATCAGGTGTTTAAAGGTCATTCATTTCCCTCTTTCCATGACACTGTTAGTTAAAGGGACAGAGATTGATTTCCCCGCATTATGCATTCGTAGTAGTTAAAGTAACATCCTTCCTGTTAGTAGTGAGTTACATTCTGTGCTGGGCGAGATGGCTGGTGGCATTCTCTTGTTCAACTCTCTTCAGGGTCTCACCCTTTGCTATCTCTGTAACCTCCTCCACCAACCCTCTTCATAGTTTGTTTTCTTTGGAACAAAGGAGGCTGAGGGGAGACTTTAATGAGGTGTATAAAATTATGAGGGGCCCAGATATAGTGGAGAGGAAGGACCTGTTTCCCTTCACAGAGGGGTCAGCAACCAGCAGAACTTTTTAGCCAGTACATAGCAAGCCCAACAAGAGAGGGGGAAGTTCTGGACTTAGTATTAGGGTCTATAGCTGGGCAGGTGGAAGGGGTATCAGTGGGAGAGCATTGGTGCTTGTGATCGTAATTCAGTTAGATTTAGGGTAGTTATGGAAAAGGACAAAGATAGACCAGGAATAAAAGTTCTCAATTGGGGAAAAGCCAATTTTACGAAGCTGACATGTGATTTAGCCAAAGTGGACTGGAAACAGCTATTTGAAATGGTGAGAGATTGGGAAACGTTGGTGTTCAGAGGGACCTTGGGTGTCCTTGTACACGAATCACTGAAAGTTAATATGCAGGTACAGCAAGCAACGAAGAAAGCAAATGGTATGTTGGCCTTTATTACAAGAGGATTTGAGTACAGGAGTAAAGACGTCTTACTGCAATTATATAGGGCCCTGGTGAGACTGCAGCTGGAGTATTGTGTACAGTTTTGGCTGCTTACCAAAGGAAGGATGTACTTGCCATTGAGGATGGCAACGAAGGTTCACCAAACTGAATTCCTGTGGTGGGAGGATTGTCCTATGAGGAGAGATTGAGTAGACCTAGGCATGTATTCTCTAGAGTTTAGAAGAATGAGAGATGAACTCATTGAAACATACAAAATCCTTACAAGGCGTGACAGGATAGATGGAGGGAGGATGTTTCTGGCTGAGGAGTCTAGAACCAGGGGTCACAGTCTCAAAATAAGGGGTTGGCCATTTAGGACTGAGAAGAGCAGAAACTTATTTACTCATTAATCTTTGTAATTCTCTACCCCAGAGGGCTGTGGAGGCTCTGCCTTTGAGCATATTTAAGACAGAGATCGATAGATTTTTGTAAATTAAGGGAATCAAGGGATATGGAATAGTGCAGGAAAGTGGAGTTGAGGTAGAAGATCAGCCATGATCTCATTGAATGGCAGAGCAGGCTCGAGGGGCCGAATGGCATACTCCTGCTCTGAAATCTTATGTTATGTTGAAGTCAAATCAGTCTCAGAGCAGTGGGAGGCATTCAATGAGGAGATAATGAGGGTTCAGAGGAAGTATGTTACCTTCAAGAAAAAGGGTGGGACTAAAAAATCTAGAGCCCCCTGGATATCAACATAAGAAATAGGGGCAGGAGGAGGCCATAAGGTCCCTCGAGCCTGCACCGCCATTCAATGAGATCATGGCTGATCATCGCCCTCAACTCCACTTTCCCGCCTGATCTCCATATCCCTTGATTCGCTTAATATACAAAAATCTATCTATCTCAACCTTGAATAGACTGAGCATCCACAGCCCTCTGGGGGAGAGAATGCCAAAGATTCACAACCCTCTGAATGAAGAAAATCCTCCTCAATTCTGTCTTAAATGGCCTACCACTTATCCTGAGACTGTGCCCCCTAGTTTGAGACAGTCCAGCCAGGGGAATCAACCACTCGGCATCTAACCTGTCAGTCCCCTTCAGAACCTTGTATGTTTCAATGAGATCACCTCTCATTATTCTAAACTTGAGAGTGTATAGGCCCATTCTACACACTATCTCATCATAAGACAGCCCAGGAATCAATCTTGTGAACCTTTGTTGCACAGTGTCCAAGGCAAGTGGTTCCGTCCTTCGATAAGGAGACCAAAACTGTGCCCAGTACTCCAGGTGTGGTCTCACCAAGACCCTGTACAATTGTAGCAAGACCTCCTTACTCTTGTGTTCTAACCCCTTGCAATAAAGGACAAACCATTTGCCTTCCTTATTGCTTGCATACCTGCATGCTCACTTTCTGTGTGTCTTGCACAAGGGCACCCCAAATCTCTCTAAACACCAAAGTTTAAAAGTTTCTCATAATTTAAAAGATATTCTGTTCTTCTGTTTTTCCTACCAAAGTGAATAACCTCACATTTCCCTACATTATACTCCATCTGCCACCTTACTGCCCACTCACATAATCTATCTATGTATATCTTGCAGACTCTTGTGTTCTCACAGCTTACTGTCCCACCTAGTTTTGTATCATCAGCAAATTTGGATACATTACACTCGGTCCCTTCATCTAGGTCATAAATCATAAAATCATCGAAATTTACAGCATGGCAGGAGACCATTTCAGCCCACTGTGTCCGTGCCGGCCAACAAACAGCTATCCAGCCTAATCCCACTCTCCAGCTCTCGGTCCGTAGCCCTGTCGGTGATGACAGTTGAAGTGCACATCCAAGTATTTTTCAAATGTGCTGAGTGTTTCTGCCTCTACCACCCTTTCAGGCAGTGAGTTCCAGACCCCCACAAACCTCTGGGTGAAGAAATTTCCCTTCGTATCTCCTCTGAACCAATTACTTTAAATCTGTGCCTCCTTGTTATTGACCACTCTGCCACAGGAAACAGGTCCTTCCTATCCACTCTATCCAAGCCCCTTATAATTTAATACTTTCATCAGGTCTCCCCTCAGTGTCCTCTGATCCAAAGAAAATTGACTCTGCATCTCCAATCTTTCCTCATCGCCAAAATTCTCCAGTCCAGGCAACATTCTTGTAAATCTCCTCTGTACCCTTTCCAGTACAATCACATCTTTCCTGTAATGTGATGACCAGAACTGCACACAGTATTCCAACTGCGGCCTAACCATTTCAAGCATAACCTCCTAGCTCTTGTATTCCATGCCTCGACTAATAAAGGCAAGTATTCCATATGCCTTCTTAACCACCTTATCGACCTGGCCTGCCACTTTCAGGGATCTGTGGACCTACACTTCAAGGTCCCTTTGTTCCTCTACAATTTTCAGTGTTGTAGCATTTAATGTGTAATCCCTTGCCTTGTTAGACCTCCCCAAATGCATTACCTCACACTTATCTGGATTAAATTCCATTTGCCACTTTACTGCCCACCTGACCAGTACATTTATAGTTTCCTGCAGTGTGCAGTTTTGTTCTTAATTCTCAACCACACAGCCTATTTTAGTTTCACCTGCAAACTTCTTAATCATACCCCCAACATTGAAGTCCAAGTCATTGATATATACCACAAAAAACAAGGGACCCAGCACTGAGCCCTGCAGAACCCCACTGGAAACAGCCTTCCAGTCACAAAAACACTGAATGGCCCACTCCTGCAACTATTTTCTATGTTTCTATGACCCAACTTCCACAGCTCTCTGAGGCAGCAAATTCCACAGATTTACAACCCTTTGAGAGAAGACATTCCTCCTCATCTCAATTTTAAATGGGTGGCCCCTTATTCTAAGATTATGCCCTCTAGTTCGAGTCTCCCCCATCAGTGGAAACATTCTCTCTGCATCCACCTTGTCCCGCCCCCTCATAATCTTATACGTTTTGATAAGATCACCTCTCATTCTTCTGAATTCCAATGGGTAGAGGCCCAAACTACTCAACCTTTCCTCATAAGTCATCCCCCTCATCCCCGAAACCTTCTCTGAACTGCCTCCAAAGCAAGTATATCTTTTCAGAAACATGGATCAGGAAGGCCAAGATTCTATTCGCTTTCCTGATCACTTGCTGTACCTGCATACTATCCTTTTGTGTTTCATGCACAAGTGCCTCCAGGTCCCGCTGTACTGCAGCACTTTGTAATCTTTCTCCATTTAAATAATAACTTGCTCTTTGATTTTTTTTCTGCCAAAGTGCATGACCTCACACTTTCTAATATTATACTCCATCTGCCAAATTTTTTCCCATTCACTTAGCCTGTCTATGTCCTTTTGCAGATTTTATGTGTACTCACATATTGCTTTTCCTCCCATCCTTTGTATCATCAGCAAACTCGGCAACATTGCATTCAGTCCCTTCTTCCAAGTTCTTGAATATAGAATGTAAATAGTTGGGGTCCCAGCACTGATCCCTGCAGCAACCCACTAGTTACTGGTTGCCAACCAGAGAATGAACCATTTATCCGACTCTCTGTTTTCTGTTAGTTAGCCAATCCTCTATCCTTGCTGATATATTACCCTCAACCCTGTGAACTTTTACGTGGCACCTTGTCAAATGTCTTCTGGAAGTCCAAATACACCACACTCACTGGTTCCCCTTTATCCACCCTGTTTGTTACATCCTCAAAGAATTCCAGCAAATTTGTCAAACATGCCTTCCCCTTCATAAATCCATGCGGACTCTGCCTGAACAAATTTTGCTTTTCCAAATATCCTGCTACTGCTTCTTTAATGATGGACTCCAACATTTTCCCAACCACAGATGTTAGGCTAACTGGTCTATAGTTTCCTGCTTTTTTTCTGCCTCCTTTTTTAAATAAGGACATTACATTTGCAGTTTTCCAATCGCTGGGACCTCCCCAGAATCCAGGGAATTTTGGTAAATTACAACCAATGCATCCACTGTCCCTGCTGCGACTTCTCTCAAGACCCTAGGATGCAAGCCATCAGCTCCAGGGGATTTATCCGCCTTTAGTCCCGTTATCTTACTGAGTACCACCTTCTTAGTGATTGTGTTAAGTTCCTCCCCCCTGTAGCCCCTTGACTGTCCACTGTTGGGATATTGTTAGTGTCCTCGGCCGTAAAGACTGATAGAATATATTTGTTCAGTGTTTCTGCCATCTCCATGTTCCCCATTACTAATTCCCCGATCTCGTCCTCTCAGGGACCAACATTTACTTTAGCCACTCTTTTCCTTTTTATATACCTATAGAAACTCTTGCTATCTGTTTTTATATTTTGTGCTAGTTTACTTTCATAGTCTATCTTCCCTTTCTTAATCATTTTTTTTAGTCATTCTTTGCTGGCTTTTAAAAGCTTCCCAGTCTTCTGTCCTCCCACGAGTTTTGGCCACTTTGTATACCCTTGTTTTTAATTGGATACCGTCCTTTATTTCTTGAGTTAGCCACGGATGGCTATCTTTTCTTTTACACCCTTTCCTCCTCACTGGAATATATTTTTCTTGAGAGTTGTGCAATCAATATCTCCTTAAATGTACACCACTGTTCATCAACCGTCCTACACCTAAATCTATTTTCCCAGTCCACTTAACCCAACTCTGCCCTCATACCTGCATAGTCTCCTTTATTTAAGATTAGTACGCTGGTTAGAGATCCAACTTTCTCACCCACCATCTGAATTTCAAATTCAGATCATGCTATGATCACTCATTCCAAGAGATCCTTTACTAGGAGATTGTTTATTAATCTTGTCTCATTACACAGGACCAGATCGAAGATGGCCTGCCCCCTGGTTGGTTCCGTTACATACTGCTGAAGGAACCCGTCCCTTATGCACTCTATGAACTCCTCCTCAAGGCTACCCTGACCAATTTGATTTGTCCATTCAATATGGAGGTTAAAATCACCCATGATTATTGCTGTTCCCTTTTTACAAGCCCCCACTATTTCCTGGTTTATGCGCTGACCAACAGAGTAGCTATTGTTACGGTGCCTATTGTCGACATCCACCAGTGACTTTTTCCACTTATTGTTCCTTATCTCCACCCAAACCATTTCAACATCCTGATCATTTGAGCCAATATCGTTTCTTACTATTGCAGTGATTCCATCCTTTATCAATAGAGCTACTCCACCTCCTTTTCCTTTCTGTCTGTCCTTCCGGACTGTCCAGTAGCGCTAAATATTTAATTCTCAGACCTGGTCACCTTGCAACCACGCCTCTGTAATGGCTATCAGATCATACCCATTTGTATCTATTTGTGCCGTCAACTCATCTATTTTGTTTCAAATGCTATGTGCATTGAGACAAAGTGTTTTTTTACACTTTTTTCCTGCTTGTTTCCTCTCTCCTTCAAACTCACTTTCTTTATTTTTGCTTTCTAATTCCAGTTTTACTCCCCTCCCTACTGAATCTATTTTCAGGTTCCCATCCCCCTGCCAAGCTAGTTTAACCCCTCCCCAAAAGCACGAGCACACCCCACCGTGAGGATATTGGTCCCGGCTCTGTTGAGATGCAACCCATCTAATTTGTCCATGTCCCACCTCCCCCAGAAGTGGTCCCAGTGCCTCAGGAAAGTAAAGCCCTCCCGCCTGCACTATCTCTCCAGCCAGGCATTTATCTGCTCTATCCTCCTGTTTCTGTAGTCACTAGCTCGTGACATCGGGAGGAATTCGGAGATTACTACCCTTTGAGGTCCTGCTTTTTAATCTCTCTCCTAGCTCCCTAAACTCTGCTTGCTGGAGAGGGGAGGGAGGGGAAACAGTGAGTGTGGAATTGAAAACAGCCGGAGTTAGTGCCTTCAGGGACGGGGCAGATGGGAGAGAGGGGAACCAGTGAGTATACAACTGGACCCAGGCAGAATCAGCACCTTCAGGGGAGGGGAACCAGTGAGTGTAGAACTGAACCCAGCCAGAGTCAGTACCTTCAGGGGAGGGGAACCAGTGAGTGTGGAACTGAACCCACCCAGAGTCAGTACCTTCAGGGGAGGGAACCAGTGAGTGTAGAACTGAACCCAGCCAGAGTCAGCACCATCAGGGGAGGGGAACCAGTGAGTGCAGAACTGAAACCAGATAGATTCAGCATCTTCAGGGGAGGAAAGGAGAGGCAGTTGAGAGGAGGTTGATTCCGGAGATGAGAGGGTTGACTTATAAGGAAATATTGAGTCGGGATAAATGGTTCATTCTCAGTTTGGCAATCAGTAACTAGCGGGTTGCCGCAGGGATCAGTGCTGGGACCCCAATTATTTACAATCTATATTAACGACTTGGAAGAAGGGACCGAGTGTAGTGTAGCCACATTTGCTGATGATACAAAGATGGGAGGAAATGCAATGTGTGAGGAGGACACACAAAATATGCAAAACCACATTGACAGGCTAAGTGAGTTGGCAAAAACTTGGCAGATGGAGTATAATGTTGGAAAGTGTGAGGTCATGCACTTTAGCAGAAAAAAAAATCACAGAGCAGATTATTATTTAAATGGAGAAAGATTACCAAGTGCTACTGTACAGCGGGACCTGGGGGTACTTGTGCATGAAACATAAAAGATTAGTATGCAGGTACAGCAAGTGATCAGGAAGGCCAATGGAATCTTGGCCATTATTACAAAGGGGATGGAGTATAAAAGCTGGGAAGTCTTGCTACAGTTGTACAGGGTATTGGTGAGGCCACACTTGGAATATTGCGTGCAGTTTTGGTTTCCATATTTATGAAAGGATATACTTGCTTTGGAGGCAGTTCAGAGAAGGTTCACAAAGTTGATTCTGGAGATGAGGGGGTTGACTTCTGAGGAAAGGTTGAATATGTTGGGCCTACACTCATTGGAATTCAGAAGATAGAAAAGTGATCTTATCGAAACATATAAGATTATGAGGGGGCATGACAAGGTGGATGCAGAGAGGATGTTTCACTGATGGGGGAGACTAGAACGAGACGGCATAATCTTAGAATAAGGGGCCTCCATTTAAAACTGAGATGAGGAGAAATTTCTTCTGAGGGTTGTGGATGTGTGGAATTCACTGCCTCTGAGAGGTGTGGAAGCTGGGACATTGTATAAATTTCAGACAGAAATAGACACTTTCTTGAACAATAAGGGGTTATGGGGAGTGGGCAGGGAAGGGGACCTGAGTCCATGATCGGATCAGCCATGATGGTATTAACTGGCGGAGCAGGTTCGAGGGGCCGCATGGCTTACTGCTGCTCCTATGTCGTATGTTACCCAGTGAGTGCAGAACTGAAACCAGACAGAGTCAGCATCTTCAGGGGAGGAGAGGGGAACCAGTGAGTGTACAACTGACCCAGCCAGAGTCAGCACCTTCAGGGGAGGGGAACCAGTGAGTGCAGAACTGAACCCAGCCAGAGTCAGTACCTTCAGGGGAGGGGAACCAGTGAGTGTAGAACTGAACCCAGCCAGAGTCAGTACCTTCAGGGGAGGGGAACCAGTGAGTGTAGAACTGAACCCAGCCAGAGTCAGTACCTTCAGGGGAGAGGAACCAGTGAGTGTGGAATTGAACCCAGCCAGAGTCAGTAACTTCAGGGGAGGGGAACCAGTGAGTGTAGAACTGAACCCAGCCAGAGTCAGTACCTTCAGGGGAGAGGAACCAGTGAGTGTAGAACTGAACCCAGCCAGAGTCAGTACCTTCAGGGGAGAGGAACCAGTGAGTGTGGAATTGAACCCAGCCAGAGTCAGTACCTTCAGGGGAGGAGAGAGATGGGTGGGAGGGAAATAAGTGATTGTCGAACTGATCGCAGCCAGAGTCTAAACCTTCAGGGAATGAGAGGGGAACCAGAGAGTCTATATCTGAACCCAGCAAGAGTCAGCACCCTAAGGGGAGTGGCAGATGGGAGGGAGGGGTACCAGTGAGTGCAAAATGGATCCCAGCCAGAGTTAGCACCTTCAGGGCAGGGGAACCAGTGAGTGCATAACTGAAACCAGATAGATTCAGCATCTTCAGCAGTGGAGAGGGGAGGCAGTTCAGAGATGGTTTACGAGGTTGATTCTGGAGATGAGGGGGTGGACTAATGAGGAAATGTTGAGGATGTTGGGGGCAATATATTAGCATGGATTGAGGATTGGCTAACTGACAGAAAACAGAGAGTCGGGATAAATGGTTCATTCTCGGGTTGGCAACTAGTAACTCGTGGGGTGCCGCAGGGATCAGTGCTGGGACCCCAACTATTTACAATCTATATTAACGACGTGGAAGAAGGGACTGAGTGTAACGTAGCCAGGTTTGCTGACGATACAAAGATGGGAGGAAAAGCAATGTGTGAGCACACAAAAAATCTGCAAAAGGTCATAAACAGGCTAAGTGAGTGGGGAAAAATTTGTCAGATGGAGTATAATGTTGGAAAGTGTGAGGTCATGTACTTTGGCAGAAAAAAAAATCAAAGAACAAGTTATTATTTAAATGGAGAAAGATTGCGAAGTGCTGCAGTACAGCGGGACCTGGAGGTACTTCTGCATGAAACACAAAAGAATAGTATGCAGGTACAGCAAGTGATCAGGAACGCCAATGGTATCTTGGCTTTTATTGCAAAGGGGATGGAGTATAAAAGCAGGGAAGTCTTGCTACAGCTATATAAGGTATTGGTGAGGCCACAGCTGGACTACTGCGTGCAGTTGTGGTTTCCATATTTACGAAAGGATATACTTGCTTTGGAGGCAGTTCAGAGAAGGTTCACTAGGTTGATTCTGGGGATGAGGGGGTTGAGTAGGTTGGGCCTCTACTCATTGGAATTCAGAAGAATGAGAGGTAATCTTATCGAAACGTATAAGATTATGAGGGGTTTTGACAAGGTGGATGCAGAGAGGATGTTTCTACTGATAGGTGAGACTAGAACTAGAGGGCATAATCTTCGAATATGGGGCCGCCCATTTAAAACAGAGATGAGGAGAAATTTCTTCTCTCAGACGGTTGTAAATCTGTGGAATTTGCTGCCTCAGAGAGCTGTGGAAGCTGGGACATTGAATAAAATTAAGACAGAAATCGACAGTTTCTTAAACGATAAGAGATTATGGGGAGCAGGCCGGTAAGTGGAGCTGAGTCCATGATCGGATCAGTCATGATCTTATTGAATGGCGGAGCAGGCTCGAGGGGCCCTATAGCCTACTCCTGCTCCTATTTCTTATGTTCTTCTGTTCCCTGCCCGCTCCCCATAACCACTTATCACCTTATTGTTTAGAAACTGAGCCATTGTGAGGAGGGTCCAGTGATCCTGCTGGAAAATGCATGTGTGAGGCCTCAGGTGAGAACAGTGGAATAGACTGTCGACACTCACTGTCGAGGTTCACACATGGAGATCGGGCACATGGGGCACATATTGGAGAGAAACTGGTGAGTGTAGAACTGAACCCAGCCAGAGTCAGCACCTTCAGGGGAGGAGAGGGAGGGGAACCAGTGAGTATGGAACTGAACCCAGCCAGAGTCAGCATCTTCAGGGGAGGGGAACCAGCGAGTGTAGAACTGAACCCAGCCAGAGTCAGTACCTTCAGGGGAGGAGAGGAAGGGGAACCAGTGAGTGTACAAGTGAATCTAGCCAGAGTCCACTCCTATAGGAGAAGGAAGTGTACCAGTGAGTGTATTTCTGAACCCAGTCAGAATTGGTGGTGAAAAGTGGGAGCGGAGGAGAAACAGTTTAGAATTGTGTGTTGATTTGGATTTCAGCACAGCAGGAGGGACAATGTGTGGGACAGGGATTTACAGCTTTGGAAGAACAAGAGAGGAAAGAATGTTCCATGAAAACGAGGAGGCCAAGTTTCGACTGACCCATAGAACGGTGCACCTCCGAGAGGTCCGCCGACTTTCTCGAAGGAAAAGTGAGCCTTATACTTACCTCGCGATTCTCCACGGTGATCTGGCCTGCTTTGGGCTGAGCACAAGAGAAGCAGCGGGGGGCGGAGCTACAGCCATGCGTCAAAAAGAATGTCGGCAGCTGCCCGTGTGTGCAGTGGGGTCTGCGTGTGTACACAGTAGCTCCTGGCCCTCCCAGCGTGTCGTGGCTCCGGGCGACCCTATCCCTGGCCGAAGGAACGACGCGATGTTCGCTGCCCCTAGCCCGGGCCGAGTGGCCTGCCTGCCTCGCCTCGTCGCCCCTCGCCTTGCCTCACCATCACTCACCTCGCCGCTGCCTGTCCTTGGGCGTCGCATCACTGCCACTGCTCTTACCTCGAGGCCTCCCTGTCGGCCCGCCCAAACACCAACTCCGTGACCATCTCTCCGGCGCGCCCCGCCCGACCACCTCCCCGGTGGCGCGCCCCGCCCGAACTCTTCAACCTTGAAAATGTAAGGAGGCAGGCAGGGCTGTGTGTGCTGCTGGAGGGCTCGCAGTGCTCCGGAACGGATAGGTGCTGCAGTAGGTGAGGTAGGAACTTTTAGTTTTTTATTTATTGATTGATTTTTAATTTCTTTTTAAATTTTATTTATTGATTGAGTTATTGATCATTTATTATTGATGATGGTTCTTTATTTTTAAAAGTGAAGTGTTTAATGCTTTGGAAAATTCTTGAACTTCCCTTCCCTCCACAACCCCTCCCCCGCCCGCCATCTCTTGCTACCAGCGCCTGATTTCTGAAGTGTCCACAAGGTTTTTCTGAGCGTACAAAAGTGGGCACTGACTCAGGCCTAAGTTAGTTTGGAGTAACTTTTCGCTGTCTAAACTTGCTTAACTGGCCAAAACGGGCGTAAGTGGCTGGAAAAATAAACTGAACTAACTGACTGAAAGTGGAACAAACCAAACGTGGAGAATTGTGATTTATTGGATACTCCAAAACAATAGGAGCAACTCCTGTCGAAACTTGGCCCCTAGATCCTGAATTTGTGTCTTGTACTGACAGTGATGAGTTTTGTTATCTCCTTTTACAGCGTATTAGAAGGGGAGATTTTCAGACAGGAAACAGAAACCAAACATCGCGTCAAGATCTGACATAGTCAATCGATACATCAGGACCTGAATATCATCGGTCTTTGAAAGCGGAAGGAGAAATATTTGTCTGTCCTGCCTGTGGGAAAAGATTTCAAATATCAGTGTGACTGGAAAGGCACCAAGACACACACACCCGAGTGAGTGTTCCAGTGCACTGCCTGTGGAAAGAGTTTTAATCAGTTACACAGCCTGAAGAAACATCGCACCATTCACAGCGTGGAGAATCTGTAAATGTGTTGTGTGTGTGGGCGAGGCTTCAACTGATCATCCAACCATGGAGAGTCACAAGGATACCCGCACCATGGAGAAACCGTGGAAATGTGGGGACTGTGGGAAGGGATTCAGGTCTCCATCAGAACTGGAAATTCATCGACGCATTCACACTGGGGAGAGGCCATTCACCTGCTCCGTGTGTGGGAAGAGATTCACTCAGTCATCCCACCTGCTGACACACCTGCGAGTTCATACGAGGGAGAGGCCGTTCACCTGCTCTACGTATGGGAAGGGATTCACTCAGTCATCCCACCTTGTAGTTCACCAGCGAGTTCACACTTGGGAGAGGCCGTTCACCTGCTCCGTGTGTGGGAAGGGATTCACTCAGCCATCCCACCTGCTGACACACCAGGGCGTTCACACTAGGGAGAGGCCATTCTCCTGCTCTGAGTGTGGGAAGAGATTCACTCGGTCATCCACCCTGCTGGCACACCAGCGAGTTCACAACTGACTGCAGGGGTTGGAATCTGTTGTTAATCACATCCTGACTGAACCATGTTCATTCTGACAATTGGGGTTTGTTTCTGCTGATGATAACTCCTGTAACTGGACTGGAGTTTAATATTTGGAATATAGACAAATAAATACATAAATGGAGGGATGAAATCCCGCCTCTGGGGGGAGGCAGGAGACGGGAGGCTGGTGTCCAGGTCACCTGGTCGGAGGCACACCTGCTTGCCAGGCATCGTCGTGTGTAACCTGGTTTCAAATGACTGAAAATGATGCTAATAAAACACACCAAACTATTTTCTCGTTAGATTGGGGTACAGTATTCAATTCCTCAATAAAAAACATTTTTAAAGAAAAGAATTCTTGAAAGTTCTTCCACGTTGGTTAAAAGTTTTTTCAGAAGTTTTAAATGTTTCTTCTGGAGTTTTAAAAAAGTTTTCCCAAGTTATTTATAAGCTTCCCAAGTTGATTTAAAGTTTAAAATGAAAGTCACGACTAAGCTACCTCCCTTGATACTATTCCATGGGCACTGCCAGCCTTCTGCAGCTGCACAAAGCCCTGGCTAGACCATACCTGGAGCACTGCGGGGAAGTAGAGGCCTGGTCGTCTCCAAAGGGGGCCCGAACGCCTGGACACGATATACAGTTCCATGGTTAGAATCCCCGTGTACAGTGCCAGGTTTAGAATCCCCATGTATAGTGCCAGGTTTAGAATCCCCATGTACAGTGCCAGGTTTAGAATCCCCATGTACTCTCCCAGGTTTAGAATACCCATGTACAGTCCCAGGGTTAGAATTCCCATGTACAGTCACAGGGTTAGAATCCCCATGTACAGTCCCAGGGTTAGAATCCCCATGTACAGTGCCAGGGTTAGAATCCCCATGTACTCTCCCCCAGGGTTAGAATGCCCACATACACTCCCAGGGTTAGAATCCCAATGTACAGTCCCAGGGTTGGAATTGCAATGTACAGTCGCAGATTTGGAATCCTGTACACAGTCGAAGCGAAAAATTGAGGCCTTGAACCTGAGTTGGGGCAAAAAAAACATAAAAACATAATTCAATTTCTATACTAAACTATTTGAAATCAAATCAAATGAATTGTTGCAACTAACACGTTCCTTTCATGCCAAATGGGAAACAAGTGATGTGGGGGGAGTGCAGGACTGTTTGCGCCCAGTTACACAGCATGTCCCTGGCTCTCCACTCCAAATGCGCTTATTTCAGATCGCAGTCTCATTGACACTGACTGGATGGACGTCGCCCTTTAAACCCCATCAGAGAAATATCAGCATTTGATGTTTAGTTTGCCAAACCTTTATAAAAAACTGGTTCGGCCTCAGCAGGAGAATTGTATTCAAGTTTGGAATCCAAACTTTGGGAATGATGCCAAGCTTTTCGAGAAGGTGCAGAAGGAGCGGTGCCAGGGATGTGGGACTTCCGTGATGTGGAGAGCCTGGTGAAGTTTTCTCCAGAGAGCAAAAAAGGGTAAAAGGAGATTTGACAGAGATGTACAAAATTATGAATGATTTAGAAGAACGAGTAAATATGGAAATTCTTTCCAGCGGCATTAGGGAAGGTAACCAGAGGAGTCAGACTTCCGATGATTGGCAAAATAACGAGAGGTGAAATGTGGGATCATTTGTTACCCAGTAAATTGTTATGATCCAGAATGCACTATCTGAAAGGGTGGTGGAAGCAGATTCAATAGTAACTTTTAAAAGGTAATTGGATAAATACTTGCCGGGAAAAATATACCGAGCTATCGGTAAACAGCAGAGCAGTGAGACTCATTGAACAGCTCCACCAAAGAACTGGCACAGACACGATGGGTCGCATGGCCTTCTGTGCTGTACCACTCCCTGACAATGGCGAATGATTGTACCCAGAGTGCTCCACCCGGGGGAATACACCCTATCTCCATCAGCAGGGAGGCAACACGTGAGAAGGGCTGGTTCCAGAGAGCACCACCCTGTGCGGAGAGGCTCCCAGGGACAGAGCGGAGCGAGCACAGCGCAGGGCAACACCGAGTGTGGCTCTCACGCCCCGGACAACACCGAGTGTGGCTCTCAGGCCCCGGACAACACTGAGTTTGGCTCCCAGGCCCCGGACAACACCGAGTGTGGCTCTCAGGCCCCAGGCAACACCAAGTGTGGTTCTCAGGCCCCAGGCAACACCGAGTGCGGCTCTCAGGCCCCGGACAACACCGAGTGTGGCTCTCAGGCCCCGGGCAACACCGAGTGCGGCCCCCTCCCCCGCCTAAAGTCAGAGAGCTGGGCTCAGCACCAGCAAACACCGGGGGCAACGCCTCCCCCAAACCATGAAAACAACTGGTTGCATTTATACAGCAGGCCCAGCAATTTCCAGCCATTCTGTATCAGGGTGGGTGCTGGATGCGGAAGTCATTCCCTGGCCTCCTGTGCAGTATAGTATTAGACAGTCCCTTGAATCGAGGATGACCCACTTCCACACCAAAAAGGGATGAGTTCACAGATGTTTCAATATGAGATCTGATATTCCAGGTCCCAAACTACATATTGAAGGGTGGGAGATGCCTGTGCGTAGATTCTTTTAATGTGTGTGTCCGTTGTACACCAGCCACCACACGGGCTGGACAGAGTGAGGTCTTGGTCCAGTGGCAAGTGTTAAACAAGATGACTGGAGACCAAGCTCTGCTGCACAGACCTGGTGCACATACTCCTACTGCCCATAGATCACAGTGTGGTCTGGCCCATGCTGTCCCTGGGCCCTTGCCTCTTCTGGGCCCCGAATTCGTGCCTCTCGTAGGCCACAATCTCTCCACCCCAAACTCTCACCTCTTGTGGGCCCCAATCTCTCAGCCCTGATCCCTCGCCGCTACTCCACCCCGACCTCACCACTCCTCTGCTGCTTGCCGCATCGCCTGCTGTACCTGGGCCGTTCCAATGGTCCTACCCATGCTCCAATCACTGACCTGGATTCCGGTACAAAGCAAAATCTAGACTCTCAAATCTCCAAATCTGCGGCAATTTAGAGTAGATCGCCTCTCAACTATGCTGCAAATGTTAGAAAGATGCTTTGGATACCTGGCCTCCTGTGTGGATCTGTTTGTTGCATCAGTTTGAGCTGGAGTGGAGATGGAGGAAAAGCTGCTGGGTTTCACCCCAGTATTTCTGGGCCCAGTGGGACCAACAATTCCCCATGTGGGGCTGTCAATGGAGGTGGGTTCCCTTCCCTGAAGGACATTAATGAACCAGTTGGGTTTTATCACAAATTGGCAGCTTTCATGGTTACTATTTCTAGTGCTGGCCCCACAAATTAACAAGTTCACTCAGCTCAATTTCTCAACATGCCTTTGTGTTTTTGAGGATTCTCTCTCACCCACCCTTTTTCCTGTCTGAAATTCACTTTGCAGGGTAGTAAAAGAGGAGGATTTGTCGACTGGAGGCTCAAACCAACCATCACATTCAGATCTGATGGAGTCACTCGATTCATGGGAACAGAATATCATCGGTCTTTGACCATGGAAGCAAAAAGCACTGTTCACAGCGGGGAGAAACTGTACACGTGCTCTGTGTGTGGGCAATGCTTCAGCCTATTATCCAACCTGGAGATACACAAGTGCAGTCACACTGGGGAGAAATTGTGTAAATGTGGGTACTGTGGGAAACGTTTCAACTACCCATTGCAGCTGGAAACATCGCGGCGAGTTCACACTGGGGAGAGGTCGTTCAGCTGCTCTGAGTGTGGAAGGGATTCACTCGGTCATCCTATCTGTTGAGGCACCAGCGAATACACACTGGGGAGAGGCCATTCACCTGTTCTGAATGTGGGAAGGGATTCACTCGGTTATCCCATCTGTTGAGGCACCAGCGAATACACATTGGGGAAAGGCCATTCACCTGCTCTGAGTGTGAGAAGGGATTCATTCAGTCATTGCACCTACTGAGACACCAGCAAGTTCACAAGTGACTGCAGGGGTTGGTATCTGCTGTTATTGCTGCTGTTAATCACATCCCGACTGAACCATGTTCATTCTGACAAGTTGGGTTTGTTTCCACTGATTTTAATAACTCCTGTAACTGGACTGGAGTTTAATATTTGGGATATAGACAAATAAATTCGTGTTGCTTTCAACACATTGCTGTAGATTTTTGTCTTTCCCACCCGTGTGTTTAGCATCACCTGGCTGGAGCTCAGCGAGGACAATCTGGGGGAAGATCGTATGGGGGGAGAACTTCAGCCTGGACACAGTCCTTCAGGGTTACACTGAGAGGGGCAAACGGCACTTTGGTCTTTCTCATCTCTCTTCACTGTCAGCAAAGTCTCCGTGCGGGTTAATCTTGACGGTGTAAGGTGCGGATGATATCCACCCAAGGGTGTTTAAAGAGATGGGACGGGTGCTCGGTCAGCCATTTTCCCATATCTCCATCAGCTCAAGTAGAGTCATGGGTTGTTCCCTGAGATTGGAAGGTAGCACATGTAGTTCCCATTTTCCAAATTGGCCACAAGTCAGAGCTCAGGAACTGAAGGCCCATCAACGTGACTTTGATCACCAGGAAGGTGCTTGAAGGGATCCTGAGAGCTGTTGTTTTCCATCATGGGGAAAGGGAAGGGGCCATTACAGATATTGAACATGGATTCTGGTAAACATGGTCACATCTTACAAACTAGCTTGAGTGTAAAGAAGTTGTTCGGTTGGTAGATGGGGGAATCCGGTTGACATTGTCTACCTCAAGGTGTCAAACTCATTTTCTATGGTGGGCCTGATCCAATATATTGGCACGAGGCATGGGCCACATTCAGCAAAAGCTATTATAATAGGAATAAATGAAGATAAACTACATCGGAATTTACATTTAGATTTTATTTACTGCCGCTGCTCCTGATCCCTGGCACCTCTTAGCTTGAGCATTCATGAACTGACCCTGCTCAAACCATAACCACAAGGATATCGGTGCATGGTTCTGCCTGTGACCACAAGGCTGTGTCACTGCCACACACAGAAACCATTTCCTTGTTTCACATCTCCATACAAACACCATCACTTCACACATCCCCTTTCTACACAATTGCAGCAGACATGAGCAAGGACATGAGGCTTATTAAAAGACACATTTCATTACAGCAAAGGTTACACTGGGAGAAATGTTCAGTTATTTTCCATGACAGGCAAAATGCCGGGCAAACCAGCAGCACACTGGCACCTGAACAGTGTCTCATCGGCCTGCCGGCTTTTCTCAAATAAATTTGCTCCATGGATACAAACTTAAATGAGCTTTGCAGGCATGATGCTCTATTCACACATTGAAGGTGAGAGAAATGTTGTGGGGCACACGCTAAGTCCAGTAGCTGAAAGTGATTAACAGACTGGGTTTTGTGTTTAGTGATCCCGGGCGTGTTAGCAAAGATGAAGCCCATGGAATAAAGGGTACAGTGGATACTGTCTCACTGTGAGCGAGTCAGAATGAGAAGCTTTAACAACAGCCGTGTTTCACAAAGGGAAATCTCACCCGACCAAAGGACATTGGTGGCATTTAATGGGCTGTTTGTGTCACTGGGCGACAGGAGGCTATTTGTGACAGAAGGAAAGCTGGTCACAGCAAACAAACAGTTTCCCGGCCTGTCCAGGGCACACTCTGACCCCCACCTTCTCTCTCTCACTATTGATGGACACTGCTGCAGTAATTGCTCTCTGACCTTTCCTCTCTTGTCCCTCCTACATCCCTAATACACGGCCCGACACAATCTCCCTCCCCCTACACCCTCACTGTGCTGGAATCCACACCAGTCTCCCCATCTGCTCCTTGTTCTCTTCCTGGATCCTGAAACTACAGAACTCACTGATCCCTCCTGAAGTCTCCAGGCTCTAAAACTGAAGCGTGGTGGCCCTCAGTCCTCACTCCTTGATTTACCTCCCCTTCTCTCCTCCTCTTTCCCCCTTGGTTGTGTTCCACACTCTGGGCCTTGGGCCTTCCCCGGGGAATCTCAGTGTGAACAGGGGGATGTGTATGGAGACAGGATGTCCCAGCTCTCCACCTTTAAAGGGACAAGGAGAGGACCAGCTGGCCTGAATGGCCCTGCTTTATGACATCACTGCAGCGCCGAGCAACCACCCTCCCTGAGCCCTGCTCATTATGAGATGGGTTGATCGCAGTGCTGTTACAGGAAGGAAACAGGAGCAGGATTCGAGCTGTGTGGAGCGCAGGATTAATGGGAAGAGGTACAGGATCAATTTATACCTTATTGAGTGAGAAATGTCAGTGTCCCGGACACTGCCTGTTCCTCAGTATCTATGCCGGGGAGCGACTGATGGGTTCACTCTGTATCTAACCCGTGCTGTGCCCGACTGGAGAGTGTTTGATGCTGGCACGAGGTGCTCAGCTCGATGAACACAACAGTTAACCCAAAGATGATCAGATAAACCCATCAGCTTCTCCCCTGAATACATGTCCTGAAGGACAGGGAGTGTCTCTAATAATTTGGCTGGCGTCCTTCATCAAATTTAAACACCTCACATCTCTTTTCAGAAATGTGTTCAAGATTGTGGGTGTCGCCTCTCACCTCTCATTCTTCTAAACGCTGGAGAATATCGGCTGAGTCTACTCAATCTCTCATAGGACAATCCCCCCATCCCAGGAATCAGTCTGGTGAATCTTCATTGCAGTCCCTCTACAGCTAGTTTATCTTTCCTTAGGTCAGGAGACCAAAACAGTACACAATACTCCTGGTGTGGTCTCACCAGGGCCCTGTATAATTGCAGTAAGACGCAAATACTCAAATCTTTTTGTAATAAAGGCCCATATACCATTTGCTTTCTTAATTGCTTGCTGCACCTGCATATTAACTTTTGGCGATTTGTGTACAAGAACACCCAGGTCCCTTTGAACACAATGTTTCCCAATCTCACCATTTAAAAAACAATACTCTGCCTTTCTATTTTTACTATTAGTGTCTAACATAACATTTATTCACATTATATTCCATTTACCATGTTCTTGCCCACTCACTGAGCCTGTATATATCCCCTTGAAACCTCTTTTCATCCTCCTCACACTTACATTCCCAACTAGCTTTGCAACCTCAGCAAACTTTGATATATTACATTTGGTCTCCTCATCCAAATTATTGATATAGATTGTGAATAGCTGGGGCCCAAGCACCGATCCTTGTAGCACCCCACCCGTTACAGCCTGCCAACCCAAAAATCACCCGTTTATTCCTACTCTCTGTTTTCTGTCCTTTAACCAATCCTTAATCCTTGCTCGTATATTACCTTCAATCCCATGAGCCCTAATTTTGTTTAATAACCTCTTGTGTGGCACTTCATCGAATGTCTTCTGCAAATCTAAATACACCACATCCAGTGGTTCGCCCTTATCTATCCTGCTAGTTACAGCCTCAAAAAATGCGAACAGATTTGTCAAGTACAATTTCCCTAAATAAATCCGTGCTGATTCTGCCCAATCCTGTTAGTACTTACAACGTGCTTAATAGTAGATTTTAGCATTTTTGCTGTGACTGATGTCAGGACGACCAGTAATGCAGGGGTTAGATATAGAGTAAATCTCACTCCATCTTGTCCCAAACACTACTAGGGTTGATACAGATTAAATCTCAGTCTACAATATCCCAAACACTCCCAGGGCAGTTACAACATGTGTTAGATACAGAGAAAAGCTCCCTCAACACTGTTCCATCAAACAGCACCAGGGCAGGTACAGCACGGGGTTAGATACAGGATAAACCTCCCTCTACACTGTCCCATCAAACATTCCCAGGGCAGTTACTGCATGGGTTAGACACGGGGTGCATCTTCCACTGCACTGTCCCAACCATCCCAGGGCAAGTACAGCATGGATTAGATATAGACTAAATCTCCCTCTATACTGTTCCACCGGACATTCCCAGGGCAGGTACTGCATTGGTTAGATACTAAGTAAAGCTCCCTCTGCACTGTCCAAATAAACATTCCAAGGGCAGATACAGCATAATTTAGATACAGTGTAATTCTCTCTCTAATCTCTCTCTACAATTGTACAGGGCCTTGATGAGACCACACTTGGAGCACTGTGCACAGTTTTGGTCTCCTTATCTAAGGAATGAGAGACTTGCCTTGCTTAGATACTGAGTAAAGCTCCCTCGACACTGTCCCACCAGACATTCCAAGGGCAGGTACAACACGGGGTTAGAAACAGAATAAATCTCCGTCTACATTGTCCCATCACACACTCCCAGGGCAGGTACAGCACGGGATAAATACAGAGTGATCTCTCCCTCTACAATACCCCTACAAAAATTCTGAGGCAGGTACAGCACGGGTTAGATACAGAGTAAAGCTCCCTCTACACTGTCCCATCAAACACTCTGAGGTGAAGTACAGCACGGTTTAAACACAGAGTAAATCTCTCTCTCTCTACAGTCCAACGGCAGATACAGCACGGGTTACATACAGAGTAAAGCTCCTCCTGCACTGTCCTAAAGAATCCCAGCTCAGGTACAGCAAGGGTTAGTCACAGTTTAAAGCCCCCTGTAAGCTGACCTATCAAACACTCCCATGGCAGGACAGCACAGGTTAAATACACAATTAAATGCACATTGTCCCATCAACTATTCCCAGGGCACTTGCAACGCAGGTTAGATGCAGAGTAAAGGTCCCTCTACATGGTCTCACCAGACATTCAAAGGCAGGTACAGCACGGGTTACATAATGATTAAATCTCCCTCTAGCCTGTCCCAAACTCTCCCAGGTTAGGTACTGCATTGGTTAGATAGAGTTAATCTCCCTGTAGCTGTCCCAAAAAGACTCTCAGGGCAGGTACAGCACGGGTGAGATACAGAGTGACGCTCCCCCTCGACTGTCCTGTCAAATGTTATTGAATGGGGAGCAGGCTCAGGGGTCCGGGTGGCCCACTCCTGCTCCTATTTCTCACGGACTTATGTATCCAGCATGCCCCGCGGGGGAGAATGTGCCGCACCCAGACTACAGGAGCTCAGTGCGCAGGCGCGGACTCTGGCTATGTTTGGAGCATGCGCGACGCGTGTAATGGCGGAGAAGACGTGTTTTCGACAGTCTCTTCAGAAGTGTCCTTTTCAGCCGGACTGAGGGAAGTAATGGACTAGCGGGAGCCGGCGAGGCTTCATAAACAACCGGTGCCCGCCACAAGCCCGGAATAATAACCGGAATATCGGCGGTTGCAGCTTCGGGGCTTTCTCCTGGTCACAGGCCCAGGCTAACGGCGGCCATGTTTGTGCAGGAAGGCAGGTTCAGCGCTCCACCATCGTGATTCAGTGAGTAGCACAGCGCATACGCGGCCATCTTGGTGCAGGAACAAAGTGAAGATGTCAGTGTCTGCAACTGAACCCAGCCAGAGTCAGCACCTTCAGGGGAGGGGAACCAGTGAGTGTAGAATAATTTTATTTTGCTTCGGTCTTCACAGTGGAAAACACAAAAACCATGCCAAAAATTGCTGGTCATAGGAATGTGGGAAGGGAAGACCTTGAGAAAATCACTATCACTAGGGGGTTAGTGCTGGACATGCTAATGGGACTCAAGGTAGACAAGTCCCCTGGTCCTGATGAAATGCATCCCAGGGTATTAAAAGAGATGGCGGAAGTTATAGCAGATGCATTCGTTATAATCTACCAAAATTCTCTGGACTCTAGGGAGGTGCCATCGGATTGGAAAGCAGCTAATGTAACGTCTCTGTTTAAAAAAGGGTGCAGACAAAAGTTATAGGCCGGTTAGTTTAACATCTGTAGTGGGGAAAATGCTTGAAGCTATCATTAAGGAAGAAATAGCGGGACATCTAGATAGGAATAGTGCAATCAAGCAGACGCAACATGGATTCATGAAGGGGAAATCATGTTTAACTAATTTACTGGAATTCTTTGAGGAGATAACGAGCATGGTGGATAGAGGTGTACCGATGGATGTGGTGTATTTAGATTTCCAAAAGGCATTCGATAAGGTACCACACAAAAGGTTACTGCAGAAGATAAAAGTACGTGGAGTCAGAGGAAATGTATTAGCATGGATAGAGAATTGGCTGGCTAACAGAAAGCAGAGAGTCGGGATAAATGGGTACTTTTCGGGTTGGAAATAGGTAGTTAGTGGTGTGCCACAGGGATCGGTGCTGGGACCACAACTGCTTACAATATACACAGATGACTTGGAAGAGGGAACAGAGTGTAGTGTAACAAAATTTGCAGATGACACAAAATTTGTGGGAAAGCGGGTTGTGTAGAGGACACAGAGAGGCTGCAAAGAGATTTAGATAGGTTAAGCAAATGGGCAAAGGTTTGGCAGATGTTGGAAAATTTGAGGTCATCCACCTTGGCGGGGGTGGGGGCGGCGGAAAAAACAGTAAAAGGGAATATTATTTGAATGGGGAGAAATTACAACATGCTGCAGTGCAGAGGGACCTGGGGGTCCTTGTGCATGAAACTCTTTTGGAGTTTACCTTTAAAACATAAAACATTAAACCGTGCCACCCGCCCTGGATGACACAGCAGACATTTACAAGGCCCTTTTTTTTTCTTTGTGGTTTTTTTTGTGTTCTTTTTTTTGGGCGCTAAAATCACATTTTTTCCAGTGCCCCCTATAAAAGGAGAGGGGGACACTAAAAGCACCGGCAATTAAAACAAATTAAACTTTAAAACATAAAATCAAATTAAAATTTGGTTGCCGGGCGTGATGATGCACTCCAGTCCCTCCGGTGCCCACCTCTCGCGGAAGGCCGCGAGCGTACCGGTGGACAGCGCGTGTCCTTGTGCATGAAACTCTTTTTGGAGTTCACCTGCAAAAACATAAAACATTAAACCGTGCCACCCGACCTGGGTGACACACCAGACATTTACAAGGCCCTTTTTTCCTTTTTTTGGTTTTTTTTTGTGTTTTTCGTTTTTTTTTTTGGGCGCTAAAATCACATTTTTCCAGTGCCCCCTATAAAAGGGAAGGGGACACTAAAAGCACCGGCAATTAAAACAAATTAAACTTTAAAACGTAAAATCAAATTAAAATTTGGTTGCCGGGCGTGATGATGCACTCCAGTCCCTCCGGTGCCCACCTCTCGCGGAAGGCCGCGAGCGTACCGGTGGACAGCGCATGTCCTTGTGCATGAAACTCTTTTGAGTTTACCTGCAAAACATAAAACATTAAGACCATGCCACCCGACCTGGGTGACACAGCAGACATTTTCAAGGCCCCTTTTTTTTTTAAATTTATTTTCTTTTTGGTTTTTTTGGGGCGCTAAAATCAAATTTTTCCAGTGCCCCCTATAAAAGGGGAGGGGGACACTAAAAGCACCGGCAATGAAAACAAATTAAACTTTAAAACGTAAAATCAAATTAAAATTTGGTTGCCGGGCGTGATGATGCACTCCAGTCCCTCCGGTGCCCACCTCTCGCGGAAGGCCGCGAGCGTACCGGTGGACAGCGCATGTCCTTGTGCATGAATCTCAAAAAGTTAGTTTGCAGGTGCAGCAGGTAACCAGGAAGGCGAATGGAATGTTGGCCTTCATTGCGACAGGGATGGAGTACAAAAGCAGGGAGGTCCTGCTGCAACTGTACAGGGTATTGGTGAGGCCGCACCTGGAGTACTGCGTGCAGTTTTGGTCACCTTACTTAAGGAAGGATATACTGGCTTTGGAAGAGGTACAGAGACGATTCACTCGGCTGATTCTGGAGATGAGGGGGTTACCTTATGATGATAGATTGAGTAGACTGGGTCTTTACTTGTTGGAGTTCAGAAGGATGAGGGGTGATCTCATAGAAACATTTAAAATAATGAAGGGGATCGACAGGATAGAGACAGAGAGGTTGTTTCCACTGGTTGGGGAGACTAGAACTAGGGGGCACACCTCAAAATACGGGGGAGCCAATTTAAAACCGAGTTGAGAAGGAATTTCTTCTCCCAGCGGGTTGTGAATCTGTGGAATTCTCTGCCCAAGGAAGCAGTTGAGGCAAGCTCATTGAATATATTCAAATCACAGATCGATAGATTTTTAACCAATAAGAGAATTAAGGGTTATGGGGAGCGGGCGGGTAAGTGGAGCTAATTCCACACCCAGATCAGCCGTGATCTTGTTGGGTGGCGGAGCAGGCTCGAGGGGCTACATGGCCTACTCCTGTTCTGAATTCTTATGTTCTTATTAATGTTGGGGAAGTCCAGAACCAGGGGTCACAGTCTAAGGATAAGGGGTTAGCCATTTAGGACCGAGATGAGGAGAAACTTCTTGACCCAGAGAGTGGTGAACCTGTGTAATTCTCTACCACAGAAAGTTGTTGAGGCCAAAACTAAATATATTCAAAAAGGAGTTTGATGTAGTCCTTACTACTAGGGGGATCAAGGGGTATGGCGAGAAAGCAGGAATGGGAATACTGAAGTTGCATTTTCAGCCGTGAACACATTGAATGGTGGTGCAGGCTCGAAGGGCCGAATGGCTGACTCCTGCACCTATTTTCGATGTTTCTATGTTTCGAGAACTGAACCGAGCCAGAGTCAGTACCTTCAGGGGAGGGGACAGAGTGGAACCAATGAATGCAGGTTGATTTCGGAGATGAAGGGGTTGACTTTTGAGGATTGGTTGAGTAGGTTGGGCCTATACACATTGGAGTTTAGAAGAATGAGGGGTGATCTTATTGAAACTTATAAGATAAGGAGGCGGCTCGACAAGGTGGATGCAGAGAGGATGTTTCCACATGGAGGAAACTATTACTAGGGGACATTGTCTTCAAAGAAGGGGCCGCCCATTTAAAACTGAGATGAGGAGGAATTTCTTCTCTCTGAGGGCTGTAAATCTGCAGAATTCTCTGCCCCAGAGAGCTGTGGAGGCTGTGTCATTGAATATATTTAAGGCGGAGATAGACAGGGCGAAGAGGTGTTCACAATCAGGAAGGCTTTAGATTGAGTCAGGGAACAGTGTGGTTCTGCTCACACAATCAGAGAATGGTTACAGCACGGAAGGCCATTCGGCCCGTCGAGCCCTTGCCGGCTCCCAGCTCGTCCCACTGCCCCGCCCTTTCCCCCGGCCCTGCAAATGTTTTCTTTCAGATACTTATCCATTTCCCTTTTGAAAGCTGTGATTGAGTCTGCCTCCACCACCCTTTCAGGCCGTGCTTTCCGGATCCTAAACACTCGCTGCATAACATAGATTTTTATTACGTTGCCTTTGGTTCTTCTACCAATCACCTTAAATCCGTCTCCTCTGGTTCTCGACCCCTCCACCAATGGGAACAGTATCTCTCTATCTACTCTATCCGGACCTCTCATAATTTTGAACACTTCTATCAATTCTCCTCTTAACCTTCTCTGCTCCAAGGAGAACAACCCCAGCTTCTCCAGTCAATCCACGGAACTGAAGTCCCTCATGTCGTGAATCATTCTTGTCAATCTTTTCTGCACCCTCTCTAAGGCCTTCACATCCTAATGTGCGGTGCCCAGAATTGGACACAATGCTCCAGTTGAGACCGAACCGGTGTTTTACAAAGGTTCATCATAACCTCCTTGCTTTTGTACTCTGTGATGCCCAGGATCCTGTAAGTTTTTTTTAACTGCTTTCTCAACCTGTCCTGCCACCTTCAGCGATTTGTCCACATATACCCGCAGGTCTCACTGTTCATGCACCCCTTTAGGATTGTACCCTTTAGTTTATATTGTCTCACCTCATTCATTTAATCATGCTTTTCTAATTTTATTTCTTAACTCAGATTCACGGCCTCATTTTATTTCTTCCTCTGAGCCTCTCAACTTAATGTGGCAGTGTAATGTTGGCGAGTGGTGTTTGATTGCCCTGGGAACCAACAGGAAGAGAGGTCAGAGGCCGGAGGGCCCAGGGAGCAGCGTGTTCTGCAACCAATCGCGGTGCTTGAGGGGTGGATCCTGAGTCAGCCTATCAGGTGAGTCTGTGTGAACCCTGTTAAACAATTCTTCTTTCAAAAGTTAAATCGCGATTTCTTTTGTCAACAAAGCTGTTTAACATTTGTCAGTATTTTGTTTCCCTGGAGTTCCTATTATGAGTTTCAGACACTTCAGTGCCAAGTGGACCTGGTGTTTAAAGGTCATTCATTTCCCTCTTGCCATGTCGCTGTTAGTTAAAGGGACAGAGATTGATTTCCTCGCATTATGCATCTTTAGTAGTTAACGTAACATCCTTCCTGTTGGTAGTGAGTTACATTCTGTGCTGGGCGAGATGGCTGGTGGCATCAGCCTTTAAAATACTCATTCTCTTGTTCAAATCTCTCCAGGGTCTCACCCTTCCCTATCTCTGTAACCTCCTCCAGCCCACCAACCCTCTTAATAGTTTGTTTTCTTTGGAACAGAGGAGGCTGAGAGGTGACCTTAATGAGGTGTATAAAATTATGAGGGGCCCAGATATAGTGGATAGGAAGGACCTATTTCCCTTCGCAGAGGGGTCAGCAACCAGCAGAACTTTTTAGCCAGTACGTAGCAAGCCCAACAAGAGAGGGGGAAGTTCTGGACTTAGTATTAGGGACTGAAGCTGGGCAGGTGGAAGGGATATCGATGGGACAGCATTTTGGTGCTAGTGATCATAATTCAGTTAGATTTAGGGTAGATATGGAAAAGGACAAAGATAGACCAGGAGTAAAAGTTCTCAATTGGGGAAAAGTCAATTTTACTAAGCTGAGATGTGGTTTAGCCAAAGTGGACTGGAAACAGCTACTTGAAATGGTGAGAGATTGGGAAATGTTGGTGTTCAGAGGGACCTTAGTGTCCTTGTACACGAATCACTGAAAGTTAATATGCAGATACAGTAAGCAACGAAGAAAGCAAATGGTATGTTGACCTTTATTACAAGAGGATTTGAGGACAAGAGTAAAGACGTCTTACTGCAATTACATAGGGCCCTGGTGAGACTACACCTGGAGTATTGTGTACAGTTTTGGCTGCTTACCAAAGGAAGGATGTACTTGCCATTGAGGATGGCAACGAAGGTTCACCAAACTGAATTCCTGGGATGGGAGGATTGTCCTATGAGGAGAGATTGAGTAGACTAGGTATGTATGCTCTAGAGTTTAGAAGAATGAGAGGTGATCTCATTGAAACATACAAAATTCTTACAAGGCTTGACAGGATCGATGCAGGGAGGATGTTTCCTCTGGCTGAGGAGTCGAGAACCAGGGGTCACAGTCTCAAAATAAGGGGTTGGCCATTTAGGACTGAGATGAGCAGAAACTTATTTACTCATTCATCTTTGTAATTCTCTACCCCAGAGGGCTGTGGAGGCTCTGTCTTTGAGTATATTCAAGACAGAGATTGATAGATTTTTGTACATTCGGGGAAATGAAAGGATATGGAATAGTGCAGGAAAGTGAAGTTGAGGTAGAAGATCAGCCGTGATCTCCTTGAATGGCAGAGCAGGCTCGAGGGGCCGAATGGCATACTCCTGCTCTGAAATCTTATGTTCTTATGTTGAAGTAAAATCAGTCTCAGAGCAGTGGGAGGCATTCAATGAGGAGATAATGAGGGTTCAGAGGAAGTATGTTTCCTTAAAGAAATAGGAGCAGGAGTAGGCCATAAGATCCCTCGAGCCTGCTCCGCCATTCAATAAGATCATGGCTGATCATCGACCTCGACTCCCCTTTCCTGCCTGATCTCCATATCCCTTGATTCACCTCGAGTCCAAAAATCTATCTATCTCAACCTTGAATAGACTGAGCATCCACAGCCCTCTGGGGGAGAGAATGACAAAGATTCACAACCCTCTGAATGAAGAAATTACTCCTCATCTCTGTCTTAAATGGCCTACCCCTTATCCTGAGACTGTGCACCCTAGTTCTAGACAGTCCAGCCAGGGGAATCAACCTCTCAGCATCTAATCTGTCAGTCCCCTTCAGAAACGTGTATGTTTCAATGAGATCACACCTCATTATTCCAAATTCACGAGTGTATAGGCACACTATCTCCATCAGACAGCCCTCTCCTCCCAGGAATCAATCTTGTGAACCTTTGTAGCACCGTCTCCAAGGCAAGTGTTTCGTCCTTAGATAAGGAGACCAAAACTGTGCCCAGTACTCCAGGTGTGGTCTCACCAAGGCCCTGTACAGTTGTAGCAAAACCTCCTTACTCTTATACTCCAACCCCTTGCAATAAAGGACAAACCATTTGCCTTCCTTATTGCTTGCGTACCTGCATGCTCACTTTCTGTGTGTCTTGCACGAGGACACCCCAAAACTCTGAGAACTCCGACGTATAAAAGTTTCTCATCATTTAAAAGATATTCTGTTTTTTTTTATTCTTCCTACCAAAGTGAATAACCTCACATTTCCTGACATTATACTCCATCTGCCACCTTACTGCCCACTCACATAGTCTACCTATATATACAGATATCTTGCAGACTCTTGTGTTCTCACAGCTTACTGTCCCAGCTAGTTTTGCATCATCAGCAAATTTGGATACATTACACTCGGTCCCTTCATCTAGTCATTAATCATAAAATCATCGAAATTTACAGCATGGCAGGAGACCATTTCAGCCCACCGTGTCCGTGCCGGCCGACAAACAACTATCCAGCTTAATGCCACTCTCCAGCTCTCGGTCCGTAGCCCTGTAGGTGATGGCACTTTAAGTGCACATCCAAGTATTTTTTAAATGTGGTAAGTGTTTCTGCCTCTACCACCCTTTCAGGCAGTGAGTTCCAGACCCCCACCATTCACTGGGTGAAGAAATGTCCCTTCGTATCTCCTCTAAATCAATTATTTTAAATCTATGCCCCTGGTTGTTGACCCCTCTGCCAAGGGAAACAGGTCCTTCCTAGCCACTCTATCCAGGCCCCTCATAATTTTATACACTTTCATCAGGTCTCCCCTCAGCTTCCTCTATTCCAAAGAAAACAGACCCAGCATCTCCAATCTTTCCTCGTAGCCAAAATTCTCCAGTCCAGGTAACATTCTTGTAAATCTCCTCTGCACCCTTTTCAGTACAATCACATCTTTCCTGTAATGTGGTGACCAGAACTGCACACAGTATTCCGGCTGCGGCCGAACCAGTTCAAGCATAACCTCCCAGCTCTTGTATTCCATGCCTCGACTAATAAAGGTAAGTATTCCATATGCCGCCTTAACCACCTTATCTACCTGGCCTGCAACCTTCAGGCATCTGTGGACCTACACTCCAAGGTCCCTTTGTTCCTCTACAATTTTCAGTGTCGTACCATTTAATGTGTAATCCCTTGCCTTGTTAGACCTCTCGAAATGCATTCCCTCACACTTTGCCGCATTGAATTCCATTTGCCACTTTACTGCCCCCCTGACCAGTACATTGATATCTTCCTACATTGTGCAGCTTTCTTCTTAATTCTCAACCACACAGCCTATTTTAGTGTTGCCTTCAAACTTCTTAATCACACCCGCAACATTCAAGTCCAAGTCATTTTGATATATATCACAAAAAACAAGGGACCCAGCACTGAGCCCTGCAGGACCCCACTGGAAGGAAGGTGGTGCAGGGGTCCCCTGCGGTCATCCCCCCGCAAAACAGATACACCGCTTTGAGTACTGTTGAGCGGGATGACTCATCAGGGGAGGGCAGCAGCAGCCAAGTTCATGCCACCGTGGCTGGCACTGCTGCACCGGAGGGCAGGAAAAAGAGTGGGAGAGCAATAGTGATCGGGGATTCAATTGTAAGGGGAATAGATAGGCGTTTCTGCAGCCGCAACCGAGACTCCAGGATGGTATGTTGCCTCCCTGGTGCAAGGGTCAAGGATGTCTCGGAGCGGGTGCAGGACATTCTGAAAAGGGAGAGTGAACAGCCAGTTGTCGTGGTGCACATTGGTACCAACGATAAAGGTTTTAAAAAAAAGCGATGTGGTCGTACAAGAAGAATTTAAGGAGCTAAATTAAAAAGTAGGACCTCAAAAGTAGTAATCTCGGGATTGCTACCAGTGCCACCTGCTAGTCAGAGTAGGAATCACAGGATAGCACAGATGAATACGTGGCTTGAGCAGTGGTGCAGCAGGAAGGGATTCAAATTCCTGCGGCATTGGAACCGGTTCTGGGGGAGGTGGGACCTGTACAAACCGGACGGTCTGCACCTGGGCAGGACCGGAACCAATGCCCTTGGGGGGAGTGTTTGGTGAGGAGTTAAACTAATATGGCAGGGGGATGGGAACTAGTGTAGGGAGACAGGGAAACAAAATGGAGACAGAAGCAAAAGACAGAAAGGAGATGAGTAAAAGTGGAGGGCAGAGAAACCCAAGGCAAAAAACAAATAGGGCCACTGTACAGCAAAATTGTAAAGTGTCAAAGTGTAATAAAAAGGCAAGCATGAAAGCTCGGTGCCTCAATGCGAGGGGTATTCGGAACCAGGAGAGGGCTCTGAGGTAGTTAGAGTGGGTGAGAGCTCAGATGAACAGGACCCCAAGAAAGAATGCAAAAGGCGGGAGGCAACAGAGCAGAGTAGCACTGGGGTAAGTGAAAACCACAAGGTGATAGGAAGGCACAATATGTATGAATATAAAGGGGCTGCATGAGGGGACAAAACTAAAAATCATGGTTTAAAAACTAGTATTAAAACACTCTATCTAAACGCAAGCAGCATTCGAAATAAAGTAAATGAGTTGACAGCACAAATTATTACAAATGGGTATGATTTGGTGGCCATTACAGAAACGTGGTTGCAGGGTGGCCAAGACTGGGAATTAAACATACAGGGGTATAGAAACATAGAAACATAGAAAATAGGTGCAGGAGTAGGCCAATCGGCCCTTCTAGCCTGCACCGCCATTCAATGAGTTCATGGCTGAACATTCAACTTCAGTACCCCATTCCTGCTTTCTCGCCATACCCCTTGATCCCCCTAGCAGTAAGGACCTCATCTAACTCCTTTTTGAATATATTTAGTGAATTGGCCTCAACAACTTTCTGTGGTAGAGAATTCCACAGGTTCACCACTCTCTGGGTGAAGAAGTTCCTCCGCATCTCGGTCCTAATGGCTTACTCCTTATCCTTAGACTGTGACCTCTGGTTCTGGACTTCCCCAACATTGGGAACATTCTTCCTGCATCTAACCTGTCCAACCCCGTCAGAATTTTAAATGTTTCTATGAGGTCCCCTCTCATTCTTCTGAACTCCAGTGAATACAAGCCCAGTTGATCCAGTCTTTCTTGATAGGTCAGTCCCGCCATCCCGGGAATCAGTCTGGTGAACCTTCGCTGCACTCCCTCAATAGCAAGAATGTCCTTCCTCAGGTTAGGAGACCAAAACTGTACACAATACTCCAGGTGTGGCCTCACCAATGCCCTGTACAACTGTAGCAACACCTCCCTGCCCCTGTACTCAAATCCCCTCGCTATGAAGGCCAACATGCCATTTGCTTTCTTAACCGCCTGCTGCACCTGCATGCCAACCTTCAATGACTGATGTACCATGACACCCAGGTCTCTTTGCACCTCCCCTTTTCCTAATCTGTCACCATTCAGATAATAGTCTGTCTCTCTGTTTTTACCACCAAAGTGGATAACCTCACATTTATCCACATTATACTTCATCTGCCATGCATTTGCCCACTCACCTAACCTATCCAAGTCGCTCTGCAGCCTCACAGCATCCTCCTCGCAGCTCACACTGCCACTCAACTTAGTGTCATCTGCAAATTTGGAGATACTACATTTAGTCCCCTCATCTAAATCATTAATGTACAGTGTAAACAGCTGGGGCCCCAGCACAGAACCTTGCGGTACCCCACTAGTCACTGCCTGCCATTCTGAAAAGTACCCATTTACTCCTACTCTTTGCTTCCTGTCTGACAACCAGTTCTCAATCCATGTCAGCACACTACCCCCAATCCCATGTGCTCTAACTTTGCACATCAATCTCTTGTGTGGGACCTTGTTGAACGCCTTCTGAAAGTCCAAATATACCACATCAACTGGTTCTCCCTTGTCCACTCTACTGGAAACATCCTCAAAAAATTCCAGAAGATTTGTCAAGCATGATTTCCCTTTCACAAATCCATGCTGACTTGGACCTATCATGTCACCTCTTTCCAAATGCACTGCTATGACAAATTTAATAATTGATTCCATCATTTTACCCACTACCGATGTCAGGCTGACCGGTCTATAATTCCCTGTTTTCTCTCTCCCTTTTTTTAAAAAGTGGGGTTACATTGGCTACCCTCCACTCTATAGGAACTGATCCAGAGTCAATGGAATGTTGGAAAATGACTGTCAATGCATCCACTATTTCCAAGGCCACCTCCTTAAGTACTCTGGGATGCAGTTCATCAGGCCCTGGGGATTTATCGGCCTTCAATCCCATCAATTTCCCCAACACAATTTCCCGGCTAATAAGGATTTCCCTCAGTTCCTCCTCCTTACTAGACCCCCCGACCCCTTTTATAACCGGAAGGTTGTTTGTGTCCTCCTTCGTGAATACCGAACCAAAGTACTTGTTCAATTGGTCTGCCATTTCTTTGTTCCCCGTTATGACTTCCCCTGATTCTGACTGCAGGGGACCTACGTTTGTCTTTACTAACCTTTTTCTCTTTACATATCTATAGAAAGTTTTGCAATCCGTCTTAATGTTCCCTGCAAGCTTTTTCTCATACTCCATTTTCCCTGTCCTAATCAAACCCTTTGTCCTCCTCTGCTGAGTTCTAAATTTCTCCCAGTCCCCAGGTTCGCTGCTATTTCTGGCCAATTTGTATGCCACTTCCTTGGCTTTAATACTATCCCTGATTTCCCTTGAAAGCCACGGTTGAGCCACCTTCCCTTTTTTATTTCTATGCCAGACAGGAATGTACAATTGTTGTAGTTCATCCATGCGGTCTCTAAATGTCTGCCATTGCCCATCCACAGTCAACCCCTTCAATATCATTCGCCAATCCATCCCAGCCAATTCACGCCTCATACCTTCAAAGTTCGCCTTCTTTAAGTTCTGGACCATGGTCTCTGAATTAACTGTTTCATTCTCCATCCTAATGAAGAATTCCACCATATTATGATCACTCTTCCCCAAGGGGCCTCGCACAATGAGATTGCTCATTAATCCTCTCTCATTACATAACACCCAGTCTAAGATGGCCTCCCCCCTAGTTGGTTCCTCGACATATTGGTCTAAAAAACCATCCCTTATGCACTCCAGGAAATCCTCCTCCACCGTATTGCTTCCAGTTTGGTTAGCCCAATCTATGTGCATATTAAAGTCACCCATTATAACTGCTGCACCTTTATTGCATGCACCCCTAATTTCCTGTTTGATGCCCTCCCGAACATCACTACTACTGTTTGGAGGTCTGTACACAACTCCCACTAACGTTTTTTGCCCTTTGGTGTTCTGTAGCTCTACCCATATAGATTCCACATCATCCAAGCTAATATCCTTCCTAACTATTGCCTTAATCTCCTCCTTAACCAGCAATGCTACCCCACCTCCTTTTCCTTTTATTCTATCCTTCCTGAATGTTGAATACCCCTGGATGTTGAGTTCCCAGCCCTGATCATCCTGGAGCCACGTCTCCGTAATCCCAATCACATCATATTTGTTAACATCTATTTGCACAATTAATTCATCCACCTTATTGCGGATACTCCTTGCATTAAGACACAAAGCCTTCAGGCTTGTTTTTTAACACCCTCTGTCCTTTTAGAATTTTGCTGTACAATGGCCCTTTTTGTTCTTTGCCTTGGGTTTCTCTGCCCTCCACTTTTCCTCATGTCCTTTCTGTCTTTTGCTTTTGCCTCCTTTTTGTTTCTCTCTATCTCCCTGCATTGGTTCCCATCCCCCTGCCATATTAGTTGAACTCCTCCCCAACAGCACTAGCAAACACTCTCCCGAGGACATTGGTTCCGATTCTGCCCAGGTGCAGACCGTCCGGATTGTTCTGGTCCCACCTCCCCCAGAACCGGTTCCAATGCCCCAGGAATTTGAATCCCTCCCTGCTGCACCATTGCTCAAGCCACGTATTCATCTGAGCTATCCTGCGATTCCTACTCTGACTAGCACGTGGCACTGGTAGCAATCCCGAGATTACTACTTTTGAGGTCCTACTTTTTAATTTAGCTCCTAGCTCCTTAAATTCATTTCGTAGGACCTCATCCCTTTTTTTACCTATGTCGTTGGTACCAACGTGCACCATGACAACTGGCTGTTCTCCCTCCCTTTTTAGAATGTCCTGCACCCGCTCCGAGACATCCTTGACCCTTGCACCAGGGAGGCAACATACCATCCTGGAGTCTCGGTTGTGGCCGCAGAAACGCCAATCTATTCCCCTTACAATTGAATCCCCTATCACTATCGCTCCCCCACTCTTTCCTGCCCTTCTGTGCAACAGAGCCAGTCACGGTGCCATGAACTTGGCTGCTGCTGCCCTCTCCTGATGAGTCATCCCCCTCAACAGTACTCAAAGCAGTGTATCTGTTTTGCAGTGGGATGACCACAGGGGACCCCTGCGCTACCTTCCTTGCACTACTCTTCCTGCTGGTCTTCCATTCCCTCGCTGGCTGTGGACCCTTCTCCTGCGGTAAGACCAACTCGCTCCACGTGCTACTCACGTCATTCTCAGCATCGTGGATGCTCCAGAGTGAATCCACCCTCAGCTCCAACTCCGCAACGCGGACCGTCAGGAGCCGGAGGTGGATACACTTCCCGCACATGTCGTCGTCAGGGACACTGGTGTTGTCCCCGAGTTCCCACATGGTACAGGAGGAGCATATCACGTGACCGAGCTGTCCTGCCATGACTTAACCCTTAGATACACTTAAATTGGCGACAGTTGTCTATCTTACAATTTGGAAAGATAGACAAGAAGGGAAAGGAGGTGGGGTAGCTCTGTTAATAAAGGATGATATCAGGGCAGTTGTGAGAGATGATATTGGCTCTAATGAACAAAATATTGAATCATTGTGGGTGGAGATTAGAGATAGTAAGGGGAAAAAGTCACTGGTGGGCGTAGTTTATAGGCCCCCAAATAATAACTTCACGGTGGGGCGGACAATAATCAAGGGAATAATGGAGGCATGTGCAAAAGGAACGGCAGTAATCATGGGGGATTTTAACCTACATATCGATTGGTCAAATCAAATCGCACGGGGTAGCCTTGAGGAGGAATTCATAGAATGCATACGGGATTGTTTCTGAGAACAGTATGTTACAGAACCGACAAGGGAGCAAGCTATCTTAGATCTGGTCCTGTGCAATGAGACAGGAATAATAAACGATCTCCTAGTAAAAGATCCTCTTGGAATGAGTGATCACAGTATGGTTGAATTTATAATACAGATTGAGGGTGAGGAAGTAGTGTGTCAAATGAGTGTACTGTGCTTAAACAAAGGGGACTACAGTGGGATGAGGGCAGAGTTGGCTAACGTAGACTGGAAACACAGACTAAATGGTGGCACAATTGAGGAACAGTGGAGGACTTTTAAGGAGCTATTTTATAGTGCTCAACAAAAATATATTCCAGTGAAAAAGAAGGGCGGTAAGGGAAGGGATAACCAGCCGTGGATAACCAAGGAAATAAAGGAGAGTATCAAATTAAAAACCAATTTGTATAAGGTGGCCAAGGTTAGTGAGAAACTAGAAGATTGCAAAAATTTTAAATGATAGCAATGAATGACTAAGAGAACAATAAAGAAAGGAAAGATAGATTACGAAAGTAAACTTGTGCAAAACATAAAAACAGATAGTAAAAGCTTTTACCGATATATAAAACGGAAAAGAGTGACTAAAGTAAATGTTGGTCCCTTAGAAGATCAGAAGGGGGATTTAATAATGGGAAATGTGGAAATTATTTTGCTTCGGTCTTCACAGTGGAAGACACAAAAACCATGCCAAAGATTGCTGGTCACGGGAATGTGGGAAGGGAAGATCTTGAGAGAATCACTATCACTAGGGGGCTAGTGCTGGACAGGCTAATGGGACTCAAGGTAGACAAGTCCCCTGGTCCTGATGAAATGCATCCCAGGGTATTAAAAGAGATGGCGGAAGTTACTGCAGATGCATTCGTTATAATCTACCAAAATTCTCTGGATTCTGGGGAGGTACCAGCGGATTGGAAAGCAGCTAATGTAATGCCTCTGTTTTTAAAAAAAAAAAAGGGGGCAGACAAAAGGCAGGTAACTATAGGCCGGTTATTTTAACATCTGTAGTGGGGAAAATGCTTGAAGCTATCATTAAGGAAGAAATAGCGGGACATCTAGATAGGAATAGTGCAATCAACCAGACACAACATGGATTCATGAAGGGGAAATCATGTTTAACTAATTTACTGGAATTCTTTGAGGATATTACGAGCATGGTGGATAGAGGTGTACCGATGGATGTGGTGTATTTAGATTTCCAAAAGGCATTCGATAAGGCGCCACACAAAAGGTTACTGCAGAAGATAAAGGTACGCGGAGTCAGAGGAAATGTATTAGCATGGATAGAGAATTGGCTGGCTAACAGAAAGCAGAGAGTCGGGATAAATGGGTCCTTTTCGGGTTGGAAATTGGTGGTTAGTGGTGTGCCACAGGGATCGGTGCTGGGACCACAACTGCTTACAATATACATAGATGACCTGGAAGAGGGGACAGGGTGTAGTGTAACAAAATTTGCAGATGACACAAAGATTAGTGGGAAAGCGGATTGTGTAGAGGACACAGAGAGGCTGCAAAGAGATTTAGATAGGTTAAGCGAATGGGCTAAGGTTTGGCAGATGGAATACAATGTCGGAAAATGTGAGGTCATCCACCTTGCGGGGGGGGGGAAAAAAACAGTAAAAAGGGAATATTATTTGAATGGGGAAAAATTACAACATGCTGCGTTGCAGAGGGACCTGGGGGTCCTTGTGCATGAAACTCTTTTGGAGCAAACAAAAACATTAAACCGTGGCCCCCCGATCTGGGGGACGCACCAAACATTTACAACGCCCACTTTTCGTATTTTTCCTTGTGCATGAAACTCATTTTGGAGTTTATCTGCAAAACAAAACACATTAAACCGTGCCACCCGACCTGGGTGACACACCAGACATTTACAAGGCCCTTTTTTTCTTTTTTTGGGGTTTTTTTGGGGGTTTTTTTTTTTTTTTTTTCCTTTTTTTGGTTTTTTTTTGGGCACTAAAATCACAATTTTTCCCCAGTGCCCCCTATAAAAGGGAAGGGGACACTAAAAACACCGGCAATTAATGAAACTCTTTTAAGTTAACCTGCACCGGCAATTAATGAATCCCAAAAAGTTAGTTTGCAGGTGCAGCAGGTAATCAGGAAGGCAAATGGAATGTTGGCCTTCATTGCGAGAGGGATGGAGTATAAAAGCAGGGAGGTCCTGCTGCAACTGTACAGGGTATTGGTGAGGCCGCACCTGGAGCACTGCGTGCAGTTTTGTTCATACTTAAGGAAGGATATACTGGCTTTGGAGGGGGTACAGAGTCGATTCACTAGGCTGATTCCGGAGATGAGGGGGTTACCTTATGATGATAGATTGAGTAGACTGGGTCTTTACTCGTTGGAGTTCAGAAGGATGAGGGGTGATCTTATAGAAACATTTAAAATAATGAAAGGAATAGACAAGATAGAGGCAGAGAGATTGTTTCCACTGGTCGGGGAGACTAGAACTAGGGGGCACAGCGTCAAAATACGGGGGAGCCAATTTAAAACCGAGTTGAGAAGGAATTTCTTCTCCAAGACATTGGTGAATCTGTGGAATTCTCTGCCCAAGGAAGCAGTTGAGGCTAGCTCATTGAATGTATTCAAATCACAGATAGATAGATTTTTAACCAATAAGGGAATTAAGGGTTTTGGGGAGCGGGCGGGTAAGTGGAGCTGAGTCCACGGCCGGATCAGCCATGATCTTATTGAATGGTGGAGCAGGCTCGAGGGGCTAGATGGTCTACTCCTGTTCCTAATTCTTATGTTATGAAACAGCCTTCCAGTCACAAAAACACCCATGTACCATTACCTTTTGCTTCCAGCCTGAGCCAATTTTGGATCCAATTTGTCAATTATCCCTGGATCCCATGGGCTTTTACTTTTGTGACCAGTCTGCCATGTGGGACTTTATCAAAAGCTTTGCTAAAATCCATATACACTACATCATACACACTACCCTCATCGACCCTCACGGTTACCTCCTCTCAAAATTCAATCAAGTTAGTCAGACCTGACCTTCCCTTAACAAATCCATGCTGACTGTCCTTAATTAATCCATGTCTTTCCAAATGAAGATTTATCCTGTCCCTCAGGATTTGTTTCCAATAATGTTCCCACCACTGAAGTTCCGGGGTGATGTCAGGAAGCACTTCCTCACACAAATGGTGAGAATCTGTTTCTCTTGGCTCAAGAGTCTAGAACTAAGGGTTATTGTCTCAGGATACGGGCTCGGCCATTCAGGACTGAGCTGATGAGAAATTTCTGCACTCAGAGGGTCGTGAATCTTTAGAATTCTCTTCCCCAGAGGACAGTGAATGCTGAGTCATTGAGTATATTCAGGGCTGAGAGAGAAAGCTGTTTGGACACTAAAGGAATCGAGGGATATGGGGATAGTGCGGGAAAGTGGAGCTGAAGTACAAGATCATCCTGGATCTTATTGAATGGTGCAGCAGGCTCGAGGGGCCGTATGGCCTACTCCTGCTCCTGTTTCTTATGTTCTTAAAGGTTGTGGAAATCTGGAACTCTGTTCCCCATAAAACTGAGGCTGGGGCCCAATTGAAAATTCCAAAACTGTGCTTGATAGATTCTTCTTGGGCAAGGGTATTAAGAGTGATGGAACCAAGGCAGGTAGACGGAGATAAGATACTGATCAGTCACGATCTAATTGAATGGTGGAACTATGACTCAGTCACACTGGGTGGTGCCTGTGAGAGATGCGGTAAACCCTCACCAACAGTTCTTGACTTCAGGATTTATAAGAACAAAATACACTCGGCACAGGGTTTTGGCTCAACCTTAAACTTGTATATTTATTGAACTTGCGTTATTCCCCAGTACACAACCTCCCTGAGATTCCGACCGGAATAACACCGAACCCATAATACAAACCCCCTCCACAAGGTTACCTGAAACCTAACAGGAAATATCACAGTTTAACACCCTTCCGCGATTCGACTGTGATTATAAAACGACTCGGACAAATTTTCCGACGGTTTGACTGAAACTTATAATCACCCACACAGCTGGTGGTTGTGGTGTGGATTGTAGGCCGGGACCAGGTGACCACCCTGCATCCTCCTTCACTGCACTGCCCTTGCTCCGAAGTGGTCCTCTTTTTATGGGGCTTCATAATCACAGCATCAAATATATTTCCTGCTGTTCCTCTGTCAACTCTTCCGATGGTTAATAACCTCTTGATCATCAGTGTATTCCACTCCTTGGCCCAGACAGGGGCACGATCAGTTCTCCTGCTGTGTAGTACAATGCAAACCTTCCTTGGGAACAGATCTGGCTCCACAGTTGAGGAATGTGTGAATGTCCCTCTTCCTTCTTGACGGGGAACAGGGACCATTGAAGGTGTGCATGGCCGGCGTCTGGTGCTATTGCCTGTGTTGATTGGATCGATGGCGGGTATCCTGTATCATTGTCTCTGAGGATGTCCTTCCTGTCTCTCAATGAGTCATCGTTTTGCTGCAATGTTTGAATGAACCCCTTGCTGTATAGCCCACCCTCTGGGTGTTTGTACTGAGGTTTGTTTTTTATTAATCCGTCCCACCGTCCGTGGGTTTTATATTCCATTCGACAGTCCATTTTACAGTTGGGGTGAGGGGAGGTGGGGAACAGATCCTACATGCCTTTATCCACTGAGCCATTGGGAGGAGGGTCCGGTGGCCTTGCTGGAAAATGTACGTGTGAGGCCTCAGATGACGACAGTGGAATAGCAGTCGACACTCACTGTCGAGGTTCACACATGGAGTTTGGGCACATGGGTCACATATTGGAGAGAAACTGGTGAGTGTAGAACTGAACCCAGCCTAAGTCAGCACCTTCAGGGGAGGGAAATCAGTGAGTGTAGAACTGAACCCAGCCAGAGTCAGTACCTTCAGGGGAGGAGAGGGAGGGGAACCAGTGAGTGTAGACCTGAACCCAGCCAGAGTCAGTACCTTCAGGGGAGGGGAACCAGTGAGTGTAGAGCTGAACCCAGCCAGAGTCAGTACCTTCAGGGGAGGGGAACCAGTGAGTGTAGAACTGAACCCAGCCAGAGTCAGCACCTTCAGGGGAGGGGAACCAGTGAGTGTAGAACTGAACCCAGCCAGAGTCAGTACCTTCAGGGGAGGGGAACCAGTGAGTGTAGAACTGAACCCAGCATAGGATATTAAGGGAATCAAGGGATATGGGGATAGTGCAGGAAAGTGGAGTTGTGGTAGAAAATCAGCCGTGATCTTATTGAATGTCGCAGCAAGCTCGAGGGGCCGTATGACCTACTCCTGCTCCTAGTTCTTATGCATGTTCTTGTGTTCAGTCACGACTGGATGTGGCAGGACTGCAGAGCTTTGATCTGATTCATTGATTGTGGGATTGCTTAGCCCTGTTTATACCATGCTGCTCTCGCTGTTTATTATGCATGTAGCCCTGTGTTGCAGCTTCTCCAGGCTGGTACCTCATTTCTCGGTACGCCTGGTGCTGCTCCTGGCATGCTCTTCTGCACTCCTAATTGAACCAGGCTTGATGGTAATGTTAGAGTGAGGGATATGCCAGACCATGAGGTTACAGATTGTGGTGGAATACAATGCTGCTGCTGCTGATGGCCCACAGCACCCTAAGGATGCCCCGTTTTCAGCTGCTAGATCTGTTCTGCATCTATCCCGTTTAGCACGGTGATGGTGCCACACAACACATTTGAGAGTGTGTTCGGTGTGACTTTGTCTCCACAATGACTGTGTCGGTGTTCACTGCTACCAATGCTGTCATAGACAGAGGCTGCTCCATGTGGGACAGGCTCGATGTACCTGATGGTCTTTACCTGTCCGATATTTTTCGTATCCGTGACAGGTAGATTGGTCAGGACCAGGTCAAGTAGGTTTTTTCCTCGTGTTGGTTCTCTCACCATCTGCTGCAGGCCCAGTCTGGCAGATATGTCCTTCAGGACTCGACCAGCTCAGTCAGTAGTGGTACTACCGAGTCACTCTTGGTGATGGACATTGAAGTTCCCCACCCAGAGTACATTCTGTGCCCTGGCTACCCTCAGTGCTTCTTCCAAGCTTAAACCAGTGTGAGTAATAGAATAGATTAGATTATAACGTGATATGTTTATACCTATAATTGTGAAACTATAAGAACTAACAGCAGGCAGGGTAGTTTCGGGATAATGAGAAAATTACTAAAGAAAAGAAACTGCTGGGAACCAGGGAAAGTGTCCTTCTAAATCACAGATTAGAGAAGTTCCAGCTGTCTTTTCCTCACTTCCTGCCCAAACCCAGCAGAGAAGACAAAGAAGAGTCCGGTGCCAGAGGTGGATCAGTGCAGGGTATAAAAGTGAGGGGAGACTGATGTAAGGGGGCAGTGGGGACTGGAGACACCGGAGATCAAGCTCAGGGCGCCCGAGGTTCCATCCAGTGGGCTGACCTGGTGTCAGTTACTGTGGACACGCGGGACTTGCATCTTTACTCTGATTGGTGGATCAGTATAAGATACGGTGGATGACGGAGAAACTGCTCATCTTATATTTCTTATTAAGGTATTAAAGTTGCTGACACTGGACTCTGGAACTTGCTCATTAATAAGAAAAGGGACTTTTACATCCCCAAATCTCTCTACCCCTCCACTCCTTTTAAAATGTTACCATTTAATGTACATTTCCTCCATTTTTCTTCCAAAATGTTTTGCATCAGATTTCTCTGCACTAAATTTCATCTGACATCCATCCAGCCCATTTACAAACCTGTGCATTCAGACTGAACTCACTTACAATCCTCTTCACAGAGCCCCACGCTCCCCATTTTTGGCGTCATCTGGAGATTTTGATCACACTGCAGGGCTGATCACCGATTTTTAAAATAATTTATTTATTATTTATTGTCCCTCTGGCCCCAATCTCGATAGCATGACAAAATAAAATTCACTTCCCCCAGTTTGGACTTTGAATTATTGGAACAAATTCTGAGGGACAGGATAAATCTTCATTCAGAAATACCCGGATTAATCAGGGACATTCAGTACGGATTTGTTAATGGAAGATCGTGTCTGACTAACCTGATTGCATTTTTTGAGGAGGTCACACGGAGGGTCGATGACGGTGTTGTGTTTGACGTTGTGTATATTGATTTTAACAAGGCTTTTGATAAGATCCCACATGGCAGACTGGTCATGAAAGTAATAGCTTATGGCATACAAGGCAAAGTGGCAACTTGGATCCAAAATTGGCTGAGGTAGGAAGCAAAGGTTAATGGTCAATGGGTGTTTTTGTGACTGGAAGGATGTTTCTGGTATAAATCAATGATTTAGATTTGAATGTAAAGGGTATGACTATGAAGTTTGCAGATGATACGAAAATTGGCCGTGTGGTTGATAATGAAGAAGAAAGCTGTAGACTGCAGGAAGGTATCAATGGACCTGTCAGGTGGGCAGAGCAGGGGCAAATGGAATTCAATCCGCAGAAGTGTGAGGTAATGCATTTGGTGAGGGCTAACAAGGAAAGGGAATACACAATAGATGGTAGGACACTGAGAAGTGTAGAGGAACAGGGGGACCTTGGCGTGCTTGTCCACAGATCCCTGAAGGTAGCAGGACAGGTCGATAAAGTGGTTAATGCGACATACGGGATACTAGACTTTATTAGCCGAGACATTGAATACAAGAGCTTGAACTGTATAAAACACTAGTTAGGCCACAGCTAGAATACTGCGTGCAATTCTGGTCATCACATTACAGAAAAGAGAGGGTATAGAAGAGATTTACCAGGGTGATGCCGGGACTAGAAAATTTTAGTTATCAGGAAAGATTGGATCGGCTGGGGTTATTTTCTTTGGAACAGAGGAGGCTGAGGGGAGACCTTATTGAGGTTTATAAAATTATGAGGGGCCTAGATGGAGTGGATAGGAGGGACCTATTCCCCTTAGCAGAGGGGTCAATAACTCGGGGCATAGATTTAAAGTAATTGGTCGAAACGTAGAAATTTACAGTGCAGGAGGCCATTTCGGCCCATCGTGTCCACGCCGACCGATAAAGAGCCGCACGGCCCTCGGTCAGCAGCCCTGAAGGTTACATATAAACCTATGAGCAAGGAACAATGGCGGAAAGGTAAAGAGCACCCGGGCCAACCAGTCCGCCTCACACAACTGCGACAGCCCTTACACTGAAACATTCCACACTCCACCCCAACCGGAGCCATGTGATCTCCTGGGAGAGGCAAAAACCAGATTAAAAACCCAGGCCAATTGGGGAAAAAAAATCTGAGAAAATTCCTCTCTGACCCATCCAGGCGATCGAAACGAGTCCTGGAGATCACCCTGGCCATATTCGATTCGCTGCAGTACTTACCATCGTATCTGCGCCAGCCAACAGGAGGTTATCCAGTCTAATCCCAATTACCAGCTCTAGGTCCGTAACCCTGCAGATTACGGCACTTCAAGTGTCCATCCAAGCACCTTTTAAATGTGGTGAGCGTTTCTGCATCCACCACCCTTCCAGGCAGTGAGTTCCAGACCCACAGAACCCTCTGCATGAAGAAGCCTCCACTCAAATCCCCTCTGAGCCTTCCACCAACCACCTTAAAACTATGTCCCCTCGTAATTGACCCCTCCACCAAGGGAAATAGACCCTTGCTATCCACGATATCCAGGCCTCTCAAAATGTTGTCACCTCAATGAGGTCTCCTCTCAGCCTCCACTGTTCCAATGAGAGCAAACCCAGCCTATCCAATCTGCCCTCACAGCTAAGATGCTGCATTCCAGGCAGCATCCTAGTAAATCTCTGCACCCTCTCTCGTACAATCACATCCTTCCGATAATACAGCAACCAGAACTCCAGCTGTGGCCTAACCAGAGTATTATACAATTGAAGCATAACCTCCGTGCTCTTGTATTCTGTGCTTCGGCCAATAAAGGCAAGCATTCTGTCTGCCTTCTTAACCACCTGATCCACCTGGCCTGCTACTTTCAGGGATCTATGGACAAACACTCCAAGGTCCGTTTGATCATCTACCGCTTAATATGTATCATCATCATCATCATTGGCAGTCCTTCGGGATCGAGGAAGACTTGCTTCCACTCTTAGCCTGAGTTCTTTGGTGGCTTTACAGTCCAATACAAGACCCACAGTTTCTGTCACAGGTGGGACAGATAGTGGTTGAGGGAAAGGGTGGGCAGGGAGCCTGGTTTGCCGCACGCTCCTTCTGCTGCCTGCGCTTGATTTTTGCATGCTCTCTGCGATGATACTCGAGGAGCTCAGCGCCCTCCCGAATGCACTTCCTCCACTTAGGGCGGTCTATGGCCAAGGACTCCCAGGTGTCATTGGGCATGTCGCACTTTATCAGGGAGGCTTAGAGGGTGTCCTTGTAACGTTTCCTCTGCCCGCCTTTGGCTTGTTTGCCGTGGACGAGTTCCGAGTGGAGCGCTTGCTTTGGGAGTCTCGTGTCTGGCATGCGAACTGTGTGGCCTGCCCAGCGGAGCTGATCAAGTGTGGTCAGTGCTTCAATGCTGGGGATGTTGGCTTGGACGAGGACGCTAATGTTTGTGCGTCTGTCCTCCCAGCGGATTTGCAGGATCTTGTGGAGACATTGCTGGTGGTATTTCTCCAGCGACTTGAGGTGTCTACTGTACATGGTCCACGTCTCTGAGCCATACAGGAGGGCGGGTATTACTACAGCCCTATAGACCATGAGCTTGGTCACAGTTTTGAGGGACTGATCTTCAAACATTAATGTGTGTACCCTTTCCTTATTAGCCCTCCCAAAGTGCATTACCTCACACTTCTCCGAATTAAATTCCATTTGCCACTGCTCTGCCCACCTGACCAGTAGATTGATATCCTCCTGCAGTCCATGACTTTCCTCTTCATTATCAACCGCACAGCCAATTTTAGTTTCATCAATAAATGTCTTAATCTTACTCCCTAGATTCAAATCTAGATCATTGATATATACCACAAAAAGCAAGGGACCCATGACTGAGCCCTGCAGAACCCCACTGGAAACATCCTTCCAGTCACAAAAACATCCATCAATCATTACCTTTTGCTTCCTACCTCAAAGACAATTTTGGATCCAACTTGCCACTTTGCTCTGGATCCCATGGGCTTTAACCTTCGTGACCGGTCTACCATGTGGGACCTTTTCAAAAGCTTTGCTAAAGGCCAAATACACTGCATTGTGTGCACTACCCTCATCGACCCTCTTGGTTGAATTTTTTGAGGAGGTAATCAGGTTAGTCAAACACAATCTTCCCTTAACAAATCTGTGCTGACTGTCCCGAATTAGTCCTTGCCTTTCCAAATGTAGATTTATCCCCTCACAGGATTTTTTCCAATAATTTCCCACCACTGAGGTTAGGCTGACAGGCCTGTAATTACTCGGCCTATCCCTTTCTCCCTTCTTAAACAAGGGTACCACATTAGCAGTCCTCTGGCACCATGCCCAAATCCAAATAGGACTGGAAAATGATGGTCAAGGGATCTGCGATTTCCTCTTTTGCTTCACTCAACAGCCTGGGATGCATTTCATCTGGGCCTGGGAAATTATCTACTTCCAAAGCTGCTAAACACCTTAATACTCCTCACTCACTGTTTATTTCATCCAGAATTTCACACTCCTCCTCGATAACAATATCTGCAATGCCCCTTTCCTTTGTGAAAACAAGACGCGAAGTATTCATTAAGAATCATAACAACATCTTCCGCCTCCACACAAAGATTACCTTCATGGTCTCTAATAGGCCCTACCCTTTCTTTAGTTATCCTCTTGCTCTTAATATATTTATAGAACTTCTTTGGGCTTTCCTTAAGTTTACTAACTGTTAAGTCCTGACTCTAATGTACTGACTTACACAAGACACATGCTGAAGTCAAGGTCACTCAGGACCTGCACCTTTAATTCCAGCTCTCCAGTGCTGCACTTGCCTGAAATCTCCCTTTATATACCTCAGTGGGACAGGTATGGAGTGTCTCCTGCAAGTGCACCCCTGGTGGTAAGGTATGCTTATTGTTACAGGTCATATCCAGTTACAGTCATGAATAGCATGGTAAGATATAGTTATATACAGTAATGTGAGATACATGACATCACCCTCCCCCAAGGTCTTATTGCCTTTATAGATTCAGTCTCTCGGGTGGTCTGCGCTCTCGCGTGGAGCGTCTTGTTGTGGTTCAGTTGTTTGCCTTGGTGCCTGTTTTTCGTTCGGTGTGATTGCTGGTATCTCGCCTGGGCTGTCTCTTGAGACTGCCCTTTCTTCAGGTTGTTCCACTTGTCTGTCCACCAGGTGTGGTGTAAGTTCCATGTTGTAGTCTGCCTCTGGTTCTTCAGTGTTATCAGTGAATCTACTTTTTACTTGGTCTACATGCCTACGCCAGGTTTGGCCATTGTCCATTTGTACAACCAGTAGCCTGTTTCCCTCTTTGTCTGTTACTGTCCCTGCAAGCCATTTGGGACCATAGTTTAGCACAAACACTTTGTCCCCTATTTCATTCCACCTCCCCTTCGAATTTCGGTCATGGTACTCAGTTAGCTTTTGCCGCTTAGCCTCAATAATTTCATGCATGTCTGGGAGGATTAACGAGAGCCTGGTCTTTAAGGTTTGTTTCATCAATAGTTGCGTGGGGGGAACCCCAGTCAAGGAATGCGGACGAGATCTGTATGCCAGCAGCAGTTGTGACAGGCGGCTCTGCAGCGTGGGACCTTGGATTATGAGCATGACTTGCTTAATGATCTGCACTGCTCGCTCTGCCTGGCCATTGGAGGCCGGCTTGAAAGGTGTATTCGTGAAAGGTGCCGTCGTAACGTGATTTATACCATGGTCAACTATAAAATTGTGAAATTCTGCGCTGGTGAAGCATGGACCATTATCACTGACCAATATGACAGGAATGCCCTGCATTGCAAACATGGTTCTAAGGCTCTCCACAGTGGTGGAGGTGGTGCTCGATTTTAAAATGGTGCACTCGATCCATTTTGAAAATGCATCAACGACTGCAAGGAACATTTTGCCAATGAATGGGCCCGCATACTCTACATGTACCCGCAACCACAGTTTGGTGGGCCTCCCTGGGGGCATTACTGAGTTGGGCACAAAAGGTGCACCGACGGACGCAGAGCTCCAATTCCGCGTCAATGCCAGGCCACCAGACATGAGATCTGGCTTTGGCCTTCATAAGGACGATTCCCGGGTGCTCGCGATGGAGCTCCTGGACAAATGCCTCCCTGCCTCGTAAGGGCATAACTACTCGGCTGCCCCACATCAGGCAGTCTGCCTGTAGTGAGAGTTCATGCATGCGCCTACGGAAGGGTTTGACCACCTCGGGGTAGGCATCGTGAGCCTCTGCCCAGTCACCGGTTAAAATGCATCTTTTAACTAGAGATAACGTGGGGTCGCTGGTCGTGCAGGCTCTGATTTGGCGAGCCATAATGGGCGAACCTGTGGATTCAAAGGCATTGATTGACATGATCATCTCACAGTCCTGTTTGTCGGACCCTTCTGTGGTCGCCGGGGTAGCCTGCTAAGCGTGTCGGCACAGTTGTCTGTGCCTGGTCTGTGCCTTATCATGTAGTCGTAAGCCGCTGAATGCGCGCCGAGGTGTTGCCGTTGATCGCCTTGCACTCGAATAGTAGGGACGTGAGAGGTTTGTGGTCGGTTTCTAACGCAAACTTGGCCTCAAAGGTATTGGTGCATCTTTTTGACACCGTACATGTACGCGAGCGCCTCCTTCTCAACCATACCGTACCCGCGCTCCGCCCGCGAAAGTGATCTGGAGGCATAAGCAACGGGCTGCAATTTACCCACATCATTGACATGCTGTAAAACGCACCCGACCCCGTAAGGACTAACTTTTTACATGTGTCAAAAAAGGCTAAAACACTCTTGGAACATAGACAGTTGCGTGCCTTATTGAAGCGTCTTGGGCGTCTCCCCAAAACCAATCGCACCCCTTTCTGAGTTGCACGTGGAGAGGCTCCAGCAGCGTGCTCAAGTTCTGCATAAAGTTCCCAAAGTAATTGAGTAGCCCGAGAAAGGTGCGCAGTTCCGAGACATTCTGGGGCCTGGGTGCCAGGCAAATAGCTTCGGTTTTGGATTCGGTTGGGCAGATTCCATCAGCGGCAATCCTTCTGCCCAAAATTTCAACCTCAGGCGTGAAAAACAGACACTTGGATTTCTTAACTCTTAGGCCTACCCGATCCAATCGACTTAGTACTTCCTCAAGATTGCGGAGGTGAGAGTCGGTGTCCCTGCCCGTGATGAGTATGTCATCTTGAAACACAACCATCCCCGGGATGGACTTGAGCAGACTTTCTATGCTGCACTGGAATATAGCAGCTGCTGACCTGATGTCGAATGGGCATCGATTGTACACAAAAAGGCCTCGATGTGTGTTGATGGTGGTGAGTAGCTTAGACTCTTCGGTCAGTTCTTGCGTCATATAAGCAGATGTGAGGTCAAGTTTCGAAAAAAGTTTTCCTCCAGCCAACGTGGCAAATAGGTCCTCCACTCTGGGCAGCGGGTATTGGTCCTGTAGGGAGACTCTGTTTATGGCAGACTTGTAATCCCCACAGATTCGCACGGATCCATCAAGCTTCATGATGGGGACGATGGGGCTTGCCCAGTCGCTGAATTCCACGGGAGAAATTATGTCTTCTCGCAGAAGCCGGTCCAGTTCTTTTTCAATCTTTTCCCTCATCACATAAGGCACAGCTCTAGCCTTGTGATGGACCGGTCTGGCATTCTGTGTGATGTAGATTCTAACTTTAGCCCCTTTGAAGGTGCCCACACCTGGCTGAAAGAGATGTTCAAAACAGCTTAGAACTGTTGAGCAGGAGGTCCGTTCCTCTGACGACATGGTGTGAACATCATCCCATTTCCAATTAAGTTCTGCTAGCCAACTTCTCCCCAACAGGTCTGGGAGATCCCCGGGGACAATCCACAAGGAAAGTCGGTGCACCGTCCATTTGTGTGTGACTGAGAGCATGGCGCTGCCAAGGACTGGGACGATTTCTTTAGTATAGATCCTTAGTTTGGTGTCGATCTTTGAGAGTTTTGGTCTGTTGCTTTTGTGCAGCCACAGCTGTTCAAATTGTTGAACGCTCATGAGGGATTGACTGGCCCCCGTGTCCAGTTCCATGTTGATGGGTATCCCGTTGAGTAGAACCCTCATCATAATTGGAGGCGTCTTGGTGTAAGAACAGTGGACGTTGATCATGTTAACCCGCTGTACCTCGGTGTCCCGTGCACTGTTCCAACCGTTTTCTGGTCCGCTTTCCGACTCTTCCGATTCGTATACCAGCCGAGCTGCTGTTTTTCTGCACATGCGAGCCAGATGCCCTGTGTAGTTGCAGTTTCTGCAAACGGCATGCTGAAATCAACACCCCCTGGTTGAGTGCCTGCCCCCACATCTCCAACACAGACCGTTTCCATTGTTTCTGAAGGATGAGCTGCATCTGGCTGATCTCCCTTGAGCTTCTCTCAATCTGTTGTTGATTGCTCGCATTGAGGGTTGATGAGGTGTGATCGGCCGTTCATGTGGCCCTTGATTTTGATGGCTTCTGGCGCCACTGTCTGCTGTTGAAAGCCTGCTCTCCTGCCTTTGTCTGTGTGTGGGGGTAGCGGTTTCACAATCTGAACCCCTTGTTCTGATGCCTCGTTGGTTGTCGTACCCGAAGTATAGATCAGCCTCCTTTCTTCTTTGTCTGCCAAGAACATCTGTGCGACCAGTGCTGCTGCCTCTAGAGTCAAGTTCTTAGTCTCTATAAACTTTTGGAATATGCCTGCGTGGCCTATTCCTTCAATAAAAAAGTCTCTCAGTACTTCTCTCCTTAGTTTATCGGGGAACTCACATGAACTAGCCAGCCTCTGAAGTTCCGCCACGAAGTCGGGTATGCTTTGGCCCACACAGCGTCTGTAGTTATAGAACCTGTGTCTGGCCATGTGTAGGCTGCTCGCTGGCTTCAGATGGTCTCTCACCAGTGTGCTCAACTCCTCAAACGACTTGCTTGCTGGTTTCTCAGGTGCAGGTCTTTCATTAAAGCGTATGTTTTCGAGCCACAGCTGGTCAAGAGATGGGCTCTTCTCTTGTCTGCCTTATCGTCGCCCAATCAGTCTTTGGTCACAAAGCTTTGCTGGAGCCTTTCTATAAAGTCATCCCAATTGTCTCCAGCATTGTATTTCTCATTTGAGCTGTTGGTAGCCATTCTGTGGATTCTGTGATCCTGTAACTCATCGCCACTGTTAAGTCCTGACTCTAATGTACTGACTTACACGAGACACAGGCTGAAGTCAAGGTCACTCAGGACCTGCACCTTTAATTCCAGCTCTCCAGTGCTGCACTTGCCTGAGACCTCCCTTTTTTTCCCACAGTGGGACAGGTATGGAGTGTCTCCTGCAAGTGCACCCCTGGTGGTAAGGTATGCTTATTGTTAAATGTCATATCCACACAGTCATGTATAGCATGGTAAGATAGTTATATACAGTAATGTGAGATACATGACACTAACCAAGTATTTTTCATGCTCTGTCTTAACATTCCTAATATCCTTTTTAATTTTACCTCTTAACTTTCTATATTCCTCCAAAGATTCTACAGTATTTAGCCGTTGGTGTATGACATAAGCTTCCCGTTTTTTCTTTATCCTCCCCTGTAAGTCCCTAGACATCCAGCGGGTTTTAGAATTGTTATTCCACCCTTTTTCTTTAAAGTCACATGTTTGGCCTGAGCCTTCCAGACCTCCTCCTTGAATGCCTCCCACTGTTCCGACACTGATTTACCTACAAGTAGCAGTTTCCAGTCCACTGTGGCGAAATCACTCCTCAACTTAGCAAAGTTAGCTTTTCCCCAATTTGGGACTTTTATTCGAGGCCTATCCTTGTCCTTATCCATAACTAACTTGAATCTGACTGAATTATGGTCACTGGCACCCAAGTGCTCTCCCACTAATACCCCTTCAACCTGCCCAGCTTCATTCCCCAAAACTAAATCCAAAACCGCCCCCTCTCGTGTTGGGCTTGTTACATACTGACTAAAAAAGTTCTCTTGAATGCAGTTTAAGAATTCCGTACCCTCTATACCCTTCGCACTATATTTGCCCCAATCAATATTAGGATAGTTAAACTCCCCTACTATTACTGCCCTATGGTTTTTATACTTCACAGCAATTTGCCGACATATTTGTTCCTCTATCTCCCTCCCACTGTTTGGGGATCTATAATACACGGCCAGCAGTGCGATCACCCATTTTTTTATTTTTAAATGCGACCCATGTGGCCTCATTTGATGATCTCTCTTAACTATCCCTCCTCACCGCTGTAATAGTTTCTTTAATCAATACCGCGAAACCCTTTTTACCCCCCTCTCTCTCTTGTCTAAAAATCCTGTAACCAGGAATATTGATCTGCCAAACCTGCCCCTCTTTCAGCCATGTCTCTGTAATGGCTATAATGTAATACTCCCAAGTATCTACCTGTGCTCTTAGCTCATCTGCCTTACTCGCTATACTCCTTGCATTAAAGTATATACCATTTAGCACAGGAAGCCCTCCTTGATTACTACTTACTAACCCTTGTTTCCTGTTTTACAGATTCGATTTCTAAATTCTTGCTATCCAATTTCTGCTTTACTTCCTTCCCTATTGAATGTTTTCTCAGGTTCCCAGCCCCCTGCCAAGCTCGTTTAAACTCTCCCCAACAGCACGAGCAAAGCTCCCCGCGAGGATATTGGTCCCGGCACTGTTGAGGTGCAACCCGTCCGGTTTGTACAGGTCCCATCTCCCCCAGAAATGGTCCCAATCCCTCAGGAATTTAAAGCCCTCCCTCCTACACCAATTCTCCAGCCACGCGTTCATTCTCTCTGTCCTTCTATTCTTGTACTCATTAGCACGTGGCACTGGTAGTAATCCGGAGATTACTACCTTTGAGGTCCTACTCTTTAATTTTCTTCCTAGCTCCCTAAATTCTGCCTGTAGAACCTCATCCCTCTTTCTACCTATGGTGCTGGTCCTGATGTGGACCATGGCCTCTAGCTGTTTACCCTCTTTCCCTCCCCCAGAATTCCCTGCGTCTGCTCTGTCACATCCCTGACCCTGGCACCACGGAGGCACCATACCATTCTGGAGTCACGTCTGCGGCCACAGAAATGCCTCTCTGCTCCCCTAACTACAGAAACCCCAATCACTACAGCTCTTTTATTCTTCGTCCTTCTCCCCTGTGCAGCTGAGCCACCCGTGGTGCCTTGGAATTGGCTCGAGCTGCACTCCCCAGAGGCACTCCCCAGAGGCTCAGAAGTGAATATCGGTTTGAAAGTGAGATGGACTCACGGGGGGACTCCTGCACTACCTGCCTAGCGTTCTTACTCTGTCTGGTGGTCACCCACTTCCCCTGTGCCTGCACGCTTTTAATCTGTGGGGTGACCACCTCCTAAAAGGTGCTATCCACGGAGCTCTCAGCCTCGCGGATGCAGCGTATTGACTCCAGCCGCCGCTCAAGCTCCGAAACATGGAGCTCGAGTAGTTGAAGCTGGAGACTCCTCCTACACAGTCACTGACACCAATTTCCTCCTGTCTGATAATAAACCCACCCCACAGTAACTGACACCAATCCCCTCCTGTCTGATATAAACCATCATCATCAAAGGCAGTCCCTTGGAGTCGAGGATGACTTGCTTCCACATTACAAATGAGGTCTCAGATGTCTGTTAAGTCCAATGCGGGGGCTACAGTCTCTGTCGCAGGTTGGACAGACGGTGGTTGAAAGTACGTTGGTTGAAGTGCCGGTTTGTTGAAGTGCTTGGGTTGTCGTGTGCTCCTTCCGCTGGGACCAATGACACAGGTTGAAAGAGGGGTGAGGTCCTGCAGGCAGAGTTTAGAGCCAGGAGAGAGATTAAAAAGCAGGACCTCAAAGCTAGTAATCTCTGGATTACTCCCGATGCCACGAGCGAGTGAGTACAGAAATAGGAGGATAGAGCAGATGAATATGTGGCTGGAGAGATGGTGCAGGCGGGAGGGCGTTAGTTTCCTGAGGCATTGGGACCGCTTCTGGGGGAGGTGGGACCGGTACAAGCTGGACGGGTTGCACCTCAACAGAGCCGGGACCAATATCCTTGCGGGGCGGGGGTTGCTAGTGCTGTTGGGGAGAGTTTAAACTCGCTTGGCAGGGAGATGGGAACCTGAGAATAGATTCAGTAGGGAGGGGAGTAAAGCTGGAATTAGAAAGCAAAATTAAAGAAAGTGAGTTTGAAGGAGAGAGGAAACAAGTGGGGAAAAAAGGGGAAAAAAACAATCTTAAAGGCACTTTGTCTAAATGCACGGAGCATTTGCAACAAAATAGATGAGTTGACGGTACAAATAAATACAAATGGGTATGATCTAATATCTATTACAGAGGCATGGTTGCAAGGTGACCAGGTCTGGAAATTAAATATTCAGGGGTACTTGACAATCCAGAAGGACAGACAGAAAGGAAAAGGAGGTGGGGCAGCTCTATTGATAAAGGATGGAATAATGAGAAACAATATTGGCTCAAATGATAAGGATTTTGAAACAGTTTTGGTGGAGATAAGGAATAATAAAGGGAAAAAGTCACTGGTGGGCGTAGTCTATAGGTCCCCTAACAGTAGCAACTGTGTTGGTTGGAGTATAAACCAGGAAATAGTGGGGGCTTGTAAAAAGGGAACAGCAATAAGCATGGGTGATTTTAACCTCCATATTGATTGGACAAATCAAATTGGTCAGGGTAGCCTTGAGGAAGAGTTCATAGAGTGCATAAGAGATGGGTTCTTTCAGCAGTATGTAATGGAACCAACCAGGGGGCAGGCTATCTTAGATCTGGTCCTGTGTAATGAGACAGGATTAATAAACAATCTCCTAGTAAAGGATCCCTTGGAATGAGTGATCAGAGCATGATCTGAATTTCAAATTCAGATGGTGGGTGAGAAAGTTGGATCTCTAACCAGCGTACTAATCTTAAATAAAGGAGACTATGTAGGTATGAGGGCAGAGTTGGCTAAAGTGGGCTGGGAAAATAGATTAAAGTGTAGGATGTTTGATGAACAGTGGTGTACATTTAAGGAGATATTGCACAACTCTCAAGAAAAATACATTCCAATGAGGAGAAAAAGGTGTAAAAGAAAAGAGATCCATCCGTGGCTAACTAAAGAAATAAAGGACGGTATCCAATTAAAAGGGCATACAAAGTGGCCAAAACTAGTGGGAGAACAGAAGATTGGGAACCTTTTAAAAGCCAGCAAAGAATGTATAAAAAATGTAAGAAAGGGAAGATAGACTATGAAAGTAAACTAGCACGAAATATAAAAACAGATAGCAAGAGTTTCGAAAGGTATATAAAAAGGAAAAGAGTGGCTAAAGTAAATGTTGGTTCCTTGGAGGACAACACCAAGGAATTAGTAATGGGGAACATGGAGATGGCAGAAACTCTGAACAGATATTTTGTATCGGTCTTTACGGTAGAGGACACAAACAATATTCCAACAGCGGATAGTCAAGGGGCTATAGCGGGGGAGGAACTTAACACAATCACAATCACTAAGAAGGTGGTGTTCATTAAGATAATGGGACTAAAGGCGGATAAATCCCCTGGACCTGATGGCTTGCATCCTAGGGTCTTAAGAGAAGTAATGGTAGGGATAGTGGATGCATTGGTTGTAATTTACCAAAATTCCCTGGATTGTGGGGAGGTCCCAGCAGATTGGAAAACTGCAAATGTAACCCCTCTATTTAAAAAAGGAGGCAGACAAAAAGCAGGAAACTATAGACCAGTTAGCCTAACATCTGTGTTTGGGAAAATGTTGGAGTCCATTATTAAAGAAGTAGTCGCAGGACATTTGGAAAAGCACAATTCAGTCAGGCAGTCACCATGGATTTATGAAGGGGAAGTCATGTTTGACAAATTTGTTGGAATTCTTGGAGGATGTAACAAACAGGGTGGATAAAGGGGAACCAGTGGATGTGATGTATTTGGTCTTCCAGAAGGCATTTGACAAGATGCCACATAAAAGGTTACGCACAAGATAAAATATCATGGGGTTGGGGGTAATATATTAGCATGGATAGAGGATTGGCTAACTAACAGAAAACAGAGTCAGGATAAATAGTTCATTCTCGGGTTGGCAATCAGTAACTAGTGGGGTGTCGCAGGGATCAGTGCTGGGACCCCTACTATTTACAATCTACATTAACGATGTGGAAGAAAGGGCCGAGGGTAACATAGACACATTTGCTGACGATACAAAGATGGGAGGAAAAGCAATATGTGAGGAGGACACAAAAAATCTGCAAAAGGACATACAGACTAAATGAGCGTGCAAAAATTTGGTAGATGGAGTATAATGTTGGAAAGTGTGAGGTCATGTGCTTTGGCAGAAAAATTCAAAGAGCAAGTTATTAATTAAATGGAGAAAAATTGTAAAGTGCTGCAGTACAGCGGGACCTGGAGGTACTTGTGCATGAAACACAAAAGGTTAATATGCAGGTACAGCAAGTGATCAGGAAGGCCAATGAAATCTTGGCCTTTATTGCAAAGGGGTTGGAGTATAAAAGCAGGGAAGTCTTGCTACAGTTATACAGGATATTGGTGAGGGCACACCTGGAATATTGCGTACGGTTTTGGTTTCCATATTTACGAAAGGATATATTTGCTTTGGTGGCAGTTTCTTCTCGGAGGGTTGTAAATCTGTGGAATTCGCTGCCTCAGAGAGCTGTGGAAGCTGGGTCATTGAATAAATTTAAGACAGAGATAGACAGTTTATTAATCAATAAGGGAATAAGTGGTTATGGGGAGAGGGCAGCGAAGTGGTCCTGAGTTCATGATCGGACCAGCCATGATCGTGTTGGGTTATGAAGCAGGCTCGAGTATGGCCTGCTCCTGCTCCTATTTCTTATGTTCATTTGTTCTTATGTTCATTTGTTCTTATGTTCGACACTGTCTCATCAGACACTTCCAGGGCAGGTACAGCAAGGGTAAGATATAGAGTAAAGCTCCCTCTACATTGTCCCATCAAACGCTAAACCTTGCCCCTAATGAGCAGTGCTCAGGGAGGTTGGTTGCTAGGTACTGCAGTGATGTCATTAAGCTAGTTTGAACAGCTAATAGTTACTCCAAACTAACTTAGGCCAGCATATCTGGCCACACAGAAAAACCTTGTGGGGAGTTGAGAAAGCACCGAGCACTAAACAAAGCACAAAAATAAACATTCAACAACAAATAAAAAATACAAGGAAGCTGAGAGGACCTGCACCTAGCACCAAGATTTACAAAGCACGAAACAAAGCACAAAAAGTAATGAGCAATTAATTAACAAATAAAAAATAGAAGGAATCCTGCATCTAAAGCACCGAGACCAAAGTAATTGATGGGACTGAAGGCCAATAAATCCCCGGGGACTGACAGTCTGAATTCCAGAGTATTTAAGGAAGTGGCCCGAGAAATAGTGGATGCATTGGTGATCATTTTCCAACAGTCTATCGACTCTGGATCAGTTCCTATGGACTGGAGGGTAGCCAATGTAACACCACTTTTTAAAAAAGGAGGGAGAGAGAAAACGGGTAATTATAGACCAGTTAGCCTGATATCAGTAGTGGGGAAAATGTTGGAATCAATTATTAAAGATGCATTTGGAAAGCAGTGACAGGATCGGTCCAAGTCAGCATGGATTTATGAAAGGGAAATCATGCTTGACAAACCTAGAATTTTTTGAGGATAGAAACATAGAAACATAGAAAATAGGTGCAGGAGTAGGCCATTCGGCCCTTCTAGCCTGCACTGCCATTCAATGAGTTCATGGCTGAACATTCAACATCAGTACCCTATTCCTGCTTTCTCGCCATACCCCTTGATCCCCCTAGCAGTAAGGACCTCATCTAACTCCTTTTTGAATATATTTAACTGGTAGCGTGGACAAGGGAGAACCAGTGGATGTGGTGTATCCAGACTTTCAAAAGGCTTTTGACAAGGTCCCACACAAGAGATTGGTGTGCAAAATTAAAGCACATTGTTTGGAGGGTAATGTACTGACATGGATAGAGAACTGGTTGGCAGACAGGAAGGAGAGAGTCGGGATAAACGGGTCCTTTTCAGAATGGCAGGCAGTGACTAGTGGAGTGCTGCAGGGCTCAGTGCTGGGACCCCAGCTATTTACAATATACATTAATGATTTAGATGAAGGAATTGAGTGTAATATCTCCAAGTTTGCAGATGACACTAAGCTAAGTGGCGGTGTGAGCTGTGAGGAGGGCTAAGAGGCTGCAAGGTGACTTGGATAGGTTAGGTGAGTGGGCAAACGCATGCCAGATGCAGTATAATGTGGATAAATGTGAGGTTATCCACTTTAATGGCAAAACCACAAAGGCAGAATATTATCTGAATGGCAGCAGATTAGGAAAAAGGGAGGTGCAACGAGACCTGGGTGTCAAGGTACATCAGTCATTGAAAGTTAGCATGCAGGTACAACAGGCGGTGAAGAAGGCAAATGGTATGTTGGCCTTCATAGCTGAGGGATTTGAGTATTGGAGCAGGGAGGTCTTACTGCAGTTGTACAGGGCCTGAGTGAGGCCTCACCTGGAATATTGTGTTCAGTTTTGGTCTCCTAATCTGAGGAAGGACATTCTTGCTATTGAGGGATTGAAGCAAAGGTTTACCAGACTGATTCCTGGGATGGCAGGACTGACATATGAGGAGAGACTGGATCGACTGGGACTGTATTCACTGGAGTTTAGAAGGATGAGAGAGGATCTCATAGAAACACATAAAATTCTTTCGGGACTGGACAGGTTAGATGCAGGAAGAATGTTCCCGATGTTGGGGAAGTCTAGAACCAGGGGACATAAGGGGTAAGCCATTTAGGACTGAGATGAGGAGAAACTTCTTCACTCAGAGAGTTGTTAACCTGTAGAATTCTCTACCGCAGAGAGTTGTTGATGACAGTTCATTGGATACATTCAAGAGGGAGTTAGATATGGCCCTTACGGCTAAAGGGATCAAAGGGTATGGAGAGAAAGCAGGAAAGGGTACTGAGGTGAATGATCAGCCATGATCTTATTGAATGGTGGTGCAGGCTCGAATGGCCTACTCCTGCATCTATTTTCTATGTTTCTATGTAATAAGCAATCAATCAATAACAAATAAAAAGGTCGGAGAATCGGTTCTTTCTCACTGTGTTGATCTGCTCCTGGTGATATACCCTCAACCTCCTACTGACTGCAACTCAACTTGCATGTATGTCCAGTCAAAACTCAGAGAAAGCTCAGAATCTCTTTAGTGAACTTAAACTGGGGTCTCAAGAGATCTCTTACAACCCAGAGCGCGAAATGAAAAATGGACCACAATCAATCAATAAATGAATAAACACACAAAAAATAGAAGTCCTACCTTCAGCGGGCCGCCGATGAGGGAGCCCATTGGGCCAGGGATAGTGGCAGCGCGCTTCGGGCCCCTCCCACACAGCCTGCAGAGCACACGCAGAGATTCTGGGGGCGAGGAGCTACTGCACATGCATGCATACTCTAGCGGGAGCTGGTGAGCGGTCCCTTTAAATCTGCTGCACAGTGTCTCTTCCAGCGGTGGGAGCTGGTGAGCACCCTACGCGGGACCCTGCGATTGATGCGTGACCGTGCGGCCGCCCACCTTCGGGGGAACATTGGTGGGCGGCCCTCAACAGCTCAGCAAAACTTGTTCAGTGGCCCTCCAGCCCAAATAATGGCCCACCCCTGCAATAAACCATCTTTAACCGTCTTCTGCCTCCTGACGTAGCTGGAAAAGCTTTTGCAATGATTACCATAATTGAGCACTCTCTTCTTTTCCAAAGATCTCTGAGCTTCTCTTATGGCTGCTTTTGTCTCCCTCAGTTGGGGGTGATATTTCTCTCTATTCTTCTGTAAACTGAATTGATCTGGATCTGAACTGGGTTCAATGTGAAATAGTTCAGGGAATCAGGCATCATTCACCCCTAGGCCTACGCTGGACGGTTCCTTAGTAGAGAATCAGAGTGGTTACAGCACAGAAGGAGGCCATTTGGCCCATCAAGTCTGTGCCGGTTCTTTGCAAGGGCCCTTCAGCTAGTCCCACTTCCCGCCCTTTCCCCGTAGCTCTGCAAATCTTTTTCTTTCAGGTACTTACACAATTCCCTTTTGAAAGCCGCGATTGAGTCTGCCTCCACCATCCTCTCAGGCAGTGCATACCAGATCCTAACCAGTAAGGATTCCTCTGGTACCGCGCCGTATATTTGTCAGGATACCGAAACCCAGCTTTCTTACACTCCACTCCTGGAGGTCCCACTCCCTGAGCTTACAACCTTCAGCTGGGTCAGCGGAGTTCCACAGTGGAATGAACATGGTTCAGTCCTGGATGTGATTAACAGCAGCAACAGCAGAATCCAAACCCTGCAGTCACTTGTGAACTCGCTGGTGTCTCAGCAGGCTGAATGATCGAGTGAATCCCTTCCCACACATGGAGCAAGTGAACGGCCTCTCCCTGGTCTGATCTCGCTGGTGTCTCAGAAGGTGGTAATTGTTGTGCGTGTATACACCCTGTACACTCAATGTACAGTTACATAAGACCTATGAATGTATCTTCACACTGTATACAATATGCCTGTACCACCAGAGGGTGCAACAGGTGGAGACCTAGAGGTCACCTGCACACCGCAGGTATAAAAGGGAGCCCACCTTACTGTCACCTCATTCAGGAGCTGCAATAAAAGGACTAAGGTCACAACAGTGCAAGTGCAATACCTTACCTCGTGAAGTCATTACTAGAGTGCTGGCAAACACAACAGTAATTACTGTTGAATCTGTTTCCACACATGGAGCAGGTGAACGGCCACTCCACAGTGTGAGTGTGCTGGTGTGCCAGCAATTCCTTTTTGCTTTTAAAGCTCTTCTCACAGGCAGAACATTTAAAAGGTCTCACATTGGTGTGAACAAGTTGGTGTCTCAATCGGTGGGTTGAAGAAATGAATCCTGACCCACACACGGAGCAGGTGAAGGTCTCTCTCCCCAGTGTGAACTCGCTGGTGTGTTAGCAGCTCACATGACCGAGTGAATCTCTTACCACACACGGAGCAGCTGAACAGCCTCCCCCCGTGTGATTGTGTTGATGAGTTTCCAGCTCAGACGGGTAATTGAATCCTTTCCCACAGTCCCCACATTTTCACGGTTTCTCCCCAGTGTGACTGCGTTTGTGTTTCGCCAGGCCACAGGATTGGCTGAATCCTCGTCCACACACACAACACGTGTACGGTTTCTCCCCGCTGTCAACTCTGCTTTTTGCTTCCATGTTATGTTTGATGATATTCAGGTCCCGATGAATAGACTGGTCGATCTTGATGTGACGTTGGAGTTAAATTTCCCGTCTACAAGTCCTCCCCTTCTAATAACCTGTACAATGAATATAAAACAGATAAAAGGGAGTGAGAGAGAACCCAGAAAAACACAAAGGCTTGTTGTAAAATTGAGCTTAATAAATCGGGGAATTTGTGGGGCAGGCTCTAGAAAAACAGTCACCATGAAAGCTGCCGGATTGTCACTATAATCCCAACTGGCGCACTAATGTCCTCCAGCGATATGGGGATCGGGCAGGAGAGTCAAGTTGAGGTCGAAGATCAGCCATGGTCGTATTGACCGGTGGAGAAGGCTCGAAGGACCATATGGCTGACTCCTGCTCCTAATTCTTATGTTCTGATGGAAGGGAACCTGCCACCCAACCTGTCCCATGGCTTTTACCACCCAGAAGGAAAAGGGCAGCAGGTGAATGGGAACAGCATCATCTGCAAGTTCCCCTCCAAGTCACACACCATCCGGACTTGGTCATATATCGCGGTTCCTTCATCGTCACTGGGTCAAAATCTTGGAACTGGCTCCCTAACAGCACTGTGGGAGTGCCTTCACCACACGGACTGCAGCGGTTCAAGTAGGTGACTCCCCACCACCTTCTCCAGTGTAATTAGGAATGGCCAATAAATGCCGGCCTTGGCAGCGACGGCCACAGCCCGGAACAAATTTAAAAATCTGTAAATGTTCAATGGATTAAAAGTCTCTCCAGAATTACTTGTTCCTGAAACACTTTACATTGTGAGGACAATCTAATCTCCCCCAGAACCCACCTCCCCGGGGACCCCGCACGGGCCCAGAGCCCACCTCCCCGGGGGCCCCACTCGGGGAAAGGCCGGAAGCCCACAGCGATTGCGTGTGAAGCCCGCGGCCCCCCGGGGTTTATTAATCCGCTCCCTCCCTCCGCCCATCTCTCAGCCGCTGCCTCAGACAAAGCCGCCCCACTGCGCATGCTCGGTTCACGCTGCCCGGATGATTGACGGCGGCTCGGGCCAATAGGAAGAGCAGGGTCAGGGCTGGTAGACCGAGCGGGCGGAGGGTCCTCCAAGCAATCAGAGTGTGCGAGAGGCGGGGCTTGCGGCCCCACAGTGGGCGGAGCTGGAAGACCGTGCTGGAGGCGAGTTCTCCAACCAATCGGAGTGTACGAGGGGCGGGGCTGAGCCCGGATATCCCGCACTGAGCATGTGCGGGAGGCGGGGACGACAGTTGGTGGAGCCCGGATGATGTCGGTTGTCGGCGCGGGGCAGAAATTGGAGCCTCGCGTGGGGCTGGTGAGCGTCATAAACACCTGGTGTAGGGCCCAGGGCCAATCACAGCCCAGAGGCTGACCCCGGGCTTGATCCGCGGTGACAGGCCCGGGGTCAGCGGGGTCACCGGCCGCCAGCTGGGATTTGGGAAGGAGGAAAAATGGGAGGCATTCTAAAGCAAATGGTGCAATTTACAGGTGAACACAAAGCTGTGAGGGGCAGGGTCCGCTGATCAATCTGTTCCAGCATTAATAGCAGTATAGAGTACAACAAGCAAGTTCTGGTCAACCTTTATCACTCACTAGTTACACTCAGATATTGAGGGTTGGCCTCAATTCTGGGACATCAATAATAACTTTCAAAACCAGCAATGTTCAAAGGGAACATTTTCTGGTGTTTTGGGGCAGGTGCAGGGAGTGGGACTTTCAGTGAGTCGGACAGGTTCGATGGGCCGAATGGCCTCATTCTGTGCCGTATGATTCCCTGAAATGGTGAGAGTCAGGGAGTGAGTGGTCAGGGAGAGCCCATCACCAAAACAGAGATATTACAGATATATAGGGAGGGTCAGAGTGTATAAAGAGGTGACGGGAGCAGACACCCAGAGTCAGTACCTTCAGCGAAGGGGAACCAGTGAGTGTCGAACTGAACCCAGCCAGAGTCAGCACCTTCAGGGGAGGGGAACCAGTGAGTGAGAACTGAACCCAACCAGAGTCAGTACCTTCAGGGGAGGGGAACCATTGAGTGTAGAACTGAACCCAGCCAAAGCCAGTACCTTCAGCGGAGGAGAGACGGGAACCAGTGAGTGTAGAACTGAACAAAGCCAGAGTCAGTGCTTTCAGGGAGGAGGCACAGAGGTTTCGGGAGGGAGGTCCAGAGCTTGGGGCCTCGGCAACAGAAGACAAGGCCACCAATGGTTGGGCGATTCTAATCAGGGATGCTCAGGAGGGCAGAATTAGAGGAGCGCAGACATCTCTGGGGGTTGTGTGGCTGGAGGAGATTACAGAGATACGGAGGGGCGAGGCCATGGAGGGATTTGTAAACAAGGATGAGAATTTTGAAATCGAAGCGTTGCTTAACCCGGAGCCAATGTAGGTCAGTGAGCACAGGGGGTGATGGGTGAACGAGACTTGGTGCGAGTTAGGACACGGGCAGCCGAGTTTTGGATGAGGTGAAGATTACGTGGGGTAGAATGTGGGAGGCCAGCCAGGAGTATGTTGGAATAGTCAAGTCAAGAGGTAACCGAGGAATGGATGAGGGTTTCAGCAGAGGGTGAGCTGAGGCAGGGGTGGAGACGGCCGATGTTACGAAGGTGGAAATAGGCGGTCTTGGTTTTCTGGGGATATGTGGTCGCAGCATTCTGGATAAGATCATCCGCCATTTTCATAGAATGAAAGCGCAGGAGGCCATTCGGCCCATTGTGCCTGTGCTGGCTCTATGGTCGAGCTATCCAGTTAGTTCCACTCCCCTGCTCTTTCCCCATAGCTCTGCAAATATTGTCCCTTTAGTATTTATCCAATTCACTTTTGAAAGCTACTATTGAATCTGCTTCCACTGCCCTATTAGGCAGTGCATTCCAGATTGCAACAACTCACTGCTTATACAATGGTTCCTCATGTCGCCTCTGCTTCTTTTGCCAATCACCTGAACTCTGTGTCCTCTGGTTACCGACCCTTCTGCCACTGGAAAGTGTTTCTCCTTATTCACTCTATCAAAACCCTTCATGATTTTGAACACTCTATAATATCTCCTCTTAACATTTTCTGTTCCAAGGAGAATTACCGCAGCTTCTCCAGTATCTCCACATAACTAAAGTCCCTCCTCCTTCGTACCATTCGAGTAAATCTCTTCTGGTCCCTCTCGAAGGTATAGATACCCTTCTGAAAGTGTGGTGCCCAGAATTGAGCACAATGTGTCAGCTGAGGCCTAACCAGTGTTTTATTAAGGTTGAGCAGAACTAAACATCAAATGCTGCTATTTGTGTGATGGGATTTAGACGGGCGAGGTTTATCCAGTCAGTTGGATGTGAGCTGAAACATGTGCACTTGGAGCAGGGAGCCAGGGACACGCTGTGTAACTGGGCACAGACACTCTGCACAGCCCACATGTCACTTGTTTCCCACTTGACCCAGAAGGATGTATTAAATGCAACAATTCATTTGATTTGACTTTAAATAGTTTTGTTGATAAATTTAATTATGTTTCTGTAATTTTATTTCTTAACTCAGATTCACGACCCCATTTTATTTCTTCCTCTGAGCCTCTCAACTTAATGTGGCAGCGTAATGTTGGCGAGTGGTGATTGATTGCCCTGGGAACCAACAGGAAGAGAGCTCAGAGGCCGGAGGGCCCAGGGAGCAGCGTGTTCCACAACCAATCACGGTGCTTGAGGGGTGGATCCTGAGTCGGCCTATCAGGTGAGTCTGTGTGAACCCCTCTTAAACTATTCATCTTTTAAAGTTAAATCGAGATTTCTTTTGTCAGCAAAACAGTTTAACATTTGTCAGTATTTTGTTTCCCTGGAGTTCCTATTATAAGTTTCAGACACTTCAGTGCCAAGTGACCAGGTGTTTAAAGGTCATTCATTTCCCTCATGTCGCTGTTAGTTAAAGATACAGAGATTGATTTCCCCTCATTATGCATCTTTTGTAAGGAAACAAAAATCCTTTCTGTTAGCAGTGAGTCACATTCTGCACTGGGGGAGACGGCTGGTGGCTTTAAAATTCTCATCCTCTTGTTCAAATCCCTCCAAGGCCTCGCCCCTCCCTATCTCTGTAACTTCCTCCAGCCCGCCGATCCTCTTAATAAGGAGAAACAATTTTCAGTGTCAGAAAGTTCAGTGACCAGAGGCACAGATTGAATGTGATTGGCAAATGAACCAGATGCTACATGAGGGGACTAATGAAGCAGCGAGATGTTCTGGCCTGGAACACACTGCCTGTTAGGGTGGTGGAAGCAGATTCACTTGTAACTTTCGAAAGAGATAAACATGAGTTGAAAAAATTTTCAGCGTTATGGGGCAAGAGTAGGACAGGAGTCCCCTGAGTGCATCTCGCTCGCTAACCGGTTTTCAGTTCTGGATACTGATGAGGGCGATGGTTTCTCTGGGGAGTGCAGCCAGAGCCATGTCCACGACACCGTGGGTGGCTCAGCTGCACAGGGCGGGGAGGAAGAAGCGTGGAAGAGCAATAGTGGGAGTGGATTTGATAGTTAGGGGAACAAACAAGCGCTTCTGCAGGCACAGACTTGATTCCAGGATGGTATGTTGCCTCCCTGGTGCCAGGGTCAAGGATGTCACTGAGCGGCTGCAGGACATTGGTGAGGGGGGAGGATGAACATCCAGAGGTTGTGGTCCATATCGTGACCAATGACATCGGTAGAAAGAGGGATGAGATCCTGCAGGCAGATTTTAGGGAGCTAGGAAAGAGATTAAAAAACAGGACCTCAAAGGTAGTAATGTCCGGATTACTCCCGGTGCTCCGTGCTGGTGAGTACAGAAATAAGAGGATAGAGCAGATGAATGCCTGGCTGGTGTTTGGTGCAGGAGGGAGGGCTTTAGATTCCTGAGGCATTGAGAGCGTTTCTGGGGGAGGTGGGACCAGTACAAGCCGGACAGGTTGCACCTCAACAGGACCGGACAATATCCTCACTGGGGTTTTGCTAGTGTTTGGAAGGCAGAGGAAACAAAGGCTAGAAAATAGACAATAAGGGAGTTTGGCAGCGCTAAATGCCAGTGCCAGTGCGTTTCAATGAGATCACCTCTCATTTGTCTAAACTCCAGAGAGTATAGGCCCATTCTACACAAACTCTCATCATAAGACAGCCCTCTCATCACAGGAATCAATCTAGAAATACTTCAATGCCAATGCAAGGAGTCTTGGGATTAAGGCAGATAAGCTGAGGGCACAGACAGACATGTGGGGGTATGATATTGTAACTATTAGTGAAACACGGCTAAAAGTACTGCAGGAATGGCAGCTCAACATTTCTGGTTGCAGGGTTTTAAGAGGAGATAGAGACGGGGATAAAAAATGGAGGGCGCATCGCAGTGTTGATTAAAGAAACAATTCCAGCTGTGGGGAGGAATGATATGTTCGAAGGATCGTCAAATGAGGCCACATGGGAGAAGTGAAGAACAAAAAAGGGGCAATCACACTGCTGGGGATGTACTATAGACCCCCAAACAGTCAGAGGGAGACAGAAGAGCAAATATGTCGGCACATTTCTGATGCATGCAAAAATAATAGGGCAGTAATAGTCGGGGATTTCAACCACCCAAATATTAACTGGGATAGAATTAATACGAAAGATATAGAAGGAGCATAATTCTTAAAATGCATTCAGGAGAACTTTTTTTTTAGCCATTACGTAGCAAGCCCAACAAGAGATGGGGTGGTTCTGGACTTCGGTTTAATGAATGAAGCTTGGGCAGGTGGAAGGGGTATCAGTGGGAGAGCATTTTGGTGCTGGTGATCATAATTCAGTTAGATTTAGGGTAGTTATGGAAAAGGACAAAGATGGACCAGGAATGAAAGTTCTCAATTGGGGTAAAGTTAATTTTACGAAGCAGAGATGTGATTTAACCAAAGTGGACTGGAAACAGCTACTTGAAGGTAAATTCGTGTCAGAGCAGTGGGAGGCATTCAAGGAGGAGATAGCGAGGGTTCAGAGCAAGTATGTTCCCTTAAGATAAAGGGTGGGACTAATAAATCTAGAGCCGCTTAGATGTCAATATTAGAATATCAGAGATAGGAGCAGGAGTAGGTCATACGGCCCCTCGAGCCTGCTCCGCCATTCAAAAACATCATCGCCCTCAACTCCACTTTCCCACCTGATCTCCATATCCCTTGATTCCCCGAGAGTCCAAAAATCTATCTATCTCAGCCTTGAATAGACTGAGCATCCACAGCCCTCTGGGGCAGAGAATTCCAAAGATTCGCAAGCCTCAGTGAAGAAATTTCTCATCTCTGTCTTAAATGGTCTCCCCCTTAATTTGAGCCCCCGAGTTCTAGTCACTCCAGCCCAGGGGAATTGACCTCTCAGCATCTACCCTGTCAATACCCTTCAGAATCTTGTATGTTTCAATGAGATCCCCTCTCATTCTTCTAAACTCCAGAGAGTATTGGTCCATTCTACACAATCTCTCAATCGTAAGACAGCTCTCTCATCCCAGGAATCAATCTTGTGAACCTCCATTGCACCATCTCCAAGGCAAGTATATCTTTCCTTAGATAAGGAGACCGAAACTGCCCAGTACTCCAGGTGTGGTCTCACCAAGGCCCTGTACAATTGTAGCAATAGATCCTGACTCTTGTACTCCACCCCCTTACTGCTTGCTGTACCTGCATGCTCGCTTTCTGTGTTTCTTGCACAAGGACACCCAAATCTCTCTCAACACCAACATTTAAAGTTTCTCACCATTTAAAAGATATTCTGTTTTTCTATTCTTCCTACCAAAGTGAATAACCTCACATTTCCTGACATTATACTCAATCTGCCACCTTACTGCCCATTCACATCGTCTATCTATCTATCTTTGCACTCTTGTGTTCTGCTCACAGCTTACTGTCTCACCCAGCTTTGTATCGTCAGCAAATACTACACTCTGTCCCTTTAGGTCATTAATATAGATTGTAAATAGCTGAGGCCCCAGCACTGATCCTTGCTGCACCCCAATAGTTACAGCCTGCTGGAAGCCCTGCCCCTCACGCACTCCAATTGGTTGGAGGACCAACCGCCCATTCTGTCCTCCAGCCCCGCCCCACTCTTCCTATTGGTGGGGAGCTGCCGTCAATCACCCGGGCAGTGTGAGCTGAGCATGTGCAGGCGGCGGTGGCAGACGCTGACGCAGGAGGTGAGCGAGCTCCAGGGAGCGGGTTAAAGAAACGCTGGGGGCAACAACACCGAGTGCAGCCCCGGGCCTGGATATAAACCGGGGAACATTCTCCCCACACCGGGGGGGATATAAACCGGGGAACATTCTCCCCACACCGGGGGGGGGGATATAAACCGGGGAACATTCTCCCCACACCGGGGGGGGGATATAAACCGGGGAACATTCTCCCCACACCGGGGGGATATAAAACGGGGAACATTCTCCCCACACCGGGGGGCGATATAAACCGGGGAACATTCTCCCCACACCGGGGGGGGATATAAACCAGGGAACATTCTCCCCACACCGGGGGGAGGGATATAAACCGGGGAACATTCTCCCCACACCGGGGGGGGATATAAACCAGGGAACATTCTCCCCACACCGGGGGGAGGGATATCAACCGGGGAACATTCTCCCCACACCGGGCGTGGGGATATAAACCGGGGAACATTCTCCCCACACCGGCGGGGGGGGAAGGGAGGATTTCAACTGGGGAACATTCTCCCCACACCGGGGGGGGGGATATAAACCGGGGAACATTCTCCCCAAACCGGGGGGGGTTTATAAACCGGGGAACATTCTCACCACACCGGGGGGGGGGGGATATAAACCGGGGAACATTCTCCCCACACCGGGGGGGGGGGGGGGTGATATAAACCGGGGAACATTCTCCCCACACCGGGGGGGGCATATAAACCGGGGAACATTCTCCCCACACCGGGGGGGGGGGGGAGGGAGGATTTCAACCGGGGAACATTCTCCCCACACCGGGGGAGGGGATATAAACCGGGGAACATTCTCCCCACACCGGGGGGGATATAAACCGGGGAACATTCTCCCCCTGCCTGCCGGGTCCTGGGTCCGCTCCAGCCCGAAGGAACGGTCAGTGCATGCGCTGTGTCTGCGTTAAACTCTCAGGGAGCGTCTGTAAATTAACGAGAAATAGTGATGGACCAGGGAGCGTCTGTAAATGAAGGAGCAATGGTGACTGAGCAGGGAGTGTCTGTAAAGAATTCTAGAATCACAGAATATTACAGCACAGAAGGGGGCCATTCGGCCCATCGAGTCTGCGCCGATACTTTCGGGGAGCAATCCGGTTATCCCGCTTCCCCCGCTCTTTCCCCAAATCCCTGCAATATCATTCTGCTTCAAGTCTTTGTCCAATTCACTTTTGAAGGCTACTATTGACTCTGTCTCCACCGCTCCGTCAGGCAGTGCATTCCAAACCCTAACCACTCCTTGTGGGAAAATGGTTTTCCTCATGTGACCTCTGTTTTTGCCAATCACCTCAAATCTGTGCCCTCTGGTTATCAGCCGATAGAAACAGTTTCTCTATTTATTCTATCTCATCTTCATGATTTTTAACACCTCTATCAAATCTCGTCTTAGCCTTCTCTGCTCCAAGGAGAACAATCCCAGCTTCTCCAGTCTCCACATAAATGAAGTTCCTCATCCCTGGCACCATTCCAGTAAATCTCTTCTGTCCCCTCTCCAAAGCCTTTGTGTCCTTCCTGAAGTGTGCCCAGAATTGGGCCCAATCCTCCAGCTGGGCTCGAGCGAGTGTTTTATATAGATTTAGCATAACTTCCCGGCTTTAGTACTCTGTGCCTCAATTTATAAAGCCCAGGATCCTTTAAGCTTTATTAACAGCTTTGTTAACCTGTCCTGCGATCTTCAAAGATTTCTTAAAATCTTTAAATATTTCAAAAAATGTAGCAGAAATGGAGAGTGGTCAGGGAGCGTCTGTAAAGGAAGGAGAAATGGAGAGTGGTCAGGGAGCGTCTGTAAAGGAAGGAGAAATGGTGACTGGGCACGAAGCCTCAGTTTTAAAATTCCCATCCTTGTTTTCAAATCCCTCTGTGGCCTCGCCCCTCCCTATCTCTGTCACCTCCTCCAGCCCTACAACCCTCCAGGATTTCTGGCCTCCTGCACATTCCTGGTTTTAATCACACCACCATTGGTGGCCATGCCATCAGCTGCCTAGGCCCTAAGCTCCAAAATTCCCTCCCTCCTCCTTTAACACCCTAAGAACGTAAGAAATGGGAGCAGGAGTAGGCCATTTGGCCCCTCGAGCCTGCTCCACCATTCCATAAGATTATAGCTGATCTGATCATGGACTCCACTCCACTTCCCTGCCCGCTCCCCATAACCCTTTACTCCCTTATCGTTCAAAAATCTGTCGATCTCCACCTTAAATATATTCAATGCCCCAGCCTCCACAGCTCTCTGGGGCAGAGATTTACAGATTTACAACCCTCTGAGAGAAGAAATTTCTCCTCATCTCAGTGCTAAATCGAAGGCCCCTTATTCTAAGACGATGTCCTCTAGTTTTAGTTTCGCCTATGAGTGCAAATATCCTCTCTGAATCCACCTTATCGAGCCCCCTCATTATCTTGTATGTTTCAATAAGATCACCTCTTATTCTTCTGAACTCCAATGAGTATAGGCCCAACCTATTCAACCTATCTTCATAAGACAACCTCCTCATATCCGGAATCAACCTAGTGAACCTTCTCTGACAGCCTCCAATGCAAGTATATCCCTCCTTAAATAAGGAGACTAAAACTGTACACAGTACTCCCGGTGTGGCCTCACCAATATCCTGTACCGTTGTAGCAGGACTTCTCTGCTTTTATACTCTATCCCCCTTGCAATAAAGGCCAACATTCCATTTGCCTTCCTGATTACATGCTGTACCTACATACTAACTTTTTGTGTTCCATGCACAAGGACCCCCAGGTCTCTCTGTACTGCAGCACTTTGCAATTTTTCTTCATTTAAATTATAATTTGCTTTTCTATTATTTCAGCCAAAAGTGGATAATCTCACAGTTTCCCACATTATACTCCATCTGCAAAATTTTTGCCCACTCACTGAGCCTTTGCAGATTTTTTGTGTCCTCCTCACAATTTGCTTTCCCACCCATCTTTGTATCATCAGCAAACTTGGCTACATTACACTCTGTCCCTTCATCCAAATCATTAATATGGATTGTAAATAGTTGAGGACCCAGCACCGATCCCTGCGGCACCCCACTAGTCACTGTTTGCCAACTGGAAAAAGACCCATTTACTCTGACTGTGTTTTCTGTTAGTTCGCCAATCCTCTATCCATGCTAATATATTACCCCCAACCCAGTGAGCTTTTATCTTGTGCAGTAACCTCTTATGTGGCACCTTATCGAATGCCTTCTGGAAATCCAAATACACCACATCCACTGGTTCCCCCTTATCCATCCTGCTCGTTACATCCTCAAAGAACTCCAGCAAATTTGTCAAACCTGATTTCCCTTTCATAAAACCATGCTGACTCTGCTTGATTGAATCATGCTTTTCCAAATGTCCCATTACTGCTTCCTTAATAATGGACTCCAGCTTTTTCCCAACGACAGATGTTAGGGTAACTGGTCTATAGTTTCCTGCTTTTTGTCAGTCTCCTTTTTTAAATAGGGGCGTTACATTTGTGGTTTTCCAATCTGCTGGGACCGCCCCAGAATCCAGGGAATTTTGGTAGATTACAACCAATGCATCCACTATCTCTGCAGCCATTTCTCTTCAGACCCTGGGATGTAAGGCATCAGGTCCAGGGGACTTGTCCGCCTTTAGTCCCATTATTTTACCTAGTACCACTTCATTAGTGATAGTGATTGTATTAAGTTCCTCCCTACCTGTAGCCCCTTGGTTATCCACTATTGGGATGTTTTTAGTGTCTTCTACCGTGAAGACCGACACAAAATATTTGTTCAACGTCTCTGCCATTTCCCTGTTCTCCATTATTAATTCCCCAGTCTCATCCTCCAGGGGACCAACATTTACTTGAGCCACTCTTTTCCTTTTTAACCCTCTTTAAAATGTGCCTCTTTGACCCTTGGAGTCAAATTCTATCTGATAATGCTCCTGTGAAGCACCAGGGGCCATTTTATAGTGTTATTTCAAGGCTGAGATAGATATATTTTTGGTGTTTTGGGGAATCGAGGGATATGGAGATCGGGCGGGAAAGTGAAGTTGAGGTTGATGATCAGTCATGATGTTATTGAATGGTGGAGCAGGCTCGAGGGGCCGTATGGCCTACTCCTGCTCATAACTCTTATGTTCTTAAAGGTGCTATATAAATGAAAGTTGTTGTCGATAAAGGAAGGAGAAATGTGATGGGTCAGGGAGAGCATTTGATCAGGACTGGGAGATATGGCAGATGGACAGCTTATAGGGAGCGATAGAGTGAGGGAAAGGAGAGAGAGAGACCATGTACACAAGAAATGAACTGTAAAGTTGGGTGGGGAAGAGGAGGTGGGGAAGTGACAGCAGACAAAAGGAGGCACAATGGGAGAAGGTAGAGTAATAAAAGACATATAGAAAATAAAAAGACTTGCATTTATTTCGCACCTTTCACCACCACCAGATGCCCCAAAGCGCTTTACAGTCAATTAAGTTCTTTTTGAAGTGTAGTCACTATCGTAATGTAGGAAACGCAGCAACCAATTTACAATGTGATAATGACCAGATAATCTGCTTTACTGATGTTAAGGAAAAATATTGGCCAGGACATCGGGGATAACTCCCCTGTTCTGCTTGAAATAGTGCAATGGGACCTTTTACATCCACCTGAGGGAGCAGACGGGGCCTCGGTTTAACATCTTATCCAAAAGACAGCACCTCCGACAGTACAGCAGTCCCTCAGCACTGCACTGGAGCATCAGCCGAGATTTTTGTGTTCATGTCTCTGGAGTGCGACATCAACCCACAACCTTGTGACCCAGAGGCAAGTGTGTTACCCACTGAGTCACAGCTGACACAAATACTGACATAGTTAGAGCAGGTTAGCTCAGTTTGAGATGTTAGATGATGCATTTATCAATGCTTAGATATTTTGTCTATTCCTCAAAATCAGTAACATTTTGGAACGTTCAGGTCAAGGTTCACAGATTAACAATAAGAAATAGGAGCAGAAGTCGGCCATTGGATCCCTCGAGCCTGCTCTGTCATTCAATAAAATCATGGCTGATGTGATCTTGCCCTCAAGTCCACTTTCCTGCCTGCTCCCCATAACTCTTGACTCCCCTATATTTCAAAAATCTGTCTATCTCCGCTTTAAATATATTGACTGACTCAGCCTCTACAGCTCTCTGGGGTAGAGAATTCCAAAGATTCACGACCCTCAGAGAAGAAATTCCTCCGCATCTCCGTTTTAAAAGGGCGATCCCTTATTCTGAAACTATGCACCCTCGTTCTAGATTTGCCCACAAGGGGAAACATCCTCTCTGCATCTACCCTGTCAAGCCCCCTCAGAATCTTACACGTTTCAATAAGTTCACCTCTCATTCTTTGAAACTCCAATGAGTACAGGCCCAACCTGCTCAAGCTTACTTCATAAGACAACCCCTTCATCTCAGGAATCAACCTCGTGAGCCTTCTCTGAACTGCTCCCAATGCAAGTATATCCCTCCTTAAATAAGGAGACCAAAACTATACGCAGTACTCCAGGTGTGGTCTCACGAACACCCTGTACATTTGCAGCAAGACTTCTCTACTTTTATACTCCATTCCCCTTCAATAAAGGCCAACATTGCATTTGCCTTCCTGATTACTTGCTGTACCTGCATGCTAACTTTTTGTGTTTCATGCACAAGAACCTCCAGATCCCTCTGTACCGCAGCATTGTATAGTCTCCATTTAAATAATAGTTTGCTTTTTTATTCTTCCTACCAAAGTGCATAACCTCACATTTTCCCACATTATACTCCATCTGCCAAATTTTTGCCTACTCACTGAGCCTGTCCAGAACCCTTTGCAGATTCTTTGTGTCCTCCTCACAATTTGCTTTCCCACCTATCTTTGTATCAGCAGCATGTTTGGCTGCAGTGCACTCCGTCCCTTCATCCAAGTCATTAACACAGATTGTAAATAGTTGAGGCCCCAGCACTGATCCTTGTGGCACCCCACTAGTTACAGTTTGCCAAACTGAAAATTACCCATTTATCCTGACTCTCTGTTTTCTGTTAGTTCGCCAATCCTACATCTATGCTAATATATTACCCCAACCCTGTGAGCTCTTATATTGTGCAGTAACCTTTTATCTGTCACCTTATCGAATACCTTCTGGAAATGCAAATACACAACTGCTACTGGTTCCTCTTCATCCACCCTGCTCGTTACATCCTCAAAGAATTCGAGCAAATTTGTCAAACGTGATTTCCCTTTAATAAAACCACGCCGTCTCTGCTTGACTATTATGATTTTCTAAATGTCCTGCTACTATTTCATTAATAATGGACTCCAGCATTTTCCAAATGATAAATGTTCGGCTAACTGCTCTATAGTTTCCTGCTTTCTCCCTCCCTTGTTGAATAGGGGTGTTACATTTGAGGTTTTCCAATCCACTGGGACCTTGCCAGAATCCAGGGAATTTTGGTCGATTCCAACCAATCCATCCACTTTCTCTGCAGCCACTTCTTTTAAGACCCCAGGATGCAGGCCATCAGGTCCAGGGGACGTCCACCTTTAGTCCCAATAGTTTGTCTAGTACTTTTTCTCTCGTGATAGTGATTGTTTTAAGTTCCTCACTCCCTGTGACCCCTTGATTATCTATTATTATTGGGATGTTTTTAGTGTCTTCCACCGTGAAGACCATACAAAATATTTGTTTAAAGTCTCTGCCATTTCCCTGTTTTTCATTATTAATTCCCCGTCTCATCCTCCAAGGGGCCAACGTTTATTTTAGCTATCTCTTCCTTTTTATATATCTGTAGAAGCTGTGACTGTATTTATATTTCTTGTCAGTTTACTCTCAATCTATCTTCTCCCTCTTTATGATTTTTTATTAAGTCAATACTTAAAATCACACAGCAGAAGGAAAGAATGTTCCATAGAAACTAGAATTGTCTTTTCTGAATTTCGATCCTGTACTTACAGTGATGACTTTTGTAAAGTCCTTTTGCAGGGTGTTAGAAGGGGAGGATTTGAAGGAGGGAAACTCAAAATAAACATCACGTCAAGATCTGATAGAGTCACTCGATTCATCAGGACTTGAATATCATCGGCCTTTGAATGTGGAAGGAGAAATGTTAGTTTATTCTGTCTGTGGGGAAAGATTACAATCATCAGTGTGACTGTAAAAGCACTGAGACACACACCCGAGTGAGAGTGTATCAGTGCACTGATTGTGGAAAGAGCTTTAACCAGTTACATAGCCTGAAAAACCATCGCACCATTCACCGCGGGGAGAATCTGTAAACGTGTTGTTTGTGTGGAGGAGGCTTCAACTGATCGTCCAACCTGGAGAGACGGAAGCACACTCGCACCACGGAGAAACCGTGGAAATGTGGAGACTGTGGGAAGGGATTCAGCTGCCCGTCTGCACTGGAAATTCATCAACACATGCACACCGGGGAGAGGCCGTTCACCTGCTCCGTGTGTGGGAAACCATTCATTCAGTCATCCGAACTGCTGAAACACCAGCTTGTTCACACCGGGGAGAGGCCATTTACCTGCTCAGAGTGTGGGAAGCGATTCACTGGGTCATCCAACCTGCTCAAACACCAGCGAGTTCACACCGGGGAGAGGCCATTCACCTGCTCTGAATGTGGGAAAGGATTCACTCAGTCATCCGACCTGCTGGCACACCAGCGAGTTCACACTGGGGAGAGGCTGTTCACCTGCTCTGAGTGTGGGAAGGGATTCGCTCGGTCATCAAACCTGCTGAAACACCAGCGAGTTCACAAGTGACTGCAGTGGTTGGATTCTGCTATCATTGCTGCTGTTAATCACATCCCGACTGAATCATGTCTATTCCAACAGTTGAAGTTTGTTTCTGATGATAATAACCCCTATTACTGGGCTGGAATACAATATTTTGATGTTTCAATAACAGAGTGTGTCGATAGTTAATGTTCCAAGATAAGAGGAGACTAATTGATGTCCTGTTATTGAGTGCACCATTTTGGGGCCTTTCCTCCTTTCTAACTCTGGATTATTTCAGTTCTCATACCTTTGGTTACTCTCGTGGAAAAGTGCCAGTTCCCCATACGTTCCAGAGTGCCTCTCCGAGCCTTGGTATTGAGAGAACGTGTCGATAACATGCCTGGGATCACTGAACACAAAACCCAGTCTGTGAATCACTTTCAGATACTGGACTTAGCATGTGCCCCACAGCATCTCTCTCACCTTCGATGTGTGAATGGAGCATCACGCCTGCAAACCTGGGTTCAATTTAAATTTGAATCCACTCAGGAAATGTATTTAAGAAAATACAGATCACATCAAATAATTGGCAACGTTTTCGAGTCAACAAGATGAACAAGTAAATACATCCCGGCCCAATATTCCAGCTCTACATTCACAGGAGAAAGTCTGTTATCAAACTCCTCGAGTAGACAGAATAGAGAACAATGCTAACTCTAAGAATATCTAGCATCTGTTGTAAATATCTTTCAAATCCCAACTGATGCAATCTGGTTTTCCTTTCAGTTGAAGTGAATGGAAGATGTGAGGGGTGTTGGCATCGGGAACTCGGTTAATTCAGCTTCTGAAAGGTGTTCATGTTTAGTTCATTCCATATCGGGGAAAATGTGGTTGTTATCATTGGAGAGAAATTTCACTGAGCAACAGTTGGTGTTTCCAACCAACTGGCCGTGGATATTTTCATCATAGAATGTTTAGATTAGAAATATTGTGTTAGAATAAGAAAAGTTCAGAAACGAGTGATTTGTGCTTGCCACAGGAAGACCAGTGTTTTACGTGCTTCTAACATTGTTGATGTATGTTGAAGAAAATGCAGACTTGTGTCTCTGGACTATGCCGTAGCCAAAGACGACCAAATTAGGCAATGCCAGTTCCCGTTGGATAAGAGGTTGATGGCATAGCAAAAGATTCAGCAGTTAAAACAAAATTATCTCCAGTTATCTGCAAACATCGAATGTCGCAGCATGCTGACAAAGTTGGACTTAAGAATTTAAAGTATTGAGTTAAATTATTGGGATCCATTGTTATAGAATTGAATTGTTATAGAATGGAAAAGTAGTGAAGTTATGCTAAACTTGTATCGAACCTTGGTTAGACTTTGTGTGTGCAATTCTGGTCACCATATTCTAAAAAGGATACGGAGGCACTGGAGAGGGTGCAGAGAAGATTTACAGTATGATACCAGAAAGGCGAGCGTATACCTATCGGGAAAGGATGGACAGGCCGGGTTTCTCTCCTCTTGAAAAAAGAAGGCTGAGGGGTGAGCTAATGTCTTTAAAATGATGAAAGGTTTTGATAGAGTAGACACAGTGTTTCCACTTGTGGGGACCAGCATAATTAGAGGCCATCAACATAAGATAGTCACCAAGAAATCAAATCGGGAATTCAGAAGAAACCTCTACCCAGAGAGTGGTGAGAATGTGGAACTCACTGCCACAGGGAGGGGTTGAAGTGAATAGTATCGATGCATTTAAGGGGAGGCTAGACAAGTATATGAGGGAGAAGGGAATCGAGGGTTATGTGGATATAGTTAGATGAGGAAAGAACGGAGGAGGCTCGAGTGGAGCATAAACGCCGGCATGGACTGGTTGGGCCGAATGGCCTGTTTCTGTGCCGTATATCCAATGTAATCCTATTGTCCACGATACACTGCTCGAAGGGGAAGATCAATGACTTGCATCCAAACGCAATTGTTACTTTTGTCTTCTTTGTAAAATGACAAAGTCTGGGCATAATTTGTTTATGTAATTAAAAAACATTTTCTAAATATATATATTATATATTGCTAAGCGTTGCTGGTCAAACACATGGGAAGGAAAATTTAGCTGAAAATTGTGATAATTAAGTTTTATTTTTGAAAAAGTCCGGTCTCTCTGGTTCTGTCCAAACTATGTATTCAGAAATAAGTTTTTGGGGGTGACTGTTATGCTAAAGGTAACTAATATCCTTCCTCTTGTAGACTGGATTGCTCTCTAGCATATTTTGGAGAATAAAAGGTCCAAGAAGAGGTTCGGTTATATAAAATTAAACAAAGAAACTGGGTCAAAACTTGGTGGGAATGTTTGATCGATGTTTTAAAGACAGTATGATACATAGAAACATCGAAAATAGGTGCAGGAGTAGGCCATTCGGCCTTTCGGCCCTTCTAGCCTGCACCGCCATTCAATGAGTTCATGGCTGAACATGCAACTTCAGTACCCCATTCCTGCTTTAATGATAATATTGTGTTAGACAGTAAAGTTCCTCCGGGCTCATGAATGAAATGGTGAACACTGTATAAAATTTAATGAGAGGAAATGAGTGAGGATATAAGAGGAAAACAGGAAAGTTACACCTTGTGAAAATATAGTTACAAGGTTCGATTGGGATATGACTTGGCCAACTTAGAATTAAAAAAAAACCAAAACTTTTGTCAGCAACTAGAATTAAATCAAGGCATCAGCAGTTGAAACCACATGCTGTGTTATCGTTATCCTGTGACATAGTTACACAAAGGTCAGAAAGGGGAAGATAAAGGACGACAGTTTGTAAGGCAGACTCAGAATGACCTAAAATAAGGGAAACTGCAATCGGACAACTATGGCTGACAGAGATAAGCGCAGATCTAAAACCTATGGCCTTGCGATATGTAAAGAATTTATTGTTTTTAACTTAATCAACTAACCTGAGATCCTGAGAGACTTTGTAACAATGTGACTTATTCCTGCAACTAACTGATGACATTAATTTCATTACACTTAATACACGGAGCCTGTTTACTTGTGTGTATAAATATGTGCGATATCTTGTGTTGGGGGAATGACCAGCTCATCCGGTGATTGAGCAGCTGCTACCCCTTTCGCAAGTAAATAAAAGTGCGACAAGCGAAGAAAGTGCGAGAGGAAGGCGAATGGAATGTTGGCCTTCATTGCGAGAGGGATGGAGTACAAAAGCAGGGAGGTCCTTCTGCAACTGTATAGGGTATTGGTGAGGCCGCACCTGGAGTACTGCGTGCAGTTTTGGTCACCTTACTTAAGGAAGGATATACGAGCTTTGGAGGGGGTACAGAGACGATTCACTCGGCTGATTCCGGAGATGAGGGGGTTACCTTATGATGATAGATTGAGTAGACTGGGTCTTTACTCGTTGGGAGTTCAGAAGGATGAGGGGTGATCTTATAGAAACATTTAAAATCATGAAAGGGATAGACAAGATAGAGGCAGAGAGGTTGTTTCCACTGGTAGGGGAGACTAGAACTAGGGGGCACAGCCTCAAAATACGGGGGAGCCAATTTAAAACCGAGTTGAGAAGGAATTTCTTCTCCCAGAGGGTTGTGAATCTGTGGAATTCTCTGCCCAAGGAAGCAGTTGAGGCTGGCTCATTGAATGTATTCAAATCACAGATAGATAGATTTTTAATCAATAAGGGAATTAAGGGTTATAGGGAGCGGGCGGGTAAGTGGAGCTGAGTCCATGGCCAGATCAGCCATGATCTTATTGAATGGTGGAGCAGGCTCGAGGGGCTAGATGGCCTACTCCTGTTCCTAATTCTTATGTTCTTAATTGTCTGAGTCTAACTCGGGGTCGAGGAAATTACAACACCGCACGGGCCCAGGGCCCAGAGCCCACCTCCCCGGGGGCCCTGCATGGGCCCAGAGCCCACCTCCCCAGGGGCCCACTCGGGGAAAGGCCGGAGCTGCAGGTTGTTGTTCGGGGCCTGAGGCCCACAGCGGGTGTGTGTGAAGCGGATAATGCGGAGTGTTGTCTCTCGGGCGGGCGGGGCCTGGGCCCGCACTCGGTGTGTGTGAAGCCCGCGGACCCCCGGGGTTTATTAACCCGCTCCCTCCCTCCGCCCATCTCTCAGCCGCTGCCTCAGAAACAGCCGCCTCACCGCGCATGCTCAGCTCACACTGCCTGGGTGATTGACGAGCTGGCGGTGGGTCATCCAACCAATCAGAGTGTGCGAGAGGCGGGGCTTGCGGCCCCACAATGGGCGGAGCTGGAAGACCGAGCTGGAGATGAGTTCTCCAACCAATCAGAGTGTGTGAGGGACGGGGCTGAGCCCGGATCTCCCGCACTGAGCATGTGCGGGCGGCGGCGGCGACAGTTGGTGGAGCCCGGATGATGTCGGTTGTCGGCGCGGGGCAGGAATTGGAGCCGCGCGGGGAGCTGGTGAGCGTCATAAACACCTGGTGTAGAACCCAGGGCCAATCACAGCCCAGAGGCTGACCCCGGGCTTGACCCGCGGTGACAGGCCCGGGTCAGCGGGGTCACCGGCCGCCAGCTGGGATTTGGGAAGGCGGAAAAATGGAAGGCATTCTAAAGCAAATGGTGCAATTTACAGGTGAACACAAAGCTGTGAGGGGGCAGGGTCCGCTGATCAATCTGTTCCAGCATTAATAGCAGTATAGAGTACAACAAGCAAGTTCTGGTCAACCTTTATCACTCACTAGTTAGACCTCAGATATTTAGGGTTGGCCTCAATTCTGGGACATCAATAATAACTTTCAAAACCAGCAATGTTCAAAGGGAACATTTTCTGGTGTTTTGGGGCAGGTGCAGTGAGTGGGTCTTTCAGTGAGTCGGACAGGCTCGATGGGCCAAATGGCCTCATTCTGTGCCGTATGATTCCCTGAAATGGTGAGAGTCAGGGAGTGAGTGGTCAGGGAGAGCCCATCACCAAAACAGGGAGATATTACAGATATATAGGGAGGGTCAGAATGTATAAAGTGGTGACGGGAGCACAGACACCCAGAGTCAGTACCTTAAGGGGAGGGGAACCAGTGAGTGTAGAACTGAACCCAGCCAGAGTCAGTACTTTCAGGGATGAGGCACAGACAGTTTAGGGAGGGAGTTCCAGAGCTTGGGGCCTCAGCAACAGAAGACAAGGCCACAAATGGTTGAGCGATTATAATCAGGGATGCTCAGGAGGGCAGAATTAGAGGGGCGCAGACATCTCTGCGGGTTGTGGGGCTGGAGGAGATTACAGAGATACAGAGGGGCAAGGCCATGCAGGGATTTGTAAACCAGGATGAGAATTTTGAAATCGAAGCGTTGCTTAACCGGGAGCCAATGTTGGTCAGTGAGCACTGGAGGTGATGGGTGAACGAGACTTGGTGCGAGTTAGGATGAGGTGAAGATTACGTGGGGTAGAATGTGGGAGGCCAACCAGGAGTGTGTTGGAATAGTCAAGTCAAGAGGTAACCGAGGAATGGATGAGGGTTTCAGCAGAGGGTGAGCTGAGGCAGGGATGGAGATGGCCGATATTACACAGGTGGAAATAGGCGGTCTTGGTTTTCTGGGGATATGTGGTCGCAGCATTCTGGATAAGATCATCCGTCTTTTTAATAGAATGAATGTGTAGGAGGCCATTCGGCCCATCGCCTGTGCTGGCTCTATGGAAGAGCTATCCAGTTAGTTCCACTCCCCTGCTCTTTCCCCATAGCTCTGCAAATATTGTCCCTTTAGTATTTATCCAATTCACTTTTGAAAGCCACTATTGAATCTGCTTCCACCGCCCTATCAGGCAGTGCATTCCAGATTGCAACAACTCGCTGCTTATACAATGGTTCCTCATGTCGCCTCTGCTTCTTTTGCCAATCACCTGAACTCTGTGTCCTCTGGTTACCGACCCTTCTGCCACTGGAAAGTGTTTCTCCTTATTTAGTCTATTAAAACCGTTCATGATTTTGAACACTCTATCAAATCTCCTCTTAACCTTTTCTGTTCCAAGGAGAATTACCGCAGCTTCTCCAGTATCTCCACATAACTGAAGTCCCTCCTCCTTCGTACCATTCTAGTAAATCTCTTCTGGTCCCTCTCTAAGGTGTAGATCCCCTTCTGAAAGTGTGGTGCCCAGAATTGAGCACCATGTGTCAGCTGAGGCCTAACCAGTGTTTTATAAAGGTTGAGCATAACTAAACATCAAATGCTGCTATTTGTGTGATGGGGTTTAGATGGGCGACGTTTATCCAGTCAGTTGGATGTGAGCTGAAACATGTGCACTTGGAGCGGGGAGCCAGGGACACGCTGTGTAACCGGGCACAGACACTCTGCACGGCCCACACATCACTTGTTTCCCACTTGGCCCAGAAGGATGTATTAAATGCAACAATTAATTTAATTTTACTTTAAATAGTTTTGTTTATAAATTTAATTATGCTTCTTTAATTTTATTTCTGAACTCAGATTCACGGCCCCATTTTATTTCTTCCTCTGAGCCTCTCAACATAATCTGGCAGCGTAATGTTGGCGAGTGATGATTGATTGCCCTGGGAACCAACAGGAAGAGAGGTCAGAGGCCGGAGGGCCGAGCGAGCAGCGTGTTCTGCAACCAATCGCGGTGCTTGAGGGGTGGATCCTGAGTCGGCCTGTCAGGTGAGTCTGTGTGAACCCATGTGAAACAATTTATCTTTTAAAGTTAAATCCAGATTTCTTTTGTCAGCAAAACAGTTTAACATTTATCAGTATTTTATTTCCCTGGAGTTCCTATTATGAGTTTCAGACACTTCAGTGCCAAGTGGACCAGGTGTTTAAAGGTCATTCATTTCCCTCATGTCGTTGTTAGTTAAAGATACAGAGATTGATTTCCCTCCATTATGCATCTTTTGTAAGTAAACAAAAATCCTTTCTGTTAGCAGTGAGTCACATTCTGCACTGGGGGAGACGGCTGGTGGCTTCAGGCTTTAAAATTCTCATCCTCTTGTTCAAATCCCTCCAAGGCCTCGCCCCTCCCGATCTCTGTAACCTCCTCCAGCCCTCCAATCCTCTTAATAAGGAGAAACAATTTTCAGTGTCAGAAAGATCAGTGACCAGAGGCACAGATTGAATGTGATTGGCAAATGAACCAGATGCTACATGAGGGGACTAATGAAGCAGCGAGATGTTCTGGCCTGGAACACACTGCCTGTTCGGGTGGTGGAAGCAGATTCACTTGGAACTTTAGAAAAAGATAAACATGAGTTTTAAAAATTTTCAGCGTTATGGGGCAAGAGTAGGACAGGAGTCCCCTGAGTGCATCTCGCTCGCTAACCGGTTTTCAGTTCTGGATACTGATGAGGGCGATGGTTTCTCTGGTGAGTGCAGCCAGAGCCATGTCCACGACACCGTGGGTGGCTCAGCTGCACAGGGCGGGGAGGAAGAAGAGTGGAAGAGCAATAGTGGTGGTGGATTTGATAGTTAGGGGAACAAACAAGTGCTTCTGCAGGCACAGACATGATTCCAGGATGGTATGTTGCCTCCTGGTGCCAGGTTCAAAGATGTCACTGAGCGGCTGCAGGACATTGTTGAGGGGGGAGGATGAACATCCAGAGGTTGTGGTCCATATCGGGACCAATGACATCGGTAGAAAGAGGAATGAGATCCTGCAGGCAGATTTTCGGCAGCTAGGAAAGAGATTAAAAAAACAGGACCTCAAAGGTAGTAATGTCTGGATTACTCCCGGTGCCACGTGCTGGTGAGTACAGAAATAAGAGGATAGAGCAGATGAATGCATGGCTGGAGTTTGGTGCAGGAGGGAGGGCTTTAGACTCCTGAGGCATTGGGAGCGTTTCTGGGGGAGGTGGGACCAGTACAAGCCGGACAGGTTGCACCTCAACAGGACCGGACAATATCCTCACTGGATAGAGAGAGGGGGGACAGTGTGGATAGAGAGAGGGGGGACAGTGTGGATAGAGAGGGGGGACAGTGTGGATAGAGAGGGGGGACAGTGTGGATAGAGAGGGGGGACAGTGTGGATAGAGAGGGGGGACAGTGTGGATAGAGAGGGGGGGACCGTGTGGACAGAGAGAGGGGGGGACCGTGTGGACAGAGAGAGGGGGGGACCGTGTGGACAGAGAGAGGGGGGGACCGTGTGGACAGAGAGAGGGGGGGACCGTGTGGACAGAGAGAGGGGGGGACCGTGTGGACAGAGAGAGGGGGGGACCGTGTGGACAGAGAGAGGGGGGGACCGTGTGGACAGAGAGAGGGGGGGACCGTGTGGACAGAGAGAGGGGGGGACCGTGTGGACAGAGAGAGGGGGGGACCGTGTGGACAGAGAGAGGGGGGGACCGTGTGGACAGAGAGAGGGGGGGACCGTGTGGACAGAGAGAGGGGGGGACCGTGTGGACAGAGAGAGGGGGGGACCGTGTGGACAGAGAGAGGGGGGGACCGTGTGGACAGAGAGAGGGGGGGACCGTGTGGACAGAGAGAGGGGGGGACCGTGTGGACAGAGAGAGGGGGGGACCGTGTGGACAGAGAGAGGGGGGGACCGTGTGGACAGAGAGAGGGGGGGACCGTGTGGACAGAGAGAGGGGGGGACCGTGTGGACAGAGAGAGGGGGGGACCGTGTGGACAGAGAGAGGGGGGGACCGTGTGGACAGAGAGAGGGGGGGACCGTGTGGACAGAGAGAGGGGGGGACCGTGTGGACAGAGAGAGGGGGGGACCGTGTGGACAGAGAGAGGGGGGGACCGTGTGGACAGAGAGAGGGGGGGACCGTGTGGACAGAGAGAGGGGGGGACCGTGTGGACAGAGAGAGGGGGGGACCGTGTGGACAGAGAGAGGGGGGGACCGTGTGGACAGAGAGAGGGGGGGACCGTGTGGACAGAGAGAGGGGGGGACCGTGTGGACAGAGAGAGGGGGGGACCGTGTGGACAGAGAGAGGGGGGGACCGTGTGGACAGAGAGAGGGGGGGACCGTGTGGACAGAGAGAGGGGGGGACCGTGTGGACAGAGAGAGGGGGGGACCGTGTGGACAGAGAGAGGGGGGGACCGTGTGGACAGAGAGAGGGGGGGACCGTGTGGACAGAGAGAGGGGGGGACCGTGTGGACAGAGAGAGGGGGGGACCGTGTGGACAGAGAGAGGGGGGGACCGTGTGGACAGAGAGAGGGGGGGACCGTGTGGACAGAGAGAGGGGGGGACCGTGTGGACAGAGAGAGGGGGGGACCGTGTGGACAGAGAGAGGGGGGGACCGTGTGGACAGAGAGAGGGGGGGACCGTGTGGACAGAGAGAGGGGGGGACCGTGTGGACAGAGAGAGGGGGGGACCGTGTGGACAGAGAGAGGGGGGGACCGTGTGGACAGAGAGAGGGGGGGACCGTGTGGACAGAGAGAGGGGGGGACCGTGTGGACAGAGAGAGGGGGGGACCGTGTGGACAGAGAGAGGGGGGGACCGTGTGGACAGAGAGAGGGGGGGACCGTGTGGACAGAGAGAGGGGGGGACCGTGTGGACAGAGAGAGGGGGGGACCGTGTGGACAGAGAGAGGGGGGGACCGTGTGGACAGAGAGAGGGGGGGACCGTGTGGACAGAGAGAGGGGGGGACCGTGTGGACAGAGAGAGGGGGGGACCGTGTGGACAGAGAGAGGGGGGGACCGTGTGGACAGAGAGAGGGGGGGACCGTGTGGACAGAGAGAGGGGGGGACCGTGTGGACAGAGAGAGGGGGGGACCGTGTGGACAGAGAGAGGGGGGGACCGTGTGGACAGAGAGAGGGGGGGACCGTGTGGACAGAGAGAGGGGGGGACCGTGTGGACAGAGAGAGGGGGGGACCGTGTGGACAGAGAGAGGGGGGGACCGTGTGGACAGAGAGAGGGGGGGACCGTGTGGACAGAGAGAGGGGGGGACCGTGTGGACAGAGAGAGGGGGGGACCGTGTGGACAGAGAGAGGGGGGGACCGTGTGGACAGAGAGAGGGGGGGACCGTGTGGACAGAGAGAGGGGGGGACCGTGTGGACAGAGAGAGGGGGGGACCGTGTGGACAGAGAGAGGGGGGGACCGTGTGGACAGAGAGAGGGGGGGACCGTGTGGACAGAGAGAGGGGGGGACCGTGTGGACAGAGAGAGGGGGGGACCGTGTGGACAGAGAGAGGGGGGGACCGTGTGGACAGAGAGAGGGGGGGACCGTGTGGACAGAGAGAGGGGGGGACCGTGTGGACAGAGAGAGGGGGGGACCGTGTGGACAGAGAGAGGGGGGGACCGTGTGGACAGAGAGAGGGGGGGACCGTGTGGACAGAGAGAGGGGGGGACCGTGTGGACAGAGAGAGGGGGGGACAGTGTGGACAGAGAGAGGGGGGGACAGTGTGGACAGAGAGAGGGGGGGACAGTGTGGACAGAGAGAGGGGGGGACAGTGTGGACAGAGAGAGGGGGGGACAGTGTGGACAGAGAGAGGGGGACAGTGTGGACAGAGAGAGGGGGGACAGTGTGGACAGAGAGAGGGGGGACAGTGTGGACAGAGAGAGGGGGGACAGTGTGGACAGAGAGAGGGGGGCACAGTGTGGACAGAGAGAGGGGGGACAGTGTGGACAGAGAGAGAGGGGACAGTCGGTATCGTGTTTGGAAGGCAGAGGAAACAAAAGCTAGAAAATAGACAATAGGGGAGTTTGGCAGCGCTAAATGCCAGTGCCAGTGTGTTTCAATGAGATCACCTCTCATTCGTCTAAACTCCAGAGAGTATAGGCCCATTCTACACAAACTCTCATCAGAAGACAGCCCTCTCATCACAGGAATCAATCTAGAAATACTTCAATGCCAATGCAAGGAGTCTAGGGATTAAGGCAGATAAGCTGAGGGCACAGACAGACATGTGGGGGTATGATATTGTAACTATTAGTGAAACACGGCTAAAAGTACTGCAGGAATGGCAGCTCAACATTCCTGGTTACAGGGTTTTAAGACGAGATAGAGACGGGGATAAAAAACGGCGGGCGCATCGCAGTGTTGATTAAAGAAACAATTCCAGCTGTGGAGAGGGATGTTATGTTCGAAGGATCAACAAATGAGGTTACATGGGAGAAATGAAGAACAAAAAAGGGGCGATCACACTGCTGGGGATGGACTATAGACCCCCAAACAGTCAGAGGGTGCCAGAAGAGCAAATATGTCGGCACATTTCTGCTACGTGGAAAAATAATAGGTGCGGGAATTTAACTACCCAAATGTTAACTGGGATAGAATTAGTATGAAAGATATAGAAGGAGCAGAATTCTTAAATGCATTCAGGAGAACTTTTTTAGCCATTACGTAGCAAGCCCAACAAGAGATGGGGTGATTCTGGACTTAGGTTTAATGAATGAAGCTTGGGCAGGTGGAAGGGGTATCAGTGGGAGAGCATTTTGGTGCTGGTGATCATAATTCAGTTAGATTTAGGGTAGTTATGGAAAAGGACAAAGATGGACCAGGAATAAAAGTTCTCAATTGGGGTAAAGCTAATTTTACTAAGCAGAGATGTGATTTAACCAAAGTGGACTGGAAACAGCTACTTGAAGGTAAATTAGTGTCGGAGCAGTGGGAGACATTCAAGGAGGAGATAGCGAGGGTTCAGAGCAAGTATGTTCCCTTAAGATAAAGGGTGGGACTAATAAATCTAGAGCCCCTTAGATGTCAATATTAGAATATCAGAGATAGGAGCAGGAGTAGATCATACGGCCCCTCGAGCCTGCTCCACCATTCAATAACATCATCGCCTTCAACTCCACTTTCCCACCTGATCTCCATAATCCCTTGATTTCCCGAGAGTCCAAAAATCTATCTATCTCAGCCTTGAATAGACTGAGCATCCACAGCCCTCTGGGGCAGAGAATTCCAAAGATTCACAACCCTCTGAGTGAAGAAATTTCTTATCTCTGTCTTAAATGACCTCCCCCTTATCTTGAGCTCCCGAGTTCTAGTCACTCCAGCCCGGGGGAATCGAGCTCTCAGCATCTATCCTGTCAATACCCTTCAGAATCTTGTATGTTTCAATGAGATCACCTCTCATTCTTCCAAACTCCAGAGAGTATCGGTCCATTCTACACAATCTCTCATCGTAAGACAGCTCTCTCATCCCAGGAATCAATCTTGTGAACCTCCATTGCACCATCTCCAAGGCAAGTATATCTTTCCTTTGATAAGGAGACTGAAACTGCCCAGTACTCCAGGTGTGGTCTCACCAAGGCCCTGTACAATTGTAGCAATAGATCCTTACTCTTATACTCCACCCCCTTACTGCTTGCTGTACCTGCATGTTCACTTTCTGTGTTTCTTGCACAAGGACACCCAAATCTCTCTCGACACCAACATTTAAAGTTTCTCACCATTTAAAAGATATTCTGTTTTTCTATTCTTCCTACCAAAGTGAATAACCTCACATTTCCTGACATTATACTCAATCTGCCACCTTACTGCCCATTCACATCGTCTATCTATATATCTTTGCACTCTTGTGTTCTGCTCACAGCTTACTGTCTCACCGAGCTTTGTATCGTCAGCAAATATTACACTGGGTCCCTTTAGGTCATTAATATAGATTGTAAATAGCTGAGGCCCCAGCACTGATCCTTGCTGCACCCCACTAGTTGCAGCCTACCGGAAGCCCTGCCCCTCACACACTCCAATTGGTTGGAGGACCAACCGCCCATTTGGTCTTCCAGCCCCGCATCGCTCTTCCTATTGGTGGGGAGCTTCCGTCAATCACCCGGGCAGTGTGAGCTGAGCATGTGCAGGCGGCGGTGGCAGACGCTGACGCAGGAGGTCAGCGAGATCCAGGGAGCGGGTTAAAGAAACGCTGGGGACAACAACACCGAGTGCAGCCCCGGGCCCAGATATAAACCGGGGAACATTCTCCCCACACCGGGGGGGGGGATATAAACCGGGGAACATTCTCTCCACACCGGGGGGGCGGGGGATTTAAACCGGGGAACATTCTCCACTCACCGGGGGGGACCCGGATGTAAACCGGGGAACATTCTCCCCACACCGGGAGTGGGGAATATAAACCGGGGAACATTCTCCCCACACCGGGAGTGGGGGGATATAAACCGGGGAACATTCTCCCCACACCGGGAGTGGGGGTGATATAAACCGGGGAACATTCTCCCCACTCCAGGAGTGGGGGTGATATAAACCGGGGAACATTCTCCCCACACCGGGGGGGGGGATATCAACCGGGGAACATTCTCCCCCTGCCTGCCGGGTCCTGGGTCCACTCCAGCCCGAAGGAGCGGTCAGTGCATGCGCTGTGTCTGTGTCTGCATCAAACTCTCGGAGCGTCTGTAAATCAACGAGAAATAGTAATGGACCAGGGAGCATCTGCAAATGAAGGAGCAATGGTGACTGAGCAGGGAGCATCTGTAAAGAATTCTAGATTCACAGAATATTCCAGCACAGAAGGGGGCCATTCGGCCCATCGAGTCTGCGCCGATACTTTCGGGGAGCAATCCGGTTATTCCGCTTCCCCAGCTCTTTCCCCAAATCCCTGCAATATCATTCTGCTTCAAGTGTTTGTCCAATTCACTTTTGAAGGCTACTATTGACTCTGTCTCCACCGCTCCATTAGGAATTGCATTCCAAACCCTAACCACTCCTTGTGTGAAAATGGTTTTCCTCATGTGACCTCTGTTTTTGCCAATCGCCTCAAATCTGTGCATTCTGGTTATCAGCCGTTAGAAACAGTTGCTCTATTTATTCTATCGCATCTTCATGATTTTTAACACCTCGATCAAATCTCGTCTTAACCTTCTCTGCTCCAAGGAGAACAATCCCAGCTTCTCCAGTCTCCACATAAATGAAGTTCCTCATCCCTCGCACCATTCCAGTAAATCTCTTCTGTCCCCTCTCCAAAGCCTTTGTGTCCTTCCTGAAGTGTGCCCAGAATTGGACCCAATCCTCCAGCTGGGGTCGAGCTAGTGTTTTATATAGATTTAGCATAACTTCCCGGCTTTAGTACTCTGTGCCTCAATTTATCAAGCCCAGGATCCTTTAAGCTTTATTAACAGCTTTGTTAACCTGTCCTGCGATCTTCAAAGATTTATTAAAATCTTTAAATATTTCAAAAAATGTAGAAGAAATGGTGAGTGATCAGGGAGCGTCTGTAAAGGAAGGAGAAATGGAGAGTGGTGAGGGAGCGTCTGTAAAGGAAGGAGAAATGGAGAGTGGTCAAGGAGCGTCTGCAAAGGAAGGAGAAATGATGACTGGGCACGAAGCCTCAATTTTAAAATTCTCATCCTTGTTTTCAAATCCCTCCATGGCCTCGCCCCTCCCTACCTCTGTAACTTCCTCCAGCCCTACAACCCTCCAGGATCTCTGGCCTCCTGCACATTCCTGGTTTTAATCACACCACCATTGCTGGCCATGCCTTCAGCTGCCTAGGCCCTAAGCTCCAAAATTCCCTCCCTCCTCCTTTAACACCCTAAGAACGTAAGAAATAGGAGCAGGAGTAGGACATTTGGCCCCTCGAGCCTGCTCCGCCATTCCATAAGATTATGGCTGATCTGATCATGGACTCAGCTCCACTTCCCTGCCTGCTCCCCATAACCCTTTACTCCCTTATCGTTCAAAAATCTGTCTTTCTCCACCTTAAATATATTCAATGACCCAGCCTCCACAGCTCTCTGGGGCAGAGAATTTCACAGATTTACAACCCTCTAAAAGAAGAAATTTCTCTTCATCTCAGTGCTAAATGGAAGGCCCCTTATGCTAAGACGATGTCCTTTAGTTTTAGTTTCGCCTATGAGTGCAAATATCCTCTCTGCATCCACCTTATCGAGCCCCCTCATTATCTTGTATGTTTCAATAAGATCACCTCTTATTCTTCTGAACTCCAATGAGTATAGGCCCAACCTATTCAACCTATCTTCATAAGACAACCCCCTCATATCCGGAATCAACCTAGTGAACCTTCTCTGACAGCCTCCAATGCAAGTATATCCCTCCTTAAATAAGCAGACTAAAATTGTACACAGTACTCCAGGTTTGGCCTCACCAATTCCTGTACAGTTGTAGCAGGACTTCTCTGCTTTTATACTCTATCCCCCTTGCAATAAAGGTCAACATTCCATTTGCCTTCCTGATTACATGCTGAACCTACATGCTAACTTTTTGTGTTCCATGCACAAGGACCCCCAGGTCTCTCTGTACTGCAGCACTTTGCAATTTTTCTTCATTTAAATTATAATTTGCTTTTCTATTATTTCTGCCAAAGTGGATATTCTCACAGTTTCCCACATTATACTCCATCTGCCAAATTTTTGCCCACTCATTGAGTCTTTGCAGATTTTTTGTGTCCTCCTCACAATTTGCTTTCCCACCCACCTTTGTATCATCAGCAAACTTGGCTACATTATACTCTGTCCCTTCATCCAAGTCATTAATATGGATTGTAAATAGTTGAGGACCCAGCACCGATCCCTGCGGCACCCCACTAGTCACTGTTTGTCAACTGGAAAATGACCCATTTATCCCGATTCTGTGTTTTCTGTTAGTTAGTCAATCCTCTATCCATGCTAATATATTGCCCCTAACCCAGTGAGCTTTTATCTTGTGCAGTAACCTCTTATGTGGCACCTTATCGAATGCCTTCTGGAAATCCAAATACACCACATTCACTGGTTCCCCCTTATCCATCCTGCTCATTACATCCTCAAAGAACTCCAGCAAATTTGTCAAACCTGATTTCCCTTTCATAAAACCATGCTGACTCTGCTTGATTGAATCATGCTTTTCCAAATGTCCCATTACTGCTTCCTTAATAATGGACTCCAACATTTTCCCAACGACAGATGTTAGGGTAACTGGTCTATAGTTTCCTGCTTTTTGTCTGCCTCCTTTTTTAAATAGGGGCGTTACATTTGTGGTTTTCCAATCTGTTGGGACCGTACCAGAATCCAGGGAATTTTGGTGGATTACATCCAATGCATCCATTATCTCTGCAGCCATTTCTCTTAAGACCCTGGGATGTAAGGCATCAGGTCCAGGGGACTTGTCCGCCTTTAGTCCCATTATTTTACCTAGTACCACTTCATTAGTGATAGTGATTGTATTAAGTTCCTCCCTACCTGTTGCCCCTTGATTATCCACTATTGGGATGTTTTTAGTGTCTTCTACCGTGATGACCGATACAAAATATTTGTTCAACGTCTCTGCCATTTCCCTGTTCTCCATTATTAATTCCCCAGTCTCATCCTCCAGGGGACCAACATTTACTTGAGCCACTCTTTTCCTTTTTAACCCTCTATAAAATGTGCCTCTTTGACTCTCGGTGTCCAATTCTATCTGATAATGTTCCTGTGAAGCACCAGGGGCCATTTTACAGAGTTATTTCAAGGCTGAGATAGATACATTTTTGGTGTTTGGGGAATCGAGGGATATGGAGATCGGGCGGGAAAGTGGAGTTGATGTTGATGATCAGCCATGATGTTATTGAATGGTGGAGCGGGCTCGAGGGGCCGTATGGCTTATTCCTGCTCATAACTCTTATGTTCTTAAAGGCCCTATATAAATGAAAGTTGTTGTTGTCTATAAAGGAAGGAGAAATGGTGATGGGTCATGGAGAGTATTTGATCAGGACTGGGATATATGGCAGATGGACAGCTTATAGGGAGCGATAGAGTGAGGGAAAGAAGAGAGAGAGAGAGACCATGTACACAAGAAATGAACTGTAAAGTTGGGTGGGGAAGAGGAGTTGGGGAAGTGACAGCAGACAAAAGGAGGCACAATGGGAGAAGGTAGAGTAATAAAAGACATATAGAAAATAAAAAGACTTGCATTTATTTCGCACCTTTCACCACCACCAGATGCCCCAAAGCGCTTTACAGTCAATTAAGTTATTTTTGAAGTGTAGTCACTATCGTAATGTAGGAAACGCAGCAACCAATTTACAATGTGATCATGACCAGATAATCTGCTTCACTGATGTTAAGCGAAAATATTGGCCAGGACATCGGGGGTAACTCCCCTGTTCTGCTTGAAATAGTGCAATGGGACCTTTTACGTCCACCTGAAGGAGCAGACAGGGCCTCGGTTTGACATCTTATCCAATAGACAGCACCCCCGACAGTACAGCAGTCCCTCAGCACTGCACTGGAGCATCAGCCGAGAGTTTTGTGTTCATGTCTCTGGAGTGCGACATCAACCCACAACCTTGTGACCCAGAGGCAAGTGTGTTACCCACTGAGTCACAGCTGACACAAATACTGACATAGTTAGAGCAGGTTAGCTCAGTTTGAGATGTTAGATGATGCACTTAGATATTTTGTCTATTCCTCAAAAGCAGTAACATTTTGGAACGTTCAGGTCAAGGTTCACAGATTAACAATAAGAAATAGGAGCAGGAGTAGGCCATTTGATCCCTCGAGCCTGCTCTGCCATTCAATAAAATCATGGCTGATCTGACCTTGACCTCAACTCCACTTTCCTGCCTGCTCCCCATAACTCTTGACTCCCTTATAATTCAAAAATCTGTCTATCTCCGCTTTAAATATATTGACTGACTCAGCCTCTACAGCTCTCTGGGGTAGAGAATTCCAAAGATTCACCACCCTCAGAGAAGAAATTCCTCCGCATCTCCGTTTTAAATGGGCGACCCCTTATTCTGAAACTATGCACCCTCGTTCTAGATTCCCCCACGAGGGGAAACATCCTCTCTGCATCTACCCTGTCAAGCCCCCTCAGAATCTTACACGTTTCAATAAGATCACCTCTCATTCTTCGAAACTCCAATGAGTACAGGCCCAACCTGCTCAAGCTTACTTCATAAGACAACCCCTTCATCTCAGGAATCAACCTCGTGAACCTTCTCTGAACTGCCTCCAATGCAAGTATAGCCCTCCTTAAATAAGGAGACCAAAATTGTACGCAGTACTCCAGATGTGGTCCCACGAACACCCTGTACAGTTGTAGCAAGACTTCTCTACTTTTATACTCCATTCCCCTTCAATAAAGGCCAACATTGCATTTGCCTTCCTGATTACTTGCTGTACCTGCATGCTAACTTTTTGTGTTTCATGCACAAGGACCTCCAGATCTCTCTGTACCGCAGCATTTTGTAGTCTCCATTTAAATAATAATTTGCTTTTTTATTCTTCCTACCAAAGTGCATAACCTCACATTTTCCCTCATTATATTCCATCTGCCAAATTTTTACCCACTCACTGAGTCTGTCTATAACCCTTTGCAGATACTTTGTGTCCTCCTCACAACTTGCTTTCCCACCTATCTTTGTATCAGCAGCATATTTGGCCGCAGTGCACTCCGTCCTTTCATCCAAGTCATTAATATAGATTGTAAATAGTTGCGGCCCCAGCACTGATCCCTGTGGCACCCCACTAGTTACAGTTTGCCAACCTGAAAATGACCCATTTATCCCGACTCTCTGTTTTCTGTTAGTTAGCCAATCCTACATCTATGCTAATATATTACCCCCAACCCTGTGAGCTCTTATATTGTGCAGTAACCTTTTATCTGGCACCTTATCGAATGCCTTGTGGAAATCCAAATATACAACTGCTACTGGTTCCTCTTCATCCACCCTGCTCGTTACATCCTCAACGAACTCGAGCAAGTTTGTCAAACGTGATTTCCCTTTCATAAAACCATGCCGTCTCTGCTTGACTATTATGATTTTCTTAATGTCCTGCAACTATTTCTTTAATATTGGCCTCCAGAATTTTCCCAATGATAGATGTTAGGCTAACTGCTCTATAGTTTCCTGCTTTCTCTCTCCCTCCCTCCCTTGTTGAATAGGGGTGTTGCATTTGAGGTTTTCCAATCCACTGGGACCTTGCCAGAATCCAGGGAATTTTGGTAGATTACAACCAATCCATCCACTTTCTCTGCAGCCACTTCTTTTAAGACCCTAGGATGCAGGCCATCAGGTCCAGGGGACATCCACCTTTAGTCCCAATAGTTTGTCTAGTACTTTTTCTCTCGTGATAGTGATTGTTTTAAGTTCCTCACTCCCTGTGACCCCTTGATTATCTATTATTATTGGGATGCTTTTAGTGTCTTCCACCGTGAAGACCATACAAAATATTTGTTTAAAGTCTCTCCATTTCCCTGTTTCCCATTATTAATTCCCGTCTCATCCGCTAAGGGACCAACGTTTATTTTAGCTATCTCTTCCTTTTTATATATCTGTAGAAGCTCTGACTGTATTTATATTTCTTGCCAGTTTACTCTGTCTATCTTCTCCCTCTTTATTATTTTTATGAAGTCAATACTTAAAACCACACAGCAGAAGGAAAGAATGTTCCATAGAAACTAGAATTGTCTCTTCTGAATTTCGATCCTGTACTTAGTGATGACTTTTGTAAACTCCTTTTGCAGGATGTTAGAAGGGGAGGATTTGAAGGAGGGAAACTCAAACTAAACATCACGTCAAGATCTGATAGAGTCACTCGATTCATCAGGACTTGAATATCATCGGCCTTTGAATGTGGAAGGAGAAATGTTTGTTTATTCTGTCTATGGGGAAAGATTACAAACATCAGTGTGACTGAAAAAGCAGAGACACACACACCCGAGTGAGAGTGTTTCAGTGCACTGATTGTGGAAAGAGCTTTAACCAGTTACACAGCCTGAAAAACCCTCGAACCATTCACAGTGGGGAGAAACTGTAAACGTGTTGTGTGTGGAGGAGGCTTCAACTGATCATCCAACCTGGAGAGACGGAAGCACACCCGCACCACGGAGAAACCGTGGAAATGTGGGGACTGTGGGAAGGGATTTAGCTACCCATCTACGCTGCAAATTCATCAACACATTCACAGTGGGGAGAGGCCGTTCACCTGCCCCGTGTGTGGGAAGCGATTCACTCAGTCATCCAGCCTGGTGAAACACCAGCTTGTTCACACTGGGGAGAGGCCGTTCACCTGCTCTGAATGTGGGAAAGGATTCACTCAGTCATCCGACCTGGTGGCACATCAGCGAGTTCACACTGGGGAGAGGCCGTTCACCTGCCCCGTGTGTGGGAAGCGATTCATTCAGTCATCCTACCTGCTGAAACACCAGCGAGTTCACACCGGGGAGAAGCCATTCACCTGCTCAAAGTGTGGGAAGGGATTCACTTGGTCATCCACCCTGCAGAAACACCACCGAGTTCACACCGGGGAGAGGCCATTCATCTGCTCAGAGTGTGGGAAGCAATTCACTCAGTCATCCAGCCTGGTGAAACACCAGCTTGTTCACACTGGAGAGAGGCCATTCACCTGCTCTGAATGTGGGAAAGGATTCACGCAGTCATCCGACCTGCTGGCACACCAGCGAGTTCACACTGGGGAGAGGCCGTTCGCCTGCTCTGAGTGTGGGAAGCGATTCACTCAGTCATCCAGCCTGCTGACACACCAGCGGGTTCACACTGGGGAGAGGCTGTACACCTGTTCAGAGTGTGGGAAGGGATTCACGTGGCCATCCCACCTGCTGACACACCAGCGAGTTCACACTGGGGAGAGGCCGTTTACCTGCTCGGAGTGTGGGAAGGGATTCATTGTGTCATCCCGCCTGCTAACGCACCAGCGAGTTCACACTGGGGAGATGCCGTTCACCTGCTCTGAGTGTGGGAAGGGATTCACTGTGTCATCCAGCCTGTTGAGACACCAGCGAGTTCACACTGGGGAGAGGCCGTTCTCCTGCTCTGATTGTGGGAAGGGATTCACTCGGTCATCCCACCTGCTGAGACACCAGCAAGTTCACAAGTGACTGCAGTGGTTCGATTCTGCTATCATTGCTGCTGTTAATCACATCCCGACTGAATCGTGTCCATTCCGACAGTTGAAGTTTGTTTCTGATGATAATAGCCCCTATAACTGGGCTGGAATATAATATTTTGATGTTTCAATAACAGAGTGTGTCGACATTTAATGTTCCAAGATAAGAGGAGACTAATTGATGTCCTGTTACTGACTGCACCATTTTGGGGCCTTTTCTCCTTTCTAACTCTGAATTATTTCAGTTCTCATACCTTTGGTTACTCTCGTGGACTAGTTCAAGTTCCCCATATCTTCCAGAGTGCCTCTCCTCCCCTTGGTATTGAGGGAAGGTGTCGGTAACATGCCCGGGATCACTAAACACAAAACCCAGTCTGTGAATCACTTTCAGATACTGGACTTAGTGTGTGCCCCACAGCATCTCTCTCACCTTCGATGTGTGAATGGAGCATCACGCCTGCAAACCTGGGTTCAATTTAAATTAGAATCCATTCAGGAAATGTATTTAAGAAAATACAGGTCACATCAAATAATTGGCAACGGTTTAGAGTCAACAAGATGAACAAGTAAATACATCCTGGCCCAATATTCCAGCTCTACATTCACAGGAGAAAGTCTGTTATCAAACTCCTCGAGTAGACAGAATAAAGAACAATGCTAACTCTAAGAATATCTAGCATCTGTTGTAAATATCTTTCAAATCCCAACTGATGCAATCTGGCGTTTTCCTTTCAGTTGAAGTGAATGGAAGATGAGAGGGGTGTTGGCATCGGGAACTCGGTTAATTCAGCTTCATGTTTAGTTCATTCCATATCGGGGAAAATGTGGTTGTTATCATTAGAGAGAGATTTCACTGAACAACAGTTGGTGTTTGCAACCAACTGGCCGTGGATATTTTCATCATAGAATGTTTAGATTAGAAATATTATGTTAGAATAAGAAAAGTTCAGAGACTTGTGGTTTGTGCTTGCCACAGGAAGACCAGTGTTTTACGTGCTTCAAACATTGTTGATGTATGGGAAGAAAATGCAGACTTGTGTCTCTGGACTATGCCGTAGCCAAAGACTACCATATCAGACAATGCCAGTTCCAGTTGGATAAGATGTTGATGGCATTGCAAAAGATCCAGCAGTTAAAACAAAATTATCTCCAGTTATCTGCAGACATCGAATGTCGCAGCATACTGACAAAGTTGGACTTAAGAATTTAAAGTATTGAGTTAAATTATTGGGATCGATTGTTATCGAATGGAAAAGTAGTGAAGTTATGCTAAACTTGTATCGAACCTCGGTTAGACTTTGTGTGTGCAATTCTGGTCACCATATTATAAAAAGGATATGGAGGCACTGGAGAGGGTGCACAGATGATTTACAAGGATGATACCAGAAAGGCGAGCGTATACCTATCGGGAAAGGATGGACAGGCCAGGTACTTTTCTCTTGAAAAAAGAAGGCTAAGGGGTGACATAATGTCTCTAAAATGATGAAAGGTTTTGATAGAGTAGATACAGTGTTTCCACTTGTGGGGACCAGCATAATTAGAGGCCATCAACATAAGATAGTCACCAAGAAATCAAATAGGGAATTCAGAAGAAACCTCTACCCAGAGAGTGGTGAGAATGTGGAACTCGCTGCCACAGGGAGTGGTTGAAGCGAATAGTATCGATGCATTTAAGGGGAGGCTAGACAATTATATGAGGGAGAAGGGAATCGAGGGTTATGTGGATATAGTTAGATGAGGAAAGAAGGGAGGAGGCTCGAGTGGAGCATAAACGCTGGTTGGGCCGAATGGCCTGTTTCTGTGTCGTATATCCGATGTAATCCTATTGTCCAAGTCACACTGCTCGAAGGGGAAGATAAATGACTTGCATCCAAACGCAATTGTTACTTTTGTCTTCTTTGTAAAATGACAAAGTCTGGGCATAATTTGTTTGTGAAATTAAAACTGATTATATATATATATATATTGCTAAGCGTCGCTGGTCAAACACACGGGAAGGAAAATTTAGCTGAAAATTGAGATAATTAAGTTTTATTTTTGAAAAAATCCTGTCTCTGTGGCTCAGGAGAGTGAGAACACTTTTTAAACCATCAAGGCCGTGACACATTCTCCATAGAGAAACCGACTTTGAAATAATCAGGATAGAGTTAAACACACTGCTACCTGTCAGAGGCATTAGAATTAACAGTAGTGAGAATGCTGACCAAATTAAGATTTCCTTACAGCTGGAATGGTCGTCAGTTTCAAGGCCTCCACTAAGTAATGAACAAAGAAAGCTTGTCAAGAGGCTAAAAACAAAAAAAGTCAGCCTGTCTGTGTCTGGACAAGGTGGCCATGGCTGTGTGCAGATTAGCTACAAGCTGAAGGTGGGAGATAAGGAGGCCAGACCTCACAGGCTCCATAACAAAACATGGATCCAAGTGAGAGGCCATCTCCAATAGGAAGCAGAGCACCTCAAAAGGGTTAGTTTTGGAATCCGTGATAAACCGAGGTATAGACCCTCAAAAGCATAATTTTGGTGGAAATAGAGAAAGAACCGTAAAGCCTGCTCCTTGGGAAGATTGGGAGACCAGGAAGACTCCCCTGAACCAGGTGGGTTGGGACACACTCTGACCCCAAACACTAAATTAATAGTGTTCACTTAAAGAGTTAGTATCACACCAGGACAATAAGTAATTCAAGAACATTATAAAGTACTTCAATACAAACTTAAAAGGTAATGACAGGTTATTTTAAGTAAGAAATGTCGTATGTTGATCAGTAATGTTAACTATTGGTTTGCCAAGTACAAACGCTGATAGTGATCATCATATGTGGAACTTAAATAAAATGACATCCCACCTCACAAAAAGAACTCGACCTGTCCCATCCAGTAAAAGAACCCACATTTTAATGGACGAGAAGTAACTGAATCAGGAAATGTATTATATAACAATGTGTGTTTTTAAATTGTTAATTGAAATCAAAAGTTTTAAACATGAGCTTGAATCTATCAAGTAGATTATGTGAAAGGAGATATTCACAATTAATAGACAAAATGGGAAGAGAATTAGTCAAGAATGTGTTAGTAAAGAATAGAAAACAGGAACCAAGGGATGAAGAAGATGGGGAACACGAGAATCAGTTTAAATCACAAGGAAAGTGAGAGCTGACAGGATAGGAGCCACAGCAAGGTTAGCAGGAGTAAACAGAATAGATATAGAAAGTGAATGGGAACACGATGTGTCTTACTGGTGGTATTGTGTGTAGCCTCTGTGACATTTATGATGAATGTGGTACAGAAGGGACTGGACAAGAGAGAGAGTAATCAAATCCCTTTGTTTATTCATGAAGAACAACTGAGAAAATGGTTTAGGGGAACCAAGTCATAGGCTTTGATGTGATGCAGCCAATAGGAATGGGGATTTTGTCCCCTAGGGAAGGAGAAAGAAGTGAAGATATTAGACCAGTGGGATTGGTCTAGCCTTTGCTAAGGAAAAATGGAAATGAAACGAAACCTTGGCCGGTGTATAGGGTAGAATCGTTTGCAAGGGTGGAAGACTGAGTTAGGTCCGATCCATAAACAGTATGAGGAATATCCAAGATATCCGATTGAGAGGGGAGGAACTTGGATAGCACCAGATATACAGTATTGTACTCTGAAAGGGACAACATGGGTTTGTAGATGTTCCAGCTTGTGGGTTCACCCTCAACAAAGAATCTCCAGAATGGCAGATTGAAATAAGTAAATTGGGCAAAGGCCAAACTAATACCGTGTATAAAGGAAAAGGACACTATTGTGTGACTACTACTGTCACGTATATGACTGTGGGTTCAACCCTATGCCCCATACTAGAACATCACTTTAGCTTGATTCCACCGAGGAACACATGTATTGGTGCTAAACGTTGGTTCTGGTACATCATCATAACGCAACTTATCTGCAGACAAGACTGCCTCTGGAGGATGAAGCCATTCGTGCTATTCCACATATAGGACACGATATTCTCCCTGTTTCTGGCTTTAAAGGTCATAATTCAGCGAATTAGGTCATCCCAGAAACACACAGTGCAAATCATATAGAGGAAGAGAGAGACAAAACGGGCAATCCCAATACTTGCGAATCAGGAATGGTGGAAAGTAGTATCTAGTTAGATTGTTCCAGCTGGGATTGGTGATGGCACGGATAATAGCTTCAGGGATTCTGGTCATTGCATTATGCTGTAAGGACGTCAATAAGGGACATTGAAAATATAAGGAAAGGGAAGGACGCTGAGAGGAAACTAGGATTAGTAAAGACAAAGAAAGATATAAAACACTTTGTCAACAGGTAATGTAACCCATAAAAAAACCTGTGGGACAGGTTGACACGTGGACCCTGGTTAATTCAGCTTCTGAAAGGGGTTTATGTTTCATTCATTCGATAGAGGGAAAAATGTGGTTCGTATTAGGCAGAGAGAGACAGATTTCACTTAGCAACAGCTGGTGTTTGCGACCAACCAGGCTTCGATATTCATAATAGAATGGATTAGAAATATTGTTAGGATAAGAAAGTCCAGAGCTCGTGGTTTATGATCACCGTGGCCAGGCCGCAATGCTTCTAAATTGTGTTGCTGATGTAAACTTGTGTCTCTGGACTATGCAGTAGCCAGAGACTACAATATTAGGCAAAGCCGGCTCCAGTTTGATAAGAAAACAGTCCATAAATGTAAGCTTTTTCCTTTGTTCATTAGCGTGGAGATACCCGTGCCTGGTTACACGTGTTCCATCTGTGACTATACTCCACTTGTAAATTGATTATAAACAGAAGACTGAATTCGTTACTACTCAAGTGAACAAACAGAAGTTTGTTTTAAATCAACACTTGGTTCTTTTTTTTTAAGTTTGGAACTTCAAAACTTCCTTAGGAATTAAAAATCCATTAAAACAGCAGAAATCATTTGTAAAGCTATCATTATTAACCTTGAATAAAACATAGCTTAGTTAATTTCAATAACTCCAATTTAATTCGGAGCTATATTTTATTAACTAAACACAATCCAGAACAGATAAAATAAAACAAAATAGCACATGCTTACAGAACACAGTAAATTACATCATTGTTACCTTCAGGTGCTTTTAAGGAAAGATAAACTTGCTATGGAGGGAGTGCAATGAAGATTCACCAGACTGATTCCTGGGATGGGGGGATTGTCCTATGAGAGATTGAGTATACTAGGCCTATATTCTCTAGCGTTTAGAAGAATGAGAGGTGAGAGGCGACACCCACATCCCATGAACAAATTTTTAAAAAGAGATGTGAGATGTTTAAATTTGATCAAGGACACCAGCCAAATTAATAGAGACACTCCCTGTCCTTCAGGACCTGTGTCCAGGGGAGAAGCTGATGGGTTTATCTGATCATCTTTGGGTTAAATGTTGTGCTCTTTGAGCTGAGCAGCTCATGCCAGCATCAAACACTCTCCAGTCGGGCACAGCACGAGTTAGATACAGAGTGAATCCGACACAGATACTGAGGGACAGGGAGTGTCCGGGACACTGACATTTCTCACTCAATAAGGTATAAATTGATCCTGTACCTCTCCCCATTAATCCTGGGCTCCACACGGGTCGCACCCTGCTCCTGTTTCCCTTCCTGTAACAGCACTGAGCTCAACCCAGCCCATAATGGTTGCTAGACACTGCAGTGATATCATAAAGCAGAGCCATTCAGCCCAGCTGGTCCTCTTCTTGTCCCTTTAAAGGTGGAGAGCTGGGACATCCTGTCTCCCCCTGTTCATATTGAGAATCCCCGGGGAAGGCCCAGAGTGTGGAACACAACCAAGGGGGAAAGAGGAGGAGCGAAGGGGAGATAAATCAAGGAATGGGGACTGAGGGCCACCAAGCTTCAGTTTTAGAGCCTGAAGACTTCAGGAGGGATCAGTGAGTTCTGTAGTTTCAGGATCCAGGGAGAGAACAAGGAGCAGATGGGGAGACTGGTGTGGATTCCAGCACAGTGAGGATGTAGGGGGAGGGAGATTGTGGCGGACCGTGTATTAGGGGTGTAGGAGAGACAAGAGAGGAAAGGTCAGAGGAGCAAATACTGCAGCAGTGTCCATCAATAGTGAGAGAGAGAAGGTGGGGGTCAGAGTGGGCCCTGGACAGGCCGGGAAACTCTTTGTTTGCTGTGACCAGCTTTCCTTCTGTCACAAATAGCCTCCTGTAGCCCAGTGACACAAACAGCCCATTAAACGCCACCAATGTCCTTTGGTCTGGTGAGGTCTCCCTTTGTGAAACATCGGCTGTTGTTAAAGCTTTTCATTCTGACTTGCTTACAGTGAGACAATATCCACTGTCCCTTTTATTCCATGGGCTTCATCTTTGCTGGTATTGGTAACACACCCGGAATCACTAAACACAAAACCCAGTCTGTGTATCACTTTCAGCTACTGGACTTAGTGTGTGCCCCACAGAATCTCTCTCACCTTCAATGTGTGAATAGAGCATCACGCCTGCAAAGCTGGTTTAAGTTTATATCCAGGCAGCAAATCTATTTAAGAAAAGCCTGTCGGCCGATGAGACACTGTTCAGGTGCCAGTGTGCTGCTGGTTTGTCCGGCATTTTGTCTGTAATGGAAAATAACTGAACATTTTTCCCAGTGTAACCTTTGCTGTAATGAAATGTGTCTTTTAATAAGCCTCACATACTTGCTCATGTCTGCTGCAATTGTGTCGAAAGAGGATGTGTAAAGTGATGGTGTTTGTATGGAGATGTGAAACAAGGAAACGGTATGTGTGTGTGACAGTGACACAGCCTTGTGGTCACAGGCAGAACCATGCACCGATATCCTTGTGGTTATGGTTTGAGCAGGGTCAGTTCATGAATGCTCAAGCTCACAGGTGCCAGGGATTGGGAGCAGAGGCAGTAAATAAAATCTAAATGTAAATTCCGATGTAGTTTATCTTCATTTATTCCTATTTTAATAGCTTTTGCTGAATGTGGCCCATGCCAAGTGCCAGAATATTGGATCAGGCCCACCATAGAAAATGAGTTTGACACCTTGAGGTAGACAATGTCAACCGGATTCCCCCATCCACCAATCTAACAACTTCTTTACAAACTCAAGCTAGTTTGTAAGACATAACCATGTTTACCGGAATCCGTGTTCAGTATCTATAATGGCCCCTTCCCTTTCCCCATGATCGAAAACAGCATCTCTCAGGAGATCCCTTCAAGCACCTTCCCGGTGATCGAGGTCACGTTGATGGGCCTTCAGTTCCCGAGCTCTGACTTGTTCCCAATTTGGAAAATGGGAACTACATGTGCTACCTTCTAATCTCAGGGAACAACCCATGACTCTACTGAGCTGTTGGAGATATGGGCAAGGGGCTGACAGAGCACCCGTCCCATCTCCTTAAACACCGTGTGTGGATATCATCCGCACCTTACACGTCAAGGTTAACCCGCACGGCGACTTTGCTGACAGTGAAGAGAGATGAGAAAGACCAAAGTGCCATTTGCCCCTCTTAGTGTGACCCTGAAGGACTGTGTCCAGGCTGAAGTTCTCCCCCATACGATCCTCCCCCCAGATTGTCCTCACTGAGCTCCAGCCAGGTGATGCTAAACACTCAGGTGGGAAAGACAAAAATCTACAGCAATGTGTTGAAAGCAACACTAATTTATTTGTCTATATCCCAAATATTAAACTCCAGTCCACTTACATGAGTTATTAGCATCAGCAGAAACAAACCCTAACTGTCAGAATGAACATGGTTCAGTCGGGATGTGATTAACAGCAGCAATAAGAGCAGATTCCAAACCCTGCAGTCACTTGTGAACTTGCTGGTGTCTCAGTCGGTGCAATGACTGAAGATACTCAGAGCAGGTGAACGGCCTCTCCCAGGTGTGAACTCGCTGGTGTTTCAGCAGGTTGGATGACTCATTGAATCCCTTCCCACACTCAGAGCAGGTGAACGGCCTCTTCCCGGTGTGAACTCGCTGGTGTGTTTCCAGTTGCGACGGGTAGTTGAAACGTTTCCCACAGTCCCCACATTTACACAATTTCTCCCCAGTGTGACTGCACTTGTGTCTCTCCAGGTTGGATGATAGGCTGAAGCATTGTCCACACACACAGCACGTGTACCGTTTCTCCCCGCTGTGAACGGTGCTTTTTGCTTCCATGGTCAAAGGCCGATGATATTCCATTCCTCATGTATCGAGTGGCTCAGTCAGATCTTTATGTGATGTTTGGTTTGAGCCTCCAGTTGACAAATCGTAAAGTGAATTTCAGACAGGAAAAAGGGTGGGTGAGAGAGAATCCACAAAAACACAAAGGCAGGTTGAGAAATTGAACTTAATGAACTTGGTCATTTGTGGGGCCAGCACTAGAAATAGTAACCATGAAAGCTGCCAGTTTGTGGTAAAAACCCAACTGGTTCATTAATGTCCTTCAGAAAAGGGAACCCACCTGCATTGACAGCCCCACATGGGGAATTGTTGGTCCCACTGTGCCCAGAATTACTGGGGGTGAAACCCAGCAGCTTCTCCATCTCCACTCCAGCTCAAACTGATGCAACAAACAGACCCACACAGGAGGCCAGGTATCCAAAGCATCTTTCTAACATTTGCAGCATAGTTGAGAGGCGATCTACTCCAAATTGCCCTAGATTTGGAGATTTGAGAATCTAGATTTTGCTTTGTACCGGAATCCAGGTCACCGATTGGAGCAGGGGCAGGCCCAGGTACAGCAGGCGATGAGGCAAGCAGCAGAAGAGTGGTGAGGTCAGGGTGGAGTAGCGCTGAGAGATTGGGGCCCACAAGAGGCGAGAGATTGGGGCCAAGGAGAAGCGATAGTTCAGGGCAGAGAGATTGGGGCCAAGGAGAAGCGATAGTTCGGGGCGCAGAGATTGGGGCCAAGGAGAGGCGAGAGTTCGGGGCCCAGGAGTGGCAAGGGCCCAGGGACAGAATGGGCCAGACCACACTTCGATCTATGGGCAGTAGGAGCATATGCAGCAGAGCTTGGTCTCCAGTCGTCTTAATTAACCCTTGCCACTGGACCAAGACCTCGCTCTGTCCAGCCCATGTGGTGGTTGGTGTGCAATGGACACACGTTAAAAGAATCAACGCACAGGCATCTCCTACCCTTCAATATGTAGTTCGGGACCTGGAATATCAGGTCTCATGTTGAAACATCTGTGAACTCATCCCTTTTTGGTGTGGAAGTGGGTCATCCTCGATTCAAGGGACTGCCTAATACTATACGGTACAGGAGGCCAGGGAGTGACTTCCGCATCCAGCACCCACCCTGATACCGAGCGGCTGGGAATTGCTGGGCCTGCTGTATAAATGCAAGTAGTTGTTTTCATGGTTTGGGGGAGGGGCTGCCCCCGGGGTTTGCTGGTGCCGGGCCCGGCTCTCTGACTCGGTGTTGCCCGGGGCCTGAGAGCCACACTCAGTGTTGCCCGGCGCCGTGCTCGCTCCGCTCAGTCCCTGGGAGCCTCTCCACACAGGGAGGTGCTCTCTGGGAACCAGCCCTTCCCCCGCGTTGCCTCCCTGCTGATGGAGATAGGGCGTATTCCCCCGGGCGGAGCACTCTGGGTACAATCATTCGCCATTGTCAGGGAGTGGTACAGCACAGAAGGCCATGCGGCCCATCCTGTCTGTGCCGGATCTTTGGTGGAGCTGTTGAATGAATCTCACTGCTCTGCTCTTTACCCATAGCGCGGTATATTTTTCCCGGCAAGTATTTATCCAATTCGCTTTTAAAAGTTACTATTGAATCTGCTTCCACCACCCTTTCAGACACTGCATTCTGGATCATAACAAATCGCTGGGTAACAAATGATCCCACATCTCAGCTCTCGTCATTTTGCCAATCATCGGAAGTCTGACTCCTCTGGTTACCTACCTTAATGCCACTGGAAAGACTTTCCATATTTACTCTTTCTTCTAAATCATTCATAATTTTGCACATCTCCATCAAATCTTTTACCCTTTCCTGCTTTCTGGAGAAAACTTCACCAGGCTCTCCACATCACGGAAGTCCCACATCCCTGGCACCGTTCCTTCTGCACCTTCTCTAAAAGCTTGGCATCATTCCGAAAGTTTGGAGCCCAAACTTGAACACAATTCTCCAGCTGAGGCCTAACCAGTTTTATATAAACATTTAGCAAACTAAACATCAAATGCTGATATTTCTCTGATGGGGTTTAAAGGGCGAGGTCCATCCAGTCAGTTGGATGTGTCAATGAGACTGCGAACCTAAATAAGCACATTTGTAGTGGAGAGCCAGGGACATGCTGTGTAACTGGGTACAAACACTCCTGCACTCCCCACACATCACTTGTTTCTCATTTGGCATGAAAGTAACGTGTTAGTTGCAACAATTCATTTGATTTGATCTCAAATAGTTTAGTATAGAAATTTAATTATGTTTCTATGATATTTTTCCCCAACTCAGATTCAAGGCCTCAATTTTTCTCTTCGACTGTGTACAGTCACAGGATTCCATCTCTGCGACTGTACATTGCGATTCCAACCCTGGGACTGTATGTGGGGATTCTAACCCTAGGAGAGTATGTGGGCATTCTAACCCTGGGGGAAGAGTATATGGGGATTCTAACCCTGGCACTGTACAGAGGGATTCTAACCCTGGGAGAGTACATGGGCATTCTAACCCTGGGAGAGTACATGCGGATTCTAAACCTGGGAGTACATGGGGATTCTAACCCTGGCATTGTACATGGGGATTCTAACCCTGGCACTGCACACGGGAATTCTAACCCTGGAACTGTACACAGGGATTCTAACCATGGAACTGTATATCGTGTCCAGGCGCTCGGGCCCCCTTCGAAGACGACCAGGCCTCTACTTCCCCGCAGTACTCCAGGTGTGGTCCAGCCAGGCAGCGCCCATGGAATAGTATCAAGGGAGGTAGCTTAGTACTGACTTTCATTTTAAACTTTAAATCAACTTGGGAAACTTATAAATAACTTGGGAAAACTTTTTAAAAACTCCACAAGAAACTTTTAAAACTTCTGAAAAAATTTAACCAACGTGGACGAACATTCAAGAATTCTTTTCTTTTAAAATGTTTTTTATTGAGGAATTGAATACTGTACCCCAATCTAACTAGAAAATAGTTTGGTGTGTTTTATTAGCATCATTTTCAGTCATTTGAAACCAGGTTGCACACGACGATGCCTGGCGAGCAGGTGTGCCTCTGACCAGGTGACCTGGACATCAGCCCCCTGCCTCCTGCATCCCTCCATTTATTTATTTATTTGTCTATATCCAAATATTAAACTCCAGTCAAGTTACAGGAGTTATCAGCAGAAACAAACCCCAATTGTCAGAATGAACATGGTTCAGTCAGGATGTGATTAACAGCAGATTCCAGCCCCTGCAGTCAGTTGTGAACTCGCTGGTGTCTCAGCAGGGAGGATAACTGAGTGAATCCCTTACTACACACAGAGCAAGTGAACGGCCTCTCCACAGTGTGAACTCGCTGGTGTGTCAGCAGGTCGGATGACAGAAAGAATCCCTTCCCACACATGGAGCAGGTGAACGGCCTCTCCCCCATGTGAACTCGCTGGTGAACGACAAGGTTGGATGACCCAGTGAATCCCTTCCCACACATGGGGCAGGTAAACGGCCTCTCCCCAGCGTGACTGCGTCGATGAATTTCCAGATCTGATGGTGATCTGAATCCCTTCCCACAGTCCCCACATTTCCACGGTTTCTCCATGGTGCGGGTATTCTTGTGACTCTCCATGGTTGGACGATCATTTGAAGCCTCGCCCACGCACAGAACACGTTTACAGTTTCTCCGCGCTGTGAATGGAGCGATGTTTCTTCAGGCTGTATAACTGGTTAAAGCTCTTTCCACAGGCAGTGCCATGGAACACTCACTCGGGTGTGTGTGTGTCTCAGTGCCTTTCCAGTCACACTGATATTTGCAATATTTTCTCTCAGGCAGGACAGACAAACATTTCTCCTTCCACTTTCAAAGGCTGATGATATTCAGGTCCTGATGAATCGATTGACTCCGTCAGATCTTGACGCGATGTTTGGTTTGTGTTTCCTGTCTGAAAATCTCCCCTTCTAATACGCTGTAAAAGGAGATAACAAAACTCATCACTGTCAGTACAAGATACAAATTCAGAATAGACACATCTAGGGGCCAAGTTTCGACAGGAGTTGCTCCTATTGTTTTGGAGTATCCTATAAATCACAATTCTCCACGTTTAGTTTGTTCCTCTTTCAGTCAGTTAGTTCAGTTTCTTTTTCCAGCCACCTGCACCATTTTGGCCAGTTAAGCAAGTTTAGACAGCGAAAAGTTACTCCAAACTAACTTAGGCCTGAGTCAATGCCCACTTTTGTTCGCTCAGAAAAACCTTGTGGACACTTTAGAAATCAGGCGCCGGTAGCCAGAGATGGCGGGTGGGGGAGGGGTTGTGGAGGGAAGGGAAGTTAGAGGATTTTCCAAAGCATTAAACACTTCACTTATAAAAATAAAGAACCATCATCAATAATAAATGATCAATAACTCAATCAATAAATAAAATTTAAAAATAAATTAAAAATCAATCAATAAATAAAAAATTTTAAGTTGCTACCTCACCTACTGCAGCACCTCTCCGTTCCGGAGCACTGCGAGCCCTCCAGCAGCACACACAGCCCTGCCTGCCTCATTACATTTTCAAGGTTGAAGAGTTCGGGCGGCGCGGGCCGCCGGGGATGTGGTTGGGTGGGGCCCGCCGAAGAGATGGTCGGGTGGGGCCCGCCGAAGAGATGGTCGGGCGGCCCTATCGCGGAGCTGGTGTTTGGCCGGGCCGGCAGGGAGGCCTCGAGGTAAGAGCAGTGTCGGCAAGGCGAGGCCCGAGGTTAGGCAGCGGCGAGGCGAGGCAGGCAGACCACTCGGCCCGGGCTAGGGGCAGCGAACATCGCGTCGTTCCTTCGGCCAGGGATAGGGTCGCCCGGAGCCACGACACGCTGGGAGGGCCAGGAGCTACTGTGTACACACGCAGACTCCACTGCACACACGGGCAGCTGCTGACACTCTGTTTGGTGCATGGCTGTAGCTCCGCCCCCCGCTGCTTCTCTTGTGCTCAGTCCAAAGCAGGCCAGATCACCGTGGAGAATCCCGAGGTAAGTATAAGGCTCACTTTTCCTTCGAGAAAGTCGGCGGACCTCTCGGAGGTGCACCGTTCTATGGGTCAGTCGAAACTTGGCCCCCTAGTTTCCATGGAACATTCTTTCCTCTCTTGTTCTTCCAAAGCTGTAAATCCCTGTCCCACACATTGTCCCTCCTGCTGTGCTGAAATCCAAATCAACACACAACTCTAAACTGTTTCTCCTCCACTCCCAGTTTTCACCACCAATTCTGACTGGGTTCAGAAATACACTCGCTGGTACACTTCCTTCTCCTATAGGAGTGGATTCTGACTGGGTTCACTTGTACACTCACTGGTTCCCCTCCCATGTGTGTGGTGATTCTGGTTATTCTCAGTTCTATACTCACTGGTTCCCCTCCCTCTCCTCCCCTGAAGGTACTGACTCTGGCTGGGTTCAGTTCCACACTCACCAGTTTCTCTCCAATATGTGTCCCATGTGCCCGATCTCCATGTGTGAACCTTGACAGTGACTGTCGACAGGCTATTCCACTGTCCTCACCTGAGCCCTCACACATGCATTTTCCAGCAGGATCACTGGACCCTCCTCACAATGGCTCAGTTTCTAAACAATAAGGTGATAAGTGGTTATGGGGAGGGAACAGAAGAACATAAGAAATAGGAGCAGGAGTAGGCTATAGGGCCCCTCGAGCCTGCTCCGCCATTTAATAAGATCATGACTGATCCGATCATGGACTCAGCTCCACTTACCGGCCTGCTCCCCATAACCTCTTATCGTTTAAGAAACTGTCTATTTCTGTCTTAAATTTATTCAATGTCCCAGCTTCAACAGCTCTCTGAGGCAGCAAATTCCACAGATTTACAACCGTCTGAGAGAAGAAATTTCTCCTCATCTCTGTTTTAAATGGGCGGCCCCATATTCTAAGATCATGCCCTCTAGTTCTAGTCTCACCTATCAGTAGAAACATCCTCTCTGCATCCACCTTGTCAAAACCCCTCATAATCTTATACGTTTCGATAAGATCACCTCTCATTCTTCTGAATTCCAATGTGTAGAGGCCCAACATATTCAACCTTTCCTCATAAGTCAACCCCCTCATCACCGGAATCAACTTTGTGAACCTTCGCTGAACTGCCTCCAAAGCAAGTATATCCTTTCATAAATATGGAAACCAAAACTGCACGCAATATTCCAAGTGTGGCCTCACCAATACCCTGTACAACTGTAGCAAGACTTCCCAGCTTTTATACTCCATCCCCTTTGTAATAAAGGCCAAGATTCCATTGGCCTTCCTGATCACTTGCTGTACCTGCATACTGATCTTTTGTGTTTCATGCACAAGTCCCCCCAGGTCCTGCTGTACAGTAGCACTTGGCAATCTTTCTCCATTTTAAATAATAATTTGCTCTGTGATTTTTTTTTCTGCTAAAGTGCATGACCTCACACTTTCCAACATTATACTCCATCTGCCAAGTTTTTGCCAACTCACTTAGCCTGTCAATGTTGTTTTGCAGATTTTGTGTGTCCTCCTCACACTTTGCATTTCCTCCCATCTTTGTATCATCAGCAAACTTGGCTACACTACACTCGGTCCCTTCTTCCAAGTCGTTAATATAGATTGTAAATAGTTGGGGTCCCAGCACTGATCCCTGCAGCAACCCGCTAGTTACTGATTGCCAAACTGAGAATGAACCATTTATCCCGACTCAATATTTCCTTATAAGTCAACCCTCTCATCTCCGGAATCAACCTCCTCTCAACTGCCTCTCCTTTCCTACCCTGAAGATGCTGAATCTATCTGGGTTTAGATCTGCACTCACTGGTTCCCCTCCCTCCCCTGAAGGTACTGACTCTGGCTGGGTTCAGTTCTACACTCACTGGTTCCCCTCCCCTGAAGGTACTGACTCTAGCTGGGTTCAGTTCTATATTCACTGGTTCCCCTCCCGTGAAGGTGCTGACTCTGGCTGGGTTCAGTTCTACACTCACTGGTTCCCCTCCCCTGAAGGTACTGACTCTGGCTGGGTTCAGTTCTACACTCACTGGTTCCCCTCCCCTGAAGGTGCTGACTCTGGCTGGGTTCAGTTCTACACTCACTGGTTCCCCTCCCGTGAAGGTGCTGACTCTGGCTGGGTTCAGTTCTACACTCACTGGTTCCCCTCCCGTGAAGGTGCTGACTCTGGCTGGGTTCAGTTCTATACTCACTGGTTCCCCTCCCCTGAAGGTACTGACTCTGCCTGGGTTCAGTTGTATACTCAGTGGTTCCCCTCCCTCCCATCTGCCCCGTCCCTGAAGGTGCTAACTCTGGCTGTGTTCAATTCCACACTCACTGTTTCCCCTCCCTCCCCTCTCCAGCAGGCAGAGTTTAGAGAGCTAGGAGAGAGATTAAAAAGCAGGACCTCAAAAGGTAGTAATCTCCGAATTCCTCCCGATGTCACGAGCTAGTGACTACAGAAACAGGAGGATAGAGCAGATGAATACCTGGCTGGAGAGATGGTGCAGGCGGGAGGGCGTTACTTTCCTGAGGCACTGGGACCGCTTCTGGGGGAGGTGGGACATGGACAAACCAGACAGGTTACACGTCAACAGAGCCAGGACCAATATCCTCACGGGGGGTTTGCTCGTGCTGTTGGGGAAAGTTTAAACTAGCTTGGCAGGGGGATTGGAACCTGAAAACAGATTCAGTAGGAAGGGGAGTAAAGCTAGAATTAGAAAGCAAAAATAAAGAAAGTGAGTTTGAAGGAGAGAGGATACAAGCAGGAAAAAAGTGTAAAAAAACAAACTTAAAGGCACACCTAGCATTTGTAACAAAATAGATGAGTTGACGGCACAAATAGATATAAATGGGTATGATCCGATAGCCATTACAGAGGCGTGGTTGCAAGGTGACCAGGTCTGGGAATTAAATATTCAGCGCTACTGGACAATCCGGAAGGAGAGACAGAAAGGAAAAGGAGGTGGGGTAGCTCTATTGATAAAGGATGGAATCACTGCAATTGTAAGAAACGATATTGGCTCAAATGATCAGGATGTTGAAATGGTTTGGGTGGAGATAAGGAACAATAAGTGGAAAAAGTCACTGGTGGGTGTCGACTATAGGCCTCCTAACAATAGCTACTCTGTTGGTCAGCACATAAACCAGGAAATAGTGGGGGCTTGTAAAAAGGGAACAGCAATAATGATGGGTGATTTTAACCTCCATATTGATTGGACAAATCAAATTGGTCAGGGTAGCCTTGAGGAGCAGTTCATAGAGTGCATAAGGGATGGGTTCCTTCAGCAGTATATAATGGAACCAACTAGGGGGCAGGCTATCTTAGATCTGGTCCTGTGTAATGAGACAGGATTAATAAGCAATCTCCAAGTAAAGGATCTCTTGGAATGAGTGATCATAGCATGATCTGAATTTGAAATTCAGATGGTGGGTGAGAAAGTTAGATCTCTAACCAGCGTACTAATCTGAAATAAAGGAGATTATGTTGGTATGAGGGCAGAATTGGGTAAAGTGGACTGGGAAAATAGATTAAAGTGTAGGACGGTTGATGAACAGTGGTGTACATTTAAGGAGATATTGCACAACGCTGAAGAAAAATATATTCCAGTGAGGAGGAAAGGGTGTAAAAGAAAAGATAGCCATCCGTGGCTAACTAAAGAAATAAAGGACGGTATCCAATTAAAAACAAGGGCATACAAAGTGGCCAAAACTAGTGAGAGGACAGAAGACTGGGAAGCTTTTAAAAGCCAGCAAAGAATGACTAAAGAAAATGATGAAGATAGACTATGAAAGTAAACTAGCACAAAATATAAAAACAGATAGCAAGAGTTTCTATAGGTATATAAAAAGGAAAAGAGTGGCTAAAGTAAATGTTGGTCCCTGAGAGGACGAGACCGGGGAATTAGTAATGGGGAACATGGAGATGGCAGAAACTCTGAACAAATATATTCTATCAGTCTTTACGGCCGAGGACACTAACAATATCCCAACAGTGGACAGTCAAGGGGCTACAGGGGGGAGGAACTTAACACAATCACTAAGAAGGTGGTACTCAGTAAGATAATGGGACTAAAGGCGGATAAATCCCCTGGAGCCGATGGCTTGCATCCTAGGGTCTTAAGAGAAGTCGCAGCAGGGACAGTGGATGCATTGGTTGTAATTTACCAAAATTCCCTGGATTCTGGGGAGGTCCCAGCGATTGAAAAACTGCAAATGTAACGTCCTTATTTAAAAAAGGAGGCAGAAAAAAAGCAGGAAACTATGGACCAGTTAGCCTAACATCTGTGGTTGGGAAAATGTTGGAGTCCATCATTAAAGAAGCAGTAGCAGGATATTTGGAAAAACACAATTCGGTCAGGCAGAGTCAGCATGGATTTATGAAGGGGAAGGCATGTTTGACAAATTTGCTGGAATTCTTTGAGGATGTAACAAACAGGGTGGATAAAGGGGAACCAGTGAGTGTGGTGTATTTGGACTTCCAGAAGGCATTTGACAAGGTGCCACGTAAAAGATTACTGCACAAGATAAAAGTTCACAGGGTTGGGGGTAATATATCAGCAAGGTTAGAGCATTGGCTAACTAACAGAAAACAGAGAGTCGGATAAATGGTTCATTCTCTGGTTGGCAACCAGTAACTAGTGGGTTGCTGCAGGGATCAGTGCTGGGACCCCAACTATTTACATTCTATATTAAAGAACTTGGAAGAAGGGACTGAATGTAATGTTGCCGAGTTTGCTGACGATACAAAGATGGGAGGAAAAGCAATATGTGAGTACACATAAAATCTGCAAAAGGACAGAGACAAGCTAAGTGAATGGGAAAACATTTGGCAGATGGAGTATAATAATAGAAAGTGTGAGGTCATGCACTTTGGCAGAAAAAAAATCAAAGAGCAAGTTATTATTTAAATGGAGAAAGATTGCAAAGTGCTGCAGTACAACGGGACCTGGGGGTACTTGTGCATGAAACACAAAAGGATAGTATGCAGGTACAGCAAGTGATCAGGAAAGCGAATAGAATCTTGGTCTTCCTGATCCATGTTTATGAAAGGATATACTTGCTTTGGAGGCAGTTCAGAGAAGGTTTCGGGGATGAGGGGGATGACTTATGAGGAAAGGTTGAGTAGTTTGGGCCTCTACCCATTGGAATTCAGAAGAATGAGAGGTGATCTTATCGAAACGTATAAGATTATGAGGGGGCGGGACAAGGTGGATGCAGAGAGGATGATGGGGGAGACTCGAAGTCGCGGGCATAATCTTAGAATAAGGGGCCACCCATTTAAAACTGAGATGAGGAGGAATGTCTTCTCTCAAAGGGTTGTAAATCTGTGGAATTTGCTGCCTCAGAGAGCTGTGAAAGTTGGGTCATAGAAACATAGAAAATAGTTGCAGGAGTGGGCCATTCGGTGTTTTTGTGACTGGAAGGCTGTTTCCAGTGGGGTTCTGCAGGGCTCAGTGCTGGGTCCCTTGTTTTTTGTGGTATATATCAATGACTTGGACTTCAATGTTGGGGGTATGATTAAGAAGTTTGCAGGTGACACTAAAATAGGCTGTGTGGTTGAGAATTAAGAAGAAAACTACACACTGCAGGAAACTATAAATGTACTGGTCAGGTGGGCAGTAAAGTGGCAAATGGAATTTAATCCAGATAAGAGTGAGGTAAAGCATTTGGGGAGGTCTAACAAGGCAAGGGATTACACATTAAATGCTACAACACTGAAAATTGTAGAGGAAGAAAGGGACCTTGGAGTGTAGATCCCTGAAAGTGGCAGGCCAGGTAGATAAGGTGGTTAAGAAGACATATGGAATACTTGCCTTTATTATTCGAGGCATGGAATACAAGAGCTAGGAGGTTATGCTTGAACTGGTTAGGCCGCAGTTGGAATACTGTGTGCAGTTCTGGTCATCACATTACAGGAAAGATGTGATTGTACTGGAAAGGGTACAGAGGAGATTTACAAGAATGTTGCCTGAACTGGAGAATTTTGGCTATGAGGAAAGATTGGAGATGCAGATTCCATTTTCTTTGGATCAGAGGACACTGAGGGGAGACCTGATGAAATTATGAGGGGCCTGGATAGAGTGGATAGGAAGGACCTGTTTCCCTTGGCAGAGTGGTCAATAACAAGGAGGCACAGATTTGAAGTAATTGGTTCAGAGGAGATACGAAGGGAAACTTCTTCATCCAGAGGTTTGTGGGGGTCTGGAACTCACTGCCTGAAAGGGTGGTAGAGGCAGAAACACTCAGCACATTTGAAAAATACTTGGATGTGCACTTCAAGTGTCATCACCTACAGGGCTACGGACCGAGAGCTGGAGAATGGGATTAGGCTGGATAGCTGTTTGTCGGCCGGCACGGACACGGTGGGCTGAAATGGTCTCCTGCCATGCTGTAAATTTCGATGATTTTATGATTTATGACCTAGATGAAGGGACCGAGTCTAATGTATCCAAATTTGCTTATGATACAAAACTAGGTGGGACAGTAAGCTGTGAGAACACAAGAGTCTGCAAGATAGATATATATAAATAGACTATGTGAGTGGGCAGTAAGGTGGCAGATGGAGTATAATGTAGGAAAATGTGAGGTTATTCACTTTGGTAGGAACAACAGAAGAACAGAGTATCTTTTAAATTATGAGAAACTTTTAAACGTTGGTGTTTAGAGAGATTTGGGGTGCCCTTGTGCAAGACACACGGAAAGTGAGCATGCAGGTACGCAAGCAATAAGGAAGGCAAATGGTTTGTCCTTTATTGCAAGGGGTTAGAGTATAAGATTAAGGAGGTCTTGCTACAATTGTACAGGGCCTTGGTGAGACCACACCTGGAGTACTGGGCACAGTTTTGGTCTCCTTATCGAAGGACGGAACCACTTGCCTTGGAGACGGTGCAACAAAGGTTCACAAGATTGATTCCTGGGCTGTCTTATGATGAGATAGTGTGTCGAATGGGCCTATACACTCTCGAGTTTAGAATAATGAGAGGTGATCTCATTGAAACATACAAGGTTCTGAAGGGGATTGACAGGTTAGATGCTAAGAGGTTGATTTGCCTGGCTGGACTGGCTAGAACTAGGGGGCACAGTCTCAGGATAAGTGGTAGGCCATTTAAGACAGAGATGAGGAGGAATTTCTTCATTCAGAGGGTTGTGAATCTTTGGCAATCTCTCCCCCAGAGGGCTGTGGATGCTCAGTCTATTTAAGGTTGAGATAGATAGATTTTTGTATATTAAGGGAATCAAGGGATATGGAGATCAGGCGGGAAAGTGGAGTTGAGGGCGATGATCAGCCATGATCTCATTGAATGGCCGTGCAGGCTCGAGGGACCTTATGGCCTCGTTCTGCCTCTATTTCTTATGTTGATATCCAGGGGGCTCTAGATTTATTAGTCCTTTTTCTTGAAGGTAACATACTTCCTCTGAACCCTCATTATCTCCTCATTGAATGCCTCCCACTGCTCTGAGACTGATTTAACTTCAACAAAAGAACATAAGATTTCAGAGCAGGAGTATGCCATTCGGCGCCTCGAGCCTGCTCTGCCATTCAATGAGATCATGGCTGATTTTCTACCTCAACTTCACTTTCCTGCACTATTCCATATCCCTTGATTCCCTTAATTTACAAAAATCTATCGATCTCTGTCTTAAATATGCTCAAAGGCAGAGCCTCCACAGCCCTCTGGGGTAGAGAATTACAAAGATTAATGAGTGAATAAGTTTCTGCTCATCTCAGTCCTAAATGGCCAACCCCTTATTTTGAGACTGTGACTCCTGGTTCTAGACTCCTCAGCCAGCGGAAACATCCTCCCTGCATCTATCCTGTCATGCCTAGTAAGAATTTTGTATGTTTCAATGAGATCATCTCTCATTCTTCTAAACTCTAGAGAATACATGCCTAGTCTACTCAATCTCTCCTCATAGGACAATCCTCCCACCCCAGGTGTGGAAGAAAGAATCTATGAATCTATGGCTTATGGAAAAGGGAAGGGTTAAATTCTGTTTTTTGATATGCTTAAAGAAATAATAGGACTAGAAAAATAGCCACGCTTTTTAGCCTTGAAACTTAGAGATGCAATTAAATGACCATCTGGTATTAAAAGGGAGTCTCCTTTTGATTCTGCTTATTAGACTGTGAACAGAGAAAAACTATGCAAGGACAGATAGAGTGTGCATCTTCCGAGACAGCCTTTGTACTCGTTGGACTAATGAATAAGATTCCTCTTCTATTTCTGGATTCAATTTCTGTATAAAGATAAGTGCAATTTGCTTGTATGTCAGAGTTTTGCCTTGGTACGGTCCAAGCAGGCTCTCCGAGATATATCTTGCTTTTTAAAATAAATTCTCTCGAAGTGCAGTTCTGAAAGTCTCCGCCTGAGTTAATTTAAACTAAATATTTCCTCGACAGATTCTGGCGTAGTCCGGCAGGATCTCTGATAACGAGATCCAAAAGAACTAAATTTAACTATTAAAGAGAGAAAAGAGGAATTTTAAAGGACCTTCCTAGCTAAAAGAAGGAAGGTGCCTAGGCCGTCCTAGCAAAAGGGGGACGGGCCGCCAAGATCCCCTAGGGGGTGAGGCATAAGGTAGCTACCACTAAGAAGCTAAAATAACAAAAAGGCAAAATGAGACCCCGAGCTGAGCGGAAAAGAGACCACCGGTGAGCGCTTTGTAAATTATTGTATATTTTGTAGGATTGTCCTAACTCTCATTTCAGAAAAGACCGCGAGACGTTGCACCCGGAAGAATGGGAAACGGCTCTAGTTGAGCAGGGCGCTCGCGCCCAGCTCCTAGAAAAGGAAAGACGGACGACCTCTCAACTGAAAGAATGAAAGTACATCCTAAGACTGAGAAAAGAATCAGTAAGGTAGTAAAGCAACGAGAGAAGGTAGGAGATCCCATTGTGCCGCCCGGCTCACCGACGGACACTGTAATTAAAGAAACAGGAGACGACAGATACGCGGTAACGTTTAGTAGCGATTTGTACGGTTGGTCTGATGGGGATTGGCCATATGGAGAAGTTTTAAATTGTCCTTAATTGAGGAATGGAGACAGACCACCAAAGATGGGGCGGGGGACCCCACTTGGGATAAAGATTATATGGAGAATTGTTTTAAAAAATGGACAGAGGTGGCAAAGAGGCACCAGCCCCTAAAAAAAAAAGGAGGAGGAGAGTAAGGAGAAGCCCCCTCCCTCTTACAGCCCCCCAAGTGCCCCGGTTATGACCGCTTCCCCTGTCGGCTTATACCCCCGTCTTCCAACCACCAAGCCAGATGATTGGCAGGAGATTATAGAAATAGTGGCCGCTCAGCTGGATCAGGCCTCTAGGCGACGAGAAAATCCACAAAACCCACTAGAAAATGAAAACGGGGCAGGTGGAGGAGCCGATGGAGGAGACCCGGGAGCATCTGGGTCAGGGGACGCCAGAGCCTCTGGACAAGAGGGCATAGATCACAGATATGGGGTAGAAACAAGAGGGCAAGCGGCTCAAAGAGAAGCCGCTGACTCTACTTCCCAAACCCCGTCAGCCAAAATCCTAGGGTAATGATAGGAACTACGGCAGTTTTAAAACCATGGTCCCCTGGAGAAGCCAGAGATATGATATCAGCCGCCCCTAATCCTGTTAAGAAGCCAGTAGCCTTTCACAACTGGCTTGAGCAAACCTGTACCATTTATAACCCCCTCCCCGGAGATGTGAAATTATTACTGCAGGCAGCATATGGGTCCTCTTGGCAAGGGGTAAAAGATATGTTCCCTATACCCGCCGGCGAAAATGGAGATTGGCGGGAAAATAATGACATAGAAGGAAATGAGTCCCGGGAACATTGGTTACAGCACCGGGGCAAGGATGCCATATTAAAGGGAGCTAAAAAGCATGGAGATATAGGGGAAGTCACCCGCTGCTTGCAGAAAACAGAAGAATCGATGATAGATTTTGCAGGCAGATGGAAAAATAGTTGGGACGAGCATGCAGGAATACCAATGGATCAAAATGAACCTTTGGCAGTGCAAACCTTGTTAAATTTATTGTTGCCACAACAAGCAAGAACATACAAAATTAAGGTCTTGGACTGGCAAGGAAAAAGTTGGAAAGAAACGATCACAGTCTTGGCCAACATGGATAGGGAGGGACTATTTACCTATAAGGAAAACAAGGCTAAAACAGCAGGTCAGTACTATCAGCAAAAAGGAAGAGGACAAGCGCAGAATAATAGAGGAGGATATGGGGGACGAGGACGAGGAAGAGGGAGAGGACAGTGGCCCCAAAGAGACCGCTCACAAGATGAGTGTAGAAATTGCGGAAGAAAAGGGCATTGGGCTCACGATTGCAGGTGCCCCCCGAAACAGGGTGGAGGATTGAAAGGGGGTTTCCCCGAACCTCCACCTCCCTTGGCCCCTCAGTTTTCGTTCTCTAACCCCAACCCGCACCAATCAGCATAGGGATGCCCCGGAGGCTTAGTGGTACAGGCGCCAGCCCTCCGCCTATCAGCGGACATAGAAGAAAACCCTCTGGCAGTAGTAAAAGTAGGAGACACTTATGTGAAGTTCCTGGTGGATACCGGTGCTACTATGTCTTCTGTACCATCCTCTGTGGGACTACCTGTAAGCAACACCACCGTCTTAAGTATGGGTGTGGCCGGTATCCCCATGAAAGAATTTTTATCGGAACCTACCAAATTGATAATTGAAGGACAATCGGTTAATGATGAGACTTTGATAGTCTCTAAAACAACACCGCTCCCTTTATTGGGAAGACAGACTTTGTGCAAACTAGGAGCCACAATTTATTGCACAAAGGAAGGAATGTACATGGAGCTCCCTCCAAATAAAATTCATCAGTTCTTTAATGGGATTAAAGAAGAGAGAAGGGAGGATAACAAAGAAAAGGCTGCCCTCTATTGTTGGCAATTGATTGCCAACTTCTATTCCCCCTTGATACATGAAGTTATACAAAACTTAAAAGCTAAATGTATATAATTTTGACAAGCTTTGAGGCAGTTCAGCTTCACTGTACAGCCTGGTACACTCGCCAAAAAGCTGAAACTTACCAGTGTTTGGTACAATCCTTTTTAAATAGAGAAGAAATAGTAGAAGCTACGCCCCGCATTTATTTTGGACCAGAAGGATTGGGGGTAGCCATCGATTTGACACCCTTACAGCAACAGCGGTTTAGAGAAGCGAACTCGACACCCCATCTGACTTTGGCTGTAAAACCGCCAGCGAAACCTGAAGATATAGGAGGCGGGAGCTCGGAGCAGCGCGAGTCCGGGGTCGGCGAGAGGCCTATAAAGGCCAGCGGGAGTCGAGCAGTCAGTCGAGGAGGCGGGAGCTCGGAGCAGCGCGAGTCCGGGGTCGGCGAGAGGCCTATAAAGGCCAGCGGGAGTCGAGCAGTCAGTCGAGGAGGCGGGAGCTCGGAGCAGCGCGAGTCCAGGGTCGGCGAGAGGCCTATAAAGGCCAGCGGGAGTCGAGCAGTCAGTCGACGAGGCGGGAGCTCGGAGCAGCGCGAGTCCAGGGTCGGCGAGAGGCGTACCGGTGCAGCTACAGGGAGAAGGCAAAAAACAAAGGTGACGTCACAGCCTAGGGGGTAAGTGATTGGCTGGTGATTGGTGAGTAGTTTTTCTTTTTCTTCTTATATTGGTCAGTAACTTTTAACATTGTTATTACCAGTTTAAGTGTATCTAAGGGTTAAGTCATGGCAGGAGAGCTCGGTCGGGTGTTATGCTCCTCCTGTACCATGTGGGAACTCAGGGACGCTTCCGGTGTCCCTGACGACTACGTGTGTGAGAAGTGTATCCGCCTCCAGCTCCTGACGGTCCGCGTTGCGGAATTGGAGCTGAGGGTGGATTCACTCTGGAGCATCCACGATGCTGAGAATGACGTGAGTATCACGTGTAGTGAGTTGGTCTTACCGCAGGGAAAGGGTCCACAGCCAGATAGGGAATGGAAGACCAACAGGAAGAGTAGAGCAAGGAAGGTAGTGCAGGGGTCCCCTGCGGTCATCCCCCTGCAAAACAGATACACCGCTTTGGGTACTGTTGAGGGGAATGACTCATCAGGGGAGGGCAGCAGCAGCCAAGTTCATGGCACCGTGGCTGGCTCTGCTGCACAGGAGGGCAAGAAAAAGAGTGGGAGAGCGATAGTGATAGGGGATTCAATTGTGAGGGGAATAGATAGGCGTTTCTGCGGCCGCAACCGAGACTCCAGGATGGTATGTTGCCTCCCTGGTGCAAGGGTCAAGGATGTCTCGGAGCGGGTGCAGGACATTCTGAAATGGGAGGGAGAACAGCCAGTTGTCGTGGTGCACATTGGTACCAACGACATAGGCAAAAAAAGGGATGAGGTCCTACGAAACGAATTTAAGGAGCTAGGAGCTAAATTAAAAAGTAGGACCTCAAAAGTAGTAATCTCGGGATTGCTACCAGTGCCACGTGATAGTCAGAGTAGGAATCGCAGGATAGCGCAGATGAATACGTGGCTTGAGCAGTGGTGCAGCAGGGAGGGATTCAAATTCCTGGGGCATTGGGACCGGTTCTGGGGGAGGTGGGACCAGTACAAACCGGACGGTCTGCACCTGGGCAGGACTGGAACCAATGTCCTAGGGGGAGTGTTTGCTAGTGCTGTTGGGGAGGATTTAAACTAATATGGCAGGGGGATGGGAACCAATGCAGGGAGACAGAGGGAAACAAAAAGGAGCCAAAAGCAAAAGACAGAAAGGAGATGAGGAAAAGTGTAGGGCAGAGAAACCCAAGGCAAAGAACAAAAAGGGCCACTGTACAGCAAAATTCTAAAAGGACAAAGGGTGTTAATAAAACAAGCCTGAAGGCTTTGTGTCTTAATGCAAGGAGTATCCGCAATAAGGTGGATGAATTAATTGTGCAAATAGATGTTAACAAATATGATGTGATTGGGATTACGGAGACGTGGCTCCAGGATGATCAGGGCTGGGAACTCAACATTCAGGGGTATTCAACATTCAGGAAGGATAGAATAAAAGGAAAAGGAGGTGGGGTAGCATTGCTGGTTAAAGAGGAGATTAATGCAATAGTTAGGAAAGACATTAGCTTGGATGATGTGGAATCTATATGGGTAGAGCTGCAGAACACCAAAGGGCAAAAAACGTTAGTAGGAGTTGTGTACAGACCTCCAAACAGTAGTAGGGATGTTGGGGAGGGCATCAAACAGGAAATTAGGGGTGCATGCAATAAAGGTGTAGCAGTTATAATGGGTGACTTTAATATGCACATAGATTGGGCTAGCCAAACTGGAAGCAATACGGTGGAGGAGGATTTCCTGGAGTGCATAAGGGATGGTTATCTAGACCAATATGTTGAGGAACCAACTAGGGGGGAGGCCATCTTAGACTGGGTGTTGTGTAATGAGAGAGGATTAATTAGCAATCTCATTGTGCGAGGCCCCTTGGGGAAGAGTGACCATAATATGGTGGAATTCTGCATTAGGATGGAGAATGAAACAGTAATTTCAGAGACCATGGTCCAGAACTTAAAGAAGGGTAACTTTGAAGGTATGAGGCGTGAATTGGCTAGGATAGATTGGCGAATGATACTTAGGGGGTTGACTGTGGATGGGCAATGGCAGACATTTAGAGACCGCATGGATGAAGTACAACAATTGTACATTCCTGTCTGGCGTAAAAATAAAAAGGGGAAGGTGGCTCAACCGTGGCTATCTAGGGAAATCAGGGATAGTATTAAAGCCAAGGAAGTGGCATACAAATTGGCCAGAAATAGCAGCGAACCTGGGGACTGGGAGAAATTTAGAACTCAGCAGAGGAGGACAAAGGGTTTGATTAGGACAGGGAAAATGGAGTACGAGAAGAAGCTTGCAGGGAACATTAAGGCGGATTGCAAAAGTTTCTATAGGTATGTAAAGAGAAAAAGGTTGGTGAAGACAAACGTAGGTCCCCTGCAGTCAGAATCAGGGGAAGTCATAACGGGGAACAAAGAAATGGCGGATCAATTGAACAAGTACTTTGGTTCGGTATTCACTAAGGAGGATACAAACAACCTTCCGGATATAAAAGGGGTCAGAGGGTCTAGTAAGGAAGAGGAACTGAGGGAAATCTTTATTAGTCGGGAAATTGTGTTGGGGAAATTGATGGGATTGAAGGCCGATAAATCCCCAGGGCCTGATGGCCTGCATCCTAGAGTACTTAAGGAGGTGGCCTTGGAAATAGCGGATGCATTGACAGTCATTTTCCAACATTCCATTGACTCTGGATCAGTTCCTATGGAGTGGAGGGTAGCCAATGTAACCCCACTTTTTAAAAAAGGAGGGAGAGAGAAAACAGGGAATTATAGACCGGTCAGCCTGACCTCAGTAGTGGGTAAAATGATGGAATCAATTATTAAGGATGTCATAGCAGTGCATCTGGAAAATGGTGACATGATAGGTCGAAGTCAGCATGGATTTGTGAAAGGGAAATCATGCTTGACAAATCTTCTGGAATTTTTTGAGGATGTTTCCAGTAAAGTGGACAAAGGAGAACCAGTTGATGTGGTATATTTGGACTTTCAGAAGGCTTTCGACAAGGTCCCACACAAGAGATTAATGTGCAAAGTTAAAGCACATGGGATTGGGGGTAGTGTGCTGACGTGGATTGAGAACTGGTTGTCAGACAGGAAGCAAAGAGTAGGAGTAAACGGGTACTTTTCAGAATGGCAGGCAGTGACTAGTGGAGTGCCGCAAGGTTCTGTGCTGGGGCCCCAGCTGTTTACATTGTACATTAATGATTTAGACGAGGGGATTAAATGCAGTATCTCCAAATTTGCGGATGATACTAAGTTGGGTGGCAGTGTGAGCTGCGAGGAGGATGCTATTAGGCTGCAGAGTGACTTGGATAGGTTAGGTGAGTGGGCAAATGCATGGCAGATGAAGTATAATGTGGATAAATGTGAGGTTATCCACTTTGGTGGTAAAAACAGAGAGACAGACTATTATCTGAATGGTGACAGATTAGGAAAAGGGAAGGTGCAACGAGACCTGGGTGTCATGGTACATCAGTCATTGAAGGTTGGCATGCAGGTACAGCAGGCGGTTAAGAAAGCAAATGGCATGTTGGCCTTCATAGCGAGGGGATTTGAATACAGGGGCAGGGAGGTGTTGCTACAGTTGTACAGGGCCTTGGTGAGGCCACACCTGGAGTATTGTGTACAGTTTTGGTCTCCTAACTTGAGGAAGGACATTCTTGCTATTGAGGGAGTGCAGCGAAGGTTCACCAGACTGATTCCCGGGATGGCGGGACTGACCTATCAAGAAAGATTGGATCAATTGGGCTTGTATTCACTGGAGTTCAGAAGAATGAGAGGGGACCTCATAGAAACGTTTAAAATTCTGACGGGTTTAGACAGGTTAGATGCAGAAAGAATGTTCCCAATGTTGGGGAGGTCCAGAACCAGGGGTCACAGTCTGAGGATAAGGGGTAAGCCATTTAGGACCGAGATGAGGAGAAACTTCTTCACCCAGAGAGTGGTGAACCTGTGGAATTCTCTACCACAGAAAGTAGTTGAGGCCAATTCACTAAATATATTCAAAAGGGAGTTAGATGAAGTCCTTACTACTCGGGGGATCAAGGGTTATGGCGAGAAAGCAGGAAGGGGGTACTGAAGTTTCATGTTCAGCCATGAACTCATTGAATGGCGGTGCAGGCTAGAAGGGCTGAATGGCCTGCTCCTGCACCTATTTTCTATGTTTCTATGTTTCTATATAGGTCCGATGATTGTAGGAATAGAAAGAGAAAAACAGCAACACGGCTATCAACCTTGGGCAGTAATAAAATTGCCAAGTGTTCAGATAGACTTTATCACCCACAATAGGGGGATTCTCCAGTGGAAAGGTAAAAATCATGCCTCCACTTTTGAAAAACAGCAACCCCCGGAACAACCAAGCCCTAAGCTGCCAATGGCATTGAATCAAGTATCAAGTAACTTTGGGCAAAGCATAAGAATCATCTTGGGCAAGTACATTCTGCAGTACCCCATCGGGTACAATTAATAAAGAACGCCGTGTTACCAAGCATTAGGCAATACAGACTGCCCCCAGAGGCAGAAAATGGGATAGAGCCAGTCATTTCTGCATTGTTGGAACAAGGAGTTTTAGAAAAGACACAGAGCCCGTGTAACACTCCGATACTGCCCATACCAAAGGTTAATAGGCCGAATGAATGGAGATTTGTGCAAGATTTGAGAGCTATTAATAAGATAGTAGTCCCTATCACCCCTGTGGTACCGGACACCAACATTATACTATCTGCTATACCACCAACAGCAACTGTCTTTACTGTAATAGACCTGTGTTCAGCTTTTTTCTCCATCCCGTTAAATCAAGAGAGTCAGTATCTGTTTGCTTTCACCCACAAGAAGCAGCAGTACACATGGACCAGGTTGCCCCAAGGATACACCGAAAGCCCCGCAGTATATGCAGCAGCAGTAAAAAGAGACCTCGAAGACTGTTCATTATCAGACCAGTCTATACTGCTGCAGTATGCGGACGATTTGCTTGTGGCTTCCAGCCACGGATACAGGTGCATGCAAGATTCCCTGAAACTGTTACAGCACCTATGTGAAAGAGGGCACCGAGTGTCATTACAAAAGTTACAATTTTGTCAGACTCAAGTCCAGTACCTGGGTTTTTACATATCTCAAGGGCAGAGGCAGCTAGGACCAGAAAGAATTCAGACAATTCAAAGGGCCACCATACCAAAGACAAAGAAGGATATCTTGTCATTTTTGGGGATGGTTGGATACTGTAGACAATGGATCCCCGATTATCGAGAATGAGATGCGGTCCTAAGATCAGCTGCCCTAAATGATGCCCCACCCAAGGTGGAGTGGACCCCAGAGAGAGAGGAGGCATTTAAACAGTTAAAAAAAGCCATTACTGATGCTCCGGCGTTGGGACTTCCGAATTATGGTAAACCCTTTCAGATGCATGTGAATGAAAAAGAAGGATTTGCAACAGCAGTACTAACCCAAGAACATGGTGGGGGAAATAGACCAGTTGCTTATTATTCGGTTTTACTGCCTCCAGTAGTATGTCTACGTGCTGTAGCTGCTACTGCGGTCATGGTGGAGAAGTCGGTACCTATTGTCTTGGATCATCCATGTACTGTCATTACAGCCCATGCTGTGTTATTACTTTTGAATTCAGCTGCCACACAACACTTTACAGCGTCTCGAAGAACAGGTTATGAAGTATTACTGCTGTCACACCCTAACTATACCTTTCGACGTGCACCGGTAGTGAACCCAGCCACCTTTCTTCCTACTAAAGAAGTAGAGGATCCAGACCAGCATGATTGTCTGTTAACGGTGGAAGTAGCCACCTTACCAAGACCAGATTTGCTCACAGAGCCCATGGACAATCCTGATCTTATTCTCTATACGGATGGATCATCACATAGGCCGTCGGATGATTTGTTTTTGGCAGGCTATGCTATTGTAAATCCCCACGAAACTGTTGAAGCATTCGCCCTGCCTCCCGGAACCTCGGCTCAGGCTGCTGAATTGTTTGCCCTCACTAGAGCTTGTATAATAGCTAAAGATCATACTGCTAATATCTATACTGATTCTAGATATGCATTCGGTGTGGTCCATGATTTTGGACAACTGTGGAAAAACAGAGGCTTTATCACCTCTGGTGGAAAGCATATTAAGCACTCTCAACTGGTGCTTAATCTATTAGACGCTATTCAGTTGCCAAGTAAGGTAGCCGTTATCAAACGTGCAGCTCACACAACCGGTGAGGATGAAGTATCAGTAGGAAATAGGAGGGCTGACGAAGCAGCCAAACAGGCCGCTTCGGCACAGGCAGACTGCCTTCAAGCAGTCTCAGTTTCCCCTCCACAGACACTAGACATCTAACAACTTAAAACAGCCCAACAACAAGTTACCATGCAGGAAGGAAGAACTTGGGAAAACCAGGGTTGTTTTCTAAAAAACGACATTTGGTATCACCCTGATGGGCGAACTGTTTGCCCTAGATCTCTATTTTTGCCCCTGTCTCGCCTAGCACACGGTCAGGCTCACATGGGCAAAGAAGGGATGATACATGCTATTAATGCACAGTGGTATGCACCAGGAATAACAGTAGTAATTGAGAAAGTTGCTAGAACATGCTAAATTTGTCAACAAAATAACAGAGGTAAAACACCTGCTGAATATGATCATCTACCCCAACCAAGTATGCCCTTTGAAAATTTGCAAATTGACTTTGTCCACATGCCTCCAGTATCAGGTCTTAAGTATCTATTAGTCATAGTAGATATGTTCACAAGGTGGGTAGAAGCGTATGCCACTAGGAAAGACGATGCCCGAACAGTAGTAAAAATTCTATTTAAAGAAATAGTACCAAGATATGGGATACCTATGGGAATCAACTGTGACAGGGGAACCCACTTCACCGAAAAAATAGTGCAAAACCTTGCAGAAGCGTTAGGGTTCCAGTGGAAGTTACATATACCATATCAGCCACAGTCCTCGGGAATGGTAGAAAGAGTAAATGGGATAATAAAATCTACCCTTACCAAGGTATGTCAGGAGACTGGACTGAAGTGGCCAGAAGCCTTACCATTAGTATTGTATACAATGAGAAACCAGAAAAACCGAAACACTGATTTAACACCACATGAAGACTTATTGGGAAGACCAATGCCTACTGGCGTAAAACCACCACTGGCAGATGAAAAAATAGCATTAATTTGGAATGATGAAAAATCACTAAAGTATGCTCAGGTCATGTGTGAAATAGCAAGAAGTCTGCATGAACAAATAAAGCAGACACAGGTGCCCCCGTCAGAAGGAAATATGCACCCTTTCAGACCTGGAGATCAAGTGTTAGTAAAAACATTAAATAAAGAATCCTTTTCTCCTAGGTGGAAAGGACCGTATCAGATAATTCTCACAACAGAACCGCTTTGAAGTTGGAAAAGCACCCGAACTGGGTTCATGCAACCCGCTGTAAATATTATTTCCCCGACGAATTACAGCCGAAGGAAAAGGCATTGAACCAGGACATACTATGGTCGCCCGACTAAGAAAACAGCCATCTTCTCGCTGAAGAACTGTACCTGCTCTTGTATTAAATATTTGGACTTGAAAATATTGCCCAAAATTCACGGACGGATGTCAGAGCTCATTTGTGTGCCAGTTTGGGCCTTTATTATTTGGGTCACTGTTACTATCGTGTGGACGTGTTGTTATTGTAACAACTTAATTCAAGAGTGGTATAGAAACAAACAAGAAAGGGAAGATGGGAAGGGACTCTTGGCTAAAAGAATATGACACATCACCAGAGGGGATGTGCTAGGTGGCCATTCGGAATGGTATGTCCCTATCAGACCGCCATATATGAACCATGCTCACTGCAGCACTCCATTGGAGTATGTAAATGGGAATTAAAGCCAACAAATTGCACTGAAATAACGGAAATAGGACAGAATGAGATCTGTGTGACAGGAAATAAACCTGTCTATCTGGATGGTATTTTGTATAAACCCCCCATTAATAAATGCGTGAGAAGAGTCTACACCCTGTATGACCCTGAAATAAAAAGAACTTATACCTTTGGGCAGTGGAAAAATGTAGAAAATTATCTGTCTATGCACAAGATTGAACCCTTACCCCCTGTAATTAATTTGACCAAACTGCACAATTTGATACGTAATGACAAGAAAATTGAGGAAGTTCTGTCAAAGCAAGGCAGAGACATCCACCAATTTAGAGTCGAAATGAGTTACAAGAAGGGGCAACTAGTGAGAATCGCAGACGAAGTCACCTCTTTGACAGTACACCACTGGTGGGATGTGTTTACCGGATGGTCCCCAAAAGCTACAGCAGTACTGAAGCTTGCTCTACACCCCATAGTAATCGTAGGCGTGGTTATGCTTGTATTATTAATAATCCTTTGCGGAATGTGGATAAAATTTAAAAATGTAATTAGTCAAGTAATAAACCCTATTTTGCTCAAGAAGAGAATATAGGAAATTGTGTTGATCTAAAAAATAAAAGGATCAACAAGGAGGGAATTGTGGAAGAAAGAATCTATGAATCTATGGCTTATGGAAAAGGGAAGGGTTAAATTCTGTTTTTTGATATGCTTAAAGAAATAATAGGACTAGAAAAATAGCCATGCTTTTTAGCCTTGAAACTTAGAGATGCAATTAAATGACCATCTGGTATTAAAAGGGAGTCTCCTTTTGATTCTGCTTATTAGACTGTGAACAGAGAAAAACTATGCAAGGACAGATAGAGTGTGCACCTCCCGAGACGGCCTTTGTACTCGTGGGACTAATGAATAAGATTCCTCTTCTATTTCTGTATTCAATTTCTGTATAAAGATAAGTGCAATTTGCTTGTACGTCAGAGTTTTGCCTTGGTATGGTCCAAGCAGGCTCTCCGAGATATATCTTGCTTTTTAAAATAAATTCTCTCGAAGTGCAGTTCTGAAAGTCTCCGCCTGAGTTAATTTAAGCTAAATATTTCCTCGACACCAGGAATTCAGTTTGTTGAACCTTCGTTGCCATCCTCAACGCCAAGTACATCCTTCCTTTGGTAAGCAGCCAAAACTGTACACAATACTCCAGCTGCAATCTCACCAGGGCCCTATATAATTGCAGTAAGACGTCTTTATTCCTGTACTCAAATCCTCTTGTAATAAAGGCCAACATACCATTTGCTTTCTTTGTTGCTTGCTGTACCTGCATATTAACTTTCAGTGATTCGTGTACAAGGACACCAAGGTCCCTCTGAACACCAACATTTCCCAATCTCTCACCATTTCAAATAGCTGTTTCCAGTCCACTTTGGCTAAATCACATCTCAGCTTAGTAAAATTGGCTTTTCCCCAATTGAGAACTTTTATTCCTGGTCTATCTTTGTCCTTTTCCATAACTACCCTAAATCAAACTGAATTATAATCACAAGCACCAAAATGCTCTCCCACTGATACCCCTTCCACCTGCCCAGCTTCAGTCCCTAATGCGAAGTCCAGAACTTCCCCCTCTCTTGTTGGGCTTGCTACGTACTGGCTAAAAAGTTCTGCTGGTTGCTGACCCCTCTGTGAAGGGAAATAGGTCCTTCCTATCCACTCTATCTGGGCCCCTCATAATTTTATACACCTCATTAAGGTCTCCCCTCAGCCTCCTTTGTTCCAAAGAAATCAAACTATTAAGAGGGTTGGTGGGCTGGAGGAGGTTACAGAGATATGGATGGGTGAGACCCTGGAGAGATCTGAACAAGAGAATGCGTATTTTAAAGGCTGATGCCACCAGCCATCTCACCCAGCACAGAATGTAACTCACTACTAACAGGAAGGATGTTACTTTAACTACTACGAATGCATAATGCGGGGAAATCAATCTCTGTCCCTTTAACTAACAGCGTCATGGAAAGAGGGAAATGAATGACCTTTAAACACCTGATTAACTTGGCACTGAAGTGTCAGAAACTCATAATAGGAACTCCAGGAAAACAAAATACTGAGCAATGTTACATTGTTTTGTTAACAAAAGAAATCTTGATTTAACTTTTAAAAGATAAATTGTTTAACAAGGGTTCACACAGACTCGCCCGACAGGCCGACTCAGGATCCACCTCTCAAGCACCGCGATTGGTTGCAGAACTCGCTGCTCCCTGGGCACTCCGGCCTCTGACCTCTCTTCCTGTTGGTTCCCAGGGCAATCAATCACTACTCGCCAATATTACGCTGCCAGATTAAGTTGAGGGGCTTGGAGGAAGAAATAAAACAAGATCGTGAACCTGAGTGAAGAAATAAAATTAGAGAAGCATGAGGATATAAACAAGGATCGACAATATAAACTGAAGGGTACAATCCGAAAGGGGGTGCATGAACAGTGAGACCTGCGGGTATATGTGCACAAATCACTGAAGGTGACAGGACAGGTTGAGAAAGCAGTTTAAAAAGCTTACAGGTTGCTGGGCATCACAGAGTACAAAAGCAAGGAAGTTATGATGAACCTTTGTAAAACACTGGTTCGGTCTCAACTGGAGCATTGTGTCCAATTCTGGGCACTGCACATTAGGATGTGAAGGCCTCAGAGAGGGTGCAGAAAAGATGGACAAGAACGATTCATGAGATGAGGGACTTCGGTTACATGGATTGACTGGAGAAGCTGGGGTTGTTCCCCTTGGAGCAGAGAAGGTTGAGAGCAGAATTGGTAGAAGTGTTCAAAATCATTAGGGGTCCGGATAGAGTAGATAGAGAGCTACTGTTCCCACTGGCAGAAGGGTAGAGAATCAGAGGAGATGGATTTGAGGTGAATGGCAAAAGAACCAAAGGTGACATCAGAAAATCTATTTTACGTCGCTAGTGGTTAGGATCCGGAAAGCACGGCCTGAAAGGGTGGTGGAGGAAGACTCAATCACAGCTTTCAAAAAAAAAAGTTGGATAAGTATCTGAAAGAAAACATTTGCAGGACTGGGGGAAAGGGAGGGGCAGTGGGACTAGCTGGGAGCAGGCAAGGGTTCGATGGGCCGAACGGCCTTCCATGCTGTAACCATTCTCTGATTGTGTGAGCAGAACCACTCTGTTCCCTGACTCAATCTAAAGCCTTCCTGATTGTGAGCACCTGTTAAACCTGCCCTGCACCTTCACTGCTCCAAGGAGAACCACCCCAGATGCTGCAACCATCATCTTATTGAATGGCGGCAGGCTCGAGGGGCCAAAGGGCCGACTCATCTCCTATTTCTGATATTCTCATGTATTCATGTCACTGGTCCCCATCCTGCACCTGCTCCCTGCAGTAAGATGGCCGCCGCGCATGCTTCCTGCCCTGCAGCGGGACAATGGAAAGCATTGTGACGTCGAGGAAGCCCCGCCCCTGTTGCTCCCCGCCCCCCGTGGCGGGCGGACCCGTGCTGCCCAAATATGGCGGCCGAACTCCCGGCAAACCCCGACAGTAACCAAGGCCCGTCCCCGTCCGAAGGTGCCCCACCCGCCGACTCGGCGGCAAATCTCACCGCCCGCACGTGTCCATGAGAAGGTGAGTCCTCAGGGAGGCTGAGCGCGCTGCCCGGGCTGCTCAGCCATCCTCCACGTGGGGCAAAACATCGTCTGTCCGCAGCTAATCTCCCACAATAGGCTGGCCCCACGCCTGCGCACAACTCCGCCTCGCCTCACCTGGGCCCCGAGCTCAAAGGCTGCGAGCGGAGCCCACCAACAAACCCCCCAACCGCCCGCAACACTCAGCCCACAGCCAATGGCGAGGCGGCGCGGGGCACCAGCCCACCCAGCGCGCTGCTCCGCACCAATCAGTGGCGGGGGGCGGGGCCGCGGCACCAATCAATCACTGGTCCCTGGAGGGACTGACTCTGGCTGGGTTCAGTTCTACACTCACTGGTTCCCCTCCCCTGAAGGTACTGACTCTGGCTGGGTTCAGTTCTACACTCACTGGTTCCCCTCCCCTGAAGGTACTGACTCTGGCTGGGTTCAGTTCCAGACACATTCATCATTCACTTTGTTCCTGCACCAAGATGGCCGCCGTCAGCCTGGGCCTGTGACCGGGAGAAAGCCCCGAAGCTGCAACCGCCGATATTCCGGTTATTATTCCAGGCTTGCGGCGAGCACCGGTTGTTTATGAAGACTCCACGACTCCCTGCTGGTCGATTACTCCCCTCCGCCCCGCCGAAATGGACATTCTCAGGAACCACTCAAAAACATGTCTCCTCCGCCATTACATGCACCGCGCATGCTCCAAACACAGCCTGGGCCCCCGCCTGCGCACTGTGCTCCTGTAGTCTGGGTGCGGCACATTCTCCCCCGCGGGGCATGCTGGGTACATAGGACCATGAGAAATCAGAGCAGGAGTGGGCGAGATACTGCACGGTTATTTACAGAGTAAAGCTCCCTCGATGCTGTCCTAAAGAATCCCAGGGCAGGTAAAGCACGGGTTAGTTACAATTTAAAGCTTGCTGTACGCTGACTCATCAAACATTCCCAGGGCAGGTACAGCACATGTTAAATACACAGCAAGGATCCATCTGCACTGTCCCACCAGGTATTTCCAGGGTATGCACAGCACAGGTTAGATACAGATTAAAGCTCCCTCTGCACTGTCCCAAGAAACAATCCCAGGGCAGGTACAGCACAACTATTTTGTTGTTGACCTGTAAATCAAATGCATCCTGATTAAAGGAGGGAGGGGAACAATAACCGACAAAATAAACCAATTAAACTTTGGACAGTAAACTTAAATCAAATTAAAATTTGGTTGCTGGAGGTGATGATGCACTCCAGTCCCTCCGGTGCCGACCTCTTACAGAAGGCTGCAGGCGTACTGGTGGCAGGTACAGCACATGTCAGATACAGAGTAAAGCTCCCTCTACAGTGACCTATCAAACACTCCCAGGGCAGGTACAGTACGGGTTAGATACAGAGTAAAGCTCCCTCTACACTGTCCCATCAAACACTGCCAGGGTATGTACAGCACATGTTAGATACAGAGTAAAGCTCCATCTACAGTGACGAATCAAACACTCCCAGGTCAGGTACAGCGCCGGTTAGATACGGAGTAAAGCTCCCTCTACACTGTCCCATTAAACACTCCCAGTGCAGGTACAGCATGGGTTAGATACAGAGTGAAGCTCCGTCTACACTTCCAATCAAACACTCCCAGGGCAAGTACAGCATAATTTAGGTGCAGGGTAAGCTTCTCTCTAAACAGCCAATCCAAAAATGCACAGGACAGGCATAACACAGGTTAGGTACACATCATCATCATCACAGGCAGTCCATCAGAATCGAGGAAGACTTGCTTACACTTGAAAGGTGAGTTCTTACATGACTAAACAATCCAGTACGGGAATTACAGTCTCTGTCACAGGTGGGGCAGCCAGTCGTTCAATGACAGGGTGGGTGGGACTGGTTTGCCGCATGCTCCGACGCTTGGTTTCGGCATGCTCTCGGCGATGAGAGTCAAGAGCCCTCCCGGATGCACTTCCTCAACTTAGGGCGGACGTTTGTCAGGGACTCCCAGGTGTCGGGGGTTGTTGAATTTTATCAAGGAGGCTTTGAGGGTGTCGTTGAAAGGTTTCCTCTGCCCACTGTAGGCTCGCTTGCCATGTAGGAGTTCCGAGTAGAGCCTTGCTTTGGGAGTCTTGTGTCAGGCATATGAACAATGTGTCGAGCCAGGGTATCCTTGGAGATTGAGCATGCAGTGTCCACCGGTAGACTCGTAGCCTTCCATGAGAGGTGAGCACCAGAGAGATTGGAGTGCATCATTCCAGAGGGAACAGAATTGTAATTTTAATTCATTTGATTTGATTTGACAAAAGTTACCTTTATGTTGAATTGTTAATTTGTGTTTTTGGTTCCCCCCAAAAAAACAAGGGGGCACTTTAATGAAAGTTTCTGGAGTGTGACCCCCCTCCACCCTTTAATCAGAGGAACCTGATTATTGTTCTACTTAAAATAGTTGTGAACAATGTGGCCCACCCAATGCAGCTGGTCGAGTGTGCTCAGTGCTTCGATGCTGGGGATGTTAGCCTGATCGAGGAAACACCAGGACTGGTTTGATGAGAATTACCAAGAGATGCGAGAGCTAATTAATCACAAGCACAGGGTATTTCGAACCTAAAACAACAACCCAACTCGGGAGCAGCAAAGCAGCATTACAGACGGCTTAAGGCCGAGGTCCAAGAAAAAACCTGTGACCGAAAGCAAAGATGGTGGGTGGAGAGATCACAGGAGTTTCAGCAGCTGGCGATGGATTCTTCATCGCAGTTAAGGCCACCTATGGCACAAGCACCCAAGGCACCGCCCTACTGCTGGCCAAGAATGGGGAAATACTCATCAAGGACACTGAGGCAGTCAGGACCCGCTGGAAGGAACACTTCAAAGATGTCCTTAACCGAGACTCTGCCTTTGACTCGAGTATCCTCGACTCCATCCTACAGCATGCTACCCGCCACCATCTCAGCAAAACCTCAGCCCTGCACGAGATAGAAAAGGCCATCTGCCAGCTCAAGAACAACAAGGCAATGGTAGCGGATGGAATCCCCGCTGAGGCACTAAAGTATGGTGGAGAGGCAATATTGGCATGAATGCATGACCTCATCTCTCTCATCTGGAAGGAGGAGAGCAGGCCTGGAGATCTCAGAGATGCAGTAATCGTGACCATCTTTAACAAAAGGGACAAGTCCGACTGTGGCAATTACAGATGAGTCTCCCTGTTACCAGCCACTGGGAAAGACCTTGCTAGAATCCTCCTCAACCGTCTTCCCCTGTGGCTGAGGAGCTCCTCCTGGAGTCACAATGTGGATTTCGTGCTCTACGGAGTACAACGGACATAGAGTACATACAGATTAAAGCTCCCTCTACACTGTCCCATCAGATATTCCCAGGGCAAGTACAACATGGGTTATGTTATGTATGCAACCCTATGTAACCAGCAATCTACCGCCATCAGAGGGCATATCAGTTGGAGTCCCAAGGGATCCCAGCATCCCTTGGGAGCACTGTATATAAGCAGGCCTCCCATGCTGTATGTGCAATCTGGAGTTAGATAAAAGAGACCAAGATCACACTTACTCACGTCTACAGTACTCAATCACGTTACTTTATTCTGGACATAACAATTGGCGACGAGATAATGAACCATCATGCGAAAATGCAGAGAACTGTTGATATCCTGGAGACATTCTCAGAAGGGGACGATTGGGAGGTCTTCATGCAGCGATTCGACTAATACCTCATGGCCAACGAGCTGGCAGGGAATGTGAATGCTGCCAAACAAACGGCGATCCTCCTCACTTTCTGTGGGGCAACAACCTATGGCCTCATGAAAAATGTTCTTGCTCCAATGAAACCAACAACCAAATCCTATGAAGAACTGTGTACGCTGGTACAGGAGCACCTAAATCCGAAGGAAAGCATTTGATGGCAAGGTATCGATTTTACACATGTCAACGGTCTGAAGGCGAGGAAGTGGCGAGCTACGTCGGCGAAATAAGGCACCTTCCAGGACATTGCGAATTTGATGGATGCCTGGAGTAAATGCTGAGAGATTTTTTGTGTTTGGCATTGGCCATGAGGATATCTTTCGCAAAATATTGACTGTTGAAACACCGCACCCGAGCAAAGCCATAACGATAGCCTCGGCATTTATTTCCACCAGCGACAACACCAAACAGATTTCGCAGCATACAGATGTTTCGGCAAGTACTATACACAAAGTAACATCGTTTTCAGGCAGGAATGCATATGGCACAATGTACACGCCTGCAGCTGCATGATAGATGGCTCAGAGTCTGTCATCAAGCATTAATGCGAGGCAGTTAACAGCTTGTTGGCACTGCGGAGGTGATCCTCGAGCCCATTAATGCAGCTTCAAACACTATGTGTTCAAAGGCTGTGGAACAATGGGACACCTCCAGCGAATGTGCAGATGAGCTGCAAACACTGCAATGCACCACATTGCAGTGGAAGACCGATCCATGGTGGATCAAACTGAACTAGAGACTCAAAGCGAAGAGGCAGAAGTGTATGTGGTACACACCTTCATCAGGAAATGTCCACCGATCACGTTAAATGTTGAACTGAACGGAATTCCAGTATCCATGGAATTGGACATGGGTGCGAGTCAGTCCATCATGGGAAAAGGGCCTTCGACAGGCCCAAGCTGAGCCCCATTCACACCAAACTGAAAACTTACACTAAAGAGCTGATCCCTGTAATTGTCAACACAGTATTAAAAGTCTCTTATGATGGAACCGTACACGAACTACCACTAAGGATAGTGTTAGTAGATGGCCCCACACTATTCGGCAGAAGCTGGCTGAGAAAAATACGCTGGAACTGAGATGGCATCTGAGCGCTTTCATCCATCGATGATGCCTCATGTGCCCAGCATCTGAGCAAGTTTCCATCGTTGTTTGAGCCAGAGATCAGAAGTTTCTTGAGGGTGAAGGTGCAGATCCACTTGATTCCCGGTACATGACCCATCCATCACAAGGCAAGGACAGTGACATATATGATGCGAGAGAAAGTGGAGATCGAGTTAGACCGGCTGCAATGAGAGGGCATCATCGCACTGGTGGAGTTCAACGAGTGCAATTCTACATTTCGAAAATGCTTCCTCCCGCGTGACAGGCGGGGATACTCAAGACTATACTAATGAGTTACTGACGGGTGTAGATTTTGAGACAGCAGGAATCGAGCTGTGAAAAGAACTGGACACCATGAGAAAGAGACAGACACATTGAGAGACAGACACAAAAAGAGAAACAGGGAGAGACAGACAGCGAGCGAGAGAAATAGAGAGAGATCAAGTGTGAGACTGAGAGGGATAGGCAGACTGAGTGAGACAAAGACTCAAACACACACATACACAGAGATGTGTGTGTGTGTGTGTGCTCCATAAAGAGAGGGAGGCAAATATTAATGGAAAACCAGAGACAAAGACAAAGTAATGGACAAAGAAAGCGACAAAGAGAGAAGAGATAGTGAGAGAGAAGATAGAGAGAGAGAGACAGAGATAAAAACAGAAAATGATGGAAATACTCAACAGGTTAGAGACAGGATCGAACAGAGACAGACAAAGAGAGACAGGCAGGCAGAGACATAGACTGACAGTAATGATGGGAAAGAGAGAGACAGTCAGACAGAGAGACTGAGAGAATCCCATTGCAACAGAACTGGACACTGTGAGAAAGACACGGGCAGATTGAGAGACCGAGACAAACAGAGAAACAGGAAGAGACAGAATGAGTGAGGGAGACAAAGACTCAAACACGCAAACACATGCACAGATCTCTAAAGAGACAGAGGTAGAGAGTGAGGCAGAGACTGAGAGACACAGATACATTTCACGATTCCATTTCTTTATCGGTTCAGAATGTCATAGAATTACAGTAAAATGCAGATTCAACAGATTCTTACTGCAGTTGTACAGGGCCTTGGTGAGGCCTCACCTGGAATATTGTGTTTAGTTTTGGTCTCCTAATCTGAGGAAGGACGTTCTTGCTATTGAGGGAGTCCAGATTGATTCCCGGGATGGCTGGACTGTCATATGAGGAGAGACTGGATCAACTGGGTTTTTATACATTGGAGTTTAGAAGGATGAGAGGGGATTTCATAGAAACATAAAGATTCTGGCGGGACGGGACAGGTCAGATGCGGGTAGCTTGTTCGCGATGTTGGGGAAGTCCAGAACCAGGGGACACAGCCTTAGCACAGCCATGTCTCCGTGGTGCCAATTATATCATATTCATTCATTGCTGCCTGTGCAGTTAATTCATCCACCTTATTACGAATACTCCTCGCATTGAGGCACAGAGCCTTCAGGCTTGTCTTTTTAACACACTTTGTCCCTTTAGACTTTTGCTGTAATGTGGCCCTTTTTGAAAGGAATGACAAGGGTGTATGCGGTTACAGGAGGATGTGAGGGGAAACAAACATAATACGAGGGGAAGAGTACATCCACGATGGACCAGTATGAGATCAAAAAGAATGGAACTATAAGGGGAATATCTTTATCCGTGTGCCGGAGAGGAGGAAGCCTAACTATAGGTCCTCATCCAATGGGAGACGGGAGCAAGGATAGATGCGGGTTTGACAATACTACGGAAGGATGCGTCATTGGAAAAAACCCTGCCCAAACCTACATTACACCTATCAAGGGCAAGGAGAATATTGTGTGGTAACTAGCCTGGGAACTTACATTACTCCAAGACTGTCGGTGGCAGCGGGAAGAGCACGCATGACATGCCAGGAAGACAGTGACATGAAATATAAACGATGAGATTAAGCAAGATATTGATGTTTACATGGAAGAGCAAGCAGAATCAATTCCCCTGTTACTTGAAGATTTAACTTAGCTCAAGAAATAACATAAAAAAATATTAAGAGCTGAAGAAGAAAGCAGAAGAACTGGACAGTGAAATAAAGGATAAGCTGAAAAACCCGCCTTGGTACTTGAGATTATACATCCCTGGATAAGGATCCTTTCCCATACCCTAGTGGCAGTACAGATAGTAATAGCCTTGAGTTGGTTGATGATGTTATGTAACAAGTGCAAAGACAGGCGAGGCTTACTCGAGCAAAGTTATAAGATCGGGATTAGAATTATATCCCATGTGTTAGTCCTAGTGCAGCTGATAGTGGTGTTGATGCTACTGGGAGACTGTACAGGCAGATACAAGAGACGCAGAAAGAAGAGATTGGCCAAGACCCGTAACCAAGAACGCAGAAAGCCTTTGCTAGATCTAAAGAGGGTTAATCAAACAAAAAGACGGCATGAATACCTGATCTGAGTCGTGAGTGTCCCAATCCTATCGCCTGATCAACGAAATGAAGGCGGGAGACATAGGAATCAGGACAGGATAAGGCAGGGAAAGGAAAATTGTTGTTCTTGGTGGGATATTTTTAAGGTCTGATCACCTAAAGCCTACGCAGTCCTCAAATTGATGTGGCATTCAATTGTGGTAATAATGGTAGTGGAAGGGACATGTATCGTGATCCAACTATATCTGATATGTAAGATCAGAGAGATATACAACCACGTGGTTCTAGCCGAACAGCAAACAGCCTTGTTAATTATGTAATGTAGGCATGATATGGAGGCGAGTGACTTTGTAACGCGTTAGGAAAACAACCAAGACCCCCGAGCTTATGCACTGTCTGTACAAAAAGAAATATAAGTGGCGTGCCCATATCCCAGGGAAATGGTCAGGGGTAGTATGTAAAAACTCCGCAAAAGATGGAACTACGAGCGATCCCAGGGATATGGACTTGATATCACCATTTCCAGCAGATGGCTCAGAACATATATGTGGTCAGCTGATTATTTCTAAATAATCAGGGACCAACAGGAGGGACTGAAAGGGCAGATTAAAAATTGTAATTACAATTAATAATAATAATTGTGATGTTTTAACATGGAGTTAACAGGTTTTTAAAATGGATCCCACAGCCTGTTTTTCAGACTGTGGGAAGCATGTGTGGGATGCCTTCCACAGAGGAGCAGATGTTCCAATCCATAGACCAAAGGCCTTGGGAGCTGGGCACGGACACAGATAACATAGAATTTGAATTGTATAACAAAATAAGAGTTAAATGAAAGAATCATAACAACATGTATTTGGAATTGCCAATTAAGGCATATAGAAGCCAGATTGGAGAAAGCGCTGTACCAATCAATCATGTATTAATCAATCAGCATGTATTAATTGTAACTTGCGTAATTACTTAATGCTATAATCTGAAACTGTATAAAGTAAGATGTCTCTGGCAGTATCTTCGAGCATTCCTTCAAGGATAGCTCCCCTGCCGGCTTGTATTAATAAAACCTGCATTTACTTCAAGGCTAACAGAATCCTAGTGGTGGTTTGAAGTTAACCCTAACAACGTTAGAGAGATAGGGAGAGCTGTAGGGGCTCGAAGAGGTTAGAGAGATAGGGAGGGGTGTAGGGCTGGATGAGGTTACGGAGATAGGGAGGGGTGTAGGGCTGGAGGAGGTTACAAAGATAGGGAGAGGTGTATGGGCTGGAGGAGGTTACAGAGATAGGGAGGGGTGTAGGGACTGGAGGAGGTTACAGAGATAGGGAGGGGTGTAGGGACTGGAGGAGGTTACAGAGATAGGGAGGGGTGTAGGAGCTGGAGGAGGTTACAGAGATATGGAGGGGTGTAGGGACTGGAGGAGGTTACAGAGATAGGGAGGGGTGTAGTGGCTGGAGGAGGTTACAGAGATAGGGAGGGGCGGGGCCATCGAGGGGTGTGAACAGGAGGCTGAGAATTTTAAAATCAGCGCCTCGCTGGGGGCGGGCGCGGAGAAGTGCAGGAACACAACTCCCTCACTACCTACCCTGCACTAACCCCCATCATCTGTTAAATCACCGGGAGTTCCAGCGACACCCCTCCCCCTCACTCTTGGTATTTATCCACTCACTGCCTCACTCAAATCTTATCTCGCATTGACAGTCCGTGTGAGTGCTCTCGTTGTCCCAGAATTGCTCCCCGTGGACACCGACTGACCTTCCCCGTGCCTCCGCCACCCTCTTCCTGTTCCATGATGGCCGACAAATTCAGGTTGTGTTCCAGTCAGCAAGCAAAAGATCGGGGCTGGGTGGTGGAGGGGTCATATAAATTAAAACACGTGGCGGCCGGAGGAAGAGGTTTGCGGGACCGTGTCCGGCCCGCGGGCCGTATGTTTGACACCTCTGATCTGCGCTGTCAAGCCCTGTAAGAATTTTGTATGTTTTAAAATGAGATCACCTCTCATTCTTCTATCCTGTATAGAATATAGGCTTAGTCTACTCAATCTCTCCTCACAGGACAATCCCCCATCCCAGGAATTAGTTTGGTGAACCTTCGTTACCATCCTCAATAGTAAGTACATCCTTCCTGAGGTAAGCAATCAAAACTGTACACAATACTCCAGCTGTAGTCTCACCAGGGTCCTATATAATTGCAGTAAGATGTCTAGGAGCAAGTTATTATTTAAATGGAGAAAGATTGCAAAGTGCCGCAGTACAGCAGGCCCTGGGGTTACTTGTGCATGAAACACAAAAGGATAGTATGCAGGTACAGCAAGTGATCAGGAAGGTCAATGGTATCTTGACCTTTATTGCAAAGGGGATGGAGTATCAAAGTGGGGAAGTCTTGCTCCAGCTATATCAGGTTTTGGTGAGGCCACACCTGGAATACTGCATGCAGTTTTGTTTTCCATATTTACGAAAGGATATAATTGCTTTGGAGGCAGTTCAGAGAAGGTTCACTCGGTTGATATAAGGGATCAGCAGGTTGACTTATGACGACAGGTTGAGTAGTTTGGGCCTCGAGACATTGGAATTAAGAAGAATGAGAGGTGATCTTATCGAAACATATAAGATTATAAGGGGGCTTGACAAGGTGGATGCAGAGCTGATCTTTCCACTGATGGGGGGAGACTCGAACTCGGGGGCATGATCTTAGAAGAAGGGGCCACCCATTTAAAACAGATGAGGAGGAATTTCTTCTCTCAGAGGGTTGTAAATCTGTCGAACTCGCTGCCTCAGAGAGCTGTGGAAGCTGGGACATTGAATAAATTTAGGACAGAAATAGTTTCTTAAATGATAAGAGGATAAGGGGTTATGGAGAGCGGGCAGGCAAGTGGAGCTGAGTCTATGATCAGATCAGCCATGATCTTATTGAATGACGGAGCAGGCTCGAGGGGTATGGCCTACTCCAGTTCCTATTTCTTATGTTCCTTTTCTTATGTTTACTATTATCCTCAACTCCTCTTGCAATAAAGGCCAACATACCATTTGTTTTCTTAATTGCTTGCTGTGCCTGCATATTAACTTTCAGTGATTCGTGTGCAAGGACACAACGGTCCCTCTGAACACCAACATTTCCCAATCTCTCACCATTTCAAGTAACTGTTTCCAGTCCACTTTGGCTAAACCACATCTCAGTTTAGTAAAATTGGCTTTTCCCCATTTGAGAACTTTTATTCCTGGTCTATCTTTGTCCTTTTCCATATCTACCCTAAATCTAACTGAATTACGATCACTAGCACCAAAATGCTCCCCCACTGATACCCCTTCCACCTGCCCAGCTTCAGTCCCTAATACTAAGTCCAGAACTTCCCCCTCTCTTGTTGGGCTTGCTACGTACTGACTAAAAGGTTCTGCTGATTGCTGACCCCTCTGCGAAGGGAAATAGGTCCTTCCTCTCCACTCTATCTAGGCCCCTCATAATTTTATGCACCTCATTAACGTCTGCCCTCAGCCTCCTCTGTTCCAAAGAAAACAAACTATTAAGAGGGTTGGTGGGCTGGAGGAGGTTACAGAGATAGGGAAGGGTGAGACCCTGGAGAGATTTGAACAAGAGAATGTGTATTTTAAAGGCTGATGCCACCAGCCATCTCGCCCAGCACAGAATGTAACTCACTTCCACAGGAAGGATGTTACGTTTACTACTATGCATGCATAATGAGAGCAAATCAATCTCTGTCCCTTTAACTAACAGCGACATGGAAAGAGGGAAATGAATGACCTTTAAACACCTGGTCCACTTGGCACTGAAGTGTCTGAAACTCATAATAGGAACTCCAGGAAAACAAAATACTAACAAATGTTAAACTGTTTTGTTGACAAAAGAAATCTCGATTTAACTTTAAAAGATGAATAGTTTAACCGGGATTCACACAGACTCACCTGACAGGCCGTCTCAGGATCCACCCCTCAAGCTCCGCGATTGGTTGCAGAACACGCTGCTCCCTGGGCCCTCCGGCCTCTGCCCTCTCTTCCTGTTGGTTCCCAGGGCAATCAATCACCACTCGCCAACATTACACTGCCACATTAAGTTGAGAGGCTCAGAGGAAGAAATAAAATGAGGCTGTGAATCTGCGTTGAAAAATACAATTAGAAAAGCATGATTTAATGAACGAGGAGAGACAATATAAACTAACGTGTACAATCCTAAAGGGGCTGCATGAACAGTGAGACCTGCAGGTATATGTGGACAAATCGCTGAAGGTGGCAGGACAGGTTGGGAAAGCAGTTAAAAAGCTTGCAGGATCCTGGGCATCACAGAGTACAAAAGCAAGGAGGTTATGATGAACCTTTGTAAAACACTGGTTCGGTCTCAGCTGGAGCGTTGTGTCCAATTCTGGGCATCGCAGATTAGGATGTGATGGCCTTAGAGAGGGTGCAGAAAAGATTGACAAGAATGATTCACGAGATGAGGGACTTCAGTTCCGTGGATTGACTGGAGAAGTTGGGGTTGTTCTCCTTGAAGCAGAGAAGGTTGAGAGGAGAATTGATAGAGGTGTTCAAAATCATGAGGGGTCCGGACAGAGTAGATAGAGAGATACTGTTCGCATTGGTGGAGGAGACGGATTTAAGGTGGATGAGCAGAGGAGACGGATTTAAGGTGGATGAGCAGAAGAACCAAAGACAGTGTAAGAAAAATCTATTTTATGCAGTGAGTCGTTCGGATCTGGAATGCACGGACTGAAAGGTTGGTGGAGGCAGACTCAATCACAGCTTTCAAAAGGGAATTGGATAAGTATCTGAAAGAAAACATTTGCAGGACCGGGAGAAAGGGCGGGCACTGGGACTAGCTGGGAGCCGGCAAAGGCTCGACGGGCCAAATGGCCTTCCGTGCTGTAACCATTCTCTGATTGTGTGAGCAGAACCACTCTGTTCCCTGACTCAATTTAAAGCCTTCCTAAGTGTGAGCACCTCTGTTAAACCTGTCTACCTCAGCTTTAAATATATTCAATGACCAAGCCTCCACAGCTCTCTGGGGCAGAGAATTCCACAGATTACAACCCTCTGAGAGAAGAAATTCCTCCTCATCTCAGTTTTAAATGGTCTGAGGAGAAAAGCTGCATTTGTAACTAGAACAGGATTTACTGGGATTGCTTTGGGCACTGAACCATGTTCATTGTGGCAGCTCTTGTTTGTTTCTGATTATCTTAATAACCCCTATATATGGGCTGGAGATTAATATCTTGTAAAATTATCTTCGTTTCAAACATAGTGTGTCGAATATTTGATTCCTCCATGATCAGAGGAGACTAATTGATGTTCTGTTACCGACTGTTCCATTTTAGGGCTTTTTCTTAATCTCACTTACATCACTTCTCACCTAGTTCACCTTCTATTATATCAAACCCCAAACTTGTTCCGTTTGAGTACACGAGTTGTAGTTGCAGTAGACTTAACTGCAGTGTCTTACTTTAAACTCAGCTGAAATCATTTGAACTGCCCCTTTATTGAACTGCCTTGCATAAGATTTGAAATCCGTTACTTTCTGTAACCTGGTTTTGGAACCGATTGAATTTTAAAATGCATCCACACATTTTGCACGTGATAGTCTGTGAAATATTCTGAATTTGTAATTCTCATTGCCACAAACTCAGTTCCCTGGCCATCGACTCAATCACTCTCCCCAACTTGTGTCTGTGCCTGAACCGGACTGTTTGCAACCTTGGTGCCATACTTTGTTTTTGACCACATATCCACACCATAATTAAGAATGCATATTTGCACCTCTGTAACATCGCCCTTGTCTCAGCTCATCCGCTGCTGACCCCTCATCCCTGCCTTTGTTACTTCTGGACTTGACTATTCCAACGCACTCCTGCCACATTCTCATCTGCATAAACTTGAGTTGATCCAAAATTCGGTTGCCCGTGCCCTAACTCTCACCAAGTCCAGCTCACCCATCAGCCCTGTGCTCGCTGAACTACATTGGCTTCTGGTTCAGCAACGCCTTGATTTCAAAATTCTAATACTTATTTTCGAAACTCTCCATGGCCTCGCCCCTCCCAAGCTCTTTAAACTCCTCCAGCCCCAACCAGCACCACACCGCCACCAGCAGCCTCCCCCCCTCCCCCCCAACCCCGCCTATGAAATACCTGTCTTCCTGAGCATCCCTGATTATAATTGGTGGCTGTGCCAAATTCTGGAAAACCCAGCCTAAACCTTTCTGTCTAACCCATGCTGTACCTGCTCTGGCAGTTCTTGATGCGATAGTGGAAAGCAAGCTTTTCTCTCTTATCTAATCCGTGCTGTATCTTTCCACGGAGTGATTGATAGGAGAGTGTAGGGTGAGCTTTACTCAGTATCTAACCCGTGTTGTTCCTCCCCTGGGTGTGTTTGATGGGACGTGTAGAGGGAGATTTACTCTGTATCTAACCCGTGCTTTACCTGTCCTGGAAGTGTTTGATGGACAGTGTCGGGGGAGCTTTACAGTGGATGTAACCTGTGCTGTACCTGCACTGGGAGTGTTTGATGGGACAATGTCGCAGGAGTTGTACTCTATATCTAACCCATGCCGTAACTGTGATGGGAGTGTTTGATGGATAAGTCTATGGGGAGCTTTACTCTCTGACTAACCCATGCTGTGCCTATTGTGCGAGTGCTTGATGGGACAGTGTAGAGGGAGATTAACTCTGAATCTAACCAATGCTGTACCTACCCTGGGAGTGTTTGGGACAGGCTAGAGGGAGATTTAACCTTCAATAACCAAAGCTGTATCTGCCTGGGAATGTCTGGTGAGACATTGTAGAGGGAGCTTTACTCTACATCTAACCTGTGTTGTCATCATCATCATCATAGGCAGTCCCTCGGAATCGAGGAAGACTTGCTTCCACACCTGAAGTGAATTATTTGGTGGCTGAACAGTCTAATACGAAAGCCACAGACTCTGTCACAGGTGGGACAGATAGTCGTTGAAGGAAGGGGTGGCTGGGACTGCTTTGCAGCGCGCTCTTTCCACTGCCTGCACTTGTTTTCTGCATGCTCTTGGCGATGAGACTCCCGGACGCATTTCCTCCACTTTGGGTGGTCTTTGGCCAGGGACTCCCAGATGTCAGTGGGGATCTCGCACTTTATCAGGGAGGCTTTGAGGGTGTCCTTGTAATGTTTCCGCTGCCCACCTTTGGCTCATTTTCCGTGAAGAAGCTCCGCATAGAGCACTTGCTTTGGGAGTCTCATGTCTGGCATGTGAACTATGTGGTCTGCATAGCGAAGTTAATCGAGTGTGGTCAGTGCTTCAATGCTCGGGACGTAAGCCTGGACGAGGACGCTGATGTTGGTGTGCCTGTACTGCCATGTGATTTGTAGGATTTTGCGGAGACATCACTGGTGATATATCTCCAGCGAGAAAAATTGTCTACTGCACAGTGTCCATGCCTCTGAGCCTTACAGAAGGGCGGGTATTACCACAGCCCTGTAGACCATGAGCTTGGTTGTACCTGCCCAGGGAATGATTACTGAGACAGTTTAGAGGAAACTTTACTCTGTCTCTAACCCATGCTGTATCTGTCCTGGGAGTGTTTGATGGGACAGCGTAGAGGGAGATTTACTCTGTATCTCACCCGTGCTACACCTGCCCCGCGAATATCCACTGGAACAGTATAGAGGGAGATTTTCTCGACATCTAACAGATGCTGTATCTGCCCTGGAATGGCTGGGACAAGTTAGAGGGAGATGTGGTCTGTGTCTAACCTGTGCTGTACTTGCACTGGAAACGTTTGATGGAACAGTATAGAGGGAGCTTTATTCTATATTTAACCTGTTAAGTCCAGAAAAAGTAATGTGATTGAGTACTGTAGACATGAGTAAGTTTGATCTGTCTCTTTATTCTAACTTCAGAGTGCACGTACAACATGGAATGTCTGCTGATATACAGTGCTCCCAAGGGACGCTGGGATCCCTTAGGACTCCAACAGATACGCCCTGTGGTGGTGGTAGAATTCTGGTTAAATAGGGTTGTATACATAACATCACTCCCTCCCAAAGTCAATAGTACACTTATTTGCAAGTTGAGGCGATCTGGGGCTTTTCGCTCCCGAGTCGATCGTCTCGGTACAAATGCAGGTGCAGGTGAGTTGGTTGGTTCTTCGCTGGTCTGCTGCGCAGCTCACCTTGCTGGGCTGCTGGGGATGATGAGTTCAGCTTCGTGGTCAACCATGATGTTGGTTGCCACTTGTGTCGGATGGTCGAAGTTGGTTGCTTGTGGCTGTCTGCGAATCGCAGTTTGGTTTGGTCCAAATGCTTTCTGCAAGTTATTCCATTTGACGAGTTTGACGTGAAACACCCTCCTCCCTTCTTTGGCTACGACAGTGCCAGCAAGCTATTTGGGACCAGGTCCATAGTTAAGTACAAATACAGGGTCATTGATTTCAATATTGCGTGACAAATTTGTGCGATCACGGTACATGCTTTGTTGATGCCGCCTGCCCTCGACTTAATCATGGAGATCAGGGTGAACGAGAGAAAGCCTTGTTTTGAGCACCCTTTTCTGGAGCAGCTCAGCTGGGGAACCCCGGTGAGAGAATGGTGTCTGGTGCAGTGTCTGAGCAGGACTCGGGACAGGTGGGTCTGCAGTGAGCCTTTTGACATGTGTTTCAAGCTTTGCTTGATGGTTTGGACTGCACGTTCTGTCTGGCCATTGGATGCGGGCTTGAATGGGGCAGATGTGATATGCTTGATCCCATTGCATGTCATGAATTCCTTGAATTCAGCGCTGGAGAAGCATGGCCCATTGTCGCTGACAAGGACATCAGGCAGGCCGTGCGTGGCTCGTAGATTTTCGAGGGTGGCAGTGGACGTGCTTACAGACATTATTACACACTCAATCCGGTTAGAATAAACATCCACAAGAACGAAGAACATTTTGCCTAGAAATGGGCCGGCAAAGTCAACGTGGATCCTCGACCACGGTTTGGAGGGCCATGACCACAAACTTGGGTGCCCTGGGTGCACTGCTCAGTTACGAGCAAGTGGTGAAATGGCACACGCAAGACTCCAAATCTGAGTCGATATCGGGCCACCACACATGGGGTCTGGCTATAGCTTTCATTATTACTATGCCTGGGTGGGCACAGTGTCGGTCGCGTTTGAACATTTCCCTGCCTTTCTTGAGCAAAACTACGTGATTACCCCAGAAAAGACAGTCCGTCTGTATAGACATTTTGTCTTTAAGCTGCTGGAACAGCTTGATCTCTTCATGCATCTCCGCTGGGACGCTGGACCAACTACCATGGAGGACACCGTTTTTACAAGGGACAGTAAAGGATCCTGGCTCGTCCAGGTCCTCATCTGGCGGCGGTAACGGGTGACTTTTCATTTTCAAATGCATCCATCACCAAGAGCAAGTCTGCAGGCTGTTCCATTTCCACCCCGGTGGTGGGAAAAGTAGCCGACTGAGGGCATCAGCGCAGTTCTCTGTGCCTGGCCAGTGGTGAATTGCATACGTATATGCATACAGCATGAGCACTCATCTTTGGATGCGAGCAGAAGCATTTGTATTAATACCTTTGCTCTCTGTGAATAGCGATATGAGTGGCTTATGGTGAGTTTCTAACTCGAACTAAAGCCCAAACAGATACTGGTGTATTTTTTCACCCCGTAAACGCATGCCAGAGCTTCTTTTTCAATCATGCTGTAGGTCCTTTCGGCCTTGGACGAGCTCCTGGACGCATAGGCGACCGGTTGTAATGTTCCCAATTCGTTTGCTTATTGTAACACACACCCGAGCTCGTACAAAGATGCATCGTAAGCTAACACTAAACATTTACATGAATCATACAGGACAAGCAGTTTGTTGGAACATAACAGATTTTGGGCTTTCTCAAAAGCAGTCTCTTTTGATCTCCCCCATGCCTAATAATCTCCCTTGTGCAGCCACATGTGTAGAGGTTCTATCAAGGTGCTTAACCCGGGTAGGAAATTACCAAAATAATTGAGGAGCCCCAGGAAGGACCACAGCTCCGTCACGTTCTGTGGTCTCGCCGCATTCTTGATGGCCTCCATCTTGGTGTCAGTGGGTCTGATGCCATCTGCCACGATTCTTCTCCCTAAAAACTCGACCTTTGGCGCCAGGAAAACACACTTCGAGCGTTTCAACCTGAGTCCCACATGATCTAGCCGACTTAGAACCTCTTCCACGTTCTGCACGTGCTCGATGGTGTCCCGACCTGTGACCAGTATATCATCCTGGAAAACCACGATGTGCAGAACCGACTTTAGCAGACTCTCCATGTCCCTTTGAAAAATAGCCGCGGTCGATCGAATTCCATCCGTGGCTAACTAAGGAAATAAGGGAGGTATCAAATTGAAAACAAACGCATACGGTGTGGCCAAGTCCAGTGGGAGGCCAGAGGTTTATGACATTTTTAAAAGCCAGCAGAGAACGGCTAAAAAAATGATTGAGAGGGAAGATAGATTATGAAAGAAAACTAGCACAAAATATAAAAACAGATAGTAAGAGTCCTTCATGGTAGAAGACATTAAAAACATCCCAGTAGTGGATAAGCGAGAGGCTATAGATCAGGAGGAATGCAATACAATCACTATCACTAATGATGTAGTACTAGGTAAAATAATAGGACTAAAGGCAGACAAGTCCCCTGGACCTGATGGCTTGCATCCTAGGGTCTTAACAGAAGTGGCTGCAGAGATAGTGGATGCATTGGTTGTAATCTACCAAAATTCCCTGGATTCTAGGGCGATCCCAACAGATTGGAAAGCCACAAATGTAACGTGCCTATTTGAAAAAGGAAGCAGACAAAGAGCAGGACAATTGAGACCAGTTAGTCTAACATCTGTCATTGGGAAAATGCTGGAGTCCATTATTAAGGAAGCAGTAGCAGGACATTTGGAAAAGCATGATTCAATCAAGCAGATTCAACATGGTTTTATGAAAGGGAAATCATATTTGACAAATTCGCTGGAGTACTTTGAGGATGTAAGGAGCAGGGTGGATAAGGGGGAAGCAGTGGGTGTGGTGTATTTGGATTTCCAGAAGGCATTCGATAAGGTGCCACATAAGAGGTTACTGCACAAGATAAAAGCTCGCAGGGTTGGAGGTAATATATTAACGTGGATAGAGGATTGGCAAACCAACAGAAAACAGAGGGTCGGGATAAATGGTAATTTTCCAGTTGGCAAACATGACTAGTGGGGTGCCGCAGGGATCGGTGCTGGGTCTTCAACTAATTACAATCCATATTAATGACTTGGATGAAGGGATCGAGTTTGCTGTTATTACAAAAATTGTGCAAAGGGCACAAAAAATCTGCAAAGGGATATAGACAGGTTAAGTGAGAGTGCAAACATTTGGCAGATGGCAGAAATAATAGAAAAGCAAATTATAATTTAAATGGAGAAAAATTGCATAGAGCTGCATGACAGAGAGACTTGGGGGTCTTGTGCATGAAACACAAAAAGTTAGTATGCAGGTATGGCAAGTAATCAGGAAGGCAAATGGAATGTTGGTCTGTATTACAAGGGGGATAGAGTATAAAAGCAGAGAAGTCCTGCTGCAACTGTACAGGGTATTGGTGAGGCCACACCTGGAGTACTGCGTACAGGTTTGGTCTCCGTATTGAAGGAAGGATATACTTGCAGTGAAGGCTGTTCAGAGAAGGTTCAGTAGGTTGATTCCGGAGATGGGGGGTTGACTTCTGAGGATAGGTTGAGTAGGTTGGGCCTATACACATTGGAGTTTCGAAGAATGAGAGGTGATCTTATTGAAACTTGATGATAATGAGGGGGCTCGCCAGGGTGGATGCAGAGAGGATATTTCCACTCATAGGGGAAACTAAAACTAGGGGGACATAGTCTCAGAATAAGGAGCCGCCCATTTAAAAGTGAGATGAGGAGGAATTTCCTCTCTGAGGGTGGCAAATCCCTGGAATTCTCTGCCCCAAAGAGCTGTGCAAGCTGAGTCATTGAATAATTTAAGGTGGAGATAGACACATTTTTGAACGATAAGGGAGTAAAGGGTTATGGGAAGCGGGCAGGGAAGTGGAGCCGAGGCCATGATCAGATCAGCCATGATCTTATTCAATGGGGAGCAGGCACTTGGGGCCAAATGGCCTACTTCTGCTCCTATTTCTTATGTTATGGACTGTTTTCCCTCCACTCCCAATTTTCACCACCAATTCTGGCTGCGTTCAGTTCGACACTCACTGGCTCCCCTCCATCTATCAAGGGAAATCAGGGATAGTATTGAAGCCAAGGAAGTGGCATACAAATTGGCCAGAAATAGTAGCGAACCAGGGGACTGGGAGAAATTTAGAACTCAGCAGAGAAGGACAAAGGATTTGATTATGGCAGGGAAAATGGAGTACGAGAAGAAGCTTGCAGGGAACATTAAGACGGATTGCAAAAGTTTCTATCGATATGTAAAGAGAAAAAGGTTAGTAAAGACAAACGTAGTTCCCCTGCAGTCAGAATTAGGGGAAGTCATAACGGGGAACAAAGAAATGGCGGATCAATTGAACAAGTACTTTGGTTTGGTATTCACTAAGGAGGACACCAACAACCTTCCGGATATAAAAGGGGTCAGAGGGTCTAGTAAGGAGGGGGAACTGAGGGAAATCTTTATTAATCGGGAAATTGTGTTGGGGAAATTGATGGGATTGAAGGCCGATAAATCCCCAGGGCCTGATGGACTGCATCCTAGAGTACTTAAGGAGGTGGCCTTGGAAATAGCGGATGCATTGACAGTCATTTTCCAACATTCCATTGACTCTGGATCAGTTCCTATGGAGTGGAGGGTAGCCAATGCAACCCCACTTTTTAAAAAAGGAGGGAGAGAGAAAACAGGGAATTATAGACCGGTCAGCCTGACCTCAGTAGTGGGTAAAATGATGGAATCAATTATTAAGGATGTCATAGCAGTGCATCTGGAAAATGGTGACATGATAGGTCCAAGTCAGCATGGATTTGTGAAAGGGAAATCATGCTTGACAAATCTTCTGGAATTTTTTGAGGATGTTTCCAGTAAAGTGGACAAAGGAGAACCAGTTGATGTGGTATATTTGGACTTTCAGAAGGCTTTCGACAAGGTCCCACACAAGAGATTAATGTGCAAAGTTAAAGCACATGGGATTGGGGGTAGTGTGCTGACGTGGATTGAGAACTGGTTGTCAGACAGGAAGCAAAGAGTAGGAGTAAACGGGTACTTTTCAGAATGGCAGGCAGTGACTAGTGGAGTGCCGCAAGGTTCTGTGCTGGGGCCCCAGCTGTTTACATTGTACATTAATGATTTAGACGAGGGGATTAAATGCAGTATCTCCAAATTTGCGGATGATACTAAGTTGGGTGGCAGTGTGAGCTGCGAGGAGGATGCTATTAGGCTGCAGAGTGACTTGGATAGGTTAGGTGAGTGGGCAAATGCATGGCAGATGAAGTATAATGTGGATAAATGTGAGGTTATCCACTTTGGTGGTAAAAACAGAGAGACAGACTATTATCTGAATGGTGACAGATTAGGAAAAGGGAAGGTGCAACGAGACCTGGGTGTCATGGTACATCAGTCATTGAAGGTTGGCATGCAGGTACAGCAGGCGGTTAAGAAAGCAAATGGCATGTTGGCCTTCATAGCGAGGGGATTTGAATACAGGGGCAGGGAGGTGTTGCTACAGTTGTACAGGGCCTTGGTGAGGCCACACCTGGAGTATTGTGTACAGTTTTGGTCTCCTAACTTGAGGAAGGACATTCTTGCTATTGAGGGAGTGCAGCGAAGGTTCACCAGACTGATTCCCGGGATGGCGGGACTGACCTATCAAGAAAGATTGGATCAACTGGGCTTGTATTCACTGGAGTTCAGAAGAATGAGAGGGGACCTCATAGAAACGTTTAAAATTCTGACGGGTTTAGACAGGTTAGATGCAGAAAGAATGTTCCCAATGTTGGGGAAGTCCAGAACCAGGGGTCACAGTCTGAGGATAAGGGGTAAGCCATTTAGGACCGAGATGAGGAGAAACTTCTTCACCCAGAGAGTGGTGAACCTGTGGAATTCTCTGCCACAGAAAGTAGTTGAGGCCAATTCACTAAATATATTCAAAAGGGAGTTAGATGAAGTCCTTACTACTCGGGGGATCAAGGGTTATGGCGAGAAAGCAGGAAGGGGGTACTGAAGTTTCATGTTCAGCCATGAACTCATTGAATGGCGGTGCAGGCTAGAAGGGCTGAATGGCCTGCTCCTGCACCGATTTTCTATGTTTCTATGTTTCCTTCCCTGAAGGTGCTGGCTCTGGCTGGGTTCAGTTCTATACTCACTGGTTCTCCTCACTTCCCTCAAGATGCTGACTGTGGCTGGGAACAGTTCCACAATCACTGGTTCCCCTCTCCTCCCCTGAAGACGCTGGTTCTGTCTGGGTTCAGTTCCACACTCATTTGTTCCCCTCCCTCTTATTACCAGAGGGTGCTGACTGGCTGGGTTCAGTTCCACACTCACTGGTTCCCCTAGCTCACTTCCCCTGATGGTGCTGACTCTGGTTGGGTTCAGTTCTACACTCACTGGTTCCCCTCCCCTGAAGGTGCTGACTCTGGCTGGGTTCAGTTCTACACTCACTGGTTCCCCTCCCCTGAAGGTGCTGACTCTGGTTGGGTGCAGTTCCAGACACTGACATCATTCACTTTGTTCCTACACCAAGATAGCAGCGCATGCGCTATGCTACTCACTGAACCAAGATGGCGGAGCGATTAACCTGCCTTCCTGTACGAAGATGGCCGCCGTTAGTCTGGGTCTGTGACCGGGAGAACAACCCGAAGCTGCAACCGCCGATATTCCGGTTATTATTCCGGACTTGGGGCGGGCACCGGTTGTTTATGAAGCCTCCCCGGCTCCCCGCTGGTGCATTATTCCGCTCCGTCCCGCTGAAAAGGCACATCTAAGGAGCCTGTCCAAACCATGTCTCCTCCGCCATTACACGCACCGCGCATGCTCCAAACACATCCAAGATCGGCGCCTGCGCACTGAGCTCCTGTAGTCTGGATGCGGCACATTCTTCCGCGCGGGGCATGCTGGGTACATAAGACCATGAGAAATCGGAGCAGGAGTGGGCCACCCGGACCCCCGAGCCTGCTCCCCATTCAATAAGATCATGGCTGGTCTGATCATAGACTGAGCTCCACTTCTCTGCCCGCTCCCCAGAACCCTATACTCCATTATCGCTCAAAAATCTGGCTATCTCCGCCTTAAATATATTCAATGACCCAGCCTCCACTGCTCTCTGGGGCAGAGAATTCCAAAGATTTACAACTCTCTGAGAGAAGACATTTCTACTTATCTCAGTTTTGAATGGGCTGAGGAGAAAGGCTGCATTTATAAATAGAACAGGATTTACTGTGATTGCATTGGGCACTGAAACATGTTCACTCTGGCAGCTCTACTTTGTTTCTGATGATCTTAATAACCCCTATACCTGAGCTGGAGATTAATATTGTGCATACATGTTGAATAAATTATCTTTGTTTCAAACACAGTGTGTCGAATATTTGATTCCTCCATGATCAGAGGAGACTAATTGATGTTCTGTTACTGACTGTTCCATTTTAGTGCTTTTTCTTAATCTAACTTATGTCATTTCTCACTTAGTTCGCCTTCTATCAAACTTGTTCCATTTGAGTACGAGTTGTAGTTGTAGTAGACTTAACTGCAGTGTGTCAGTTTAAACTCAACTGAAATCCTTTGAACCACCCCTTTATTGAACCATCTTGCATAAGGTTCCAAATCCGTTACTTTCTGTAACCCGTTTTTGTAACCGATTGAATTTTACAAACTCATCCACACATTTTGCACGTGATAACCTGTCAAATATTCTGATATTTGTAATTGTCATTGCCACAAACTCCGTTCCCTAGCCACAGACTCCGTCCCTCTCCCCAACTTCTGTCTGAGCCTGAACCAGACTTTTTGCAACCTTGGTGTCATACTTAACCCTAAAATAGGTTTTTTAACCAGATATCCACAGCATAATTAAGACTGCCTATTTCCATCTCTGTAACATCATCTGTCTCCGCTCTTGCCTCAGCTCATCCACTGCTGAAGCCCTCATCCATGCTTTTGTTACTTCTGTACTTGACTATTCCAAAGCACTCCTCCCACGTTCGACTCTACATAAACTAGAGTTAATCAAAAATTCGGCTGCCCATGCCCTAACTCGCACCAAGTCCAGCTCACCCATCACCCTTGTCCTCACTGACCTACATTGGCTTCTAGTTAAGCAATGCCTTGATTTGAAAATTCTAATATTTTCAAACCCCTCCCTGGCCTCGCCCCTCCCTAGCTCTGTAAATTCCTCCAGCCCCACAACCACCACCCTGCCCCCCACCCATGAGATATCTGTCTTCCTGAGCATCCCTGATTATAATTGGTGACTGTGCCTTCTGTTGCCCAGGTCCCAAGTTCTGGAAAACCCAGTCTAAACCTTTCTGTCGAACCCATGCTGTACCTGCTCTGGCAGTTTTTGATGGGATAGTGTAGAGCAAGCGTTTCTCTCTTATCTAATCCGTGCTGTATCTTCCCTCGGAGTGTTTGATGGGACAGTGTAGAGTGAGCTTTACTCTGTATCTAACCTGTGTTGTTCCTGCCCTGGGTCTGTTTGATGGGACAGTGCAGAGTGAGCTTTACTCAGTATCTAACTCGTGCTGTACCTGCGAGGGGAGTGTTTGATGGATCAGTCTGTGGAGAGCTTTACTCTCTGACTAACCCATGCTGTGTCTGTTGTGTGAGTGTTTGATCGGACGGCGTAGAGGGAGATTAACTCTGTATAGAACCTATGCTGTACCTACCCTGGGAGTGTTTGGGACAGGCTAGAGTGAGATTTAACCTTTAATAACCCACGCTGTACCGACCTGGGAATGTCTGGTGAGACAGTGTGGAGGGAGCTTTACTCTGCATCTAACCTGTGTTGTCATCATCATCATCATCATCATAGGCAGTCCCTCGGAATCGAGAAAAAATAGAAAGAAGACTTGCTTCCACTCCTGAAGTGAGTTATTTGGTGGCTGACCAGTCCAATATGAGAGCCACAGACTCTGTCACAGGTGGGAGAGATAGTCATTGAGAGAAGGGGTGGGTGGGACTGCTTTGCCATATGCTCCTTCCACTGCCTGATTTCTGCATGCTCTCGGCACTGAGACTCGAAGTGCTCAGCACCCTCCCGGATTCACTGTCTCCACTTAGGGCAGTCTTTGGTCAGGGACTCCCAGGTGTCAGTGGGGATGCCGCACTTTATCAGGGAGGCTTTGAGGGTGTCCTTGTAATGTTTCCACTGCCCGCCTTAGGCTCATTTGCTGTGGAGGCGCTCCACATAGAGCACTTGCTTTGGGAGTCTCGTGTCTGGCATACGAACTATGTGGCCTGCCCAGCGGAGCTGATCAAGTGTGGTCAGTGCTTCAATGCTGGGGACATTAGCCTGACAAGGACGCTGATGTTGCTGTGCCAGTCCTCCCAGCGGATTTGTAGGATCTAGCGGAGACATCATTGGTGATATATCTCCAGCGACTTGAGGTGGCTACTGTACATGGTCCATTCCTCTGAGCCATACAGGAGGGCGGGTATTACTACAGCCCTGTAGACCATGAGCTTGGTGGTACCTGCCCTGGGAATGGTTGATGGGACAGTGTAAGGGGAGCTTTACTCTGTATCTAACCCGTGCTATACCTGCCCTGGGAATGTCCAGCAGAACAGAATAGAGGGAGATTTTCTCTATATCGAACTGATGCTGTATCTGCCCTGGAATGGCTGGACAAGTCAGAGGGAGATTTAGTCTGTGTCTAACCTGTGCTGTACTTGCCCTGGGAACGTCTGATGGAACAGTATAGAGGAAGCTTTACTCTCTATTTAACCAATGTTGTACTTGCCCTGGGAATGTTTGATGGGACAGTGTAGAGGAAGCTTTACTCAGTATCTAACCCATGCTGTACCTTCCCTGCAAGTGTCTGGTGGGAGGGTGTATTGAGATCCTTACTGTGTACCTACTCATGTCCGTTATACTCCGCAGAGGTTGAAAACCACACTGTGACTCCGGGAGGAGCTCCTCAGCCACAGGGAGAAGATGGTTGAGGAGGATTCAAGTGATGGCTTTCCCAGGACGATTCATCTGTAATTGCCGCAGTCGGACTTGTCCCCTTTGTTAAAGATGATCATGATTACTGCATCTCTGAGATCTCCAGACATGCCCTCCTTCTTCCAGATGAGAGAGATGAGGTCATGCATTTGTGCCAATAGTGCCTCTCCGCCATACTTTAGTGCCTCAGTGGGGATTTCGTCCACTCCCATTGCCTTGTTGGTTTTGAGCTGGCGGATGGCCTTTTCCACCTCGTACAGGGCTGGGGTTTTGCTGAGATGGTGGTGGGTAGCATGCTGTGGGTTGGAGTCGAGGACACTCGAGTCAAAGGCAGAGTGTCGGTTAAGGAGATCTTCAAAGTGCTCCTTCCAGCGGGTCCTGGCTGCCTCGGTGTCCTTGATGATTGTTTCCCCGTTCTTGGCCAACAGTGGGGTGGTGCCTTGGGTGGTTGGGCTGTAGGTGGCGTTGACTGCTGTGAAGGATCCTCACACATCATGGCTGTCAGCCAGCTGCTGAACCTCCTGTGATTTCTCCACCAACCATCTATGCTTTAGGTCACAGGTTTTTTCTTGGACCTCGGCCTGAAGCCACCTGTAATGCTGCTTTGCTGGTCCCGAGTTGGGTTGTTGTCTTAGGTTCAGAAATGCCCTTTGCTTGCGATTTATTAGCTCTTGGATCTCCTGGTCATTCACATCAAACCATTCCTGGTGTTTCCTCGATCAGGCCAACATCCTCAGCATCGAAGCACTGACCACACTCGACCAGCTGCATTGGGTGGGCCACATTGTTCACAACTATTTTAAGTTGAACAATAATCAAGTGCCCCCTGATTAAAGGGGGGGGGGGGGTCACACTCCAGAAACTTTCATTAAAGTGCCCCCTTGTTTTTTTTTTGAGGGCACCAAAAACACAACTTAATAATTCAACATAAAGGGAACATTTGTCAAATCAAATCAAATTAATTAAAATAAAAATTCTGTTCTCTCTTGAAATGATGCACTTCAGTCTCTGCAGTGTTCATCTCTTGTGGACACGGCGTGCTCCATCTCCAGAGATACCCTGGCTCGCCACATTGTTCACATGGCTGACAAAAGACTTCCAAAGCAAGCATTCTGCTCAGAACTCCTACATGGCAAGCGAGCCCAAGGTGATCAGAGGAAACTTTTCAAGGACACCTTCAAAGCCTCCTTGATAAAAATGCAGCATCCCCACTGATACCTGGGAGTCCCTGGCTAAATTCTGCCCGAAGTGGGGGAAGTGCATCCGGGAGGGTGCTGAGCATCTCGAGTCTCATCACTAAGAGCATGCAGAAACCAAGCGTAGGAGCATGCGGCAAACCAGTCCCACCCACCCATTCCTTCAATGACCGGCTGTCTCACCTGTGACAGAGACTGTAATTCCCATATTGGAATGTTTAGTCACCTAAGAACTCACCTTTAGAGTGTAAACAAGTCTTCCTTGATTTCGAGGGACTGCCTATGACGATGATAATGTGTACCTAACCTGTGTTGTGCTTGTCCTGTGAATTTTTGGATTGGCTGTTTTGAAAGACGTTTACCCTGCATTTAAATTATGCTGTACTTGCCCTGGAAGTGTTTGATGGGACAGTGTAGAGGGGGCTTCACTCTGTCTCTAACCCCTGCTGTACCTGCTACCGGTATGCTTGCGACCTTCTGTAAGAGGTCGGCACTGGAGGGCATCGTCACCTCGAGCAACCAAATTTTTATTTGATTGAAGTTTACCATCCAAAGTTTAATTAGTTTATTTTGTTGGTTATAGTGCCCTCCTCCCTTTAATCAGGGGCATTTGATTTACAGATTAACAACAAAATAGTTGCGCTGTACCTGCCCTGGGATTGTTTCTTGGGACTATGCAGAGGGAGCTTTATTCTGTATCTAACCCGTGATGTACATGCCCTGGGAATACCTGGTGGGACAGTGTGCAGGGACCATTACTGTGTATTTAACATGTGCTGTACCTGCCCTGGGAGTGTTTGATGAAAGTCAGCGAACAGCAAGCTTTAAATTGTAACTAACCCGTGCTGAACCTGCCCTGGGATTGTTTCGGACAGTACAGAGGGAGCTTCACTCTGTATATAACCCTTGCAGAATCTGTCCCACTCCTGCTCCGATTTCTCATGGTCTTATCTACCCAGCATGCCCCGCGGGGGAAAATGTGCCGCACCCAGACTGCAGGAGCTCAGTGCGCAGGCGCGGGCCGTGGCTGTGTTTGGAGCATGCGCGGTGCGTGTAATGGCGGAGAAGGCATGTTTTGGACAGGCTCCGCAGAATTCTCTTTTTCAGCGGGACGGAGCGGGGTAAGGGACCAGCGGGGATGTGGGGAGTCTTCATAACCAACGCGTGCCCGCCACAAGCCCGGAATAACAACCGGAATATCGGCGGTTGCAGCTTTGGGGCTTTCTCCCGGTCACAGGCCCAGGCTAACGGCGGCCATATTCGAGCAGGTTCAGTGCTCCGCCATCTTGATTCAGTGTGTAGCACAGCGCATGCGCGGCCATCTTGCTGCAGGTACAAAGTGAATGATGTCAGTGTGTAGAACTGAACCCAGCCAGAGTCAGTATCTTCAGGGGAGAGGAACCAGTGAGTGTAGAACTGAACCCAGCCAGAGTCAGTACCTTCAGGGGAGGGGAACCAGTGAGTGTAGAACTGAACCCAGCCAGAGTCAGTACCTTCAGGGGAGGGGAACCTGTGAGTGTAGAACTGAACCCAGCCAGAGTCAGTACCTTCAGGGGAGGGGAACCAGTGAGTGTAGAACTGAACCCAGCCAGAGTCAGTACCTTCAGGGGAGGGGAACCAGTGAGTGTAGAACTGAACCCAGCCAGAGTCAGTACCTTCAGGGGAGGGGAACCAGTGAGTGTAGAACTGAACCCAGCCAGAGTCAGTACCTTCAGGGGAGGGGAACCAGTGAGTGCAGAACTGAACCCAGCCAGAGTCAGTACCTTCAGGGGAGGGGAACCAGTGAGTGTAGGACTGAACCCAGCCAGAGTCAGTACCTTCAGGGGAGGGGACCAGTGAGTGTAGAACTGAACCCAGCCAGAGTCAGTACCTTCAGGGGAGGGGACCAGTGAGTGTTGAACTGAACCCAGCCAGAGTCAGCACCTTCAGGGACCAGTGATTGATTGGTGCCGCGGCCCTGCCCCCCGCCACTGATTGGCGCGGAGCAGCGCGCTGGGTGGGCTGGTTCCCCGCGCCGCCTCGCCATTGGTTGCGGGCTGAGTGTTGTGGGCGGGCGGTTGGGTGGTTTGTTGGTGGGCTCCGCTCGCAGCCTTTGAGCTCGGGCCCAGGTGAGGTGGGGCAGAGTTGTGCGCGGGGCCAGCCTATTGTGGGAGATTAGCTGCGGACTGACGACGTTTTTGCCTCCCCCGCGGAGGATGGGTGAGCAGCCCGGGCAGTGCGCCCAGCCTCCCTGAGGACTCACATACTCACGGACACGCGCTGGCGGTGAGATTTGGTCGGCTGGTGGCGGCTGCAGGGAACCTTCGGGCAGGGACGGGCCTTGGTTATTGTCGGGGGTTGCCGGGAGTTCGGCCGCCATCTTAGGGAAGCACGGGTCCGCCCGCCACGGGGAGCGGGGAGCAACAGGGGCGGGGCTTCCTCGACGTCACAATACTTTCCATTGTCCCGCTGCAGGGCAGGGAGCATGCGCGGTGTCCATCTTAATGCAGGGAGCAGGTGCAGGATGGGGACCAGTGACATGAATACATGAGAACATCAGAAATAGGAGATGAGTCGGCCTTTTGGCCCCTCGAGCCTGCCGCCATTCAATAAGATGATGGCTGCAGCATCTGGGGTGGTTCTCCTTGGAGCAGTGAAACTCTTTTTGAGTTTATCTGTGAACATAAAAAGACATTAAACCGTGCCACCCGCCCTGGATGACACAGCAGACATTTACAAGGCCCCTTTTTTTTGGGGGGCGCTAAAATCAAATTTTTTCCAGTGCCCCCTATCAAAGGGGAGGGGGACACTAAAAGCACCGGCAATTAAAACAAATTAAACTTTAAAACGTAAAATCAAATAAAAATTTGGTTGCCGGGCGTGATGATGCACTCCAGTCCTTGGAGCAGTGAAACTCTTTTAGAGTCTACCTGCAAAACATAAACATTAAACTGTGCCACCCGACCTGGGTGACACACCAGACATTTACAAGGCCCTTTTTCCTTTTTTTGGTGTTTTTTTTTTTTTTTTTTTTGGGCACTAAAATCACAATTTTTCCCCAGTGCCCCCTATAAAAGGGAAGGGGACACTAAAAGCACCGGCAATTAAAACAAATTAACTTTAAAACGTAAAATCAAATTAAAATTTGGTTGCCGGGCGTGATGATGCACTCCAGTCCTTGGAGCAGTGAAACTCTTTTAGAGTCTACCTGCAAAACATAAACATTAAACTGTGCCACCCGACCTGGGTGACACACCAGACATTTACAAGGCCCTTTTTTTTCCCCCCTTTTTTGTTTTTTTTTGTGTTTTTTCTTTTTTTTTTTGTTTTTTTTTTTGGGCACTAAAATCACAATTTTTCCCCAGTGCCCCCTATAAAAGGAGAGGGGGACACTAAAAGCACCGGCAATTAAAACAAATTAAACTTTAAAACGTAAAATCAAATTAAAATTTGGTTGCCGGGCGTGATGATGCACTCCAGTCCCTCCGGTGCCCACCTCTCGCGGAAGGCCGCGAGCGTACCGGTGGACACCGCGTGCTCCATCTCCAAGGACACCCTGGACCGGATGTAAGAGCGGAAGAGAGGCAGGCAGTCAGGTTGAACGACCCCCTCGACCGCCCGCTGCCTGGACCGGCTGATGGCACCCTTGGCCGTGCCCAGGAGCAGTCCTACGAGGAGGCCTTCGGACCTACCCGTCCTTGGAGCAGTGAAAATGCAGGGCAGGTTTAACAGGTGCTCACAATCAGGAAGGCTTTCGATTGAGTCAGGGAACAGAGTGGTTCTGCTCACACAATCAGAATGGTTACAGCACGGAAGGCCATTCGGCCCGTCGAACCCTTGCCTCCTCCCCTCCCTTTCCCCCGGCCCTGCAAATGTTTTTTTTTCCGATACTTATCCAACTTCCTTTTTTTTTGAATGCTGTGATTGAGTCTGCCTCCATCACCCTTTCAGGCCGTGCATTCTGGATCCTAACCACTCTGCGTAAAATAGATTTTTCTGATGTCACCTTTGGTTCTCTACCAGTGGGAACAGTTTCTCTCTATCTACTCTGTCTGTACCCCTCATGATTTTGAACACTTCTATCAATTCTCCTCTCAACCTTCTCTGCTCCAAGGAGAACAACCCCAGCTTCTCCAGTCAATCCACGGAACAGAATCTCATCTCATGAATCATTCTTGTCAATCTTTTCTGCACCCTCTCTAAGGCCATCACATCCTAATCTGCGGTGCCCAGAATTGGACACAATGCTCTAGTTGAGGCTGAACCAATGTTTTATAAAGGTTCATCATAACTTCCTTGCTTTTGTACTCTGTGATGCCCAGCTTTTTTAACTGCTTTCTCAACCTGTCCTGTCACTTCAGCGATTTGTCCACATATACCCGCAGGTCTCACTGTTCATGCACCCCCTTTAGGATTGTACCCTTTAGTTTATATTGCCTCTCCTCGTTCATTTAATCATGCTTTTCTAATTTTATTTCTTAACTCAGATTCACGGCCTCATTTTATTTCTTCCTCCGAGCCCCTCAACTTAATGTGGCAATGTAATGTTGGTGAGTTGTGATTGATTGCCCTGGGAACCAACAGGAAGAGAGGTCAGAGGCCGGAGGGCCCAGGGAGCAGCGTGTTCTGCAGCCAATCGTGGTGCTTGAGGGGTGGATCCTGAGTCGGCCTATCAGGTGAGTCTGTGTGAATCCCTGTTAAACAATTCATCTTTTAAAAGTTAAATCGAGATTTATTTTGTCAACAAAACAGTTTAACATGTCAGTATTTTATTTCTATTTATGAGTTCCTATTCTGAGTTTCAGACACTTCAGTGCCAAGTGGACCAGCTGTTTAAAGGAAATTCCTTTCCCTCTTTCCACGTCGCTCTTAGTTAAAGGGACAGAGATTGATTTCCCCGTGTTATGCATCTTTAGCAGTTAAAGTAACATCCTTCCTGTTGATAGTGTGTTACATTCTGTGCTGGGCGAGATGGCTGGTGGCATCAGCCTTTAAAATACACATTCTCTTGTTCAAATCTCTCCAGGGTCTCGCCCTTCCCTATCTCTGTAACCTCCTCCAGCCCACCAACCCTCTTAATAGTTTGTTTTCTTTGGAACAGAGGAGGCTGAGGGGAGAGCTTAATGAGGTGTATAAAATTATGAGGGGCCGAGATAGAGTGGAAAGGAAGGACCTATTTCCCTTCGCAGAGGGGTCAGCAACCAGCATAACTTTTTAGCCAGTACGTAGCAAGCCCAACAAGAGAGGGGGAAATTCTGGATTTTGTATTAGGGACTGAAGCTGGGCAGGTGGAAGGGGTATCGATGGGACAGCATTGTGGTGCGAGTGATCATAATTCAGTTAGATTTCGGGTAGTTATGGAAAAGGACAAAGATAGACCAGGAATCAATTGGGGAAAAGCCAATTTTACTAAGCTGATATGTGATTTAGCCAAAGTGGACTGGAAACAGCTACTTGAAATGGTGAGAGATTGGGAAATGTTGGTGTTTAGAGGGACCTTGGTATCCTTGTACACGAATCACTGAAAGTTAATATGCAGGTACAGCAAGCAATGAAGAAAGCAAATGGTATGTTGCCGTTTATTACAAGAGGATTTGAGGATAAGAGTAAACATAAGAACATAAGAAATAGGAACAGGTGTAGGCCGTACGGCCCCTCGAGCCTGCTCCGCCATTCAATAAGATCATGGCTGATCTGATCATGGACTCAGCTCCACTTACCCGCCCACTCCCCATAACCCCTTATTCCCTTATCCTTTAAGAAACTGTCTATTTCTGTCTTAAATTTATTTCATGTCCCAGCTTCCACAGCTCTCTGATGCAGCGAGTTCCACAGATTTACAACCCTCAAAGAAATTCCTCCTCATCTCTGCTTTAAATGGGTGGCCCCTTATTCTAAGATCATGCCCTCTAGTTCGAGTCTCCCCCATCAGTGGAAACATCCTCTCTGCATCCACCTTGTCGAGTACCCTCATAATCTTATACATTTCGATAAGATCACCTCTCATTCTTCTGAATTCCAATGAGTAGAGGCCCAAACTACTCAACCTTTCCTCATAAGTCAACCCCCTCATCCCCAGAATCAACCTAGTGAACCTTCTCTGAACGGGCTCCGAAGCAAGTAAATCCTTTCGTAAATAGGGAAACCAAAACTGCATGCAGTATTCCAGGTGTGGCCTCACTAATACCTTATATAGCTGTAGCAAGACTTCCCTGCTTTTATACTTCATCCCCTTTGCAATAAAGGCCAAAATACCATTGGACTTTCTGATCACTTGCTGTACCTGCATACTATCATTTTGTGCTTCATACACAAGTGACCCCAGGTCCCACTGTACTGCAGCATTTTGTAATCTTTCCATTTAAATAATAACTTGCTCCTCGACATCTTACTGCAATTATATAGGACCCTGGTGAGACTACACCTGGAGTATTGTGTACAGTTTGGCTGCTTACCTAAGGAAGGATGTACTTACCATTGAGGATGGTAACGAAGGTTCACCAGACTGATTCCTGGGATGGGGGGATTGTCCTGTGAAGAGAGATTGAGTAGACCAGGCCTATATTCTCTACAGTTTAGAAGAATGAGAGGTGATCTCATTGAAACATAGAAAATTCTTACAGGGTTTGACAGTGTAGCTCAGGGGTGTCAAACATACGGCCTGTGGGCAGGACACGGTCCCACAAGCCCCTTCCTCCGCCCGCCATGTGTTTTAATTTATATGATCCCTTCCCCCCCCCCCGATCTTTCGCTTACTGACTGGAACACAACCTGAATTTGTCGGCCGTCACGGAACAGGAGGAGGGCGGCGGAGGCACGGGGAAGGTCAGTCGGTGTCCACTTGGAGCAATTCTGGGACAACGAGGGCACTCACACGGACTGTCAATGGGAGATAAGCTTTGAGTGAGGCAGTAAGTAGATAAATACCAAGAGAGAGGGGGAGGAGTGTCGCTGGAACTCCAGGTGATGTAACAGATGATGGGGGTTAGTTCAGGGTAGGTAGTGAGGGAGTTGTGTTCCTGCACTTCTCCCCCCTCCTCGGCCCCAGCGAGGCGCTGATTTTAAATTCTCAGCCTCGTGTTCAAATCCCTCAATGGCCCCGCCCCTTCCGATCTCTGTAACCTCCTCCAGCCCCTCCCTATCTCTAACATCCTCTGGACCATATACCCCTCCCTATCTCTGTAACCTCCTCCAGCCCCTCCCTATCTCTGTAACATCCTCCGGACCCTATACCCCTCCCTATCTCTGTAACCTCCTCCAGCCCCGACAACCCTCCCTATCTCTGTAACCTCCTCCAGCCCCGACACCCCCTCCCTATCTCTGTAACCTCCTTAGCCCTACAACCCTCCCTATCTCTGTAAGCTCCTCCAGCCCTGCACCCCTCCCTATCTCTCTAAACCTCCTCCAGCACCGACACTTCTCATATCTCTCTAAACCTCCTCCAGCGTCAAAGCCCCAGCCCTACATCCCTCCCTATCTCTGTAACCCCATCCAGCCCCTATACACCTCCCTATCTCTGTAACCTCCTCCAGACCCTACACCCCTCGCTATCTCTGCAATCTCCTCCAGCCCTACACCCCTCCCCATCTGTAACCTCCTCCAGTGTAACACACCTCCACATCTCTCTAATCTCCTCCAGCCCCTACACCCGTCCCTATCGCTGTAACCTTCAGCACCTGCACAGCTCCCTATCTCTGTAACCTCCTCCAGCACTAGACCTCTCTCTATCTCTGTAAGCAACTCCAGCCCCTAAACCCCTCCCTATGTCTATAACCTCCTTCAGCCCTAAATCCCTCCCTACCTCTAATCTCCTCCAGGCCCAACACCCCTCCCTATCTCCGTAACCACCTCCAGTTCCTACAAACCTCCCTATCTCTGTAACCTCCAGCCCCTACACCCCGACTTATCTCTGTAACCTTCTCTAGCCCTACAGCCCTCCGTATCTTTGGAACCTCCTTCAGCCCCTGCAACCCTCCCTATTTCTGTTGTCTCCTCCAGCCCCTATACCCCTCCCTTTATCTGTAATGTCCTCCAGCATTACAAGCCTCTCCCTCTATATCCTCCTCCAGCCCCTACACCCCTCCCTATCTCTGTAACCTCCTCCAGGCGCTACACCTTCGCTATCTCTATAACCTCCTGCCATACACCCCTCCCGATCTCTGCAATGTCCTCCAGCCCCGACAGCCCTCCATATCTCTGCAACCTCCAGTCTCTACACCACTCGCTATCTCTAACCTCCACCAGACCCTACACCTCTCCCTTTGTAACCTTCTCCAGCCCTTACACCCCTCTCTTTCTCTGTAATCCCCTCCAGCGCCTACACCCCTCCATCTCTCTGTAACCACCTCCAGTTCCTACAACCCTCCCTATCTCTGTAGTCTCCTCCAGCCCCTATATCCCTCCCTATCTTTGTAACCCCCTCCAGCCCTACACCCCTCCCTCTCTCTGTACCCTCCTCCAGCACCTACAACCCTACCTATCTCTAACCTCCTCCAGCTCTACACCCCTCCCTCTCTCTGTAACCTCCTCCAGCCCTACATCCCTCCCTCTCTCTCTAACTTCCTCCAGCCCCTACAACCCTCCCTATCTCTAACGTCCTCCGGTCTCTACACTCGTCCTGAACTCTCTAACCTCCTCCAGTCCTAAACCCCTCTCTATCTCTGTAATGTCCTCCAGCCCCTACACCCCTCCCTATCTCTGTAACCTCCTCCAACCCTACACTCCTCCTTATCTCTAACCTCCTCCAGCCCGAAACCCCTCCTTATCTCTGTAACCTCGTCCAGCCACTACACCCATCCCTAACTCCGTAACAACCTGTAGCCCTGCAACCCTCGTTCTCTCTCTAACCTCCTCCAGCCCGTTTTCCACTCCCTATATCTGTAACCTCCTCCAACCCTACACCCCTCCTTATCTCTGTAACCTCCTCCAGCCCCTACACCCCTCCCCATCTCTGTAACCTCCTTCAGCACTACACCTCTTCCTATCCGTGTAACCTCCTCAAGCCCCTACACCACTCCCAATCTCTGCAACCACCTCCAGCCCCGACAACCCTCCCTATCCTTGTAACAACCTCCAGCCCCTACAACCCTCCCTATCTCTGTAAGCTCTTCCAGCCCTACACTCCTCCATATCTCTCTAACCTCCTCCCGCCCTACATTCCTCCATATCTCTCTAACCTCCTCCCGCCCTACACTCCTCCATATCTCTCTAACCTCCTCCAGCCCCGACACCCCTCCCTATGTCTGTAACCTCCTCCAGCCCCTACACCCATCCCTATCTCTGTAAACTCCTCCAGCCCCTACACCCCTCCATATCTCTGCAACCTCCTTCAGCACCTGCTTATTTCCGTAACCTCCTCCAACCCTACACCCCTCCTTATCTCGAACCTCCTCCAGCCCTGACCCCTTTCCTATCTCTAATTTCCTCCAGCCCCTACACCCTTCCCTTTCTCTGTAACCTCCCTCCTGCCCCTACACCCCTCCCTTTCTCTGTAACCTCCCTCCTGCCCCTACATCCCTCCCTATCTCTGTAACCTCCTCCAGACCGATACCTGTCACGATCTCTAACCTCCTCCAGCCCCTACACCCCTCCCTATCTCCGTAACCACCTCCAGCCCGACAACCCTCCCTTTCTCTGTAACCTCCTCGAGCCCCTACACCCCTCCCAATCTCTGCAACCTCCTCCAGCCCCTACACCCCTCCCGATATCTGTAACATCCTCCAGCCCCTACACCCCTCCCAATCTCTAACCTCCTCCATCCCCTTCATTCCTCCCTATCTCTAACCTCGTCCAGCCCCAGAACCCCTCCCTATCTCTGTAACTTCGTCCAGCTCCTACACCCCTGCCTCTCTCTCTAACCTACAGCCCCTACTCCCCTCCCTATCTCCATAACCACCTCCAATACCAGAACCTTCCCTATCTCTGCAATCTCCTCCAGCCCCTTCCTATCTCTGTAACCTCATCCAGCACTGCACACCTCCCTATCTCCGTAACCAGCTGCAGCCCTACAACCCTCCCGATATCTGTAACCTCCTCCAGACCCTACAAACATCTCTATCTCTAACCTCCTCCAGCCCTTACACTCATCTGATCTCTCAAAGCTTCTCCAGCCCTAAACCACTCCCTATCTCTGTAACCTCCAGCCCCTACATCCCTCCCTATCTCTGTAATCTACTCCAGCCCTAAACCCCGCCCTATCTCTAACCTCCTGCAGGTCCTACACCTCTCCCTATCTCTGTAACCCTCTCCAGCATTACAATCCTCCCCCTCTGTAACCTCCTCCAGCTTTTACACCCTCCCTATCCCTCTAACCTCCTCCAGCACCTACACACCTCCGTATCTCTGACCTTCCCCTTCCCACTGCCCCCCCTTTACAGTTGAGCCACCCATGATGCCTTGGACTTGGCTCTGGCTGTACTCCCTGAGGAACCACCAGTACAGAGAGTGAGATGCACTGAGAGGTGTCCTGCACTACCTGCCTGGTCCTCCATGCCTGTCTGGGCAGTCACCCATTCCCTCTCTGCCTGCACACTCTTATGCTGCGAGGTGACGACCCCCTGAAAGGTGCTATCCACGTAGCTCTCAGCCTCGCGGATGAAGTAACACTCGCTGCTGCTCAAGCTCTGAAATCCCATGCTCAAGCATACCTACCCCAGCAGAAGTGTTTACCCCACTCCCAGTATATGCCTTCCCCAGCCGAAGTGCCTTACCCCAGTCCCAGTATATGCCTCCCCCAGCCGAAGTGCCTTACCCCAGTCCTGTTTCTCAGCACCACCTGCATGGAATGGTTCGGGTTTAGAGGGGGCGGGGCTTGTCGCCTGTCCATCAGAAAAGTGCAGAACAAATAGTTCCCTGCGTTAATAAACCCCGGGGGGGTCACGCAGCCCGAGCGCGGGCCCAGGCTCGAGAGACAACACTCCGCACCATCCGTTACACACACACCCGGGCTCGGTCCGTTACACACACACACCCGGGCTCGGTCCCAGGCCTCGAATCACAGCCCGCAGGCCCCGTGTTTGCACCACCGGTTCCAGCCCGGGCACACGCTATTGGGCCAGCCTGGGCTCACGCTATTAGGCAGCACAAAAGACCCAGGGTCCGGCGAAACACAAACGGAGACCGGGTCCGGCGTAACACAAACGGAGACCGGGTCCGGCGTAACACAAACGGAGACAAGGCCTAGTTTTACACTATAAACAAGTATTTAATAATTGAAACAGCGTTTTTGCAATAATAACAAAGTGTGATACTATCATCTCTAACAGAAGCCTTTAACACTTTAACAATACCAGAAACATACTCTATATAGAATACAACAGAGACACGATTTACAGTTATAATAATAGAGGTGTGCACTAGAACTGGAACTACAGGGGCAGGTTATTTTCAGGTCTAATGTAACAATTCCAGAGACAGGGTCTGGAGTAATAACAGCAAATGCATGGCCCACTTTGAGAGTAACAAAGACAGTGTTTGATCCAATAATAACAGAGGCAGATTCTCGTGTAATACTGAACACAATGCTGGATCGAGTGTGATGGTCACACAGGCAGTGTCCAGTGCAACAAAACAAAGATTGGGTCTCCTCTAATAGTGTGTGCAAGTCGGGGCCTATTGCTATAACCTCATTCACCCATCCCCCTGTGCTCACTGACCTACATTGGCTCCTGGTTAAGCAACGCCTCGATTTTAAAATTCTAATCTTTGTTTTCAAACTCTCCATGGCCTCGCCCCTCCCTATCTCTAACCTTTTATGTGGCACATTGTCAAATGCCTTCTGGAAATTCAAATACACCACATCCACTGGTTCCCCTTTATCCACCCTGTTCGTTACATCCCCAAATAACTCCAGCAAATTTGTCAAACATGACTTCCGCTTCATAAATCCATGCTGACTCTGCCTGACTGAATTTTGCTTTTCCAAATGTCCTGCAACTGCTATTTTAATAATGGACTCCAACATTTTCCTAACCACAGATGTTTATGCTAACTGGTCTATAGTTTCCTGCTTTTTGTCTGCCTTCTTTTTTAAAAAGGGGCGTTACATTTGCAATTTTCCAATTTGATGGGACCTCCCCAGAATCCAGGGAATTTTGGTAAATTACAACCAATGCATCCACAATCCCCGCCGCTACTTCTCTTAAGACCCTAGGATGTAATCCATCAGGTCCAGGGGATTTATCTGCCTTCAGTCCCATTATCTTACTGAGTACCACCACCTTAGTGATTGTAATTGTGTTAAGTTCCTCCCCCACCCTATAGCCCCTTGACTATCCACTATCGGAATATTGTTAGTTTCCTCTATCCATGTCATTGGTCCCGATATGGAACACAACCTCCGGCTGATCACCCTCTCTCCCCAGAATGCCCTGCAGCTGCTCGGTGACATCCTTGACTCTGGCACCAGGGAGGCAACATACCATCCTGGAGTCACGTCTGCGGCCGCAGAAACACCTGTCTGCTCCCTGACTATTGTATCCCCTATTACCAGTGCTCTTCCATTCTTCTTCCTCCCCCACCCCCGTGCAGCTGAGACACCCGTGGTGCCGTGGACTTGGTTCTGGCTGCACTCCCCAGAGCCACCATCGTCTTCACTGGTACTCAGAACAGAGAACCAGTTGGAGAGCGAGATGGACTCAGGGGACTCCTGCACTACCTGCTTAGTCCTCCTCTTCTGTCCAGGAGTCACCCAATCCCTATCTGCCTGCACATTCTTAAGCTGCGGGGTGACCACCTCGAGAAACGTGATATCCCCTCCCACTATTCGCGGACCGCCCCTCCCCCTCCTCGCGCACCGCCTCATCGCGCACCGCCCCTCCCCCTCCACGCGCAGCGCCCCTTCCTCCCCGGACCGCCCCTCCTCCTCCTCCTCCTCCCCCCCCCCCCCCCCCTCCTCCTCCTCCTCCTCCCCACAGACAGACCCTTCGCGCCCCCCCCGGACCCTCGCGCCCCCCCCCCCCCCCCCGGATCCTCGCGCCCCCCCACCAGCCCGACGGCCCCGACTTAATGAAAGTCTGTCGGCCGATGAGACGCTGTTAAGGTGCCGGTGAGCTGCTGGATTGTTCTGCATTTTGCCTGAACAGAAAATAACTGAACATTTATCCCAGTTTAACCTTTGCTATTATGAAATGTTTGTGTAGTTTAATGTGGCTCATGTCGGCTGTAATTGTGTAGAAAGGGGATGTGTGAAGTGATGGTGTTTGTATGGAGATATGAAACAAGGAAACGGTATCTGTGTGTGACAGTGACACAGCCCTGTGGTCACAGGCAGAACCATGCACCGATATCCTTGTGGTTATGGTTTGAGCAGGGTCAGATCTGGAATGTAGCAAACCAGTTCAGTATAAATATCGCCAGTGTATCCGCAGCTTGTTAGACACACCTGAGGAGAGGAGCCCTGGGAACCCACTCCATTATCCCTGTTCTCCGGATCCGGTAACTATACTGTCTGTATGTTTGCAGTGCTGTTAATAACGTCAGTAAAAGTCAGTCTGGTGTTCTGAGCTTGATTATCCGGTGTTTGAAACCACCACAGTCAATATTTAGAGTCAACAGGATGAACTAGTGATTACATCACGACCCAATACTCCAGCTCTATATTCACAGGAGAAAGTTGGTCATCCAACTCCTCGAGTGGGCAGAATAGAGAAAGATACTGACTCTCAGAACATCTCAAATCTGTTGTAAATATCGTTCAAATCCTGACCAGTTAAAATTGTCAGTTTCCATTACAGTGAAGGCAATTCAAGACACAAGAGGGGCCGGGAGTAGGGGTGAAGGAGGGGGCCCAGGGGTAAAGGATTTGGGGAGGAGATAGAATGTAGGAAATGCAGCAGCCAATTTGTGCACAGCAGGATCCCACAAACAGCCATGTAATGATGACAAGACAATCCGTTCTCAGTGATGTAAGTTGAGGGATACACATTACCCAGGACACCGGGGTGAACTCCGCCTGTTCTTCCTCTGAATCGTGGCCGTGGGATCTTTTACATCCAACTTAAAATCTAGACAGGGCATCGGTTTAATGTCTCATCTGAAAGACGGCACCTCTGACAGTGCAGCACTCCCTCTGTACTGACACCTGGAGTCTGGGCCTAGATGATGTGCTCGGGCTCTGGATTGGGAATTGAACCCTCACTCGGCCGAGAGTGTTACCACTGAGCCAAGGCTGACAGGGTCTGTTCCCTGTTCCCGTTACACTAGACCGTGCCGGTGTTATTACACTGACCCACACATTCATACTGCAGTGGGCCTTGACTCTCTTATCAGACATTCGGCAAAGCATTTGTTACAACAAGAAAACAACCAGAACTTACATTAATATAGCGCCTTTAATGCAATGAAACATCTCACGGCGCTTAACACGATCGATATCAATAAGAAAACATTTTTGACACAGAGCCACAGAGAAAGATATCAGGACAAATTCCCAAAAGGTTGATCGAAGAGGTAGTTTTTAAAAAGAACCTTGAAAGAGGAGGTGGAGGTTTAGGGGGGAATTCCAGAGCTTAGAGCTTCGACAGCTGAAGACACGGCCACCAATGGTGGGGCGATTAAAATCAGGGATGGGCAAGGACCGATTTGGAGGAGTACAGGAAACTCGGAGGGTGGTGGGTCTGTAAGAGATTAGAGATAGGGAGGGGCGAGGCCATGGAGAGTTTTGAAACCAAAGATTAGAATTTTAAAATCGAGGCGTTGCTTAACCAGGAGCCAATGTAGGTCAGTGAGCACAGGGGGATGGGTGAATGAGGTTATAGCAATAGGCCCTGACTTGCACACACTATTAGAGGAGACCCAATCTTTGTTTTGTTGCACTAGACACTGCCTGTGTGATCATCACACTCGAGCCAGCATTGTGTTCAGTATTACACTAGAGTCTGCCTCTGTTATTATTGGATCAAACACTGTCTTTGTTACTCTCACAGTGGGCCATGCATTTGCTGTTATTACTCCAGACCCTGTCTCTGGAATTGTTACATTAGACCTGAAAATAACCTGCCCCTGTAGTTCCAGTTCTAGTGCACACCTCTATTATTATAACTGTAGATTGTATCTCTTGTATTCTATAGAGAATGTTTCTGGTATTGTTAAAGTGTTGAAGGCTTCTGTTAGTGTGACACTATCACCTCTTTCAATTATTATTGCCAAAAAGTTCTTTCAATATTAAAGATTTGTTTCTAGTGTAAAACTAGGCCTTGTGTCAGTTATTAGTGCACCAGACCCTGTCTCTGTTTATATTACACTGGACCCTGTCTCTGTTTATATTACACTGGACCCTGTCTCTGTTTATATTACACTGGACCCTCTCTCTCTTTATATTACACTGGACCCTGTCTCTGTTTATATTACACTAGACCCTGTCTCTCTTTATATTCCACTAGACCCTGTCTCTGTTTATATTACACTAGACCATGTCTCGGTTTATATTACACTAGACCCTGTCTTGGTTTATACTGGGTCTTTTGTGCTGGCCCAATAGGGTGTGCTGGGCCTGGAACCGCAGGGTGAACACTGGGCCTGTGGGCTGTGATTCGTGGCCTGGGTGTGTGTGAAGCAGATAGTGCCCGAGTGTTGTCACTCGGGCCTGGGTCTGCACTCGGGCTGAGTAACCCCCCGCCCCCCCGGGGTTTATTAACCCAAGGGAACTATTGGTTCTGCACTTTGTGACTGACAGGTGATAAGCTCCGCCCACTGTCTAGCCCCCCCTTCCCCCCTGAATCATTCCATGCAGGTGGTGCTGCGAAACAGGACTGGGGGAGGCATGTACTGGGACTGGAGTTAGGCACTTCAGCTGGGGGAGGAATGGACTGGGGCAAGGCACTTCGGCTGGGGGAAATATGCACTGGGACTGGCGTAAGGGACTTCGGCTGGGGGAGGCACTTTGGCTGGGGGAGGCATATATTGGGATTGGGCAAGGCACTTTGGCTGGGGGAGGCATATATTGGGACTGGGCAAGGCACTTTGGCTGGGGGAGGCATATATTGGGACTGGGCAAGGCACTTTGGCTGGGGGAGGCATATATTGGGACTGGGCAAGGCACTTTGGCTGGGGGAGGCACTTTGGCTGGGAGAGTGCATTTAAAGAGATGGAACCCTGTGAGGTGGAGCAAACATTGCAGCGTTTGGGAATGACATGGATTCATTCAGGCCGGGCAGCGGGGATTATTTCAGGGAATAACAGTGGAGTTGTTTTTGTTTAAACAGTTGAAACCCTGTCATTGTGGAACAACCACGCTTCTCGTGCCCTGGTCAAGTACATGTGCAATAAGTGTCGTCATCTGGAGGAGCTCGATCTCCGAGTTTCGGAGCTTGAGCAGCAGCGAGTGTCACTGCATGCGCGAGGCTGAGAGCTACGTGGATAGCACCTTTCAGGGGGTCGTCACCTCGCAGCATAAGAGTGTGCAGGCAGAGAGGGAATGGGTGACTGCCCAGACAGACATGGAGGACCAGGCAGGTAGTGCAGGACACCTCTCAGTGCATCTCACTCTCTGTACTGGTGGTTCCTCAGGGAGTACAGCCAGAGCCAAGTCCAAGGCATCATGGGTGGCTCAACTGTACGGAACGGGGGCAAGGGCAAGGTCAGGTAGGCAATATTGAAAGGGGTTTCAATAGTTACAGGAACAGACAGGCCTTTTTGCGGCCACCGACATAACTCCAGGATGGTCGGTTGTCTTCCTGGTGCCAGGGTCAAGGATATCATTGAGAGGCTGCAGGACATTCTGAGGGGCGAGCGTGAACAGACAGATTCCTGAGGGGCTGGGGACTGTACAAGCCGGATAAGGTCACACCTCAACAGGGCCCCGACCATTGTCCTCCCGGGGGTTTGCTAATGCTGTTGGGGAGGGTTTAAACTTTCTTGGCAGGGGGATGGGAACCCGAGTGTATATTCAGGAGGAAGAGAAGCAAAGCTTGGAAATGGGAGCAGAAAATTCGTAAATGAGTTTGGAAGGCAGAGGAAACAAAGGCTAGAAAATCGACAACAAAGGAGTTTGGCCGTGCTTAATGGGATATACTTCAATGCAAGAAGTCTAGGGGATAAGGCAGATGAGCTGAGGTGTTGTTACAGCAGTGAGGAGGGATGAGATGTTGGAAGGATCATCAAATGAGGCCATATGTGTTGAACTGATAAACAAAAGCGGGGCAATCACAATGTTGGGAGTGTACTATAAACAGTCAGAGGGAGATGGAAAAGCAAATATGGAGGAATGTTTCTGAGAAGTCCAAAACCAATAGGGCAGCAATAGTCAGGGATTTCAACGACCACAGAATCATAGACATTTACAGCACAGAAGGAGGCCATTCGGCCCACTGTGTCTGTACCGGTCGAAAAAGAGCTATCCAGCCTAATCCCACTTTCCAGCTCTTGCTCCACAGCCTTGTATGTTTCAAATGTGGTGAGGGTTTCTGCCTCTACCACCCTTTCAGGCAGTGAGTTCCAGACCCCCACCACCCTCTGGGTGAAAAGATTCTGCTCAACTCCCCTCTAATCCTTCTACCAATTACTTTAAATCTGTGCCCCCTGGTTATTGACCTCTCTGCGAAGGGAAATAGGTCAATTCAGAGAAGGTTCACAAGGCAGTTCAGAGAAGGTTCACAAGGTTGATTCCTGAGATGAAGGGGTTGTCATATGAAGATAGGTTGAGCCTGTACTCATTGGAGTTTAGAAAGAGAGGTGATATTGAAATGTATAAGATGCTGAGGGGGCTTGACAGGGTAGATGCAGAGAGGATGTTTCCCCTCGTGAGGGAAACTAGAACTAGGGTGCATAGTTTCAGAATAAGGGGTTGTCCATTTAAAATGGAAATGAGGAAGAATTTCTCTCCCAGAGGGTCGTGAATCTTTGGAATTCTCTGCCCCAGCGAACTGTGGAGGCTGGGTCATTGAACATATTTAAGGTGGAGATAGACAGATTTTTGAGAGATAAAGAAGTCAACGGTTTATGCGAGAGGGCATGGAAGTGGAATTGGGACCAAGATCAGATCAGCCATGATATTGAATGGCGGAGTGGGCTCGAGGGGTCCGATGGCCTACTCCTATTTATTTGTCCTCATGTTCTTATGTCCTTCCTATCCACTCCATCTGGGACCCTCCATAATTTTGTACGCAATTCTATCCTCAGCCTCCTCTATTCCAAAGAAAATAACATCAGCCCATCTAAAATTCTTCAGCTAAAATTCTTCAGTCCAGGCAACATCCTTGTAAATCTCATCTGTACCCTCTCCAGTGCAATCACACATTTCCTGCACTGTGGTGACCAGAACTGTGCGAATACTCTAGGTGTGGTCTAACTAGTGTTTTACACAGTCCTAGGATAACCTCCAGAGTCTGGAACTTACTGCCTGAAAGAACAGTAGAGGCAGAAACCCTCATCGCATTTACCGAACTACTTGAATCGGCACTGGAAGTGCCGTAACCTACAGGGCTATAAACCAAGAGCTGGAAAGTGGGATTCGGCTGGATAGCTCTTTTTCAGCCACACAGACACAGTGGGCCAAATGGATTCCTTCTGTGTTGTAAACTGCTATGATTCCATGTCACCAATTCCCTCCTGTCTGATATAAACCAACCCCACAGTCACTGACACCAATCCCCTTCTGTTTGATATAAACCAACCATCATCATAGGCAGTCCCTTGGAGTCGAGGATGACTTGCTTCCACATTATAATTGAGGTCTCAGATCTCTGTTAAGTCCAATGCGGGAGCGACAGTCTCTGTCGCAGGTTGGACAGACGGTGGTTGAAAGTACGTTGGATGAAGTGCCGGTTTGTTGAAGTGCTTGGGTTGTCGTGTGCTCCTCCCGCCGTCAGCACTTGGTCTCCGCTTGCTCCAGGTGGAGAGACTCGAAGTGTTCGACGCCCTCACGGATTATTCTCTTCCACTTTGAGCGATCTTGTGCCAGGGATTCCCAGGTGTCGGTGGGGATGTTGAATTTCTTCAAGGAGGCCTTGAGGGTGTCCTTGAAGCGTTTCCTCTGCCCCCAGGGGCTCGCTTGCCATGTTGAAGCTCCAAGTAGAGACTTTGCTTTGGGAGTCTCGTATCGGGCATGTGGACGATGTGTCCCATCCATCGTAGCTGATCGAGCGAGGTCAATGCTACAATGCTGAGGATGTTGGTCTGCGCGAGAACAGACGTTGGTGCATCTATCCTGCCAATGGATTTGCAGGATCTTCTGGAGGCAGTGTTGATATTTCTCCAGTGCTTTGATGTGGCTGCTGTACATAGTCCATGTCTGAGAAGCATGTCTGAGGGCAGGTATCACTACTGCTCGGTAGACCATGAGCTTTGTGCCGGTTTTATGGTTCTGGTCTTCAAACACTCTATGACTTCGATGACCAAAGGCTGTGCTGGCACACAGAAGGTGGTGTTGGCCCTATTCATTGATATGTGCCCTTTTTGACAGTAGGCTCCCGAGTTTTGAAAAATGGCCCATTTTGCCAAAGGCCTCATCATGGATTTTGATCATCCAGGGTGGGGTGGGGATAGGTTGATAGAGCACCTTTCTTTTACGGAGATGTTTAGTGTAAGGCCTATGCTCTCAGACACTACGGTGAATGTGTTGACGATGGTTTGGAGCTCGTCCTCTGAGTGAGCGCAGACACAAGCGTCATCTGCATATTGTAATTCAATGACAGAGGATGGCACGACCTTGGATCTGGTCTGAAGGTGATGGAGGTTTGAACAGTTTCCCATTTATTCTGTAGATTATCTCCACTCCAACGGGAAGCTTACTGACAGTGAGATGTAGCAATGCAGCTAGGAAGATGGAGAAGAGCGTGGGTGCAGTGACACAGCCTTGCTTCACCCCGGTCCGTACATGAATTGGGTCTGTGGTGGATCCATTGCTCAGGATCACAGCTTGCATGTTATCACCAAGCAAGTGGAGGATGGTGACAAATTTTTGAGGACAGCCGAATTTGAAAAGTACACCCCATAATCCCTCACGGTTGACAGTGTCAAAGGCCTTGGTCAGGTCAAAGAAGGTTGACCCAACCCCACAGTCACTGACACCAATCTCCTCCCATTTGATATAAACCAATCCTTGTCACTGACACCAAGTGGACTGGGAAAATATGTTAAAGGGTAAGACTGTAGAAATGCTTTGTGAAACATTTAAGGAGATATTTCATAATCTCAGCAGAGAAATAAAGATGCTAAGAGAAGGATGAACCATCCCTGGCTAACTAAGGATGTAAAGGATGGTATCAAATTGGAAAAAAAAGGCATACAATGTTGCCAAGGACAGTGGAAAGCCAGAGGATTGGGAAATGTTTAGAAACCAGCAAAGGACGACTAAAAATAATGATAAAGACAGAGATGATAGCATACGAGATCAAACTAGCAAGAAATATAAAAACAGGCAGTAAGAGCTTCTGCAGAGAGTAGCTAAAGTAAACATTGGTCCCTTAGAGGATGGGACTGGAGAATTAATAATGGGAAACACGAAAATGGCAGAGATTTTGAACAAATATTTTCTATCGGTCTTCACGATAGAGGACACTAAAAACATCCCAATAGTTGATAAGAGTTATTGCTGGGGGTTGGGACCTTAAAAGAATCACTATCACTCGAGATAAAGTACTCAGCAAACTAATGGAATTAAAGGTGGACAAGTCCCCTGGACCTGATGGCATGCATCCCAGGGTCTTAAGAGATGTGGCTGCAGAGATAGTGGATGCACTGGTTGTAATCTACCAAAATTCCCTGAATTCTGGAGCGGTCCCAGTGGACTGGAAACTGCAAATGTAACATCCTTGTTGAAGAAAAGAGGGAGACAGAAAGCAGTAAACTATAGAGCAGCGTGAGGAGGTGCGTGGAGAGGCGTGAGTTCCGGGGTCGGCGAGAGGCCAATAAAGGCCCAACGCAGCGGCAGTCAGGAGCAGTGTCGGAGGTATGTGAAGAGGCGCGAGTTCCGGGGTCAGCGAGAGGCCTATAAAGGCCCAACGCGGCGGCAGTCAGGAGCAGTGTCGAGGAGGTGTGTGGAGAGGCGTACCGGTGCAGCTACAGGGAGAAGGCAAAAAGGAGTAGAAATAAACAGAAAGGTGACATCACAGCCAAGGGGGTAAGTGATTGGCTGGTGATTGGTGAGTCGTTTTTCTTTTTTCTCTTCTATAACAGTGAGTAAACTTTAGCATTGCTGTTGCTTATCAAAGGGTTAAGTCATGGCAGGGCAGCTCGGTCACGTGTTATGCTCCTCCTGCACCATGTGGAAACTCAGGGATGACACCAGTGTTCCTGACGACTACGTGTGCGGAAAGTATCTGCCTCCAGCTCCTGACGGACTGCGTTGCGGAGTTGGAGCTGAGGGTGGATTCACTCTGGAGCATCCACGATGCTGAGAATGATGTGAGTAGCATGTGTAGCGAGTTGGTCTTACCGCAGGTGAAGGGTCCACAGCCAGATAGGGAATGGAAGACCAGCAGGAAGAGCAGTGCAAGGAAGGTAGTGCAGGGGTCCCCTGTGGTCATCCCCCTGCAAAACAGATACACTGCTTTGGGTACTGTTGGGGGGGGATGACTCATGAGGGGAGGGCAGCAGCAGCCAAGTTCATGGCACCGTGGCTGGCTCTGTTGCACAGGAATGCAGGAAAAAGAGTGGGAGAGCGATAGTGATAGGGGATTCAATTGTAAGGGGAGTAGATAGGCATTTCTGCGGCCGCAACCGAGACTCCAGGATGGTGTGTTGCCTCACTGGTGCAAGGGTCAAGGATGTCTCGGAGTGGGTGCAGGACATTCTAAAAAGGGAGGGAGAACAGCCAGTTGTTGTGGTGCACATTGGTACCAACGACATAGGTAAAAAAAAGGATGAGGTCCTACGAAACGAATTTAAGGAGCTGGGAACTAAATTTAAAAAGTCGGACCTCAAAAGTAGTAATCTCGGGATTGCTACCAGTGCCACGTGCTAGTCAGAGTAGGAATCGCAGGATAGCGCAGATGAATACGTGGCTTGAGCAGTGGTGCAGCAGGGAGGGATTCAAATTCCTGGGGCATTGGAACCGGTTCTGGGGGAGGTGGGACCAGTACAAACCGGATGGTCTGCACCTGGGCAGGATCGGAACCAATGTCCTAGGGGGAGTGTTTGCTAGTGCTGTTGGGGAGATGTTAAACTAATATGGCAAGGGGATGGGAACCAATGCAGGGAGACAGAGCGAAACAAAAAGGAGACAAAAGCAAAAGACAGAAAGGAGATGAGTAAAAGTGGAGGGCAGAGAAACCCAAGGCAAAGAACAAAGGACCACTGTACAGCAAAATTCTAAAAGGACAAAGGGTGTTAATAAAACAAGCCTGAAGGCGTTGTGTCTTAATGCAAGGAATATCCGTAATAAGGTGGATGAATTAACAGTGCAAATCGATGTTAACAAATATGATGTGATTGGGATTACAGAGACGTGGCTCCAGGATGATCAGGGCTGGGAACTCAACATCCAGGGGTATTCAACATTCAGGAAGGATAGAATAAAAGGAAAAGGAGGTGGGGTAGCACTGCTGGTTAAGGAGGAGATTAATGCAATAGTTAGGAAGGACATTAGCTTGGATGATGTGGAATCTATATGGGTAGAGCTGCAGAACACCAAAGGGCAAAAAACGTTAGTGGGAGTTGTGTACAGACCTCCAAACAGTAGTCGTGATGTTGGGGAGAGCATCAAACAGGAAATTAGGGGTGCATGCAATAAAGGTGCAGCAGTTATAACGGGTGACTTTAATATGCACATAGATTGGGCTAACCAAACTGGAAGCAATACGGTGGAGGAGGATTTCCTGGAGTGCAGAAGGGATGGTTTTCTAGACTAATATGTCGAGGAACCAACTAGGGGGGAGGCCATCTTAGACTAGGTGTTGTGTAATGAGAGAGGATTAATTAGCAATCTCGTTGTGCGAGGCCCCTTGGGGAAGAGTGACCATAATATGGTGGAATTCTGCATTAGGATGGAGAATGAAACAGTTAATTCAGAGACCATGGCTCAGAACTTAAAGAAGGGTAACTTTGAAGTTATGAGGCATGAATTGGCTGGGATAGATTGCCGAATGATACTGAAGGGGTTGACTGTGGATGGGCAATGGCAGACATTTAGAGACTGCATGGATGAACTACAACAATTGTACACTCCTGTCTGACGTAAAAATAAAAATAAAAAAAAAAGGGAAGGTGGCTCAACCGTGGCTATCAAGGGAAATCAGGGATAGTATTGAAGCCAAGGAAGTGGCATACAAATTGGCCAGAAATAGTAGCGAACCAGGGGACTGGGAGAAATTTAGAACTCAGCAGAGAAGGACAAAGGATTTGATTATGGCAGGGAAAATGGAGTACGAGAAGAAGCTTGCAGGGAACATTAAGACGGATTGCAAAAGTTTCTATCGATATGTAAAGAGAAAAAGGTTAGTAAAGACAAACGTAGTTCCCCTGCAGTCAGAATTAGGGGAAGTCATAACGGGGAACAAAGAAATGGCGGATCAATTGAACAAGTACTTTGGTTTGGTATTCACTAAGGAGGACACCAACAACCTTCCGGATATAAAAGGGGTCAGAGGGTCGAGTAAGGAGGAGGAGCTGAGGGAAATCCTTATTGGTCGGGAAATTGTGTTGGGGAAATTGATGGGATTGAAGGCCGATAAATCCCCAGGGCCTGATGGACTGCATCCCAGAGTACTTAAGGAGGTGGCCTTGGAAATAGCGGATGCATTGACAGTCATTTTCCAACATTCCATTGACTCTGGATCAGTTCCTATTGAGTGGAGGGTAGCCAATGTAACCCCACTTTTTAAAAAAGGAGGGAGAGATAAAACTGAATCATAGACCGGTCAGCCTGACCTCAGTAGTGGGTAAAATGATGGAATCAATTATTAAGGATGTCATAGCAGCGCATTTGGAAAGAGGTGACATGATAGGTCCCAAGTCAGCATGGATTTGTGAAAGGGAAATCATGCTTGACAAATCTTCTGGAATTTTTTGAGGATGTTTACAGTAGAGTGGACAAGGGAGAACCAGTTGATGTGGTATATTTGGACTTTCAGAAGGCTTTCGACAAGGTCCCACACAAGAGATTAATGTGCAAAGTTAAAGCACATGGGATTGGGGGTAGTGTGCTGACATGGATTGAGAACTGGTTGTCAGACAGGAAGCAAAGAGTAGGAGTAAATGGGGACTTTTCAGAATGGCTACTTTTCAGAGTCACTACTAGTGGGGAACCGCAAGGATCTGTGCTGGGGCCCCAGCTGTTTACACTGTACATTAATGTTTTAGGCGAGGAGATTAAATGTAGTATCTCCAAATTTGCGGATGACACTAAGTTGGGTGGCAGTGTGAGCTATGAGGCTGCAGAGCGACTTGGATAGGTTAGGTGAGTGGGCAAATGCATGGCAGATGAAGTATCATGTGGATAAATGTGAGGTTATCCACTTTGGTGGTAAAAACAGAGAGGCAGACTATTATCTGAATGGTGACGGATTAGGAAAAGGGAAGGTGCAACGAGACCTGGGTGTCATGGTGCATCAGTCATTGAAGGTTGGCATGCAGGTACAGCAGGCGGTTAAGAAAGCAAATGGCATGTTGGCCTTCATAGCGAGGGGATTTGAGTACAGGGGCAGGGAGGTGTTGCTACAGTTGTACAGGGCATTGGTGAGGCCACACCTGGAGTATTGTGTACAGTTTTGGTCTCCTAACCTGAGGAAGGACATTCTTGCTATTGAAGGAGTGCAGCGAAGGTTCACCAGACTGATTCCCGGGATGGCGGGACTAACCTATCAAGAAAGACTGGATCAACTGGGCTTGTATTCACTGGAGTTCAGAAGAATGAGAGGGGACCTCATAGAAACATTTAAAATTCTGATGGGTTTGGACAGGTTAGATGCAGGAAGAATGTTCCCAATGTTGGGGAGTTCCAGAACCAGGGGTCACAGTCTAAGGATAAGGGGGTAAGTCATTTAGGACCGAGATGAGGAGAAACTTCTTCACCCAGAGAGTGGTGAACCTGTGGAATTCTCTACCACAGAAAGTTGTTGAGGCCAATTCACTAAATATATTCAAAAAGGAGTTAGATGACGTCTTTACTACTAGGGGGATCAAGGGGTATGGCGAGAAAGCAGGAATGAGGTACTGAAGTTGCATGTTCAGCCATGAACTCATTGAATGGCGGTGCAGGCTAGAAGGGCCGAATGGCCTACTCCTGCACCTATTTTCTATGTTTGTATGTAGACCAGTTAGCCTACCATCTGTCAATGGGAAAATACTGGAGTCCATCATTAAGGAAGTAGTAGCAGGACATTTAGAAAATCATATTGCAGTCAAGCAGAGTCAGCATGGTTTTATGAAAGGGAAATTATGTTTGACAAATTTGCTGGAGTTGTTTGAAGATGTAACGAGCAGGGTGGATAAAGGACAACCCGTTGATGTTGTATATTTGGTTTTCCAGAAAGTATTCGATAAGGTGCCACACAAAAGGTTACTGCACAAGCTAAGAGCTCACGGGGTTGTCGATACTATATCAGCATGGATCGAGGATTGGGTAACACCCAAAACACAGAGTAGGGATAAATTGGTCATTTTCAGGTTGGCAGACTGTAACTAGTGGGGTGCCGCTGGGACCTCAACTATTTATAATTTATATCAATGACTTGGATGAAGGGACCCAGTGTAACGCAGCCAAATTTGCTGATGATACAAAGATAGGTGGGAAAGCAAGTTGTGAGGAGGACGCAACAAATCTACAAAGGGATTTTGACAGGCTCAGTAAGTGGGGAAAAATCTGGCAGATGGACTATAATGTGGTAAAATGTCAGGTTATCTCCTTTGGTAGGAAAAATAAAAAAGAAAATTATTATTTAAATGGACGATTACAAAATACTGTTATACAGAGGGATCTGGGGTTTCTTGTACATGAAACTCAAAAAGTTAGTATGCAGGTACAGCAAGTAATCAGGAAGGCAAATGGAATGCTGGCCTTTATTGCAAGGGGGACGGAGTATAAAAGTCAGGAAGTCCTGCGACAACTATACAGGGCGTTGGTAAGACCACACCTGTAGTACTGCGTACAGTTTTGGTCTGGACTTGTCTCCATTCCCGTGCTGAGGGGATTGCTACACCAGACGGGAGGGCAACCAGGGAGTGAACCTGAAGGTACCTTCTGTGGCTGGGTTCAGTTCTATACTCCATGCTTGCCCTCCCTCCCATCTCTCCCCTCCCCTGAAGGTGCTGACTCTGGCTGGGTTCAGTTTTACAGCGACATTGACCTATTTTGGTCAGAGACACACCTGCTCGACCTGACGCAAGGTTTCATGACATTTAACATTGCTTCTAAAACATGGTGTTGACAGTGCATTAATACAACTTTGCTCGAATTGTGTGGTTTGTACATCTCAACCACAATGTCTGTGACATTTACAGAGACGTGCACATCTCGCAGTCTCAGCTGACTGTGGTTTACATTCTCGCAGCCGAACATCCTGTCCCATGCGATTTCTTGGAACAGTGTCTGTGATGTACTTTATTATTACAGCTCCATCCTCCTGTTACTAAGGCAACCGGGTTTACTGCTGTCCTACTTTGACTATTGCCAGGGTCTTTCGACAGTAAGATTCTAAAATCCCATTTCATTGACAATCACTGGTTGCCCTCTGTCCCCTCCCCTTAAGGTGCTGACTGTGGCTGGGTTCAGTTCTACACTCACTGGTTCCCCTCCCCTGAAGGTATTGAATCTGGTTGGGTTGAGTTCTACACTCACTGGTTCCCCTCCCCTGAAGGTGCTGACTCTGGCTGGGTTCAGTTCTACACTCACTGGTTCCCCTCCCCTGAAGGTGCTGACTCTGGCTGGGTTCAGTTCTACACTCACTGGTTCCCCTCCCCTGAAGGTACTGACTCTGGCTGAGTTCAGTTTGACACTCACTGGTTCCTCTCCCCTGAAGGTACTGACTCTGGCTGGGTTCAGTTCTACACTCACTGGTTTCCCTCCCCTGAAGGTACGTACTCTGGCTGGGTTCAGTTCTACACTCACTGGTTCCTCTCCCCTGAAGGTGCTGACTCTGGCTGGGTTCAGTTCTGCACTCACTGGTTTCCCTCCCCTGAAGGTACTGACTCTGGCTGGGTTCAGTTCTACACTCACTGGTTCCCCTCCCCTGAAAGTACTGACTCTGGCTGGGTTCAGTTCCAGACATTGACATCATTCACTTTGTTCCTGCACCAAGATGGCCACACATGTGCTCTGCTACGCACTGAATCAAAACAGCGGAGCGCTGAATCTGCCTTCGTGCACGAAGATGGCCGCCGTTCGCCTGGGCCTATGACCAGGAGAAAGCCTCGAAGCTGCAACAGCCGATATTCCGGTTATTATTCCGGGCTTGCAGCAGGCACCGGTTGTTTATGAAGTCTCCCCGACTCTCCGCTGGTCCATTTCTCCGCTCCGTCCCGCTGAAAAGGACACTTCTGAGGAGCCTGTACAAAACGTGTCGCCGCCACCATTACACGCACCACGCATGCTCCAAACACAGCCAGGGCCCGCGTCTGCGCACTGAGCTCCTGTAGTCTGGGCGCGGCACATTCTCCCCCGCGGGGCATGCTGGGTACATAAGACCATGAGAAATAGGAGCAGGAGTGGGCCACTCGGACCCTCGAGCATGCTCCCCATTCAATAAGGTCATGGCTGGTCTGATCATAGACTCAGCTCCACTTCCCTGCCCGCTCCCCAGAACCCTTCACTCCCTTACCACACCTGGAGTCCTGTGCACTGTTTTGGTCTCTTTCTCTCAGGAAGGATATCCTTGCCTTGCTTAGATACAGAGTAAAGCTTCCTCAACACTATCCCACGAGACATTCCAAGGTGAGATATGGAGGATATCTCCCTCAACCTGTCCCATGCATTCCAGAGTGGATACTGCATTGGTTAGATAATGAATAAAACTCACTCCACACTATCCTATCAAACACTCCCAGGATAGGTACAGCACAAATTAAATATACAGTAAATCTGTGCCAAAGGAACTGTACCCCATTGAGAGTCAGTGCCAGAGGAAACTACAGCATGGGATAGATACAGAATAAAGCTCCCTCGACACTGTTCTGAACAATCCCAGGGCAGGTAAAGCACGGGTTAGATGATCATAGCCGGCCCCTCGAACGAGGATGATTTGCTTCCACATGAGTTCACAGATGTTTCAATGAGGGACCCAATGTTCCAGTTCTGACGTCCAATTGAGGAGGTGGAAGATGCCTATGGGTGGATTGTTTTTAACGTGTTGTGACCGTTGCACACCAGCCACGACACGGGCATGACAGAGCTCGGATTGGTCCAGTGGCAAGGGTTAATCAGGATTACTGGAGACCTGTTTTGCTGTACGGAGCTAGTGTGCACAAATATAACAGTGTGGGCTGGTCCGTGCTGCCCCTGGGCTCTCGCCTCTTTTGCACCCGGTGCCCTCATTCGCCGCACCTCCGCCACCACAAACATTCGCTTCACCTCCAGCACGATCCCTCTCCGCTCCCCCTCCAAAAAAACACTCGCCACGCCTCTGCCACAATCTCCTGCCCCATCTCTGCACCAAACATTCGCTGAATCTCCATCACGATCACCCACCAAATCTCAGGCATGCTCCCTCATCACTCCTCTGCCCCGATCACTCGTCACAAGTCCAGCACAACCTTCCATGTTCCTCTGCTGTACCAGGGCCCTGCCGATGCTCCTGCCCACGCTCCAAATGGCAATTTGGGCCATGATGATGTCACCCAGTCATCTACCTCGAAGCCGTCACACATTTGTGTCAGCTCACACTGAAGCTGCAGTGGCTCGCTCCTGCTCTTTTTATAGCCCCAACCTGTGGAGATGTTCTCTCGCAGGTTGGGGTGGCTCACGATATCCTAGAGCCCATTGGCCGATCTCTTTTTATAGCCCCAACCTGCAGAGATGTTCTCTCTACAGCATGGGTTATATCCAGAATAAAGCTCCCTCAACATTGTCGCAACAAACAGACGAGGGCTGGTACAGCACATATGGAGTACATGTCCCACAAACACTCCAGGGCAGGAACAGCACGGGATAATTACAGAGTAATTTCTCCCTCTACACTGTTCCAATAAAAAAAATCCCAGGGCAGGTATAGCACAACTATTTTGTTGTTGCTCTGTAAGTCAAGTGCTCCCTGATTAAAGCTGGGGTGGGGGGGGGGGGGGGGCACTATAACCAACAAAAAACACAATTAAACTTTGGACAGTAAACTTAAATCAAATTAAAATTTGGTTGCTGGGGGTGATGATGCACTCCAGTCACTCCGGCTGAGGAGCTCCTCACGGAGTCACAGTGTGCATTTCGTCCTCCAAGGGGTATAACGGATATGAGTAGGTACACAGTAAGGATCCCAATACACTGTCCCATCAAACTCTCCCAGAGCAGGTACAACATGGATTAAATACAGACCAAAGCTTCCGCTATACAGTTCCCAGGGCAAGTACAGTACAGGTTAGACACAGAGTACATCTCCCTCTAATGTCCCAGGCATTCCAGGGCAGGTACAACACGGGTTAGATACAGAGGAAAGTTCCCTCTACACTGATCTATCAAACACTCCCATCACAGGTACAGCACGGGTTAGATACAGAGTAAAACTCCCTCTACACTGTCCATCAAACACTCCTAGGGCACGTACAGCACTGGGTACAAACAGAGTAACGTTCCCTCTGCACTGTCCCAGCAAACATTCCCAGGGCAAGTACACAAATGATAGATACAGAGTAAATTCCCTCTACACTGTCCTATCAGCCACTCCACGGCAGGTACAGAAAGGGTTATAATGCAGAGTAAATATCCCTCTACATTGTCCCATTAACCATTCCCAGGGTAGGTAAAGCACGGGTTAGATACAGAGTAAATATCCCTCTACACTGTCCCATCAAACACACCCAGGGCAGGACCAACACGGGTTCCATGTTGAGTAAAAATCACTCTACATTGTCCCGTCAAACACTCTGAGTGAAGATACAGCACAGAGTAGATAAAGAGAAAAATGTGCTCTGCACTATCCCATCAAAAACTGCCCGGGCAGGTACAGCAGGGGTTAGACAGAAATGTTTAGGCTGGATGTTCCATAATTGAGGCCTGGGCAACAGAAGGCACAGCCACAAAAGCCACCAATGGTTGAACAATTATAATCAGGGATACTCAAAGACTGATATCTCATGGGCGGGAGCGGCGGGTCGGTGGGGGTGTTGTGGGGGCAGTGTGAGCGGGAATTTTGAGATCAAGGCGTTGCTTCACTGGAAGCCAATGTAGGTCAGCGAGCACAGGCGTGATGGGTAAGCTGGACTTGGTGCGAGTTAGGACATGGGCAGCCGAGTTTTGGATCAACACTAGTTCATGTCGGTCAGAATGTGGGAGGAGTGCATTGGAATTGTCAAGTCCAGAAGTAAAAAAAGGCATGGATGAGGGCTTCAGCAGTGGATGAGCTGAGGCATGAGCGGAGATGGGCGATGTTACAGAGGTGGAAATAGGCATTCTTAGTTATTTTGTGGATATGTGGTCAAAAACTTATTTCAGGGTTAAGTATGTCACCAAGGTTGCGAACAGTCTGGTTCAGGCTCAGACAGAAGTTGGGGAGAGGGATGGAGTCGGTGGCTAGGGAACAGAATTTGTGGCAATGATGATTACAAATATCAGAATATTTCACAGGCTATCACGTGCAAAATATGTGGATGAGTTTTTAATATTCAATCGGTTTCAAAAACGGGTTAACTGATCGAGAAATTAACGGATTTCAAATCTTATGCAAGACAGTTCAATAAAGGGGTGGTTCAAAAGATTTTAGCTGAGTTTAAAGTGGGACACTGCAGTTAAGTCTACTACAACCACAACTCATGTATGCAAATGGATCAAGTTTGGAGTTTGATATGCTAGAAAGCGAACGAGGTGAGAAGTGATATAAGTTAGATTAAGAAAAAGCCCTAAAAGGGAGCAGTCCATAACAGAACATCAATTAATCTCCTCTGATCATGGAGGAAGCAAATATTCAACAAACTGTGTTTGAAACAAAGATCATTTATTCAACATTTATAGAGGGTATTAATCTCCAGCTTTACAATCTATATTAACGACTTGGAAAAGGGACTGAGTGTAACATAGCCAAGTTTGCTGATGATACAAAGATCGAAGGAAAAGCAATGTGTGAGGAGGTTACAACAAATCTTCAAAAGGACATAGACAGGCTAAGTGAGTGAACAAAAATTTGGCAGATGGACTATAATGTTGGAAAGTGTGAGGTCATGCACTTTGGCAGAAAAAATCAAAGAGCAACATATTATTTAAATGGCGAAAGATTGCAAAGTACCACAGTACAGCGGGACCTGGGGGTACTTGTGCATGAAACGCAACAGGATAGTATGCAGGTACAGCAAGTGATCAGGAAGGCCAATGGTATCTTGGCCTTTATTGCAAAAGGGATGGGGTATAAAATCAGGGAAATCTTGCTACAGCTATATGTGAGGCCACACCTGGAATACTGCGTGCAGTTTTGGTTTCCATATTTATGAAAGGATATACTTGTTTTGGAGGCAGCTCAGAGAAGGTTCACTCGGTTGATTCTGGGCATGAGGGTTTGACTTATGAGGATTCAGAAGAATGAAAGGTGATCTTATCAAAACGTATAAGATTATGAGGGGGCTTGATAAGGTGGATGCAGAGAGGATGTTTCCACTGATAATGGGGAGTCTAGAATTAGAGTGCATGATCTTAGAATAAGGGGCCGCCCATTTAAAACAGAGATGAGAAATTTCTTCTCTGAGGGTTGTAAATCTACAGACTTCACTGCCTCAGAGAACTGTGGAAGCTGGGCCATTGAATAAATTTAAGACAGAAATGGACAGTTTCTTAAACGATATGGGGATATGGGGAGCGGGCGGGGAAGTGGAGCTGAGTCTATGATCAGATCAGCCATGATCTTATTGAATGGCGGAGCAGGCTCGAGGGGCAGTATGGCCTACTCCTGTTGCTATTTTTTATGTTCTTATGTTCAGGTATAGGGGTTATTAAAATAATCAGAAACAAACAAGAGCTGCCAGAATGAACATGGTTCAGTGCCCAATGCAATCACAGTAAATCGTGTTCTAGTCACAAATGCAATCTTTCTCCTCAGCCTATTTAAAACTAAGATGTGGAGGAATTTCTTCTTTCGGAGGGTGGTAAATCTGTGGAATTCTCTGCAGCAGAGAGCAGTGGAGTCTGGGTCATTGAATATGTTTAAGGTGGAGATAGCCAGATTTTTGAGCGATAAGGGAGTAAAGGGTTCTGGGGAGCGGGCAGGGAATGGAGCTGAGCCTATGATCAGACCAGCCATGACCTTATTGAATGGGGAGCAGGCCCGGGGTTCTGGGTGGCCCACTCCTGCTCCTATTTCTCATGGTCATATGTACCCAGCATGCCCCGCAGGGGAAAATGAGCCGCACCCAGACTACAGGAGCTCAGTGCGCAGGCGCGGGTCCTGGCTGGGTTTGGAGCATGCACGGTGCGTGTAATGGCGGAGGAGACACGTTTTGTACAGGCTCCTAAGAAGTCTCCTTTTTGGCGGGACGGAGCAGAGTAATGGATCGCCGGGGAGCCGGGGAGGCTTCACCGCAAGCCCGGAATAATTAACGGAATATCGGCGGTTGCAGCTTCGGGGCTTTCTCCCGGTCACAGGCCCAGCCTAACGGCGGCCATCTTGGTGCAGGAAGGCATGTTCACGCCGTCATTTTGATTCACTGAGTAGCACAGCACATGCATGGCCATCTTGGTGCAGGAAGAAAGTGAATGATGTCAGTGTCTGCAACTGAACCCGGCCACAGTCAACACTATCAGGGGAGGGGAACCAGTGAGTGTAGAACTGAACCCAGCCAGAGTCAGCATCTTCAGGGGTGGGGAATCAGTGAGTGTAGAACTGAACCTAACCAGAGTCAGCACCTTCAGGGGAGGGGAACCAGTGAGTGTGGAACTGAACACAACCAGACTCAGCATCTTCAGGGGAGGTGGGGAACCAGTGAGTGTCAACCTGAACCCAGCCACAGTCAGAACGTTCAGGGGAGGAGAGGGAGGGGAACCAGTGAGTGTAGAACTGAATCCAACCAGAATTGGTGGTGAAAACTAGGAGTGGAGGAGAAACAGGCTAGAAATGTGCGTTGATTTGGATTTCAGCACAGCAGGAGGGACAATGTGTGGGACAGGGATTTATAGCTTTGGAAGAAAACGAGAGGAAAGAATGTTCCACGGAAACTAGATGTGTCTATCCTAAATTTGTGTCTTGTACTGACAGTGATGAGTTTTGTTATCTCCTTTTACAGTGTATTAGAAGGGGAGATTTTCAGACAGGAAACACAAACCAAACATCGCGTCAAGATCTGACGGAGTCAATCGATTCATCAGGACCTGAATATCATCGGCCTTTGAAAGTGGAAGGAGAAATGTTTGTCTGTTCTGTCTGTGCGAAAAGATTTCAACTATCTGTGTGACTGGAAAAGCACCGAGACACACACACCCGAGTGAGTGTTCCAGTGCACTGCCTGTGGAAAGACCTTTAACCAGTTACACAGCCTGAAGAAACATCACACCATTCACGGCGGGGAGAAACTGTAAACGTGTTGTGTGTGTGGGCGAGGCTTCAACTGATCGTCCAACCTGGAGAGTCACAAGGATACCCGCACCATGGAGAAACCGTGGAAATGTGGGGACTGTGGGAAGGGATTCAGATCACCATCTGAGCTGGAAATTCATCAACGCAGTCACACTGGGGAGAGGCCGTTCACCTGCCCTGTGTGTGGGAAGGGATTCACTGGGTCATCCAACCTTGTAGTTCACCAGCGAGTTCACACTGGGGAGAGGCCGTTCACCTGCTCGGAGTGTGGGAAGGGATTCACTTGTTCATCCAACCTGCTGAAACACCAGCGAATTCACACTGGGGAGAGGCCGTTCACCTGCTATGAGTGTGGGAAGGGGTTCACTCAGTCAACCCACCTGCTGAAACACCAGCGAGTTCACACTGGAAAGAGGCCATTCACCTGTTTTGAATGCGGGAAGGGATTCACTCAGTCATCCATCCTGCTGAAACACCAGCGAGTTCACAAGTGACTGCAGGGATTGGATTCTGCTGTTATTGAGGCTGTTAATCACATCCCGACTGAACCATGTTCATTCTGACAGTTGGGGTTTGTCTCTGCTGATGTTAATAACCCTATAACTGGGCTGGATTTTAATCTGGATATATTGCTGATTGTGTTCTCGGGGCTGCAGTGTCCATTTAAGAAACACTGTGGGTTATCTTACCCCTTAATTCAGCAACTCTCAACAGAATTTTAGTTTGCAATAAAATTATGAACTTTTATTTTAATCCTAAATTGATCTTTGGTACAAAATCTACAATAGTGTGTGAAAGTTTCCACTGAATAAAATGTCCAATTGGAAAGAGCTTGCTGACAATTCTTTCTGACTTGCTCATTACATACAGTGGCCCCTCCATATCCACCAGAAAGAAGCAGAATGGGAATTGGTGGGGAATCAGTGTACCCAAATGTTGTTGTTCCCATCTGGGTGTATCAATCCTCTCGGCACAAGAATGGAGACAAGTCCAGACCAAAACTGTGAGCAGTAGCCCAGGTGTGGCCTTACATTTGTAGCAGGACTTCCCTACTTTTGGACTCCATCCCCTTTGCAATAACGGCCAGCATTCAGTTTGCCTTCCTGATTATTGCTGTACCTGCATGCAAACTTTTTGAGTCTCATGTACAAGAATCCCCAGATCTCTCTGTATAAGAGCATTTTATAATCGTCCACATCTAAATAATAATTAGCTTTTTTTTTCCTACCAAAGGAAATAACCTGATATTTTACCACATTATAGTCCATCTGCCAGATTTTTGCGCACTCACTGAGCCTATCTATATCCCTTTGTAGATTCTTTGCATCCTCCTCACAACTTGCTTTCCCACCTATCTTTGTACCATCGGCAAATTTGGCTGCGTTACACTCGGTCCCTTCATCCAAATCATTCATATAAATTGTAATTAGTTGAGGCCCCAGTACTTATCACTGCGGCACCCCACTAGTTACTGTTTGCCAACCTGAAAATGACCCATTTATCCGGACTCTCTGTTTTCTGTTAGTTCGGCAATCCTCTATCCATGCTGATATATTACACCCAACCCCGTGAGCTCTTAGCATATGCAGTAATATTTTGTGTGGCATCTTATCGAATGCTTTCTGGAAATCAAAATATACAACATCAAGTGGTTCTCCCTTATCCACTCTGCTCGTTAAATCCTCAAACAACTACTGCAAATTTGTCAAACATGATTTCCCTTTCATAAAACCATGCTAACTCTGCCGAACTGCAGTATGGTTTTCTAAATGTCCTGCTAGTACTTCCTTAATGATGAACTCGAGTATTTTCCAACTGACAGATGGTAGGCTAACTGATGTACAGTCTCCTGCTCCTTGTCTCCCTCCTTACTTGAATGGGCGTGTTACATTTGCAGTTTTCCAGTCCACTGGGACCTCTCCAGAATTCAGGGAATTTTGGTGGATTACAACCAATGCACGCAACTAATTATTTTAAGACCCGAGGATGCATGCCATCAGGTCCAGAGGACTTGTCCACCTTTAGTCACATTAGTTTGATTAGCACTTTATCTGTAGTGATAGTGATTGTTTTAAGTCATCCCCCCCCAACTCCCCCTCCGCAATAGCTCCTTGGTTATCAACTGTTGGTATGTTTTTAGTGTCCTCTACCGTGAAGCCTAATACAAAATATTCGTTCAAAATCTCTGCCATTTCCGTGTTTCCCATTAGTAATTCTCCAATGTCATCCTCTAAGCGAGCAATGTTTACTTTAGATACTCGTTTCCTTTTTATATCCCTGTAGAAGCTCTTACTGTCTGTTTTTATATTTCTTGCTAGTTTGCTCTCATCTGCTTTTTGTCTCTGTCTTTTTCATTTTTTAGACGTCCTTTGCAGGTTTCTAAAAATTTCCAATCCTCTGGCCTTCACAACATTATCTGCCATTTATTCCAATTTGATACCATCCTTTACTTCCATGACGACACTTGTTGCACACGTGATTGACCAGGACATGAGAAGTGTGGTTGCTCCACAACGACAGGGTTTCATCTGTTTCAACAGAAACAACTACACTGTGTTACTTCCAGAAATAATCCCCGCTGTCTGGCCTGAATTAATCCATGTCACTACCAAATGCTGCAATGTCTTCTCCACCCCACAGAGTTCCGTCTGTTTAAAGCCACGACAGAAATGTCCCATTTCCTCCTGGAGTTTGAGGGACATCAGCTTTAACAATGGGGCAGAGTTTCAGCCAATGAGCGAGTTCCAGACCCAGCCCCGCCCACTGGGGGCTGCAAGCCCACCTCTCGCACACTGTGATTGGTTGGAGGATCAACCGCCTGCCTGGTCCTCCAGCCCCGCCCGCACTCTCCCTATTGGTCGGGAGCTGCCGTCAATCAGCCGGGCAGTGTGAGCTGAGCATGCACAGTGGGTGAGTCAGCAGGTGAGAGATGGGCAGAGGGAGGGAGCGGGTTAATAAAGAACACGCTTATTTGTACTGCCAAAATGGCCGCCACGCCGCTCGCTTTGTCTATGATTGGTCCCTTGGAGGATAAGCCACACCCTGAGATTTCACTGGAATGTGTAACTGGAACCACCCATCCCAAGGTCTCACTGACTTTGCAAATTGTAACTTGATCCACTTTGACTTCCTGAAGCGACAGATGACAGAGCTCCCCATAAGATAGCAAGGGCCAGCCATAGTACCTTGCCCCCATCCCAGTGCATGCCTCCCCCAGCCGAAGTGCATTACCCCAGTCCCAGTGCATGCTTCCCCCAGTCAAAGTGCTTTACCCCAGTCCCAATACATGCCTCCCCCAGCTGAAGGGCTTTACCCCAGTCCCAAGATATGCCTCCCCCAGCCGAAGTGCTTTACCCCAGTCCCAATACATGCCTCCCCCAGCAGAAGTACTTTACCCCAGTCCCAAGATATGCCTCCCCCAGCTGAATGCTGTACCCCAGTCCCAGTGCATGGCTCACCCAGCAGATGTGCCCGACACTAGTCCCATTACATTTCTCCTCCCGCCGAAGTGTCTTACCACCGTCCAAGTATATGCCTCCCACAGCCAAAGTGCCTTATCCCAGTACCAGTATAAGCCTCCCCCAGCCGAAGTGCCTTACCCCAGTCCTAGTAAATGACTCCCCCAGGCAAAGTGCCTTACACCAGTCCCAGTATATGCCTCCCCCAGCCGAAGTGCCTTACCCCAGTCACAGTGCATGCCTCCCCCAGCCAAAGTGCCTGCCTCCCCCAGCCGAAGTGAGTGCCTTACCCCAGTGCCAGTGCAGGCCTCCCCCAGCCGAAGTGACTTACCAAAGTTCAAGTGCATGCCTCCCCCAGCCGAAGTGCCTTACCTCAGTCACAGTGCATGCCTCCCTCAGCCAAAGTGCCTTACCCCAGTCCCAGTGCAACCCTCCCCCAGCTGAAGTGCCTTACCCCAGTCCCAGTGCATGCCTCCTTCAGCTGAAGTGCCTTCCCCCAGTCCTAGTGCACCTGCCCCCAGCCGACATGCCTTACCCAAGTCCCAGTGCAGGCCTCCCACAGCCGAAGTGCCCTACCCTGGTCCCATTGCATTTCTCTCCCCGCCGAAGTGTCTTACCACCGTCCCAGTATATGCCTCCCCCAGGTAAAGTGCCTTACCCCAGTCCCAGTGTATGCCTGCCCCAGCCGAAGTGCCTTACCCCAGACAGAGTATATGTCTCCCCCAGCAGAAGTACCTTACCCCAGTCCTAGTGCATGCCTCCCCCAGCCGAAGTGCCTTACCACAGTCCCAGTGCAGGCCTCCCCCACTCGAAGTGCCTTACCCCAGTCCCAGTGCATGCCTCCCCCAGCCGAAGTGCCTTTCCCCAGTCAGAGTGCATGCCTCCCCGAGCGAAAGTGGCTTAATCCAGTCCCATTTCATTTCCCCCTCATCCGAATTGTATGACCACCATCCCAATATATGCCTCCCACTGCCGAAGTGCCTTACCCCAGTACCAGTATAAGCATCCCCCAGCCAAAGTGCCTTACCTCGGTCCCATTGCAAGCCTCCCCCAACCGAAGACACATGCTCCCCAGTCCCAGTATATGCCTCCCCCAGCTGAAGTGCCTTAACCCAGTCCCAGTACATGCCTCCCCCAGCCGAAGTGCCTTATCCCAGTCCCAGTGTATCCCTCCCCCAGTTGAAGTGCATTAGCCCAGTCCCAGTTTATGCCTCCCCCAGTTGAAGTGCCTTACTCCAGTCCCAGTGTTAGCATCCCCGAGTTGAAGTGGATTACCCCAGTGCCAGTGTATCCCTCCCTCAGTTGAAGTGCCTTACCCCAGTCCAGTTTATCCCTGCCCCAGTTGAAATGCCTTAACCCAGTCCCAGTATATGCCTCCCCCAGCCGAAGTGCCTTACCCCATTCTCAGTATATGCCTCCCCCAGCCAAAGTGCCTTAACCCAGTCCCAGTACATGTGTCCCCCAGCCGAAGCACCTTACCAAAGTTCAAGTGCATGCCTCCCCCAGCTGTGGTGCCTTACCCCAGTCACAGTATGTGCCTCCCCCAGCCGAAGTGCCTTACCCAAGTCCCATTGCATGCCTCCCCCAGCCGAAGTGTCTTACCCCAGTCACAACATATGCCTCCCGCAGCCGAAGTGCCTTATCCCAGTCACAGTGCATGCCTCCCCCTGCCGAAGTGCCTTACCCCAGTCCAAGTATATGCCTCCCCCAGCCGAAGTGTCTTACCCCAGTCACAACATATGCCTCCCGCAGCCGAAGTGCCTTATCCCAGTCACAGTGCATGCCTCCCCCTGCCGAAGTGCCTTACCCCAGTCCAAGTATATGCTTCCCCCAGCCGAAGTGCCTTACCGCAGTCCCAGTGCAAGCCTCCCCCAGACGAAGTGCCTTACCCCAGTCCAAGTATATGCTTCCCCCAGCTGAAGTTGCTTACCCCAGTCCCAGTGCATGCCATCCCCAGCCGAAGTACCCTACCCAAGTCCCAGAATATGCCTCCCCCAGCCAAAGTGCCTTAACGCAGTCCAAGTGAATGCCTCCCCCAGCCGACGTACCTTACCCCAGTCCCAGCTTATCCCTCCCTCAGTTGAAGTCCCTTACCCCAGTCCCAGTTTATCCCTCCACCAGTTGAAGTGCCTTTGCCCAGTCCCAGTGTTAGCGTCCCCCAGTTGAAGTGCCTTACCACAGTCCCAGTGTATCCCTCCACCCGTTGAAGCGCATTACCCCTGTCCCAGTGCATGCTTCCCCCAACCGAAGTGCTTTACCCAAGTCACAATATATGCCTCCCCCAGCAGAAGTAGTATTTCTCAGTGCAAATGCATGCCTCCGTCAGCCAAAGTACCCTACCACTGTCCCAGTAGATGCCTCGTCCAGCCAAAGTGCCTTAAACCAGTCCCAGTGATTGCCTCCCCAAGCCAAAGTGCTTTACCCCAGTCCCAGTGTATCCCTCCACCAGTTGAAGTGCCTTACCGCAGTCCTAGTGCATGCCTCCCCCAGTTGAAGTACTTTATACAAGTCCCAGGTATCCCTCCCCAGATGAAGTGCCTTACCCCAGTCCCACTGTATTCCTCCCCAGATGAAGTGCCTTACCCCAGTTCCAGTGCATGCCTCTCCCAGTTGAAATGCCTAGCTCCAGTCCCAGTGTATGCCTCCACCAGTTGAAGTGCCTTATTCCAGTCCGAGTGCACGCCTCTGCCAGCCGACGTCACTTACACCCGTGCCAGTGCATGCCTCTCCCAGCCAAAGTACCTTGTCCCAGTCTCAGTATATGCCTCCAACAACCGAAGTGCCTTAAACCAGTCGCAGTTTATGCCTATCCCAGCCAAAGTGCCTTACCCCAGTCCCAATGCTCACCTCCCCCAGCCGAAGTGCCTTGCCACAGTGTGAGTGCATGCCTCCAACAGCCAAACTATTTTACCCCAGTCGCTGTGCATGCCTTGCCCAGCCGAAGTGCCTTACCCTAATCCCAGTATATGCCTTCCCCAGCCAAAGCGCCTTACCCTAGTCCCAGTGCATGCCTCCCCCAGCCGAAGTGCCTTATCCCAGTCCCAGTGTATCCCTCCCCCAGTTGAAGTGCCTTAGCCCAGTCCCAGTTTATGCTTCCCGCAGTTGAAGTGTCTTATTCCAGACCCAGTGTAGCCCTCCCACAGTTGAAGTGCCTTTCCTCCAGTCCCAGGGAATCCCTCCCCCAATTGAAGTGCCTTACCCCAGTCTCAGTGTATCCCTCCAGTAATTGAAGTGTCTTACTCCAGTCCCAGTGTTAGCATCCCCCAGTTGAAGTGCCTTACCCCAGTGCCAGTGTATCCCTCCCTCAGTTGAAGTGCCTTACCCCGGTCCAGTGTATCCCTGCCCCAGTTGAAGTGCCTTACCCCAGTCCCAGTATATGCGTCCCCCAGCCGTAGTGCCTTACCCCAGTCCCAAGGTATCTCTCCCCAGCTGAAGTGCCTTAGCCCAGTCCCGGTGTAAGCCTCCTGCAGTTGAAGTGCCTTAGTCCAGACCCAGTGTATCCCTCCCACAGTTGAAGTGCCTTTCCTCCAGTCACAGTGTATCGCTCCCCTGCTGAAGTTTCTTACTCCAGTCCCAGTGTATGCCTCCCCCAGTTCAAGTGCCTTACCCCAGTGGCAGTTTATCCCTCCACCAGTTGAAGTGCCTTACCCCAGTCCCAGTATATGCCTCCCCCAGCCGTAGTGCCTTACCCCAGTCCCAGTGCATGCCTCCTCAGCCAAAGTGCCCTACCCCAATCCCAGTATATGCCTCCCACAGCTGTAGTGCCTTACCTCAGTCCCAGTGTAACCCTCCCTTTGTTGAAGTGCCTTACCCCAGTTCCAGTGTGTGCCTCCCCCAGTTGAAGTAACTTGTTCCTGTCCCAATGTATCCTCCCACATTTGAAGTGCCTTACCCTAGTCCCAGTGTATCCCTCCCCAGCCGAGGTGCCTTACCCCAGTCCAAGTCTATCCCTGCCCCAGTTGAATTGCCTCCCCCAGTTGAAGTGCATTGTTCCAGTCCCAGTGTATCCCTCCCACAGTTGAAGTGTGTTATCCCAGTCCCAGTGTATCCCTCTGCGGCCAAAGTGTCTTACCCCAGTCCCAGTGTATGCCTTCCCCCAGTTGAAGTGCCTTACTCCAGTGCCAGTGTTTCCCTCCCCCAGTTGAAGTGCCTTGCCCCAGTCTAAGTGTATCCTTTCCCAGCCGAAGTGCCTTACCCCAGTCCCAGTGTATGCCTCCCCCAGTTGAAGTGCCTTGTTCCAGCCCAGTGCATCCCTCCCACAGTTGAAGTGCCTTACCCCAGTCCCAGTCTATCCCTCCTCAGCCGAAGTGCCTTACCCCAGTCCCAGTGTATCCCTCCCCCAGTTGAAGTGCCTTACCCCAGTCCCAGTGCATGCCTACTCTAGTTGAAGTGCCTTATCCCAGTCCCAGTATATGCCTCCCCCAGTTGAAGTGCCTTACTCCAGTGCCAGTGCATGCCTCCCCCAACCGAAGTACCCTACCCCAGTCCCAGTATATTCTCCACCAGCTGAAGTGCTTTACCCCAGTCCCAGTGCATGCCTTCCCCAGCCGTAGTGCCTTACCCCAATCCCAGTGTATCCCTCCCCCAGTTGAAGTGCCCTTAGCCCAATCTCAGTTTATGCCTCCCCCATTTGAAGTGTCTTACACCAGACCCAGTATAGCACTCCCAAGTTGAAGTGCCTTACCCCAGTGCCAGTGTATCCCTCCCTCAGTTGAAGTGCCTTACCCCGGTCCAGTGTATCCCTGCCCCAGTTGAAGTGCCTTACCCCAGTCCCAGTGCATGTTTCCTCAGCCAAAGTGCCCTACCCCAATCCCAGTGCATGCCTCCCCCAGCTGTAGTGCCTTACTTCAGTCACAGTGTAACCCTCCCTCTGTTGAAGTGCCTTACCCCAGTCCCAGTGCATGCCTCCCCCAGTTGAAGTGCCCTTAGCCCAATCTCAGTTTATGCCTCCACCAGTTGAAGTGTCTAACTCCAGTCCCAGTGTTAGCATCCCCCAGTTGAAGTGCCTTACCCCAGTGCCAGTGCATCCCACCCTCAGTTGAAGTGCCTTACCCCGGTCCAATGTATCCCTGCTCCAGTTGAAGTGCCTTACCCCAGTCCCAGTATATGCGTCCCCCAGCCGTAGTGCCTTACCCCATTCCCAGGGTATCCCTCCCCAGCTGAAGTGCCTTAGCCCAGTCCCAGTTTAAGCCTCCCGCAGTTGAAGTGCCTTATTCCAAACCCAGTAAATCCCTCCCACAGTCGAAGTGCCTTTCCTCCAGTCACAGTGTATCGCTCCCCAGCCGAAATTTCTTACTCCTGTCCCAGTTTATCCCTCCCCCAGTTGATGTGCCTTACCCCAGTCCCAGTATATGCCTCCCCAGCCGCAGTGCCTTACCCCAGTCACAGTGTAACCCTCCCTTGTTGAAGTGCCTTACCCCAGTCCCAGTGTATGCCTCCCCCAGTTGAAGTATCTTGTTCCTGTCCCAATGTATCCCTCCCACATTTGAAGTGCCTTACCCCAGTCCCAGTGTATCCCTCCACAGCCGAAGTACCTTATCCCAGTCCAAGTGTATCCCTCCCCCAGTTGAAGTGCCTTCCCCCAGTCCCAGTGCATGCCTCCCCCAGTTGAAGTGCATTGTTCCAGTCCCAGTGTGTCCCTTGCCAGCCGAAGTGCCTTACCCCAGTCCAACTGTATCCCTCTCCAGATGAAGTGCCTTACCCCAGTCCCAGTGCATGCCTCTCCCAGTTGAAATGCCTAACCGCAGTCCCAGTGTATGCCTCCACCAGTTGAAGTGCCTTACTCCAGTTCGAGTGCACACCTCTGCCAGCCGAAGTCCCTTACACCCGTGCCAGTGCATGCCTCTCCCAGCCAAAATGCCTTGTCCCAGTCCCAGTATAGGCCTCCACCAACCAAAGTGCCTGAAACCAGTCGCAGTTTACGCCTATCCCAGCCAAAGTGCCTTACCCCAGTCCCAGTGCACACCTCCCCCAACCGAAGTGCCTTACCCCAGTCCCAGTATATTCTCCACCAGCCGAAGTGCTTTACCCTAGTCCCAGTGCATGCCTTCCCCAGCCGTAGTGCCTTACCCAATCCCAGTGTATCCCTCCCCCAGTTGAAGTGCCCTTAGCCCAGTCTCAGTTTATGCCTCCCCCATTTGAAGTGTCATATACCAGACCCAGTGTAGCACTCCCACAGTTGAAGTGCCTTAACCCAGTGCCAGTGTATCCCTCCCTCAGTTGAAGTGCCTTACCCCGGTCCAGTGTATCCCTGCCCCAGCCGTAGTGCCTTACCCCAATCCAAGTGCATGCCTCCCACAGCTGTAGTGCCTTACCTCAGTCACAGTGTAACCCTCCCTCTGTTGAAGTGCCTTACCCCAGTCCCAGTGTAACCCTCCATCAGCTGAAGTGCCTTACCCTCGTCCCAGTGCATGCCTCCCCCAGTTGAAGTGGCTTAGCCCAGTCCCGGTTTAAGCCTCCCGCAGTTGAAGTTCCTTATTCCAAACCCAGTATATCCCTCCCACAGTTGAAGTGCTTTTCCTCCAGTCACAGTGTATCGCTCCCCAGCCGAAGTTTCTTACTCCAGTCCCAGTGTATGCCTCCCCCAGTTGAAGTGCCTTACCCCAGTGCCAGTTTATCCCTCCCCCAGTTGAAGTGCCTTACCCCAATCCCAGTATATGCCTGCCTCAGCCATAGTGCCTTACCCCAGTCCCAGTGTAACCCTCCCTCTGTTGAAGTGCCTTACCCCAGTCCCAGTGTATGCCTCCCCCAGTTGAAGTACCTTGTTCCTGTCCCAATGTATCCCTCCCACATTTGATGTGCCTTACCCCAGTCCAGTGTACCCTCCACAGCCGAAGTGCCTTCCCCCAGTCCAAGTGTATCCCTCCCCCATTTGAAGTGCCTTCCCCCAGACCCAGTGCATGCCTCCCCCAGTTGAAGTGCATTGTTCCAGTCCCAGTGTGTCCCTCCCCAGCCGAAGTGCCTTACCCCAGTCCCACTGTATCCCTCTCCAGATGAAGTGCCTTACCCCAGTCCCAGTACATGCCTCTCCCAGTTGAAATGCCTAACCGCAGTCCCAGTGTATGCCTCCACCAGTTGAAGTGCCTTACTCCAGTTCGAGTGCACACCTCTGTCAGACGAAGTCCCTTACACCTGTGCCAGTGCATGCCTCTCCCAGCCAGAATGCCTTGTCCCAGTCCCAGTATATGCCTCCAACAACCAAAGTGCCTTAAACCAGTCGCAGTTTACGCCTATCCCAGCCGTAGTGCGTTACCCCAGTCCCAGTGAATGCCTCCTCAGCCAAAGTGCCCTACCCCAATCCCAGTATATGCCTCCCACAGCTGCAGTGCCTTACCTCAGTCCCAGTGTAACCCTCCGTTTGTTGAAGTGGTTTACCCCAGTCCCAGTGTGTGCCTCCCCCAGTTGAAGTACCTTGTTCCTGTCCCAATGTATCCCTCCCACATTTGAAGTGCCTTACCCTAGTCCCAGTGTATCCCTCCCCAGCCGAGGTGCCTTACCCCTGTCCAAGTCTATCACTGCCCCAGTTGAATTGCCTCCCCCAGTTGAAGTGCATTGTTACAGTCCCAGTGTATCCCTCCCACAGTTGAAGTGTGTTACCCCAATCCCAGTGTATCCCTCCGCGGCCAAAGTGTCTTACCCCAGTCCCAGTGTATGCCTTCCCCAGTTGAAGTGCCTTACTCCAGTGCCAGTGTATCCCTCCCCCAGTTGAAGTGCCTTAACCCAGTCTAAGTGTATCCCTTCCCAGCCGAAGTGCCTTACCCCAGTCCCAGTGTATGCCTCCCCCAGTTGAAGTGCCTTGTTCCCATCCCAGTGCATCCCTCCCACAGTTGAAGTGCCTTACCCCAGTCCCAGTGCATGCCTACTCTAGTTGAAGTGCCTTACCCCAGTCCCAGTATAGGCCTCCTCCAGTTGAAGTGCCTTAATCCAGTGCCAGTGCAACCCTCCCCCAGTTGAAATGCCTTACCCTAGTCCAGTCTCTGCCTCCTCCAGTTGAAGTACCTTACCCCAGTTGCAGTGTATGCCTCCCCCAGTTGAAGTGCCTTACCACAGTCTGAGTGTATCCCTCCCCAGCCGAAGTGCCTTACCCCAGTCCAAGTGTATCCCTCCCCCAGTTGAAGTCCCTTACCCCAGTCCCAGTGCAAGCCTTCCCCAGTTGGAGTGCCTCCCCCAGTTGAAGTGCCTTACCCCAGTGCCTGTGTATCACTCCCCCAGTTGGAGTGCCTTAATCCAGTCCCAGTGCATGCCTGCCCCAGTTGAAGTGCCTTACCCCAGTCCCAGTATATACCTCCCCCAATTGAAGTGCCTTACTCCAGTGCCAGTGCATGCCTCCCCCAACCGAAGTACCCTATCCCAGTCCCAGTATATTCTCCACCAGCCGAAGTGCTTTACCCTAGTCCCAGTGCATGCCTTCCCCAGCCGTAGTGCCTTACCCAATCCCAGTGTATCCCTCCCCCAGTTGAAGTGCCCTTAGCCCAGTCTCAGTTTATGCCTCCCGCATTTGAAGTGTCTTATACCAGACCCAGTGTAGCACTCCCACAGTTGAAGTGCCTTACCCCAGTGCCAGTGTATGCCTCCCTCAGTTGAAGTGCCTTACCCCGGTCCAGTGTATCCCTGCCCCAGTTGAAGTGCCTTACCCCAGTCCCAGTATATGCGTCCCCCAGCCATAGAGCCTTACCCCAGTCCCAGTGCATGCTTCCTCAGCCAAAGTGCCCTACCCCAATCCCAGTGCATGCCTCCCCCAGCTGTAGTGCCTTACCTCAGTCACAGTGTAACCCTCCCTCTGTTGAAGTGCCTTACCCCAGTCCCAGTGTATGCCTCCCCCAGTTGAAGTACCTTGTTCCTGTCCCAATGTATCCCTCCCACATTTGAAGTGCATTAGCCCAGTCCCAGTGTAACCCTCCACCAGGTGATGTGCCTTTCCCTCGTCCCAGTGCATGCCTCCCCCAGTTGAAGTGGCTTAGCCCAGTCCCAGTTTCTGCCTCCCCCATTTGAAGTGTCTTATTCCAGACCCAGTGTAGCCCTCCCACAGTTGAAGTGTCTTACCCCAGTCCCAGTGTATCCCTCCACCAGTTGAAGTGTCTAACTCCAGTCCCAGTGTTAGCATCCCCCAGTTGAAGTGCCTTAACACAGTGCCAGTGCATTCCTCCCTCAGTTGAAGTACCTTACCCCGGTCCAATGTATCCCTGCCCCAGTTGAAGTGCCTTACCCCAGTCCAAGTATATGCGTCCCCCAGCCGTAGTGCCTTACCCCAGTCCCAGGAAATCCCTCCCAGCTGAAGTGCCTTAGCCCAGTCCCGGTGTAAGCCTCCCGCAGTTGAAGTTCCTTATTCCAAACCCAGTATATCCCTCCCACAGTTGAAGTGCCTTTCCTCCAGTCACAGTGTATCGCTCCCCAGCCGAAGTTTCTTATTCCAGTCCCAGTGTATGCCTCCCCCAGTTGAAGTGCCTTACCCCAGTGCCAGTTTATCCCTCCCCCAGTTGAAGTGCCTTACCCCAATCCCAGTATATGCCTGCCTCAGCCATAGTGCCTTACCCCAGTCCCAGTATATGCTGCCCCCAGCCGTAGTGCCTTACCCCAGTCCCAATATATGCCTCCCCCAGCTGTAGTGCCTTACCTCAGTCCCAGTGTATGCCTCCCCCAGTTGAAGTATCTTGTTCCTGTCCCAATGTATCCCTCCCACATTTGATGTGCCTTACCCCAGTCCCAGTGTATCCCTCCACAGCCGAAGTGCCTTACCCCAGTCCAAGTGTATCCCTCCCCCAGTTGAAGTGCCTTCCCCCAGTCCCAGTGCATGCCTCCCCCAGTTGAAGTGCGTTGTTCCAGTCCCAGTGTGTCCCTCCCCAGCCGAAGTGCCTTACCCCAGTCCCAGTGCATGCCTCTCCCAGTTGTAATGACTAACCGCAGTCCCAGTGTATGCCACCACCAGTTGAAGTGCCTTACTCCAGTTCGAGTGCACACCTCTGTCAGCCAAAGTCCCTTACACCCGTGCCAGTGCATGCCTCTCCCAGCCAAAATGCCTTGTCCCAGTCCCAGTATATGCCTCCACCAACCAAAGTGCCTTAAACCAGTCGCAGTTTACGCCTATCCCAGCCGTAGTGCCTTACCCCAGTCCCAGTGAATGCCTCCTCAGCCAAAGTGCCCTACCCCAATCCCAGTATATGCCTCCCACAGCTGCAGTGCCTTACCTCAGTCCCAGTGTAACCCTCCGTTTGTTGAAGTGGTTTACCCCAGTCCCAGTGTGTGCCTCCCCCAGTTGAAGTACCTTGTTCCTGTCCCAATGTATCCCTCCCACATTTGAAGTGCCTTACCCTAGTCCCAGTGTATCCCTCCCCAGCCGAGGTGCCTTACCCCAGTCCAAGTCTATCCCTGCCCCAGTTGAATTGCCTCCCCCAGTTGAAGTGCATTGTTCCAGTCCCAGTGTATCCCTCCCACAGTTGAAGTGTGTTACCCCAGTCCCAGTGTATCCCTCTGCGGCCAAAGTGTCTTACCCCAGTCCCAGTGTATGCCTTCCCCAGTTGAAGTGCCTTACTCCAGTGCCAGTGTATCCCTCCCCCAGTTGAAGTGCCTTAACCCAGTCTAAGTGTATCCCTTCCCAGCCGAAGTGCCTTACCCCAGTCCCAGTACATGCCTCTCCAAGTTGAAATGCCTAACCGCAGTCCCAGTGTATGCCTCCACCAGTTGAAGTGCCTTACTCCAGTTCGAGTGCACACCTCTGTCAGACGAAGTCCCTTACTCCCGTGCCAGTGCATGCCTCTCCCAGCCAAAATGCCTTGTCCCAGTCCCAGTATATGCCTCCACCAACCAAAGTGCCTTAAACCAGTCGCAGTTTACGCCCAACGCAGCCGTAGTGCGTTACCCCAGTCCCAGTGTATGCCTCCCCCAGTTGAAGTGCCTTACCGCAGTCCCAGTGTATGCCTCCCCCAGTTGAAGTGCCTTGTTCCCGTCCCAGTGCATCCCTCCCACAGTTGAAGTGCCTTACCCCAGTCCCAGTGCATGCCTACTCTAGTTGAAGTGCCTTACCCCAGTCCCAGTATATGCCTCCTCCAGTTGAAGTGCCTTAATCCAGTGCCAGTGCAACCCTCCCCCAGTTGAAATGCCTTACCCCAGTCCAGTCTCTGCCTCCTCGAGTTGAAGTACCTTACCCCAGTTGCAGTGTATGCCTCCCCCAGTTGAAGTGCCTTACCACAGTCTGAGTGTATCCCTCCCCAGCCGAAGTGCCTTGCCCCAGTCCAAGTGTATCCCTCCCCCAGTTGAAGTGCCTTACCCCAGTCCCAGTGCAAGCCTTCCCCAGTTGGAGTGCCTCCCCCAGTTGAAGTGCCTTACCCCAGTGCCTGTGTATCACTCCCCCAGTTGGAGTGCCTTAATCCAGTCCCAGTGCATGCCTGCCCCAGTTGAAGTGCCTTACCCCAGTCCCAGTATATACCTCCCCCAATTGAAGTGCCTTACTCCAGTGCCAGTGCATGCCTCCCCCAACCGAAGTACCCTATCCCAGTCCCAGTATATTCTCCACCAGCCGAAGTGCTTTACCCTAGTCCCAGTGCATGCCTTCCCCAGCCGTAGTGCCTTACCCAATCCCAGTGTATCCCTCCCTCAGTTGAAGTGCCCTTAGCCCAGTCTCAGTTTATGCCTCCCGCATTTGAAGTGTCTTATACCAGACCCAGTGTAGCACTCCCACAGTTGAAGTGCCTTACCCCAGTGCCAGTGTATGCCTCCCTCAGTTGAAGTGCCTTACCCCGTTCCAGTGTATCCCTGCCCCAGCTGAAGTGCCTTACCCCAGTCCCAGTGCATGCTTCCTCAGCCAAAGTGCCCTGCCCCAATCCCAGTGCATGCCTCCCCCAGCTGTAGTGCCTTACCTCAGTCACAGTGTAACCCTCCCTCTATTGAAGTGCCTTACCCCAGTCCCAGTGCATGCCTCCCCCAGTTGAAGTACCTTGTTCCTGTCCCAATGTATCCCTCCCACATTTGAAGTGCATTAGCCCAGTCCCAGTGTATCCCTCCACCAGTTGAAGTGTCTAACTCCAGTCCCAGTGTTAGCATCCCCCAGTTGAAGTGCCTTACCCCAGTGCCAGTGCATTCCTCCCTCAGTTGAAGTACCTTACCCCGGTCCAATGTATCCCTGCCCCAGTTGAAGTGCCTTACCCCAGTCCAAGTATATGCGTCCCCCAGCCGTAGTGCCTTACCCCAGTCCCAGGATATCCCTCCCAGCTGAAGTGCCTTACCCCAGTCCCAGGATATCCCTCCCAGCTGAAGTGCCTTAGCCCAGTCCCGGTGCAAGCCTCCCGCAGTTGAAGTTCCTTATTCCAAACCCAGTATATCCCTCCCACAGTTGAAGTGCCTTTCCTCCAGTCACAGTGTATCGCTCCCCAGCCGAAGTTTCTTATTCCAGTCCCAGTGTATGCCTCTCCCAGTTGAAGTGCCTTACCCCAGTGCCAGTTTATCCCTCCCCCAGTTGAAGTGCCTTACCCCAATCCCAGTATATGCCTGCCTCAGCCATAGTGCCTTACCCCAGTCCCAGTATATGCTGCCCCCAGCCGTAGTGCCTTACCCCAGTCCCAATATATGCCTCCCCCAGCTGTAGTACCTTACCTCAGTCCCAGTGTAACCTTCCCTCTGTTGAAGTGCCTTACCTCAGTCCCAGTGTATGCCTCCCCCAGTTGAAGTACCTTGTTCCTATCCCAATGTATCCCTCCCACATTTGATGTGCCTTACCCCAGTCCCAGTGTATCCCTCCACAGCCGAAGTGCCTTACCCCAGTCCAAGTGTATCCCTCCCCCAGTTGAAGTGCCTTCCCCCAGTCCCAGTGCATGCCTCCCCCAGTTGAAGTGCATTGCTCCAGTCCCAGTGTGTCCCTCCCCAGCCGAAGTGCCTTACCCCAGTCCCAGTGCATGCCTCTCCCAGTTGAAATGACTAACCGCAGTCCCAGTGTAGGCCTCCACCAGTTGAAGTGCCTTACTCCAGTTCGAGTGCACACCTCTGTCAGCCAAAGTCCCTTACACCCGTGCCAGTGCATGCCTCCCCCAGTTGAAGTGCCTTGTTCCAGTCCCAATGCATCCCTCCCACAGTGCCAGCGCATGCCTACTCTAGTTGAAATGCCTTACCCCAGTCCCAGTATATGCCTCCCCCAGTTGAAGTGCCTTACTCCAGTGCCAGTGCCAGTGCATCCCTCCCCCAGTTGAAATGCCTTACCCAATCCAGTCTGTGCCTCCTCCAGTTGTAGTACCTTACCCCAGTTGCAGTGTATGCCTCCCCCAGTTGAAGTGCCTTACCCTAGTCTGAGTGTATCCCTCCCCAGCCGAAGTGCCATACCCCAGTCCAAGTGTATCCCTCCCCCAGTTGAAGTGCCTTACCCCAGTCCCAGTGCAAGCCTTCCCCAGTTGAAGTGCCTTACCCCAGTGCCTGTGTATCACTCACCCAGTTGGAGTGCCTTAATCCAGTCCCAGTGCATGCCTGCCCTAGTTGAAGTGCCTTACCCCAGTCCCAGTGTCTACCTTCCCCAGCTGAAGTGCCTTACCCCAGTCCCAATGTATCCCTCCCCCAGTCCCAGTGCATGTCTCCCCCAGCCGAAGTGCCTTCCCCAAGTCCAATTTCTCTGCACCACCTGCATGGAAGGATTCGGGCCATGCGTAACTGACCTGACAGGGGAGTAACCACCATAACCCCAAGGTGGTTCTCCCTGGATCAGGAAGGTATATGCTTGCTTTTTTGGAAATAGGAGGTGGATGGGGTGGCTTGACCCATCCACCTCCACGGAGGTGTGTGGGGGGCCTGACCCATCCACCTCCATGGCACGAACCTGGTATTGCAGTACTTCCAGGAACGGTGCAGTGGCTCTAGGCCTTTTGGCTAAGAGCATTGGCGCAGAGTGATCCTTGATGTGTGCAAGGTGACCTCTGGCGTTTGTGATTTGACAAAGAATTGGAACGATTGGCTACGAATTTCAAAAAAAAAGGAGGTGCGGGGCTTGCCGCTTGTCAATCACAAAGTGCAGAATCAATAGTTTCCTGGGTTAATAAACCCGTGGAGTGAGAGAGATCACACAGCCGAGTGTGGGCCCAGGCCCGAGAGACAACACTCCAGCACCATCCGCTTCACACACACCCGGGCTCGTCCCCAGGCCCCGAATCACAGCCTGCAGACGCTGTGTTTACCCACCGGTTGCAGACACGGTCAATGAGCGTCCGGGGGAGTGGGCTCAGCAGCCATCATCTTGGTCAGGGCGGGGCGAGCAGGCTCAGCGGCCGCCATACTGGTCAGGGTGGAGGGAGCGGGCTCAGCGGCCGCCATCTTGGTCAGGGTGGGGGGTGGGAGAGTGGGCTGAGCGGCCGCCATCTTGGTCTAGTCGGGTCTCGCGGCGCATGCGTGCCTTTTTCAGCAGGGACAATGGGTGGGCGGGGCTTCAGGTTGTCTATCAGTTTGATTGGACCACATGTTTGTGAGCAGGTCAGTGGCCCCTGAAAGGGAGTCGTCTTGTGCTGATTGTTGCCTGGTGACTCTGGGCCAGCCCAACTCACCTTATTGGGCCAGCCTGGGCTCACCCCATTGGGCCAGCCTGGCCTCACCATATTGGGCCAGCCTGGGCTCAACCTATTGGTCCAGCCCAGGATCTTACTATTGGGCCAGCATAGGCTCATCTAATTGGGCAAGCATGGGCTGACCCTATTGGGCCAGCACGGCCTCACCCTATTGGACCAGCACAAAAGATGCAGTGTCCAGCAGAGAGAATCAGCAGCTCATTAATTTTATTCTCACTCTGTGCACAGCGGCTGCAGAACTGAACCCAACGTTGTAAACTGGAAATGCATCATCACAGTCACACTCAGTCATCCAACCTGCTGACACACCAGCGAGTTCACAAGTGACTGCAGGGGTTAGATTCTGCTGTTATTGCTGGTGTTAATGGCTTCCTGACTGAATCTTGTTTCTTGTGTTGGTTCGAATTTTTTTCTGCTGATGTGAATAACCACTATAACTGGGCTGGAGTTTAATAAATTGATATTTTAAATAACAGAGTGTGTCGATATTTGATGTCTCCAAGATAAGAGGGGACTAAGTTATTTACTTTTACCGACTGCACCATTTTGTGCATTTTCTACTTTCTAACTCTACATTATTTCAGTCTCATATCTTTGGTTACTCTCAGGGACAAGTCCCAGTTCCTCTTACCTTCCAGACTACCTCTCCTTGCCTTGGTATCGAGCAAAGGTGTCAGAAACACGCCCGGGATCACTAAACACAAAACCCAGTCTCTTAATCACTTTCAGATACTGGAGTTAGTGTGTGCCCCTGTTGGAGCGGATTTTTGGACATATACTTGACTAGTATACGGGACCAAACAATTGTTTTTATTTTCCCCTTGAATGAATTTTGTAAGGGACAATACTGATGCATTATGCTTGATATAAAAAAACACAGTTAGACTTCAAGGTATGCTGGCCTTGAGTTATGGAGATAGGAAAGTGAGATAATGATCGACTGGAGAGATAAGTGGGGGTATGTTTGTCTATACCGGTGCCAAAAAGCCTGCCACTTGTTTTTTTGTTGATAAAAGGGGAACTAGTCCTCTTGGATGTATACAATTCCTGTCACAATGCGCGGCTGGTTTATATCAAGAGCTCAGCCTTGGACAGTAATTGTATGAAAATCTTTGTAAACCTTGTAATGCAATGATTGGACTTAAGGACTAGTGCTAAAGCACGTGATGTAAAGTGACGTAATTTGTAAGATAAAAAACCTCACTGGAGATATCAAATTGAGAAGCTGGTTCAGAGACAGTGGTCTCTAACACTTCTCCCAAAGCTTTGTCTCCGATTTAATAAACCTCTCTTTATATATTATACAGTCTCGGAAATATTTTTCCACAACAAAATGGCGTCATGAACAGGATACTGTCCGATCAGATGTGATCACTTGAGACAGTATCTGGAATCTGGTGTTAGAGACTGAGAGAGAGGTGTACGAGCATGACGGGATAGTGTATCAGATACGAGTAAGTCGATATCAGGAGGAGGCTGACTAACCAGTTTGAGTTGTCCCTTTAGTAAATGAGGTTGGTGCAGAAGGGAGCTGATCACTCCAACCTAGAGACGAAACTCCGGTGGTAAGGAAACACGCTAGCTTTGTTGCGAAGACAAAGGGTCTCCACAGAGTAGTCGTGGCCATGAGTATTACAGAAACAAAGGGAAACGTCCGAGACTGGCGAACATGGAAGGTAAGGAAGGGAATGTAAAACGCGGGCTGCCCGTGTCATATATAATTCCTATCATTAATTGTAACTTGCGTAATTACATAATGCCATAAGAAAGCTAATAGTGACTATCTTAAGTGACATATGGATCCAAAAATAGAACTGGCCAGACTTAAGCTTTGTTGAATGAAGAGAGACTTTTGTGAATGGCTATTTTGAATGAGAATACTTGAGTAATTTTGACTGCGGAATGAATGAAAAGCCTGTTTGGGAACGTATGGAGTGGCTGACTGTTTTAGCTCCACCCACCTTTTCCAAACAGAGTGAACGTTTTTTTTGAACCTTCGCAGTGTTGCCCTGTATATGGGAAGTTAAAGAAAGTGTGAACCTTATGGTATTACATTTTAAGTTAGAAACGCAGGTGTGGATATATTCAGATGATAAGTTACGGAGCTAGGAAATGCACAAAGGATAGGTTTGTTGAATAAAAGATAAAAAAATACATGGTCCCGGTAGTAAAAAAAAAAAAGAATTTATTTGACACGCTAACTTACTTGTCGAAAGAAAACATGCAATTGGGTTGAAAGACATACATTTTGTCGAGGAATGAGATAAAGAATGCCTTTTAAAACACTCCCATTTTCCTTTGTGTAAAACCTTGACACAAAAGCTTCTAGCTCAGTAAAAAAAAAAGTTTTAAATCTAGAAATACCTTCAGGGATCAGGTCAAACTCCTGGGCGAGTGGTGAGCTATCTGTGAAGGTGTAAAAGGGACTTTTGAAAAAGGCTAAAACAGAAAGCTTTAGCAGTTTAGAAAAGAAAAAGATAAAGACGCAACTTTGAAAATAAACAAATTGAACGATTGGAAAGAAAAAGTGTCTTCGATTGTCTGATGATTTTAAATACAAAACCTAATTTGAAGAAAGGTGATCTAAAAAAAAAGACGTAATGCAATAATTAGCTGCTGGAAAAAAAAAGGGGTGTTTGCGATGTATAAAGACATAACTTACAAAATACCAGTTGATATCAGCTGTGAAAAAGAATTTGAAGAGGTAAAAAACACTCTCCATTGATAATGATTTTAAATTATTAAAATTAAGTCAGTGCCGCTGGGGCCCGAGAGGAACAGACAAGTATTGAGAAACTACACCAGGACACTTCTAAGGAGGAAATAGGTATGTGGACAAAGCAGGGCGCAACGCAAGGGAAGGATAACGTTTGAAGACGAAACGACAAGGTAATGGCGCCTGAATGCATACAGAATACCTCATTGGAGTTGCATCATGGCCTGTCTCATTCAGGATGAGAGGCCATTACTGGGAGTCTTGGGAGAGATTGGTGGTGGAAAGGGATGGGGAGAGATATCACCAAACATCACCATCGATGCGTTACGTGCACACAATATAATCCAGGCCGGCCCATTATAATTAAAATGGGACACCAGCCCCGTCAACGGGGGCCATGGGAACACGTACAAATTGATTTCACAGGCCCTTTGCCCCCATCCCATGGAAAAAAGATATTGCCTTGTGATTATAGATCAATTTACCCGGTGGGTAGAAGTTATCCCCACACGTGATTGCACTGCCTCAACAGTGGTAAGGATATTCTGACCAAGGCACCCACTTCACCAGGAAGATTGTAAAAACAATATGCCAGCTGATGGGCATAAAACAAAAATTCCACATTCCCTACCACCCGCAGAGTTCTGGGATGGTAGAGCGCATGAACCATACCCGTAAGAACGCCCTGGCAAAGGCCATGCAAACGTCAGGAAAAACGTGGATGGAAGTATTACCCATTATATTAATGAAGTTAAGAGCCACGACAAACCAGACAACCGGATTAACCCCTTATGAACTAAGGACAGGAAGGGCGATGCAATTACCAGAGAACATCATAACAGGTGGGGCCGATGTAGGCCCATTAAAAGACAAAATAAACCGGTATGTTTTGGAACTAAGTACTCAATTAAAAGGGATGCGTAAATTAGTTAGTGACAATCAGGAAGAAAGAGACGCAGAAGCAGAGCTTACAAAGCTCCCTGAAGTCCCGTTGGCGGGAAGTCGCGTTGTGGTAAGGGTCCTCCCGGGAAAACTGGGGTTTGCCCCAAAATAGATAGGACCATATGAGGTTATAATCAGCGGGGACACTTGTGCCTGCATCGATGTTAAAGGGAACGGACAATGGAAGCATTGGACCCAGCTTAAGGTTTTTGAACCAGCCGTTTAGCACACGTATTAGTTGTTGTTGTTTGTCTATTTACAGATTAACAGCGAGAGATTCTTCAAGCAAGCCATACGGCCATTTTGCCTTTGACTATTTGTTAATTATAGAGTAATAAGATGAAACTATATATTGCGATCGGTGCGATTATCATAGTTCGTGTTTGGTCCGGCTTGCTAGCTAGACCGAAACGAGAGTTACATGTGAATACCTTTTTGTCCATGTCTTATGTCTTTGCGCAAAATTGGAACTTTTCACATAAACATAAGACATGTTCGCACATCCCCATACATAACAAAGGAGGCATCCCTTTGAGGTCAATCTCCCTCAACATTTCGGAAGTAGCGGAGTGGGTAATAAAGAAACGTGGAGATGGGGGGGGGTTACCTTTTGGATGCATTGACGGATGGTACCAGCCGGAATACAATAGGTCGGTACGACCCCCGTTCATAGTTTTGACCAACACCTCAGGAGTTGGAAGGCTTACCGCTGACATTTGTTTCACTAGAAACCTGACTGGTGAGGAAACAGGTTTTGAGCAGGATATAGCAATTGTACGCAATACTTTAACCTCACCAGGTGGAACATAACAGACAGCGAAACAATAAACCAGGGGTTCCTTGAAATGGAGGGTTTGAAGAATCAGACAAGTAGCCAGGACTGGGACCCTAAGATTAGGTGGCGACGGGGGCTAAGAGAGAGAGATTGGGATCGAATCTAACAACATACAATGGCACTTATTTTGTGTGCGGGCACAAGGCCTAACCCTGGTTGCCACAGGACTGGAGTGGGTCCTGTTATTTGGGATATGTGGTCCTCTTTGTCAGATGGGTACATACTTTAGCAGAAGTACAGATACCAGGTCGAATAAGACGAGCTCTTACCCCGGTAGAGAGACTATTTAGGGTCATGATGCTCCCATTCGGGATAGGATGCACCATGGATGAATTACGTAACCTAGAGAGGGTACTGGAACAGATAGTTAACGACACTGCTGAAGCAATGGAGGGCATAACGGCTGAAATGGTAGCCATACGCACAATGGTACTCCAGAACCGAATGGCCCTAGATACGAGCACAAAGAGGGAGCACATGTGCGTTAATTGGAGCTGAATGTTGCACTTACATTCCCGATAATTCAGAAAACATAACCAACCTCGCTGATCACATAAGAAGGGAGGTAAAGACGTTATCCACGACAGCAGAACGATCTGGCTGGTTTGACTGGCTGTTAGGGGAATCCTGTGGATCCTATCTTATGCATGGAGTAATTATTCTGGTTGTAATAATAATTACTTGCTGTCTGATTATCGGGTGTTTTAATAAATGCTGTAAAGTTATGATGGCCCGACTGATCCAGTAGCCAGTGTAATCGCCGAAGAAGCAGCAGCACACCTGATGGAAATACCTGAAGACACCAAGGATGAAGAAACAGATTACGTTGACACCGACCACTATCTTTGAAGGGTAGCCTAGAGCTACAGGCAAGGTGGACATGCGGAACATCAGGGAAGTAACATACCCCAAAGGACGAATATATGACACCATGCTACTATCATTGTGGTCATCTGGATTTCGTGAACATCCTCCAGGACCAAAAGGGGGAATATTGTTGGAGCGGATTTTTGGACATATACTTGACTAGTATACGGGACCAAACATTTGTTTTTATTTTCCCCTTGAATGAATTTTGTAAGGGATAATACTGATGCAATATGCTTTGTACAAAAAAACACAGTTAGACTTCAATGTATGCTGACCTTGAGTTATGGAGATAGGAAAGTGAGATAATGAACGACTGGAGAGATAAGTGGGGGTATGTTTGTCTATACCGGTGCCAAAAAGCCTGCCACTTGTTTTTTTGTTGATAAAAGGGTAACTAGTCTCTTGGATGTATATAATTCATGTCACAATGTGAGGCTGGTTTATATCAAGAGCTCAGCCTTGGACAGTAATTGTATGAAAAGCTTTGTAAACCTTGCAATGCGATGATTGGACTTAAGGACTAGTGCTAAAGCACGTGATGTAAAGTGACGTAATTTTTAAGATAAAAGAACCTCACTGGAGATATCAAATTGAGAAGCTGGTTCAGAGACAGGGATATCTAACACTTCTCCCAAAGCTTTGTCTCCGATTTAATAAACCTCTCTTTATATATTATAAAATCTCGGAAATATTTTTCCACAACACCTCACAGCATCTCTCTCTAAACCAATCACATCAAATAATTGGCAAAGGTTTAGAATCAACTAGACGAATAAGTAAACACATCACAGCCTAATAACCTAGCTCTATATTCACAGGAGAAAGTCTGTTATCTAACGCCTCGAATGTCAATTGGTGAGATGAGCAACTGAATCACTTTCCACGTGCAACAGCATCCATTCCCACTGTCCCCAGATTTACAGTGTTGAGTCAGGTGGGCGCACGAGTCTCACAGGCTGAACGATTGGTTGAAGGTACATCCACACACAGAACATATGTCCTGTTTCTCCCCGCTGTGATTGGTGTTTTTACAAAGGCTGATGATAAGGTGATCCTAATCAATCCAGGCAATCTGTCAAATCTTGACGTGATGTCCGGTTTGAGTTTCCCAGCTGCAGATCCTCCTCTTCTTATACCCTGCAAATGGTGGTTACAAACGTTGTTACTTTAAGTAAAGGATTGAAATTCAGAACACACTATTCCAGATTCTACAGAACATCCTGTCCTTTCCTGTCCCCCATAAGCTGTAAATTCCTTATTCAAGACTCTCCCCTCCATCCTCACTCTCCAAAATCAACATTCCTTTCATCGCCTGAGATGTATTATCTCCAGAAAGTGCTGAATCTTGCTGGGTGCAATTCCACAGACATTAGGAAACCTCTCGTGCCTCACCGTCAGTCGACACAGTGAGTGCCAGCAGGATTCCCACTTTGGCAGGCATCACAGCCTCAAATCCTGTCCTCAAATGACATCCACACACTTCCCAGTTGACGTCACTTGATCGGTCTGAAGAGCAGGGGCAGTGGCTGATTTTTACTCTTATTTCGCCCAATGGTACTGAGGACAATTATAACCCCTGAACTGCTGCCTTGGCTGAGGTCAACCAACAGCCCAGATCAAGGATTGAACTTGGGACCTTCCCAGTCAGTATTGTAGTGTTTTAAAATTTGGGGGGTTGGGGAAGGGTTAGAACAGGATATTTTGAAACAAATTTTACTCCACCTTTCAATGAAATCTTCGTCACACTGCACAATTCTGGACTCTTTCCAAATTATACAATTGGATCATCAAAATCAGTGAGGCATTTTAGAAATGCTCAAGTCACTGAAATGGACAGCTTTACAATCACTGCACAGTACAGTAGGGAGCGACTGTCAATGGGAGCTCGGTTAGTGAAGTCCTCCGACACCCCAAGATAAACTGGACTGTCCCTTTAACTATAAAGAAGCAGAGAAAGTGGAGTCCCTGTCCCTTTAAATATCTGCCCCATTCCCCCAGGCAGTGGGAGGAGGAACAACGCGCAGTCTCTTTATATCCTGACCCAGCAAGCACCGCCGGATGGGCTGCCGCAGGGTCCTAAAATCCACGTGGAAAATCGTTCGGGTTGAGCAGAACAACTGAAAAGGCACACATAGAGTCTTTGCTCTATATATATATATTTATGTGTGTGTGTAAACAAAACATGACACTCTTAATGTTTGCTAGTCAATTGCACAGAGATAAATAATTATCTTCACCAATTATTTTCCAACAATTTATTTCCATTTTGTTTACAATGCAATTGCGTGGTGTTCAATAACTTTACCATTTATTGATAACACATTGTCTTGTATGCTCTTGTTCAAAAAGTGACGTCACACTGACCATTCTGTTACAAGGTGACCATGTCTGTCTGCAGTAATCAGTGGGAAAGCGGATTAAATTACATCGAGAATAATGAGCAGCCCCTCCTCCCCCTCCCCGCCGTCTCTGCGCTTTATTGTCCAGTAATCATCGCACCATCACACAGAAGCTCCTGAGAATTACCTCCAATGTGGATCATTGCTGTAAGTGATGGTAAAAATGAAATTGTATGGGTGAAAGAGGAGCTGGGGTGAGGAGTTGTATTTAGAGAGGGAGTTGAAGAGTCGGGGTGAAGGAGGTGTATGAGTGAGGGGGATTTACTGAAATTAATCACTTCTGTTGTGCTATGATGCGGTTCATTTTTATTTTAAAATGTTTAGAATTGCGTGTTTCACTGAAGTTAAATGCGGGGCAGCAGTTACTTGTAGGCACTGGATTGTTTCTTTTGAATTAATGTGGACCGTGTTAATTGGGAATAAATTGAGTGGGATCATTCTGTGCTGAATGCAATGCTGGGCTGCGGGTTTGCACTCAGTCCCAGTGACGAGGTGCTTTCGACAACAAATCCAAAAGCTACTCGCATTGTGACACCAAATCCAGGGACCACTTACACTGAGACACCAAATCCAGGGACCACTTACACTGCGACACGAGTTCCTTGGACCAGTTACACTGAGGCACCAATTCCAGGGACCACTTACACTGAGACACAAAATCCAGGGACCACTTACACTGCGACACGGGATCCTTGGACCAGTTACACTGAGGCACCAAATCCAGGGACCACTTCCCCTGAGGCACCAATTCCAGGGACCACTTACACTGAGACTACAAAATTACATAGGATATACAGCACACAAATGGGCCATTCAGAATAACCAGTCCATGCTGGCGTTTGTGCACCATTCGGGAATTAGAGATTCTTAGTGTGGGCAATGGTCATGATGGTGAAACCAGCTCGAGTGAGGGCAAAAGGTGAGTAATGGATGAAGATATCAGGGTGGAATCACATGGTGACTGGTAGGGCCTGGTACAGGAACATAAGAAGTATCAACAGGCGTCGGTCTCATGGCCGATGTGATCATGAACTCAGCTCCACTTTCCTGCCCGTTCCCCATAACCCTTTATTCCCTTATTGCTGAAAAATCAATGTATCTCCACCTTAAATTTATTCAATGACCGAGCCTCCACAGCTCTCTGGGGCAGAGAATTCCACAGATTTACAACCCTCTGAGAAGAAATACCTCCTCATCTCAGTTTTAAATTGGCGGCTCCTTAGTCTGAGACTTTGCCCCCTAGTTTTAGTTTCCCCTGTGAGTGGAAATATCCTCACTGCAAGCACATTGTCGAGCTTCCTCATTATCCTATATTTTTCAATAAGATCACCTCTCGTTCTTCTGAACTCCAATGAGTATAGGCCCAACCTACTCAACCTATCTTCATAAGTCAATCACCTCATCACTGGAATCAACCTAGTGAACTTTCTCTGAACCACCTCCAATGCAAGCATATTCCTCCTTAAATACGGAGATGAAAACTGTATGCAGTACTCTTGGTTTGGATTCACCAATACCTTGTGCAGTTGTAGCAGGACTTCTCAGCTTTTATAATCCATCCCCCTTGCAATAAAGGTCATCATTCCATTTGCCTTTCTGTTTACTTGCCGTACCTGCATACTAACGTTTTGTGTTTCATGCACAAGGACCCCCAACTCCCTCTGTATTGCAGCACTTTGCAATTTTTCTCCATTTAAATTAAAATTTGCTTTTCTATTTTTTTCAATTTTGTAATAGGTTATTGTCAGAAGAACTTTTCAGACAGGCTGATAATTAGATGCAACCAGCGCAGCAAATGTATCCGTCTGTTCTTGTTCCAAAATACCAAAATCTAATGTCACTAATTAAACGTTCGGTGAGATTTGTAGAGATGTGGAAGAAGGGATGAAATGAGGCTTGCAGGAAAGAAGGTTCTTTGAATGAACAGTTTGTGAGGCAGTTTTGTGACTCGTCTGCATGAGGTTAAAGGCATGAAATGGAAAAGGACACGTCCAGTGACACTGATATTGTCAATAATGATTTCTAAGTTAATTACTCATCATTATAGGCAGTTCCTTAAAATCAAGGAAGAGTTGCTTCCACTCCTGTAGTGAGTTCTTTGGTGGCTGAACAGTCCGATACGAGAGCCACTGATTTGTCACAGATGGGACAGATAGTTGTTGAGGGAACGGCTGGGTGGGACTGGTTTGGATACGCTCTTTCTGCTGCCTGCACTTGATTTCTGCATGCTCTCGGCGTTGAGACTCGAGGTGTTCAGAGAATTACTACCTCCTAAGCCTCATCATCATCATCATAGACAATCCCTCGAAATTGAGGAAGAATTGCTTCCACTCTAAAAGTGAGTTCTCAGGTGATTGTACAGTGTAATATGGGAATTATAGTCACTGTCACTGGTGGGACAGACAGTCGTTGATGGAAAGTCTGGGTGTGGAGTCTGGTTTGCCACATGCTCCTTCTGCTACCTTCGCTTATTTTCTGCATGCTCTCGGCGATGAGACTCGAGGTGTTCAGCGCCCTCCTGGATGCTCTTCCTCCACTTACGATGGTCTTTGGCCAAGGATTCCAAGGTGCCTAAAATCCTACTGACGATCCCAACCACTAACCCAAATCCTAACAAATAACCACAACCACTAAACCCTAAACCCGCACCCAAACCCAGTCCCGAACCAAAGGTTGTTCACAGGGTTCAGTGGAGGAGCTAAAGACCCGATAATGGAAATATTTAAACAATTATCTTGATGCAAGAAATTCTGCAAGCTATGTAAGTAACAAGAAATTATATGAACAAAACTTTCAAAATCAGCAAAGACAGTTACAAAGATCACACATTTCAAAGACTATTACATATAGTAACCACATTCAAAAATCGTTAAACAATGTACAAAATAATAGATTTCAAGTCTAAAGCATCATAGTTCTATCAATAGTTGGCTGAAAGGAACGTCATATGAGTGTAACGTGAGACACTCCGGTTCAGTTTATGACACCCACAATCCGTATGCTCAAACAGAACAACCTTGGGATTTGATGTCATAAAAGATGAACTGGGTGAGAAGTGAAATAATCTACAGTAAGAAAAGGCCCAAAATGGAACAGTCGGTAACAGAACATTAAGTAGATATTATTATGGAGAAATCAAACATTCGACACACTGTGTTTGAATCAAACTGATTTATTCAATATTTATATAGAATATTAATCTCCAGCTCAGGTATAGGGGTTATTAAGATCAGCAGAAACAAACAATAACTGCCAGAATGAATATCGGTCAATGCTCAATGCAATCCCAGTATATCCTGCTCTATTCACCAATGCAGCTTTTAAATGGCGGGTTATTTACCCAGTATGCACCACGGGCGAGAAGGTGCCGAACCCAAACTACAGGAGTTCAGTGCGCAGGCGCGCGTCGTGGCTGGTTTTGTAGCATGCGCGGCGAATGTAGTGGCGAAGGAAAAACGGGCAACATGACCTCAGCAGAAGCGTTCCATTTGAGCGGGAGGAGGGGAGCAATGGACCAGCGGGTCGCGTGGGAGGCTTCATAAAGCACCGATGCCCGCCGCAAGCCCGGGATAATAACCGGCATATCGGCGGTTGCAGTTTTGGGGCTTTCTTCCGGTCACAGGCCCAGGCTAACGACGGCCATCTTCGTGCAGAAAGGCGGGTTCAGCGCTCGGCCAGCTTGATTCGGTGAGTCGCACCGCGCATGCGCGGCCATCTTGGTTCAGGAACAAAGTGAGCGATGACAGTTTCTGTTTCCAACCGGGTCCCAGTGGGTAAAGGAGTGCAACAGATATTTTCTTCTCACTCTCCACACCTCGAATTTCTCACCATCTCCCCTAAGTACCGACCTTATGGTTTAAGTCCGACATAATTGTAACAGAGAAGGGCCAGATATATTCAATCCTTGGGTTAGAATCCCCATGTTCAGTCCCAGGGTTAGAATCCCCACCTCATCATTATCATAGGCAGTCCCTCGGAATCGAGGAAGACTGCTTCCACTCCTGAACTGAGTTTATTGGTGGCTGTACAGTCGAATACGAGAGCCACAGATTCTGTCACAGGTGGGACAGATAGTCGTTGAGGGAAGGAGTGGGTGGGACTGGTTTGCCGCACGCTCTTTCCGCTGCCTGCGCTTGATTTCTGCATGCTCTCTGCATTGAGACTCGAGGTGCTCAGCGCCCTCCCGGATGCACTTCCTCCACTTAGGGCGGTCTTTGGCCAGGGACTCCCAGGTGTCAGTGGGGATGTCGCACTTTATCAGGGAGGCTTTGAGGGTGTCCTTGTAACGTTTCTGCTGCCCACGTTTGGCTCGTTTGCCATGAAGGACCTCCACAAAGAGCACTTGCTTCGGGAGTCTCCTGTCTGGCATGCAAACTGTGTGGTGTGCCCAGCGGAGCTGATTGAGTGTGGTCAGTGCTTCAATGCTGGGGATGTTAGCCTAGACGAGCACACTGATGTTGGTGCGCCTGTCATTCCAGGGGATTTGTAGGATCTTGTGGAGACATCATTGGTGATATATCTACAACGATTTGAGGTGTCTACTGTACATGGTCCGTGCCTCTGAGCCATTCAGGATGGTGGGTATTACTACAGCCCTGTAGACCATGGTGGTAGCTTTGAGGGCCTGGTCTTTGAGCACTCTTTTCCTCCGCCGGCTGAAGGCTGCACTGCCGCACTGGAGGTGGTGTTGAATCTCCTTATCAATGTCTGATTTTGTTGATAAGACGCTCCCGCGGTATGAGAAATGGTCCATGTTGTCGAGGGCTGCGCCGTGGATCTTGATGACTGGGTGGCAGTGTTGTACGTCGACTACTGGCTGGTGGAGGATCTTTGTCTTACGGATATTTAGCGTAAGGCCCATGCTTTCGTGTTCCTCAGTAAATACGTCGACTATATCCTCGAGTTCAGCCTCAGAATGTGCGCAGACACAGGTGTTGTCCACGTACTGTAGCTCAACGACAGAGGTTGGGGTTATCTTGGACTTTGTTGCGGAGGCAGCGAAGATTAAACAGCTTCCTGCTGGTTCTGTAGTTTTGCTCCACTCCAGCAGGGAATTTGTTGACTGTGAGGTAGAGCATGGCAACGAGGAAGATTGAGAAGAGGGTGGGAGCAATGACGCAGCCCTGTTTGACCCTGGTCCGGACGTGGATTGGGTCTGTAATGGATCTGTTGGTAAGGATTATCACCTGCATGTCATCATGGAGCAGGCGAAGGATGTTGACACATTTTTGAGGTCATCCAAAATGGAGGAGGACGCTCCATAGAGCCTCATGGTTCACAGTGTCAAATCCTTTTGTATGGTTGAAAAAGCCCATGTATAACAGCTGGCGCTGGTCCCTGAATTTTTCCTGCAGCTGTCGCGCTGCAAAGATCATGTCCGATGTGCCCCATGGGGCACTGTGACTCCAGGAAGAGCTCCTCGGCCACAGGGAGAAGATGGTTGAAGAGGACTCTGGCAAAAACTTTCCCAGTGGCTGATTAGCAGGGAGATTCCTCTGTAAATGCTGCAGTTGGACTTGCCCCTCTTTTTTAAAGATGGTCACGATCACTGCATCTCTGTGATCTCCCGTCATGCTCTCCTCCCTCCAGATGAGAGCGATGAGGTAATGTATTCGTGCCAACAGCACATCTACGCCATGCTTTAGCGCTTCAATCTGCTCCCGTACCCTTGTTGTTCTTGAGCTGTCTTATGGCTTTTCCTACTCATGCAACGTTGGTGTTTCACTGAAGTGGGGGCGGGACGCATGCTGTGGGATGGAGTCGAGAACACTCGAGTCAAAGTCAAAATCTCGATTGAGGAGATCTTCGAAGTGCTCCTTTCAGCGGGCCTTGACAACCTCGGTGTCCTTGATGAGTGTTTCCCCATTCTTGGCCAGCAGTGGGGTGGGGCCTTGGGAATTTGGACCGTAGGTGGCCTTGACTGATATGAAGAATCCTCGCACATCATGGCTGTTGGCCAGTTATTGTATCTCCTGTGCTTTCTCCATCCACCACCTGTTCTTTCGGTGCCAGGTTTTTTGTTGGACCTCAGCTTTGAGCCGCCTGTAGTGTTGCTTTGCTGCTCCTGAGTTGGGTTGTTGCTTGAGCCTCAGAAATATAAATTCTTGGATCTCTGATCATTCTCATCAAACCAGTCCTCGTGTATTCTGGTTGAATGACCAAGTGTCTCTTCACAGGCACTGGTTATGAGGCCTGGAGGGCATTCAGCACCTCAGCGTCATCAAGGCACGTCAGGTTAGCTGTGAAGTGTTGGCTGTATAGGACTCTCTTAGCTGGGTCTTTAAGTGCCCCGGCATTGACTTTCTTGCGGCACTGCTTCTGCTGTCCCCTCCACTTTGGGGTTAATGTCGATGATGGGTCAGGCAGTCATCCGGCCAACAGTCGTCAGCTCCTGTCATGACGTGGGTGATGCTCACACCCTTACGATCCCTGGCTCAGACGATGACATAGTCGAGCAGGTGCCAGCGTTTTGAGCAAGGGTGTTGCCACGATGCCTTGTATTTTTCCCTCTGGCGGAACAAGGTGTTGGTGATGAGAAGTTCATGTTCTAGATATTTTGTCAGGAGTAGGATACTGCTGGAGTTGGCTTTCCCTACCCCCTCACTGCCAATCACGCCTCCCCAGAGGGCTGTGTCTTTGCCGACCCTGGCATTGAAGTCACCTAGGAGGATCAGTTTGTCACCTGCAGCGACACAGGACAGGGATGTTTCGAGGTTGGAATAAAAACCCTTTTTGGTCTCATCCATTGCATGCAGTGTTGGGGCATACGCACCGATGACTGTGGCTCATTGGTTCCGGGATAGGGTGAGTTGAAGCGTCAAGCGGGTGTCTTTGCAGCTGTCGACCAGCTCATTTTGATGGCGAAGCCGACTTTATGAAGGTGGCGTTCTTCCTCTGGTATTCTTTTCCAGAAAAAGGTGTAACCTCCATCTTGTTCCTTGAGCCAGCCTTCCCCTGCCTGCCGGATCTCGCTTAGGGTGGCGATGTCGATGTCAAAGCTTCTAAGTTCCTGGGCAACTATGGTGGTGCGGCATTCTGGCCTGTTACTGTTGGAGTTGTCCAATGAGAGTCCTGACGTTTCAGGTCCCGAACTTCATGTGAACGGAGTGGAAGATGCCTGTGTATGAGTTCTTTTAACGTGGGGTGGCATAGCTGAGCAAGGTCTTGGTCCAGTGGCAAGGGATCCAAGACGACTGGAGACCAGGCACTTCTGTATGAGCCAAATTGCCGAAGGCGAAATGTTGGCTGCAAGCTCGGTGCTGAGTAGCACCCTTGTTGGTAAGTGGTCCGAGGCTTGGTTGGGGGCAGGCATTAGGAAGTCAATTGCCTGCTGGAGTTCCAAGTGGAAGGTCAGCAAGGAGTAGGAGGGTGAAGGAATCATAGCCATGCCACCAGTGGGGAAGGGGAGGTCCAGCCGTCGACGAGGAGAGACATGTAGGCCCGCTGCTGGAGGGATAAAAACCCGCCGCTCGAGGGATGTAGGCCCGCCACAGGAGAGGCCGTGTGATGTCGCGGTCGCCAGGTCGGAGGCACACCTGCTTGCTGGGCGTTGTCATGAGTAACCTGGTTTCAAATGGCTGAAAATGATGCTAATAAAACACACCAAACTATTTTCTATTTAGATTGGGGTACAGTGTTCAATTGCTTAATAAAACATTTTTAAAAGAAAATTATTCTTAAAGGTTCCTCCACGCTGTTTAAAAGTTTCTTCAGAAGTTTTAAAAGTTTCTCCCGGAGTCTTAAAAATGGTTTCCCAAGTTATTTAAAATTTTCTCCAGAGGTTTTAAAAGTTTCCCCAAGTTGTTTAAAAGTTTCTCTTGAAGTTTTAAAAGTTTTTCCCAAGTTGATTAAAAGTTTAAAATGAAAGTCAGTAGTAAGCTACCTGCATTCGTACTGTTCCATGGGTGCTGCCATCCGTCTGCAGCTGCACAAAGCCCTGGCTAAACCACACCTGGAGCACTGCGGGGAAGTAGAGGCTCAGTCATCTCTGAAGGGGGCCCGAATGCCTGGACGCCATGTACAGTCCCAGGGTCAGAATCCGCATGTACAGTCCCAGGGTTAGAATCCCTCTATACATTCGCAGTGTTAGAATCCCCATGTACAATACCAGCGTTAGAATCACCATGTATAGTCCCAGGGTTAGATTCCCTATGTACTCTCCCAGGGTTAGAATGCCCACATACTCGCCCAGGGATAAAATCCCCATATACAGTCCCAGGGTTAGAATCCCCATTTACAGTGCCTGGGTTAGAACCCCCATGTATGGTCCAAGGGTTAGAATCCCCATGTACTCTCCCAGTGTTAGAATGCCCAAGTACTCTCCCAGGGTTAGAATCCCCATGTACAGTCCCAGGATTGGAATCCCAATGTACAGTGTCAGGTTTGGAAACCTGCGACTGTACACAGATGAAGACAAAAATTGAGGCCTTGAATCTGAGTTGGGGAAAAATCATTAGAAACATGATTCAATTTCTATCCTAAACTATTTGAAATCAAATCAAATGAATTGTTGCGATTAACACATTACTTTCATGCCAAATGGGAAATAAGTGATGTGTGGGCTGTGCAGGAGTGTTTGCGCCCGGTTACACAGCATGTCCTGGCTCTCCACTCTAAATGCACTTCTTAGGTTCACAGTCTCATTGACACATCCAACTGACTAGATGGACCTCGCCCTTTAAACCTCATCAGAGAAATATCAGCATTTGATGTTTAATTTGCTAAACCTTTATAAAACACTGGTTAGGCCTCAGCTGGTGAATTGTGTTCAAGTTTAGGCTCCAAACTTTTATAATGATGGCAAGCTTTTAGAGAAGGTGCAGAAGGAATGGTGCTAGGGAGATGGGACTTACGTGATGTGGAGAGCCTGGTGAAGTTTTCTCCAGAGAGCAGGAAATGGTAAAAGAAGATTTAGAAACATAGAAACATAGAAAATAGGTGCAGGAGTAGGCCATTCGGCCCTTCTAGCCTGCACCGCCATTCAATGAGTTCATGGCTGAACATTCAACTTCAGTACCCCATTCCTGCTTTCTCGCCATACCCCTTGATCCCCCTAGCAGTAAGGACCTCATCTAACTCCTTTTTGAATATATTTAGTGAATTGGCCTCAACAACTTTCTGTGGTAGAGAATTCCACAGGTTCACCACTCTCTGGGTGAAGAAGTTCCTCCGCATCTCGGTCCTAAATGGCTTACCCCTTATCCATAGACTGTGACCCCTGGTTCTGGACTTCCCCAACATTGGGAACATTCTTCCTGCATCTAACCTGTCTAACCCCGTCAGAATTTTATATGTTTCTATGAGGTCCCCTCTCATTCTTCTGAACTCCAGTGAATACAAGCCCAGTTGATCCAGTCTTTCTTGATAGGTCAGTCCCGCCATCCCGGAGATGTACAAAATTATGAACGATTTAGATAGAGTAAATATGGAGAAAGTGTTTCCAGTGTCATTAGGGTAGGTAACCAAATAAGTCAGACTTCCGATGATTGGCAAAATAACGAGAGGTGAGATGTGGGATAATTTGTTACTTAGCGAATTGTTATGATCCAGATTGCACGGTCTGAAAGGGTGGTGGAAGCAGATTGAATTGTAACTTTTAAAAGGGAATTTGATAAATACTTGCTGGGAAAAATATACCTAGCAATGGGTAAAGAGCAGAGGAGTGAGACTCATTGAACAACTCCACCAAAGAGCCGGCACAGACAGGATGGGCTGCATGGCCTCCTGTGCCGTCCTCTCCGTGACAATGGCGGATGATCTTACCCAGAGTGCTCCGCCCGTCGGAATACGCCCTATCTCCATCAGCAGGGGGCAACGTGGGTAGGGCTGGTCCCTGGAGAGCACGCCCCTGTGCGGAGAGGCTCCCGGGGACTGATTGGAGCGAGCATGGCATCAGCATCACCAAGTGTGGCTCTCAGGCGCCAGGCAACACCTAGTGTGACTCTCAGTCCCGGGCAGCACCGAGTGTGGCTCCCAGACCCCATGCACCAGGCCCCATGCATCACTGAGTGCGCCTCTCAGGCCCCGGTCAACACCGAGAATGGCTCTCAGGCCCCGGGCAACACCGAGTGTGGCTCTCAGGTCCCGGGCAACACCGAATGTGGCTCTCAGCCTGCGTGTCAAAGCCTCCGGGCCCAACACCAGCAAAACCCGGGGGCAGTGCCTCCCCCACACCACGAAAACAACTGCTTGCGTTTATGCAGCATGTCCAGCAATTCCCAGCCACTCCGTATCAGGGTGGGCGCTGAATGCGGAAGTCACTCCCTGGCCTCCTGTACAGTATAGAATTAGGCAGTCCCTTGAATCGATGATGACCCACTTCCACACCAAAACGGATGAGTTTCACTATGAGACCTGATATTCCAGCCCGAACAACATATTAAAGTGTGGAAGATGCTTGTGTGTGGATTCTTTTAATGTGGGTAACCGTTGCACACCAGCCACCACACGGGCTGAACAGAGTGAGGTCTTGGTCCAGTGGCAAAGGTTAACCAAGACTACTGGAGACCAAGCTCCGCTGCACAGACCTGGTGCACATACTTGTACTGCCCATAGTGTGGTCTGGCCCATGCTGTCCCTGGACCCTTGCCTATTCCGTGCCCCGAACTCACGCTTCTTGTGGCCCCAATCTCTCCGCCCCAAACTCTCGCCTTTCGTGGGCCCCAATCTCTCCGCCCGAAGTCCTGCCTCTCGTGGGGCCCAATGTCGCCACCCAGAACTCTCGCCGCTTGTGGGCCCCAATCTCTCCGCCCTGAACTCTAGCCTCGCCTTGGCCCCAATCTCTCCTCCCCGAACTGTCGCCTCTCCTTGGCTCCAATCTCTCCTCCCCAAACTCTCGCCTCTCCTTGGCCCCAATCTCTCCATTCCGAACTCTTGTCTCTCCATGGCCCCAATCTCTCAGTCCCAAACTCTCGCCTCTTGTGGGCCCCAATCTCTCTGCCCTGATCCCTCGCCTCTCGTGGGACCCAATCTCTCCACCCTGAACTCTAGCCTCTCCTTGGCCCCAATTTCTCCTCCCCGAAATCTCGCCTCTCCTTGGGCCCAATCTCTCCATTCCGAACTCTTGCCTCTCCTTGGCCCCAATCTCTCAGCCCCGAACTCTCGCCTCTTGTGGGCCACAATCTCTCTGACCCGATCTCTCGCCTCTCGTGGGACCCAGTCTCTCCGCCCTGAACTCTAGCCTCTCCTTGGCCCCAATCTCTCCTCCCCGAACTGTCGCCTCTCCTTGGCCCCAATCTCTCCATTCCGAATTCTTGCCTCTCCTTGGCCCCAATCTCTCTGCCCCGAACTCTCGCCTCTTGTGGGCCGCAATCTCTCAGGCATCGCCTGCTGTACCTGGGCCATTCCGATGGTCCTGCCCATGCTCCAATCGCTGACCTGGATTCCGGTACAAAGCAAAATCATTAAGGAAGAAATAGCGGGACATCTAGATAGAAATGGTGCAATCAAGCAGACGCAGCATGGATTCATGAAGGGGAAATCATGTTTAACTAATTTACTGGAATTCTTTGAGGATATAACGAGCATGGTGGATAGAGGTGTACAGATGGATGTGGTGTATTTAGATTTCCAAAAGTCATTCAATAAGGTGCCACATAAAAGGTTACTGCAGAAAATAGAGGTGCGCGGCGTCAAAGGAAATGTATTAGCATGGATAGAGAATTGGCTGGCGAACAGAAAGCAGAGAGTCGGGATAAATGGGTCCTTTTCGGGTTGGAAATCGGTGGTTAGTGGTGTGCCACAGGGATCGGTGCTGGGACCACAATTGTTTACAATATACATAGATGACCTGGAAGAGAGGACAGAGTGTAGTGCAACAAAATTTGCAGATGATACTAAGATTAGTGGAAAAGCGGGTTGTGTAGAGGACTCAGAGAGGCTGCAAAGAGATTTGGATAGGTTAAGCGAATGGGCTAAGGTTTGGCAGATGGAATACAATGTCGGAAAGTGTGAGGTCATCCACCTTGGGAAAAAAAAACAGTAAAGGGAAATATTATTTGAATGGGGAGAAATTTCAACATGCTGAGGTGCACAGGGTCCTGGGGGTCCTTGTGTATGGATCCCAAAAAGTTAGTTTGCAGGTGCAGCAGGTAATCAGGAAGGCGAATGGAATGTTGGCCTTCATTGCGAGAGGGATGGAGTACAAAAGCAGGGAGGTCCTGCTGCAACTGTATAGGGTACTGGTAAGGCCGCACCTGGAGTACTGCGTGCAGTTTTGGTCACCTTACTTAAGGAAGGATATACTGGCTTTGGAGGGGGTACAGAGACGATTCACTAGACTGATTCCGGAGATGAGGGGGTTACCTTATGATGATAGATTGAGTAGACTGGGTCTTTACTCGTTGGAGTTCAGAATGATGAGGGGTGATCTTATTGAAACATTTAAAATCATGAAAGGTATAGACAAAATAGAGGCAAAGAGGTTGTTTCCACTGGTAGGGGAGACTAGAACTCGGGGGCACAGCCTCAAAATACGGGGGAGCCAATTTAAAACCGAGTTGAGAAGGAATTTCTTCTCCCAGAGGGTTGTGAATCTGTGGAATTCTCTGCCCAAGGAAGCAGTTGAGGCGAGCTCATTGAATGTGTTCAAGTCACAGATAGATTTTTAACCAATAAGGGAATTAAGGGTTACGGGGAGAGGGCGGGTAAGTGGAGCTGAGTCCACGGCCAGATCAGCCATGATCTTATTGAATGGCGGAGCAGGCTCGAGGGGCTAGATGGCCTACGCCTGTTCCTAATTCTTATGTTCTTATGTTCTTATGTAAAATCTAGAATCTGAAGTCTACAAATCTCGGGCAATTTAGAATAAATCGCCTCTCAACTATGCTGCAAATGTTAGAAAGACGCTTTGGATACCTGGCCTCCAGTGCGGGTCTGTTTGTTGCATCTGTTTGAGCTGGAGTGGAGATGGACGAGAAGCTGCTGGGTTTCACCCCCAGAATGTCTGGGCCCAGTGGGGCCAACAATTCCCCATGTGGGGCTTTCAATGGAGGTGGGTTCCCTTTCCTGAAAGACATTGATAAACCAGTTGGGTTTTACCACAAACTGGCAGTTTTCATGGTTACTATTTCTAGTGCTGGCCCCACAAATTACCAAGTTCATTAAGCTCAATTTCTCAAAGTGCCTTTGTGTTTTTGTGGATTCTCTCTCATCCACCCTTTTTCTTGACTGAAATTCACTTTACAGGGTATTAAAAGGAGAGGATTTATCGACCGGAGGCTCAAACCAAACATCACATTAACATCTGACGAAGTCACTCGATTCATCGGGAATGGATTATCATCCAGCAACTATGGATGCAAAAAGCACTGTTCATAGCGGGGAGAAAGTGTACACGTGCTGTGTGTGTGGACAAGGCTTCAGCCGATCATCCAACCTGGAGAGACACAAGCGCAGTCACACTGGGGAGAAACTGTGTAAATGTGGGGACTGTGGGAAACGTTTCAACTACCCGTCCCAGCTGGAAACACACCAGCGAGTTCACAGTGGGGATAGGCCGTTCACCTGCTCCGAGTGTCAGGAGGGATTCACTCAGTCATCCAACCTGCTGATACATCAGCGAATTCATACTGGGGAGAGGCCGTTCACCTGTTCCGTGTGTGGGAAGGGATTCACTCAGTCATCCACCCTGCTGACACACCAGCGAATTCACACTGGGGAGAGGCCGTTCACCTGCTCTGAGTAATTGTGCACAAGTCAGAGCTCGGGAACTGAAGGCCCATCAACGTGACCTCGATCACTGGGAAGGTGCTTGAAGGGATCCTGAGAGATGCTGTTTTCCATCATGGGAAAAGTGAAGGAGCCATTAGAGATACTAAATCTGGATTCCGGAAAAAAAGGTCATGTCTTACAAACTAGCTTGAGTTTGTAAAGAAGTTGTCAGGTTGTGGATGGGGGAATCCGGTAGACATTGTCTACCTCAGGGTGTGAAACTCATTTTCTATGGTGGGCCTGATCCAATATCCTGGCACTTGGCATGGGACACATTCAGCAAAAGCCATTAAAATAGGAATAAATGAAGATAAACTACATCGGAATTTGCAGTTAGATTTTATTTACTGCCGCTGCTCCCAATCCCTGACACCTCTTAGCTTGAGCATTCATGAACTGACCCTGCTCAAACCATAAGCACAAGGAAAGCGGTGCATGGTTCTGCCTGTGACCACAAGGCTGTGTCACTGCCACACACCGATACCGTTTCCTTGTTTCATATCTCAATACAAAGACCATCACTTCACACATCCCCTTTCTGCACAATTGCAGCAGACATGAGCAAGATCGTGAGGCTTATTAAAAGACACATTTCATTAGAGCAAAGGTTACATTGGGACAAATGTTCAGTTATTTTCCATTACAGGCAAAATGCCGGGCAAACCAGCAGCACACTGGCACCTGAACAGTGTCTCATCGGCCTACAGGCTTTTCTTAAATAGATTTGCTGCGTGGAAATAAATTTAAACCAGCTTTGCGGGCGTGATGCCCTATTCACACATTGAAAGTGAGAGAGATGCTGTGGGGCACACACTAAGTCCAGTAGCTGAAAGTGATTAACAGACTGGGTTTTATGTTTAGTGATCCCGGGCGTGTTACCAATGCCGGCAAAGATGAAGCACATGGAATAAAAGGGACAGTGGATATTGTCTCACTGTGAGCGAGTCAGAATGAGAACCTTTAACAACAACCCATGTTTCACAAATGGAGACCTCACCAGACGAAAGGACATTGGGCGTTTAATGGGCTGTTTTTGTCAGTGGGCTACAGGAGGCTACTTGTGACAGAAGGAAAGCTGGTCACAGCAAACAAACAGTTTACTGGCCTGTCCAGGGCCTACTCTGACCCCCACCTTCTCTCTCTCACTATTGATGGCCACTGCTGCAGTAATTGCTCCTCTAACCTTTCCTCTCTTGTCCCATTACACCCCTAACCCGACACAATCTCCCTCCCCCTACATCCTCACTGTGCTGGAATCCACACCAGTCTCCCCATCTGCTCCTTGTTCTCTCCCTGGATCCTGAAACTACAGAACTCGCTGTTCCCTCCTGAAGTCTACAGGCTCAAAGACTGAAGCTTGGTGGCCCTCAGACCCACTTCTTGATTTACCTCCCCTTCTCTCCTCCTCTTTCCCCCTTTGTTGTGTTCCACACTCTGGGCCTTGGGCCTTCCCCGTGGATTCTCAGTATGAACAGGGGAATGTGTGTTAAGAGAGGATGTCCCAGCTCACCTCCTCTTTCCCCCTTGGTTGTGTTCCACACTCTGGGCCTTGGACCTTCCCCGGGGATTCTCAGTATGAACAGGGGGCTGTGTGTTGAGACAGGATGTCCCAGCTCTCCTCCTCTTTCCCCCTTGGTTGTGTTCCACACTATGGGCCTTGGGCCTTTCCCTGGGATTCTCAGTATGAACAGCGGGATGTGTGTTGAGACAGGATGTCCCAGCTCTCCTCCCTTAAACGACATGGAGAGGACCAGCTGGGCTGAATTGCCCTGCTTTATGACATCACTGCAGTGCCTAACAACCAACCTCTCTGAGCCCTGATCATTTTGGTCTGGGTTGAGCTCAGTGTTGTTACAGGAAGGGAAACAGGAGCAGGATTTGACCCGTGTGAAGCCCAGGATTAATGGGGAGAGGTACAGGATCAATTTATACCTTATTGAGTGCGAAATGTCATTGTCCCAGATACTCCTTGTCCCTCAGTATCTGTGTCGGGGAGCGACCGATGGGTTAACTCTGTATCTAACCCGCGCTGTGCCAGACTGGAGAGTGTTTGATGCTAGCACGAGATGCTCAGCTCAATGATCACATTATTTAATCCAAAGATGATCAGATAAACCTATCAGCTTCACCGCTGGACAGGGAGTGTCTCTAATAATTTGGCTGGTATCCTTGATCAAATTTAAACAGCTCACATCTCTTTTTAAAAATTCGTTCATGGGATGTGGGCGTCGTCTCTCATCTCTCATTCTTCTGTCCGAGAGCGAATATAGGCCTAGTCTACTCAATCTCTCATAGGACAATCCCCCCATCCCAGAAATCAGTCTGGCGAACCTTCATCGCACTACCTCTATAGCAAGTTTATCTTTCCTTATGTAAGGAGACCAAAACTGTACACAATACTCCAGGTGTGGTCTCACCAGAGCCCTTTATAATTGCAGTAAGATGTCTTTACTCTTATACTCAAATCTTTTTGTAATAAAGGCCAATATACCATTTGCTTTCTTAATTGCTTGCGTATAAACTTTTAGCGATTTGTGGACAAGAACACCCAGGTCCCTCTGAACACCAACATTTCCCAATCACACACCATTTAAAAAAATCCTCTGCCTTTCTATTTTTACTCTCAGTTTATAACTTAACATTTCTTCACATTATATTCCATTTGCCATGTTCTTGCCCACTCACTGAATCTGTGTATATCCCCTTGAAACCTCTTTTCATCCTCCTCACAACTTACATTCCCAACTAGCTTTGTAGCCTCAGAAAACTTCGATATATTACATTTGGTCCCCTCATCCAAATTATTGATATAGTTTTTGAATAGCTGGGGCCCAAACACCGATCCTTGCAGCACCCCATCAGTTACAGCCTGCCAACCCGAAAATCGCCCGTTTATTCCTACTCTGTTTTCTGACCGTTAACCAATCCTTGTTCATATATTACCCCTAATCTCACGAGCGCTAATTTTGTTTAATAATCCCTTGTGTGGCACCTAATTGAATGCCTTTTGTAAATCTAAATAAACCACATCAAGTGGTTCAGCCTTTTCTATCCTGCGAGTGACAACCTCAAGAAATGCTAACAGATTTGTCAAGTACAATTTCCCTCTCATAAATCCGTGTTCATTCAGCCCAATCGTGTTATTACTTACTACGTGCTTAATAATAGATTTTAGCATTTTCACTACTACTGATATCAGAACTACCAGTATTGCACGGGTTAGATACAGAGCAAATCTCACTCCATCCTGTCCCAAACACTATCAGAGTTGATACAGAGTAAATCTCAGACTACAATAACCCAAATACTCCCAAGGCAGGTACAACATGGTTTAGATACAGAGTAAAGCTCCCTCTACACTTTGCCATTAACCAGTCCCAGGGCAGGTGCAGTACAGGTTAGACATGGAGTATATCTTCCTCAACCCTGCCACAAAACATTCTCACAGCAGGTACAGCACGGGTTAGATAAAGAGCAAAGCTCCCTCTGTACTGTTCCATCAAACACTCCCAGTGCAGTTACATCACGTGGTTAGATACAGAGTAAAGCTCCCTCTACACTGTCCCATCAAACACTCGCAGGGCAGCTACAGCAGCGTCAGATACGGAGTAGAACTCACTCTACACTGCCCCATTAAACACTCCCAGGGCAGGTACAGCACAGGTTACACGGAGTACATTTCCTTCTACCCTGACCCAGCCATTCCGTTGCAGATACAGCATTTGTTACATATAAAGTAAATCTCCCTCTACAATGTTCGATGAAACACTCCCAGAGCAGGTACTGCATTGGTTATACACTAAGTAAAGCTCCCTCTACACTGTCGAAATAAACACTCTTAGGACAGCTACAGCACAATGTAGATACAGTGTAATTCTCTCGCTAACCTCTCTAGAATTGTGCACACTTTTGGTCGCATTATCGAAGGAAGGATATATTTGCCTTGCTTAGAAACAGAGTAAAGCTCCCTTAACACTCTCCCACCAGACATTGCAAGGGCAGGTACAAAGCAGGTTAAATACATAGTATATCTTCCTCAACCCTGCTCCAAGCATTCCAGAGCAGATACTGCATTGGTTAGATACAGATTAAAGCTTCTTCTACACTGTCCCATCAAACACTCCCAGGGCAGGTACAGCACGGGTTAGATACAGAGTAAAGCTCCCTCTATACTGTCACATCAAATACTCCCACAGCAAGTACAGCACGGGTTAGATATGGAGTAAAGCCCCCCCTAGACTGTCCCGTCCAATGTTATTGAATGGGGAGCTGGCTCCCGGGGCCGGGAAGCCCCCTCCTGCACTTATTTCTCATGGTCTTATGTACCCAGCATGCCCCGCGGGGGAGAATGTGCCGCTCTCAGACGACAGGAGCTCAGTGCGCCGGTTCTGGTCATGGCTTTGTTCGGAGTATGCGCGGTGCGTGCAATAGTGGAGGAGACACATTTCGGGCAGGCTCCACAGAAGTATCCTTTTCTGTGGGACGAAAGGGAAAAATGGACCACCGGGGAGTAAGGGAGGCTTCATCAAGAACCGGTACCCGCCGCAAGCCCGGAATAGTAACCAGAATATCGGCGATTGCAGCTTCGGGGCTTTTTCCCAATCACAGGCCCAGGCTAACAGCGGTCATCTTGGTGCAGGAAGGCAGGTTCAGCGCTCCGCCATCTTGATTCAGTTAGTATCACAGTGCAATGTGCAGCCATCTTGGTGCAGGTACAAAGTGAATGATATCAGTGTCTGGAACTGAACCCAGCCAGAGCAAGCAACTTCAGAGGAGGGGAACCAGTGATTGTAGAACTGAACCCAGCCACAGTCAACACATTCAGGGGAGGGGAACCAGTGAGTGTAGAACTGAACCCAGCCAGAGTCAGCACCTTCAGGGGAGGGGAAACTGTGAGTGTAGAACTGAACCCAGCCAGAGTCAGCACCTTTAGGAGAAGGAAGTGTACCTGTGAGTGTAGAACTGAACCCAGCCAGTGTCAGCACATTCTGGGAAGGAGAAGGAGGGGAACCAGTGAGTGTAAACCTGAACCCAACCAAAATTGGTAGTGAAAACTGAGAGTGGAGGAGAAACTGTCTAGAAATTTGTGTTGATTTGGATTTCAGCACAGCAGGTGGGTCAACGTGTGGGGCAGGGAGTTATAGCTTTGGAAGGACAAAGAGATAAGCGTGTTCCATGGAAACTAGATGAGTCTATCCTGAATTTCTGCCCTGTACTGACAGCGATGAGTTTTGTTGTCCTCTTTTACAGCGTATTAGAAGGGGAGATTTTCAGACAGGAAACACAAACCAAACGTCATGTCAAGATCTCACAGAGTCACTCGATGCATCAGGGCCTGAATATCATCGGCCTTTCAAAGTGGAAGGAGAAATGTTTGTCTGTCTTGCCTGTGGGAAAATATTTCAAACATCAGTTTGACTGGAAAGGCACCGAGACACATACTCCCGAGTGAGTGTTCCAGTGCACGGACTGTGGAAAGAGCTTTACCAGTTACACAGCCTGAAGAAAACATTGCCGCATACAAAGCACCGAGAAACTGTAAATGTTTTGTGCACATGGGTTAGGCTTCAACTGATCGACCAACCATGGAGATTCACAAGGACACCCGCACCACGGAGAAACCGTGGAAATGTGGTGACTGTGGGAAGGGACTCAGATCGCCGTCAGAACTGGAAATTCATCGACGCAGTCACATTGGGGAGAGGCCATTCACTTGCTCTCTGTGTGGAAAGGGATTCACTGCATCATCTCACCAGCTGAAATACCAGCGAGTTCACACATGGGAGAACACGTTCACCTGCTCTGAGTGTGGGAAGCGATTCACTCGGTCATCCCACCTGCTGACACACCAGTGAGTTCACACTGGGGAGAGGCTGTTCACCTGCTCTGAGTGTGGGAAGGGATTCACTCAGTCATCCGACTTGCTGACACACCAGCGAGGTCACACTGGGGAGAGGCTGTTCACCTGCTCAGAGTGTGGAAAGGGATTCACTCAGTCATCCACCCTGCTGACATACCAGCGAGTTAACAAGTGACTCAAGGGGTTAGAATCTGCTGTTATTGCTGCTGTTAATCACATCCCGACTGAACCATGTTCATTCTCACAGTTGGGGTTTGTTTCGGCTGATAATAACCCTGAAACTGGGCTGGACCTTAATATTCTGGATATATTGCTGATTGTGTTCTCGGGGCTGCAGTGTCCATTTAAAAACTCTGTGTGTTATCTTTCCCCTTAATTCAGCAACTCTCAACAATAAAATTATAAACGTTTACTTTAATCCTACCTTGATCTTTGGTACACAATCTACAATAATGTAAACGTTTGTACTGAATATAATCTCCAATTAGAAAGAGCTTGGTGACAATTCTTACTGGCTTGCACATTATAAACAGCGGCCCCTCCATTATCCACCAGAAAGAAGGGGAATGGAATTGGTGGGGAATCAGTGTCCCCAAATGGTATCCCCCATCTGGTGCACCAAAACCCCTGGCATAGGAATGGAGTCAAGTCCAAACCAAAACTGTGTGCAGGTGTGGTCTTACCAACGCCCTGTACAGTTGTAGCAGGACTTCCCTACTTTTATACTCCATCCCCCTTGCAATAAAGGCCAGCATACCATTTGCTTTCCTGATTATTGCTCTACCTGCATGCTAAATTTTTGCATTTCATGTACAAGAACTCCCAGATCCTTCCGTACTACAGCATTTTGTAATCGTCCCCATTTAAAGAATAATTTGCTTTTTTATTTGTACTACCAAAGGGGATAAGCTGACATTTTAACACATTACAGTCCATCTGTCAGATTTTGCCCACTCACTGAGCCTGGCTATATCCTTTCGTAGATTATTTACGTTCTCCTCACAGCTTGCTTTCCCAACTATCTTTGTATCATCAGCAAATTTGATTATGTTACACTCGGTCCCTTCATCCAAGTCATTAATATAAATTGTAAATAGTTGAGGCCCCAGCACTGATCCGTGTGGCACTCCAGTAGTTACAGTTTGCCAACCTGAAAATGATCCATTTATCCCGACTCTCTGTTTTCTGTTAGTTTGCCAATCCTCCATCCACGGTGATACATTAGCCCCAACCTCATGAGCTCTTAGCTTGTGCAGTGGCCTTTTGTGTAGCACCATATGGAATGCTTTCTGGAAATCCAAATATACAACATCAACTGGTCTCCTTTATTCACTCCGCTCGTTACATCCTCAAACAACTCCAGGAAATTTGTCAACATGATTTCTCTTTCATAAAACCATGCTGACTCTGCTTGACTGCAATATAATTTTCTAAATGTCCTGCTACTTTTCCTCAATGATGGACTCCAGTATTTTCCCACTGACAGATGGTAGGCGAACTGGTCCATAGGTTCCTGCTCTCTGTCTCACTCCTTTCTTAATTAGGGGTGTTACATTTGCGGTATTCCTGTCCACTGGGACCTCGCCAGAATTTAGGGAATTTTGTTAGATTACAACCGATGCACCCTCTATCTCTGCAGCCACTTTTTTCAGACCCTAGAATGCATGTAATCAAGTCCAGGGGACTTGTCCGTCTTTTGTCCCATTAGTTTGATTCGTACTTGATCTCTAGTGAAAGTGATTGCTCCCCCGCTCCCCCGCCCCCCGCAATTGCTCCTATGGTTATCAACTATTGGGAAGTTTTTAGGTGCCCTCTTCCGTGAATACCGATTCAAAATTATTTTTTAAAGTCTCTGCCATTTCCGTGTTTCCCATTATTAATTCTGCAGTTTCATCTTCGAAGGGACCAAAGTTTACTTCAGCTGCTCGTTTCCGTTTTATATCCCTGTAGAAGCTCTAATTTTCTGTTTCCATATTCCTTGCTAATTTGCTCTCATCTGCTATCTTCACTGTCTTTATCATTTTTTTCGTCGTCCTTTGCTGGTTTCTAAAAATTTCCCAATCCTCAGGCCTTCCACTGTCGTTCGCAACATTGTATGCGTTTTTTCAATTTGATACCATCCTTTACTTCTTTAGCTAGACAGGGATGGTTCATCCTTCTCTTAGCATCTTTATTTCTCACTTGAATAAATCTTTGCTGAGAGTTATGAAATATCTCCTTAAATGTTTGCCATTGCATTTCTACAGTCTTACCCTCTAACATATTTTCCCAGTCCACTTGTTGTCAGTGACAAGGGTTGGTTTATATCACATGGGAGGAACTTGGTTTCAGTGACTGAGGGTTTGGTTCAACATTCTTTGACATGACCAAGGCCTTTGAGAAGGTCAACCGTGAGGTGTTATGGACTGTACTCTACAATTTCTGCTGTCCATATTCCCAATACAAGCCTCCTAAAACAAGTGCTCTACTCGGAGTTTCGACACGGCAGGGACAATGGGTGGGCGGGGCTTCAGGATGTCTGTCAGTTTGATTGGACCACATGTTTGTGCCCAGGTCAGTGGCCCCTGAAAGGGAACCTTGTTGTTCTGGTGATTGTTGTCTGGTGACTCTGGGCCAAACTGGCTCACCCTATTAGGCCAGCCCATGATCACCCTATTGGTCTAGCCCTGGCTCACCTGGCCCAGGCCATCCCAGGCTCACCTCATTGGGCCAGCCCGGTACATACTATTGGGCCAATCCGGGTTCACCTATTGGGCCAGCCTGGGCACGCCCTATTAGGCCAGCCCGGCTCACACTATTGGGCCCGCCCTGATCACCATATTGGGCCAGCCCGTCTCACCCTATTGGGCCAGCCCGGCTCACCTATTGGGCCAGCCTGGACACACCTATTGGGCCAGCCTGGGCACGCCCTATTAGGCCAGCCTGGATCACACTATTGCGCCCGCCCGGCTCACACTATTGGACCAGCTCGGACTCACCTATTGGGCCAGCCTGGGCTCACCCTATTGGGCCAGCCTGTCTCACCCTATTGGGCCAATCCGGCTCACCTATTAGGCCAGTCCTGACTCACCTATTGGGCCAGCCTGGGCTCACCCTATTGGGCCAGCCAGGCTCACATTATTGGGCCAGCCCGGGCTCACCTATTGGGCCAGCCTGGGTACGCCCTATTAGGCCAGCCTGGCCACACTATTGCGCCCGCCCGGCTCACACTATTGGACCAGCCTGGACTCACCTGTTGGGCTAGCCTGGGCTAACCCTATTGGGCCAGCCCGGCTCACCCTATTGGGCCAGCCCGGCTCACCTATTGGGCCAGCCCGGACTCACCGATTTGGCCAGCCTGGGCTCACCCTATTGGGCCAGCCCGGCTCACACTATTGGGCAAGCCCGGGCTCACCTATTGGGCCAGCCTGGGCTTACCCTATTGGGCCAGCCCGTCTCACCCTATTGGTACCAGCCCGGCTCACCTATTGGGCCAGCCCAGGCTCAGCCTATTGGGCCAGCCCGGGCTCACCCTATTGGGCCAGCACAAAAGACCCATTGTCCAGCGGAGAGAATCAGCAGCTCATTGATATTATTCTCACTCTGCGCATAGCGGATGCAAAACTGAACCCAATCTTGTCAGCTGGAAATGCATAGTCACAGTCACACCGGGGAGAGGCCGTTCAGCTGCTCTGAGTGTGGGAAAGGATTCACTCAGTCATCCCACATGCTGACACACCAGCGAATTCACACTGGGGAAAGGCCGTTCTCCTGTTCTGAGTGTGGGAAGGGATTCATTCAGTCATCCCACCTGCTGAGATACCAGCGAGTTCACAAATGACTGCAGGGGTTGGATTCTATTGTTTTTGCTGCTGGCAATCGCATCCTGATAGAATCATGTTTGTTGTACCAGTTAGGGTTTGTTTCTGTTGATGTGAATAACCTATAACTGGGCTAGAGTTTAATATTTTCATGTTTCCAATAACACAGTGTGTCGATATTTGATATCTCCAAGATAAGAGGGGACTAATTGATGTCCTTTTACTGACTGCACCATTTTGGTTCTTTTCTCCTTTCTAATTCTGGATTATTACAGTTCTCATACCATCAGTTACTCTCCGGGACAAGTTCCCAGTCTGTTAATCACTTTCAGATCCTGGAGTTAGCGTGAGCCCCGCAGCATCTCTCTAACCTTCGATGTGTGAATGGAGCACCCCGCCTGCAAACTTCGTTTCAATTTAAATTTGAATCCACCCAGCAAATGTATTTTTAAAAATATGTACATGTAAACTGATCACATGAAATAATTGGCAAAGGTTTAGATTCACCAAGATGAATAAGTAAACACATCACGGCCCAATAACCCAGCTCTATATTCACAGGAGAAAGTCTGTTATCTATCTCCTCGAATGTCAGTTGGTGAGATGAGCGATTGAATCACTTTCCACGCACAACAGCATCCATTCCCACTGTACCCACATTTAGTGTTGAGTCAGGTGGGCGCACGAGTCTCACAGGCTGAACGATTGGTTGGAGGAGCATCCACACACAGAACATGTGTCCTGTTTCTCCCCGCTGTGATTGGTGTTTTTACAAAGGCTAATGATAAGATGATCCTGATCAATGCGGCGAATCTGTAAAATCTTAACGCGATGTCTGGATTGCGTTTCCCAGTTGCAGATCCTCCCCTTTTAATAACCTGCAAATAAATGGTGGTTACAAACGTTGTTACTTTAAGTACAGGATATAAATTCAGAACAGACAATTCTAGATTCTATAGAACTTTCTGTCCCCTCCTGTCCCTCCTAAACTGTAAATTCCTTATTCTAGACATTTACTGTCTAAAATCAACTTTCATTTCATCGCCTGAGCTTTATTATCTCCAGAAAGTGCTGAATCTGGCTCGGTGCAATGCCACAGACATTAGTTAACCTCTAGTGCCTCACGTTCAGTCGATTCAGTGAGTGCCAGCAGGATTTCCACTGTGTTAGGCATCACAGCCTCAACTCCTGTCCTCAAATGACATCCACACACTTCCCAGTTGTACTGAGGACAATTATAAGCTGTGAACTGCTGCCTTGGCTGAGCTCAACTAACAGCCCAGATCAAGGATCGAACTTGGGACCTTCCCAGTCAGTACTGCAGTATTCTAAAATTTGCGGGGGGGGATGGGGGAATTGGAGAAGGGTGGGAACAGAATATTTTGAAACAAATGTGACTCCACCTGTAAAGGAAACCTTCGTCACAATGCAGAATTCTGAACTCTTTCCAAGTAGACAAGCAAGTGAAATGGATTATCAAAAACAGTGAGACATTTTCTAATGGCTCAAGTCACTGATATAGATTTACAATCATTGCACAGTACAGAAGGGAGCGACTGGTAATGGTAGCTCGGTTCGTAAAGTCCTCCGACACAATATAAACTGGACTGTCCCTTTAACTATAAAGAGGTAGAGAAAGGGGAGTCCCTGTCCCTTTATGTATATATATATATGTATATGTGCATGTATATATGCATGTATTTATATATGTGTGTGTGTCTACAAAGCACATCATTCTTAATATGTGCTAATCAATTGCACAGAGATAAATTATTACGCGCACAGGCATCTTCCACCCTTCAACATGTAGTTCAGGATCCGGAATATTAGGTCCTTCATTGAAACACCTGTGAACTCATCCCTTTTCGGCGTGGGAGCAAGTCATCCTCGTTTCGAGTGACTGCCTATGAAGATGATGATAATGGTGCAAGATTATCAAGAGGGTTGTTTAAAATGGAAATAACTTCAAGGTGTTATCGACCTTGAACTTTGCTGGAACAAAAGAGAAGAACTCCAGTAATGTTCAGCTTCTTATATGCAGTAATGAATCTTGAATGCCACAGCATGGTAACAAAATTGAACTGAAGACTTGAAAAACAAATGCTTGGAATGAATGATTTGGCGTCATGTGTTATCTTCTACGACAGACTGCTCGAGGGGGAAGATAACAGACTTGCTGTAAACGCATTGCAGATACCTTTTGTATTGTTAAATCACAAAGGCTGGACACAGGTTTTTGTGAAAATAAAATTGATGAGCTAAATAGATAGGAGTTCCTGCTCAAGCATTCGGGACGGGAAATCTAATTCAGCTAAGCTAAGTTTGACCTGTGGAGGGAAGACCTCTCACAGAGCGGTGATGTTTTTCCTTTTGTTTTTTTTCTTGCAGAAGCAAGTGGAAGCGAGGGCGCAGGATGCAATATCGCAACTAGCAAGGGCCAGGTGAACGAGGGAAGGTGTGTGTGCCTAGAATGCTGGGGAAGCATCGCTGACCGACATACTTACCGGTCAAGCAATGTCTTGATTTCAAAATGTTCATGCTTGTTATCAAATCCCTGCATGGCCTCGCTCCTCCCTATCTCTGTATTCTCCTCCACAGCCCCACAACCCCTGAGATATCTGCTCTCCTCTAATTCTGACTTCTTGAGCAAGCCTGATGATCATCGCCCAACCTTCTGTTGCCTTGGTCCCAAGCTCTAAAACTCGTTCCCAAAACCTCTCCGCCTCTCATTCCTCCTTCAAGATGCTCCTTAAAACCCATGTCTTTGACCAAGCTTTTGGTCACCTGTCCAAATATCTGCTTATGTGGCTTGGTGTCAAGTTTTTTGTCTTATAATACTCTGTGAAATTCCTTGGGACGTTTTACACATTAAAGGCGTTATATAAATACAAGTTTTGTTTTTGTTGTTGCTGATACCCTTGATTTGACCTTTCACGGTATTTTATAGAACGTGCAGCTCAGAAACAAGCCATTTGGCCGAACTGGTCCACGTCGGGGTTTAAATGCCACATGACCCTCCTCCCACCCTATCCACATACCCTCCTATTCCTCCACAGTGAGCAGTTCCACAGTCACTGGTTGCCTTCCAGTGCCCAGCCAAAGGGCCAATGTGTGAAGGTATGCAGTGATTGTTGGCAGCCTATTCAACCTTGGGGGCATCATAATCCCTTTGCAGATTTGGCCTTTGCTGCTGTGGTGAGTGGACAGTGACCAGTGGAAGGAGCCCAGGGCGGTGAGGTTAACTGCAGTCTGCCCACCAGCAGCCCAGCCTGGGTCAGCTGACAACCCCAACAGTGAGCAGCTGGAATGTACAACCTCTCCTGGTCTGCACTGGGGAGCAAGGGTGGTCAAGGGTCAGCACAGAATGTCATCAACCTTGACCTCCAGCCTCTCTCCCTCAGGAGAATCAAGTTGCATTGACGTCATGATGTCAGCACGTTCCAGCGCACATCACACTCGGCCCCCACTGTTCCAGCGATCTCAGTCCCCATTGGGTGGAAGCTACTGTCAATCAGGCCGTGGGCTCTAGTCACATGCCCCTGGACCATGGGCTGCCCAACGGCTGGAGGCAGAGAGAAGATTCCGGAACGGGGAGGCGGCGGGCAGCTCAGGGGAGCCCTGGACCTGGCGGGGGGGCTTTCTAAACACCCGGGTTAGGCCTCAGGCCCCAAGCAAGAACCTGCGGCTCCGGCTTTTGCCCCGAGCTCGAGTGTGTCAGATGCTTCACGGAGGCGGTCGGAGATTGTAGGGGCGGGGAAGGATGTGGATCCGCGTGTGGGCCGGGAGCCTCACACACATCCGTTGTAGGCCTCAGGCCCCAATCCCGGCCCACAGGCCCCGGGTATGCCCGGCGGTGACAGGCCCGGCTCAGCGGGGTCACTGGCCGCCGTCTTGCACAGGGCGGTGTCACAGCGCATGCGCGACCACCTTGCCCAGGAACTGTAAGTTGGCGGGGCTTCAAGGTCCCAGTGCCCGCGAGATGGAGTAACCTGGGCATCAGGCTCTTCATCACCTCACAACAATAACCTAGGCAACAGGCTCTTCATCCCCTCACAACAATAACCTAGGCAACAGGCTCTTCATCCCCTCACAACAGTAACCTGGTCTACAGGCTCTTCATCCCCTCACAACAGTAACCTGGGCAACAAGCGAGTCATCACCTCACAACACCATCCTGGGCAACAGTTACAACATTAGCCTCTATTTATATAGTGCCTTCAACGTAGTAAATCGTCCAAGGGCACTTCATAGGAACGTTATTGGAGAATAATTTGACACCGAAGCGTAGACACATAGAAAGTAGGTGCAGGAGTAGGCCATTCGCGTCTTCAAGCCTGCAGCTTCATTCAATATGATCATGGCTGATCATGCAACTTCAGTACCCCATTCCTGCATTCTCTCCATAAGGGCCACATCTAACTCCATTTTCAATATGTCCAACGAATCGGATTCAAAACTTTCTGTGGTAGATAATTCGACAGGTTCACAACTCTCTGGGTGAAAAAGGTTCTCCTCATCTCAGAAGAACATAAGAACATAAGAATTAGGAACAGGACTAGGCCATCTAGCCCCTCGAGCCTGCTCCGCCATTCAACAAGATCATGGCTGATCTGGCCGTGGACTCAGCTCCACTTACCCGCTCGCTCCCCATAACCCTTAATTCCCTGATTGGTTAAAGATCTACCTATCTGTGATTTGAATACAACTGCCTCAACTGCTTCCTTGGGCAGAGAATTCCACAGATTCACAACCCTGTGGGAGAAGAAATTCCTTCCCAACTCAGTTTTAAGTTGTCTCCCCTGTATTTTGAGGCTGTGCCCCCTAGTTCTAGTCTCCCCGACCAGTGAAAACAACATCTCTACCTCTATCTTGTCTATCTATTTCATTGTCTTAAATGTTTCTATAAGATCACCCCTCATCCTTCTGAACTCCAACGAGTACAGACCCAGTCTACTCAATCTATCATCATAAGATAACCCCTCATCTCCGGAATCAGCCTAGTGAATCGTCTCTGTACCCCCTCCAAAGCTAGTATATCCTTCCTTAAGTAAGGTGACCAAAACTGCTCGCAGTACTCCACGTGCGGCCTCACCAATACCCTTTAGTGTGAGCAGGACCTCCCTGCTTTTGTACTCCATCCCTCTCGCAATGAAGGCCAACATTACATTCGCCTTCCTGATTACCTGCAGCACCTGCAAACTAACTTTTTGGGATTCATGCACAAGGACCCCAGGTCTCTCTGCACCGCAGCATGTTGTAATTTCTCACCATTCAAATAATATTCCCTTTTACAGTTTTTTTTCCCAAGGTGGATGACCTCACACTTTCCGGCTTACCCGTTATCCTTAGACTGTGCCCCCTGGTTCTGGACTTCCCCAAAATCGGGAACATTCTTCCTGCATCTAACCTGTCCAGTCCAGTCAGGCTTTTATATGTTTCAATGAGATTCTCTCTCATTCTTCTAAATTCCAGTGAGGATAAACCGAGCCGATCCAGTCTTTCCTCTTATGTCAGTCCTGCCATCCCGGGAATCAGTCTGGTGAACCTTCGCTGCACTCCGTCAATAGCAAAAACGTTTTTCCTCAGATTAGGAGACCAACACTGCACACAATAGTCAAGATATGGTCTCACCAAGTCCCTGTACAACTGCAGTAAGACCTCACTGCTCCTATACTCAAATCCCCTCGCTATGAAGGCCAGCATATCATTTGCTTTCTTTACTGCCTGCTGTACCTGCATGCCTACCTTTAATGACTGATGAACCATGACACCCAGGTCTTTTTACACCTCCCCTTTTACTGATCTGTCACCATTCAGATAATAATCTGCCTTCCTGTTTTTGCTACCAAAGTGGATAGCCTTAAATTTATCCCCATTATACTTCATCTGAAATGCATTTGCCCATTCACCGAACCTGCCTTTGTCCCCCTGCAGCCTCTTAGCTTCCTCCTCGCAGCTCGCACTGCCACCCAGCTTAGTGTCATCTGCAACCTTGGAGATATTACATTCAATTCCTTCGTCTAAATCATTCATGTATATTGTAAATAGCTGGGGTACCAGCACTGAACCCTGTGACACCCCACCAGTCACTGCTTGCCATTTTGTAAAGGACCCGTTTATTCCCACTCTTTGCTTCCTGTCTGCCAACCAGTTCTCTATCCACGTCAATGCATTACCTCCAATACCATGTGCCTTAATTTTGGACACTAATCTCTTGTGTGGGACGTTGTCAAAAGCCTCTTGAAAGTCCAAATACATCACATCCACTGGTTCTCCCTTGTCCACTCTACGAGTTACATCTTCAAAAAACTCTAGAACATTTGTCAAGCATGATTTCCTTTTCATAAATCCATGCTGACTTGGATTCATCCTGTCACTGCTTTCCAAATGCGCTGCTATTACATCTTTAATAATTGATTCCAGCATTGTCCCCACCAACGATGTCAGGCTAACCGATCTATAATTCCCTGTTTTCTCGCTCCTTCCTTTTTTAAAAAGTGAGGTTACATTAGCTACCCTCCAATCCATAGGAACTGAACCAGAGTCAATGGAATATTGGAAAATGACCACCAATGCATCAACATTTTCTAGGGCCACTTCCTTAAGTACTCTGGGATGCAGACTATCAGGCCATGGGGATTTATCGGCCTTCAGTCCCTTCAATTTCCCTAACACCATTTCCTGACTATTAAGGATTTCCCTCAGTTCCCCCTTCACGCTAGACCCTCGGTTCCCTAGTATTTTCGTGAGGTTTTTCGTGTCTTCCTTAGTACAGACAGAACCAAAGTATTTGTTCAGTTCGCCTGCCATTTCCTTGTTCCACATTATGAAGTCACCTGATTCTGACTGCAAGGGACCTATATTAGTCTTCACTAATCTTTTTCTCTTCACTAATCTACAGAAGCTTTTACAGTCAGTTTTTATGTTCTCTGCAAGCTTACTCTCATACTCTATTTCACCCCTCCTAATTAAACCCTTGGTCCTCTTCTGCTGAATTCTAAATTTCTCCCAGTCATCAGGTTTGCTGTTTTTTCTGGCCAATTTAGATGCATCTTCCTTGGATTTAACCCTATCCTTAATTTCCCTTGCTCGCCACGGTAGAGCCACCTTCCCTGTTTTATTTTTACTCCAGACAGGGATGTACAATTGTTTAAGTTCATTTATGTGATATTTAAATGTCTGCCATTGCCTACCCACCGTCAACCCTTTAAGTATCATTTTCCAGTCGATCCCAGCAAGTTCACGTCTCATACCGTCGAAGTTTCCTTTCATTAAGTTCAGGATCCTAGCCTCTGAATTAACTGTGTCACTCTCCATCTTAATAAAGAATTCTACCATATTATGGTCACTCTTCCCGGTACGGCCAAATTGCTAATTAATCCTCTCTCGCTACACATCACCCAGTCTAGGATGGCCTGCTCTCCAGTTGGTTCCTCGACATGTTGGTCTAGAAAACCATCCCTTATACACTCTAGAGGATTTACTGTGATTGAAAGGCTGCATTAGAGGGAGCAGGGTGCGGCAGCGCGGTCCCGGCCTGCAAGACCATCAGCAGGCCGGGGCCATCAGAGGTAACTGCGTGCGGCAGTGGTATACCACTGCAGGAGGTCGACGGCTGTGAAGCCAGGTCGCTCATTGCAGTGCGATCAGGCACAGCGCGAGGGGCCAAGGAGCTGCAAGAGATTGTAGAGGGAAGTGACCCGGGCCCAGGAGAGGCGTGAGTCTGGGGCCCAGAAGAGGCGAGTGCCCAGAGGCAGCATGGACCTGCCCACACTGCTATATGCGTGCATGCTAGGTCCGTGCAGCAGAGCTGGTCGCCAATCGCCTGAGGTAATCATTGCCACTGGACCAAAACCTAGCTCTAGCAAGCCATGTGTGGTGGCTGGTGTGCAACGGCCATCACACGTTAAAAACATCCAAGCACAGGCATCGTACACCCTCCAAAGTGTAGTTCGGGATCTGGAATATTAGGTCCTTCATTGAAACACCTGTGAACTCAGCCCTTTTTGGCGCAGAAGCAAGTCATCTTCGCTTCGAGGGACTGCCTATGGTGATGATACACTCCAGGAAATCCTCCTCCATAGTATTGCTACCAGTTTGGTTAGCCCAATCAAATTATGGCTTAATGTCACCCATGATAACTTCTGTACCCTTATTGCACGTGTCCCTAATTTCCTGTTTGGTGCCATCCCCAAACTCCCTGCTACTGTTTGATTGTCTGCACACAACTCCCACTAATGTTTTCTGCCCTTTGGTGTTTTGCAGCTGTATCCATATAGATAAAACATCATCCACGCTAATATCCTTCCTTACTATTGCGTTAATCTCCTCTTTAACCAGTAACGCTACCCCACCTCCTTTTCCTTCCTATCTGTCCGTCCTGAATATTGATTACCCCTGGATGTTGAGTTCCCAGCCTTGGTTAACCTGGAGCCATGTCTCCATAATCCCAATTACATCATATCTGCACCTGCACAGTCAATTCATCCACCTTATTACGAATGCTTCTCGCACTGAGAATCCGAGCATTCAGGCTTGTTTTTTTAACAGTCTTTGTCCTTTTAGAATCATGTTGTAGTGTGGCCTTTTGTAGGCCCTTTTTGATTTTTGCCCTTTGATTTCTCTGCCCTCCACTCTTGCTTTTCTCCTTCCTACCTTTTGCTTCTGCCCCCTTTTTATTTCCCTCTGCCTCCCTGCACAGATTCCCATTCCCCTGCCATTTTAGTTTAAACCCTGCCCAATTAGAATCATAGATTTAGAATCATAGAATCATAGAAATTTACAGCACGGAAGGAGGCCATTTCAGCCCACCATGTCCGTGCTGGCCGACACAGAGCTATGCAGCCTAATCCCACTCTCCAGCTCTTGGTCCGTTGCCCTGTAGCTTATGCACTTCAAGTGCACATCCAAGTACTTTTTAAATGTGCTGAGTGTTTCTGCTTCTACCATCCTTTCAGGCAGTGAGTTCCAGACCTCCACTAGCCTCTGGGTGAAGACATTTCCCCTCAAATCCCCTCTAAACTTCCTACCTGCAGAGGAAAGGAGTTCTAGAGCTTTGGGCGTCGGCAGCAGAAGGCAGGACCACCGATGGATACGCGATTATAATTACGGATTCTCAAGAGGGCAGAATTTGAGAAGCATAGATATATGGGGAGGTGGGGTGGGCTTTTGAGGCTGAAGGATATTACTGAGATAGGGAGGGACGAGGCCACGGAGAGATTTGTAAATAAGATGAGAATTTTGAAATTGATGCGTTGCATACCAGAGAGCCAATGTAGGTCACATGGATGATGGGTGAACAGGACTCGGTGCGAGTTAGGACACGGGCTGCCGAGTTTTGGATGAACTCGGGTTTACTTAGTGTAGAACATGGGAGGCCAGCCAGGAGTCTGTTGGAATAGTCAAGTCGAGAGGTAACAAAGGCATGGTTGAGGGCTTCTGCAGCAGATGCGTTGTGGCAGGGGCAGAGACGGACAATGTTATGGAGGTGGAAATAGGCGGTTTTGGTTAAGGTGCGGATATGTGCTCGGAAGCTCATTTCAGGGTGAAAGTTTGCGAACAGTCTCGTTCAGCCTCGGCCAGATGCTAGAGAGAGGGATGCAGTCGGTGACGAGTGAATGGAGTTTGTAATGAGGACAAAAGACAATGGCTTCAGTCTTACCAATATTTAATTGGGGAAAATTTCTGCTCACCTGGTACTGGATATTGAACAAGCAGTCTGACAATTTAGAGACTGTGGAGCGGTCGAGAGAAGTGGTGGTGAGATACAGCTGGGCCTCGTTAGAATCATAGAATGGTTACAGCACAGAAGGAGGCCATTCGGCCTGTCGAACCCATGCCGGCTCTCTGCAAGAGCACTTCAGCTAGTCCCACTCACCTGCCTTTTCCCTGTAGCCCGAAAAATTTCCCTCCTTCAGATACATATCCAACTCCCATTTGAAACCAGTGACTGAGTCAACCTCCACCATCACTTCAGGCAGTGCATTCCAGATCCTCATCACTCGCTGTGTAAAAATGTTTTTTCTCATGTTGCCTGTGGTTGTTTTGCAAATCACCTTAAATCTGTGTCCTCTGGTTCTCTAACCTTCCACCAATGGGAACAGTTTCCCTCTAACTACTCTGTCCAGACCCCTCATGATTTTGAACACCTCTATAAAATCTTCTCTGCTCTAAGGAGAAAGCCCCAGCTTCTCCAGTTTATCCAAGTTACTGAAGGCCCTCATCCCTGGAATCATTATCCTACATCTTTTCTACACCCTCTCTAAGCCCTTCACATCCTTCCTGAAGTGCGGTGCCCAGAATTGGACACACTACTCCAGTTGAGGCCGAATCAATGTTTTATACATGTTCATCTTAATTTCCACACTTTTGCACTCTGTACCACTATTCATGAAGCCAAGCTCCCGTAAGTTTTTTTTAACTGCTTTCATAACCTGTCCTGCCACCTTCAACGATCTCTGCACATAAACCGTTAGATCTCTCAGATGTATTCTCGACTTGACATCTTTCATACGCGCTCTTTTTCGGCTTCACCTTACTCCCAGGCCGCATGTGATGTTCGCGGCCTAGAGAAGTCCATGGGCCATGTATATATTCAGTGTGAGAGGTTGCAGCCCCTGAATAGTTACCTGAAGGGGCTGCTCCTCAACTTTTGGTTACACTTTGGCCCCGTGCTCCTAATCTTTGGCCGCCTGGTGCAGAGGGGGGTGGGTAAGACGGAGGTTCTTCTCCTGGACCTGCGCTTGGGCCTGGCTCAAACAGCAACTTGTAGGTCCGGCGTGGGCGAGGCCCAGAGGTGGATCACTCTAGTTGCCTGCCTCTCTTCCGCAGTCAAGAAAGGAGGGAGAGAGAAAACGGGAAACTACAGAACAGTTAACCTGACATCAGTCCTTGGGAAAATGCTGGAATCCATTACTACAGAAGTGGTAACAGAGCTTTTAGAAAATCATGCTATGATTAGGCAGAGTCAACATGAATTTATGAAAGGTAATCATGTTTAATGCAGTTATTAATTTTTTTGAGGATGTAACTAGCAGGATGGATGAAGGGGAACCAGTGGATGTAATATTTTAGAATTTCCAAAAAGCATTTGATGTGCCACATGAAATGCAACTTAAGAGCTCATGGAGTTGTGGGTAATATATTAATATGGATAGAGGATTGGTTAACGGATGGAAAACAGAGAGTAGGGATAAACGGGTCATTTTCCAGTTGGGAGGCTGTGACTAGTGGGGTGCCAGCGCTTTACTTGAACTACTTACAGTCTATATTAATGACCACGTGCATTGTATACAGGATTGCTGACGATTCAAAGCCAGAAGGGAAAGTACATTGTGAGGAGGACGCAAAGAGCTGCAGAGGGATATGGACAGGTTAAGTGAGTGGGCAGTAAGTTGGCAGATGGAGTATAATGTGGGGAAATGTGAGGTTATTCACTTTGTTAGCAAGAATAGAAAAACAGAATATTTTGTTAATGGTGAAAAATTAATAAATGTTAGTGTTCAGAGAAATTTAGGTGTCCTCGCACAGGAAACTCAGAGAGCTAGCATGCAGGTCCAGCAAGCAATTAGGAAGGCATGTTGGCTTTTATTGCCAGGTGGTTAGAGTACAAGAATTACAACGTCTTGCTACAATTGTAAAAGGCCTTGGTGAGACCACACCTGCAGTATAATGCACAGTTCTGGTCTCCTTAATCTGAGGGTTTGTCAGACTGATTAACGGGATGGGGGATTCTCCTATGAGGAGAGATTGAGCAGAACGGGCCTATACTCTCAGGTGTTAACATGAACGAGAGGTGATTTCATTGAAACATATACAATTCTGAGGGGGATTGAAAGGGTGGATGCTGAGAGGTTGTTTCCTCCGGCTGGAAAGGCTGGAACTAGGAGGCATAGTCTCAGGATAAGGGGTAGGCCATATAAGACTGAGATGAGAAGGAATGTCCTCATTCAGAGATTTGCAAATATTTGGAATTCTCTACCCCAAAGGATTGTGAGTGCTGAGATGTTGAATATAGTCAAGAATAAGACAGGTAGAATTTTGGAATCTCGGGAAATCAAAAGATATAGAGAGAGGGCAAGAAAGTGGAGTTATGGTCAATGATCAGCCATGATCTTATTAAATGACAGAGCAGGCTCGAGGGGCTGTATGGCCTATTCCTGTGCCACATTCTTGTGGTCTTTTGTGTTGTCGGTGCCCGGATGGCCCTGGAGAGAGAGCATGCATTGTGCACTGGTTCCTTAATGCCTTCCGCGACCAGTGGTACCTCAGGGTATGGAGGATCTCATACACACTGGGAATTACATTCAGGTTTCGTTGGGAAGGTTCCCTTTGCTTTTGTTGCTTATGTTGCCTTATTCTAGTTTGATTGGAACACATGTTTGTGGGAACGAGAGAGGAAAGAATATTCCATAGGAACTAGAATTGTCTGTTTTGATTTTCTGTCCTGGACTTTTGTAAACTGCTTTTTCGCGTGTTAGAAGAGGAGGATATACAGATGAGAAATTTAAACCAATCAAGATCTGACAGTCACTCGATTCATCAGGACCTGAATATCATCAGCCTTTGAATGTGAAAGAAGAAATGTTTGCCTGTTCTGTTCGTGGGAAAATATTTCAAACATCAGTGTGACTGGAAAATCACCGAGACATGCACACACACCCAAGTGAGAATGTTCCAGTGAAATGACTGTGGAAAGAGCTTTAATCTTTTATACTGCCTGAAAAATATTCCACCATTTGCAGCGGGGAATTCTACAATCACTGGTTCCCCTCCCCTGAAGGTACTGACTCTGGCTGTGTTCAGTTCTACACTCACTGGTACCCCTCCCCTGAAGATACGGACTCTGACTGGGTTCAGTTCTGCACTCACTGGTTCCCCTCCCCTGAAGGTACTGACTCTGGCTGGGTTCAGTTCTACACTCACTGGTTCCCCTCCCCTGAAGGTACTGACTCTGGCTGGGTTCAGTTCTACAATCACTGGTTCCCCTCCCCTGAAGGTGCTGACTCTGGCTGGGTTCAGTTCAACACTCACTGGTTCCCCTCTCTCTCCGCCCCTGAAGGTGCCGACTCTGTCTCCATTCCTCTTCCCAATACTCTGTCTTTCACTATAAGCTTTCGCTCTGTAATTTTGGTGAGGTGCTCTCCTCAACTAATCACCAATGTGCGCTTATTTACAGACTTTCCATGATTCACTTCCTGTCCTGGAGTTTGCCATGGGGCCGCTTTTTTGAGCTTCAGGAGAAACCGGGAACTGGCGGCTGAGGGGTGGATAATGTTAGATACAGAGTAAAGCTCCATCTTCACTGCCCCAGCAAACACACCCAGGGTACGTACAGCACGGGGTTAGATACAGAGTAAAGCTCTCTCTACACTGTCCCATCAAACACTACCAGGGCAGGTACAGCACGGGGTTAGATACAGAGTAAAACTTCCTCTACACTACCACATCAAACACTCCCAGGGTAGATACAGCACGTGTTAGATACGGAGTGAAGCTCCCTCTACACTGTCCCATCAAACACTCCCAGGACACGTACAGCACGGGCTTAGATACAGAGTAAATATCAATCTACATTGACCAATCGGACATCCCAGGGCTGGTGCAGCACGGGATTAGATACAGAGTACAACTCCCTCTACGCTGCACCATCGATACTCCCAGGACAGATACAGCACGGGATTAGATACAGAGTAAAACTCCCTTTACACTGTCCCATCAAACACTCCCAGGGCAGGTACAGCACGGGTTAGATACAGAGCAAAACTCCATATACACTGGCCCATGAAACACTAACCAGGGCAGGTACAGCACGCGTTAGATACAAGCAAAGCTCCATCGACACTGCCCCAACAAAGATTCCCTGGGCAGGTACAGCACGGGGTTAGATACAGAGTAAACTTCCCTCTGCACTGTCCCATCAAACACTCACAGGAAAGGTACTACACGGGTTAGATACTGACACCAATCTCCTCCTGTCTGATAGAAACCAACCTCACAGTCACTGACACCAACCCCCTCCTGTTCGACATAAACCAACCCTACAGTCACTGATACCAATTCCCTCCTGTCTGATATAAATCAACCCCAGTCACTGACACCAATGCCCTTCTGTCTGATATAAACCAACCCCACAGTCACTGACACCAATCCCCTCCTGTCTGATATAAACCAACCCTACAGTCACTGACACCAATCCCCTCCCGTCTGATATAAACCAACCCCACAGTCACTGACACCAATACCCTCCTCTCTGATATAAACCAACCCCACAGTCACTGACACCAATCCCCTCCTGTCTGATATAAACCAACCCCACAGTCAGTGACAGCAATACCCTCCTCTCTGATATAAATCAACCCCTCAGTCACTGACATCAATCCCCTCCTGTCTGTTATAAACCAACCCCACAGTCATTGACACCAATCCCCTCCAGTCTGATATAAACCAACCCCATAGTCACTGACACCAATCTCCTCCTGTCTGATATAAACCAATCCCATAGTCACTGACACCAATCGCCTCCTGTCTCATATAAAACAACCACACAGGCCCAGAAGGATTATATTCAGCCCGTTACTTGGATTGGACTTGTCTCCAGAGCATGGAGTGCAGCAGCATAGAGTGGCATTTGTGAGTTTGGTAAGTGGGTGAGTTTTAAGGGTTATTCTCTTTAAATCATTTGGAGGCTGGAGTAAATTGTTAGTGGCAATTGCCAGTAGCTTCTAAGTAAGTAGCAGTTTAATTTAAAAGGGAAACGCTAATTAGTTGGGAATCTTTCAGATTTAGGCAGAGAAAAACAAGGTAACTCTCTAGTAGGAAGCAATTAGCAGTTAGTTAAAATCAGTTCTGTAAACGACTGACCAGTAGTGAGTCATCTGACCTAGATCCAGTTTAAAAAGAGGCAGCTCGTGCAGAGCACGGAGTGCAGCAGCATAGAGTGGCATTTGTGAGTTTGATAAGTGGGTGAGTTCGGGCAAGTTGGGGTGGCTGGTGCTGTTTTGTCTTATTTTTCCTACCAGTGCTGACACTAGAGCAGCTGACAAGGAGTGCCAGAGTAGGAGACAGAGGCCCAGTTCAAGCCCAACCAGCTGCAGATAAAGATAGAGGGATGTGAAATCGAAAGGTGACGTCACAGCCTATCTGGTAAGTGGTTGGCTGTTCGACTGGTAAGTATAACTCACTTTTAGATTAACTTTTAGATTGGTTTAATTGGCAGCGAACTACTAAGCAGCTGTTTGGTGTTGAAGTAAATTTTAGTAAGTAAATTAATTTAAGGGTTAAGTCATGGCAGGAGAGCTCGGACCCGTGTCATGCTCCTCCTGTGCTATGTGGGAAATCAGGGACGCTTCCAGTGTCCCTGACTACTATGTGTGCAGGAAGTGTGTCCAGCTGCAGCTCCTGACAGACCACATGACGGCATTGGAACTGCGGATGGACTCACTCTGGAGCATACGCGATGCTGATAATGTTGTGGATAGCACATTTAGTGAGTTGGTCACACCACAGGTAAAGGTTAGGACAGATAGTGAATGGGTGACCAAGAGATAAGGCAAGAGCAGGAAGGTAGTGCAGGAGTCCCCTGCGGTAATGTCCTCCAAAAAAGATATACCATGTTGGATAATGTTGGGGAGATGACTTACCAGGGGAAGGCACCAGCAGCCAGGTTCATGTGTGGCTCTGCTGCACAGAAAGGCGGGAAAAAGAATAGGAGAGCTGAAGTGATAGGGAACTCTATTGTAATGGGAATAGATAAAAGTTTCTGCTGCCACAATCGAGACTCCAGGATGGTATGTTGCCTTCCTGGTGCAAGGGTCAAGGATGTCTCGGAGCGGCTGCAGAGCTTTCTGGAGAGGGAGGGTGAACACCATTTGTCGTGGTACATGTAGGTACCAACGATATAGGTAAGAAGCGGGAAGAGGTCCGACAAGCTGAATTTAGGGAGCTAGGAGTTAAATTAAAAAGTAGGACCTCAAAGTAGGAAAAAGTAGGAATCTCTGGATTGCTACCAGTGCCACGTGCTAATCAGAGTAGAGGGAGTAGGATAGTTAGAATAAATACGTGGCTTGAGCAGTGGTGCAAGAGGGAGGGATTCAAAATCCTGGGACATTGGAACCAGTTCTGGGGGAAGTGAGACCTGTACAAAAGGGACGGTCCGCACTTGGGCAGGACTGGAACTGATGTCCTAGGGGTAACATTTGCTAATGCAATTCGGGAGTGTTTAAACTAATATGGAAGGGGGATGGGAACCTATGCAGCGAGACAGGGCGAAGTAATATGGAGCCAGAAACAGATGGTAGAAAGGTAAATAGCAATAGTGGAAGGCCGAGCAAACAAAGGCAAGAAACAAAAAGGGCCACACTACATCATAATTCTAAAAGGACAAAGGGTGTTAAAAAAAACAAGCGTGAAGGCTTTGTGTTTTAATGCCAGGAGTATCCGTAATAAGGTGGATGAATTAACTGTGCAAATAGATGTTAAAGGATATGATGTGATTGGGATTACAGAGCCGTGGCTCCAGGATGATCAGAGCTGGGATCTCAACATCCAAGTGTATTCAACATTCAGGAAGGATAGAATAAAAGGAAAAGGAGGTGGGGTAGCATTGCTGGTCAAAGAGGAGATTAATGCAATAGTTACGAAGGACATTAGCTTGGATGATGTGGAATCTATATGGTTAGAGCTGCAGAACACCAAAGGGCAAAAAATATTAGTGGGAGTTGTCTACAGACCTCCAAACAGTAGCAGTAATGTTGGGGAGGGATTCAAACAGGAAATTAGGGGTGCATGCACTAAAGGTGCAGCAGTTATCATGGGTAACTTTAATATGCATATAGATTGGGCTAACCAAACTGGAAGCAATACGGTGGAGGAGGATTTCCTGGAGTGCATAAGGGATGGTTTTCTAGACCTATATGTCGAGGAACCAACTAGGGGGGGAGGCCATCTTAGACTGGGTGTTGTGAAATGAGAGAGGATTAATTAGCAATCTCGTTGTGCGAGGCCGTTTGGGAAAGAGTGACCATAATATGGTGGAATTCTACATTAGGATGGAGAATGAAATAGTTAATTCAGAGACCATTGTCCAGAACTTAAAGAAGGGTAACGTTAAAGGTATGAGGCCTGAATTGGCTGGGCTAGATTGGCGAATAATACTTAAGGGCTTGACTGTGGATGGGCAATTGCAGACATTTAGAGACCGCATGGATGAACTGCAACAATTGTACATCTATCAAGGGAAATCAGGGATAGTATTGAAGCCAAAGAAATGGCACACAAATTGGCCAGAAATAGCAGTGAACCCGGGACTGGGAGAAATTTAGAACTCAGCAGAGGAGGACAAAGGGTTTGATTAGGGCAGGTAAAATAGAATACGAGAGGAAGCTAGCAGGGTACATTAAGGCGGACTGCAAAAACGTCTCTAGATATGTAAAGAGAAAAAGGTTAGTAAAGACAAACGTAGGTACCCTGCAGTCAGAATCAGGGGAAGTCATAACGGGGAACAAAGAAATGGCAGATCAATTGAACAAGTACTTTGGTTCGGTATTCACTAAGGAGGACACAAAAAACCTTCCGGATATAAAAGGGGTCAGAGGGTCGAGTAAGAAGGAGGAACTGAGATAAACCCTTATTAGTCGGGAAATTGTGTTGGGGAAATTGATGGGATTGAAGGCCGATAAATCCCCAGGACCTGATGGACTGCATCCCAGAGTACTTAAGGAGGTGGCCTAGGAAATAGCGGATGCATTGACAGTCATTTTCCAACATTGCATAGACTCTGGAATCCGTTCCTATGGAATGGAGGGTAGCCAATATAACCACACTTTTTAAAAAAGGAGAAAGAGAGAAAACAGGCATGACATCGGTAGTGTGTAAAATGATGGACTCAATTATTAAGGATATCATAGCAGCGCATTTGGAAAGAGGTGACATGATAGGTCCAAGTCAGCATGGATTTGTGAAAGGGAAATCATGCTTGACAAATCTTCTGGAATTTTTTGAGGATGTTTCCAGTAGAGTGGACAAGGGAGAACGAGTTGATGTGGTGTATTTGGACTTTCAGAAGGCTTTCGACAAGGTCCCACACAAGAGCAAAGTTAAAGCACATGGGATTGGGGGTAGTATGCTGACGTGGATTGAGAACTGGTTGGCAGACAGGAAGCAAAGAGGAGGAGTAAATGGGTACTTTTCAGAATGGCATGCAGTGACTAGTGGGGTACCGCAAGGTTCTGTGCTGGGGCCCCAGCTGTTTACATTGTACATTAATGATTTAGACGAGGGGATTAAATGTAGTATCTCCAAATTTACGGATGATACTAAGTTGGGTAGCAGTGTGAGCTGTGAGGAGGATGCTATGAGGCTGCAGAGTGACTTGGATAGGTTAGGTGAGTGGGCAAATGCATGGCAGATGAAGTATAATGTGCATAAATGTGAGATTATCCACTTTGGTGGTAAAAACAGAGAGACAGACTATTATCAGAATGGTGACAGATTAGGAAAAGGGGAGGAGCAACGAGACCTGGGTGTCATGGTGCATCAGTAATTGAAGGTTGGCATGCAGGTACAGCAGGCGGTTAAAAAAGCAAATGGCATGTTGGCCTTCATAGCGGGGGAATTTGAGTACAGGGGCAGCAATGTGTTACTACAGTTGTACAGGGCCTTGGTGCGGCCACACCTGGAGTATTGTGTCCAGTTTTGGTCTCCAAACTTGAGGAAGGACATTCTTGCTATTGAGGGAGTGCAGCGAAGGTTCACCAGAATGATTCCCGGGATGGCGGGACTGAATATCAAGAAAGACTGGATCAACTGGGCTTGTATTCACTGGAATTCAGAAGAATGAGAGGGGATCTCATAGAAATGTTTAAAATTTTGACGGGTTTAAACAGGTTGGATGCAGGAAGAATGTTCAAAAATGTTGGGGAAGTCCAGAACCAGGGGTCACAGTCTAAGGATAAGGGGTAAACCATTTAGGACCGAGATGAGAAGAAACTTCTTCACCCAAAGTGTGGTGAACCTGTGGAATTCTCTACCACAGAAAGTTGTTGAGGCCAATTCACGAAATATACTCAAAAAGGAGTTAGATGTAGTCCTTACTACTTTGGGGATCAAGGGGTAAATCGAGAAAACAGGAATGGGGTAATGAAGTTGCATGTTCAGCCATGAACTCATTGAATGGCGATGCAGGCTCGAAGGGCCGTATGGCCTACTCCTGCACCTATTTTCTATGTTTCTATGTTTCTATTCCCCTGCCGAGGAGATTGCTGCACCAGACGGAGGGGCAACATTTGGGACATTGATTCTCCAGCAATTCCCATTTCCCTTCTTTCTGGTGGATAATGGAGGGGCCGCTGTATGTAATGTACAAGTCAGTAAGTATTGTCAGCAAGGATTAATCAGCACTTTCCAATTGGAGATGTGCATCAGTGAAACCTTTCAGACACTGAATTATAGATTTTGTACCAAAGATCAATTTAGGAATGAGGAAAAGTTTATAAATTTTATTGTAAAGACATTTCTGAAGAGCATTCTGAGGAACAGTCATCAAACTGAAGCGTTAACTCTGTTTCTCTCCAAAGATGCTGCCTGACCCGCTGAGATTATCAGCATTTTCTGTTTTTATTTCAGATTCCAGGACAGAACAGTTCAGGACGTGACGTTCCAGGATTCTCACAGACAGAACACACAAATATTTATCCTTCCACATTCACTGGCCGATTATATTCAGGTCCTGATTAATCGAGTGACTCTTGACGTGATGTTTGGTTCGAGTTCCCTGTCTCCAAATCCTCTCCTTCTAATACCCTGTGAAAGGAGTTTTCAAAATACATCACTGTAAGGACAGGATAGAAATTCAGAACAGACAATTCTCGTTTCTATGGAACATTGATTCCTCTCTTATTCCCCCAAACCTGTACATCCCCGTCCCACACACTCTCCTTCCTCCCTGTGCTGAAATCCAAACCCATTGCACCATCTCCGACGTTTCTTTCCTGCACTCCCAATTTTCTCCTTCCCTCTGCTCTGGATGGGTTCAGTTCTTCACCCGCTGTGTGCAGACTGAGAATAAAATCAATGAGTCAATGATTTTATCTCCTCGTCACTGGGACCCTAAATCCCTGCCCACTCTTCGTTCCAGTACCAAGATGGCCGCACTGCGAGGGGAACCAGTCGCTCTTTCCTGCACCAAGATGGCTGTCCGTAACGGGCCTGTCACCAATAAAAAGCCTGACGGGCGCCGTCGGATGGAACATCGACCAGGCCACTGGTTCACTTTCAGGCCTTGAGGCTGTTCTCCAACATTATAAATCGTGCGGTGCGGCCTACCCGCAGTTTATTAATCACCCGCTCCCGCCCGCCCACACTATTTTGCTTGTGTTTTATTGCCCGCGTTGCTCAAGATCTAAATCTGGAAACACAGAATGAGCAATTCGGATCTCATTGAAAGGTAAATGATTCTGAGGGGAGTTGACATGTTGGATGCTGAGAGATTCTTTCCCCTGGCTGGAGAGTCTACATCTAGAGGGCATAGTTTCAGGATAAGGGGTGGGCCATTTAAGACAGAGAAGAGGATGAATTTCATCACTCAGAGCGTTGTGAATCTTTGAAATTCTCAATCCAAAGGCCTGTGGATGTTGAGTTGTTGAGTGTATTCAAGGCTGAGATAGATAGATGTTTGGACTGTAGAATAATCAAGGGATATGGGGATATTGCAGCAAAGTGGAGTTGAGGTAGATGATCAACCATGATCTTATTGAATGGCGGAGCAGGCTCGAGGGGCCGTATGGCCTACTCCTATTCCTAATTCTAATGTTCTTATATAACTTCACACCTTCCCATTAAAACCTCCTCAGAATTGAGAACGCTAATTGTGTTCTTTGTCGCTTAACTCCCCCTGATCTCTTGGCTCTGTTATGGTTTGCTCTGAGAAACTCCTCTGGCTGACCGTCACTGGGAGAATGCAAGTTGCTGGCGCCTGCAGTATAAGAATAGTGCAATCAAGCAGACGCAACATGGATTCATGAAGGAGAAATCATGTTTAACTAATTTACTGGAATTCCTTGAGGATATAACGAGCATGGTGGATAGAGGTGTACCGATGGATGTGTTGTATTTAGATTTCCAAAAGGCATTCGATAAGTTGCCACACAAAAGGTTGCTGCAGAAGATAAAGGCACGTGGAGTCAGAGGAAATGTATTAGCATGGATCGAGAAAGCAGAGAGTCGGGATAATTGGGTCCTTTTCGAGTTGGAAATCAATGGTTAATGGTGTGCCACAGGGATCGGTGCTGGGACTACAACTGTTTACAATATACATAGATGACCTGGAAGAGGGGACAGTGTGTAGTGTAACAAAATGTGCAGAAGACACAAAGATTAGTGGGAAAGCGGGTTGGGTAGAGGACACAGAGAGGCTGCAAAGAGATTTAGATAGGTTAAGCGAATGGGCTAAGGTTAGGCAGATGGAATATAATGTCGGAAAATGTGAGGTCATCCACCTTGGAAAAAAAACAGTAAAAGGGAATATTATTTGAATGGGAAGAAATTATAACATGCTGCGGTGCAGAGGGATCTGGGGGTCCTTGTGCATGAATCCCAAAAAGTTAGTTTGCAGGTGCAGCAGTTAATCAGGAAGGCGAATGGAATGTTGGCCTTCATTGCGAGAGGGATGGAGTACAAACGCGGCGGGGTCCTGCTGCAACTGTACAGGGTATTTGTGAGGCCGCACCTGGAGTACTGCGTGCAGTTTTGGTCACCTTATTTAAGGAAGGATATACTTGCTCTGGAGGGGGTACAGAGACGATTCACTAGCCTAATTCTGGAGATGAGAGGGTTACTTTATGATGATATATTGAGTAGACTGGGTCTTTACTCGTTGGAGTTCAGAAGGATGAGGGCTGATCTTATCGAAACATTTAAAATAATGAAAGGGTTAGACAAGATAGAGGCAGAGAGGTTGTTTCCACTGGTCGGGGAGACTAGAACTAGGGGGCACAGCCTCAAAATACGGGGGAGCCAATTTAAAACCGAGCTGAGAAGGAATTTCTTCTCCCAGAGGGTTGTGAATATGTGGAATTATCTGCACAAGGAAGCAGTTGAGGCTAGCTCATTGAATGTATTCAAATCTCAGATTGATAGATTTTTAACCAATAAGGGAATTAAGGATTATGGGGAGCGGGCGTGTAAGTGGAGCTGAGTCCACGGCCAGATCAGCCATGATCTTGTTGAATGGCAGAGCAGGCTCGAGGGGCTAGATGGCCTACTCCTGTTCCGAATTCTGATGTTCTTATGTTCTTATGTTCAGTAGATGTTTATGATCAGCAGGTGGCGACAGTGAGCTTATTGAAACAGGAATCATGCAGAGGCTGCTGTTGCTGAGCAGATGCGTCACCATCTGCATGGTTAGGACAAGTTATATAATTGTTATCAATCAATAATTACAAATACTCAGAATACTGCTCAGTCTAATTTTAAGAGAGCATGCATCCTTATCATTAATTTTATAGAACAATAGAAATTGAATGAATTTCAAACCAGACTTTGGGATCTATATCAAGGCCGTGAAGATGGTGCAGAAAAGATTTACTAGAATTCTGCCAGGAATGTGGTACTTCAGTCATGCAGAGACGAGGGAAACTGGAATTGAGTAGAGAAGGTTAAAGGATGATTTAATAAAGGTGATTAAAATGATGAACAGTTGTGACAGAATCATCGAGGTTTACGAGACAGAGGGAGGTCTTTGTGCCCATCATGTCTGTGCCGGCCGAAATACAGCGATCCGGCAGAATCACACTTTCCATTGGTCCATAGCTCTGTATGTTATGGCACCTCAAGTGCATATGCAGGTACTTTTTCAATGAGATGAGGATTTCTGCCTATACCTCCCTTTTAGGCAGTGAGTTCCAGACCCCCACCACCCTCTGGAGGAAAAGGAATTCTCCTCCATCCGCTCTAATCCTTCCAGCAATTACTTTACATCTATTTTCCCATGTTATTGACCACTCTGCTCAGGGAAATAGTTCCTTCCTAGCAACTCTATCTCGGCCCCTTATACGAGAAACATAGAAACGTAGAAATTTACAGCGCAGATGGAGGCCATTTCGGCCCATCGTGTCCACGCCGATCCACAAAGAGCCGCACAGGCCTTGGTCAGCAGTCCTAAAGTTTACATATAAACCTATGAAGAATGATCGAAAGGCAAAGAGCACCCAGCCCAACCAGTCCGCCCAACACAACTGTGACACCCCTTATACTGAAACATTCTACACTCCACCTCAACAGGAGCCATGTGATCTCAAAACCAGAGGCAAAAACCAGATAAAATCCTAGGCCAATTTAGGGAGAAAAAATCTGGGAAAATTACTCTCTGACCCATCCAGATGATCGAAATTATTCGGAGAGATCACCCTGGCCGAATTCTGTTCCCACAGTACTTACCATTATATGTGCTCCGTCCAACAAAAGGTCGTCCAGTCTACTCCCAACTATCAGCTCTCGGTCTGTAACCCTGCAGATTACGGCACTTTAAGTGCCCATCCAACCATCTCTTAAAAGTGGAGAGGTTCTCTGCATTCACCACTCTTCCAGGCATTGAGTTCCCGATCCCCAGAACCCTCGACATAAAGAAACCCCCCTTTCAAAACCCCTCTAAACATTCCACCAACCATCTTAAAAGTTTGCCTCCTCGTAATAGATTGCTCCACCAATGGAAATATGCCCTTCCTATCCACTATGTCCAGGCCGCTCAATATTTTGTACACTTCAATGAGGTCTCCACTCAACATCCTCTGTTCCAATGAGAACAAATCCAGCCTATCCAATCTGTCCTCATAACTAAGATTCTCCATTCCAGGCAGCAACCTAGTAAATCTCACCTGCACCCTCTCCAGTGAAATCAGAAATCACGTCCTTCCTATAACATAGCTACCAGAACTGCACATCGTACTCCAGCTGTGGCCTAACCAAAGTAGTATACACTTTAAGCATAACCTCCTTGCTCTTATAGTCTATGCCTTGGCCAATAAAGGCAAGCATTCCATATGCCTTATTGACCAGCTTATCCACCTGGCCTGCTACTTTCAGGGGTCTGTAGACAAGCACTCCATGGTCCCTTTGTTCATCTACACTATTAAGTGGCCTACCGCTTAATGTGTATACCCTTTCCTTATTAGCTCTCCCAAAGTGCATCACCTCACACTTCTCTGAAATAAATTCCATTTGCCACTGCTCTGCCCACCTGACCAGTAGATTGATATCCTCCTGCAGCACATGACTTTCCTGTTCATTATTAACCACAATTTTAGTGTCGTCTGCAAAATTCTTAATCATACTCCCTATTTTCAAATCTAAATCGTTGATAGTGTAGTGTATGGAGAAAGAGTCAGACTGAACACTGTGATCTCAAAGTAAAGTGTGAACTTAATCTTTTATTGCAGGTCTCCAGAGTGCTTCTCCAACCTGTGAAGCCTTCTTAAATACCTGTGCTCCCAAGGGATTATGGAATCCCTTGGGACTTCGGGGAATGAGCCCTCTGGTGGTTGTACAGTGTAAATACAAGTCCACAAATATAATAACACTCCCACCCAAAGTCAATAGGATAACTATTTACAATGTGAGTCGATCTGGGTCCCTTTTTGCCCTGGTTGATCATCTCGGTGTGAAAGCTGGTGTTGTTGTTGTTGAATCATTTGTTGGGCCCTCGCTGGGCTCTGTGCAGCTGGCCTTGCTGGGCTGTCTGGTGTATTGGGCTCTGCAGGGCTGGTGTGGATGATGGGTTCTGCTTCGTGGTCAACCGTGGTGTCAGTCGTCACTGGTGTGTATGTTCGGGATCTAAAAAAGTAGGGTCCAAGGTGGGTTGCTCAGGGTTGTCCGTGAATGTGAGTTTGATTTGGTCCAAGTGTTTCCGGTGAATGAGTCCATTTGAAAGTTTGACCCGAAACACACTGCTCCCCTCTTTGGCCACGACAGTTCTGGAAAGCCACTTGGGACCTTGTCCATAATGTAATACAAATAGAGGATCATTGACTTCAATCTCGCGTGACACATTTCCGCTATCATAGTTTGCACTTTGTTGAAGCCGCCTGCTCTCTACCTCTTCATGTGGATCAGGGTGAACAAACGAGAGCCTTGTGTTAAGTGCTCTTTTCATGAGCAGTTCAGCAGGTGGGATCCCAGTGTGTGAGTGGGGTCGTGTGCAGTCGCTAAGCAGGACTCGGGATAGGCGAGTCTGCAGTGAGCCTTCTGTTACCCTCTTCAAGCCTTGCTTGATGGTTTGCACTGCTCTCTCTGCCTGACCATTGGACGCTGGTTTAAACGGGGCAGATGTCACATGTTTGATCCCGTTACGGGTCTTTAATTCTTTGAAATCAGCACTGGTAAAACATGGCCCGTTGTCGCTCACCAGAACTTCGGGTAAGCCGTGAGTGGCAAACATGGCCTGCAGGCTTTCAGTGGTGGCAGCGGACGTGCTAGCCGACATTATCTCACATTCAATCCACTTGGAGTACACATCTACAACCACACGGAGCATTTTAACCAAGAACAGGCCTGCGTAGTCGATGTGTACCCTAGATCACGGTTTGGAGGGCCAAGACCATAAACTTAGCGGCGCCTCCCTGGGTACATTGCTCAACTGCGAGCATGTATTACATCTGTGAACTCAGGATTCTAAATCCGCATCGATACCGGGCCACCACACGTGAGATCTGGCTATCGCTTTCATCATTATGATGCCTGGGTGAGTACTGTGAATGTCATTGATGAAGGTGTCTCTGTCCTTCTTAGGGACCACTACTCGATTGCCCCACAGAAGGCAGTCTGCCTGTATAGACATTTCATCTTCGCGCTGCTGGAACTGCTTTCTCTCTTCCTGCATTTCCACTGGGACACTGGAACAGCTCCCGTGAAGCACACAGCTTTTGACTAGAGATAATAAGGGCTCACTCTCAAATGCTTCCATTACCATGGCTGGATCTGCAGGCTGCACCATTTCCACCCCCGTGGTGGGCAACGGCAGCCTACTGAGATCATCGGCGCAGTTTTCTGTGCCTGCTCTGTGGTGAATGGCGTAATTGTATGTGGACAATGTGAGCGCCCATCTCTGGATGCGGGCCGATGCGTTGGTATTTATCCCATTACTCTCGGAAACTAGGGATATAAGTGGCTTATGGGCAGTTTCCAATTGAATTTTAGCCCAGACATGGCTAAAGTGAGGCATCTGTGAAGAGCTTTGAGATGTCCGGTGATCGTGAAAGGCGCTATATAAATGTAAGGCTTTCTTTTTTGTGCCGTAACCTACAGAGCTACAGACCAAGAGCTGTACAGTGGGATTAGGCTGGAGAGCTCTGTGCCGGCCAGCAGGGACACAATGGGCTAAATGACCTCCTTCTGTGCTGTCAATGTCTGGGATTCGATGAACTCTTTTGGGGGAAACAAAAACAATAAATCGTGGCCCCCCGATCTGGGGGACGCACCAAACATTTACAAGGCCCTTTTTTTTGTTTTTTGTATTTTTTTTGTTTGTTTGGTTTTTTTTAAGTTTTTTTTTGGGCACTAAAATCATATCTATATTTTTTCTCCAAGTGCCCCCCACAAAAGGGGAGGGGGACACTAAAAATACCGGCAATTAAAACAAATTAAACTTTAAAACATGAAATCAAATTAAAATTTGGTTGCCGGGAGTGATGATGCACTCCAGTCCCTCTCTGGGATGCGATGATGTCACAGGTCTCACCAGCAGCTGCGCTGCCTGATGGGTGATTGACAGCCGAGAGTCTGCGCATGTGCACCGATAACCATGTCCGGCACAGCACCCCGTCTCGGTCGACATCGATAATAACCGCGCATGCCCAGGGGACACCAACCGCCTCCTACCCGCCACATGCGGAGCTGCGCCTGCGCACTCAGATTCTGTGGTGTGGAGTCAGCACAGCACCTTCCGGGGAAAGGCGTTTGTGTCTGTTAAGAGCCATGAGCGGTGATGCAAAGTAAGTTTTCTCCACTCCGATTGGGCAGAGAATTGCGCGGGGGGATAGGGAGAGCATAAAGAGAAATCCAAACCCGAGAGTCCGCCCATCTGGGTCCCCGAGAACAGTTTCCACCAGTTTGGCGGAGCGCGCTCAAGGGACACGTGACCCGGGCCTGATTGACGGGAGCTTCGGTCCAATGCAGAGCGAGTGGGGCGGGGCTGGAGAAGCGAGCCGGCGGAGGGTCCTCCAACCAATCAGGGAGCCCGAGGGGCGGGATTTGTGCCGCTGATTGTCTGAGCCGCAGGGCACGACCTTGTGCAGTCCCTTGTTCAGGGCCTGGGGCCAGGAGAGGCTGTGGGCCTTTGTTGTGGGCCCTTTTGGACACATCATCATCATCATCATCATCATAGGCAGTCCCTCGGAATCGAGGAAGACTTGCTTCCACTCCTGAAGTGAGTTCTTTGGTGGCTAAACAGTCCAATACGAGAACCACAGACTGTCACTGGTGGGTGGGATAGGTTTGTCGCACACTCCTTCCACTGCCTGCGCTTGACCTCTTCATGCTCTCGGCATTGAAACTCGAGGCGCTCAGTGCCCTCCCGGATGCCCTTTCTTTATCCAGGGCAGTCTTTGGCCAGGGACTCCCAGGTGTCAGTGGTGATGTCGCACTTTATTCGGGAAGCTTTGAGGGTGTCTTTGTAACAGTTCTGCTGCCCACCTTTGGCTCTTTTGCCATGGACACAAGGCTCTGGGGCTCACAAACCACTGGCTCACATTTTAATGAAGATTTTTTAAATTTAGCATTTTAATATAGACTTGTTAAATTCATGAATAAAAGCAGAAAAACCCCGTGCTTCTGCGGAACAGTCAGGAGGAGGCCAGCATCGCGAGACCTGAGCGGACGTGGGAGTACAAAGGGCGGCAGTCAGGAGGAGGCCAGCATCGCGAGACCTGAGCGGACGCGGGAGTACAAAGGGCAGCAGTCAGGAGAAGGCCAGCATCACGAGACCTGAGCAGACACGGGAGTACAAAGGGCTGCAGTCAGGAGGCCAGCATCACGAGACCTGTGCGGACGCGGGAGTACAAAGGACCACAGTCAGGAGGAGGCCAGCATCGCGAGACCTGAGTGGACGCGGGAGTACAAAGAGCGGCAGTCAGGAGGCCAGCTACACCAAAAACATAATGTAAAAAAATCAAAATCGAAGTGTGACGTCACAGCTAAACAGATAAGTGATTGGCTGGTGGATTGATGAGTATTTTTTTTCTTTAAGAAATCTTTGGTTAGGAACTGCAATTCAATATATGTGATCTTTATTATCTAAGGAGAACCAGTTAATTAAATCGGCTCTGTGCTGAAATAGTTTGGGTGGAGATAATGAATAATAAAGGGAAACCCCACAGATTAAAAGGGGACAGGAGGATCGGGAATTGGTGACCGTCGTGCACAAGAGTATGGCCAGGCAGGTAGTGCAGGAGTCCCGAGAATATCCCGCTCTCAAACTGGTACTCTATTCTGACTACTGGCGAGGGCGGTGATGATTCTGGGGAGTGCAGCCAAGGCCAAGTCCACAGCACCGTGGGTGGCTCAGCTGCACAGGGGGTGAAGAAGAAAACGGGAAGGGCTATAGTGATAGGAGATTCAATAGTTAGGGAAGCAGATAGGCGCGTCTGCGGCAGCATAAGTGACATCAGGATGGTGTGTTGCCTCCCTGGTGCAAGGGTCAATGATGTCACTGAGCGACTGCAAGGCATTCTGGGGAGGGAAGGGGAATAGCCAGTGGTTGTGACCCACATTGGTACCAACAAAATAGGTAGAAAGAGGGGTGAGGCCCTGAAAGCTGAGTTTAGGGAGCTGGGAGTAAGATTGAAAGCAAGGACCTCAAATGTGGTAATCTCGGGATTACCACCAGTGCCATCACGTACTAGTGAGGGTAGAAATAGGAATGCTAGTCAGATAAATACGTGGCTGGGCCATTGGTGTAGGAGGGAGGGCTTTAGTTTCCTGAACAATTGGGACCACTTCTGGAGTAGGTGGGATCTGCACAAGTCGGACAGGTTACACCTCAACAGAGATGGGACCAATGTTCTCGCGGGTGGTTTTGATAGTGTGGTTGGGAGGGCTTTAAACTAGCTTGTCAGGGGGATGGGAACCCAGGAGAGGGCTCTGAGCTAGTTAGAGTGGTTGAGAGCTCAGATGAACAGAACCCCAAGAAAGGATGCAAAAGGCAGGCGGCAACAGAGCAGAGCAGCACTGGAGTAAGTGTAAACCACAAGGTGATAGGAAGGGACAATATGTATGAATATAAAGGGGCTGCAGGAGGGGTCAAAACTAAAAATCATGGTTTAAAAACTAGTATTAAATCGCTCTACCTAAACGCACGCAGCATTCAAAACAAAGTAAATGAGTTGATGGCACAAATCATTACAAATGGGTATGATTTGGTGGCCATTACAGAAACGTGGTTGCAGGATGGCCAAGACTGGGAAATAAACACACAGGGGTATCTGACAATTCGGAAAGATAGACAAGAAGGGAAAGGAGGTGGGATAGCTCTGTTAATAAAGGATGATATCAGGGCAGTTGTGAGAGACGATATTGGCTCAAATGAACAAAATGTTGTATCATTGTGGGTGGAGATTAGAGATAGTAAGGGGAAAAAGTCACTGGTGGGCATATTTATAGGCACCCAAATAAGAACTTCACGGTGGGGCAGACAACAATCAAGGGAATAATGGAGGCATGTGAAAAAGGAACGGCAGTAATCATGGGGGATTTTAACCCACATATCGATTGGTCAAATCAATTCGCATGGGGTAGCCTTGAGGAGGAATTCATAGAATGCATATGGGATTGTTTCTTCGAACAGTATGTTACAGAAGCAACAAGGGAGCAAGCTATCTTAGATCTGGTCCTGTGTAATAAGACAGGAATAATAAATGATCTCCGAGTAAAAGATCCTCTTGGAATGAGTGTTCACAGTATAGTTCAATTTGTAATACAGATTGAGGGTGAAGAAGTAGTGGCTCAACGGAGCATACTATGCTTAAACAAAAGGGACTATAGTGGGATGAGGGCAGAGTTGGGTAAAGTAGACAAGGAACACAGACTAAACAGTGGCACAATTGAGGAACAGTGGAGGACTTTTAAGGAGCTTTTTCATAGTGCTCAACAAAAATATATTTCAGTGAAAAAGAAGGGCGTTAAGAGAAGGGATAACCAGCCGTGGATAACCAAGGAAATAAAGGAGAGTATCAAATTAAAAACCAATGCGTATAAGGTGGCCAAGGTTAGTGGGAAACTAGAAGATTAGGAAAATTTTAAATGACAGCAAAGAATGACTAAGAAAGCAATAAAGAAATGAAACATTGGTTACGAAAGTAAACTTGCGCAAAACATAAAAACAGATAGTAAAAGCTTTTACCAATATATAAAACGGAAAAGAGTGACGAAAGTAAATGTTGGTCCCTTAGAAGATGAGAACGGGGATTTAATAATGGGAAATGTGGAAATGGCTGAGACCTTAAACAATTATTTTGCTTCGGTCTTCACAGTGGAAGACACAAAAACCATGCCAAAAATTGATGGTCACGGGAATGTGGGAAGGGAGGACCTTGAAACAATCACTATCACTAGTGGGGTAGTGCTGGACAGGCTGATGGATCTCAAGGTAGACAAGCCCCCTGTTCCTGATGAAATGCATCCCAGGGTATTAAAAGAGATGGCGGAAGTTATAGCAGATGCATTCGTTATAATCTACCAAAATTCTCTGGACTCTGGGGAGGTATCATCGGATTGGAAAGCAGCTAATGTAACACCTCTGTTTAAAAAAGGGGGCAAACAAAAGGCAGGTCACTATAGGCCGGTTAGTTTAACATCTGTAGTGGGGAAAATGCTTGAAGCTATCATTAAGTAAGAAATAGCGGGACATTTAGATAGGAATTGTGCAATCAAGCAGATGCAACATGGATTCATGAAGGGGAAATCATGTTTAACTAATTTACTGGAATTCTTTGAGGATATAACGAGCATGGTGGATAGAGGTGTACCGATGGATGTGGTGTATTTAGATTTCCAAAAGGCATTCGATAAGGTGCCACACAAAAGGTTACTGCAGAAGATAAAGGTACGCGGAGTCAGAGGAAATGTATTAGCATGGATAGAGAATTGGCTGGCGAACAGTAAGCAGAGAGTCGGGATAAATGGGTCCTTTTCGGGTTGGAAATTGGTGGTTAGTGGTGTGCCACAGGGATCAGTGCTGGGACCACAACTTTGTACAATATACATAGATGACCTGGAAGAAGGGACAGAGTGTAGTGTAACAAAATTTGCAGATGACACAAAGATTAGTGGGAAAGCGGGTTGTGTAGCGGACGCAGAGAGGCTGCAAAGAGATTGAGATAGGTTAAGCGAATGGGCTAAGGTTTGGCAAATGGAATACAATGTCGGAAAATGTGAGGTCATCCACTTTGGAAACAAAAAACAGTAAAAGGGAATATTATTTGAATGGGCAGAAATGACAAGATGCTGCGGTGCAGAGGGACCTGGGGGTCCTTGTGCATGAATCTCAAAAAGTTAGTCTGCAGGTGCAGCAGGTAATCAGGAAGGCGAATGGAATGTTGGCCTTCATTGTGAGAGGGATGGAGTATAAAAGCAGGGAGGTCCTGCTGCTACTGTACAGGGTATTGGTGAGGCCGCACCTGGAGCACTGCGTGCAGTTTTGGTCACCTTACTTAAGGAAGGATGTACTAGCTTTGGAGGGGGTACAGAGACGATTCATGAGGCTGATTCCCGAGATGAGGGGGTTATCTTATGATGATAGATTGAGTAGACTGGGTCTTAACTCGTTGAAGTTCAGAAGGATGAGGGGTGATCTGATGGAAACATTTAAAATAATGAAAGGGATAGACAAGATAGAGGCAGAGAGGTTGTTTCCACTGGTCGGGGAGACTAGAAATAGGGGGCACAGCCTCAAAATACGGGGGAGCCAATTTAAAACCGAGCTGAGAAGGAATTTCTTCTCCGACAGGGTTGTGAATCTGTGGAACTCTCTGCCCAAGGAAGCAGTTGAGGCTAGCTCATTGAATGTATTCAAGTCACAGATAGATAGATTTTTAACCAATAAGGGAATTAAGGGTTATGGGGAGCGGGCGGGTAAGTGGAGCTGAGTCCACGGCCAGATCAGCCATGATCTTGTTGAGTGGCGGAGCAGGCTCGAGGGGCCAGATGACCTACTCCTCTTCCTAATTCTTAAAAAGTCACTTGGTGGGTGTAGTCTATAAGCTCCCGAACAGTAGCAACTCTGTTGGTCGAAGTATAAACCAGGAAATAGTGGGGGCTTGTAAAAAGGGAACAGCAATAATCATCGTTGATTTTAACCGCCATATTTATTGGACACATCAAATTGGTCAGGTAGGCTTGAGGAAGAGTTCATCGAGTGCATAATGGATGGGTTCCTTGAACAGTATGCAATGGAACCAACAAGGGGGCAGGCTATCTTAGATCTGGTCCTGTGTAATGAGACAGGATTAATACACAATCTCCTCGTAAAGGATCCCCTTGGAATGAGTAGCATGATTCAATTTCAAATTCAGATGGAGGATCTCTAACCAGCGTACTCGGTTTAAATAAAGGAGACTATGCAGGGATGAGGGCTGAATTGGCTAAAGTGGACTGTGAAAATAGATTAAAGTGTAGGACGGCTGGTGTACAGTTAAGGAGATATTTCACAACTCTCAAGAAAAATATATCCCAGTGAGGAGGAAAGGGCATAAGAGAAAAGATAGCCATCTGTTGGTAACTAAAACTGTTTCAACATCCTGATCATTTGAGCCAATATCGTTTCTCACTGTGGCAGTGATTCCATCCTTTATCATCAGAGCTACCCCAACTACTTTTCTTTTCTGTCTGTCCTTCCGGATTGTCAAGTACCCTGAAATGTTAAGTTCCCAGTCTTGATCACCTTGCAACCACGTCTCTGTAATGGCCATCAGATCATACCCATTTGTAACTGGTGTTGGTGGTAAACCCTGACTAAGAACCTAGAGCTCTCACATTTGCAGCTCCGGGACTTTTTCACGGGAACAGGCCCAGGTTGGCGGCCTTTGTAAAGGAACGCCACAGGTTTGTGCATCGCTATCGCTGTTCATCGAGCTGTAGAGGGCATGTGTGGCCATCTTTGTAAATGAAAACAGAGTGCTTGGGTCTTCAGGGTCCCAGTGAGTGTAGAAGTGAACCCAGTCAGAGTCAGCACCATCAGGGAAGGAGAGGGAGGGGAACCAGTGAGTGTAGAACTGAACCCAGCCAGAGTTGGTGGGGAAAACTGGGAGTGGAGGATAAAATGTCTTGAGACGTGCGATGTGTTTGGATTTCAGCACAGGGAGAAGGCAGCAATTTACAGCTTTGGAGGAGCAAGAGAAGTAAAAATGTTCCATAGAAACTGGAATTTACTGTTTTGAATTTTTTTCCTGTACTTATGGTGATGAGATCTGTAAACTCCTTTTACAGGGTATTCAAAGGATTTGGAGACGGAAAACTCAAACCAAACATCACACCAAGATCTGACAGAGTCACTTGATTCCTCAGGACCTGAATATCATCGGGCTTTCAATATAGGAGGAGAAATGTTTGTCTGTTCTGCCTGTGGGAATAATTTCAAATATCAGTGTGACTGGAGAAGCACTGAGACACATACACCCAAGTGAGTGTTCCAGTGCACTGACTGTGGAAAGAGCTTTAACCAGTTACACAGCCTGAAAAAACATTTCACCATTCACAGCGGGGAGAACCATACACGTACTCTGTGTGTGGACCAGGCTTCAACTGATCATCCAACCTGGAGAGACACAAGGATACCTGCACCATGGAGAAACAGTGGAAATGTGGGGACTGTGGGAGGGGATTTAGTTCCCCATCTAACCTGGATATTAATCGGCGCAGTCACACCGGGGGAAGGGATTCACTCAGCCATCCAGCCTGCGAACACACCAGTGAGTTCACACCGGGAAGAGACCGTTCACCTGCGCCCAGTGTGGGAGGGGATTCACTTGGTCATCCCACCTGCTGACACACCAGCGAGTTCACACTGGGGAGAGGCTTTCCACTGCTGAAATTAGTGTGTGCCCCAAAGCATCTCTCTCACCTTCGATGTGTGAATAGAGCATCATGGCTGCAAACCTGGTTTTAATTTTAATTTGAATCCACTCAGGAAATGTATTTAACAAAAGACAAACAAGTAAACTGATTACATCAATTAATTGGCAAAGCTTTCGAGTCATCAAGATGAACAAGTAAACACATCACAGCCCAATCGTCCAGCTCAGTATCCACAGGAGAATGTCTGTTATCTAACTGCTCGCGTGGACAGAATATAGAAAGACCATAAGTCTAAGAACCTGTAGAATATGTTGTAAATATCTTTCAAATCCTTACTGGTCCAATCTCTCGGTTTCATTTCAATTGAAATGAATGGAAGATGAGAGGGGTTTAAGAGGAGGGGTAAGTGAGGGTGGAGAATAAGGGTGAAAGGAGTTGGGATGAAGATGGTTGGAGAGCAGAGGTGGAAGAGGAGCTGGGATGGGGGTTTGGTGAATAGTAGTGTCTCAATTTCACTGAATAAAATATAATTACTGTCACAAATACGAGTTAAGTCGAAGCTTTTTGAACTTAGGCATGAAAGGACTAATTGGCACAGACCCAAAAACTCAACAAATTGACTTGACAGATAGTAATTAATCAACATTTTGTTCAGTGGAACTGGGGTCCGGAGATCTGAGGCCAACTAGTTTTACTCGACCATGCTATCAATCCAGAATGGAGAATTTCTGGGAGATGTAGGACTAATCTCCTACCAATAGTTGAGCGATGGGTTTGCTAAGCATGGCTAATCTGACAGAGCGTGCCAGGGACAATGAACATGGGAAGCTGCTACCTAACGCTCACTTTGCATCATTCCTCGCGAGTCCATAAGGTGACTTGTACTGAAAAGCGGTCGATTGGGTCCAGAGTCAAATTGACGAGGGCAAGTTCCAATTTGACAAAGGGAAGCGTATATTGGCTTACGCAACCCACCTCTGTGCGCAGACAGAGAGAAGCATAAGGAACAGGCAAGACAGAGGGAAAAAGATCTAAGGTGCAAGTTAACCCCGCCGGGAACTTAGCAAAGGTAGGAAAAAACAGAATTAGGGAATAAGTTGCTGAGATGACAATTTAAAAGGCGAAAAAAGGAAACTTAAAGTTGAAACCAACACTGAAGCCGAGAAAAATAAAGCACAAGATTACTGAGTGAAAGGAACCTTAAAGGATGCTGGAATTTCAGTTTGTGTGAATTGTGCTAGAGTGGAAGTTTTCCTGACCATGAATGTTTAAGAATTTACGGTATTATTTTGTCTGAAAGACTGCCTTTGAAAAAAGCGTCTGTGATGTTTGTTTTAACTTCACCTACTTTTCTCTGCATGGAGCTAAAAGCCGTTTAACCCTTTGTTGTCTTGGATGTTGGGAATTTTAAGGAAGTGTAGATATGTTCAGTATATTCATTTCAATTCAGATTGTGGAACTAGTAGCAGGGGATCTTTGTAATTTACATTTTGACGTTAAAGACGCTGCTGTGGATATATTTTGACTGGGGCAAGCTGTGCAACTCTGAAAGCCAGGCGAGTTTGTTTTACAAAAGATGAGCTTCAGCCTTGAAGTTACGGTTGCCATGTGCCTGATACTTGGTTTGAAATTCCCAAAGCACTTTGATTTTTCGCATTTAAACAAATTAAATGAATGTTTCTCTACTCATATTCAGTCTTTTTAGTCATTTGGAAAAGCAGCTGAAGGTAACTGTGTTCTGTAAACATGTGCTATTTTGTTTTAGTTTATCTGTTCTGTATTGTTTAGTTAATAAAATATTGGTGCGAATTAAATTGGAGCTATTGAAATTAACTAAGCTATGTTTTATTCAAGATTAATAATGATAGCTTTACAAATGATTTCTGCTGTTTTAACGGATTTTTAATTCCTAAGGAAGTTTTGAAGTTCCAAACTTAAAAAAAAGAACCAAGTGTTGATTTAAAACAAACTTCTGTTTGTTCACTTGAGTCGTAACTAATTCAGTCTTCTGTTTTTAATCAATTTATTCTTTACCTTCAGCATGAAAAGCAATTTACAAGTGGAGTATAGTCACAGATGGAGCACGTGTAACCAGGCACGGGTATCTCCATGCTAATGAACAAAGGAAAAAGCTTACATTTATCGACTGTTTTCTTATCAAACTAGAGCCGGCTTTGCCTAATATGGTAGTCTCTGGCTACTGCATCATCCAGAAACACAAGTTTACATTAGCAACACATTTAGAAGCATTGCGGCCTGGCTACGGTGATCATAAACCACTAGTTCTGGATTTTTCTTATCCTAACAATATTTCAAATTCATTCTATTATGAATATCGAAACCTGGTTGGTCGCAAAACACCAGTTGTTGCTAAGTGAAATCTATCTCTCTCTCCTTAATAATACGAACCACATTGTTCCCTCTATCGAATTAATTAAGCATAAACCCCTTTCAGAAGCTGAATTAACCAGGGTCCACATGTCAGCCTGTCCCACGGGTTTTTTTATGGGTTACATTACCTGTTGACAAAGTGTTTTATATCCTTATTTGTCTTTACTAATCCTGATTTCCACTCAGCGTCCTTCCCTTTCCTTATATTTTCAATGTCCCTTATTGATTTCCTTACAGCATAATGCAATGACCAGAATCCCTGAAGCTATTATCCGTGCTATCACCAATCCCAGCTGGAACAATCTAACTAGATTCTACTTTCCACCATTCCTGATTCGCAAGTCTTGGGATTGCCTGTTCTGTCTATTTGTCTATATGATTTGCACTGTGTGTTTCTGGGATGTCCTAATTTGCTGAATTATGAGCTTTAAAGCCAGAAACAGGGACAATATAGTGTCCTATATGTGGAATGACTCGAATGGCTTCATCCTCCAGAGGCAGTCTCATCTGCAGATAAGTTGCATTATGATGATGTACCAGAACCAACGTTTAGCACCGATACATGTGTTCCTCGGTGGAATCAAGCTAAAGTGATGTTCGAGTATGGGGCATTGGGTTGAACCCACAGTCATATACGTGACAGTAGTAGTCACACAATACTGTCCTTTTCCTTTATACACGGTATTAGTTTGGCCTTCACCCAATTTACTTATTTCAATCTGCCATTCTGGAGATTCTTTGTCGAGGGTGAACCCACAAGCTGGAACATCTACAAACCCATGTTGTCCCTTTCAGAGTACAATACTGTATATCTGGTGCTATCCAAGTTCCTCCCTTTTTAATCTGATATCTTGGCTATTCCTCATACTGTTTATGGATCGGACCTAACTCAGTCTTCCACCCTTGCAAACAATTCTACCCTATACACCATCCAAGGTTTGGGTTTATTTCCATTTTTCCTGAGCAAAGGCAAGACCAATCCCACTGGTCTAATATCTTCACTTCTTTCTCCTTCCCTAGGGCCAAAATCTCCATTCCTATTGGCTGCATCACATCAAAGCCTATGACTTGGTTCCCCTAAACCATTTTCTCAGTTGCCCTTCATGAATAAACAAAGGGATTTGATTACTCTCTCTCTTGTCCAGTCCCTTCTGTACCACATTCATCATAAATGTCACAAAGGCTAAACACAATACCACCAGTGAGCCACATCGTGTTCCCATTCACTTTCTATATCTATTTTGTTTACTCCTGCTCACCTTTCTGTGGCTCCTATTCTGAGCTATCCTGTCAGCTCTTACTTTCCTTGCAATTAAACTGATTCTCCTTGTGTTCCCCATCTTCCTCATCCCTTGGTTCCTGTTTTCTATTCTTTACTAACACATCCTTTATTAATTCTCTTCCCATTTTGTCGATTAATTGTGAATATCTCCCTTCACATAATCTACTTGATAGATTCAAGCTCATGTTTAAAACTTTTGATTTCAATGAACAATTTAAAAACACACATTGTTATATAATACATTTCCTGATTCAGTTACTTCTAGTCCATTAAATGTGGGTTATTTTACTACATCGGACAGGTCGAGTTCTTTTTGTGAGGTGGGATGTCATTTTATTTAAGTCCCACATATGATGATCACTATCAGCGTTTGTACTTGGCAAACCAATAGTTAACATTACTGATCAACATACGATGTTTCTTACTTCAAAATAACCTGCTGTCATTACCTTTTAAGTTTGAATTGAAGTATTTTATAATGTTCTTGAATTACTTATTGTCCTGGTGCGATACTAACTCTTTAAGTGAACACTATTAATTTAGTGTTTGGGGTCAGGATGTGTCCCAACCCACCTGGTTCAGGATGTGTCCCAACCCACCTGGTTCAGGAGAGTCTTCCTGGTCTCCCAATCTTCCCAAGGAGCAGGCTTTAGGGTTCTTTCTCTATTACCACCAAAATTATGCTTTTGAGGGTCTATACCTCGGTTTATCACGGATTCCAAAACTAACCTTTTTGAGGTGCTCTGCTTCCTACTGGAGATGGCCTCTCACTTGGATCCATGTTTTGTTATGGAGCCTGTAAGGTCTGGCCTCCTTATCTCCCACCTTCAGCTTGTAGCTGATCTGTACACAGCCATGGCCACCTTGTCCAGACACAGACAGGCTGACTTTTTTTGTTTTTAGCCTCTTGACAAGCTTTCTTTGTTCAGTACTTAGTGGAGGCCTTGAAACTGATGACCATTCTAGCTGTAAGGAAATCCTAATTTGATCAGCATTCTCGCTACTGTTAATTCTAATGCCTCTGACAGGCAGCAGTGTGTTTAACTCCGTCCTGATTATTTCAAAGTCGGTTTCTCTATGGAGAATGTGTCACGGCCTTGATGGTTTAAAAAGTTCTCTCACTCTCCTGAGCCACATTAGCCATTTCATGTTGTGCTGTTGTCGATAACTGAGCATGCCTGAGACTCGTTCACACACACACGCAGTGGTATCCCAATATCATGCCACATGTGACATCTGATCCAAGCCATTTGAGGTGATCTTATCAAAAGATCGTGGGGTGTCTGAAGATCTTTGCTCATCTCCCTCTGCACGGTCCCGATGTCTCGGGTAGTAGCCAGGCGATCAAATTCAGTTTTCTTATTGTTCAGTATAGGCAATGACACAAACATCTGAGAGAGAAATCTTAGCAATTTCCTGCACTTCCCTGACTTTAACAAGAATTTACATTAACACCAGATTGTACCCAGGTGATTGATGACAATTCACCCAGGAACAATGAGTGAAGAAACATTTTATTTGGAGGTGTAACTTTCCTGTTTTCCTCTTCTATCCTCACTCATTTCCTCTCATTACATTTTATACAGTGTTCACCATTTCATTCATGAGCCCGGAGGAACTTTACTGTCTAATACAATATTATCATACTGTCTTTAAAACATCGATCAAATAATCCCACTTGGTCCAAGTTTTGACCCAGTTTCTTTGTTTAATTTTATTTAACCAAACCTCTTCTTGGACCTTTTATTCTCCAAAATATGCCCAAGAGCAATTCAGTCTACAAGAGGAAGGATGTTAGTTACCTTTAGCATAACAGTCGCCCCCAAAAACTTATTTGTGAATACATAGTTTGGACAGATCCACAGAGACTGGACTTTTTCAAAAATAAAACTTAATTATCTCAATTTTCAGTAAATTTTCCTTCCCATGTGTTTGACCAGCGACGCTTAGCAATATATATATATATATAAAATCAGTTTTAATTTCACAAACAAATTATGCCCAGACTTTGTCATTTTACAAAGAAGACAAAAGTAACAATTGCGTTTGGATGCAAGTCATTTATCTTCCCCTTCGAGCAGTGTATCTTGAACAATAGGATTACATCGGATTTCCGACCCAGAAACAGGCCATTCGGCCCAACCAGTCCATGCCGACGTTTATGCTCCACTCGAGCCTCCTCCCTTCTTTCCTCATCTAACTATATCCACATAACTCTCGATTCCCTTCTCCCTCAGATACTTGTCTAGCCTCCCCTTAAATGCATCGATACTATTCGCTTCAACCACTCCCTGTGGCAGCGAGTTCCACATTCTCACCACTCTCTGGGTAGAGGTTTCTTCTGAATTCCCGATTTGATTTCTTGGTGACTATCTTATGTTGATGGCCTCTAATTATGCTGGTCCTCACAAGTGGAAACACTGTATCTACTCTATCAAAACCTTTGTTTTAACTGCTGGATCTTTTGCTATGCCATCAACATCTTATCCAACTGGAACTGGCATTGCCTGATATGGTCGTCATGAACACCTTTCAGAAGCTGAATTAACCGAGTTCCCTCTGCCAACACCCCTCTCATCTTCCATTCACTTCAACTGAAAGGAAAACGCCAGATTGCATCGGTCGGGATTTGAAAGATATTTACAACAGATGCTAGATATTCTTAGAGTTAGCATTGTTCTGTATTCTGTCCACTCGAGGAGTTTGATAACAGACTTTCTCCTGTGAATGCAGAGCTGGAATATTGGGCCGGGATGTATTTACGTGTTCATCTTGTTGACTCGAAACCGTTTCCAATTATTTCATGTGATCTGTATTTTCTTAAATACATTTCCAGAGTGGATTCTAATTTAAATTGAAACCAGGTTTGCAGGCGTGATGCTCCATTCACACATCGAAGGTGAGAGAGATGCTGTGGGGCACACACTAAGTCCAGTATCTGAAAGTGATTCACAGACTGGGTTTTGTGTTCAGTGATCCCGGGCATGTTACTGATACCTTCCCTCAATACCAAGGCGAGGAGAGGCACTCTGGAAGGTATGGGGAAATGGCACTTGTCCACGAGAGTAACCAAAGGTATGAGAACTGAAATAATCCAGAGTTAGAAAGGAGAAAAGGCCCCAAAATGGTGCAGTCAGTAACAGGATATCAATTAGTCTCCTCTTATCTTGGAACATTAAATATCAACACACTCTGTTATTGAAACATCAAAATATTATATTCCAGCCCAGTTATAGGGGTTATTATCATCAGAAACAAACTTCAACTGTCGGAATGGACACGATTCAGTTGGGATGTGATTAACAGCAGCAATGATAGCAGAATCCAACCACTGCAGTCACTTGTGAACTCGCTGGTGTCTCAGCAGGCTGGATGACCGAGCGAATCGCTTCCCACACTCAGAGCAGGTGAACGGCATCTCCCCAGTGTGAACTCGCTGGTGTGCCAGCAGGTTGGATGACCGAGTGAATCGCTTCCCACATTCAGAGCAGGTGAACGGCCTCTCCCCAGTGTGAACTCGCTGGTGACTCAGCAGGCTGGATGACACAGTGAATCCTTTCCCACACTCAGAGCAGGTGAACGGCATCTCACCAGTGTGAACTCGCTGGTGTGCCAGCAGGTCGGATGACTGAGTGAATCCTTTCCCACATTCAGAGCAGGGGAACGGCCTCTCCCCGGTGTGAACTCGCTGGTGTTTCAGCAGGTCGGATGACTGAATGAATCCCTTGCCACACATGGAGCAGGTGAACGGCCTCTCCCCAGTGTGAACTTGCTGGTGTTTCACCAGGCTGGATGACTGAGTGAATTGCTTCCCACACACGGAGCAGGTGAACGGCCTCTCCCCGGTGTGAACTCGCTGGTGTCTCAGCAGGTCGGATGACTGAATGAATCCCTTGCCACACACGGGGCAGGTGAACGGCCTCTCCCCAGTGTGAATGTGTTGATGAATTTCCAGAGCAGACGGGCAGCTGAATCCCTTCCCACAGTCCCCACATTTCCACGGTTTCTCCGTGGTGCAGGTGTGCTTCTGTCTCTCCAGGTTGGATGATCAGTTGAAGCCTCCTCCACACACAACATGTTTACAGTTTCTCCCCGCTGTGAATGGTGCGATGGTTTTTCAGGCTGTGTAACTGGTTAAAGCTCTTTCCACAATCAGTGCACTGAAACACTCTCACTCGGGTGTGTGTGTCTCAGTGCTTTTTCAGTCACACTGATGTTTGTAATCTTTCCTCACAGACAGAATAAATAAACATTTCTCCTTCCACATTCAAAGGCCGATGATATTCAAGTCCTGATGAATCGAGTGACTCTATCTGATCTTGACGTGATGTTTAGTTTGAGTTTCCCTCCTTCAAATCCTCCCCTTCGAACACCCTGCAAAAGGAGTTTACAAAAGTCATCACTGTAAGTGCAGGATCGAAATTCAGAAGAGACAATTCTAGTTTCTATGGAACATTCTTTCCTTCTGCTGTGTGGTTTTAAGTATTGACTTAATAAAAATAATAAAGAGGGAGAAGGTAGATTGAGAGTAAACTGGCAAGAAATATAAATACAGTCAGAGCTTCTACAGATATATAAAAAGGGAGAGATAGCTAAAATAAACGTTGGTCCCTTGGAGGATGAGACGGGGAATTAATAATGAGAAACAGGGAAATGGCAGAGACTTTAAACAAATATTTTGTATGGTCTTCACAGTGGAAGACACTAAAAGCATCCCAATAATAATAGATAATCAAGGGGTCACAGGGAGCGAGGAACTTAAATCAATCACTATCACTAGAGAAAAAGTACTAGGCAAACTATTGGGACTAAAGGTGGACGTCCCCTGGACCTGATGGCCTGCATCCTGGGGTCTTAAAAGAAGTGGCTGCAGAGAAAGTGGATGGATTGGTTGTAATCTACCAAAATTCCCTGGATTCTGGCAAGGTCCCAGTGGATTGGAAAACCTCAAATGCAACATCCCTATTCAACAAGGGAGGGAGGGAGAGAGAAAGCAGGAAACTATAGAGCAGTTAGCCTCACATCTATCATTGGGAAAATGCTGGAGTCCATTATTAATGAAATAGTAGCAGGACATTTAGAAAATCATAATAGTCAAGCAGAGACGGCATGGTTTTATGAAAGGGAAATCAGGTTTGACAAATTTGCTGGAGTTCTTTGAGGATGTAACGAGCAGGGTGGATGAAGAGGAACCAGTAGCAGTTGTATATTTGGATTTCCAGAAGGCATTCGATAAGGTGCCAGATAAAAGGTTACTGCACAATATAAGAGCTCACAGGGTTGGGGGTAATATATTAGCATAGATGTAGGATTAGCTAACTAACAGAAAACACAGAGTCGGGATAAATGGGTCATTTTCAGGTTGGCAAACTGTAACTAGTGGGGTGCCACAGGGATTAGTGCTGGGGCCGCAACTATTTACAATCTATGTTAATGACTTGGATGAAGGGATGGAGTGCACTGCAGCCAAATATGCTGCTGATACAAAGATAGGTGGGAAAGTAAGTTGTGAGAAGGACACAAAGAATCTGCAAAGGGTTATAGACAGGCTCAGTGAGTGGGCAAACATTTGGCAGATGGATTATAATGTGGGAAAATGTGAGGTTATGCACTTTGTAGGAAGAATAAAAAAGCAAATTATTATTTAAATGGAGACTACAAAATGCTGCAGTACAGAGCGATCTGGGGGTCCTTGTGCATGAAAAAGTTAGCATGCAGGTACAGCAAGTAATCAGGAAGGCAAATGGAATGTTGGCCTTTATTGAAGGGGAATGGAGTATAAAAGTAGAGAAGTCTTGCTACAGCTGTACAGGGTGTTCGTGAGACCACACCTGGAGTACTGCGTACAGTTTTGGTCTCCTTATTTAAGGAGGAATATACTTGCATTGGAGGCAGTTCAGAGAAGGTTCGTGAGGTTGATTCGTGAGATGAGGGGGTTTTCTTATGAAGTAAGCTTGAGCAGGTTGGGCCTGTACTCATTGGAGTTTCGAAGAATGAAAGATGATCTTATTGAAACGTGTAAGATTCTGAGGGGGCTTGATAGGGTAGATGCAGAGAGAATGTTTCCCCTTGTGGGCAAATCTAGAACTAGGGTGCATAGTTTCAAAATAAGGGGTCGCCCATTTAAAACGGAGATACGGAGGAATTTCTTCTCTGAGGGTCATGAATCTTTGGAATTCTCTACCCCAGAGAGCTGTGGAGGCTGAGTCGTTCAATATATTTAAAGGAGAGATGGACAAATTTTTGAATTATAGGGGAGTCAAGAGTTATGGGGAGCAGGCAGGAAAGTGGAGTTGAGGCCAAGATCAGATCAGCCATGATTTTATTGAATGGCAGAGCAGGCTCGAGGGATCAAATGACCTACTCCTGCTCCTATTTCTTATTGTTAATCTGTGAATCTTGACCTGAACGTTCCAAAATGTTACTGATTTTGAGGAATAGAAAAAATATCTAAGCATTGATAAATGCATCATCTAACATCTCCAACTGAGCTAATCTGCTCTCATTATGTCTAGTATTTGTGTCAGCTGTGACTCAGTGGGTAACACACTTGCCTCTGAGTCACAAGGTTGTGGGTTGACGTCGCACTCAGAGACATGAGCACAAAAATCTCGGCTGATGCTCCAGTGCAGTGCTGAGGGACTGCTGTACTGTCGGAGGTGCTGTCTTTTGGATAAGATAGTAAACCGAGGTCCCGTCTGCTCCTTCAGGTGGACGTAAAAGGTCCCATTGCACTATTTCAAGCAGAACAGGGGAGTTATCCCCGATGTCCTGGACAATATTTTCCCTTAACATCAGTAAAGCAGATTATCTGGTCATTATCACATTGTAAATTGGTTGCTGCGTTTCTTACATTACGATAGTGACTACACTTCAAAAAGAACTTAATTGACTGTAAAGCGCTTTGGGGCATCTGGTGGTGGTGAAAGGTGTGAAATAAATGCAAGTCTTTTTATTTTCTATGTGTCTTTTATAACTCTCCCTTCTCCCATTGTGCCTCATTTTGTCTGCTGTCACTTCCCCAACTCCTCTTCCCCACCCAACTTTACAGTTCATTTCTTGTGTACATGGTCTCTCTCTCTCTCTCTCTCTCTCTCTCCTTTCCCTCACTCTATCGCTCCCTATAAGCTGTCCATCTGCCATATCTCCCAGTTCTGATCAAATGCTCTCCCTGACCCATCACCATTTCTCCTTCCTTTATAGACAACAACAACTTTCATTTATATAGCGCCTTTAAGAACATAAGAGTTATGAGCAGGAGTAGGCCATACGGCCCCTCGAGCCTGCTCCACCATTCAATAACATCATGGCTGATCATCAACCTCAACTCCACTTTCTCGCCCGATCTCCATATCCCTTGATTCCCTGAAACGCCAAAAATGTATCTATCTCAGCCTTGAAATAACTCTGTAAAATGGCCCCTGGTGCTTCACAGGAGCATTATCAGATAGAATTTGACACCGAGGGTCAAAGAGGCACATTTTAAAAGAGGGTTAAAAAGGAAAAGAGTGGCTAAAGTAAATGTTGGTCCCCTGGAGGATGAGACTGGGGAATTAATAATGGAGAACAGGGAAATAGCAGAGGCGTTGAACAAATATTTTGTATCGGTCTTCACGTAGAAGACACTAAAAACATCCCAATAGTGGATAATCAAGGGGTTATAGGTAGGGAGGAACTTAATACAATCACTATCAGTAATGAAGTGGTCCTAGGTAAAATAATGGGACTAAAGGCGGACAAGTCCCCTGGACCTGATGGCTTGCATCCCAGGGTCTTAAGAGAAGTGGCTGCAGAGATCGTGGATGCATTGGTTGTAATCTACCAAAATTCCTTGGATTCTGGGGCGGTCCCTGCAGATTGGAAAACCGCAAATGTAACACCCCTATTTAAAAAAGGAGGCAGACAAAAAGCAGGAAACTATAGACCAGTTTGCCGAACATCTGTCGTTGGGAAAATGCTGGAGTCCATTATTAAGGAAGCAGTAATGGGATATTTGGAAAAACATGATTCAATCAAGCAGAGTCAGCATGGTTTTATGAAAGGGAAATCAGGTTTGACAAATTTGCTGGAGTTCTTTTGAGGATGTAACGAGCAGGGTGGATAAGGGGGAACCAGTGGATGTGGTATATTTGGATTTTCAGAATGCATTCGATAAGGTGCCACATAAGAGGTTACTGCACAAGATAAAAGCTCACTGGGTTGGGGGCAATATATTAGCATGGATAGAGGATTGGCTAAGTAACAGAAAACACAGAGTCGGGATAAATGGGTCATTTTCCAATTGACAAACAGTAACAAGTGGGGTGCCGCAGGGATCGGTGCTGGGTCCTCAACGATTTACAATTTATATTAATGACTTGGATGAAGGAACAGAGTGTAATGTAGCCAAGTTTGCTGATGATACAAAGATGGGTGGGAAAGCAAATTGTGAGAAGGACACAAAAAATCTGCAAAGGCTCAGTGAGTGGGCAAAAATTTGGCAGATGGAGTATAATGTGGGAAACTGTGAGATTATCCACTTTGCCAGAAATAATAGAAAACAAAATTATAATTTAAATGGAGAAAAATTGCAAAGTGCTGCAGTAGAGAGACCTGGGGGTCCTTGTGCATGAAACACAAAAAATTAGTATGTAGGTACAGCATATAATCAGGAAGGCAAGGGGGATAGAGTATAAAAGCAGAGAAATCCTGCTACAACTGTACAGGGTATTGGTGAGGCCACACCTAGAGTACTGCGTACAGTTTTAGTCTCCTTATTTAAGGAGGGATATACTTGCATTGGAGGCTGTCAGAGAAGGTTCACTCGGATGATTCCGGAGATGTCTTATGAAGATAGATTGAATAGGTTGGAGTTCAGAAGAATGAGAGGTGATGTTATTCAAACATAAGATAATGAGGGGGCTCGTTAAGGTGGATGCAGAGAGGATATTTGCATCCACTTATAGGGGAAACTAAAACTAGAGGACATAGGCTTAGAATAAGGGGCCGCCCATTTAGAACTGAGATGAGGAGAAATTTCTTCTCTCAGAGGGTTGTAAATCTGTGGAATTCTCTGTCCCAGAGAGCTGTAGAGGCTGGGTCATTGAATATATTTAAGGTGGAGATAGACAGATTTTTGAACGATAAGGAGTTAAGGGTTATGGGGAGCGGGCAGGGAAGTGGAGCTGAGTCCATGATCAGATCAGCCATGATCTTATTGAATGGCGGAGCAGGCTCGAGGGGCCAAATGGCCGATTCCTGCTGCTATTCCTTATGTTGTTTGGGTCTTAAAAGAGGAGGGAGAGGTTTAGGGAGGGAATTCTGGAGCTTAGGGCCTCGGCAGCTGAAGGCATGGCCACCAATGGTGGTGTGATTAAAACCAGGAATGTGCAGCAGGCCAGAGATCCTGGAGGGTTGTAGGGTTGGAGGAGGTTACAGAGATAGGGAGGGGCGAGGCCAAGGAGGGATTTGAAAACAAGGATGAGAATTTTAAAATTGAGCTTCGTGCCTAGTCGTCATTTCTCCTTCCTTTACAGACGCTCCCTGATCACCCTCCATGTCTCCATCCTTTACAGACGCTCCCTGACCACTCTCCATTTCTCCTTCCTTTACAGACGCTCCCTGATCACTCTCCATGTCTCCTTCCTTTACAGACGCTCCCTGACCACTCTCCATTTCTCCTTCCTTTACAGACGCTCCCTGATCACTCCCCATTTCTGTTACATTTTTTGAAATATTGAAAGATTTTAATAAATCTTTGAAGGTGGCAGGACAGGTTAACAAAGCTGTTAATAAAGCGTAAAGGATCCTGGGCTTTATAAATCGAGGCACAGAGTACTAAAGCCGGGAAGTTATGCTAAAGCTATATAAAACACTAGCTCAACCCCAGCTGAAGGATTGGGTCCAATTCTGGGCATTATTCAGGAAGGACACAAAGGCTTTGGAGAGGGGACAGAAGAGATTTACTGGAATGGTGCCAGGGATGAGGAACTTCATTTATGTGGAGACTGGAGAAGCTGGGATTGTTCGCCTTGGAGCAGAGAAGGCTAAGACGAGATTTGATAGAGGTGCTAAAAATCATGAAGATGAGATAGAATGAATAGAGAAACTGTTTGTAACACTGATAACCAGAGGGCACAGATTTGAGGAGATTGGCAAAAACAGAGGTCACATGAGGAAAACCATTTTCACACAAGGAGTGGTTAGGGTTTGGAATGCGCTGCCTGACGGAGCGGTGGAGACAGAGTCAATAGTAGCCTTCAAAAGTGAACTGGACAAAGACTTGAAGCAGAATGATATTGCAGGGATTTGGGGAAAGAGCAGGGGAAGCGGGATAACCGGATTGCTCCCCGAAAGTATCGGCGCAGAGTCGATGGGCCGAATGGCCCCCTTCTGTGCTGCAATATTCTGTGATTCTAGAATTCTTTACAGACGCTCCCTGCTCAGTCACCATTGCTCCTTCATTTACAGACGCTCCCTGGTCCATCACTATTTTGCGTTGATTTACAGACGCTCCCTGAGAGTTTGACGCAGACACAGCACATGCACTGACCGCTCCTTCGGGCTGAAACGGACCCAGGACCCGGCAGGCAGGGGGAGAATGTTCCCCGGTTTATATCCCCCCCCCCCCCCCGGTGTGGGGAGAATGTTCCCCGGTTTATTTCCCCCGGTGTGGGGAGAATGTTCCCCGGTTTATATTCCCCCCCGGTGTGGGGAGAATGTTCCCTGGTTTATATCCCCCCCACCCCGGTGTGGGGAGAATGTTCCCCGGTTTATATCCCCCCCCGGTGTGGGGAGAATGTTCCCCGGTTTATTTCCCCCGGTGTGGGGAGAATGTTCCCCGGTTTATATCCCCCCCCCGGTGTGGGGAGAATGTTCCCCGGTTTATATCCCCCCCCCGGTGTGGGGAGAATGTTCCCCGGTTTATATCTGGGCCCGGGGCTGCACTCGGTGTTGTTGCCCCCAGTGTTTCTTTAACCCGCTCCCTGGAGCTTGCTCACCTCCTGCGTCAGCGTCTGCCACCGCCGCCTGTACATGCTCAGCTCACACTGCCCGGGTGATTGACGGCAGCACCCCACCAATAGGAAGAGTGGGGCGGGGTTGGAGGACCGAATGGGCGGTTGGTCCTCCAACCAATTGGAGTGTGTGAGGTGTGGGGCTTCCGGCAGGCTGTACCAAGTGGGGTGCAGCAAGGATCAGTGCTGGGGCCTCAGCTATTTACAATCTATATTAATGACCTAGATAAAGGGACAGAGTGTAATATTTGCTGACGATACAAAGCTCGGTGAGACAGTAAGCTGTGAGCAGAACACAAGAGTGCAAAGATATATAGACAGACGATGTGAATGGGCAGTAAGGTGGCAGATTGAGTATAATGCCGGGAAATGTGAAGTTATTCACTTTGGTAGGAAGAATAGAAAAACAAAATATTTTTTAAATGGTGAGAAACTTTAAATGTTGGTGTTGAGAGAGATTTGGGTGTCCTTGTGCAAGAAACACAGAAAGCGAGCATGCAGGAACAGCAAGCAGTAAGGGGGTGGAATATAAGAGTAAGGATCTATTGCTACAATTGTACAGGGCCTTGGTGAGACCACACTTGGAGTACTGGGCAGTTTCGGTCTCCTTATTTAAGGAAAGATATACTTGCCTTGGAGATGGTGCAACGGAGGTTCACAAGATTGATTCCTGGGATGAGAGAACTGTCTTACGATGAGAGATTGTGTAGAATGGACCTATACTCTCTGGAGTTTAGACGAATGAGAGGGGATCTCATTGAAACATACAAGATTCTGAAGGGTAATGACAGGGTAGATGCTGAGAGCTCGATTCCCCCGGGCTGGAGTGACTAGAACTAGGGGGCTCAAGAAAAGGGGAAGGCCATTTAAGACAGAGATGAGAAATTTCTTCATTCAGAGGGTTGTCAATCTTTGGAATTCTCTGCCCCAGAGGGCTGTGGATGCTCAGTCTATTCAAGGCTGAGATAGATAGATTTTTGGACTCTCGGGGAATCAAGGGATATGGAGATCAGGTGGGAAAGTGGAGTTGAGGGCGATGATCTTATTGAATGGCGGAGCAGGATCGAGCGGTCGTGTGACCTACTCCTGCTCCTATCTCTGATATTCTAATATTGACATCTAAGGGGCTCTACATTTATTAGTCCCACCTTTTATCTTAAGGGAACATACTTGCTCTGAACCCTCGCTATCTCCTCCTTGAATGCCTCCCACTGCTCTGACACTAATTTACCTTCAAGTAGCTGTTTCCAGTCCACTTTGATTAAATCACATCTCAGCTTAGTAACATTAGCTTTGCCCCAATTGAGAACTTTTATTCTTGGTCCATCTTTGTCCTTTTCCATAACTACCCTAAACCTAACTGAATTATGATCACCAGCACCAAAATGCTCTTCTACTGATACCCCTTCCACCTGCCCAAGCTTCATTCATTACACTGAAGTCCAGAACCACCCCTTCTCTTGTTGGGCTTGCTACATAATGGCTAAAAAAGTTCTCCTGAATGCATTTTAAGAATTCTGCTCCTTCTATATCTTTCACACTAATTCTATCCCAGTTAATATTTGGGTGGTTGAAATCCCCGACTATTACTGCCCTATTATTTTTGCAGGTATCAGAAATGTGCCGACATATTTGCTCTTCTGTCTCCCTCTGACTGTTTGGGGGTCTATAGTACATCCCCAGCAGTGTGATTGCCCCTTTTTTGTTCTTCACTTCTCCCATGTGGCTTCATTTGATGATCCTTCGAACATATCATTCCTCCCCACAGCTGGAATTGTTTCTTTAATCAACACTGTGACACGCCCGCCTTTTTTTATCCCTGTCTCTATCTCGTCTTAAAACCCTGTAAGCAGGAATGTTGAGCTGCCATTCTTGCAGTTCTTTTAGCCGTGTTTCACTAATAGTTACAATATCATCCCCCCACATGTCTGTCTGTGCCCTCAGCTTATCTGCCTTAATCCCTAGACTCCTTGCATTGGCATTGAAGTATTTCTAGATTGATTCCTGTGATGAGAGGGCTGTCTTCTGATGAGCGTTTGTGTAGAATGGGCCTATACTCTCTGGAGTTTAGAGGTGATATCACTGAAACACACTGGCACTGGCATTTAGCGCTGCCAAACTCCCTTATTGTCTATTTTCTAGCCTTTGTTTCCTCTGCCTTCCAAACACTAGCAAAAGCCCCAGTGAGGATATTGTCCAGTCCTGTTGAGTTGCAACCTCTCCGGCTTGTACTGGTCCCACCTCCCCCAGAAACGCTCCCAATGCCTCAGGAATCTAAAGCCTTCCCTCCTGCACCAAACTCCAGCCATGCATTCATCTGCTCTATCCTCTTATTTCTGTACTCACCAGCACGTGGCACCGGGAGTAATCCGGACATTACTGCCTTTGAGATCCTGTTTTTTAATCTCTTTCCTAGCTCCCTAAAATCTGCCTGCAGGATCTCATCCCTCTTTCTACCGATGTCATTGGTCCCGATATGGACCACAACCTCTGGATGTTCATCCTCCCCCCTCAACAATGTCCTGCAGCCGCTCAGTGACATCCTTGACCCTGGCACCAGGGAGGCAACATACCATCCTGGAATCATGTCTGTGCCTGCAGAAGCACTTGTTTGTTCCCCTAACTATCAAATCTACTCCCACTATTGCTCTTCCACACTTCTTCCTCCCCGCCCTGTGCAGCTGAGCCACCCACGGTGTCGTGGACATGGCTCTGGCTGCACTCCCCAGAGAAATCATCGCCCTCATCAGTATCCAGAACTGAAAACCGGTTAGCGAGCGAGATGCACTCAGGGGACTCCTGTCCTACTCTTGTCCCATAACGCTGAAAATTCTTTTCAACTCATGTTTATCTCTTTCGAAAGTTACAAGTGAATCTGCTTCCACCACCCAAACAGGCAGTGCGTTCCAGGCCAGAACATCTCGCTGCTTCATTCGTTCCCTCATGTAGCATCTGGTTCATTTGCCAATCACATTCAATCTGAGCCTCTGGTTACTGAACTTTCTGACACTGGAAATTGTTTCTCCTTATTAAGAGGATTGGCGGGCTGGAGGAGGTTACAGAGATACGTAGGGGCGAGATCCTTGGAGGGATTTGAACAAGAGGATGAGAATTTTAAAGCCTGAAGCCACCAGCCGTCTCCCCCAGTGCAGAATGTGACTCACTGCTAACAGAAAGGATTTTTGTTTACTTACAAAAGATGCATAATGAAGGGAAATCAATCTCTGTATCTTTAGCTAACAGCGACATGAGGGAAATGAATGATCTTTAAACACCTGGTCCACTTGGCACTGAAGTGTCTGAAACTCATAATAGGAACTCCAGGGAAACAAAATACTGACAAATGTTAAACTGTTTTACTGACAAAAGAAATCTCGATTTAACATCAAAAGATGATTTGTGTAACGGGGGTTCACACAGACTCACCTGATAGGCCGACTCAGGATCCACCCCTCAAGCACCACGATTGGTTGCAGAACACACTGCTCCCTGGGCCCTCCGGCCTCTGACCTCTCTTCCTGTTGGTTCCCAGGTCAATCAATCACCACTCGCCAACATTACGCTGCCAGATTAAGTTGAGGAAGAAATAAAATGGGGCCGTGAATCTGAGTTAAGAAATAAAATTACAGAAGCATGATTAAATTTATATACAAAACTATTTAAAGTCAAATCAAATTAATTGTTGCATTTAATACATCCTTCTAGGCCAAGTGGGAAACAAGTGATGTGTGGGCTGTGCAGAGTGTTTGTGCCCGGTTACACAGCGTGTCCCTGGCTCCCCACTCCAAGTGCACATACTTCAGCTCACGTCCAACTGACTGGATAAACCTCGCCCGTCTAAACCCCATCACACAAATAGCAGCATTTGATGTTTCGTTCTGCTCAACCTTTATAAACACCGGTTAGGCCTCAGCTGACACATTGTGCTCAATTCTGGGCACCACACTTTCAGAAGGGTGTCTACACCTTAGAGAGGGACCAGAAGAGATTTACTAGAATGGTACGAAGGAGGAGGGACTTCAGTTATGTGGAGATACTGGAGAAGCTGCGGGAGAAGGCACTAAACATGAAGATGGGTGGGAAAACAAGTTGTGAGGAGGATGCAAAGAATCAACAAAGGGTTAGAGATTGGCTCAGTGAGTGGGCAGAATTTGGCAGATGGAATATAATGTGGGAAAATCTATTTCGGTAGGAAAAATAAAAGAGCAAATTATTATTTAAATGGGGAGTGATTACAAAATGCTTCAGTGCAGATAGTCCTGGGGTTCTTGTACATGAAACGTAAAAATCTAGTACAGCAAGTAATCAGGAAGGCCAATGGAAGGGGGATAGAGTATAAAAGCAGAGAACTCCTGCTACAACTGTACAGGGTATTGATGAGGCCACGCCCTGGAGTACTGCGTACAGTTTTTGTCTCCTTATTTAAGGAGGGATATACTTGCATTGGAGGCTGTTCAGAGAAGGTTCACAAGGTTGATTCCTGAGATGAAGGGAAGGTTGAGCAGATGGTGCCTATACTCATTGGAGTTCAGAAGAATGAGAGGTGATCTTATTGAAACATATGATTTTGAGGGGGCTTGACAGGGTAGATGCAGAGAAGGTGCTTCCCCCCCATGGGGGAATCTAGAACTATGGGCATGGTTTCAGAATAAGGGGTCACCCATTTAAAAGAGAAATGAGGAGGAATTTCTTCTCACCAAGCGTTGTATCATTAGCAAACCTGGATACATTGCAATCAGTCCATTTATCGAAATCATTAATATGATTGCAAATAGCTGAGGCCCATGCACTGATCTTTGCGGCACCTCACAAATTGCAGCCTTCCAACTGGATATTGACATGTTCTCTGTTTCCTGTCCGTTAACTAATCCTCTATCAATGCTAATATATTGGCCCCATCCCCATTAACCCTTATCATGCATAACAATCTTTTATGTCACAGCTTATTGAAAATCAGAATATACTATACCCACTGGTTCCCCTTTATCTGTTTTGCTGACAAAAGAAATCTCGATTTAACTTTAAAAGATGAATTGTGTAACGGGGGTTCACACAGACTCACCTGACAGGCCGACTCAGGATCCACCCCTCAAGCACCGCGATTGGTTGCAGAACACACTGCTCCCTGGGCCCTCCGGCCTCTGACACCTCTTCCTGTTGGTTCCCAGGGCAATCAATCAGCACTCGCCAACATTAAACTGCCACATTAAGTTGAGAGGCTCAGAGGAAGAAATAAAATGGGGTCGTGAATCTGAGTTAAGAAATAAAATTACAGAAACATAATTAAATTTATAAACAAAACTATTTAAAGTCAAATCAAATGAATTGTTGCATTTAATACATCCTTCTGGGCCAAGTGGGAAACAAGTGATGTGTGGGCTGTGCAGAGTGTCTGTGCCCGGTTACACAGCGTGTCCCTGGCTCCCTGCTCCAAGTGCACATGTTTCAGCTCACATCCAACTGACTGGATAAACCTCGCCCATCTAAACCCCATCACACAAATATCAGCATTTATGTTTAGTTCTGCTCAACCTTTATAAAACACTGGTTAGGCCTCAGCTGACACATTGTGCTCAATTCTGGGCACCACACTTTCAGAAGGGGATCTACACCTTCGAGAGGGACCAGAAGTGATTTACTCGAATGGTACGAAGGAGGAGGGACTTCAGTTATGTGGAGATACTGGAGAAGCTGCGGTAATTCTCCTTGGAACAGAAAAGGTTAAGAGGAGATTTTATAGAGTGTTCAAAATCATGAACGGTTTTGATAGAGTGAATAAGGAGAAACACTTTCCAGTGGCAGAAGGGTCGGTAACCAGAGGACACAGAGTTCAGGTGATTGGCAAAAGAAGCAGAGGCGACATGAGGAACCATTGTATAAGCAGTGAGTTGTTGCAATCTGGAATGCACTGCCTGATCGGGTGGTGGAAGCAGATTCAATAGTGGCTTTCAAAAGTGAATTGGATAAATACTAAAGGGACAATATTTGCAGCGCTATGGGGAAAGAGCAGGGGAGTGGAACTAAATGGATAGCTCTACCATAGAGCCAGCACAGGCACGATGGGCCGAATGGCCTCCTGCGCTTTCATTCTATGAAAATGGCGGATGATCTTATCCAGAATGCTGCGACCACATATCCCCAGAAAACCAAGACCGCCTATTTCCACCTGTGTAATATCCCTGCACCTACACCAAAGCACCAGAAAATGTTCCCTTTGAACATTCCTGGTTTTGAAAGTTATTATTGATGTCCCAGAATTGGGGCCAACCCTCAATATCTGAGTCTAACTAGTGAGTGATAAAGGTTGACCAGAACTTGCTTGTTGTACTCTATACTGCTATTAATGCTGGAACAGATTGATCAGCGGACCCTGCCCCTCACAGCTTTGTGTTCACCTGCAAATTGCACCATTTCCTTTAGAATGCGTCCCATTTTTCCTCCTTCCCAAATCCCAGCTGGCGGCCGGTGACCCCGCTGACCCCGGGCCTGTCACCGCGGGTCAAGCCCGGGGTCAGCCTCTGGGCTGTAATTGGCCCTGGGCCCTACACCAGATGTTTATGACGCTCACCAGCTCCACGCGCGGCTCCAATTCCTGCCCCGCGCCGACAACGGACATCATCCGGGCTCCACCAACTGTCGCCGCCGCCGCCCGCACATGCTCAGTGCGGGAGATCCGGGGTCAGCCCCGCTCCTCGCACACTCTGATTGGTTGGAGGACCCACCGCCTGCTCGGTCCTCCAGTCCCGCCCCCTGGGGGGCGCAAGTCCCGCCCCTCGCACACTCTGATTGGTTGGATGACCAACTGCCCGCGCGGTCCTCCAGTCACGCCCCGCTCCTCCTATTGGCCCGGAGCGGCCGTCAATCACCCGGGCAGTGTGAGCCGAGCATGCGCGGTGGGGCGGCTGTGTCTGAGGCAGCGGCTGAGAGATGGGCGGAGGGAGGGAGCGGGTTAATAAACCGCGGGCTTCACACACAGCGAGTGCGGGCCCAGGCCCCGCCCGAGACAACACACCCGCTGTGGGCCTCAGGCCCCGAACAACAACCTACGGCTCCGGCCTTTCCCAGAGCGGGGCCCCCGGGGAGGTGGGCCCTGGGCCCTGGGCCCGTGCGGGGCCCCCGGGGAGGTGGGCCCTGGGGAGGTGGGCTCTGGGCCCGTGCGGGGCTCCCGGGGAAGTGGGCTCTGGGGGAGATTAGATTGTTAAACACACTGTCCTCACAATGGAAAAGTGTTTGAGGAACAAGTATTTCTGGAGAGACTTTTAATCCATTGAACATTTACAGATTTTTAAATTTGTTCCGGGCTGTGGCCGTCGCTGCCAAGGCCGACATTTATTGGCCATTCCTAATTACACTGGAGAAGGTGGTGGGGAGTCACCTACTTGAACCGCTGCAGTCCGTGTGGTGAAGGTACTCCCACAGTGCTGTTAGGGAGCCAGTTCCAGGATTTTGACCCCGTGACGATGAAGGAACGGCGATATATGACCAAGTCCGGATGGTGTGTGACTTGGAGGGGAACTTGCAGATGATGGTATTCCCATTCACCTGCTGCCCTTTTCCTTCTGGGTGGTAAAAGCCGTGGGACAGGTTGGGTGGCAGGTTCCCTTCCATCAGAACATAAGGATTCGGAGCAGGAGTCAGCCATATGGTCCTTCGAGCCTTCTCCACCGGTCAATACGACCGTGGCTGATCTTCGACCTCAACTTGACTCTCCCGCCCGATCCCCATATCGCTGAAGGACATTAGTGCACCAGTTGGGATTTTAGTGACAATCCGGCAGCTTTCATGGTGACTGTTTTTCTAGAGCCTGCCCCACAAATTCCCCGATTTATTAAGCTCAATTTTATAACAAGCCTTTATGTTTTTCAGGGTTCTCTCTCTCACTTCCTTTTATCTGTTTTATATTCATTTTACAGGTTATTAGAAGGGGAGGATTTGTAGATGGGAAATTTAAATCCAACATCACATCAAGATCAGCCAGTCTGTTCATCTGGACCTGAATATCAAACATAACATGGAAGCAAAAAGCAGAGTTGACAGCGGGGAGAAACCGTACACGTGTTGTGTGTGTGGATGAGGATTCAGCCGATCCTGTGGCCTGGCGAAACACAAACGCAGTCACACTGGGGAGAAACTGTGAAAATGCGGGGACTGTGGGAAAGGATTCAATTTCCCGTCTGAGCTGGAAACTCATCAACACAATCACACTAAGGGGGAAGCTGTTCAGCTGCTCCGTGTGTGGGAAGAGATTCACTCGGTCATGTGAGCTGCTAACACACCAGCGAGTTCACACTGGGGAGAGACCTTCACCTGCTCCGTGTGTGGGTCAGGATTCATTTCTTCAATCCACCGACTGAGACACCAACTTGTTCACACCAATGTGAGACCTTTTAAATGTTCTGCCTGTGAGAAGAGCTTTAAAAGCAAAAAGGAACTGCTGGCACACCAGCACACTCACACTGTGGAGTGGCCGTTCACCTGCTCCTTGTGTGGAAACAGATTCAACAGTAATTACTGTAGTGTTTGCAAGCACTCTAGTAATGACTCCACGAGGTAAGGTATTGCACTTGCATTGTTGTGACCTTAGTCCTTTTATTGCAGCTCCTGAATGAGGTTACAGTAAGGGCTCCCTTTTATACCTGCGGTGTTGCAGGTGACCTCTAGGTCTCCACCTGTTGCACCCTCTGGTGGTACAGGCATATTGTATACAGTGTAAAGGTACATTCATAGATCTTATGTAACTGTACATTGATTTTACAGGGTATATACATGCACAACAATTACCACCTTCTGGGACACGAGCGAGATCAGACCGGGGAGAGGCCCTTCACTTGCTCCATGTGTGGGAAGGGATTCACTTGATCATTCAGCCTGCTGAGACACCAGCGAGTTCACAAGTAACTGCAGGGTTTGGATTCTGCTGTTAATCACATCCAGAACTGAACCAGGTTCATCCACCGCTGGAGGAGACACTGCAGCAGATTTAAAGGGACAGGGTCACCAGCTCCCACCGCTGGAAGAGACACAGTGCAGCAGATTTAAAGGGACCGCTCACCAACTCCCACCGCTGGAAAAGACACAGTGCAGCAGATTTAAAGGGACTGCACACATTGGTGAGAACAAAGTGCTAAATTGGTAAATTTGAAACAGTCCCACTCTTGGGGCTCAAATTTGGCCAGTAGAGATTTCTGGCAAACTCACCAGAGGTCGCCGCTTTTCTACACCGATTAGGGCACCAAAAATCTTCAGGCCGAGTTTGGCCGCTCCCCAGCCTCGCCTCGATAGAGGCGCAGCCAGGTCCCGGCTCTGAAAACAGTGCCTTTCAAAAGTGATCTCTGCACATGCGCGCTCGATTGTGCACGCATGTGCAGTAGCTCCTCGCCCCCAGAATCCCTGCGTGTGCTCTTCAGGCTGTGTGGGAGGGGCCCGAAGCACGCCGCCCCTATCCCTCGCCGAATGGGCTCCCTCATCGGCGGCTGCTGAAGGTAGGTCTTCTATTTTTTGTGTGTTTATTTATTTATTGATTGATTGTGGTCTATTTTTTATTTTGCTTTCTGGGTTGCAAGAGCTCTCGAGACCCCAGTTTAAGTTGACTGAAGAGATTCTGAGCTTTCTCTGAGTTTCAACTGCACATACATGCAAGTTGAGTTGCAGTCAATAGGTAGTTGAGGGTATATCACCAGGAGCAGATCTACACAGTGAGAAAGAACCGATTCGCCGACCTTTTTATTTGTTATTGATTGATTGCTTATTGCATAGAAACATAGAAAATAGATGCAGGAGTGGGCCATTCGGCCCTTCGAGCCTGCACCACCATTCAATAAGATCATGGCTGATCATTCACCTCAGTACCCCTTTCTTGCTTTCTCTCCATACCGCTTGATCCCTTTCGCCGTAAGGGCCATATCTAACTCCCTCTTGAATATAACCAATGAACAGGCATTAACAACTCTCTGAGGCAGGGAATTCCACAGCTTAACAACTCTCGAGTGAAGAAGTTTCGCCTCATCTCAGTCCTAACTGGCTTACCCCTTATCCTTAGACTATGTTCCCTGGTTCTGGACTTCCCCAACATCGGGAACATTCTTCCTGCATCTAACCTGTCCAGTCCCGTCAGAATTTTATATATGTTTCTATGAGATCCCCTCTCATCCTTCTAAACGCCAGTGAATACAGGCCCAGTCGATCCTGTCTCTCCTCATATGTCAGTCCTGCCATCCCGGGAATCAGTCTGGTGAACCTTCGCTGCACTCCCTCAATAGCAAGAATGTCCTTCCTCAGATTAGGAGACCAAAACTGAACACAATATTCCAGGTGAGGCCTCACTAAGGCCCTGTACAACTGCAGTCAGACCTCCCTGCTCCTATACTCAAATCCCCTTGCTGTGAAGGCCAACATACCATTTGCCGCCTTCACCGCTTGCTGTACCTGCATGCTAACTTTCAATGACTGATGTACCATGACACCCAGATCTCGTTGCACCTCCCCTTTTCCTTACCTGCTGCCATTCAGATAATATTCTGCCTTTGTGTTTTTGCCACTAAAGTGGATAACCTCACATTTATCCACATTATACTGCATCTGCCATGCGTTTGCCCACTCACCTAACCTGTCCAAGTCACCCTTCAGCCTCTTAGCGTCCTCCTCACAGCTCACCCAGCTTAGTTTCATCTGCAGACTTGGAGATATTACACTCAATTCCTTCATCTCAATCATTAATGTATAATGTAAATAGCTGGGGGCCCAGCACTGAGTCCTGTGGCACCCCACTAGTCACTGCTTGTCATTCTGAAAAGGACTCGTTTATCCCGACTCTTTGCTTTCTGTCTGCCAACCAGTTCTCTATCCACGTCAGTACATTACCCCCAGTACCATGTGCTTTAATTTTGCACATGAATCTCTTGTGTGGGACCTTGTCAAAAGCCTTTTGAAAGTCCAAATACACCACATCCACTGGTTCTCCCTTGTCCACTCTACTAGTTACATCCTTAAAAAATTCTAGAAGATTTGTCAAGCATGATTTCCCTTTCATAAATCCATGCTGACTTGGTCCGATCCTGCCACTGCTCTCTCATCCTTAATGATTGATTCCAACATTTTCCCCACTACTGATGTCAGGCTAACTGGTCTATTAGTACCCGTTTTCTCTCTCCTTTTTTAAAAAGTGGTGGTACATTAGCTACCCTCTAGACCATAGGAACTGATCCAGAGTCGATAGACTGTTGGAAAATGATCACCAATCATCCACTCTTTCTAGGGCCACTTCCTTAAGTACTCTGGGATGCAGACTATCAGGCCCCGGAGATTTATTGGCCTTCAATCCCATCAATTACTTTGGTCTTGGTGCTTTAGATGCAGGGTTCCTTTTATTTGTTTTATTTGTTAATTAATTGCTTATTACTTTTTGTGCTTTGTTTCGTGCTTTGTAAATCTTGGTGCTAGGTGCAGGTTCTCTCAGCTTCCTTGTATTTTTTATTTGTTATTGAATGTTTATTTTTGTGCTTTGTTTCGTGCTTGGTGCTTTCTTATCTCTCCACAAGGTTTTTCTGTGTGGCCAGATATGCTGGCCTAAGTTCGTTTGGAGTAACTATTAGCTATTCAAACTAGCTTAATGACATCACTGCAGTGCCTAGCAACCAACCTCCCTGAGCCCTGCTCATTATGGGCAAGGTTTAGCGTTTGATGGGACAGTGGAGAGGGAGCTTTACTCTCTATCTAACCCTTGCTGTACCTGCCCTGGAAGTGTCTGATGAGAGAGTGTAGAACATAAGAACAAATGAACATAAGGAATAGGAGCAGGAGCAGGCCATACTCCAGCCTGCTTCACAACCCAACACGATCATGGCTGATCCGATCATGGACTCTGGACCACTTCCCTGCCCTCTCCCCATAACCCCTTATTGGTTAATAAACTGTCTATCTCTGTCTTAAATTTATTCAATGACCCAGCTTCCACAGCTCTCTGAGGCAGCAAATTCCACAGATTTACAACCCTCCAAGACAAGAAACTGCCACCAAAGCAAGTATATCCTTTCGTAAATATGGAAACCAAAACTGTACGCAGTATTCCAGGTGTGCCCTCACCAATACGCTGTATAACTGCAGCAAGACTTCCCTGCTTTTATACTCCATCCCCTTTGCAATAAAGACCAAGATTTCATTGGCCTTCCTGATCACTTGCAGAACCTGCATACTAACCTTTGCAATTTTTCTCCATTTAATTAATAACTTGCTCTTTGAATTTTTCTGCCAAAGCACATGACCTCACACTTTCCAACATTATAGTCCATCTACCAAATTTTTGCACACTCATTTAGCCTGTATGTCCTTTTGCAGATTTTTTGTGTCCTCCTCACATATTGCTTTTCCTCCTATCTTTGCATCGTCAGCAAATGTGGCTATGTTACACTCAGTCCTTTCTTCCACATCATTAATGTAGATTGTAAATAGTCGGGGTCCCAGCACTGATCCCTGCGACACCCCACTAGTTACTGATTGCCAACCCGAGAATGAACCATTTATCCTGACTCTGTTTTCTGTTAGTTAGCCAATCCTCTATCCATGCTAATATATTACCCCCAACCCCATGATATTTTATCTTGTGCGTAACCTTTTATGTGGCACCTTGTCAAATGCGTTCTGGAAGTCCAAATATACCACATCCAATGGTTCCCCTTTATCCACCCTGTTTGTTACATCCTCAAAGAATTCCAACAAATTTGTCAAACATGACTTCCCTTCATAAATCCATGGTGACTCTGCCTGACTGAATTGTGCTTTTCCAAATGTCCTGCTACTGCTTCTTCAATAATGGACTCCAACATTTTCCCAACCACAGATGTTATGCTAATTGGTCTGTAGTTTCCTGCTTTTTGTCTGCCTTCTTTTTTAAAGAGATGTTACATTTACAGTTTTCCAATCTGAATCCGGGGAATTATGTTAAATTTACAACCAACGCATTCACTATCCCTGCCGTTACTTCTCTGAAGACCCTAGGATGCAAGCCATCAGGTCCAGGGCATTTATCCACCTTTAATCCCATTACCTTACTGAGTACCACCTTCTTAGTGATTGTGTTAAGTTCCTCCCCCCTGTAGCCCCTTGACTATCCACTGTTGGGATATTGTTCGTGTCCTCGACCGTAAAGACTGATAGAATATATTTGTTCAGTGTTTCTGCCGTCTTCATGTTCCCCATTACTAATTCCCTGGTCTCGTCCTCTAAGGGACCAAGATTTACTTTAGCCACTCTTTTCCTTTTTATATACCTATAGAAATTCTTGCTATCTGTTATGTTTTGTGCTAGTTTACTTTCATAGTCTATCTTCCCTTTCTTAATCATTTTTTTTAGTCATTCTCTGCTGGCTTTTAAAAGCTTCCCAGTCTTCTGTCCTCCCACTAGTTTTGGCCACTTTGTATGCCCTTGTTTTTAATTGGACATCGTCCTTTATTTCTTTAGTTAGCCACGGATGGCTATCTTTTCTTTTACACCCTTTTCTCCTCACTGGAATATGTTTTTCTTGAGAGTTGTGCAATATCTCCTTAAATGTACACCACTGTTCATCAACCGTCATACACTTTAATCTATTTTCCCAGTCCACTTGAGCCAACTCTGCCCTCATACCTTCATAGTCTCCTTTATTTAAGCTTAGTACGCTGGTTAGAGATCTAACTTTCTCACCCTCCATCTGAATTTGAAATTCAACCATGCTATGATCACTCATTCCAAGGGGATCCTTTACTGGGAGATTGTTTATTAATCCTGTCTCATTACACAGAACCAGATCTAAGATAGCCTGCCCCCTGGTTGGTTCCGTTACATAATGCTCAAGGAACTCATCCCTTATGCACTCTGTGAACTCTTCCTCAAGGCTACCCTGACCAATTTGATTTGTCCAATCAATATGGAGGTTAAAATCACCCATGATTATTGCTGTTAACTTTTTACAAGCCCCCACTATTTCCTGGTTTATGCTCCGACCAACACAGTTGCTACTGTTGGGCGTAGTCTATATGCCCCCTAACAGTGACTTTTTCCCTTTATTATTCCTGATCATTTGAGCCAATATTGTTTCTCATTATTCCATCCTTTATCAATAGAGCTGCCCCACCTCCTTTTCCTTTCTGTCTGTCCTTCTAGATTGTCCAGTACCGCTGAATATTTAATTCCCAGACCTGGTCACCTTGCAACCACGTCTCTGTAATGCCTATCAGATCATACCCATTTGTATCTATTTGTGCCGTCAACTCATCTATTTTGTTCCGAATGCTATGTGCATTTAGACAAAGTGGCTTCAAGTTTGTTTTTTTACCCTTTTTTCCTGCTTGTTTCCTCTCTCCTTCAAACTCACTTTCTTTAATTTTGCTTTCTAATTCCAGCTAAATTCCTACTGAATCTATTTTCAGGTTCCCATCCCCCTGCCAAGCTAGTTTAAACCCTCCCTAACAGCACTAGCAACCCCCGCCCCCGTGAGGATATTGGTCCCGGCTCTGTTGAGGTGCAACCCGTCCGGCTTGTACTGGTCCCACCTCCCCCAGAAGCGGTCCCAATGCCTCAGGAAACTAAAGCCCTCCCGTCTGCACCATCTCTCCAGCACCATCTCTCCAGCACCATACATCTGCTCTATCCTCCTATTTCTGTACTCACTAGCTCGTGGCATGGGGAGTAATCCGGAGATTACTAGCTTTGAGGTCCTGCTTTTTAATCTCTCTCCTTGCTCCTTAAACGCTGCCTGCAGGACCTCACCCCTCTTTCTAGCTGTGTCATTGGTCCCGATGTGGGCCACAACCTCCGGCTGTTCACCCTCTCCCCCCAGAATGCTCTGCATCTGCTGAGTGACATCCTTGACTCTGGCACCAGGGAGGCAACATACCATCCTGGAGTCACGTCTGCGGCCGCAGAAACACCTGTCTGTTACCCTGACTACTGAATCCCCTACCACTATAGCTCTTCCATTCTTCTTTCCTCCCCTCCCCCCCCCCCCCCGTGCAGCTGAGACACCCGTGCTGCCGTGGATTTGACTCTGGCTGCACTTCCCAGAGCCACCATCGCCCTCACCGGTACTCAGAACAGAGTTCCAGTTGGAGAGCGAGATGGACTCAGGGGACTCCTGCACTACCTGCCTAGTCCTCCTCTTCGATCCAGGGGTCACCCAATCCCTATCTGCCTGCACATTCTTAAGCTGCAGGGTGACCACCTCTAGAAACGTGAGATCCCCGTAGCTCTCAGTCTCATGGATGCACCGCAGTGACTCCAGCCGCCGCTCAAGCTCCAAAACGCGGAGCTCGAGTTGGTGCAGCTGGAGACACCTCCTGCACATGTGGTCGTCCCGGCTGTGTTCACAGCCACAGGATGTGTAATCCACGGGACTGAGCTGTCCTGTCATCTCTCGAGTTACACTCACAACTATCAAGTAGAACTAAACTCTAAACCTTAGAGAAATACACCCAGCAACTACTCAGCAATCCGCTGATTTAACTAATCTTTATTTAAAGACTAAATACTAACTTAACAGAAAAAAACCTTCAGGGGAGGAGAGGGAGGGGAACCAGTGAATATAGAACTGAACCCAACCAGAATTGGTGTTGCAAACTGGGAGTGGAGGAGAAACAGTTTAGAAATGTGTGTTGATTTGGATTTCAGCACAGCAGGAGGGACAATGTGTGGGTCAGGGATTTACAACTTTGAAAGAACAAGAGAGGAAAGAATGTTCCATGGAAACTAGATGTGTCTATCCTGAATTTGTGTCTTGCACTGACAGTGATGAGTTTTGTTATCTCCTTTTACAGCGTATTAGAAGGGAAGATTTTCAGACAGGAAACACAAACCAAACATCGCGTCAAGATCTGACAGAGTCAATCCATTCATCAGGACCTGAATATCATCGGCCTTTGAAAGTGGAAGGAGAAATGTTTGTCTGTCCTGCCTGTGGGAAAAGATTGCAAATATCAGTGTGACTGGAAAAGCACCGAGACACACACACACCCGAGTGAGTGTTCCAGTGCACTGCCTGTGGAAAGAGCTTTAACCAGTTACACAGCCTGAAGAAACATCGCACCATTCACAGCGCGGAGAAACTGTAAACGTGTTGTGTGTGTGTGGGCGAGGCTTCAACTGATCGTCCAACCATCCAGAGTCACAAGGATAGGGTCATCCCACCTGCTGAAACACCAGCGAGTTCACACTGGGGAGAGGCCGTTCACCTGCCCCATGTGTGGGAAGGGATTCACTGGGTCATCCAACCTGCTGACACATCAGCGAGTTCACAAGTGACTGCAGGGGTTGGAATCTGCTGCTATTGCTGCTGTTAATCACATCCCGACTAAATCATGTTCCTTCTGACAGTTGGGGTTTGTTTCTGCTGATGTTAATAACCCTATAAATGGGCTGGACTTTACTATTCTGGATATATTGCTGATTGTGTTCTTGGGGCTGCTGTGTCCATTTAAGAAATGCTGTGTGTTATCTTTCCCCTTAATTCAGCGACTCTCAACAGAAATTTAGTTTGCAATAAAATTTTGCATTTTTACTTTAATCCTACATTGATCTTTGGTACAAAATCTACAATAGTGTCAAACTTTCCACTGAATATAATCTTCAATTAGAAAGAGCTTGCTGACAATGCTTACTGACTTGCACATTACACACAGTGGCCCCTCCATTATCCACCAGAAAGAAGGGGAATGGGAATTGATGGGGAATCAGTGTCCCCAAATGTTGCCCCTCCCAACTGGTGTAGCAATCCCCTCGGAACGGGAATGGAGACAAGTCCAGACCAAAACTGTGTGCAGTACTCCAGCTGTGGTCTTACCAATGCCCTGTGCAGTTGTCGCAGGACTTCCCTACTTTTATACTCCATTCCCCCTTGCAATAAAGGCCAGCATTCCATTTGCCTTCCTGATTATTTGCTGTACCTGCATGCTAACCTTTTGAGTTTCTTGTACAAGAACCCCCAGATCCCTCTGTACTACAGCATTTTGTAATCGACTCCATTTAAGTAATAATTTGTGTTTTTATTTTTCCTACCAAAGGGGATAACCTGACGTTTTACCACATTATAGTCCATCTGCCAGATTTTTCCCCACTCACTGAGCCTGTCTATATCCCTTTGTAGATTCTTTGCGTCCTCCTCACAACTTGCTTTCCCACCTATCTTTGTATCATCAGCAAATTTGACTGCGTTACTCTCGGTCCCTTCATCCAAGTCATTAATATAAATTGTAAATAGTTGAGGCCCCAGCACTGATCCCTGTGTTACAGTTTGGCAACCTAAAAATGACCCATTTATCCTGAGTCTCTGTTTTATGTTAGTTAGCCAATCCTCTATCCATGCTAATATATAACCCCCACCTCCGTGAGCTCTTAGCTTCTGCAGTTACCTTTTGTGTGGCAACTTATCAAATGCTTTCTGGAAATCAACATATACAACATCAACTGGTTGTCCTTTATCCACTCTGCTCGTTACATTCTCAAACAACTCCAGCAAATTTATCAAACATGATTTCCCTTTCATAAAACCAGGCTGACTCTGCTTGACTGCACTATCATTTTCTAAATGTCCTGCTACTTTTCCTTCATGATGGACTCCAGTATTTTCCCAATGACAGATGGTAGGCTAACTGGTCTATAGTTTCCTGCTTTCTGTCTCCCTCCTTTCTTAAATAGGGGTGTTACATTTGCTGTTTTCCAATCCACTGGGACCTCTCCAGAATTCAGGGAAATTGGTAGATTACAACCAGTGCATCCATTATCTCTGCAGCCACTTCTCTGAAGACCCTGGGATGCATGTCATCAGGTCCAGGAGACTTGTCCACCTTTAGTCCCATTAGTTTGCTGAGTACTTTATCTCTAGTGATAGTGACTGTTTTACGTTCCCACCCACCCCTACAATAGCTCCTTGAATAACAACTGTTGGGATGTTTTTAGTGTCCTCCACCATGAAGACAGATACAAAATATTTGTTCAAAATCTCTGCCAGTTCCATGTTTCCCATTATTAATTCTCCAGTCCCACCCTCGAAGGGACCAGCATTTACTTTAGATACTCATTTCCTTTTTACATACCTGTAGAAGCTCTTGCTGTCTGTTTTTATATTTCTTGCAGTTTGCTCTGATCTGCTATCTTCTCAGTCTTTATCATTTGTTTAGTCGTCCTTTGCTGGTTTCTAAAAATTTCCCAAGCCTTCCACGGTCCTTCGCAACATTGTATGCCTTTTTTTTTCAATTTGATACCATTCTTTACTTCCTTAGTTAGCCAGGGATGGTTCATCCTTCTCTCAGCATCTTTATTTCTCACTTGAATAAATATTTGCTGAGATTATGAAATGGCTCCTTAAATGTTTGGCACTGCGTTTCTACAGTCTTACCCTTCAACATATTTTCCCAGTCCACTTGGTGTCAGTGACAAGGATTGGTTTATATCACATGGGAGGAGATTGGTGTGAGTGACTGTGGGGTTGGGTCAACCTTCTTTGACCTGACCAAGGCCTTTGACACTGTCAACCGTGAGGGATTATGGGGTGTACTCTTCAAATTCGGCTGTCCTCAAAAATTTGTCACCATTCTCCACTTGCTTGGTGATAACATGCAAGCTGTGATCCTGAGCAATGGATCCACCACAGACCCAATTCATGTACGGACCGGGGTGAAGCAAGGCTGTGTCACTGCACCTACGCTCTTCTCCATCTTCCTTGCTGCATTGCTACATCTCACCGTCAGTCAGCTTCCCGCTGGAGTGGAGATAATCTACAGAATAAACGGGAAACTGTTCAACCTCCATCGTATTCAGACCAGATCCAAGGTCGTGCCATCCTGTGTCATCGAATTACAATATGCAGATGATGCTTGTGTCTGCGCTCACTCAGAGGACGAGCTCCAAACCATCGTCAACACGTTCACCGTAGTGTCTGAGAGCATAGGCCTTACACTAAACATCTCCGTAAAAGAAAGGTGCTCTATCAACCTGCCCCGCCACAAGGACTGCCCTTCACCCCCACCCCACCCTGGATGATCAAAATCCACGATGAGGCCTTTGGCAAAATGGTCCATTTTTCATACCTCGGGAGCCTACTGTCAACAAGGGCACATATCAATGACTAGGGCCAACACCACCTTCTGTGTGTCAGCACAGCCTTTGGTTGCCTAAGGCATAAAGTGTTTGAAGACCAGACCGTTAAACCGGCACAAAGCTCATGGTCTACCGAGCAGTAGTGATACCTGCCCTCGGACAGGCTTCTCAGACATGGACTATGTACAGCTGGCACATCAAAGCACTGGAGAAATAACAACGCTGCCTCCGGAAGATCCTGCTAATCCATTGGCAGGATAAACGCACCAACATCTGTTCTCGCACAGACCAACATCCTCAGCACTGAAGCATTGACCTCGCTCGATCAGCTCCGATGGATGGGATACATCGTCCACATGCCCGATACGAGACTCCCAAAGCAAGCACTCTACTTGGAGCTTCAACATGGCAAGCGAGCCCCGGGGGGCAGAGGAAACGCTTCAAGGACACCCTCAAGGCCTCCTTGAAGTTCAACATCCCCACCGACACCTGGGAATCCCTGGCACAAAATGGAAGAGAATAATCCGTGAGGGCGTCGAACACTTCGAGTCTCTCCACCTGGAGCAAGCGGAGACCAAGTGCTGACGGCGGAAGGAGCGCACGACAACCCAAGCACTTCAACAAACCGGCACTTCAAACAACGTACTTTCAACCACCGTCTGTCCATCCTGCGACAGAGACTGTAGCTCCCGCATTGGACCTAACAGACATCTGAGACCTCATTTGTAATGTGGAAGCAAGTCATTTTCGACTCCAAGGGACTGCCTATGATGATGATGGTTGGTTTATTATCAGACAGGAGGGGATTGGTGTCAGTGACTGTGGGGTGGGTTTATATCAGACAGGAGGGGATTGGTGTCAGTGACTGTGGGGTGGGTTTATATCAGACAGGAGGAGATTGGTGTCAGTGACTGTGGGGTGGGTTTATATCAGACAGGAGGAGATTGGTGTCAGTGACGGGTGGGTTTATATCAGACAGGAGGGGATTGGTGTCAGTGACTGTGGGGTGGGTTTATATCAGACAGGAGGGGATTGGTGTCAGTGGCTGTGCAGGAGGAGTCTCCAGCTTCAACTACTCGAGCTCCATGTTTCGGAGCTTGAGCGGCGGCTGGAGTCAATACGGTGCATCCGCGAGGCTGAGAGCTCCGTGGATAGCACCTTTCAGGAGGTGGTCACACCACAGCTTAAAAGCGTGCAGGCAGAGGGGAAGTGGGTGGTCACCAGACAGAGTAAGAACGCTAGGCAGGTAGTGCAGGAGTCCCCTCGTGAGTCCATCTCGCTTTCAAACCGATATTCACTTCTGAGCATCGATGAGGGCGATGGTGCCTCTGGGGAGTGCAGCTCGAGCCAATTCCAAGGCACCACGGGTGGCTCAGCTGCACAGGGGAGAAGGACGATGAATAAAAGCTGTAGTGATAGGGGTTTCTATAGTTAGGGGAGCAGAGAGGTGTTTCTGCGGCCGCAGACGTGACTCCAGAATGGTATGGTGCCTACGTGGTGCCAGGGTCAAGGATGTGACAGAGCAGACGCAGGGAATTCTGGGGGGGTGGGGGGGTGGGGGGGAAGAGGGTAAACAGCTAGAGGTCATGGTCCATATCAGGACCAGCACCATAGGTAGAAAGAGGGATGAGGTTCTACAGGCAGAATGTAGGGAGCGAGGAAGAAAATTGAAGTGTAGGACCTCAAAGGTAGTAATCTCCGGATTACTACCAGTGCCACGTGCTAATGAGCACAAGAATAGAAGGACAGAGAGAAGGAACGCGTGGCTGGAGAGTTGGTGTAGGAAGGAGGGTTTTAAATTCTTGAGGGATTGGGACCACTTCTCGCAGAGATGGGACCTGTACAAACAGGACGGGTTGCACCTCAACAGTGCCGGGACCAATATCCTCGTGGGGAGCTTTGCTCGTGCTGTTGGGGAGAGTTTAAACTAGCTTGGCAGGGGGATGGGAACCTGAACACACATTCAATAGGGAAGGAAGTAAAGCAGAAATTGGATAGCAAGAATTTAGAAAGCGAATCTGTAAAACAGAGGAAACAAGGGTTAATAAGTAGTAATCAAGGAGGTCTTCCTGTGCTAAATGGTATATACTTTAATGCAAGGAGTATAGCGAGTAAGGCAGATGAGCTAAGAGCACAGGTAGATACTTGGGAGTATGACATTATAGCCATTACAGAGACATGGCTGAAAGAGGGACAGGTTTGGCAGATCAATATTTCTGGTTACAGGATTTTTAGACAAGACAGAGAGGGGGGTAAAAAGGGTGTCACGGTATTGATTAAAGAAACTATTACAGCGGTGAGGAGGGATATTTTAGAGAGATCATCAAATGAGGCTATATGGGTCAAATTTAAAAATAAAAAAGGGGCGATCGCACTGCTGGCCATGTATTATAGACCCCCAAACAGTGGGAGGGAGATAGAGGAGCAAATATGTCAGCAAATTGCTGTGAAGTATAAAAACCATAGGGCAGTAATAGTAGGGGATTTTAACTATCCTAATATTGATTGGGACAAATATAGTGTGAAGGGTATAGAGGGTGCGGAATTCTTAAAATGCATTCAAGAGAACTTTTTTAGTCAGTATGTAACAAGCCCAACACGAGAGGGGGCGGTTTTGGATTTAGTTTTGGGGAATGAAGCTGGGCAGGTTGAAGGGGTATTAGTGGGAGAGCACTTGGGTGCCAGTGACCATAATTCAGTCAGATTCAAGTTAGTTATGGATAAGGACAAGGATAGGCCTCGAATAAATGTTCCAAATTGGGGAAAAGCTAACTTTGCTAAGTTGAGGAGTGATTTGGCCACAGTGGACTGGAAACTGCTACTTGTAGGTAAATCAGTGTCGGAACAATGGGAGGCATTCAAGGAGGAGGTCTGGAAGGCTCAGGCCAAACGTGACTTTAAAGAAAAAGGGTGGAATAACAATTCTAGAACCCGCTGGATGTCTAAGGACTTACAGGGGAGGATAAAGAAAAAGCGGGAAGCTTATGTCATACACCAATGGCTAAATACTGTAGAATCTTTGGAGGAATATAGAAAGTTAAGAGGTAACATTAAAAAAGATATTAGGAATGTTAAGAGAGAGCATGAAAAATACTTGGTTAGTAAAATTAAGGAAAACCCAAATATGTTCTATAAATATATTAAGAGCAAGAGGATAACTAAAGAAAGGGTAGGGCCTATTGGAGACCATCTTTGTGTGGAGGCAGAAGATGTTATGATTCTTAATGAATACTTTGCGTCTGTTTTCACAAAGGAAAAGGGCAATGCAGATACTGTTATCGAGGAGGAGTGTGAAATTCTGGATGAAATAAATAGTGAGAGGAGTATTAAGGGGTTTAGCAGCTTCGGAAGTAGCTAAGTCCCCAGGCCCAGATGAAATGCATCCCAGGCTGTTGAGCGAAGTAAAAGAGGATCATTTTCCAGTCCTATTTGGATTTGGGCATGGTGCCAGAGGACTTCTAATATGGTACCCTCGTTTAAGAAGGGAGAAAGGGATTAAGGGATTGGCCAAGTAATTACAGGCCTGTCAGCCTAACCTCAGTGGTGGGAAATTATTGGAAAAAATCCTGTGAGAGAGGATAAATCTACATTTGGAAAGGCAAGGATTAATTAGGGACAGTCAGCACAGATTTGTTAAGGGAAGATAGTGTTTGACTAACCTGATTACCTCCTCAAAAAATTCAACCAAGTGGGTTGATGAGGGTAGTGCATACAATATAGTGTATATGGCCTTCAGCAAAGCTTTTGATAAGGTCCCACGTGGTAGACCGGTCACAAAGGTTAAAGCCCATGGCATCCAGAGCAAAGTGGCAAGTTGGATCCAAAATTGTCTTTGAGGTAGGAAGCAAAGGTAATGATTGATGGATGTTTTTGTGACTGGAAGGATGTTTCCAGTGGGGTTCTGCAGGGCTCAGTCATGGGTCCCTTGCTTTTTGTGGTATATATCAATGATCTAGATTTGAGCATAGGGAGTAAGATTAAGACATTTGCAGATGACACTAAAATTGGCTGTGTGGTTGATAATGAAGAGGAAAGTCATGGACTGCAGGAGGATATCAATCTACTGGTCAGGTGGGCAGAGCAGTGGCAAATGGAATTTAATTCGGAGAAGTGTGAGGTAATGCACTTTGGGAGGGCTAATAAGGAAAGGGTATACACATTAATGTTTGAAGATCAGTCCCTCAAAACTGTCACCAAGCTCATGGTCTACAGGGCCATAGTAATACCCGCCCTCCTGTCTGGCTCAGAGACGTGGACCATGTACAGTAGACACCTCAAGTCGCTGGAGAAATACCACCAGTGATGTCGCCGCAAGATCCTGCAAATCTGCTGGGAGGACAGACGCACAAACATTAGCGTTCTCGTCCAGGCCAACATCCCCAGCATTGAAGCACTGATCACAATTGATCAGCTCCGCTAGGCAGGCCACATAGTTCGCATGCCAGACACGAGACTCCCAAAGCAAGCGCTCTACTCAGAACTTGCCCACGGCAAACAAGCCAAAAGTGGGCAGAGGAAACGTTACAAGGACACCCTCAAAGCCTCCCTGATAAAGTGCGACATCCCCACTGACACCTGGGAGTCCTTGGCCATAGACCGCCCTCATTTGAGGAAGTGCATTTGGGAGGGGCCTGAGCTCCTCGAGTATCGTCGCCGATGCATGCAGAAATCAAGCGCAGGCAGCGGAAGGAGCGTGTGGCAAACCAGGCTCCCTGCCCACCCTTTCCCTCAACAACTATCTGTCCCACCTGTGACAGAGACTGTGGTTCACATATTGGACTGTACAGCCACCTAAGAACTCATGCTAAGAGTGGAAGCAAGTCTTCCTCGATCCCGAGGGACTGCCGATGATGATGATGATGATGATACACATTAAGCGGTAGATGATCAAAGGGACCTTGGAGTGCTTGTCCACAGATCCCTGAAAGTAGCAGGCCAGGTGGATAAGGTGGTTAAGAAGGCAGACAGAATGCTTGCCTTTATTGGCCGAAGCACAGAATACAAGAGCACGGAGGTTATGCTTCAATTGTATAATACTCTGGTTAGGCCACAGCTGGAGTTCTGGTTGCTGTATTATAGGAAGGATGTGATTGCACGAGAGAGGGTGCAGAGATTTACTAGGATGCTGCCTGGAATGCAGCATCTTAGCTGTGAGAACAGATTGGATAGGCTGGGTTTGCTCTCATTGGAACAGTGGAGGCTGAGAGGAGACCTCATTGGAGGTGACAATTTTGAGAGGCCTGGATATTGGTGGAGGGGTCAATTACGAGGGGGTATAGTTTTAAGGTGGTTGGTGGAAGGCTCAGAAGGGATTTGAGGGGAGGCTTCTTCACGCAGAGGGTTGTGGGGGTCTGGAACTCACTGCCTGGAAGGCTGGTGGATGCAGAAATGCTCACCACATTTAAAAGGTGCTTGGATGGGCACTTGAAGTGGCGTAATCTGCAGGGTTACGGACCTACAGCTGGTAATTGAGATTAGACTGGATAACCTCCTGTTGGCTGGCGCAGATACGATGGTAAGTACTGCAGCAAATCGAATATGGCCAGGGTGATCTCCTGGACTCGTTTCGATCGCCTGGATGGGTCAGAGAGGAATTTTCCCAGATTTATTTTCCCCAATTGGCCTGGGTTTTTATCTGGTTTTTGCCTCTCCCAGGAGATCACATGGCTCCAGTTGGGGTGGAGTGTAGAATGTTTCAGTTTAAGGGGTGTCGCAGTTGTGTGAGGCGGACTGGTTGGCTCGGGTGCTCATTACCTTTCCGCCATTGTTCCTTGCTCATAGGTTTATATGTAACCTTCAGGGCTGCTGACCGAGGGCTGTGCGGCTCTTTATCGGTCGGCATGGACACGATGGGCCGAAATGGCCTCCTGCAGTGTAAATTTCTAAGTTTCTACCAATTGCTTTAAATCTATGCCCCTAGTTATTGACACCTTTCCGAAGGGGAATAGGTCCCTCCTATCCACTCCATCTCGGCCCCTCATAATTTTATAAACCTCAATAAGGTCTCCCCTCAGCCTCCTCTGTTCCAAAGAAAATAACCCCAGCCTATCCAATCTTTCCTCATCCCTAAAATTCTCCAGTCCAGGCATCATCCTCGTAAATCTCTTCTATACCCTCTCTTTTCTGTAATGTGATGACCAGAATTGCACACAGTATTCTAGCTGTGGCCTAACTAGTGTTTTGTACAGTTCAAGCTCTTGTATTCTATGCCTTGGCTAATAAAGTCTAGTATCCCGTATGCCTTCTTAACCACTTTATTGACCTGTCCTGCTACCTTCAGGGATCTGTGGACAAGCACGCCAAGGTCCCCCTGTTCCTCTACACTTCTCAGTGTCCTACCATCTATTGTGTATTCCCTTTCCTTGTTAGCCCTCACCAAATGCATTACCTCACACTTCTGCGGATTGAATTCCATTTGCCACTGCTCTGCCCACCTGACAGGTCCATTGATACCTTCCTGCAGTCGACAGTTTTCTTCTTCATTATCAACCACACGGCCAATTTTCGTATCATCTGCAAACTTTGTAGTCATACCCCTTACATTCAAGTCTAAATCATTGATGTATACCAGAAACATCCTTCCAGTCGCAAAAACACCCATTGACCATTAACCTTTGCTTCCTACCTCAGCCAATTTTGGATCCAAGTATTCACTTTGCCTTGTATCCCATGACCAGTCTACCATGTGGGATCTTATCAAAAGCCTTGTTAAAATCCATATACACAACGTCAAACAGAACACCGTCATCGACCCTCCGTGTGACCTCCTCAAAAAATGCAATCAGGTTAGTCAGACATGACCTTCCACAAACAAATCCGTACTGAATGTCCCTGATTAATCCGTGTCTTTCTGAATGAAGATTTATCCTGTCCCTCAGAATTTTTTCCAAAAATTGAAAGTCCAAATTGGGGGAACTGAAATTGATTTTGTCATGTTATCGAGATTGGGGCCAGAGGGACAATAAATAATAATAAATAAATTATTTTAAAAATCGGTGATCAGACCTGCAGTATGATCAAAATCTCCAGATGATGCCAAAAATGGGGAGCGGGGGGCTCTGTGAAGAGGACTGTAAGTGAGCTCAGTCTGAATGCACAGGTTTGTAAATGGGCTGGATGGATGGCAGATGAAATTTAGTGCAGAGAAATCTGATGCAAAACATTTTGGAAGAAAAATGGAGGAAATGTACATTAAATGGTAACATTTTAAAAGGAGTGGAGGGGTAGAGAGATTTGGGGATGTAAAAGTCGAGCTAATCCCTTGTCTTATTAATTCGCAAGTTTCGGAGTCCAGTGTCAGCAACTTTAATACCTTAATAAGAAATATAAGATGAGCAGTTTCTCCGTCACCCACCGTATCTTATACTGATCCACCAATCAGAGTAAAGATGCAAGTCCCGCGTGTCCACAGGAACTGACACCAGGTCAGCCCGCTGGATGGAACCTCGGGCGCCCTGAGCTTGATCTCCGATGTCTCCAGTCCCCACTGCCCCCTTACATCAGTCTCCCCTCACTTTTATACCCTGCACTGATCCACCTCTGGCACCGGACTCTTCTTTGTCTTCTCTGCTGGGTTTGGGCAGGAAGTGAGGAAAAGACAGCTGGAACTTCTCTAATCTGTGATTTACAAGGACACTTTCCCTGGTTCCCAGCAGTTACTTTTCTTCAGTAATGTTCTCATTATCCCTAAACTACCCTGCCTGCTGCTAGTTCATATAGTTTCACAATTATAAGTATAAACATCTCACATTATAATCTAATCTATTCTATTACTCACACTGGTTTAAGCTTGGAAGAAGCACTGAGGGTAGCAAGGGCACACAATGTACTCTGGGTGGGGAACTTCAATGTCCATCACCAAGAGTGACTCGGTAGTACCACTGCTGACTGAGCTGGCCGAGTCCTGAAGGACATATCTGCCAGACTGGGCCTGCAGCAGATGGAGAGAGAACCAACACGAGGAAAAAAACTACTTGACCTGGTCCTCACCAATCTACCTGTCGCAGATACGAACAATGACGGACAGGTAAAGACCATCAGGTACATCGAGCTTGTCCCACATGGAGCTGCATCTGTCTATGACAGCATTGGTCGCAGTGACCACCGCACACAGTCATTGTGGAGACAAAGTCACACCGAACACACTCTCAAATGTGTTGTGTGGCACCATCACACTAAACGGGATAGATGCAGAACAGATCTAGCAGCTGAAAACGGGGCATCCTCAGGGTGCTGTGGGCCATCAGCAGCAGCAGCATTGTATTCCACCACAATCTGTAACCTCATGGTCTGGCATATCCCTCACTCTAACATTACCATCAAGCCTGGTTCAATTAGCAGTGCAGAAGAGCATGCCAGGAGCAGCACGAGGCGTACTGAGAAATGAGGTAGCAGCTTGGGGAAGCTGCAACACAGGACTACATGCACACTAAGCAGCGAGAGCAGCATGGTATAAACAGGGCTAAGCAATCCCACAATCAATGAATCAGATCAAAGCTCTGCAGTCCTGCCACATCCAGTTGTGAATGAACACAAGAACATACATAAGAACTAGGAGCAGGAGTAGGTCATACGGCCCCTCGAGCCTGCTCCGCCATTCAATAAGATCACGGCTGATTTTCTACCACAACTCCATTGTCCTGCACTATCCACATATCCCTTGATTCACTTAATATCCTATGCTGGGTTCAGTTCCACACTCACTGGTTCCCCTCCCTCTCCTCCCCTGAAGGTATTGACTCTGGCTGGGTTCAGTTCCACACTCACTGGTTCCCCTCCACTGAAGGTGCTGACTCTGGCTGGGTTCAGTTCTACACTCACCAGTTTCTCTCCAATATGTGACCCATGTGCCCAAACTCCATGTGTGAACCTCGACAGTGAGTGTCGACTGGCTGTTCCACTGTCCTCACCTGAGGCCTCACACGTGCATTTTCCAGCAGGGCCACCAGACCCTCCTCCCAATGGCTCAGTGGATAAAGGCTTGTAGGATCTGTTCCCCACCTCCCCTCATCCCAACTGTAAAATGAACTGTCGAATGGAATATAAAACCTACGGACAGTGGGAGGGGTTAATAAAAAAACAAACCTCAGTACAAACACCCAGAGGGTGGGCTATACAGTAAGGGGTTCATTCAAACATTGCAGCAAAACGATGACTCATTGAGAGACTGGAAGATCATCCTCAGAGACAATGATACAGGATACCTGCCATCGATCTAATCAACACAGGCAATAGCACCAGACGCCGGCCATGCACACCTTCAATGGCCCCTGGTCCCTGTCAAGAAGGAAGAGGGACATTCACACATTCCTCAACTGTGGAGCCAGATCTGTTCCCAAGGAAGGTTTGCATTGTACAACACAGCAGGAGAGCTGATCGTGCCCCTGTCTAGGCCAGGGAGTGGAATACACTGATGATCAAGAGGTTATTAACCATCGACAGGGGAACAGCAGGAAATATGTTTGATGCTGTGATTATGAAGCCCCATAAAAAGAGGACCACTTCGAAGCGAGGGCAGTGCAGTGAAGGAGGATGCAGGGTGGTCACCTGGTCCCGGCCTACAATCCACACCACAACCACCAGCTGTGTGGGTGATTATAAGTTTCAGTCAAACCGTCGGGGAATTTGTCCGAGTCATTTTATAATCGCAGTCGAATCGCGGAAGGGTGTTAAACTGTGATATTTCCTGTTAGGTTTCAGGTAACCTTGTGTAGGGGGTTTGTGTTATGGTTTTGGTGTTATTCCGGTCGGAATCTCAGGGAGGTTGTGTACTGGGGAATAACGCAAGTTCAATAAACATACAAGTTTAAGGTTGAGCCAAAACCCTGTGCCGAGTGTATTTTGTTCTTATAAATCCTGAAGTCAAGAACTGTTGGTGATGGTTTACCGAATCTCTCAGGCACCACCCAGTGTGACTGAGTCATAGTCCCGCCATTCAATTAGATCGTGACTGATCAGTATCTTATCTCCGTATACCTGCCTTGGTTCCATCACTCTTAAAACCTTTGCTCAAGAAGAATCTATCAATCACAGTTTTGGAATTTTCAATTGGATCCCAGCCTGAGTTTCATGGGGAACAGAGTTCCAGATTTCCACAACCTTTAAGAACATGAGAAACAGGAGCAGGAGTAGGCCATACGATCCCTTGAGCCTGCTGCACCATTCAATAAGATTCAGGATGATCTTGTACTTCAGCTCCACTTTCCCGCACTATCCCCATATCCCTCGATTCCTTTAGTGTCCAAACAGCTTTCTATCTCAGCTCTGAATATACTCAATGACTCAGCATCCACAGTCCTCTGGGGAAGAGAATTCTAAAGATTCACGACCCTCTGAGTGCAGAAATTTCTCATCAGCTCAGTCCTAAATGGCCGAGCCCGTATCCTGAGACAATAACCCTTAGTTCTCGACTCTCGAGCCAAGAGAAACAGATTCTCACCATTTGTGTGAGGAAGTGCTTCCTGACATCACCCCGGAACCTCAGTGGTGGGAAAATTATTGGAAACAAATCCTGAGGGACAGGATAAATCTTCATTTGGAAAGACATGGATTAATTAAGGACAGTCAGCATGGATTTGCTAAGGGAAGGTCGTGTCTGACTAACTTGATTGAATTTCGAGAGGAGGTAACCGTGAGGGTCGATGAGGGTAGTGTGTATGATGTAGTGTATATGGATTTTTAGCAATGCTTTTGATAAAGTCCCACATGGCAGACTGGTCACAAAAGTAAAAGCCCATGGGATCCAGGGCTAAGTGACAAGTTGGATCCAAACTTGGCTCAGGCTGGAAGCAAAAGGTAATGGTAGATGGGTTTTTTTGTGACTGAAAGGCTGTTTCCATTGGGGTCCTGCAGGGCTCAGTGCTGGGTCCCTTGTTTTTTGTGGTATATATCAATGACTTGAACTTGAATGTTGGGAGTATGATTAAGAAGTTTGAAGGTGACACTAAAATAGGCTGTGTGGTTGAGAATTAAGAAGAAAGCTGCGGACTGTAGGAAGATATCAATGTACTGGTCAGGTGGGCAGTAAAGTGGTAAATGGAATTCAATCCGGATAAGTGTGAGGTAATGCATTTGGGGAGGTCTAACAAGGCAAGCGATTACACATTAAATGGTACGACACTGAAAATTGTAGAGGAACAAAGGGACCTTGGAGTGTAGGTCCATAGATCTCTGAAGGTGGCAGGCCAGGTAGATAAGGTGGTTAAGAAGGCATATGGAATACTTACCTTTATTAGTCAAGGCATGGAATACAAGAGCTAGGAGGTTATGCTTGAACTGGTTAGGCCGCAGCTGGAATACTGTGTGCAGTTCTGGTCACCACATTACAGGAAAGATGTGATTGTACTGAAAAGGGTGCAGAGGAGATTTACAAAAATGTTACCTGGACTGGAGAATTTTGGCTATGACGAAAGATTGGAGATGTTGGATCTGTTTTTTTTGGAACACAGGACACTGAGGAGAGACCTGTTGGAAGTCGATAAAATTATGAGGGGCCTGGATAGAGTGCCGAGGATAAACCTGTTTCCCTTGGCAGAGGGGTCAACAACCAGGGGCATAGATTTAAAGTAAATGGTTTAGAGGAGATACGAAGTTAAATTTCTTCACCCAGAGGTTTGTGGGAGTCTGGAACTCACTGCCTGAAAGGGTGGTAGAGGCAGAAACCCTCACCACATTTGAAAAATACTTGGATGTGCACTTAAAGTGCCATCAGTTACAGGGCTACAGACCAAGAGCTGGAGAGTGGGATTAGGCTGGATAGCTGTTTGTTGGCCGGCACGGACACGGTGTGCTGAAATGGTCTCCTGCCATGCTGTAAATTTCGATGATTTTATGATTAATGACCTAGATGAAGGGATCGAGTGTAATGTATCCACATTTGCTGATGATACAAAACTAGGTGGGCCAGTAAGTTCTGAGAACACAAGAGTCTGCAAGAAAAATAGATAGACTATGTGAGTGGGCAGTAAGGTGTCAGATGGAGTATAATGTCGGGAAATGTGAGGTTATTAACTTTGGTAGGAACAGCAGAAAAACAGAATATCTTTTAAATGATGAGAAACTTTTAAACGTCGGTGTTCAGAGAGTTTTGGGGTGTCCTCGTGCAAGACACACAGAAAGTGAGCATGCAGGTACGCAAGCAATAAGGAAGGCAAATGGTTTGTCCGTTATTGCAAGGGGTTGGAGTATAAGAGTAAGGAGGTCTTGCTATGATCGTACAGGGCCTTGGTGAGACCACACCTGGAGTACTGGGCACAGTTTGGTCTCCTTATTTAAGGACGGAAACACTTGCCTTGGAGATGGTGCTACAAAGGTTCACAAGATTGATTCCTGGGATGAGAGGGCTGTCTGATGATGAGATAGTGTGTAGAATGGGCCTATACACTCTCGAGTTTGGAATAATGAGAGGTGATCTCATTGAAACATACACGTTTCTGAAGGGGACTGACAGGTTAGATGCTGAGAGGTTGATTGCCCTGGCTGGACTGTCGAGAACTAGGGGGCACAGTCTCAGGATAAGGGGTAGGCCATTTAAGACAGAGATGAGGAGGAATTTCTTCACTCAGAGGGTTGTGAATCTTTGGCATTCTCTCCCCCAGAGGGCTGTGGATGCTCAGTCTATTCAAGGTTGAGATAGATAGATTTTTGGACTCGAGGTGAATCAAGGGATATGGAGATCAGGCAGGAAAGTGGAGTTGAGGTCGATGATCAGCCATGATCTTGCTGAATGGGGGAGCAGGCTCGAGGGATCTTATGGCCTATTCCTGCTCCTATTTCTTTAAGGTAACATACTTCCTCTGAACCCTCATTATCTCCTCCTTGAATGCCTCCCACTGCTCTGAGACTGATTTAACTTCAACATAAGAACATAAGATTTCAGAGCAGGAGTATGCCATTCGGCCCCTCGAGCCTGCTCTGCCATTCAAGGAGATCATGACTGATCTGCTACCTCAACTCCACTTTCCTGCACTATTCCATATCCTTTCATTTCCCCTAATGTACAAAAATCTATCGATCTCTGTCTTGAATAGACGCAAAGACAGCGCCTCCACAGCCCTCTGGGGTAGAGAATTACAAAGATTAATGAGTGAATAAGTTTCTGCTCATCGCAGTCCTAAATGGACAACTCCTTATTTTGAGACTGTGACCCCTGGTTCTAGACTCCTCAGCCAGAGGAAACATCCTCCCTGCATCTATCTGTCAAGCCCTGTAAGCATTTTGTATGTTTCATTGAGATCACCTCTCATTCTTCTAAACGCTAGAGAATACATGCCTAGTCTACTCAATCTCTCCTCATAGGACAATCCTCCCATCCCAGGAATTCAGTTTGGTGAACCTCCGTTGCCATCCTCAATGGCAAGTACATCCTTCCTTCGGTAAGCAGCCAAAACTGAACACAATACTCCAGGTGTAGTCTCACCAGGACCCTATATAATTGCAGTAAGACGTCTTTACTCTTGTACTCAAATCCTCTTGTAATAAAGGCCAACATTTGCTTTCTTCATTGCTTGCTGTAACTGCATATTAACTTTCAGTGATTCTTGTACAAGGACACCAAGGTCCCTCTGAAGACCAACATTTCCCAATCTCTCACCATTTCCAGTAGCTGTTTCCAGTCCACTTTGGATAAACCACATCTCAGCTTAGTAAAATTGACTTTTCCCCAATTGAGAACTTTTATTCCTGGTCTATCTTTGTCCTTTTCCATATCTACCCTAAATCTGACTGGATTACGATCACTAGCAATACTAAGTCCAGAACTTCCCCCTCTCTTGTTGGGCTTGCTACGTACTGACTAAAAAATTCTGCTGGTTGCTGACACCTCTGCGAAGGGAAATAGGTCCTTCCTATCCACTCTATCTAGGCCCGTCATAATTTTATACACTTCATTCAGGTCACCCCTCAGCCTCCTCTGTTCCAAAGAAAACAAACTATTAAGAGGGTTGGTGGGCTGGAGGAGGTTACAGAGATAGGGGAAGGGTGAGACCCTGGAGAGATTTGAACAAGAGGATGTGTATTTTAAAGGCTGATGCCACCAGCCATCTCATCCCACACAGAATGTAAATCACTTCCAAAAGGAAGGATGTTACTTTAACGACTACAAATGCATAATGCGGGGAAATCAATCTCTGTCCCTTTAACTAACAGCGATATGGAAAGAGGGAAATGAATGACCTTTAAACACCTGGTCCACTTGGTACTGAAATGTCTGAAACTCATAATAGGAACTCATAAATGGAAATAAAATACTGACAAATGTTAAACTGCTTTGTTGACAAAAAGAAATCTAGATTTAACTTTAAAAGGTGAATTGTTTAACAGGGATTCACACAGACTCACCTGACAGGCCGACTCAGGATCCACCCCTCAAGCACCGCGATTGGTTGCAGAACACGCTGCTCCCTGGGCCCTCCGGCCTCTGAGCTCTCTTCCTGTTGGTTCCCAGGTCAATCAATCACCACTTGCCAACATTACACTGACAGATTAAGTTGAGAGGCTCGGAGGAAGAAATAAAATGAGGCTGTGAATCTGAGTTTAGAAATAAAATTAGAAAAGCATGATTGAATGAATGAGGAGAGGCAATATAAACTAAAGGATACAATCATAAAGGGGGTGCATGAACAGTGAGACCTGCAGGTATATGTGGACAAATCGCTGAAGGTGGCAGGACAGGTTGGGAAAGCAGTTAAAAATGCTTACAGGATCCTGGGCATCACAGAGTATAAAAGCAAGGTGGTTATGATGAACCTTTGTAAAACACTGGTTCGGCCTCAACTGGAGCATTGTGTCCAATTCTGGTCATCGCACATTAGGATGTGAAGGCCTTAGAGAGGGTGCAGAAAAGATTGACAAGAATGATTCATCAGATCAGATAAGCTAAATTAAAAAGTAGGACCTCAAAAGTAGTAATCTCGGGATTGCTACCAGTGCCACGTGCGAGTCAGAGTAGGAATCGCAGGATAGCTCAGATGAATACGTGGCTTGAGCAATGGTGCAGCAGGGAGGGATTCAAATTCCTGGGGCATTGGAACCGGTTCTGGGGGAGGTGGGACCAGTACAATCCAGACGGTCTGCACCTGGGCAGAATCGGAAACAATGTCCTCGGGGGAGTGTTTGCTAGTGCTGTTGGGGAGGAGTTAAACTAATATGGCAGGGGGATGGGAACCAATGCAGGGAGATAGAGGGAAACAAAAAGGAGGCAAAAGCAAAAGACAGAAAGGAGATGAGGAAAAGTGGAGGGCAGAGAAACCCAAGGCAAAGAACAAAAAGGACCATTGTACAGCAAAATTCTAAAAGGACAGAGGGTGTTAAAAAAACAAGCCTAAAGGCTTTGTGTCTTAATGCAAGGAGTATCCGCAATAAGGTGGATGAATTAACTGTGCAAACAGATGTTAACAAATATGATGTGATTGGGATTACGGAGACGTGGCTCCAGGATGATCAGGGCTGGGAACTCAACATCCAGGGGTATTCAACATTCAGGAAGGATAGAATAAAAGGAAAAGGAGGTGGGGTAGCATTGCTGGTTAAGGAGGAGATTAAGGCAATAGTTAGGAAGGACATTAGCTTGGAGGATGTGGAATTTATATGGGTAGAGCTACAGAACACCAAAGGGCAAAAAACGTTAGTGGGAGTTGTGTACAGACCTCCAAACAGTAGTAGTGATGTTCGGGAGGGCATCAAACAGGAAATTAGGGGTGCATGCAATAAAGGTGCAGCAGTTATAATGGGTGACTTTAATATGCACATAGATTGGGCTAACCAAACTGGAAGCAATACGGTGGAGGAGGATTTCCTGGAGTGCATAAGGGATGGTTTTTTAGACCAATATGTCGAGGAACCAACTAGGGGGGAGGCCATCTTAGACTGGGTGTTATGTAATGAGAGAGGATTAATTAGCAATCTCGTTGTGCGAGGCCCCTTGGGGAAGAGTGACCATAATATGGTGAAATTCTGCATTAGGATGGAGAATGAAACAGTTAATTCAGAGACCATGGTCCAGAACTTAAAGAAGGCGAACTTTGAAGGTATGAGGCGTGAATTGGCTGGGATGGATTGGCGAATGATACTTAAGGGGTTGACTGTGGATGGGCAATGGCAGACATTTAGAGACCGCATGGATGAACTACAACAATTGTACATTCCTGTCTGGCACAAAAATAAAAAAGGGAAGGTGGCTCAACCGTGGCTATCAAGGGAAATCAGGGATAGTATTAAAGCCAAGGAAGTGGCATACAAATTGGCCAGAAATAGCAGCGAACCTGGGGACTGGGAGAAATTTAGAACTCAGCAGAGGAGGACAAAGGGTTTGATTAGGGCAGGGAAAATGGAGTATGAGAAGAAGCTTGCAGGGAACATTAAGACGGATTGCAAAACTTTCTATAGATATGTAAAGAGAAAAAGGTTAGTAAAGACAAACGTAGGTCCCCTGCAGTCAGAATCAGGGGAAGTCATAACGGGGAACAAAGAAATGGCGGACCAATTGAACAAGTACTTTGGTTCGGTATTCACGAAGGAGGACACAAACAACCTTCCAGTTATAAAAGGGGTCGGGGGGTCTAGTAAGGAGGAGGAACTGAGGGAAATCCTTATTAGCCGGGAAATTGTGTTGGGGAAATTGATGGGATTGAAGGCCGATAAATCCCCAGGGCCTGATGGACTGCATCCCAGAGTACTTAAGGAGGTGGCCTTGGAAATAGTGGATGCATTGACAGTCATTTTCCAACATTCCATTGACTCTGGATCAGTTCCTATAGAGTGGAGGGTAGCCAATGTAACCCCACTTTTTAAAAAAGGAGGGAGAGAGAAAACAGGGAATTATAGACCGGTCAGCCTGACATCGGTAGTGGGTAAAATGATGGAATCAATTATTAAGGATGTCATAGCAGTGCATTTGGAAAGAGGTGACATGATAGGTCCAAGTCAGCATGGATTTGTGAAAGGGAAATCATGCTTGACAAATCTTCTGGAATTTTTTGAGGATGTTTCCAGTAGAGTGGACAAGGGAGAACCAGTTGATGTGGTATATTTGGACTTTCAGAAGGCGTTCGACAAGGTCCCACACAAGAGATTGATGTGCAAAGTTAGAGCACATGGGATCGGGGGTAGTGTGCTGACATGGATTGAGAACTGGTTGTCAGACAGGAAGCAAAGAGTAGGAGTAAATGGGTACTTTTCAGAATGGCAGGCAGTGACTAGTGGGGTACCGCAAGGTTCTGTGCTGGGGCCCCAGCTGTTTACACTGTACATTAATGATTTAGATGAGGGGATTAAATGTAGTATCTCCAAATTTGCGGATGACACTAAGTTGGGTGGCAGTGTGAGCTGCGAGGAGGATGCTGTGAGGCTGCAGAGCGACTTGGATAGGTTAGGTGAGTGGGCAAATGCATGGCAGATGAAGTATAATGTGGATAAATGTGAGGTTATCCACTTTGGTGGTAAAAACAGAGAGACAGACTATTATCTGAATGGTGACAGATTAGGAAAAGGGGAGGTGCAAAGAGACCTGGGTATCGTGGTACATCAGTCATTGAAGGTTGGCATGCAGGTGCAGCAGGCGGTTAAGAAAGCAAATGGCATGTTGGCCTTCATAGCAAGGGGATTTGAGTACAGGGGCAGGGAGGTGTTGCTACTGTTGTACAGGGCATTGGTGAGGCCACACCTGGAGTATTGTGTACAGTTTTGGTCTCCTAACCTGAGGAAGGACATTCTTGCTATTGAGGGAGTGCAGCGAAGATTCACCAGACTGATTCCCGAGATGGCGGGACTGACCTATCAAGAAAGACTGGATCAACTGGGCTTGTATTCACTGGAGTTCAGAAGAATGAGAGGGGACCTCATAGAAACATTTAAAATTCTGACGGGGTTAGACAGGTTAGATGCAGGAAGAATGTTCCCAATGTTGGGAAAGTACAGAACCAGAGGTCACAGTCTAAGGATAAGGGGTAAGCCATTTAGGACTGAGACGCGGAGGAACTTCTTCACCCAGAGAGTGGTGAACCTGTGGAATTCTCTACCACAGAAAGTTGTTGAGGCCAATTCACTAAATATAGTGAAGGGCCGAATGGCCTACTCCTGCACCTATTTTCTATGTTTCTATGTTTCAGTTACGTGGATTGACTGGAGAAGTTGGGGTTGTTCTCCTGGGAGCAGAGAAGGTTGAGCGGAGAATTGATAGAGGTGTTCAAATTCATGAGGGGTCCGGACAGAGTAGATAGAGAGATACTGTTCCCATTGGTGGAGGGGTCGAGAACCAGAGGAGAGGGATTTAAGGTGATTGGTAGAAGAACCAAAGGCAACATAAGAAAAATCTATTTTATGCAGCGAGTGTTTAGGATCCGGAAAGCACGGCCTGAAAGGCTGGTGGAGACAGACTCAATCACAGCTTTCAAAAGGAAGTTGGATAAGTATCTGAAAGAAAACATTTGCAGGGGGAAAGGGCGGGGCAGTGGGACTAGCTGGGAGCTGACAAGGGCTCGACGGGCCGAATGGCCTTCCGTGCTGTAACCATTCTCTGATTGTGTGAGCAGAACCACACTGTTCCCTGTGACTCAATCTAAAGCCTTCCTGATTGTGAGCACCTCTGTTAAACCTGTCTATCTCCGCCTTAAATATATTCAATGACCCAGCCTCCACAGCTCTCTGGGGCAGAGAATTCTGCAGATTTACAGCGCTCAAGAGAGAAGAAATTCCTCCTCATCTCAGTTTTAAATGGGCGGCCCCTTCTTTTAAGACAATGTCCCCTAGTAATAGTTTCCTCCATGTGGAAACATCCTCTCTGCATCCACCTTGTCGAGCCCCCTCCTTATCTTACAAATTTCAATAAGATCACCCCTCATTCTTCTAAACTCCAATGTGTACAGGCCCAACATACTTAACCTATCCTCATAAGTCAACCCCTTCATCTCCAAAATCAACCTGCATTCACTGGTTCCACTCTGTCTCTTCCCCTGAAGGTGCTGACTCTGGCTGGGTTCAGTTCTACACTCACTGGTTCCCCTCCCCTGAAGGTACTGACTCTGGCTGGGTTCAATTCTACACTCACTGGTTCCCCTCCCCTGAAGGGACTGACTCTGGCTGGGTTCAGTTCTACCCTCACTGGTTCCCCTCCCCTGAAGGTACTGACTCTGGCTGGGTTCAGTTCTACCCTCACTGGTTCCCCTCCCCTGAAGGTACTGACTCTGGCTGGGTTCAGTTCTACACTCACTGGTTCCCCTCCCCTGAAGGGACTGACTCTGGCTGGGTTCAGTTTCAGACACTGACATCATTCACTTTGTTCCTGCACCAAGATGGCCGCGCATGCGCCGTGCTACTCACTGAATGAAGATGGCGGAGCGCTGAACCTGCCTTCCTGCAGGAAGATGGCCGCCGTTAGCCTGGGCCTGTGACAGGGAGAAAGCCCCGAAGCTGCAACCGCCGATATTCCGGTTATTATTCCGGGCTTGCGGCGAGCACCGGTTGTTTATGAAGCCTCCGCAGCTCCCCGCTGGTCCACTACTCCCCTTCGTCCCGTTGAAAAGGATACTTCTGAGGAGTCTGTCCAAAACACGTTTTCTCCGCCATTACACGCGTCGCACATGTTCCAAACACAGCCAGGGCCCGCGCCTGCGCACGGACCTCCTTTGGTCTGGTTGAGGCACATTCTCCCCCGCGGGGCATGCTGGATACATAAGACCATGAGAAATAGGAGCAGGAGTGGGCCACCCGGACCCCTGAGCCTACTCCCCATTCAATAACATTTGACTGGACAGTCGAGGGGGAGCGTCACTCTATATCTCACCCGTGCTGTACCTGCCCTGAGAGTCTTTGATGGGACAGTGTACAGGGAGATTAACTCTATCTAACCAATGCAGTACTTAACCTGGGAGAGTTTGGGACAGGCTAGAGGGAGATTTAATCTTTATGTAACCCGTGCTGTACCTGCCCTTGAATGTCTGGTGAGACCATGTAGAGGGACCTTTACTCTGCATCTAACCTGCGTTGCAAGTGCCCTGGGAATAGTTGACGGGACAATGTGTATTTAATTGTGTATTTAACCTGTGCTGTCCTGTCATGGGAGTGTTTGATAGGTCAGCTTACAGGGGGCTTTAAAATGTGACTAACCCTTGCTGTACCTGACCTGGGATTCTTTAGGATAGTGCAGGAGGAGCTTTACTCTGTATGTAACCCGTGCTGTATCTGCCGTTGGACTGTGTAGAGAGAGATTTACTCTGTATTTAAACCGTGCTGTACTTCACCTCAGAGTGTTTGATGAGACAGTATAGAGGGAGCTTTACTCTGTATCTAACCCGTGATGTACCTGCCCTAGTTGTGTTTGATGGGGCAATGTAGACGAAGCTTTACTTTGAATCTGAGTCGGGATAAATGGGCCATTTTCCAGTTGGCAAACAGTGATTAGTGATCGGTGCTCGGTCCTCAACTATTTACAATCTATATTAATGACTTGGATGAAGGGACCGAGTGTAATGTAGCAAAGATTGTTGATGATCCAAAGATGGATTGGAAAACAGATAAGATCATGAGAGGGCTCGACAAGGTGAATGCAGAGAAGATATTTGCACTCATAAGGGAAACTAAAACTCGGGGACCCAGTCTCAGAATAAGAGATCGCTCATTTAAAACTGAGATGAGTAGAAATTTCTTCTCTCAAGGGTTGTAAATCTATGGAATTTCTGCCCCAGAGAGCTGTAGAGGCTGTGTCATTGAATATATTAAAGGCGGAGATAGACAGATTTTTGAGCGACAAGAGAATAAGGTGTCTGGGGAGCGGGCAGGAAAGTGGAGCTGAGCTCAAGATCAATCAGCCATAATCTTATTAAATGGCGGAGCAGTCTCGAGGGGCAAGTGGCCTACTCCTGCTTCTATTTCTTATATTATCATCGACCCTGTTCTATCCTTCCCTGGGAGTGTGTGATGGGACAATGTAGATGGAGCTTTACTCTGTATCTAACGTGTGCTGTACCTGCCTCGGAATTTTTGTTGGGGTATTGTAGAGGGAGAGATTACTCTGTATTTATCCCATGCTGTACCTGCCCTGGGAGTGTGTGATGGGACAATGTAGACGGAGCTTTATTCTGTATCTAACCCCGTGTTGTACCTGCCCTTGGAATGTCTGGTGGGACAGTGTCGAGGGATCTTTACTCAGTATCTAAGCAAGGCAAATCTCTCATTCCTTAGATAAGGAGACCAAAAATGTGCACAGTATTCCAAGTGTGGTCTCATCAAGGCCCTGTACAATTGTAGAGAGAGATTAGAGAGAGAATTAGACTGTATCTAAATTATGCTGTACCTGCCCTTGGAATGTTTATTTGGACAGTGCAGAGGAAGCTTTACTTAGTATCTAACCAATGCAGTACCTGCCCTGGGAATGTCCGGTGGAACAGTATAGAGGGAGATTTAGTCTATATCTAATCCATGCTGTACTTGCCCTGGGATGATTGGGACAGGGTAGTGGGAGATGCACCCCATATCTAACCCATGCGGTAACTGCCCTGGGAGTGTTTGATGGGACAGTGTAGAGGGAGGTTTACCCTGTATCTAACCCCGTGCTGTACCTGCCCTTGGAGGGTTTGATGGAACAGTGCAGAGCGAGCTTTACTCTGTTTCTAACCCCGTGCTGTAACTGCCCTGGTGCTGTTTGATGGAACAGTGTAGAGAGAGCTTTTCTCTGTATCTAACCCATGTTGTACCTGCCCTGGGAGTGTTTGGAATATTGTAGACTGAGATTTAATCTGTATCAACCCTAGTAGTGTTTGGGACAAGATGGAGTGAGATTTACTCTGTATCTAACCCGCGCATTACTGGTAGTCCTGACATCAATCGCAGCAAAAATGCTAAAATCTACTATTAAGCACGTTGTAAGTACTAACAGGATTGGGCAGAATCAGCACAGATTTATTTAGGGAAATTGTACTTGACAAATCTGTTCGAATTTTTTGAGGTTGTAACTAGCAGGATAGATAAGGGTGAACCACTGGATGTGGTGTATTTAGATTTACAGAAGACATTCGATGAGGTGCCACACAAGAGGTTATAAAACAAAATTAGGGCTCATGGGATTGAAGGTAATAGACGAGCAAGGATTAAGGATTGGTTAACGGACAGAAAACAGAGAGTAGGAATAAACGGGTGATTTTCGGGTTGGCAGGCTGTAACTGGTGGGGTGCTGCAAGGATCGGTGCTTGGGCCCCAGCTATTCACAATCTATATCAATAATTTGGATGAGGAGACCACATGTAATAGATTGAAGTTTGCTGAAAATACAAAGCTAGTTGGGAATGTCAGTTGTGAGGAGGATGAAAAGAGATTTCAAGGGGATATATATAGGCGCAGTGAGTGGGCAAGAACATGGTAAATGGAATATAATGTGAAGAAATGTTAAGTTAGACACTGATAGTAAAAATAGAAAGGCAGAGTATTTATTTTAAATGGTGAGAGATTGGGAAACATTGTGTTCAGAGGGACCTGGGTGTTCTTGTACACAAATCGCCAAAAGTTAATATGTAGGTGCAGCAAGCAATTAAGAAAGCAAATGGTATATTGGTCTTTATTACAAAAAGATTTGAGTATTTACGTCTTACTGCAATTATACAGGGCCCTGGTGAGACCACACCAGGAGTAGTGTGTACTGTTTTGGTCTCCTTACCTAAGGAAAGATAAACTAGCTGTAGAGGGAGTGCAATGAAGATTCACCAGACTGATTCCTGGGATGGGGGCATTGTCCTATGAGAGATTGAGTAGACTCGGCCAATATTCTCCAGTGTTTAGAAGAATGAGAGGTGAGAGGCGACACCCACAGTCCATGAACACATTTTTAAAAAGAGATGTGAGGTGTTTAAATTTGATGAAGGATGCCAGCCAAATTTTTAGAGACACTCCCTGTCCTTCAGGACATGTATTCAGGGGAGAAGCTGATGGGTTTATCTGATCATCTTTGGGTTAACTGTTGTGTTCATCGAGCGGAGCACCTCGTGCCAGCATCAAACACTCTCCAGTCGGGCACAGCACGGGTTAGATACAGAGTGAACCCATGGGTCGCTCCCGGCATAGATACTGAGGGACAGGCAGTGTCCGGGACACTGACATTTCTCACTCAATAAGGTATAAATTGATCCTGTACCTCTCCCCATTAATCCTGCGCTCCACACAGCTCGAATCCTGCTCCTGTTTCCTTCCTGTAACAGCACTGCGATCAACACAGCCCATGATGAGTAGGGCTCAGGGAGGGTGGTTGCTCGGCGCTGCAGTGATGTCATAAAGCCGGGCCATTCAGGCCAGCTGGTCGTCTCCTTGTCCCTTTAAAGGTGGAGAGCTGGGACATCCTGTCTCCATACACAAACCAATGTTCATCCTGAGAATCCCTGGGGAAGGCCCAAGGCCCAGAGTGTGGAAAACAACCAAGGGGGAAAGAGAAGGAGAGAAGGGGAGGTAAATCAAGGAGTGAGGACTGAGGGCCACCAAGCTTCAGTTTTAGAGCCTGGAGACTTCAGGAGGGATCAGTGAGTTCTGTAGTTTCAGGATCCAGGGAGAGAACAAGGGGCAGATGGGGAGATTGGTGTGGATTCCAGCACAGTGAGGATGTAGGGGGACGGAGATTGTGTCGGGCCATGTATTGGGGGTGTAGGAAGGACAAGAGAGGAAAGGTCAGAGATCAATTACTGCAGCAGTGTCCATCAATAGTGAGAGAGAGAAGGTGGGGGTCAGAGTGTGCCCTGGACAGGCCGGGAAACTGTTTGTTTGCTGTGACCAGCTTTCCTTCTGTCACAAATAGTCTCCTGTCACCCAGTGGCACAAACAGCGCACTAAACACCACCAATGTCCTTTGGTCGGGTGAGGTCTCCCTTTGTGAAACACGGCTGTTGTTAAAGCTTCTCATTCTGACTCGCTCACAGTGAGACAGTATCCACTGTCCCTTTTATTCCATGGGCTTCATCTTTGCTGGTATTGGTAACACGCTCAGGATCACTAAACACAAAACCCAGTCTGTTAATCACTTTCAGCTACTGGACTGAGTGTGTGCCCCACAGCATCTCTCTCACCTTCAATGTGTGAATAGGGCATCACACCTGCAAAGCTCGTTTAAGTTTGTATCCACGGAGCAAATTTATTTGAGAAAAGCTTGTAGGCCGATGAGACACTGTTCAGGTGCCACTGTGCTGCTGGTTTGCCCAGCATTTTGCCTGTCATGGAAAATAACTGAACATTTCTCCCAGTGTAACCTTTGCTGTAATGAAATGTGTCTTTTAATAAGCCTCATGTCCTTGCTCATGTCTGCTGCAATTGTGTAGAAAGAGGATGTGTGAAGTGATGGTGTTTGTATGGAGATGTGAAACAAGGAAATGGTATGTGTGTGGCAGCGACACAGCCTTGTGGTCACAGGCAGAACCATGCACCGATATCCTTGTGCTTATGGTTTGAGCAGGGTCAGTTCGTGAATGCTCAAGCTAAGATGTGCCAGGGATCGGGAGCAGTGGTAGTAAATAAAATCTAAATGTAAATTCCGATGTAGTTTATCTTCATTTATTCCTATTTTAATAGCTTTTGCTGAATGTGGCCCATGCCAAGTGCAAGGATATTGGATCAGGCCCACCATAGAAAATGAGTTTGACACCTTGAGGTAGACAATGTCAAACGGATTCCCCCATCCACCAACCGAACAACTTCTTTACAAACTCAAGCTAGTTTGTAAGATGTGACCATGTTTACCAGAATCCATTTTCAGTATCTGTAATGGCCCCTTCCCTTTCCCCATGATGGAAAACAACAGCTCTCAGGATCCCTTCAAGCACCTTCCTGGTGATCAAGGTCACGTTGATGGGCCTTCAGTTCCTGAGCTCTGACTTGTGGCCAATTTGGAAAATGGGAACTACATGTGCTACCTTCCAATCTCAGGGAACAACCCATGACTCTACTTGAGCTGTTGGAGATATGGGCAAATGGCTGACAGAGCACCCATCCCATCTCTTTAAACACCCTTGGGTGGATATCATCCGCACCTTACACCATCAAGATTAACCCGCACGGCGGCTTTGCTGACAGTGAAGAGAGACAAGAAAGACCAAGGTGCCGTTTGCCTCTCTCAGTGTGACCCTGAAGGACTGTGTCGAGGCTGAAGTTCTCCCCCCATACGATCTTCCCCCAGATTGTATTCTCTGAGCTCCAGCCAGGTGATGCTAAACACACGGGTGGGAAAGAAAAAATCTACAGCAATGTGTTGAAAGCAACACGAATTTATTTGTCTATATCCCAAATATTAAACTCCAGTCCAGTTACAGGAGTTATTAACATCAGCGGAAACAAACCCCAACTGTCAGAATGAACATGGTTCAGTCGGGATGTGATTAACAGCAGCAATAATAGCAGATACCAATCCCTGCAGTCACTTGTCAACTTGCTGGTGTCTCAGTCGGTGCAATGACTGAATGAATCCCTTCCCACACTCAGAACAGGTGAATGGCCTTTCCACAGTGTGTATTCGCTGGTGCCTCAACAGATGGGATAACCGAGTGAATCCCTTCCCACACTCAGAGCAGGTGATTGGCCTCTCCCCGGTGTGTATTCACTGGTGCCTCAACAGATAGGATGACCGAGTGAATCCCTTCCACACTCAGAGCAGCTGAATGACCTCTCCCCGGTGTGAACTCACCGCGATGTTTCCAGCTGCGACGGGTAGTTGAAACGTTTCCCACAGTCCCCACATTTACACAATTGCTCCCCAGTGTGACTGCATTTGTGTCTCTCCAGGTTGGATGATAGGCTGAAGCATTGTCCACACACAGAGCACGTGTACAGTTTCTGCCCGCTGTGAACAGTGCTTTTTGCTTCCATGGTCAAAGACCGATGATATTCTATTCCCATGAATCGAGTGACTCCATCAGATCTGAATGTGATGGTTGGTTTGAGCCTCCAGTCGACAAATCCTCCTCTTTTAATACCCGGCAAAGTGAATTTGAGACAGGAAAAATGGTGGGTGAGAGAGAATCCTCAAAAACACAAAGGCATGTTGAGAAATTGAGCTGAATGAACTTGGTCATTTGTGGGGCCAGCACTAGAAATAATAACCATGAAAGCTGCCAGTTTCTGATAAAACCCAACTGGTTCATTAATGTCCTTCAGGGAAGGGAACCCACCTCCACTGACAGCTCCACTGTGCCCAGAATTACTGGGGGTGAAACCCAGCAGCTTCTCCTCCATCTTCACTCCAGCTCAAACTGATGCAACAAACAGATCCACACAGGAGGCCAGGTATCCAAAGCATCTTTCTAACATTTGCAGCATAGTTGAGAGGCGATCTACTCTAAATTGCCACAGATTTGGAGATTTGAGAGTCTAGATTTTGCGTTGTACCAGAATCCAGGTCAGTGATTGGAGCATGGGCAGGATCATCGGAATGGACCAGGTACAGCAGGCGATGTGGCAAGCAGCAGAGTAGTGGTGAGGTCCGGGTGGAGTAGCGGCGAGAGATCGGGGCTGAGAGATTGGGGCCCACAAGAGGCGAGAGTTTGGGGTGGAGAGATTGTGGCCGACGAGAGGCATGAATTCGGGGCCCGGAAGAGGCAAGGGCCCAGGGACAGCATGGGCCAGACCACACTGTGATCTATGGGCAGTAGGAGTATTGCACCAGGTCTGTGCAGCAGAGCTTGGTCTCCAGTCGTCGTGTTTAACACTTGCCACTGGACCAAGACCTCGCTCTGTCCAGCCCGTGTGGTGGCTGGTGTACAACGGACACACACATTAAAAGGATCCATGCACAGGCATCTCCCACCCTTCAATATGTAGTTCGGGACCTGGAATATCAGATCTCATATTGAAACATCTGTGAACTCATCCCTTTTTGGTGTGGAAGTGGGTCATCCTCCATTCAAGGGACTGTCTAATACTATACTGCACAGGCCAGGGAGTGACTTCCACATCCAGCACCCACCCTGATACAGAGCAGCTGGGAATTGCTGGGCCTGCTGTATAAATGCAACCAGTTGTTTTCATGGTTTGGGGGAGGCGCTGCCCCCGGTGTTTGCTGGTGTCGAGCCCAGCTCTCTGACTCGGGGCGGGAGAGGGGGCCACACTCGGTGTTCCCGGGGCCTGAGGGCTACACTCGGTGCTGCCCGGGGCCTGAGAGCTGCACTCGGTATTGCCCGGGGCCTGAGAGCTGCACTCGGTGTTGCCCGGGGCCTGAGGGTTACACTCGGTGTTGCCCAGGGCCTGAGGGCCGCACTCGGTGTTGCCCGGGACATGTGGGCCACACTCGGTGTTGCCCGAGACCTGAGGGCCACACTCGGTGTTGCCCGGGGCCTGAGAGCCACACTCGGTGTTGCCCGGCGCCGTGCTCGCTCCGCTCTGTCCCCGGGAGCCTCTCCGCACAGGGAGGTGCTCTCTGGGAACCAGCCCTTCCCACGCGTTGCCTCCCTGCTGATGGAGATAGGGCGAATTCCCCCGGGCGGAGCACTCTGGGTACAATCATTCGCCATTGTCAGGGAGTGGTACAGCACAGTAGGCCATGCGACCCATCGTGTCTGTGCAGCTCTTTGGTGGAGCTGTTGAATGAGTCCCACTGCTCTGCTCTTTACCGATAGCTCAGTATATTTTTCCCGGCAAGTATTTATCCAATTCCCTTTTAAAAGTTACTATTGAATCTGCTTCCACCACCCTTTCAGACAGTGCATTCTGGATCATAACAATTCGCTGGGTAACAAATGATCACACATCTCACCTCTCGTTATTTTGCCAATCATCGGAAGTCTGACTCCTCTGGTTACCTTCCCTAATGCCGCTGGAAAGAATTTCCATTTTTACTCTTTCTTCTAAATCATTCCTAATTTTGTACATCTCTGTCAAATCTCCTTTCACCCTTTTTTGCTCTCTGGAGAAAACTTCACCAGGCTCTCCACATCACGGAAGTCCCACCTCCCTGGCACCGCTCCTTCTGCACCTTCTCTAAAAGCTTGGCATCATTCCGAAAGTTTGGAGCCCAAACTTGAACACAATTCTCCAGCTGAGGCCGGACCAGTTTTTTATAAAGGGTTGGCAAACTAAACATCAAATGCTGATATTTCTCTGATGGGGTTTAAAGGGCGAGGTCCATCCAGTCAGTTGGATGTGTCAATGAGACTGCAATCTGAAATAAGCGCATTTGGAGTGGAGAGCCAGGGACATGCTGTGTAACTGGGCGCAAACAGTCCTGCACTGCCCCCACATCACTTGTTTCCCATTTGGCATGAAAGGAATGTGTTAGTTGCAACAATTCATTTGATTTGATTTCAAATAGTTTAGAATAGAAATTGAATTATGTTTCTTTGATTTTTTTGCCCCAACTCAGGTTCAAGGCCTCAATTTTTCGCTTCGACTGTGTACAGTCACAGGATTCCAACTCTGCGACTGTACATTGCAATTCCATCCCTGGGACTGTACATGGGGATTCTAACCCTTGGACTGTCCATGGGGATTCTAACCCTGGGACTGCACATGGGGATTAGAAACCTGGTACTGTACATGAGGATTCTAAACCTGGCACTGTACATGGGGATTCTAAACCTGGGACTGTACATGGGGATTCTAATCATGGAACTGTACAGAGGGATTCTAATCCTGGGACTGTACATGGGGATTCTAACCCTGGGACTGCACATGGGGATTCTAAACCTGGCACTGTACATGAGGATTCTAAACCTGGCACTGTACATGGGGATTCTAACCATGGAACTGTATATCATGTCCAGGCGTTCGGGCCCCCTTTGGAGACGACCAGGCCTCTACTTCCCCGCAGTGCTCCAGGTGTGGTCTAGCCAGGGCTTTGTGCATCTGCAGAAGGCTGGCAGTGCCCATGGAATAGTATCAAGGGAGGTAGCTTAGTCGTGACTTTCATTTTAAACTTTAAATCAACTTGGGAAACTTATAAATAACTTTGGAAAACTTTTTTAAAACTCCAGAAGAAACATTTAAAACTTCTAAAAAAAACTTTTAACCAACGTGGAAGAACTTTCAAGAATTCTTTGCTTTAAAAATTTTTTTATTGAGGAATTTAATACTGTACCCCAATCTAACGAGAAAATATTTTGGTGTGTTTTATTAGCATCATTTTCAGTCATTTGAAACCAGGTTACACACGACGATGCCTGGCAAGCAGGTGTGCCTCCGACCAAGTGACCTGGACATCAGCCTCCTGCCTCCCCCCCAGAGGCGGGATTTCATCCCTCCATTTATGTATTTATTTGTCTATATCCCAAATATTAAACTCCAGTCCAGTTACAGGAGTTATCATCAGCAGAAACAAACCCCAATTGTCAGAATGAACATGGTTCAGTCAGGATGTGATTAACAGCAGATTCCAACCGCTGCAGTCAGTTGTGAACTCGCTGGTGTGCCAGCAGGGTGGATGACCGAGTGAATCCCTTCCCACAATCAGAGCAGGTGAACGGCCTCTCCCCACTGTGAACTCGCTGGTGTCTCAGCAGGCCGGATGATCGAAAGAATCCCTTCCCACACTCAGAGCAGGTGAATGGCCTCTCCCTAGTGTGAACTCCCTGGTGTGTCAGCAGGTGGGATGGCTGAGTGAATCCCTTCCCACACACAGAGCAGGTGAACGGCCTCTCCCAAGTGTGAACTCGCTGGTGAACTACAAGGTGGGATGACTGAGTGAATCCCTTTCCACACTCAGAGCAGGTGAATGGCCTCTCCCCAGTGTGAACTCGCTGGTGTGCCAGTAGGTCAGATGACCGAAAGAATCCCTTCCCACACTCAGAGCAGGTGAACGGCCTCTCCCCAGTGTGAATTCGCTGGTGTGACTGCAGGTGGGATGACTGAGTGAATCCCTTCCCACATGTAGAGCAGGTGAACGGTCTCTCCCTAGTATGAACTCGCTGGTGTGTCAGCAGGTGGGATGACTGAGTGAATCTGTTCCCACACACGGAGCAGGTGAACGGCCTCTCCCCAGTGTGAATGCGTCGATGAGTTTCCAGTTCTGATGGCGACCTGAATCCCTTCCCACAGTCCCCACATTTCCACGGTTTCTCCATGGTGCGGGTATCCTTGTGACTCTCCATGGTTGGATGATCAGTTGAAGCCTCGCCCACACACACAACACGCTTACAGTTTCTCTGCACTGTGAATGGAGTGATGTTTCTTCAAGCTGTGTAACTGATTAAAGCTCTTTCCACAGGCAGTGCACTGGAACACTCACTCGGGTGTGTGTGTCTTGGTACCTTTCCAGTCACACTGATATTTGCAATATTGTCCCACAGGCAGGACAGACAAACACTTCTCCTTCCACTTTCAAAGACCGATGATATTCAGGTCCTGATGAATCGATTGACTCCGTCAGATCTTGACACGATATTTGGTTTCTGTTTCCTGTCTGAAAATTTCCCCTTCTAATACGCTGTAAAAGGAGATAACAAATCTCATCACCATCAGTACAAGACACAAATTCAGGATAGACATATCTCGGGGCCAAGTTTCGACAGGAGTTGCTCCTATTGTTTTGGAGTATCCAATAAATCACAATTCTCCACCTTTAGTTTGTTCCACTTTCAGTCAGTTAGTTCAGTTTCTTTTTCCAGCCACTTACGCCCGTTTTGGCCAGTTAAGCAAATTTAGACAGCGAAAAGTTACTCCAAACTAACTTAGGCCTGAGTCAGTGCCCACTTTTGTACGCTCAGAAAAACCTTGTGGACACTTTAGAAATCAGGCGCTGGTAGCCAGAGATGGCGGGCGGGGGAGGGGTTGTGGAGGGAAGGGAAGATAGAGGATTTTCCAAAGCATTAAACACTTCACTTTTAAAAATAAAGAACCATCATCAATAATAAATTATCAATAACTCAATCAATAAATAAAATTTAAAAAGTAATTAAAAATTAAAAAGTAATTAAAAATCAATCAATAAATAAAAAACTAAAAGTTCCTACCTCACCTACTGCAGCACCTCTCCGTTCCGGAGCACTGCGAGCCCTCCAGCAGCACACACAGCCCTGCCTGCCTCATTACATTTTCAAGGTTGAAGAGTTCGGGCGGGGCGCGTCACCGGGGAAGAGTTCGGGCGGGGTGCACCGCCGGGGAGGTGGTTGGGTGGGGCCCGCCGGAGAGATGATCGGGCGGCCCTATCACGGAGCTGGTGTTTGGGCGGGCCGACAGGGAGGCCTCGAGGTAAGAGCAGTGGCAGTGATGCGAGGCCCGAGGACAGACAGCGGCGAGGTGAGGGACGGTGAGGCAAGGCGAGGGGCGGCGAGGCGGGGCCCGAGTTTAGGCAGCAGCGAGGCGAGGCGGGCAGACCACTCGGCCCGGGCCAGGGGCAGCGAACATCGCGTCGTTCCTTCGGCCAGGGATAGGGTCGCCCGGAGCCACGACACGCTGGGAGGGCCAGGAGCTACTGTGTACACACGCAGACCCCACTGCACACACGGGCAGCTGCCGACACTCTTTTTGGTGCATGGCTGTAGCTCCGCCCCCCGCTGCTTCTCTTGTGCTCAGTCCAAAGCAGGCCAGATCACCGTGGAGAATCCCGAGGTAAGTATAAGGCTCACTTTTCCTTCTGGACAGTCGGCGGACCTCTCGGAGGTGCACCGTTCTATGGTCAGTCGAAACTTGGCCTCCTCGTTTCCATGGAACATTCTTTCCTCTCTTGTTCTTCCAAAGCTGTAAATCCCTGTCCCACACATTGTCCCTCCTGCTGTGCTGAAATCCAAATCAACACACAATTCTAAACTGTTTCTCCTCCACTCCCAGTTTTCACCACCAATTCTGACTGGGTTCAGAAATACACTCACTGGTACACTTCCTTCTCCTATAGGAGTGGACTCTGGCTGGGTTCACTTGTACACTCACTGGTTCCCCTCCCATATGTGTGGTGATTCTGGTTATTCTCAGTTCTATACTCACTGGTTCCCCTCCCTCTCCTCCCCTGAAGGTACTGACTCTGGCTGGGTTCAGTTCTACACTCACTGGTTCCCCTCCCTCTCCTCCCCTGAAGGTACTGATTCTGGCTGGGTTCAGTTCCACACTCACTGGTTCCCCTCCCTCTCCTCCCCTGAAGGTACTGACTCTGGCTGGGTTCAGTTCCACACTTACTGGTTCCCCTCCCTCTCCTCCCCTGAAGGTGCTGACTTTAGCTGGGTTCAGTTCTACACTCACCAGTTTCTCTCCAATATGTGTCCCATGTGCCCGATCTCCATGTGTGAACCTCGACAGTGAGTGTCGACAGGCTATTCCACTGTCCTCACCTGAGGCCTCACACATGCATTTTCCAGCAGGATCACTGGACCCTCCTCACAATGGCTCAGTTTCTAAACAATAAGGTGATAAGTGGTTATGGGGAGTGGGCAGGGAACAGAAGAACATAAGAAATAGGAGCAGGAGTAGGCTATAGGGCCCCTCGAGCCTGCTCCGCCATTCAATAAGATCATGACTGATCCGATGATGGACTCAGCTCCACTTACCGGCCTGCTCCCCATAACCTCTTATCGTTTAAGAAACTGTCTATTTCTGTCTTAATTTTATTCAATGTCTCAGCTTCCACAGCTCTCTGAGGCAGCGAATTCCTCAGATTTACAACCGTCTGAGAGAAGAAATTTCTCCTCATCTCTGTTTTAAATGGGCGGCCCCATATTCTAAGATTATGCCCTCTCGTTCTAGTCTCACCTATCAGTAGAAACATCATCTCTGCATCCACCTTGTCAAAACCCCTCATAATCTTATACGTTTCGATAAGATCACTCTCATTCTTCTGAATTCCAATGAGTAGACACCCAACCTACTTAACCTTTCCTCATAAGTCAACCCCATCATCCCCGGAATCAACCTAGTGAACCTTCTCTGAACTGCCTCCAAAGCAAGTATATCCTTTCGTAAATATGGAAACTAAAACTGCACGCAGTAGTCCAGCTGTGGCCTCACCAATACCCTGTATAGCTGTAGCAAGACTTCCCTGCTTTTATACTCCATCCCCTTTGCAATAAAAGCCAAGATACCATTGGCCTTCCTGATCACTTGCTGTACCTGCATACTATCCTTTTGTGTTTCATGCACAAGTACCTCCAGGTCCCGCTGTACTGCAGCACTTCGCAATCTTTCTCCATTTAAATAATAACTTGTTCTTTGATTTTTTTTTTCTGCCAAAGTACATGACCTCACACTTTCCAACATTATGCTCCATCTGCCAAATTTTCCCCCACTCACTTAGCCTGTTTATGTCCTTTTGCAGATTTTTTGTGTGCTCACACATTGCTTTTCCTCCTATCTTTGTATCGTCAGCAAACCTGGCTACGTTATACTCAGTCCCTTCTTCCACGTCGTTAATATAGATTGTAAATAGTTGGGGTCCCAGCACTGATCCCTGCGGCACCCCACGAGTTACTAGTTGCCAACCCGAGAATGAACCATTTATCCTGACTCTCTGTTTTCTGTCATTTAGCCAATCCTCAATCCATGCTAATATATTGCCCCCAACCTCCTCAACATTTCCTCATTAGTCCACCCCCTCATCTCCAGAATCAACCTCGTAAGCCTTCTCTGAACTGCCTCCCCTCTCCACCGCTGAAGATGCTGAATCTATCTGGTTTCAGTTCTGCACTCACTGGTTCCCCTGCCCTGAAGGTGCTAACTCTGGCTGGGATCCATTTTGCACTCACTGGTTCCCCTCCCTCCCATCTGCCACTCCCCTTAGGGTGCTGACTCTGGCTGGGTTCAGATATAGATTCTCTGGTTCCCCTCTCATTCCCTGAAGGTGTCGACTCTGGCTGCGATCAGTTCGACAATCACTCATTTCCCTCCCGTCCATCTCTCTCCTCCCCTGAAGGTACTGACTCTGGCTGGGTTCAATTCCACACTCACTGGTTCCTCTCCCCTGAAGGTACTGACTCTGACTGGGTTCAGTTCTACACTCACTGGTTCCCATCCCCTGAAGGTGCTGACTCTGGTTGGGTTCAGTTCTGCACTCACTGGTTCCACTCCCCTGAAGGTGCTGACTCTGGCTGGGTTCAGTTCTACACTCACTGGTTCCACTCTCCTCCCCTGAAGATGCTGACTCTGTCTGGTTTCAGTTCTGGACTCACTGGTTAACATACGATATAGGAGCAGCAGTAGGCCATGCGGCCCCTCCAACCTGCTCCGCCATTTAATACGATCATGGCTGATCCGATCATGGACTCAGGTCCCCTTCCCTGCCCACTCCCCATAACCCCTTATTGCTTAAGAAAGTGTCTATTTCTGTCTGAAATTTATATAATGTCCCAGCTTCCACAGCTCTCTGAGGCAGTGAATTCCACACATCCACAACCCTCAGAAGAAATTTCTCCTCATCTCAGTTTTAAATGGAGGCCCCTTATTCTAAGATTATGTCCTCTAGTTCTAGTCTCCCCCATCAGTGAAACATCCTCTCTGCATCCACCTTGTCACGCCCCCTCATAATCTTATATGTTTCGATAAGATCACTTTTCTATCTTCTGAATTCCAATGAGTAGAGGCCCAACATATTCAACCTTTCCTCATAAGTCAACCCCCTCATCTCCAGAATCAACTTTGTGAACCTTCTCTGAACTGCCTCCAAAGCAAGTATATCCTTTTGTAAATATGGAAACCAAAACTACACGCAATATTCCAAGTGTGGCCTCACCAATATCCTGTACAACTGTAGCAAGAATTCCCAGCTTTTATACTCCATCCCCTTTGTAATAAAGGCCAAGATTCCATTGGCCTTCCTGATCACTTGCTGTACCTGCATACTGATCTTTTGTGTTTCATGCACAAGTCCCCCCAGGTCCCGCTGTACAGTAGCACTTGGCAATCTTTCTCCATTTTAAATAATAATTTGCTCTGTGATTTTTTTTTCTGCCAAAGTGCATGACCTCACACTTTCCAACATTATACTCCATCTGCCAAGGTTTTGCCAACTCACTTAGCCTGTCAATGTCGTTTTGCAGATTTTGTGTGTCCTCCTCACACATTGCATTTCCTCCCATCTTTGTATCATCAGCAAACTTGGCTACACTACACTCGGTCCCTTCTTCCAAGTCGTTAATATAGATTGTAAATAGTTGGGGTCCCAGCACTGATCCCTGCGGCAACCCACTAGTTACTGATTGCGAAACTGAGAATGAACCATTTATCTTGACTCAATATTTCCTTAAAAGTCAACCCTCTCATCTCCGGAATCAACCTCCTCTCAACTGCCTCTCCTTTCCTCCCCTGAAGATGCTGAATCTATCTGGTTTCAATTCTGCACCCACTGGTTCCCCTCCCTCCCCTGAAGGTACTGACTCTGGCTGGGTTCAGTTCTATACTCACTGGTTCCCCTCCCCTGAAGGTGCTGACTCTGGCTGGGTTCAGTTCTACACTCACTAGTTCCCCTCTCATCCCTCGAAGATGCTGACACTGGCTGGATTCAGTTCTACACTCACCGGTTTCCATCCCGTGAAGGTGCTGACTCTGGCTAGGTTCAGTTCTACACTCACCGGTTCCCCTCCTGTGAAGGTGCTGACTCTGGCTGGGTTCAGTTCTACACTCACTGGTTCCCCTCCCCTGATGGTGCTGACTCTGGCTGGGTTCAGTTCTACACTCACTGGTTCCCCTCCCCTGAAGGTGCTGACTCTGGCTGGGTTCAGTTCTACACTCACTGGTTCCCCTCCCTCCACTGAAGGTGCTGACTCTGGCTGGGTTCAGTTCTACACTCACTGGTTCCCCTCCCCTGAAGGTGCTGACTCTGGCTGGGTTCAGTTCTACACTCACTGGTTCCCCTCCCCTGAAGGTGCTGACTCTGCCTGGGTCCAATTGTATACTCAGTGGTTCCCCTCCCTCCCATCTGCCCCGTCCCTTAAGGCGCTAACTCTGGCTGTGTTCAATTCCACACTCACTGTTTCCCCTCCCTCCCCTCTCCAGCAGGCAGAGTTTAGGGAGTTAGGAGAGAGATTAAAAAGCAGGACCTCAAAGCTAGTAATCTCCAGATTCCTCCCGATGTCACGAGCTAGTGAGTACAGAAACAGGTTGATAGAGTAGATGAATACCTGGCTGGAGAGATGGTGCAGGCGGGAGGGAGTTAGTTTCCTGAGGCACTGGGACCGCTTCTGGGGAGGTGGGACCTGTACAAACCAGACGGGTTGCACCTCAACAGAGCCGGGACCAATATCCTCGCGGGGGGGGGGTTGCTAGTGCTGTTCGGGAGAGTTTAAACTAGCTTGGCAGGGGGATGGGAACCTGAAAATAGAGTCAGTAGGGAGGGGAGTAAAGCTAGAATTAGAAAGCAAAAATAAAGAAAGTGAGTTTGAAGGAGAGAGGAAACAAGCAGGAAAAAAGTGTAAAAAAACAAACTTAAAGGCACTTTGTCTAAATGCACGTAGCATTTGTAACAAAATAGATGAGTTGACGGCACAAATAGATACAAATGGGTATGATCTGATAGGCATTACAGAGACGTGGTTGCAAGGTGACCAGGTCTGGGAATTAAATATTCAGCGGTACTGGACAATCCGGAAGGACAGACAGAAAGGAAAAGGAGGTGGATTAGCTCGATTGATAAAGGATGGAATCACTGCAATAGTAAGAAACGATATTGGCTCAAATGATCAGGATGTTGAAACGGTTTGGGTGGAGATAAGGAACAATAAGTGGAAAAAGTCACTGGTGGGTGCAGACTATAAGCACCGTAACAATAGCTACTCTGTTGGTCAGCGCATAAACCAGGAAATAGTGGGGGCTTGTAAAAAGGGAACAGCAATAATCATGGGTGATTTTAACCTCCATATTGATTGGACAAATCAAATTGGTCAGGGTAGCCTTGAGGAGTTGTTCATAGAGTGCATAAGGGACGGGTTCCTTCAGCAGTATGTAACGGAACCAACCAGGGGGCAGGCTATCTTAGATCTGGTCCTGTGTAATGAGACAGGATTAATAAACAATCTCCCAGTAAAGGATCCCTTGGAATGAGTGATCATAGCATGATGTGAATTTGAAATTCAGATGGAGGGTGAGAAAGTTGGATCTCTAACCAGCGTACTAATCATAAATAAAGGAGACTATGTAGGTATGAGGGCAGAGTTGGCTAAAGTGGACTGGGAAAATAGATTAAAGTGCAGGACGGTTGATGAACAGTGGTGTACATTTAAGGAGATATTGTACAACTCTCAAGAAAAATATATTCCAGTGAGGAGGAAAGGGTGTAAAAGAAAAGATAGCCATCCGTGGCGAACTAAAGAAATAAAGGACGGTATCCAATTAAAAACAAGGGAATACAAAGTGGCCAAAACTAGTGGGAGGACAGAAGACTGGGAAGCTTTTAAAAGCCAGCAAAGAATGACTAAAAAAAATGATTAAGAAAGGGAAGATAGACAATGAAAGTAAACTAGCACAAAATATAAAAACAGATAGCAAGAGTTTCTACAGGTATATAAAAAGGAAAAGAGTGGCTAAAGTAAATGTTGGTCCCTGAGAGGACGAGATCAGGGAATTAGTAATGGGGAACATGGAGATGGCAGAAACACTGAACAAATATATTCTATCAGTCTTTACGGTCGAGGACACTAACAATATCCCAACAGTGGATAGTCAAGGGGCTACAGGGGGGAGGAACTTAACACAATCACTAAGAAGGTGGTACTCAGTAAGATAATGGGACTAAAGGCGGATAAATCCCCTGGAGCTGATGGCTTGCATCCTCGGGTCTTAAGAGAAGCAGCAGCAGGGACAGTGGATGCATTGGTTGTAATTTACCAAAATTCCCTGGATTCTGGGGAGGTCCCAGCGATTGGAAAACTGCAAATGTAACGTCCTTATTTAAAAAAGGAGGCAGAAAAAAAGCAGGAAACTAAAGACCTGTTAGCCTAACTTCTGTGGTTGGTAAAATGTTGGAGTCCATTATTAAAGAAGCAGTAGCAGGATATTTGGAAAAGCAAAATTCGGTCAGGCAGAGTCAGCATGGATTTATGAAGGGGAAGGCATGTTTGACAAATATGCTGGAATTCTTTGAGGATGTAACAAACAGGGTGGATAAAGGGGAACCAGTGAGTGTGGTGTATTTGGACTTCCAGAAGGCATTTGACAAGGTGCCACATAAAAGGTTACTGCACAAGATAAAAGTTCACAGGGTTGGGGGTAATATATCAGCAAGGATAGAGGATTGGCTAACTAACAGAAAACAGAGAGTCGGATAAATGGTTCATTCTCTGGTTGGCAACCAGTAACTAGTGGGTTGCTGCAGGGATCAGTGCTGGGACCCCAACTATTTACATTCTATATTAAAGAACTTGGAAGAAGGGACTGAATGTAATGTTGCCGAGTTTGCTAATGATACAAAGGATGGGAGGAAAAGCAATATGTGAGTACACATAAAATCTGCAAAAGGACATAGACAGGCTAAGTGAATGGGAAAAAATTTGGCAGATGGAGTATAATATTAGAAAGTGTGAGGTCATGCACTTTGGCAGAAAAAAAATCAAAGAGCAAGTTATTATTTAAATGGAGAAAGATTGCAAAGTGCTGCAGTACAGCGGGACCTGGGGGTACTTGTGCATGAAACACAAAAGGATAGTATGCAGGTACAGCAAGTGATCAGGAAAGCGAATAGAATCTTGGCCTTCCTGATCCATGTTTATGAAAGGATATACTTGCTTTGGAGGCAGTTCAGAGAAGGTTTCAGGGATGAGGGGGATGACTTATGAGGAAAGGTTGAGTAGTTTGGGCCTCTACCCATTGGAATTCAGAAGAATGAGAGGTGATCTTATCGAAACGTATAAGATTATGAGGGGGCGGGACAAGGTAGATGCAGAGAGGATGTTTCCACCGATGGGGGAGACTCGAATTAGAGGGCATAATCTTAGAATAAGGGGCCACCCATTTAAAACTGAGATGAGGAGGAATGTCTTCTCTCAAAGGGTTGTAAATCTGTGGAATTTGCTGCCTCAGAGAGCTGTGAAAATTGGGTCATAGAAACATAGAAAATAGTTGCAGGAGTAGGCCATTCGGTGTTTTTGTGACTGGAAGGCTGTTTCCAGTGGGGTTCTGCAGGGCTCAGTGCTGGGTCCCTTGTTTTTTGTGGTATATATCAATGACTTGGACTTCAATGTTGGGGGTATGATTTAGAAGTTTGCAGGTGACACTAAAATAGGCTGTGTGGTTGAGAATTAAGAAGAAAACTGCACACTGCAGGAAACTATAAATGTACTGGTCAGGTGGGTAGTAAAGTGGCAAATGGAATTTAATCCAGATCAGAGTGAGGTAATGCATTTGGGGAGGTCTAACAAGGCAAGGGATTACACATTAAATGCTACAACACTGAAAATTGTAGAGGAACAAAAGGACCTTGGAGTGTAGGTCCACAGATCGCTGAAAGTGGCAGGCCAGGTAGATAAAGTGGTTAAGAAGGCATATGGAATACTCGCCTTTATTAGTCGAGGCATGGAATACAAGAGCTAGGACTGGTTAGGCCGCAGTTGGAATAGTGTGTGCAGTTCTGCTCATCACATTACAGGAAAGATATGATTGTACTGGAAAGGGTACAGAGGAGATTTACAAGAATGTTGCCTGGACTGGAGAATTTTGGCTATGAGGAAAGATTGGAGATGTAGAGTCCATTTTCTTTGGATCAGAGGACACTGAGGGGAGACCTGATGAAAGTGCATTAAATTATGAGGGGCCTGGATAGAGTGGATAGGAAGGACCTGTTTCCCTTGGCAGAGGGATCAACAACAAGGAGGCACAAATTTAAAGTAATTGGTTCAGAAGAGATACGAAGGGAATTTTCTTCACCTAGAGGTTTGTGGGGGTCTGGAACTCACTGCCTGAAAGGGTGGTAGAGGCAGAAACACTCAGCACATTTGAAAAATACTTGGATGTGCACTTCAAGTGTCATCACCTACAGGGCTACGGACCGAGAGCTGGAGAGTGGGATTCGGCTGGATAGCTGTTTGTCGGCCGGCACGGACACAGTGGGCTGAAATGGCCTCCTGCCATGCTGTAAATTTCGATGATTTTATGATTTATGACCTAGATGAAGGGACCGAGTGTAATGTATCCAAATTTGCTTATGATACAAAACTAGGTGTGAGAACACAAGAGTCTGCAAGATATATATATAAATAGACTATGTGAGTGGGCAGTAAGGTGGCAGATGGAGTATAGTGTAGGGAAATGTGAGGTTATTCACTTTGGTCGGAACAACAGAAGAACAGAGTATCTTTTAAATTATGAGAAACTTTTAAACGTTGGTGTTTAGAGAGATTTGGGGTGCCCTTGTGCAAGACACACAGAAAGTGAGCATGCAGGTACGCAAGCAATAAGGAAGGCAAATGGTTTGTCCTTTATTGCAAGGGGTTAGAGTATAAGAGTAAGGAGGTCTTGCTACAATTGTACAGGGCCTTGGTGAGACCACACCTGGAGTACTGGGCACAGTTTTGGTTTCCTTATCTAAGGACGGAAACACTTGCCTTGGAGACGGTGCAACAAAGGTTCACAAGATTGATTCCTGGGCTGTCTTATGATGAGATAGTGTGTAGAATGGGCCTATACATTCTCGAGTTTAGAATAATGAGAGGTGATCTCATTGAAACATAAAAGGTTCTGAAGGGGATTGACAGGTTAGATGCTAAGAGGTTGATTTGCCTGGCTGGACTGGCTAGAACTAGGGGGCACAGTCTCAGGATAAGTGGTAGGCCATTTAAGACAGAGATAAAGAGGAATTTATTCATTCAGAGTGTTGTGAATCTTTGGCATTCTCTCCCCCAGAGGGCTGTGGATGCTCAGTCTATTCAAGGTTGAGATAGATAGATTTTTGTATATTAAGGGAATCAAGGGATATGGAGATCAGGCAGGAAAGTGGCGTTGAGGGCGATGATCAGCCATGATCTCATTGAATGGCGGAGCAGGCTCGAGGGACCTTATGGCCTACTCCTGCTCCTATTTCTTATGTTGATATCCAGGGGGCTCTAGATTTATTAGTCCCACCCTTTTTCTTGAAGGTAACATACTTCCTCTGAACCCTCATTATCTCCTCATTGAATGCCTCCCACTGCTCTGAGACTGATTTAACTTCAACATAAGAACATAAGATTTCAGAGCAGGAGTATGCCATTCGGCCCCTCGAGCCTGCTCTGCCATTCAATGAGATCATGGCTGATCTTCTACCTCAACTCCACTTTCCTGCACTATTCCATATCCCTTGATTCCCTTAATTTACAAAAATCTATCGATCTCTGTCTTAAATATGCTCAAAGGCAGAGCCTCCACAGCCCTCTGGTGTAGAGAATTACAAAGATTAATGAGTAAATAAGTTTCTGCTCATCTCAGTCCTAAATGGCCAACCCCTTATTTTGAGACTGTGACCCCTGGTTCTGGACTCCTCAGCCAGAGGAAACATCCTCCCTGCATCTATCCTGTCACACCTTAAGAATTTTGTATGGTTCAATGAGATCATCCCTCATTCTTCTAAACTCGAGAGAATACATGCCTAGTCTACTCAATCTCTCCTCATAGGACAATCATCCCACCCCAGGAATTCAGTTTGGTGAACCTTCGTTGCCATCCTCAACAGTAAGTACATCCTTCCTTTGGTAAGCAGCCAAAACTGTACACAATACTCCAGCTGCAGTCTCACCAGGGCCCTATATAATTGCAGTAAGACGTCTTTACTCCTGTACTCAAATCCTTTGTAATAAAGGCCAACATACCATTTGCTTTCTTCGTTGCTTGCTGTACCTGCATATTAACTTTCAGTGATTCGTATACAAGGACACCAAGGTCCCTCTGAACACCAACGTTTCCCAATCTCTCACCATTTCAAATAGCGGTTTCCAGTCCACTTTGGCTAAATCACATCTCAGCTTCGTAAAATTGGCTTTTCCCCAATTGAGAACTTTTATTCCTGGTCTATCTTTGTCCTTTTCCATAACTACCCTAAATCTAACTGAATTACGATCACTAGCACCAAAATGCTCTCCCACTGATACCCCTTCCACCTGCCCAGCTTCAGTCCCTAACTCGAAGTCCAGAACTTCCCCCTCTCTTGTTGGGCTTGCTACGTACTGGCTAAAAAGTTCTGCTGGTTGCTGACCCCTCTGTGAAGGGAAATAGGTCCTTCCTCTCCACTCTATCTAGGCCCCTCATAATTTTATACACCTCATTAAGGTCTCCCCTCAGCCTCCTTTGTTCCAAAGAAATCAAACTATTAAGAGGGTTGGTGGGCTGGCGGAGGTTACAGAGATGGGGAACGGTGAGACCCTGGAGAGATTTGAACAAGAGGATGCGTATTTTAAAGGCTGATGCCACCAGCCAATCTCGCCCAGCACAGAATGTAACTCACTACTAACAGGAAGGATGTTACTTTAACTACGATGAATGCATAATGCGGGGAAATCAATCTCTGTCCCTTTGACTAACAGCGTCATGGAAAGAGGGAAATGAATGACCTTTAAACACCTGATTAACTTGGCACTGAAGTGTCTGAAACTCATAATAGGAGCTCCAGGAAAACAAAATACTGACAAATGTTACATTGTTTTGTTAACGAAAGAAATCTCGATTTAACTTTTAAAAGATAAATTGTTTAAGAGCGGTTCACACAGACTCACCCGACAGGCCGACTCAGGATCCACCCCTCAAGCACCGTGATTGGTTGCAGAACACGCTGCTCCCTGGGCCCAACGGCCCCTGACCTCTCTTCCTGTTGGTTCCCAGGGCAATCAATCACCGCTCGCCAACGTTACACTGCCAGATTAAGTTGAGCGGCTTGGAGGAAGAAATAAAACAAGACCGTGAACCTGAGTTAAGAAATAAAATTAGAGAAGCATGATGAAATAAACAAGGATAGACAATATCAACTAAAGGGTACAATCCGAAAGGGGGTGCATGAACAGTGAGACCTGCGGGTATATGTGCACAAATCACTGAAGGACAGGTTGAGAAAGCAGTTAAAAAAGCTTACAGGTTGCTGGGCATCACAGAGTACAAAAGCAAGGAGGTTATGATGAACCTTTGTAAACCACTGGTTCGGTGTCAACTGGAGCATTGTGTCCAATTCTGGGCACCGCACATTAGGATGTGATGGCCTTAGAGAGGGTGCAGAAAAGATTGACAAGAATGATTCATGAGATGAGGGACTTCGGTTACATGGATTGACTGGAGAAGCTGGGGTTGCTCCCCTTGGAGCAGAGAAGGTTGAGAGGAGAATTGATAGAAGTGTTCAAAATCATGAGGGTCTGGACAGAGTAGATAGAGAGATACTGTTCAACTGGCAGAAGGGTAGAGAATCAGAGGAGATGGATTTAAGGTGAATGGCAGCAAGTGGTTAAGATCTTGAAAGCACGGCCTGAAAGGGTGGTGGAGGAAGACTCAATCACAGCTTTCAAAAAAAAAAGTTGGATAAGTATTTGAAAAAAAACACTTGCAGGGCCGGGGGAAAAGGCGGGCAGTGGGACGAGCTGGGAGCCGGCAAGGGCTCGACGGGCCGAATGGCCTTCCGCGCTGAAACCATTCTCTGATTGTGTTGAGCAGAACCACTCTGTTCCCTGACTCAATCTAAAGCCTTCCTGATTGTGAGCACCTGTTAAACCTGCCCTGCACCTTCACTGCTCCAGATAGGGGGCACTGGAAAAAGGAAAAATTTGATTTTAGTGCCCAAAAAAAAAACCCACAAAAAAAACCAAAAAAAAAACAAAAAAGGGCCTTGTAAATGTCTTGTGTGTGTCATCCAGGTCGGGTGGCACGGATACATGTTTTATGTTTTGCAGGTTAACTCAAAAGAGTTTCACTGCTCCAGAGTGTCTGATTAAGGTTAACGGGTCCTTGACGGCGCCCCTTCGCTTTAGGAGAGGGGTGCGCCAGGGATGCCCCATGTCCGGCCAGTTATACGCCGTTTGCGTGGAGCCTTTCCTGCGCCTCTTGCGGACGAGGTTGACGGGACTGGCTCTGCAAGGGCCGGGCGTGGAGGTCGTCCTCTCGGCTTACGCCGATGACGTGCTCCTCGCGGTAGAGGATCCCGCTGACCTGCGGAGGATGCGTGAGTGCCAGGAGATTTACTCGGCCGCGTCCTCCGCCAGGATCAACTGGGAGAAATGTTCCGGACTCCTGGTGGGTCAGTGGCGGGTGGACTCCCTGCCGGAGGAGCTCAGGCCTTTTGCCTGGAGCACGACCCATCTCCTCTATCTGGGAGTCTACCTTAGCCCCGACGAGGGAGTCTGGCCGGCGAACTGGCAGGAGCTGGAGGCCAAGGTCGCCGCTCGCCTAGGGCGCTGGACAGGACTGCTCCGAGTACTGTCCTACAGGGGTCGAGCGCTAGTCATAAACTAGCTGGTGGCCGCAATGTTGTGGTACCGGCTGGTCACTTTGACCCCTCCCCCTGCGTTTGTCGCCAAGATACAGAAGAAGCTGGTGGACTTCTTCTGGAACAACAGGAAGCACTGGGTCTCTGCCGCGGTCCTGAGTCTCCCGCTTGAGGAGGGCGGTCAGTCGTTGGTGTGCGTCAGCGCCCAGCTCGCGACTTTCCGTCTTCAGACCCTGCAGAGATACCTTTACGTCGAGCCCCCTCCTAGGTGGTGTGCTCTGGCGAGGTATTTCTTCCGCCAGCAGCTCGACCTCAATTATGACACGCAGCTCCTGTTTGTGAACTTGGGGGGGTGCCAGGACCGCCCTCCGGGAGCTGCCTGTCTTTTACAGGGAACTCATCAGGGTCTGGAACAAAGTCTCCACCAAGCGCAGCTCTCCGCCGGCTGGAGTGGCGGCCGTCCTGCAGGAACCGCTGCTCGGGAATCCGTACCTCCACGGCCGAGGTTTTATGTGGCGGTCGGAAGAGAGGGCTGTGGCTGGTGAGGTGACCAGGGTCAGGGACCTGCTCGATGGCGGAGGAGCGGGCTGGATGGCGCTAGACACGCTGGCGCGGCGCCTAAATTCTGCCAACGTCTGCCACGCGGCCGATGCCATCGAATCGCTAAAAACAGCTCTGGGCCCTGACTCCGTTAGGTGCATCGAGGAGGCTCAAGCACGTGGGGAGATCCCGTCCGAACTGACCCCCGTCCGGACGGAATTCCTCATCGGCGCCAAACCCCGGAACCTCCCTTGGGGGCCGGCGCCTCACAACTTGAGCCGCCTCGGGGAAATCCCCTCCGTGCCTTTCAGTTCCGCGCGGAGGGGTTTCCTGTACGGGCTGCTCCTGCACACCCTCAACTTTGCCATCCTCGCCGGCCGTCCGGACACGCCATGGCGTACCATCTTGCCGTCCGGAGGAGGCGGGGGTCCCCGATGGAGGGCACTCTACGCAGGGGTCCTCCCACTATTCATCGGGGACTTGGCCTGGAGGGTGGTGCACGGAGCAGTGCCGTGCAACAAATTTTTAAGCCGGTTCACGGACTCCCAGGCCGCCTGCAATTTCTGCGGTCTGGAGGAGTCCGTGTTCCATGTTTTTATTGAATGCACAAGGTTGCAGCCCCTGTTCCACTATTTGAAGGGGCTGCTCCTGAAATTCTGGCTGCACTTCAGTCCCACTCTCCTGATCTTTGGGCACCCTGTGCGGAGGGGAGCGGGTAGGTCCGAAGGCCTCCTCATAGGACTGCTCCTGGGCACGGCCAAGGGTGCCATCAGCCGGTCCAGGCAGCGGGCGGTCGAGGGGGTCGTTCAACCTGACTGCCTGCCTCTCTTCCGCTCTTACATCCGGTCCAGGGTGTCCTTGGAGATGGAGCACGCGGTGTCCACCGGTACGCTCGCGGCCTTCCGCGAGAGGTGGGCACCGGAGGGACTGGAGTGCATCATCACGCCCGGCAACCAAATTTTAATTTGATTTTACGTTTTAAAGTTAATTTGTTTTAATTGCCGGTGCTTTTAGTGTCCCCCTCTCCTTTTATAGGGGGCACTGGAAAAAAGGAAAAATTTGATTTTAGTGCCCAAAAAAAAACCACAAAAAAAAAAAAAAAAGGGCCTTGTAAATGTCTTGTGTGTCACCCAGGTCGGGTGGCATGGTCTTAATGTTTTATGTTTTGCAGGTAAACTCAAAAGAGTTTCATGCATAAGGAGGCACCGGAGGGACTGGAGTGCATCATCACGCCCGGCAACCAAATTTTAATTTGATTTTACGTTTTAAAGTTTAATTTGTTTTAATTGCCGGTGTTTTTAGTGTCCCCTTCCCTTTTATAGGGGGCACCGGAAAAAATTGTGATTTTAGTGCCCCAAAAAAAAAAAGAAAAACACAAAAAAAAACCAAAAAAAAGGAAAAAAGGGCCTTGTAAATGTCTGGTGTGTCACCCAGGTCGGGTGGCACAGTTTAATGTTTTATGTTTTCGCAGGTAAACTCAAAAGAGTTTCATGCACAAGGAACCAATCGTGGAGGAGTGGAGGCGTGTCCTGCTCAGTTGGAGCTGTGAGCAGTGAGAGAGGCAGCTATCAACTTGTGCTCCTGCCTGGAGAGCCCTGAGACCAGCCCAGGAAAAGAAGGAAGGGGCTTCAACACCAACTTTTATCCAGAGGGAGAGGAGGAGAACAGAAAACATTTCACTGCTCCAGATAGGGGGCACTGGAAAAAGGAAAAATTTGATTTTAGTGCCCAAAAAAAAAACCCACAAAAAAAACCAAAAAAAAAACAAAAAAGGGCCTTGTAAATGTCTTGTGTGTGTCATCCAGGTCGGGTGGCACGGATACATGTTTTATGTTTTGCAGGTTAACTCAAAAGAGTTTCACTGCTCCAGAGTGTCTGATTAAGGTTAACGGGTCCTTGACGGCGCCCCTTCGCTTTAGGAGACGGGTGCGCCAGGGATGCCCCATGTCCGGCCAGTTATACGCCGTTTGCGTGGAGCCTTTCCTGCGCCTCTTGCGGACGAGGTTGACGGGACTGGCTCTGCAAGGGCCGGGCGTGGAGGTCGTCCTCTCGGCTTACGCCGATGACGTGCTCCTCGCGGTAGAGGATCCCGCTGACCTGCGGAGGATGCGTGAGTGCCAGGAGATTTACTCGGCCGCGTCCTCCGCCAGGATCAACTGGGAGAAATGTTCCGGACTCCTGGTGGGTCAGTGGCGGGTGGACTCCCTGCCGGAGGAGCTCAGGCCTTTTGCCTGGAGCACGACCCATCTCCTCTATCTGGGAGTCTACCTTAGCCCCGACGAGGGAGTCTGGCCGGCGAACTGGCAGGAGCTGGAGGCCAAGGTCGCCGCTTGCCTAGGGCGCTGGACAGGACTGCTCCGAGTACTGTCCTACAGGGGTCGAGCGCTAGTCATAAACTAGCTGGTGGCCGCAATGTTGTGGTACCGGCTGGTCACTTTGACCCCTCCCCCTGCGTTTGTCGCCAAGATACAGAAGAAGCTGGTGGACTTCTTCTGGAACAACAGGAAGCACTGGGTCTCTGCCGCGGTCCTGAGTCTCCCGCTTGAGGAGGGCGGTCAGTCGTTGGTGTGCGTCAGCGCCCAGCTCGCGACTTTCCGTCTTCAGACCCTGCAGAGATACCTTTACGTCGAGCCCCCTCCTAGGTGGTGTGCTCTGGCGAGGTATTTCTTCCGCCAGCAGCTCGACCTCAATTATGACACGCAGCTCCTGTTTGTGAACTTGGGGGGGTGCCAGGACCGCCCTCCGGGAGCTGCCTGTCTTTTACAGGGAACTCATCAGGGTCTGGAACAAAGTCTCCACCAAGCGCAGCTCTCCGCCGGCTGGAGTGGCGGCCGTCCTGCAGGAACCGCTGCTCGGGAATCCGTACCTCCACGGCCGAGGTTTTATGTGGCGGTCGGAAGAGAGGGCTGTGGCTGGTGAGGTGACCAGGGTCAGGGACCTGCTCGATGGCGGAGGAGCGGGCTGGATGGCGCTAGACACGCTGGCGCGGCGCCTAAATTCTGCCAACGTCTGCCACGCGGCCGATGCCATCGAGTCGCTAAAAACAGCTCTGGGCCCTGACTCCGTTAGGTGCATCGAGGAGGCTCAAGCACGTGGGGAGATCCCGTCCGAACTGACCCCCGTCCGGACGGAATTCCTCATCGGCGCCAAACCCCGGAACCTCCCTCGGGGGCCGGCGCCTCACAACTTGAGCCGCCTCGGGGAAATCCCCTCCGTGCCTTTCAGTTCCGCGCGGAGGGGTTTCCTGTACGGGCTGCTCCTGCACACCCTCAACTTTGCCATCCTCGCCGGCCGTCCGGACACGCCATGGCGTACCATCTTGCCGTCCGGAGGAGGCGGGGGTCCCCGATGGAGGGCACTCTACGCAGGGGTCCTCCCACTATTCATCGGGGACTTGGCCTGGAGGGTGGTGCACGGAGCAGTGCCGTGCAACAAATTTTTAAGCCGGTTCACGGACTCCCAGGCCGCCTGCAATTTCTGCGGTCTGGAGGAGTCCGTGTTCCATGTTTTTATTGAATGCACAAGGTTGCAGCCCCTGTTCCACTATTTGAAGGGGCTGCTCCTGAAATTCTGGCTGCACTTCAGTCCCACTCTCCTGATCTTTGGGCACCCTGTGCGGAGGGGAGCGGGTAGGTCCGAAGGCCTCCTCGTAGGACTGCTCCTGGGCACGGCCAAGTGTGCCATCAGCCGGTCCAGGCAGCGGGCGGTCGAGGGGGTCGTTCAACCTGACTGCCTGCCTCTCTTCCGCTCTTACATCCGGTCCAGGGTGTCCTTGGAGATGGAGCACGCGGTGTCCACCGGTACGCTCGCGGCCTTCCGCGAGAGGTGGGCACCGGAGGGACTGGAGTGCATCATCACGCCCGGCAACCAAATTTTAATTTGATTTTACGTTTTAAAGTTAATTTGTTTTAATTGCCGGTGCTTTTAGTGTCCCCCTCTCCTTTTATAGGGGGCACTGGAAAAAAGGAAAAATTTGATTTTAGTGCCCAAAAAAAAACCACAAAAAAAAAAAAAAAAAAAGGGCCTTGTAAATGTCTTGTGTGTGTCATCCAGGTCGGGTGGCACGGATACATGTTTTATGTTTTGCAGGTTAACTCAAAAGAGTTTCACTGCTCCAGAGTGTCTGATTAAGGTTAACGGGTCCTTGACGGCGCCCCTTCGCTTTAGGAGACGGGTGCGCCAGGGATGCCCCATGTCCGGCCAGTTATACGCCGTTTGCGTGGAGCCTTTCCTGCGCCTCTTGTGGACGAGGTTGACGGGACTGGCTCTGCAAGGGCCGGGCGTGGAGGTCGTCCTCTCGGCTTACGCTGATGACATGCTCCTCGCGGTAGAGGATCCCGCTGACCTGCGGAGGATGCGTGAGTGCCAGGAGATTTACTCGGCCGCGTCCTCCGCCAGGATCAACTGGGAGAACTGTTCCGGACTCCTGGTGGGTCAGTGGCGGGTGGACTCCCTGCCGGAGGAGCTCAGGCCTTTTGCCTGGAGCACGGCCCATCTCCTCTATCTGGGAGTCTACCTTAGCCCCGACGAGGGAGTCTGGCCGGCGAACTGGCAGGAGCTGGAGGCCAAGGTCGCCGCTTGCCTAGGGCGCTGGACAGGACTGCTCCGAGTACTGTCCTACAGGGGTCGAGCGCTAGTCATAAACTAGCTGGTGGCCGAAATGTTGTGGTACCGGCTGGTCACTTTGACCCCTCCCCCTGCGTTTGTCGCCAAGATACAGAAGAAGCTGGTGGACTTCTTCTGGAACAACAGGAAGCACTGGGTCTCTGCTGCGGTCTTGAGTCTCCCGCTTGAGGAGGGCGGTCAGTCGTTGGTGTGCGTCAGCGCCCAGCTCGCGACTTTCCGTCTTCAGACCCTGCAGAGATACCTTTACGTCGAGCCCCCTCCTAGGTGGTGTGCTCTGGCGAGGTATTTCTTCCGCCAGCAGCACGGCCTCAATTATGACACGCAGCTCCTGTTTGTGAACTTGGGGGGGTGCCAGGACCGCCCTCCGGGAGCTGCCTGTCTTTTACAGGGAACTCATCAGGGTCTGGAACAACGTCTCCACCAAGCGCAGCTCTCCGCCGGCTGGAGTGGCGGCCGTCCTGCAGGAGCCGCTGCTCGGGAATCCGTACCTCCACGACCGAGGTTTTATGTGGCGGTCGGAAGAGAGGGCTGTGGCTGGTGAGGTGACCAGGGTCAGGGACCTGCTCGATGGCGGTGGAGCGGGCTGGATGGCGCCAGACACGCTGGCGCGGCGCCTAAACTCTGCCAACGTCCGCCACGTGGCCGATACCATCGAGTTGCTAAAAACAGCTCTGGGCCCTGACTCCGTTAGGTGCATCAAGGAGGCTCAAGCACGTGGGGAGATCCCGTCTGAACTGACCCCCGTCCGGATGGAATTCCTCATCGGCGCCAAACCCCGGAACCTCCCTCGGGGGCCGGCGCCTCACAACTTGAGCCGCCTCGGGGAAATCCCCTCCGTGCCTTTCAGTTCCGCGCGGAGGGGTTTCCTGTACGGGCTGCTCCTGCACACTCTCAACTTTGCCATCCTCGCCGGCCGTCCGGACACGCCATGGCGTACCATCTTGCCGTCCGGAGGAGGCGGGGGTCCCCGATGGAGGGCACTCTACGCGGGGGTCCTCCCACTATTCATCGGGGACTTGGCCTGGAGGGTGGTGCACGGAGCAGTGCCGTGCAATAAATTTTTAAGCCGGTTCACGGACTCCCAGGCCGCCTGCAATTTCTGCGGTCTGGAGGAGTCCGTGTTCCATGTTTTTATTGAGTGCGCGAGGTTGCAGCCCCTTTTCCATTATTTGAAGGGGCTGCTCCTGAAATTCTGGCTGCACTTCAGTCCCACTCTCCTGATCTTTGGGCACCCTGTGCGGAGGGGAGCGGGTAGGTCCGAAGGCCTCCTCGTAGGACTGCTCCTCGGCACGGCCAAGGGTGCCATCAGCCGGTCCAGGCAGCGGGCGGTCGAGGGGGTCGTTCAACCTGACTGCCTGCCTCTCTTCCGCTCTTACATCCGGTCCAGGGTGTCCTTGGAGATGGAGCACGCGGTGTCCACCGGTACGCTCGCGGCCTTCCGCGAGAGGTGGGCACCGGAGGGACTGGAGTGCATCATCACGCCCGGCAACCAAGTTTTAATTTGATTTTACGTTTTAAAGTTTATTTTGTTTTTAATTGCCGGTGCTTTTAATGTCCCCCTCTCCTTTTATAGGGGGCACTGGAAAAAGGAAAATTTTGATTTTAGTGCCAAAGAAAAAAAAAAAGAAGAAAAAAAGGGCCTTGTAAATGTCTGGTGTGTCATCCAGGTCGGGTGGCACGGATACATGTTTTATGTTTTGCAGGTAGACTCTAAAAGAGTTTCACTGCTCCAAGGAGAACCACCCCAGATGCTGCAGCCATCATCTTATTGAATGGTGGCAGGCTCGAGGGACCAAAGGGCCGACGCATCTCCTATTTCTGATATTTTCATGTATTCATGTCACTGGTCCCCATCCTGCATCTGCTCCCTGCAGTAAGATGGCTGCCGTGCATGCTCCCAGCCCTGCAGCGGGACAATGGAAAATATTGTGACGTCGAGGAAGCCCCGCCCCTGTTGTTCCCTGCTCCCCGTGGCGGGCGGACCCATGCTGCCCAAAGATGGCGGCTGAACTCCCGGCAACCTCCGACGGTATCCAAGGCCCGTCCCCGCCCGAAGGTGCCCTGCAGCCGCCACCCGCCGACTTGGCGGCAAATCTCACCGCCTGCGCGTGTCCGTGAGTCCTCAGGGAGGCTGGGCGCACTGCCCGGGCTGCTCATCCATCCTCCGCGGGGGGAGGGCTAAACATCGTCCATCCGCAGCTAACCTCCCACAATAGGCTGGCCCCACGCCTGCGCACAACTCCGCCTCGCCTCGCCTCACCTGGGCCCGAGCTCAAAGGCTGCGAGCGGAGCCCACCAACAAACCCCCCAACCGCCCGCCCACAACACTCAGCCCGCAGCCAATGGCGAGGCGGCGCGGGGCACCAGCTCCACCCAGCGCGCTGCTCCGCGCCAATCAGTGTCGGGGTCGCGGCACCAATCAATCACTGGTCCCTGAAGGTACTGACTCTGGCTGGGTTCAGTTCTACACTCACTAGTCCCCCTCCCCTGAAGGTACTGACTCTGGTTGGGTTCAGTTCTACACTCACTGGTTCCCCTCCCCTGAAGGTACTGACTCTGGCTGGGTTCAGTTCTACACTCACTGGTTCCCCTCCCCTGAAGGGACTGACTCTGGCTGGGTTCAGTTCCAGACAGTGACATCATTCACATTGGTCCTGCACCAAGATGGTCGCGCATGCGCTGTGCTACTCACTCAATCAAGATGGCCGAACGCGGAACCTGCCCTCCTGTACGAAGATGGCCGTCGTTAGCCGGGCCTGTGACCGGAGAAAGCCCCGAAGCTGCAACCGCCGTTATTCCGATTATTACTCCGGGCTTGCGGCGGGCACCGGTTGTTTCTGAAGCCTCCCCAGCTTCCCGCTGGTCCCTTACTCCGCTCCGTCCCGATGAAAAGGATACTTCTGAGGAGCCTGTACAAAACATGTCTTCTCCGCCATTACACGCACCGCGCATGCTCCAAACACAGCCAGGGCCCGCGCCTGCGCACTGAGCTCCTGTAGTCTGGGTGCGGCACATTCTCGCCCGCGGGGCATGCTGGGTACATAAGAGCATGAAAAATCGGAGCAGAAGTGGGGCAGATACTGCACGGGTTATACACAGAGTAAAGCTCCCTCTGTACTGTCCTAAAGAATCCCAGGGCAGGTACAGCACGGGTTAGTTACAATTTAAAGCTTGCTGTACGCTGACTCATCAAACACTCCCAGGGCAGGTGCAGCACATATTAAATACACAGCAAGGATCCATCTGCATTGTCCCACCAGGTATTCCCAGGGCATGCACAGCATAGGTTAGATACAGAATAAAGCTCCCACGAGACTATCCCAAGAAAAAAATCACAGAGCAGTTACAGCACAACTAGTTTGTTGTTGATCTCTAAATCAAATGCACCCTGATTAAAGGGGGGTGGGGACACTATAACCGACAAAATAATCCAATGAAACTTTGGACGGTAAACTTAAATTAAATTAAAATTTGGTTGCTGGAGGTGATAATGCACTCCAGTCCCTCCGGTGCTGACTTCTTACAAAAGGCTGCAAGCGTACTGGTGGCAGGTACAGCACATGTTCGATACAGAGTAAAGCTCCCTCTACAGTGACCAATCAAACACTCCCAGGGCAGGTACAGCATAAATTAGATACAGAGTAAAGCTCCCTCTCCACTGTCCCATCAAACACTCCCAGGGCATGTACAGCACATGTTAGATACAGAGTAAAGCTCCATCTACAGTGACGAATCAAACACTCCCAGGTCAGGTACAGCACCAGTTAGATACGGAGTAATGCTCCCTCGACACTGTCCCATTAAACACTCCCAGGGCAAGTACAGCATAATTTAGATGCAGGGTAAACGTCGCTCTAAACAGCCAATCCAAAAATGCACAGGACAGGCACAACACAGGTTAGGTGCACATCATCATCATCACAGGCAGTCCGTCGAAATCGAGGAAGACTTGCTTACACTCTAAAAGTGAGGTCTTAGGTGACCAAACAGTTCAATACGGGAATCACAGTATCTGTCACAGGTGGGACAGAGAGTCGTTGAACGAATGGGTGGGTGGGACTGGTTTGCCACATGCTCCGATGCTTGGTTTCTGCATGCACTCAGCGATGAGACTCGAGGTGCTCAGAGCCCTCCCGGATGCACTTCCTCAACTTAGGACAGACTTTTGTCAGGGACTCATCGGTATCGGGGGGTTGTTGAATTTGATCAAGGAGCCTTTGAGGGTGTCGTTGAAAGGTTTCCTCTGCCCACTGTAGGCTCGCTTGCCATGTAGGAGTTCCGAGTAGAGCCTTGCTTTTGGAGTCTTGTGTCAGGCATGTGAACAATGTGTCGAGCCAGGGTATCCCTGGAGATTGAGCATGCAGTGTCCACCGGTAGACTCGTGGCCTTCCATGAGAGGTGAGCACCAGAGAGACTGGAGGGCATCATTCCAGAGAGAACAGAGTTGTAATTTTAATTAATTTGATTTGATTTGACAAAAGTTACCTTTATGTTGAATTGTTAATTTGTGCGTTTGGTTCCCTACAAAAAAAAACAAGGGGGCACTTTAATGAAAGTTTCTGAAGTGTGACCCCCCTCCAGCCTTTAATCAGGGCAACTTGATTAGTGTTCTACTTAAAATAGTTGTGAACAATGTGGCCCACCCAATGCAGCTGGTCGAGTGTGGTCAATGCTTCGATGCTGGGGATGTTGGCCTGATCGAGGAAACAACAGGACTGGTTTGATGAGAATGACCAGGAGATCCAAGAGCTAATTAATTGCAAGCACAGGGTATTTCTGAAACTAAAACAACAACCCAACTCGGGAGCAGCAAAGCAGAATTACAGAGGGCTTAAGGCCGAGGTCCAAGAAAAAACCTGTGACCTAAAGCATAGATGGTGGGTGTAGAAATCACAGGAGTTTCAGCAGCTGTCTGGCAGCCATAATGTGCAAGGATTCTTCATTGCAGTCAAGGCCACCTCTGGCCCAAACTCCCAAGGCACCACCTCACTGCTGGCCAAGAATGGGGAAACACTCAACAAGGACACTGAGGCAGTCAGGATCCGCTGGAAGGAACACTTCAAAGATGTCCTTAACCGAGACTCTGCCTTTGACTCGAGTGTCCTCGACTCCATCCTGCAGCATGCTGCCCGCCAACATCTCAGCAAAACCTAAACCCTGCACGAGATAGAAAAGGCCATCCACCAGCTCAAGAACAACAAGGCAATGGGAGTGGATGGAATCCCCGCTGAGGCACTAAAGTATGGTGGAGAAGCAACATTGGCATGAATGCATGACCTCATCTCTCTCATCTGGAAGGAGGAGAGCAGGCCTGGAGATCTCAGAGATGTAGTAATCGTGATCATCTTTAACAAAGGGGACAAGTCCGACTGTGGCAATTACAGATGAGTCTCCCTGTTACCAGCCACTGGGAAAGTCATCGCTAGAATCCTCCTCAACCGTCTTCCCCTGTGGCTGAGGACCTTCTCCTGAAGTCACAATGTGGATTTCGTCCTCTACGGAGTACAACGGACATGGAGTAGATACAGATTAAAGCTCCCTCTACACTGTCCCATCAGACATTCCCAGGGCAAGTACAACATGGGTTATGTTATGTATGCAACCCTATGTAACCAGCAATCTACCGCCATCAGAGGGCATATCTGTTGGAGTCAAAAGGGATCCCAGCATCCCTTGGGAGCACTGTATAGAAGCCGGCCTCCCATGCTATACGTACACTCTGGAGTTAGAAAAAAGAGACCAAGATTATACTTACTCATGTCGACAGTATTCAATCACATTACTTTATTCTGGCCATAACAATTGGCGTCGAGATAATGAACCATCATGCGAAAATACAGAGAACTGTTGATATCCTGGAGAAATTCTCAGAAGGGGACGATTGGGAGGTCTTCATGCAGCGACTCGACTAATACTTCATGGCCAACGAGCTGGCAGGTAATGTGAATGCTGCCAAACAAAGGGCGATCCTCCTCACTCTCTGCGGGGCAACAACATATAGCCTCATGAAGAATTTTCTTGCTCCGGTGAAACCAACAACCAAATCGTATGAAGAACTGTGTACGCTGGTCCAGGAGCACCTACAACCGAAGGAGAGCATTCTGATGGCAAGGTATCGATTTTACACATGTCAACGATCTGAAGGCCAGGAAGTGGTGAGCTACGTCGGCGAAATAAGGCATCTTGCAGGACATTTTAAATTTGATGGATGCCTGGAGTAAATGCTAAGATATTTTTTGTGCTTGGCATTGGCCATGAGGATATCCTTTGCAAACTATTGATTGTTGAAACACCTGAGCAAAGCCATAACGATAGCCTCGGCATTTATGTCCACCAGCGATAACACCAAATAAATTTTCGCAGCATACAGATGATTCGGCAAGTACTGTACAGAAAGTAACATCGTTTTCAGGCAGGAATGCATATGGCAGAATGTACACGCTTGCAGCTGCATGATATCAGATGACTCAGATTCTGCCATCAAGCATTAATGCGAGGCAGTTAACAGCTTGTTGGCACTGTGGAGGTGATCATCGAGCCCATCAATGCAGCCTCAAACACTATGCGTGCAAAGGCTGTGGAACAATGGGACACCTCCAGCGAATGTGCAGATGAGCTGCAAACACTGCAAAGCACCACATTGCAGTGGATACCGATCCATGGTGGATCAAACTGAACTAGAGACTCAAACCGAGGAGGCAGAAGTGTACGGGGTACACACCTTCACCACGAAATGTCCACCAATTATGTTAAATGTTGAACTGAACGGAATTTCAGTATCCATGGAATTGGACATGGGTGCGAGTCAGTCCATCATGAGAAAAGGGCCTTCGACAGGCCCAAGCTGAGCCCCATTCACACTAAGCTTAAAACTTACACTAAAGAGCTGATCCCTGTAATTGACAGCACATTATTAAAAGTCTCTTATGATGGAACAGTACACGAACTACAACTAAGGATCATGTCAGGAGATGGCCCCACACTGTTCGGCAGAAGCTGGCTGAGAAAAATACGCTGGAACTGGGATGACATCCGAACGCTTTCATCCATCGATGACGCCTCATGTGCCCAGGTTCTGAGCAAGTTTCCGTCGTTGTTTGAGCCAGGGATCGGAAGTTTCTTGAGGGCGAAAGTGCAGATCCACTCGATTCCCGGTACATGACCCATCCAGCACAAGGCACGGGCAGTGACATATATGATGCGAGAGAAAGTGGAGATCGAGTAAGACAGGCTGCAACGAAAGGGCATCATCGCACTGGTGGAGTTCAATGAGTGGGCCAGTCAGATTGTTCTGGTTCTCAAGGGCAATGTCACAGTCAGAATTTGCGGGGACTATAATGTAACGATTAACCATTTTTCGCTGCAGGACCAGTAGCCGCAACCCAAGGCAGACGAACTATTTGCAACACTAGCAGGAGGAAAGACATTCACCAAGTTGGACCTGACCTCGGCCTATATGACGCAGGAGCTGGCGTAATCTTAAAAAGCCTCACCTGCATCAACACGCACCAAGGTATGTTCATCTACATTAGATGCCCGTTTGGAATTTGATCGATCGCGACTATTTTTCAAAAGGACATGGAGAGTCTGCTAAAGTCGGTTCTGCACATCGTGGTTTTCAAGGATGATATACTGGTCACAGGTCGGGACACCATCGATCACTTGCAGAACGTGGAAGAGGTTCTAAGTCGGCTAGATCATGTGGGACTCAGGTTGAAACGCTCGAAGTGTGTTTTCCTGGCGCCAAAAGTCGAGTACCTAGAGAGAAGAATCTTGGCAGATAGCATCAGACCCACTGACGCCAAGCCGGAGGCCATCAAGAACGCGCTGAGACCAGAGAACATGATGGAGCTCCTCAATTATTTTGGGAATTTCCTACCCGGGTTAAGCACCTTGCTAGAACGTCTACACATGTGGCTGCACAAGGGAGATTATTAGGCATGGGAGAAATCAAAAGAGACTGATTTTGAGAAAGCCCGAAATCTGTTACGTTCCAACAAACTGCTTGTCCTGTATGATCCATGTAAACGTTTAGTGCTAGCTTGCGATGCATCTTTGTACGGGCTCGGGCGTGTGTTACAATAAGCAAACGAATTGGGAACATTGCAACCGGTCGCCTATACGTCCAGGAGTTCGTCCAAGGCCGAAAGAACCTACAGCATGATTGAAAAAGAAGCTCTGGCATGCGTTTACGGGGTGAAAAAATACACCAGTATCTGTTTGGGCTTTAGTTCGCGTTTGAAACTGAACATAAGCCGCTCATATCGCTATTCACAGAGAGCAAAGGTATTAATACCAATGCTTCTGCTCGCATCCAAAGATGGGTGCTCACGCTGTATGTATAAAAGTATGCAATTGACCACTGGCCAGGCACAGAGAACTGCGCTGATGCCCTCAGTCGGCTACTTTTCCCACCACCGGGGTGGAAATGGCACAGCCTGCAGATTTGCTCTTGGTGATGGATGCATTTGAAAATGAAAAGTCACCCGTTACGGCCGCCAGATCAGGAACTGGAACAGCCAGGATCCTTTACTGTCCCTTGTAAAAACTGTGTCCTCCATGGGAGCTGGTCCAGCGTCCCAGCAGAGATGCATGAAGAGATCAAGCTGTTCCAGCAGCGTAAAGACGAAATGTCCAGACAGACTGACTGTCTTTTGTTGGGTAATCACGTGGTTTTGCCCAAGAAAGGCAGGGAAATGTTCAAACCTGACCTAAACTGTGCCCACCCAGGCATAGTAATGATGAAAGCTATAGCCAGACCCCATGTGTGGAGGCCCGATATCGACTCAGATTTGGAGTCTTGCGTGCGCCAATACACCACTTGCTCGCAACTGAGCAATGCACCCAGGGCACCCAAGTTTGCGGTCATGGCCCTCCAAACCGTGGTCTAGGATCCACGTTGACTTTGCTGGCCCATTTCTAGGCAAAATGTTCTTCGTTCTTGTGGATGTTTATTCTAACTGGATTGAGTGTGTAATAATATCTGTAAGCACGTCCACTGCCACTCTCGAAAACCTACGAGCCATGCACGGCCGGCCTGATAATTTTGTCAGCGACAATGTGCCATGCTTCACCAGCGCTGAATTCAAGGAATTCATGACACTTAATGGGATCAAGCACATCATATCTGCCCCGTTCAAGCCCGCATCCAATGGCCAGACAGAACGTGCAGTCCAAACCATCAAGCAAAGCTTGAAACACATGTCAAAAGGCTCCCTGCAGACCCACATGTCCCGAGTCCTGCTCAGCCACTGCACCAGACACCATTCTCTCACCGGATTTCCCCAGCTGAGCTGCTCCTGAAAAGGGTGCTCAAAACAAGACTTTCTCTCCTTCACCCTGATCTCCATGATCAAGTCGAGGGCAGGCGGCATCAAAAAAGCATGTACCGTGATCGCACAAATTTGTCACGCAATATTGAAGTCAATGACCATGTATTTGTACTCAACTATGGACATGGACCCAAATAGCTTGCTGGCACTGTCATAGCCAAAGAAGGGAGGAGGGTGTTTCAGGTCAAACTCGCAAATGGATTAACTTGCAGAAAGCATTTGGACCAAACCAAACTGCGATTCACAGACAGCCACAAGCAACCAACTTCGACCCTCCGACAGACACACAGGTGGCAACCAACATCATGGTTGACCACGAAGCTGAACTCATCATCCCCAGCAGCCCAGCAAGGTCAGCTGCGCAGCAGCCCAGCGAAGAACCAACCAACTCACCTGCATCTGCATTTGTACTGAGACGATCGACTTGGGAGCGAAAAGCTCCAAATCGTCTCAACTTGCAAATAAGTGTACTATTGACTTTGGGAGGGAGTGATGTTATGTATGCAACCCTATGTAACCAGAATTCTACCACCACCACAGGGCGTATCTGTTGGAGTCCCAAGGGATCCCAGCGTCGCTTTGGAGCACTGTATATAAGCAGACCTTCCATGTTGTACGTGCACTCTGAAGTTAGAATAAAGAGACAAGTCACATGTACTCACGTCTACAGTACTCAATCACATTACTTTTTCTGGAATTAACAGGTTAAATATAGAATAAAGCTCCCTCTATACTGTTCCATCAAACGTTTCCAGTGCAAGTACAGCACAGGTTAGACACAGACTACATCTCCCTCTAACTTGTCCCAGCCATTCCAGGGCAGATACAGCATCTGTTAGGTGTAGAGAAAATCTCCCTCTATACTGTTCCAGCGGATATTCGCGGGGCAGGTGCAGCACGGGTGAGATACAGAGTAAAGCTCCCTCTACACTGTCCCATCAAACACTCCCAGGACAGATACAGCATGGGTTAGAGACAGAGTAAAGTTTCCTCTACACTGTCTCATTAACCATTCCCTGGGCAGGTACAACCAAACTCATGGACTACAGGTCTGTAGGAATACCCGCCCTCCTGTATGGCTCAGAGGCATGGACAATGTACAGTGGACACTTTTTCTCGCTGGAGATATATCACCAAAGATGTCTCCGCAAAATCCGACAAATCACCTGGCCGTACAGGCACACCAACATCAGAGTCCTCGTCCAGGTTAACGTCCCCAGCATTGAAGCACTGACTACACTCGATTAGCTCCACTATGCACACCACATAGTTCGCATGCCAGACACGAGGCTCCCAAAGCAAGTGCTCCATGCTGAGCTTCTTCACAGAAAATGAGCCAAAGGTGGGCAGTGGAAACGTTACAAGGGCACCCTCAAAGCCTCCCTGATACAGTGCGAGATCCGCACTGACATCTGGGAGTCCCTGGCCAAAGACTGCCCTAAGTGGAGGAAGTGCATCCGGGAGTCTCATCGCCAAGAGCATGCAGAAAACAAGTGCAGGCAGTGGAAAGAGCGTGCTGCAAACCAGTCCCACCCACCCCTTCCTTCAACGACAATCTGTCCCACCTGTGACAGAGTCTGTGGCTCTCGTATTAGACTGTTCAGCCACCAAATAACTCACTTCAGGAGTGGAAGCAAGTCTTATTCGATTCCGAGGGACTGCCTATGATGATGATGATGATGACAACACAGTTGAGATGCAGAATAAAGCTCCCTCTACAATGTCTCACCAGACATTCCCAGGTAGATACAGCTTTGGTTATTGAAGGTTAAATCTCCCTCTAGCCTGTCCCAAACACTCCCAGGGTTGGTACAGCATTGGTTACATACAGAGTTAATCTCCCACTACACTGTCCCATCAAGCACTCGCACAATAGGCACAGCATAGGTTAGTCAAAGAGTAAAGCTCCGCATAGACTTATCCATCAAACACTACCATTGCAGTTACGGCATGGGTTAGATATAGAGTACAACTCCTGCGACATTGTCCCATCAAACACTCCCAGCATAGGTATAGCACAGGTTACATCCACTGTAAAGCTCCCCCGACACTGTCCATCAAACACTTCCAGGACAGGTAAAGCACGTGTTCGATACAGAGTAAATCTCCCTCTACACCGTCCCATCAAACACACCCAGAGGAGGAACAACACGGGTTAGATGCTGAGTAAAGTTCACCCTACACTCTCCTATCAAACACTCCATGGAAAGATGGAGCACGGATTAGATAAGAGAGAAAAGCTTGCTCTACACTATCCCATCAAGAACTGCCAGAGCAGGTACAACATGGGTTAGACAGAAAGGTTTAGGCTGAGTTTTCCAGAATTTGGGGCCTGGACAACAGAAAGCACAGCCACCAATTATAATCAGGGATGCTCAGGAAGACAGATATTTCATGGGCGGGGTGGGGGGGGTGGGGGTGGAGGGGTGGCGGTGTGGTGCTGGTTGGGGCTGGAGGAGTTTACAGAGCAAGGGAGGGGCGAGGCCATCGAGAGTTTTGAAAATAAGTATTAGAATTTTGAAATCAGGCGTTGCTGAACCAGAAGCCAATGTAGTTCAGCGAGCACAGGGTGATGGGTGAGCTGGACGTGGTGAGAGTTAGGGCACGGGCAACCGAATTTTGGATCAACTCGAGTTTATGCAGGTGAGAATGTGGCAGAAGTGCGTTGTAATAGTCAAGTCCAGAAGTAACAAAGGCAGGGATGAAGGGTCAGCAGCGGATGAACTGAGGCAAGGGTGATGTTACAGAGGTGGAAATATGCATTCTTAATTATGCTGTGGATATGTGGTCAAAAACAGACTTCAGGGTTAAGTATGGCACCAAGGTTGCAAACAGTCCGGTTCAGGCACAGACACAAGTTGGGGAGAGGGATTGCGTCGGTGGCTAGGGAACTGAGTTTGTGGCAATGAAAATGACAAATATCAGAATATTTCACAGGCTATCACGTGCAAAATGTGTGGATGCATTTTAAAATTCAATCGGTTCCAAAACCAGGTTACAGAAAGTAACGGATTTCAAATCTTATGCAAGGCAGTTCAATAAAGTGGCTGTTCAAAGGATTTCAGCTGAGTTTAAATTAAGACACTGCAGTTAAGTCTACGACAACTACAACTCGTGTACTCAAATGGAACAAGTTAGAATAAAAGGTGAACTAGGTGAGAAGTGACATAAGTTAGATGCAGTAAAAGCCCTAAAATGGAACAGTCGGTAACAGAACATCAATTAGTCTCCTCTGATCATGGAGGAATCAAATATTCGACAAACTGTATTTGAAACGAAGATAATTTGTTCAACATTTATACAAGATATTAATCTCAAGCCCACATATAGGGGTTATTAAGATAATCAGAAACAAACAAGAACTGCCAGAATGAACATGGTTCAGTGCCCAAAGCAATCCCAGTCAATCCTGTTCTATTTACAAATGCAGCTTTTCTCCTCAGACCATTTAAAACTGAGATGAGGAGGAATTTCTTCTCTCAGAGGGTTGTAATCTGTGGAATTCTCTGCCCCAGAGAGCTGTGGAGGCTGGGTCATTGAATATATTTAAGGCTGAGGTAGACAGGTTTAACAGAGGTGCTCACACTCAGGAAGGCTTTAGATTGAGTCAGGGAACAGAGTGGTTCTGCTCACACAATCAGAGAATGGTTACAGCACGGAAGTCCATTCGGCCCGTCGAGCCCTTGCCAGCTCCCAGCTAGTCCCACTGCTCGCCCTTTCCCCCTAGTGCTGCAAATGTTTTCTTTCAGGTACTTATCCAATTCCCTTTTGAAAGCTGTGATTGAGTCTGCCTCCACCAACCTTTCAGCCTGTGCATTCCTGATCCTAACGACTCACTGCATAAAATAGATTTTTCTTACACTGTCTTTGGTTCTTCTGCTCATCCACGTTAAATCCATCTCCTCTGGTTCTCGACCCCTCCACCAATGCGAACAGTATCTCTCTATCTACTCTGTCCGGACCCCTCATGATTTTGAACACCTCTATCAATTCTCCTCTCAATCTTCACTACTCCAAGGAGAACAACCCCAGCTTCTCCAGTCAACCCACGTCACTGAAGTCCCTCATCTCGTGAATCATTCTTGTCAATCTTTTCTGCACCCTTTCTAAGGCCATCACACCCTAATTTGCGGTGCCCAGAATTGGACACAGTGCTCCAGTTGAGACCGAACCAGTGTTTTACAAAGGTTCATCATAACCTCCTTGCTTTTGTACTCTGTGATGCCCAGGATCCTGCAAGCTTTTTTAACTGCTTTCCCAACCTGTCCTGCCACCTTCCACGATTTGTCCACATATACCCGCAGGTCTCACTGTTCATGGAACCCCTTTAAGATTGTACCCTTTAGTTTATATTGTCTCTCCTCATTCATTTAATCATGCTTTTCTAATTTTATTTCTTAACTCAGATTCACGGCCTCATTTTATTTCTTCCTCAGAGCCCCTCAACTTAATGTGGCAGTGTAATGTTGGCGAGTGGTGATTGATTGCCCTGGGAACCAACAAGAAGAGAGGTCAGAGGCCGGAGGGCCCAGGGAGCAGCGTGTTCTGCAACCAATCACGGTGCTTGAGGGGTGGATCCTGAGTCGGCCTGTCGGGTGAGTCTGTGTGAACCCCTGTTAAACAATTTATCTTTTAAAAATTGAATCGAAATTTCTTGTGTCAACAAAACAGTTTAACAGCTGTCAGTATTTTATTTCCATTTATGAGTTCCTATTATGAGTTTCAGACACTTCAGTGCCAAGTGGACCAGGTATTTAAAGGTCATTCATTTCCCTCTTTCCATGTCGCTGTTAGTTGAAGGGACAGAGATTGATTGCCTCTCATTATGCATTCGTAGTAGTTAATGTAACATCCTTCCTGTCGGTAGTGAGTTACATTCTGTGCTGGGCGAGATGGCTGGTGGCATCAGCCTTTAAAATACACATTCTCTTGATCAAATCTCTCCAGGGTCTCACACATCACTATCTCTGTAACCTCCTCCAGCCTACCAATCCTCTTAATAGTTTGTTTTCTGTGGAACAGAGGAGGCTGAGGGCAGACGTTAATGAGGTGGATAACAATATGAGGGGCCCAGATAGAGTGGATAGAAAGGACTTATTGTCCTTCGCAGAGGCGTCAGCAACCAGCTGAACCTTTTAGCCAGTACGTAGCAAGCCCAGCAAGAGAGGGGGATGTTCTGGACTTAGTATTAGGGACTGAAGCTGGGCAGGTGGAAGGGGTATCAGTGGGAGAGCATTGGTGCTAGTGATCGTAATTCTGTTAGATTTAGGGTAGTTATGGAAAAGGGCAAAGATAGACCATGAATAAAAGTTCTCAATTGGGGAAAAGCCAATTTTACTGAACTGAGATGTGGTTTAGCCAAAGTGGACTGGAAACAGCTACTTGAAATGGTGAGAGATTGGGAAATGTTGGTGTTCAGAGGGACCTTGGTGTCCGTGTACACGAATCACTGAAAGTTAACATGCAGGCACAGCAAGCAATTAAGAAAACAAATGGTATGTCGGCCTTTATTACAAGAGGAGTTGAGGATAATAGTAAACATAAGAACAGGAACATAAGAAATAGGAACTGGAGTAGGCCATACCCCTCGAGCCTGCTCCGCCATTCAATAAGATCATGGCTGATCTGATCATAGACTCAGCTCCCCTTACCCGCCCGCTCTCCATAACCCCTTATCCCCTTATCATTTAAGAAACTATTTCTGTCTTAAATTTATTCAATGTCCCAGCTTCCACAGCTCTCTGAGGCAGCGAGTTCGACAGATTTACAACCCTCTGAGAGAAGAAATTCCTCCTCATCTGTTTTAAATGGGCGGCCCCTTCTTCTAAGATCATGCCCTCTAGTTCGAGTCTCCCCCCATCAGTGGAAACATCAGCTCTGCATCCACCTGGTCAAGCCCCCTCACAATCTTATACGTTTCGATAAGATCACCTCTCATTCTTCTGAATTCCAATGAGTAGAGGCCCAAACTACTCAACCTTTCCTCATAAGTCAACCTGCTGATCCCTTATATCAACCTAGTGAACCTTCTCTGAACTGCCTCCAAAGCAATTATATCCTTTCGTAAATATGGAAACCAAAACTGCATGCAGTATTCCAGGTGTGGCCTCACCAAAACCTTATATAGCTGGAGCAAGACTTCGCCGCTTTTATACTCCATCCCCTTTGCAAAAAAGGTCAAGATACCATTGGCCTTCCTGATCACTTGCTGTACCTGCATACTATCCTTTTGTGTTTCATGCACAAGTAACCCCAGGCCTGCTGTACTGCGGCACTTTGCAATCTTTCTCCATTAAATAATAACTTGCTCTTAGACATCTTACTGCAATTATATAGGACCCTGGTGAGACTACACCTGGAGTATTGTGTACAGTTTTGATTGCTTACGTAAAGAAGGATGTACTTACCATTGAGGATGGCAACGAAGGTTCGCCAGACTGATTCCTGGGATTGGGGGATTGTCTTGTGAGGAGAGATTGAGTAGACTCGGCCTATATTCTGTACAGGTTAGAAGAATGAGAGGTGATCTCATTTTAAAACATACAAAGTTCTTACAGGGCTTGACAGTGTAGATCAGGGGTGTCAAACATACGGCCCTCGGGCCGGACACGGTCCCGCAAGCCCCTTCCTCCGCCCGCCACGTGTTTTAATTTATATGACCCCTACCCCCCCAGCCCCGATCTTTTGCTTGCTGACTGGAACACAACCTGAATTTATCAGCCGTCACGAAACAGGAGGAGGGTGGCGGAGGCACGGGGAAGGTCAGTCGGTGTCCACGGGGAGCAATTCTGGGACAACAAGGGCACTCACATGGACTGTCAATGGGAGATAAGCTTTGAGTGAGGCAGTGAGTAGATAAATACCAAGAGTATTGTCGCTGGAACTCCAGGTGATGTAACAGAGGATGGGGGTTAGTGCAGGGTCGGTAGTGAGGGGTTGTGTTCCTGCCCTTCTCCCCCCTCCTCGGCCCCAGCGAGGCGCTGATTTTAAAATTCTCAGCCTCCTGTTCAAACCCCTCGATGGCCCCGCACCTCCCTATCTCTGTAACCTCCTCCAGCCCCTACACCCCTCCCTCTCTCTGAAACCTTTTCCAGCCCCTACACCACTCCCTATCTCTGTAACCTCCTCCAGTCCCTACCCCCTCCCTATCTCTGTAACCTCCTCCAGCCCCTACACTCCTCCCTATCTCTGTAACCTCCTCCAGCCCCTACACCGCTCCATAGCTTTGTAACCTGCTCCAGCCCTACACCGCTCCCGATCTCCGTAACCTCCTCCAGCCCTACACCCCTCGCTATGTCTCGAACCTCCTCGAGCCCCTACACCCCTCCCTATCTCTGTAACGTCCTCCAGCCCAACACCCCTCCCTATCTCTCTAACCTCTTCGAGTCGCTACACCTTTCCCTATCTCTCTAACCTTGTTAGGTTTAACTTCAAACCACCACTAGGATTCTGTTAGCCTTAACGTAAATGCAGGTTTTATTAATCCAAGCCGGCAGGGGAACTATCCTTGAAGGAATGCTCGAAGATACTGCCAGAGACATCTTACTTTATGCAGTTTCAGATTATAGCATTAAGTAATTACGCAAGTTACAATTAATACATGCTGATTGATTCCTCCAATCTGGCTTCTATATGCCTTAATTGGCAATTCCAAATAGATGTTGTTATGATTCTTTTTATTGAACTCCTATCTTGTTTTACAATTCAAATTCTATGTTATCTGTGTCCGTGCCCAGCTCTATGAATTGGAACATCAGCTCCTCTGTGGAATGCATCCCACACATGCTTCCCACAGTCTGAAAAACAGGCTGTGGGTTCCATTTTAAAAACTTGTTAACTCCTTTTTAAAACATCGCAATTATTATTATTAATTGTAATTACAATTTGTAATCTGCCCTTTCAGTCACTCTTGTTGGTCCCTGATTATTTCTAAATAATCAGCTGACCACACATATGTTCTGAGCCATCTGCTGGAAATGGTGATATCAAGTCCATATCCCTGGGATCTCTCGTTGTTCCATATTTTGCGGAGTCTTTACACACTGCACCTGACCATTTCCCTGGGATATTGGCACGCCACTTATATTTCTTTTTGTACATACAGTGCATAAGCTCGGGGGTCTTGGTTGTTTCCCGAACGCGTTACAAAGTTACTCGCCTCCCTATCATGCCTACATTACATAATTAACAAGGTTGTTTGCTGTTCGGCTAGAACCACGTGGTTGTATATCTCTCTGATCTGACACATCAGATATAGTTGGATCACGATACATATCCCTTCCACTACCATTATTACCACAATTGAATGCCACATCAATTTGAGGACTGCGGAGGCTTTAGGTGACCAGCCCTTAAAAATATCCCACCATGAACAACAATTTTCCTTTTCCTGCCTTATCCTGTCTTGATTCGTGCGTCTCCCGCCTCGGTTTCGTTGATCAGGCGATAGGATTTGGATATTCACGACTCAGATCAGGTATTCATGCCGTCTTTTTGTTTGATTAACCCTCTTTGGATCTAACAAAGGCTTTCTGCGTTCTTAGTTACGGGCCTTGGCCAACCTCTTCTTTCTGCGTCTCTTGTATCTGCCTGCACAGTCTCCCAGGAGCATCAACACCACTATCAGCTGCACTAGGACTAACACATGGGACATGATTCTAATCCCTATCTTGTAACTTTGCTCGGGTAAGCCTCGCCTGTCTTTGCACTTGTTACATAACATCACCAACCAACTCAAGGCTATTACTATCTGTACTGCCACTAGGGTATGTGAAAGGATCCTTATCCAGGGATCTCATACTGGTCCATCGCGGATGTACTCTTCCCCTCGTATTATGTTTGTTTCCCCTCACATCCTCCTGTAACCGCATACACCCTTGTCATTCCTTTCAAAAAGGGCCACATTACAGCCAAAGTCTAAAGGGACAAAGTGTGTTAGAAAGACAAGCCTCAATGCGAGGTGTATTCGTAATAAGGTGGACGAATTAACTGCACAGGCAGCAATTAATGAATATGGTATAATTGGCACCACGGAGACATGGCTGTCCTAACGCTGTGTCCCCTGGTTCTGGACTTCCCCAACATCGGGAACAAGCTACCGACATCTAACCTGTCCCGTCCCGCCAGAATCTTTATGTTTCTATGAAATCCCCTCTCATCCTTCTAAAGTCCAATGTATAAAAACCCAGTTGATCCAGTCTCTCCTCATATGACAGTCCAGCCATCCAGGAAATCAGTCTGGTGAACCTTCGCTGCACTCCCTCAATAGCAAGAACGTCCTTCCTCAGATTAGGAGACCAAAACTGAACACAATATTCCAGGAGAGGCCTCACCAAGGCCCTGTTCAACTGCAGTAAGAATCTGTTGAATCTGCATTTTACTATAACTCTCTGACATTCTGAACCGATAAAGAAATGGAATCGTGAAATGTATCTGTGTCTCTCAGTCTCTGCCTCACTCTCTACCTCTGGCACTTTAGAGATCTGTGCATGTGTTTGCGTGTTTGAGTCTTTGTCACCCTCACTCTGCCTCTCTCTGACTCACTCTGTCTCTCCCTGTTTCTCTGTTTGTCTCGGTCTCTCAATCTGCCCGTGTCTTTCTCCCAGTGTCCAGTTCTGTTCCAATGGGATTCTCTCAGTCTCTCTGTCTGACTGTCTCTCTCTTTCCCATCATCACTGTCTGTCTATGTCTCTGCCTGTCTGTCTCTCTTTGCCTGTCTCTGTTCGACCCTGTCTCTAACCTGTTGAGTATTTCCATCATTTTCTGTTTTTATCTCTGTCTCTCTCTCTCTATCTTCTCTCTCACTATCTCTCTCACTTTTTGTCGCTCTCTTTGTCCATGTCTTTGTCTTTGTCTCTGGCTTTCCATTACTATTTGCCTCCCTCTCTTTATGGAGCATACACACACACATCTCTGTGTATTTGTGTGTTTGAGTCTTTGTCTCACTCAGTCTGCCTATCCCTCTCAGTCTCACACTTGCTCTCTTTCTATTTCTCTAGCTCGCTGTCTGTCTCTCCCTGTTTCTCTGTTTGCGTCTGGCTCTCAATGTGACTGTCTCTTTCTCATGGTGTCCAGTTCTTTTCACAGCTCGATTTCTGCTGTCTCAAAATCTGCACCCGTCAGTACCTCGATAGTATCGTCGTGAGTATCCCCGCCTGTCACACGGGAGGAAGCATTTTCGAAATGTCGAATTGTACTTCTGTTATTCGGTATAGATTCATATTAAAAGTTCCAGAGCAACATAGAAGAGTAAAAATACAGCAAGAGGAGATTGGCTCTTCCAAATTTTTAGGAAACGGAGACTTTTTCAGACTCTGTGGCGTTCTGATGCAGAGAGATGGATGATTGAGTTTTATCTGAGTAACATTTAAAGAGCTGGGAACCCAGTAGCCGTGGCCGAGTGGATAAGGCGATGGACTAGAAACCGATTGGGGTTTCCCCGTGAAGGTTCCATTCTGCCGACTACTGATTTCAGCATTTTTCATTCCATTTCACAATTTAATCAGATCCCTGCAAAACGGATCCTGAGTTCGGTGGAATAACGTCCCACACCTTTCAACGCTGACATTTTTTGCTCATTTTCATTAATCTGCAATATTCACGATACATACGGATAGAAAAACGCAAAAATCAGTCAAATTAGCGACAGTGATTCAGCGTGTCTATCCCTCTATATGTCTAAGGCACTCTGTGCATGTCTGTTGGTGCGTGTATATTTTTGGTTATGTGTGTATTTGTGTTGTCTCTGTGTCTGTCTATCTGTATGTATGTCACTGTGTATGTGCAACTGTCTGTGGATATCATCACCATGAATTTGGTATGTCCTGGAACTTTTTAAAAAGACTTGGGGAAAATAATACGGTTGTGACATTTGATATCGGCTTTGGTTCAGCGGCAGTATTTTCGACTTCAAGTCCCACTCCTGAGAATTGAGCATATAATCTTGGCTGATACTCAAGTGCAGTACTTCCGGAATTTTGCATTGTTGAAGCTGTTGACTTTTGGATGAAATGTTAAATTGAAGCTCCGTCTGCTCTCTCGGGTGAATGTGAAAGTTCCCACAGCATTATTCGAAAAAGAGTAGTGAGTTTTCCCCGTGTCACTTTTATATAAATATTCTGAAGTACTCACTGAAAACCTGTGTGTATGCGTGTGTCTGTGAGGGTGGAGCTCAAGCCCAGATTCTCACAGAGACAGAATGTGAATGTTCGCAAGTCCAGAATTGCCGAGTGTATCAGTCGTTGCGTTGAGGATCTAATGGGTTTATCCCCACGTGGGTTCGAACCCCACTCCTGGTAGCTCTTGAATTTAACACCGATTTTCTCCCATCCTGCTCAGTGATACCCGAATTCCTTCTGTTGAATCTGTAACTCTGTCACACTCTCAACTGACAAAGAAATGGGATTGTGAAATGTATCTGTGCCTCTCACACTCTGTCTTTAGAGAGCCCTGTATATCTTTATGTGTTTGAGTCTCTGTCACTCTCTGACTCACTCTGTCTGAGGACCAACAAACTGAATTCAGGGAGCTCGGAGTTAAATTAAAAAGTAGGACCTCAAAGGTCGCAAACTCAGGATTGCTACCAGTGCTACCTGCTAGTCGGTGAGGAATCACAGGATCGCTCAGATGAATACGTGGTGCAGATGGGAGGGATTCAAGTTCCTGGAACTTTGGAACCGCTTCTGGGGGGAGGTGGGACCAGAACTAAACCGAAAGGTCTGCACCTGGGCAGGACCAGAACCAACATCCAAGGGGGAGTGTTTGCTCGTGTTGTTGGCGAGTGTTTAAAGTAATATGGCAGGGCGACGGGAGACAAAGGGAAGTAGAATGGGCGCAGAAGCGAAAGAATAAAAGTAAAGGTGGAGGGCAGAGAAACTCACGGCAAAAATCAAACAGGGCCACTTCATAGTCAAATTCTAAAGGGTCAAAATGTGCTAAAATAACAAGCCTGAAGGCTCTGTGCCTCATTGCGAGGAGTATTCGTCATAAGGTGGACGAATTAACTGCACAGCAGCAATTACTGAATATGATATAATTGGCATGACGGAGACATAGCTCCAGGGTGACCAAGCTGGTAATTCAACATTCAGGAAGCATAGACACAAATGAAAAGGTGGTTAAAGAGGGAATTAGGGCAATAGTAAGGAATGTCATTAGCTTGGATGATGTGGAACATGTATGGGTGGAGCTGCGGAATACCAAAGGGAAGAAAACGCTAGAGGAGTTGTGTACAGATCAGCAAACAGTAGTAGTGAGGTTGGGGACAGCATCAAACAAAAAATTAGGGATGCGTGCCATAAAGATACAGCAGTTATCAAGGGCGACTTTACTCTACATGTAGATTGGGCGAACCAAACAGGAAGCAATACGGTGGAGGAGGATTTCCTCGAGCGTACTAGGGGTGGTTTTCTATACCAATATGTCGAGGGACCATCCAGAGGGCTGGCCATCCTAGACTGGGTGATGTGTAATGAGAAAGGACTAATTAGCAATCTTGTTGTGCGAGGCCCCTTGGGGAAGAGTGAACATAATAAGGTATAATTCTTTATTAAGGTGGCAAGTGACACAGTTAATTCAGAGACTAGGGTCCTGAACTTAAGGAAAGATAACTTCGATGGTATGAGACGTGAATTGGCTAGAATAGACTGGCGAATGATACTTAAAGGGTTGACGGTGGATAGGCCATGGGAAACATTTAAAGATGAAATGGATGAACTTCAACAATTATATTTCCCTGTCTGGAGCTAAAATAAAACGGGGAAGGTGGCTCAACCGTAGCTAACAAGGGAAATTAAGGATATTGTTAAATGCAAGGAAGAGGCATATAAATTGGCGAGAAAAAGCCTCAACCTCAGGACTGGGAGAAATTTAGAATTCAGCAGAGGACGACAAAGGGTTTAATTAGGAGGGGGAAAACAGATTATGAGAGGAAGCTTGTTTGGAAACATAATAAGGTTCTATAGATATGTCAAGACAAAAAGATTAGAGAAGACAAACGTAGGTCTCTTGCAGTCAGATTCAGGTGAATTTATAATGGGGAACTAAGACATGGTAGACCAGCTGCACAATTACTTTGCTTGTGTCTTCACGAAGGAAGACACGCATAATCTTCCAGAAATACTAGGGCACCGAGGATCTAGCGAGAAGGAGGAACTGAAGGAAATCCTTATTATTCAGGTAATTGTGTTAGGGAAATTGATGGGATTGAAGACCGATAAATCCCCGGGCCCTGATAGTCTGCATTGGAAAGTACTTAAGGAAGTGGCCCTAGAAATAGCGGATTCATTGGTGATCATTTTCCAACAGTCTATCGACTCTAGATCAGTTCGTATGGAATGGATGGTAGCTAATGTAACACCACATTTTTAAAAAAGGAGGGAGATAGAAAACGGATAATTATAGACCAGTTAGCCTGACATCAGTAGTGGGGAAAATGTTGGAATCGATTATTAAAGATGAAATAGCAGCGCATTTGGAAAGCAGTAACAGGATCGGTCCAAACTGCATGAATTTATGAAACTTGACAAATCTTCTGGAATTTATTGAGGATGTAACTGGTATAGTGGACAAGGGGAACCAGTGGATGTGGTGTATTTGGACTTTCAAAATGCTTTCAACAAGGTCCCACACACGTATTGGTGTGCAAAATTAAAGCACATGGTATTGGGGGTAATGCACTGACGTGGATAGAGAACTGGTTGGCAGACAGGAAGCAGAGAGTCGGGATAAACGGCAGTTTTCAGAAAAAACAGGCAGTGACTAGTGGGGTCCTGCAGGGCTCAGTGCTGGGACCCCAGCTATTTACAATCTACATTAATGATTTAGATGAAATAATTGAGTGTAATATCTTCAAGTTTGCAGATGATACTAACAGGGTGGAGGTGTGAGCTGTGAGGAGGACGCTAAGAGGCTGCAGGGTGACTTGGACAGGTTAGGTGAGTGGGCAAATGCATGGCAGATGCAGTATAATGTGGATAAATGTGAGGTTATTCACTTTGGTGGCAAAAACACGAAGGCAGAATATTATCTGTATGGCGGCAGATTAGGAAAAGGGGAGGTGCAATGGGAGCTGTGTGTCGTGGTACATTAGTCATTGAAAGTTGGCATGCAGTTACAGCAGGTGGTGAAGAAGGCAAATGGTATGTTGGCCTTCATAGCTAGGGGTTTTGAGTTTAGGAGTATGGAGATATTACCGCAGTTGTGCAGGGCCTTTGTGAGACCTCACCTGGAATATTGTGTTCAGTTTTGATCTCGTAATCTGAGGAAGGCCTTTCTTGCTATTGAGGGAGTGCAGCGAAGGTTCACCAGACTGATTCCCGCGATGGCAGTGTGAATGTTTAAAAATGTATAGAGACATTGAAGTTGAGAACGTGGGCATTGTATAGGGACAGTATAAGCTAACAAAGAATTCATGGAGGAATAGCCATGACATCTCAGACTCGAGACTGCGAAATGTTACAACACTAACACATATTGAAACAAAACCCACAGCTTGCAGAAAAACCTCAAGGTCTTATTAAATCATGTTATTAACCTGAAACATTAACAGAAGGTCTTTGTTTAAAATCAGACCATACTTAGGTCGGCTGATGAGTGGACAAAGGGAAAGAGGGATCAAAAGGGATAGGCTGAACTAGGATGTCACTCTAGCCCTATCTTGTTATTTTTTGCTGAAAATGTATAACCATCGTCCCTTTACAATGTAACGTCACTTTGTCCGAAGGAAGTGGGTGCAATCTATCAGAGTTGCATTCCTTCTGTCTGATAAGGTCCCCGATCGGGATTTGCTTTTTAAATAAAAACTTGCTTTGTTTAAAGCACAAACGGTATTCGTTTCAGTAATTTTGCTGAACCTGATTGAGGGAAAAGAATCCACATTTACATTTGGTGTCAGAAGTGGGATCTCAACGGACGACTGCCGAAAACTTGCGAATTAAGAGCCAGACTAGCCTTGGACGAGACGAGGGGAAAGTGGCCACTGGAGTAAGTATACGTTCAATACTGCTCCAGTTTCGCCCGGTTTCAAAAGTCTGAGGAAAGTTTAGCCACTCGCTGGTTCTCAGGTCGCGCCTGACCGAGATCCAGGACAATCTGGTGAATACCTTTCAAACTTAGAATAGGGATAGAGATAGGGAAATTGCGCGGTGACGCAAACCAAGCGGCGACTTGGAAAGATAGGTTAGAATAGGTAAGTCTGCCTGGGTTCGAGGCCCAGTGGCTGTGTGGGTTTGAGGCCCAAGTAAAACCACGTGGCAACGCGGAGAGAGAGAGAGAATCACGCGAACCGCGTAGGGAAACACGGAGGTTAGGGAATTACATAAAATTAAGCTGCGGGACCGTGTAAATTTTAAATTGTACTTACGCCAGGTACAGCGTCGATCTTGTATATCGCTTGGTCCGCCTAGACTCTGGGTAAGATAACTGAAACCACCACGGGGCGATGTGGAGACAATCAGATCTAATTAGGACCCTGATCCAACGTGCGGCGACACAAGGATGGGTAATTTAGATAAAACTACGAATTCCCTGAAAGGTCAAGGATCCAAAAATTAATAGGAAAGAAGAGAGACTCTTGTGAACGTCCGTTTTGAATGAGAAATACTTGTGTGATTTTTACTATGAAAAAAAAAGCCGGGGTGTTGTGGTTTGTTTTCGTTCCACCCACTTTTTCAAAAAGAGTGAAAGTTTTTTTAACGCTTCGTAGTGTTGTCCTGTATGTGGGAAGTTTAAGAGTGTGAACCTTATTGAATTACAAAGTTTGAATCGGGATTTTGAGATATTCAGAGAAGGCGCAGAAAATACTGAGATGGAGTCAAAAGGATTAAAAAAAAATTATATTAAATAACACGACCTTGAGGCTGGAACAATTGAAATAACGAAAAGCATTCCACAGCCTACGTGCCAGACTTCCCTCTAGTTATGGAAAAGACGAAAAAAAAGACGTAACGTACTAAATAGGTGCTAAAAAAAATGTGTTCTGAGATTTTAAATTATGAGAAAAATTCCACTGCAGTCTAAAAAATCACTCCTGTCGAGTTGGCAGAAAAACTCCATTAAATTAGGGCTTTCATTGACAAAAGGAGGACATATTAAAAACCGTAGACGTCTTAAAGAAAGAGTGCACGCACGAGAAATGTATTCAGAGTTCCACTGGGACCTCTGAGAAATGTATCGATAGACTACTTAATTAAAATGGTTGGCTTTGCATTGACCGAGGCTGATGACGAAATTGAATTTCAGTAAACAAATAGCTATTAAAAATTTGTGGTCTCGTTTTAAATCAATTAAAAAAATATCTTTGGCAAGTACTTGGATAAGAAGTTAAAAAAATATTGGAGTTTAATCAAATGCTGCCTTTCCTGATGAAAAAAATTTTTTTTCAGATGGTTACGTGAAGTCACGTAATGACATCAGGTCTTCTTACAAACCTGTAAAGGAGTTAACCCTTTCCATTGACAGCCGTTTCATACTGAACATTATCAATAAAGAAATAGATACTCAAACAAAACAAATTGAAGAGTTAAAAGGCTAAGATAAATAAGCTGAAAGGGATCCACAAACGCAACTTAACCCTGACCTCCGATTTCACGGAGTGACCTCCACATGCATGGATTAAAGCTTAAACTCCCCGCCTTCACTGAAACACAGGGACTGTCAGGATTCCTGGGACAAGTCTCCACATTGTAAAACAGGGAACCCTTAAGCGGCAGTATTATACCACTAGAACCCCTCAGTGGTGGTCTCTGGACCTGCCGCAGGCACCCGAGCATACGATCCCAGTGGAAAGAATCAGGACCTGCAGAACTTTTATCAGGATCACAAAGGGGAAGTGAAGGACATTCTATTAAGGGCTAGACTTCTGTATCTCTATGTGTTTGAGTCTTTTTCTCACTCAGTCTGCCTCTCCTTCTCAGTCTCACACTTTCTGTCTCTCGTTGTCTCTATCTCGCTGTCTGTCACTCTCTGTTTGTTTGTTTGTCTCTGTCTCTCAATGTGTCTGTCGACTTCTCATGTTGTCCAGTTCTGTTCACAACTCGATTCCTGCTCTGTCAGAACTGATTTTCGTCAGTTTCTCGTTAGTATAGTGGTGAGTATCCCAGCCTGTCATGCTGCAGAGTGGGGTTCAATTCCCCGTGTGGAGGCCGTTTTTTCAAAATGCATAATTTTACTTCTGTTTCTTGGTATCGATTCATGTTATCAAGTTCCAGAGCAATATAGAACAGTAAAAATACAGGTAGAGGAGATTGCCTCTTCTAGATTTTTAGCAAATGGAAACTTTTTCAGGATTCTTTGGCCGTCTGCTGCACAGAGATGGATGACTGAGTTTTTTCTGCGTAACGTTTAAAGAGGAAGCAACGCAGTGGTCATGGCCGAGTGGTTAAGGCGATGAACTAGAAATCTATTGGTTTTTTTCCCCATGCAGGTTCGAATCCTGCCAACTTCGATACTTTGCAATTCACAATTTAACCAGTTCGCTACAAAACTGATCCTGAGATAGGTGGCATAACGTCCCATACCTTTCAACACTGACATCTCTTTCTGATTTTTATTAATCTGCAATTTTAAAGATACATACGGATAGAAAAACGCAAAAAGCTGTCAAAGTTGCTTCAGTGATTCAGCCTGCCTATCCTTCTATATGTCTAAGGCATCTGTGCATCTCCGTTAGTGCGTGTAAATTTTAGGTTATGTATGTGTGTGTCTCTCTCTCTGTCTGTCTATCTGTATATATGTCTCTGTGTATGTGCACTGTCTGTGGATATTATCACCATGAATTTGGTATGTCCTGGAACTTAGAAAAAAACTTGGGGAAAATAATACGGTTGTGAACTTTGGTATCGGCTTTGGTTCAGTGGCAGCAGTCTCGACTGAATCAGGAGTTTGTGTGTTCAAGTCCCACTCCTGAGAATTAAGCATATAATCTTGGCTAACACTCAAGAGCAGCACTTGGGAATTTTGCATTGTTGAAGCTGTTGACGTTCGGATGAAATGTTAAATTGAAGCTCTGTCTGCACCCTCGTATGGATGTGAACCGTCCCAGAGCATTACTGAAAAAGAATAGGAGAGTTGCCCCCGTGTCAATATTACTAAAAATGTTCGTAAATGCTCACTGAAAAACTATGTGTATGTGTGTGTCTGTGGGGGTGGGGTTGAATCCAGATTCTCGCAGAAACAGAATCCAGATTGCGACAGGACCAGGATGGCCGAGTGGTTAAGGCGGTGGCCTTAAAATTCAATGGGCTTTTCCCGCGTGGGTTTGTACCCCAATCCTGGTATCTCTTTAATTTAACACGGATTTCCTCCCATTCTGATCAGTGATACCGGATTTTCATCTGTTGAATCTGCAATTTTCTGTAACTATGTGACACTCTGAGTCGATAATGAAATGAAATTGTGAAATCTATCTGTGTCGCTCGGTCTCTGCCTCTCTCTCTCTTTCGAGAGCTGTGTATGCGTTTGTATGTTTGAGTCTTTGTCTCAATCTATCTGTCCCTGTTTCTCTACTTGTCTCTCAATCTGTCACTTTCTTATGGTGTCCACGTCTGTCCCAATGCGATTCTCTCAGACTCTTTGTCTGACTGGCTGTCTCTTTCCCATCATTTCTTTGCCTGCCTCTGTTCGTCCCTGTCTCTAACCTGATAAGTATTTCCATCATTTTCAGTTTTTGTCTCTATCTCTCTCTCTCTATCTGTCTCTCTCCTTGTCACTGTCTTAATCATTGTCTTTCTCCCACTCTTTCCCTCTCTCTCTTTATAGAGCACACAGACACATCTCTATATATGTGTGTGTTTGAGTCTTTTTCTCACTCAGTCTGCCTCTCCTTCTCAAACTCATACTTTCTGTCTCTCGTTGTCTCTATCTCGTTGTCTGTCTCTCCCTGCTTGTTGGTTTGTCTCTTTCTCTCAATATGTCGGTCGGCTTCTCATGGTGTCCACTTCTGTTCACATCTCGATTCCGGGTCTGACAGGACCGGAACCAATGTCCTAGGGGGAGTGTTTACTAGTGCTGTTGGGGAGGAGTTAAAGTAATATGACAGGGGGATGGGAACCAATGCAGGGAGACAGAGTGAAACAACAAGGAGGCAAAAGCAAAAGACAGAAAGGAGATGAGGAAAAATGGAGGGCAGAGAAACCCAAGGCAAAGAACAAAGGACAAAGGGTGTTAAAAAAACAAGCCTGAAGGCTTTGTGTCTTAATGCAAGGAGTATCCGCAATAAGGTGGATGAATTAACTGTGCAAATAGATGTTAACAAATATGATGTGATTGGGATTACGGAGACGTGGCTCCAGGATGATCAGGGCTTGGAACTCAACATCCAAGGATATTCAACATTCAGGAAGGATAGAATAAAAGGATAAGGAGGTGGGGTAGCAGTGCTGGTGAAAGAGGAGCATTGACAGTCATTTTCCAACATTCCATTGACTCTGGATCAGTTCCTATCGAGTGGAGGGTAGCCAATGTAACCCCACTTTTTAAAAAAGGAGGGAGAGAGAAAACAGGGAATTATAGACCGGTCAGCCTGACCTCAGTAGTGGGTAAAATGATGAAATCAATTATTAAGGATTTCAGAGCAGCGCATTTGGAAAATGGTGACATGATCGGTCCAAGTCAGCATGGATTTGTGAAAGGGAAATCATGCTTGACAACTCTTCTGGAATTTTTTGAGGATGTTTCCAGTAAAGTGGACAAAGGAGAACCAGTTGATGTGGTATATTTGGACTTTCAGAAGGCTTTCGACAAGGTCCCACACAAGAGATTAATGTGCAAAGTTAAAGCACATGGGATTGGGGGTATTGTGCTGACGTGGATTGAGAACTGGTTGTCAGACAGGAAGCAAAGAGTAGGAGTAAATGGGTACTTTTCAGAATGGCAGGCAGTGACTAGTGGGGTACTGCAAGGTTCTGTGCTGGGGCCCCAGCTGTTTACATTGTACATTAATGATTTAGACGAGGGGATTAAATGTAGTATCTCCAAATTTGCGGATGACACTAAGTTGGGTGGCAGTGTGAGCTGCGAGGAGGATGATATGAGGCTGCAGAGTGACTTGGATAGGTTAGGTGAGTGGGCAAATGCATGGCAGATGAAGTATAATGTGGATAAATGTGAGGTTATCCACTTTGGTGGTAAAAACAGAGAGACAGACTATTATCTGAATGGTGACAGATTAGGAAAAGGGGAGGTGCAACGAGACCTGGGTGTCATGGTACATCAGTCATTGAAGGTTGGCATGCAGGTACAGCAGGCGGTTAAGAAAGCAAATGGCATGTTGGCCTTCATAGCGAGGGGATTTGAGTACGGGGGCAGGGAGGTGTTGCTACAGTTGTACAGGGCCTTGGTGAGGCCACACCTGGAGTATTGTGTACAGTTTTGGTCTCCTAACTTGAGGAAGGACATTCTTGCTATTGAGGGAGTGCAGCGAAGATTCACCAGACTGATTCCTGGGATGGTGGGACTGACCTATCAAGAAAGACTGGATCAACTGGGCTTGTATTCACTGGAGTTCAGAAGAATGAGAGGGAACCTCATAGAAACATTTAAAATTCTGACAGGTTTCGACAGGTTAGATGCAGGAAGAATGTTCCCAATGTTGGGGAAGCCCAGAACCAAGGGTCACAGTCTTAGGATAAGGGGTAAGCCAGTTAGGACCGAGATGAGGGGAAACTTCTTCACCCAGAGAGTGGTGAACCTGTGGAATTCTCTACCACAGAAAGTAGTTGAGGCCAATTCACTAAATATATTCAAAAGGGAGTTAGATAAGGTCCTTACTACTAGGGGGATCAAGGGGTATGGCGAGAACGCAGGAAGGGGGTACTGAAGTTGCATGTTCAGGCATGAACTCATTGAATGGCGGTGTCGGCTCGAAGGGTTGAATGGCCTACTCCTGCACCTATTTTCTATGTTTCTATGTTTCTATATAACATCTGTCGCTTCCTTGTTAGTAGAGTGGTAAGTATCCCCGCCTGTCATGTGGGAAACCGGGGTTCAATTCCCCGATGAGGAGGTGGTTGTTTCAAAATGCAAAGTTTTACTTTTGTTTCTTGGTACAGACTCGTGTTAAAAAGTTCCAGAGTAATATAGAATAGTGAAAATGCAGCAAGAGCAGATAGCCTCTTCCAGATTTTTAGCAAACGGAGACTGTTTCAGGATTCCGTGGCCGTCTGCTGCACAGAGATGGATGACTGAGTTTTATCTGAGTAACATTTAAAGAGGCAGCGGACCAGTAGCTGTGGCCGAATGGATAAGACGATGGACTAAAAATCCACTGGGGTTTCCCCGTGCAGATTTGAATCCTGCCGACTACGTTTCTCAGCATATTTCATTCTGTTTGATAATTTAACCAGGTTCATGCAAAACTGATTCTGAGATAGATGGAACAACGTCCCACACCTTTCAACACAGCCGCTGATTTATTACTTTCATTAATCTGCAATATTCACCATACATACGGATTGAAAAAAGCAAAAGCCATCCAAAGTAGCGACAGTGAACCGGCCTGTCTATCCGTCTATTTGTCTAAGGCACTCTGTGTATATCTTGATCTGGGTGTCATGGTACATCAGTCATTGAAAGTTGGTATGCAGATGCAGCAGGCAGTGAAGAAGGCAAATGGCATGTTCGCTTTCATAGCTAGGGGATTTGAGTATAGGAGCATGGACGTCTGACTGCAGTTGTAAAGAGCCTTGGTGAGGTCATACCTGGAATATTGTGTTCAGTTTTGCTCTCCCAATCTGAGGAAGGACGTCCTTGCTATTGAGGGAGTACAGCGAAGGTTCACCAGCTCGATTCCCGGGATGGCAGGACTGACATATGAGGAGAGACTGGATCAACTGGGCTGGTATCCACTGGAGTTTATAAGAATGAGAGGCGTTCCCATAGAAATATATAAAATTCTGACGAGATTGGACAGGTTCGAGGCGGGTAGAATGTTCCCATTGCTGGGGAATTCGAGAACCAAGGGTCACAGTCGAAGAATAAGTGGTAAGGCATTTAGGACCGAGATGGGGAGAAACTTCTTCAGTCAGAGAGTGGTTAACCTGTGGCATTCTCTACCGCAGAAAGTTGTTGAGGCCAGTTCGTTAGATATATTCAAAAGGGAGTTAGATATGGCCCTTACGGCTAAAGGGATCAAAGGGTATGGAGAGAAAGCAGGAAAGGGGTACGAAGGTTGAATGATCAGCCATGATCTTATTGAATGATGGTGCAGGCTCGAAGGGCCGAAAGGCCTACTCCTGCAACTAATTTATTTGTTTCTATGTTTCTATGTTGATGCGTGTATATTTGTGGTTGTTGTCTGTGTGTGTGTCTGTGTCTGTCCATCTGTATGTATGTCTCTGTGTATGTACAACTGTCTATGGAAATCATCACCATGATTTTGGTGCGTCCTGGAGATTTTAAAAAGCTTGGGGAAAATAATACGGTTGTGATCTTTGGTATCGGCTTTGTTTCAGTGGCTCCATTCTCGTCTGAATCAGGAGGTTGTGTGTGTCAGTCGCACTCCTGAGACTTGAGCACGTCATCTTAGCTGACACTCAAATGCATTACTTGAGGAATTTTGCATTGTTGAAGCTGTTGACTTTCGGATGAAATGTTAAATTGAAGCTTCATCTGCACCCTCGGGTGGATGTGAAAGGTCCCAGAGCCTTACTCGAAAAAGAATAGGAGAGTTGCCCCCGTGTCAATATTACGAAAAATGTTCGAAAATGCTCCCTGAAACCCGATGTGTGTGTGTGTGTCTGTGGAGGTGGAGTTGAAGCCCACATTCTCTCAGAGACAGAATCCAAACACTAACCGGACCAGGATGGCCGAGTGGTTAAGGCGTTGGGCTTAAGATCCAATGGGTTTATACCTGCGTGTGTTCTAACCCCACTCCTGGTAATTACTTAATTAAACAGAGATTTCTCCCATTCTGCTCAGTGATAACCGATTTTCATCTGTTGCATTTTGCATTTTTCTGTAGCTCAGTGACAATCTGAGCAGATAATGAAACGAAATTGTAAAATATATCTGTGTCGCTCAGTCTCTGCCTCTCTCTCTCTCTCTTTAGAGAGCTATATATGTATTTGTGTGTTTGAGTCTTTGTCTCTCTCAGTCTGCCTCTCTCTGATTCACTCTGTCTGTCCCTGTTTCTCTGTTTGTCTCTGTCTCACAATCTGTCTCCTTCACACGGTGTCCAGTTCTGTTTGAATGGGTTCTGTCAGACTCTCTGTCTGACTGTCTCGTTCTTTCCCATCATGTCTGTCTGTCCAGGTCTTTGCCTGTCTCTGTTCGTCCCTGTCTCTAACCTGATGAGTATTTCCAACATTTTCTGTTTTTTTCTCTATGTCTCTCTCTCTCTATTTGTCTTTCTCTCTATCTGTCTCCCTCTTTGTCTCTCTCTTTGTCCCTGTCTTTCTTTCACTCTTTCCCTCCCTCTCTTTATAAATCACACAAACACATCTCTGTCTATGTCTCTGCCTGCTGTCTCTCTTTGCCTGTCGCTGGTAGTTCCTGTTTCTAACCTGCTGAGAATTTCCAACATTTTCTGTTTGTATCTTTGTCTCTCTTTCTATCTGTCGCTCTCTCTCCATCTGTCTCTCTCCTTGTCACTGTCTTTATCATTGTCTTTCTCTCACTCTTTCCCTCTCTCTCTTAATAGATCACACACACAGATCTATTTATATGTATGTGTTTGACAGTCTTTTTCTCACTCAGTCTGCCTCTCGTTTTCAGTCTCACACTTGCATTCTCTCGTTGTCTCGATCTCGATGTCGGTCTCTCCCTGTTTGTCGGTTTGTCTCTGTCTCTCAATGTGTCTGTCGACTTCTCATGGTGTCCAGTTCTGTTCACAGTTCGAGTACTGCTTTGACAAAATGTATGTGCATCAATTCCTCGTGAGAAAGTGGTGAGTGTCCCCGCCTGTCACGCGGGTGACAGCGGTTCAATTCCCTAACGGGGCTGTCGCATTTTACAAAAGGCAGAATTTTCCTTCTGTTTCTTGGTCGAGATTCATATTAAAACGTTCCAGAGCAATATAGAACAGCAAAAATACAGGTAGAGGTGATTGCCTCTTCCAGATATTTATCAAACGGAAACTTTTTCAGGATTCTTTGACCGTCTGCTGCACAGAGATGGACGACTGTGTTTTTTCTGAGTAATGTTGCACGAGGCATATACGCAGCAGTCGTGGCCGAGTGGTTAAGACGATGGACTAGCAATCCATGCGGTTTTAGCTGCGCAGGCTCGAATCCTGTCAAATACGATTCTTAACATTTTTCGTTCCATTTCACAATTTAACCAGGTCTCTGCAAAACAGATCCTGACAGAGATGGAATAACGTCCCACACCTTTCAACACTGACATTTTTTTCATATTTTTATTGATCTGCAATATTCATGATACATACGGATAGAAAAACGCAAAAATCAGCCAAAGTTGCGACAGTGATTCAGCCTGTCTATCGCTCAAAATGTCGAAGGCATCTGTTCATGTCCGTTGGTGCGTGTAAATTTTTGGTAATGTGTGTGTGTCTCTCTGTGTCTGTCTCTCTCTATGTATGTCTCTGTGTATTTGCAACTGTCTGTGGAAATCATCAGCATGAATTTGGTATGTCCTGGAACTTAGAAAAAAACTTGGGGAAAGTAATACGGCTGTGAACTTTTGTCTCAGCTTTGGTTCAGTGGCAGCATTCTCGACTGAATCAGGAGTTTGTGTGTTTAAGTCGCACTCCTGAGACTTGAGCATATAATCTTGGCTTACACTCAACTGTAGCACTTGGGGAATTTTGCATTGTTGAAGCTGTTGTCTTTCGGTTGAAATGTTAAATTGAAGCTTCATCTGCACCCTCGGCTGCATGTGAAAGGTCCCAGAGCCTTACTCGAAAAAGAATAGGATAGTTGCGCCCGTGTCAATATTACGAAAAATATTCGAAAATGCTCCCTGAAACCCGATGTGTCTGTGTGTGTCTGTGGGGGTGGAGTTGAAGCCCAGATTCTCACAGAGATAGAATCCACTCGCCAACGGGACCAGGATGGCCGAGTGGTTAAGGCGTTAAGCTTAAAATCCAATCGGTTTACACCCGCGTGGGTTCGTATCTCACTCCTGGTAATTGCTTAATTAAACAAATATTTTTTTCCCATCATGCTCAGTGATACCCGATTTTCATCTGTTGCATTTGCATTTTTCTGTAACTCGATGACACTCTGAGCATATAATGAAATGAAATTGTGAAATGTATCTGTGTCGCTGAGTCTCTGCCTCTTTCTCTCTTTCAAGAGTTGTGTATGTGTTTGTGTATTTGAGTCTTTGTCTCTCTCAGTCTGCCTCTCTCTGATTCACTCTGTCTGTCCCTTTTACTCTGTTTGTCTCTGTCTCTCAATCTGTCTCTTTCTCATGGTGTCAAGTTCTGTTCCAAAGACATTCTCTCAGACATTCTGTCTGACTGTCTCTCTCTTTCCATCATCTCTGTCTGTCCATGTCTTTGCCTGTCTCTGTTGCTCCCTGCCTCTAACCTGATGAGTATTTCCATCATTTTCTGTTTATGCCTCTTTGTCTCTCTCTCTATCTGTCTTTCTCTCTATCTGTCTCGCTCTTTGTCTCTCTCTTTGTCCCTGGCTTTTTCTTGTCATTCCATCACTATTTGCCTCCCTCTCTTTTTGGAGCACGCAAACACATCTCTGTGTACGTATGTTTTGAAGTCTTTGTCTCACTCAGTCTGACCCTCCGTCTCAGTCTCAAACTTTCTGTTTCTCTCTGTCTCTATCTCACTGTCTGTCACTCCCTGTTTCCCTGTTCGTCTCTGTTTCTCACGGTGTCCAGTTCTGTTCCAATCGGATTCTCTCAGTCTCTCTTACTGACTGTCTCACTCTTTCCCATCATCTCTGTCTGTCTATGTCTCTGCCTGTCTGTCTCTCTTTGTCTGTCTCTGTTGGTCCCTGTCTCTAAGCTGATAAGTATTTCCATCATTTTCTGTTTTTGTCTCTATCTCTCTCTCTCGATCTGTTCTCTCCTTTCTCTCATTGTCTTTCTCTCATTCTAACCCTCTCTCTCTTTATAGATCACACACACAGACCTCTGTATCTCTATGTGTTTGAGTATTTTTCTCACTCAGTCTGCCTCTCCTTCTCAGTAATGTTTAAAGAGGCAGAAACGCAGTAGTCGTGGCCGAGTGGTTAAGGCGATGAACTAGAAATCCGTTGGGTTTTCCCCATGCAAGTTCGAATCCTGCTGACTTTGATACTCAGCATTTTTCATTGCATTTCACAATTTAACCAGGTCTCTACAAAACTGATCCTGAGATAGGTGGAATAACTTCCCACACTTTTCAACAATGACATCTCTTTCTGATTTTTATTAATCTGCAATATTAAAGATACATACGGATAGAAAAACGCAAAAATCTGTCAAAGTTGCTACAGTGATTCAGCCTGCCTATCCTTCTGTATGTCTAAGGCATCTGTCCATCTCCGTTGGTGCGTGTAAATTTTAGGTTATGTGTGTGTGTGTGTGTGTCTCTCTCTCTCTCTCTCTGTCTATCTGTATATATTTCTCTGTGTATGTGCAACTGTCTGTGGAAATCATCATCATGAATTTGGTATGTCCTGGAACTTATAAAAAAGAATTGGGGAAAATAGTACGGTTGTGAACTTTGGTATCGGCTTTGGTTCAGTGGCAGCAGTCTCGACTGAATCAGGAGTTTGTGTGTTCATAGTCCCACTCCTGAGACTTAAGCATATAATCTTGGCTAACACTCAAGTGCAGCACTTGGGGAATTTTGCATTGTTGAAGCTGTTGACGTTCGGATGAAATGTTAAATTGAAGTTCCATCTGCACCCTCGTATGGATGTGAAACGTCCCAGAGCATTACTCGAAAAAGAGAGTTGCCCCCGTTATCACGCGGGAGACAGGGATTCAATTCCCCGACGTCGAGGTAGTTGTTTCAAAATGCCAAATTTTACTTTGGTTTCTTGGTATAGACTCATGTTAAAAAGTTCCAGAGTAATATAGAAGAGTAAAAATACAGCAAGAGCAGATTGCCTCTTCCAGATTTTTAGCAAACGGAGACTGTTTCAGGATTCTGTGGCCGTCTGCTGCACAGAGATGGATGACTGAGTTTTATCTGAGTAACATTTAAAGAGGCAGCGGACTATTAGTTGTGGCCGAGTGGTTAAGACGATGGACTAAAAATCCATTGGGGTTTCCCTGCACAGAGTTGAATCCTGCCGACTACGTTTCTCAGCATATTTCATTCTGTTTGACAATTTAACCAGATTCATGCAAAACTGATTCTGAAACAAATGGAACAACGTCCCACACCTTTCAACACAGCCGCTGATTGCTTACTTTCATTAATCTGCAATATTCACGATACATACGGATAGAAAAACGCAAAAGCCTGCCAAAGTAGCGACAGTGAACCTGCCTGTCTACCCATCTATTTGTCTAATGCACTCTGTGTATATCTTGATCTGGGTGTCATGGTCCATCAGTCATTGAAAGTTGGCACGCAGGTGCAGCTGGCGGTGAAGAAGGCAAATGGCATGTTCGCCTTCATAGCTAGGGGATTTGAGTATAGGAGCAGGGATGTCTTACTGCAGTTGTCCAGGGCCTTGCTGAGGGCACACCTGGAATATTTTGGTTAGTTTGTTCTCCCAATCTGAGAAAGTACGTTTTTGCTATTGAGGGAGTACAGCGAAGGTTCAACAGCTTGATTCCCGGGATGGCAGGACTGACATATGAGGAGAGACTGGATCAACTGGGCTGGTATCGACTGGAGCTAAGAAGAATGAGAGGGCAACTCATAGAAATATATAAAATTCTGACGAGATTGGACAGGTTAGAGGCGGGAAGAATCTTCCCGTTGCTAGGGAGTTCGAGAATCAAGGGTCACAGTCTAAGAATAAGGGATAAATCATTTAGGACCTAGATGAGGAGAAACTTCTTCACTCAGAGAGTGGTTAACCTGTGGAATTCTTTACCGCAGAAAGTTGTTGAGGCCAGTTCGTTAGATATATTCAAAAGGGAGTTAGATATGGCCCTTACGACTACAGGGGGTATGGAGAGAAAGCAGGAAAGGGGTACTGAGGTTGAATGATCAGCCATGATCTTATTGAATGGTGGTGCAGGCTCGATGGGCCGAATGGCCGACTCCTGCACCTAATTTCTATGTTTCTATGTTTCTATATTGATGCGTGTATATTTTTGGTTATTGTGTATGTGTGTGTCTGTATATGTCTGTTTGTTTGTATGTCTCTGTGTATGTGCTGTCTATGGAAATCATCACCATGAATTTGATATGTCCTGGAACCTTTAAAACAACTTGGGGAAAATAATACGGTTGTGATCTTTGTTTCAGTGGCTCCATTCTCGACTGAATCAGGAGGTTGTGTGTGTAAGTTCCATTCCTGAGACTTGAGCACATCATCTTGGCTGACACTCAAATGTAGTACTTGGGGAATTTTGCATTGTTAATGCTGTTGACTTTCAGATGAAGTGTTAAATTGAAGCTCCATCTGCACTCTCGGGTGGATGTGAAACATAGAAACATAGAAACATAGAAAATAGGTGCAGGAGTAGGCCATTCGGCCCTTCGAGCCTGCACTGCCATTCAATGAGTTCATGGCTGAACATGCAACTTCAGTACCCCATTCCTGCTTTCTCGCCGTACCCCTTGATCCCCCTAGTAGTAAGGACTACATCTCACTCCCTTTTGAATACATTTAGTGAATTGGCCTCAACAACTTTCTGTGGTAGTGAATTCCACAGGTTCACCACTCTCTTGCTGTAGAAGTTTCTCCTCATCTCGGTCCTAAATGGCTTACCCCTTATTCTTAGATTGTGACCCCTGGTTCTGGACTTCCCCAACATTGGGAATATTTTTCGTGCATCTAAACTGTCTAAACCGTCAGAATTTTAAAGGTTTCTATGAGATCCCCTCTCATTCTTCTGAACTCCAGTGAATACAAGCCCAGTTGATCCAGTCTTTCTTGATAGGTCAGTCCCGCCATCCCGGGAATCAGTCTGGTGAACCTTCGCTGCACTCCCGCAATAGCAAGAATGTCCTTACTCAAGTTAGGAGACCAAAACTGTACACAATACTCCAGGTGTGGCCTCACCAAGGCCCTGTACAACTGTAGCAACACCTCCCTGCCCCTGTACTCAAATCCCCTCGCTATGAAGGCCAACATGCCATTTGCTTTCTTAACCGCCTGCTGTACCTGCATGCCAGCCTTCAATGACTGATGTACCATGACACCCAGGTCTCGTTGCACCTCCCCTTTTCCTAATCTGTCACCATTCAGATAATAGTCTGTTTCTCTGTTTTTACCACCCAAGTGGATAACCTCACATTTATCCACATTATACTTCATCTGCCATGCATTTGTCCACTCACCTAACCTATCCAAGTCACTCTGCAGCCTCATAGCATCCTCCGCGCAGATGACACTGCTACCCAACTTCGTGTCATCCGCAAATTTGGAGATACTACATTTAATCCCCTCATCTAAATCATTAATGTACAATGTAAACAGCTGGGGCCCCAGCAAAGAACCTTGCGGTACCCCACTAGTCACTGCATGCCATTCTGAAAAGTACCCATTTACTCCTACTCGTTGCTTCCTGTCTGACAACCAGTTCTCAATCCATGTCAGCATACTACCCCCAATCCCATGTGCTTTAACTTTGCACATATAATCTCTTGTGTGGGATTCCTGTTTGATGCCCTCCCCAACATCACTACTACTGTTTGGAGGTCTGTACATTTGCGTTATACCTACATAAGCAAGTATTACATTCATAGGCAATTCACTACCTTCATCATAATTCTGAGCCCCTATTTGCAACCTTATAATTCATCCTTTATAGGGGCCGATGCAAAGCCTCCCTCATTGCTCCATATGAGTCCTCTAATTGTTTGGTGAGACGGTTATCCACTCTGCTTAGATCTTCGTTTTAAATCTGAAGATTTCCTAATTTTTCCATTGCAGTGCCTACGTGAATTGCATTGATACTCTGCTGTTGCATTACTGCAGTAGCTAAGGCAAATTGACTCTGCAAATTCTCAGTTTTCTGTTTACTGTCCGAATCTATTTTTTTGCAATTCTTCATTCTTAGCCGAATTTTGTTTTTCCAATTCCGATATTTTATCCTCTAATTCTTTCTTGACCTTTGATTCATGTTCTGCGAAGTATGAAGGTGCATCGGTGACTAGACTCAGCGCATTACCAAGCTTCTATTTCTTAGCTTTAATCTGTTCATCAATAAAAGTGACCGTATCCTTAAAGCGACACATTCGGGTTTTCCCCAAGGCAATCTACCAAAAGTGTCTGCACTTGCGTTTCGTCACATCTTTTTTCTAACTTTTTCTGATACTCTTCCCAGCGATACTCCTCTGGCATCTTAAAATTAATTATCTTTAATTGAGCTTCCTTTCGAAGATAATAGTCACTATTGGTTGACATATATTAACCCACCACAAGGTTTGATCGGTGATCAAACGATCTGCCTTGCATCTGCTGTTGACACACAACAACCTGTTTTCAAATGGAGAGAAAAAATTACAAGAGTCCCCAATTAAATTGGTAAAGAATATATTGTATTTTATTTTACAATATCTCTTTGTTTTGTCCCTTCGTGGTCGCCAGATGTAGTTTTTAAATACTGAGCAGCTTTTTGCCGCTTCGCTAACTATAGCAATTCAACTATTCTCAGGGTTTATCTTTAATTCAAACTAGGAGACGTTGTTCAAATATTAACAAATGCTTTTAATACAGGTATAATGGGTTAAAAAAACAGAGCTTTTTCAAGTTAATTATGTTCTGTTACAAAAAGTAATACTTAACAAATTATAGTCACAGCCTAATTCTCGAAAATGACCTCTCGAGATGACTGTGGTGCCGACTCCTTATCTCATGTTTTCTTGATTCGCACTGCCTTCTGAATAGAAGAGCTGTTAATTTATACCATTTTTGTCCCATTCAAATGCTATGAAAATCTGCTGGTGTTTTACCCTTACAATAGATCATATTGTCTACTGCCTTTGACCTTTAATGTTATCTCTATCTCCCCTCCCTCTCTGCGGCAGGAATCACTTCTCTGAGAACAGTTATACGGACCATGTCGCACAGAATTCATTACTAAGCTTGGCTTTACAAAATTATGATAAGAACTGGTACATGCTGCATACCTTTATCTGATTGATTAATAATTTTGGCCTCCATCCTTCTAGTTCTAAATTAAGTTCTATCAGCAGTTACAAAAATGGATAACATAATAACGGCTCAGTTTACCATGATGCTTTGCTTCTCAGCCTTTGGTCACTTTAAAACTCATTTTAAGTTATACGGCCATTTTCTATCATTTATAAACTAGTTTTACAGACAATCAATGCATATACTGGAAATTACAAACATAAAAGTTATTCATTAATTAAAGACGTGTAAAATAAGCTTCTTAACTTTAACTTCTAAAATCTGTCAATAGCAGGTGTATTAGATTAGTCAGCAGCTCCATCCATTCCCAAACTCACTTCCAAGCCCCTTCAGTAGCGCCGATGAATCTTCCCTCCCGCCAACGCTAAGTGTCATTCTACTACAGGAGGCCTCAGGCCTAGACCGCATGGGTTTAAAGAAAGAGCAGAAAGAGAAGGAAAACGGGGGAAGATACTCGGGTGTGACCACAAACCGTGGGAGGTGTTCCGTGGTCGGGAGGGTCTGAATGTAAGTTCAGACGGTGAAGGACAGGGTTCCCAAAGTTCAGCGAAACAGGGAGCGAATGTCACTGGTGGATCCCTTGTGATCTTCAGTGAGTTGATGGAGCTGGTATCAGAGGGAATGGACCAGAGCATGGAGACAGAATCCCTGGGATGATGACCAATGAGTTCAGGGAGATGGTAACAGAGGGAATGGAGCAGAGAATGCAGACAGGATCCCCGGGTGATTATCAGTGAGTTCAGGGAGATGGTATCAGAGGAAATGGAGCAGGGCAGCGAGACAGGATCCCTGGGATGATGAACACAGAGTTCGGGGTGATGGTATCAGAGGGAATGGAGCAGAGTAGAACATAAGAACATAAGAACATAAGAACAAAAGAACATAAGAACATAAGAACATAAGAAATAGGAACAGGAGTAGACAATACGGTCCCTCGAGCCTGCTCCATCTTTCAATAGGATCAGGGCTGATCTGTTCATGGATTCAGCTCCACTTCCCTGCCCGCTCCCCATAACCCCTTATCCCCTTATCGTTTAAGAAACTGTCTATTTCAGCCTTAAATTTATTCAATGACCCAGCTTCCAGAACTCTCTGAGGCAGCGATTTCCACAGATTTACAAACCTCTGAGAGAACAGATTTCTGCTCATCTCTGTTTTAAATGGGCGGCCCCTGATTCTAAGATCATACCCTCTAGTTCTAGTCTCCCCCATCAGTGGAAACATGCTCGCTACATCCATCCTGACAAGCCCCCTCATAATCTTATACTTTTCGATAAGATCACCTCTCATTCTTCTGAATTACAATGAGTGGAGGCTCAACCTACTCAACCTTTCCTCATAACTCAACCCTCTCATTCCCGGAATCAACCTAGTGAACCTTCTCTGAACTGCTTCCAAAGCAAGTATATCCTTTCGTAAATATGGAAACCAAAACTTCACGTAGTATTCCAGGTTTGGCCTCACCAATATCTTATATAGCATTAGCAAGACTTCCCTGCTTTTATATTCCATCCCCTTTGCAATAAAAGTCAAGATACCATTGGCCCTCCTGATCACTTACTCTACCTGCATACTATCCTTTTGTGTTTCAGGCACAAATACCTCAGGTCCTGCTGTGCTGCAGCACTTTGCAATTTTTCTGCATTTAAATAATAACGTGCTCTTTGATTTTTTTCTGCAAAAGTGCATGACCTCACACTTTCTAACGTTATACTCCATCTGCCAAATTTTTTCCCACACTTTGCCTGTCTACATCCTTTTGCAGATTTTTTCTGTCCTCCTCACATATTGCTTTTCCTCCCATCTTTGTAACGTCATCAAAATTGGCTACGTTACACTCAGTCCCTTCTTCCAAGTCATTAATATAGATAGTAAATAGTTGGGGTAACAGCACTGATCCCTGCGGCACGCCACTAGTTACTGGTTGCCAATCAGAGAATTAACTATTTATCCCTACTCTCTGTTTTTGTTCGTTAGCCAATCCTCTTTCCATGCTACTATATTACCCCCAACCCCGTGAAAGTTTATCTTGTTCATTAACCGTTTATGTCGCACCTTGTCAAATGCCTCTAGAAGTCCAAATGCAACACTTCCACTGATTCTGGTTTATCCACCATGTTCATTACATCCTCAAAGAACTCCAGCAAATTTGTCAAAATGACTTCCACTTCATAATCTATGCTGATTCAGCCAGACCGAAAATTGCTTTTCAAAATGTCCTGCTACTGCTTCTTTAATAATGAACTCCAACATTTTCCCAACCACAGATGTTAGGCTAACTGGTCAGTTTCCTGCTTTTTGTTTGCTTCCTTTTTTAAATTGGCACGTTACATTTGCAATTTTAAAATCTGCTGGGATCTCCCCAGAATCCAGTGAATTTTGGTAAATTACAACCAATACATCCACAATCCCTATCACTACTTCTTTTAAGACCCTAGGATTCAATCCATCATGTCCAGGGAATTTATCCGCCTTTACTCCCATTATCTTACTGAGTACCATCGCCTTAGTGATTGTGATTGTGTTAAGTTCCTCGCGCCCTATAGGCCCTTTACTATCCACTGTCGGAATATTGCTAGTGTCCTCGACCGTAAAGACTAATACAAAATATTGTTCAGAGTTTCTGCCATCTCCATGTTCCCCATTATTAATTTCAGTAGGGCTAACTGCATTCTGGAAACAGGAGACAGAGTGCCAGTGTTAATGGGTGTTGCTGAGATTAGAGCAGGATTGCAGGTGGTTATTTTGCTCCTCGTTCTGTTTAAAACGTTTGGACTCAGGAGTCATTTAAAGAAGCCAATCCAAAACCAAAAATTATTGTACAAATGCCCTCCCCGAGAGGAGGGCTCCACTCGCATACTTAGCCTGGTTAAAACTAAAATGGTATTAGATCAGAATTGGATTTTTCCCGGCGATCACACACCCTGCCCCCACCTAGCACATCGGCGGAGAGGGCTCCATAATACCCATGGGCACCGTACGGCGCCGGATCTCATCTGGCTCAAATTCTGTCTAAAAGCTGTTCAACTGGAAAATTGAGAGAGTTGCTGTGTATAACAGAAAACGGTCGAGAGAGCGTGTGTGTGTCTGATAAGCACCGGGCTCTGGGAATGATTCCCCAAGGTTGTGCTCGGTGTTTGTGTCAGATTTCGAACCAGTGCTATCCCTGCCCTGCGACTTTTGATGGGACAGTGTAGAGGGAGCTTTACTCTGTATCCAACCCGTGCTGTACCTGCCCTGGGAGAGTTTCATACGTCAGTGTAGAGGGAGCTTTACACTGTATCTAACCCTTGCTGTCCCTGCCCTGGGAGAGTTTGATGGGTCTGTGTAGAGGGAGCTTTACTCTGTATCTAACCCATGCTGTCCCTGCCCTGGGAGAGTTTGATGGGTCAGTGTAGAGGGAGCATTACTCTGTATCTAACCCGTGCTCTCCCTGCCCTGGGAATGTTTGATGGGTCGGTGTAGAGGGATCTTTACTCAGTATCTAACCCGTGCTGTACCTGCCTGGGAGTGTTTGATGGGACAGCGTAGAGGGAGCTTTACTCTGTATCTAATGCATGCTGTACTTGCCCTGTGAGTGTTTGATTGGACGTTGTATAGGGACATTTACCTTATATCAATCCTGTGCTGTAACTGCCCTAGGAGATTTGTATGGGACACTGTAGAGGGAAACTTACTCTGCCGTGTACTGAAATGTGACAAGCTGTGATGGAGCAGAGTCCTTATCTTTAATAGAACCTGACATGTGACTGCGACAGACCATAATATTAGAGAAGGCTGCATGGTGCACCTGGTCGCTGTGCAGTAATTGCGCCTCTGGGACCGGATACAACAAGGCAGCGGTAGAGGTGTATTTACTCCGATGGGACACTGGGTGGCGCAGTGGGACTTTCACCAATGGGACTTGGTTTCAGTAACAACCCAGACAGGATGGGTGAAACGTACCTGTCAGGTAAATAAAACACAGTGTGACAGGGAAAATGGAGCGGCGTGGAGGAGCCATTGAGAAAGGAATACAGCAAATTCCAAGTTAGTTTATTTTTCATTCAAGATGTATTAACAATTTCACAGAAAACAACTTACAGGGAAGTTTAAAAAAGTGAATATAACTGAGCAATACATTGACAACCGAACGCAGGCGGATTGGGCCTGTACTCTCTGGAGTTTAGAATAATGAGAGGTGATCTGATTGAAATATAAGATTCTGAGAGCGATTGACAGGGTAAATGCTGAAGGTTTGTTTCTCCCTGGCTGGAGAGTCCAGGACTAGGGAGGCACTGTCTAAGGATAAAGGATCGACCAGTTAAGACAGAGATGAGGAGGAATTTCTTCACTCAGAGGGTTCTGAATCTTTGGAATTCTCTGCCCCAGAGGGCTGTGGATGCTGAGTCTCTAAATATATTCAAGGCCCAAATAGATAGATTTTTGGACTCAAGCGGAAGCAAGGGATATGGCTATCGGGCGGGAAAGTGGAGTTGAGGTCGATGATCAGCCCTGAATGTATTGAATTGTGGAGCAAACTCGAGGGGCCATATGGCCTACTCCTGCCCCTATTTCTTATGTTCTAATGTCGGAGCTGCCAGTTACCAGAGAGAGAGAACAGGGGTTCAGCATAAACGGAAGGGAATAATTGTGAATAAGAATGAGTAAAGTTACTTATTTATACATGAAATATTCAAGGCACGGTGAAACTCCGAGATACAGTTACATTACAGCCACAATTATCGTACACATTTCAAACAGAAAAACGGAAATCCCAGTTATATATTTCTCAGCTACTGATTCGGATCTAGTAACTTGAGGCATTTTACTCTGAGAATCACCAAGAGGACATAGTTTATTTTTAGTGACACAGAGATGATAAACAGATGAGGAAAATCCATGGCGGCCGAAAGTCAGACCATCACTTGACTATAATAGAGGGATAAAAGAATGAAGCTGAGGTTTAGTGCTCTAGTGCATTTATCTCAGGGTTTGTCAAACCACTTCCGTCAGATGGAAGTGTGAGCGGATTGAATCTTCCCACCTTCACCAGAGTGACGGCAGCGCTGTAGAAAATGCTCAGGAAGAACAGGATGATGAATGTGGAAGCGGTTGTCCAGATGTTGTCGCTCTCGTCCTCATACTTTTCACTCCAGATGTTGTCTGAGGAATCTGCGGGGATGTAGGGGAGGAAATATATTCAGATCGTTTATTAATCCCGGGTATCATACTACTTTTTTATATTCTCTTTTCTTTCCCTTACGGTATTAGTTTGTTCTCTAATTTAACTTTGAATGTATACCTTGTGTTAAGTTAATCACTCTCAGCAACCTCTCTCTGTTCCTCACTCCACAGTCGCTCTTCCTTTATGATCCTCCTTTCGAACGTTTTGGAAAATATGAAAGTTTTTCTTCAATCTCAGAGGCTAATTGATTTTGGATGACTTCGCTACGATTGATCATTCGGGAATAATATGATGAAATATCGAGTAAGGATTACGGCTGGATCTCTATTGTTTTACAGGTAGGTTAAGGTAGTTAATTATTTGGAGCCTGTCAAAGGGGCTATGTAAGAGATCAGTTGTGAGTTTTTGCCTTGTTTATTTATTTGTTAAGACCATAATTAACGTATCAGTTTGCAACAACTATATTGATCCAGTGTATGTGTAAGGATAGAATAGTGAAATGTGAGATATTATGGTATCAGGAATTATTTATTCTGGCCAAGCATTGGTACTTTGTCCAGCCAAAAAATGCATTTTAATTATCATTCGTCTATAGCCGGACGTTTTTGTTTGTGCTCTTTACTGTTTATGTGACTGTATGACTATCTCTTGTTCTGGATTAGTTCGTGTTTCTGTGTCCCTGTGAGGGTGTTGATGTGTGTGTTTATCTAAGTGTGTCGTGCTTTTCTCTGTGTGTGTACGTTTATGTGTAAAAGTGTGTGTGTGTGTGTGTGTGTTTATGTGTAAATGTGTTTGTTGATGTGTAAGTTTGTGCACTTGTGCATTTGTAACATTGTGTATGTGTGTGTAAATCTTTGTGTTGTTTTGTGTAAGTGGGCGTGTGTCCATATGGAAGCGTTTGTTTATCTGTAATTATGAGTGTGCGATTTGGTATAGTTGGGTGCAGGTACGTTTATGTATAAGCACGTCCATGTCTAAGGGTTTGTGTATTGATGTTTGTGTGTGTATGTTTGTGTGCAAGTGTGTTCACATGTGTGCTTATGTGTAAGTGTATGTGTTTCCTTGTGTCTGTAAGTGTAAGTGTGTAGTTATGTCTGAGTGTTCGTTTATGTTTAGGTGTAAGCGTATGTGTGTTTACATGTAACAGTGGGTTTGCAGGTATGTTTGTGTGTGTGTGTTTTGTGTAAGTGTGTGTGTGGATTGATGTGTGTGGAAATGTGTGTTTGTAAGTGTGTTTGGATTGACGTGTGTGAAAATGTGTGTGTGTAAGTGTGTGTAAGTGTGCTTTTGGTAAGTATGTGTTTGGATTGATTTTTGTGTTTATTTGTGTTTAAGTATGTGTACGTGTGTTTTGTGTAAGTGCGTGTGTGGATTCATGTGTGTGTTTATGTGGGTGTAAATGTGTTTTGTGTAAGTGTGTGTAAGTGTTTGTAAGTGTGTGTAAGTGTTTGCACGTGTGTTTTGTGTAAGTGTGTGTGTGGATTGATGTGTGTGTTTATGTGTGTGTAAGTATGTGTGTATATGTTTTGGGTAAGTGCGTGTGTGGATTGATGTATATGTTTATGTGTGTGAAAGTGTGTTTTGTGTAAGTGCGTATGTGGATTGATGTGTGTATTTATGTGTGTGTAAGTGTGTTTTGTGTAAGTGCATGTGTGGATTGATGTGTGTGTTTATGTGTGTGTGAGTGTGTGCACCTATGTTTTGTGTAAGTGTGTGTGTGGATTGATGTGTGTGTTTATCTGTGTGAAAGTGTGTTTTGTGTAAGAGCGTGTGTGGATTGATGTGTGTATTTATGTGTGTGTAAGTGTGCTTTTTGTAAGTGTGTGTTTGTTTATTGTGTGTGTATTTACGTGTGTGTAAGTGCGTTTTGTGTAAGTGTGTGTAAGTGTGCTTTGTGTAAGTGTGTGTTTGGATTGATGTGTGTACTTATGGTGTGTAAATGCGTGTCAGTGTGTTTTGTGAAATGTGTGTGTGGATTGACGTGTGTCTTTATGTGTGTGTAAGTGTGTGTAACTGTGTTTTTTGTAGTGTGTGTTTGGATTGATGTCTATTATTGCTACTGTTCAAAGTTTCAGAGAGTATCAATAACTGGATTTTACAATCATGGTGTTCATTATATTCTAGTTATGTATAATATTATGTGTCAGAGTGTTAATGTATGTCTTTATATGTAAGTCTATGTGTGTTTATGTGTAATTGTGCAATTACACAAAAACACACATATTTACACAAAATCCTCAACACACTTCCATGTGAACACACACAAACTCACACAAACATTTATTCTCCCTGGCTCTGTGTAAATATGTTCTATTTGAGGAATAATGTGACGTCAGCGGAAAGAATGCAACAATTCAACCGATGGGCCTGAGAAACATCAGGGACACAACTGTGAGAAACCCGCAGAGGATTAATTCACCAGTTTAGATATGGCCCATTAGAATTCAACATGTTGGTTTACAATTAACAGGGACAGTTTCACCCCAACACTATTTAAAAATATTACGTGGAATACATAGTTATTTCAGAATAGAATACTCATGTGGCAAGTTTAAAATCTTTAGACCATGGGTTAGAATCTTACATTGTACTGACGCCAACTTAGTCCATATAAAAGAGGGTGGTTCACTTCCCATGTCTCTGCAGGGGGCGCAGTGGGGATTACATGAATTACACATTGCCCTTTCCCCTCTCGCTGGTGGATGTGAGAGGTCCAGTAAGCTAATAATTACCCTTTACTCTCTCTCTGCTGGGGGAGTGGGGAGCTACAGTAGATTAACAATTACCCGTCCCAATCTCTGCTGGAGGAGTGCCTGATACACTGGGTTAACAATTGCCCATTTCCCTATCTCTGGTGGAGGAGTGAGTGTACAGTGGGTTAACAATTGCTGTTCCTCTCACTCTCTGTTGGGGGAATAGGATTAAAGTGTACTAACAATTATCCTTCTCTCTCCCCTTCTCTCTCGTTAGGGGAGTGGGACTAAAGTTGGTTGACAATTACCCTTTCCCCTCTCTCTGGTGGGGAGTGGAGGTACAGTTCGTGTTCGCGTGTGGCTGCAATATGAAACTGACTTCAATTCTGAATTCGCAATAGACAACCCGAGAAATAGGTACACCGAGATATAAATGTGCTGCGTTTTATTTATCGGAAATGGGAAAAGGAGGAAGTTTGCGAAGTTACTTTCAGGAATCCTGTAAAGAGAGAGCTTCACGCTGTCTCTAGCCCATGGTGTATCTGCGCTGGGAGCTCTGGCTGTACAAGCCTTGGACCCGAGACCCGCAAACGCCCTACTTCAGATTAACAGCCCTCACATTGGCCAAAATAGGAAACACAATTAATTGAGCGGCTGTGTGTTTAGCTCACTGTTGGAAGGAAAACACTTTATTGGTTTTTATTTAAGAACTGAAATGCAACCGAGAGATTGTCATTGGCAAGAATTGACGGTGTCCATCAGAACAAGGGAAATGTTCACAAAACTGGGTTTACAACTGGATTTATTGACGGTTCTGTTGGTGATATTCAAGGGGGTCGTTTCATGTCCCACCACACAGGAGTAACAAGCGCCGCTGGCCCACTCCTCGGCTGCAATGGATAGCAGGCTGTATATGGAGAAGGATCTGCTGCCGTTCTCCGCCATCACCTCGGTGTTCTTGTAGTTGACGGAATCCACCGGCTTGTCATTGACGGTCCATTTGACGAAGATCTCTCGGGGGGAGAAACCTCTCACTAAGCAGGTGAGGCTGACCGATCTCTGAGCGGAGACTTCTTCTGCCGAGGGCAGGAGGACAGACACGGCCGGTTCCCGTGGATCTTTCGCTGTCGAACAGTTACAATAAAGGCCAATGAACTGGACAATTCTAGAGACAATGAGGGGGGGGGGGTACTTTAACCTAATGAAGCGGGCGGGTTATGGGCGTGGATGTGGTTAAATTGGTAAAAATCGTAATCCCGACCTCAACGTGCTCAGTTCCGGTTGTAATATTATATTTGAGTAATATATTTAAATGAGGCTGGAATCCTCTCTTTTAACCTCCATTTGGTGTTTAACTGTAGCTCGTCTGGTTGTACACACTGTGTAAATCCCTGCAGTTACAGTGAGGCGGGGACTGCTGCACCCAGGTGGTAATTGCCCTTTCACCTACCTCCTGGATCCTCCCTGCCTAACCTATCCCCGCGATCCGAGACCTCCTCACTCGGCTTCCAATCCTCCCGTTCTCCCGGGTGGCCTGTGAGCCCATCGCCCACAACTCGCCTTCCCCATTTAGATTCAACCAATTTCTGGTGGTTAGATGTGAGAGAAATGGACTCTGCACTGAATTTTACCGCTTTTCCTTTTCCCCTCTGGGGCCTCTCTGGTTTTCTACCCGCAGCAGAGGAAACATAATCTTTCTCTCTGAATCTTGAAGGGTTAGTCTCGAAAATGACATAGAATTTACTGCACAGAACGAGGAGATTTGACTAACTGATCTATGCCGGTGTTTATGCTTCACACAAGTCTCCTCCTAGCTCATTCATCTAAACCTAATAACATACCCTTCTATTCCTTTATCGCTCATGGACTGATCCATTTTCCCCTTAACTACATAATGGCATGTTGCAGAGTGCTGAATTCGTGGAATTACCAACCCATTAAACATTTTATATAATGAATTGGCCCTTGCACATGCACCGGAAATAGTCGCAGTGTCGCACTTATTGCAACAATCTTCCCGCTCACCCTTTTCCTTGTGGATGGAATCTCTGAGGGGAGTCGGCATATCCTGATGGCTCACCATGCAGTAGAACTTATCCCCACTCAGCCAGTCTTGTTTGAAATGTTTAAGTTGCTGATCACGCTGTTGGGATCCTCTCTACTTTGGACGACAATCTCTGATTTCAAAGCCTTCTTTTCTCGGGTCCAGGTCACGGTGAGCCCATAAGGAGCGTCAGACACGACGCAGTTTAAGGTCACTATCGCCTCCAGTAAGACCTGTTCCAGTGACGGTGGGCGAAGAGTGATTTTTGAATCGCTGCATGGGACATCCACTGCGAAACAGGAATGAAAGTCAGGAAAAGCAGCATCTTCAGAATCACGACACCAATATTTAGACTTAACTCTTTCAAGGGGAATAAATCACTTTTGAGATATCAACCTCTCGCTGTTGCTTAAACACAGTCGTTATTGGAAGACAATGAATTGCCAACGATTCCGGGGAATCTGTAACATTTCCTGTGTATTTGCAGCCAGAGACACCTGTAATGGGCTGTGAAGCAAATACCCGGCTTAAAATGTGAATATATTGGGCGCAATTATGATAGTCATTGAATAGCGCTCTTCCTGAAATCCCTTGCTCCTTTAAGCCCCTCTATAGATCCTTGCACCCAAATCCATCTCCGCTGGTTATAATAGCTGAAGCCCGAATAGCCTGAAGGTAATGAGGTCTGCACCAGCATTGCACTGGTTCAAAACCAGTGTCAAATTAATTTCAGGATTTATGGGTCAACAAGAAACAAAGTTAAGTTTCTAGTCTCTTGCTGTGATTTTTGTTGCGGTGAAAATGTGCAGGAACCAGTCACTGCCCCCGTCAGAGGAGAAGTGCCAGTTCGGGAGAATGGGTCCCAAGGGATATTTTGTGGTGAGGAATCATGTGTAATGGTGTGAGGTAGTTTGTTAATTTCTGTCATTACTGAACATTTATCATGTCTGGTGAGAGAAAGTCAAAATGAAATATGACCTCAGAGCATTAATAGCAACATAGGAACAGGAGGCGGCCATTCAGCCCATCCATCCTGACCCGCCATCCAGTTAGATCATGGCTGATCAACACTCAACATCATCTTCACGCCTTGGTTATGTAACCCTTGATAATCTTGCCTAACAAAACTCTCTCATTCTCTGATATCAAAATTTAAATTAAAACCCAGGATCAGCAGCTTATGGAGAGGGACATCCAGACTTGCACTATACTTTCTGTGAAAACATACTTCCTGACATGACCTCTGCACGGCCTAGTTCTAATTTTAAGTTTATGCTACATGTTCTGCACTCTCCCTCCAAAGGAAATAATTGTTCTATATCTACTCGATCAGTTTATCAACTGAAACACCACAATTGGATCACCTCTTAATATTCTATACTCGTCTCCTCATCATTTTAATTTATTAGCCCCGGTTTCATTCGGGTAAACGTGCACTTTACCGCCTCCACGACCACTATATCCTTCCTGACGTGCGGAGCCCGGAAATTGGCTTAGTGCTCTGAATAGGGTCGGTGCCCATTCTAGCAGGGTTCCTGCTCAGTTAGCAGTAAAGGGTTTTAGACTCCTATTGCCGATCCATATATGATCAGCCAACTCAAGTTATAACTGAGACTAAGGACACTTCACTCACTGCCTGAAATCAGAGCAGGGGGAAAGCTTCTTTGGCGAGGTTATTAAATCTTGAACAATGAGGAATCCTGAACCAGTAGATCGTGGGTTGAATCCAACTCCAGATATTTGATCACAAAATTTAAGCTGAGTCTCCCAGTGCAGTACTGGGGGTGTGGTGCACTATCGGTGGTGCCGTCTGTCGGATCAGGTTTTAAACTAAGGATCCGTCTGGCCTCTCAGGTGGAAGTAAAAGTTCCCCTGGAATTATTTCAATGATTAGCATTGGAGTTCTCCATAGTGGCCTGGGAATATTTATATCTCGAAAAACACTACCAAGCAAAATATAATCTGGTCATTAGCACACTGCTAGTTGTGCTGTGCACTAAATGACTGCCGCACGTTGTACATTCCAACTGTGACCACATTTCTCAACGTAATTCATTGGCTGGTAAGCGCTTTGGTTCAGACTGAGGTCGCTAAATGCGCTGTACAAAGGCAAGTTTGTATCGGAATAATACACACACCGCATGATTGGAAATTAGGAATTGTTGTGTGCTTTTTAATAATTCCAATAAAAGACCTGATGAGATCAGCGCTCAGAATGGTCTGGAACCTCCCGGGATTGTGCCTCTTACCCTGAGATCTAGTGAAGTTACGGCTTTGTGTGAACCCTTCATGAGTGACCTGGCAGGTGTAGACCGAGCCGGTGAACCATTCCTCGGCGGGGACTGTCAGCCGACTGGCCGTCGAGAAGTTCCCGTTCACCTCAAAGACCGAAGAAGTGACAAAGCCCGAATCCAGAAGTTGTCCACTCTTCAGTCAATTCACGGTCAGTGACTTTGGCCTAAAATCGATGATTGAACACACGGCGCTTGCATATCTGCTGTTGATGATTTGTTCAGTGGAACTCAGCGTGAGGAGAACAGTTGGAGGAATGATGTTCCGTTCAGGACCTTCAAGAGAAGACAGTTTATTGACATTGCTTGCAAAATAAATGATTTAAAAATTCAAAGTGTCCTTATATTTTAACATGTTCTTTGCTGTCAGACTAACACTAACCTGGCATTTACAGAGACCAGAACTGTGCACAGTATTCTCAGTGTAATATGCAGACCGTAACTGTGCATAATATTCTAAGTGTGATATGGAGACCAGAGCTGTGCATACTATTCTAAGTATGATATGGAGACCAGAAATGTGTACAGTATTCTAAGTGTAATATGGAGACCTGAACTGTACACAGTATTCTAAGTGTGATATGGGGACCAGAACTGTGCAGGTTATTTTAAGTTTGATATGGAGACCAGGACTCTAAACAATATTCCAAGTGTGATAAGGAGACCTGAACTGTGCACAATATTTTAAATGTGATATGGACACCAGAACTGTTCACAGTATTCTAAGTGTGGTCTAACTAAGCTTCAATACAAGTTGAACATACCTTCTCACCTTATCAGTTTGCCCTGTACCCCACACTACATTGTGATGTTCCAGATGGACCCACCACGTCGAACCCCGCAGTAGATTGTGCTGCTGCCCATCTCTGATTCAGTGATGGTTAACTGGCTGTTGCTGGTGTAGGTTCCCTTTTTGTTGAGCACCGACGGATATGTCTTCAATCCAGTGGTAATCGGCTCTTTATCTTTCTTCCAGGAAAGGCTGGTGATTTCGGGGGAGAAGTCCATCGCCAAACAGCCGTACGTGATGGAGCCATCAGTGCTGGGTTGTTCACAGGAGGATAGCAGGGCGTAGAGGGTGGGGGAATACGGTGTTACTGGGAACAAGTTAGACTCTGTAATCCGTGCTTATAAAAGAAGTAAACAACTCGAAATTTAACTGCAGAATAAATTAATTCCACCATTTTCCCATCAAAGACGGCACGGGCATTTGAGCTTCTCTCAGCTTCATCATAAGCTCCTGTCGATGCCCTGGTCAGGAACACATCTCTCTATCCCCGAGCTCTATTGCATTACACAACAAGAACTTTTACACATCTCCTCAATAGAGAAATCTTCACTGGATCATACAGTAGAAGAGCAGAGATGTGTTCCTGGTATTTCGGCCATCGTTTATTTCTCAATCAGCACCACTTATTTAATTGCAGTTTGGGGAAATTTGCTCTGTGCACATTGCCTGCGGTATATCACAACAGTGACTGCACTTCAAACGTAACCGTGGAATTCCTGCTTAGGGAATTAGCAAAATACCCTCAAAACTTGACTACCACAGAATTCAACAGGAGCATTTCCACAATCTACTTTCTAAGATAGAAGCTGTAGATGACTGGAGATTGAGTAGAATCTCTCCCTTTCCTTCTCAGCATTTGAGGTAGAGCGATGTCCTCCAGCGCACTGTGATCTGGGCTCCATCCCATCCTATTGAACGCATGTTTCTTGAGTTTCCTCCTCCCTCCCACTCAATTAATAATCCGAATTAAATACCATTCAAAAATCCGTTTAATTGGAAATTTCTCCTTAAATGGCCCATTTCAATTTCCATTGTTGTTCTTGTTATATAAAATGACCTGGACTTGGGTGTTGGGATTACAATTTCGAAATTCGAAGGTGATTGTAAAACCTAGCAACGTAGCGAATAGTGAACATGATAGCAGCAGACTTCATGAGGAAACAGATAGACCAGTGAAATGGGCCAGGACATGGCAGGTGCTATTTAATGTGGATAATTGAGAAGCGGTGCACTTTGGCTGGAACATCGAAAGACAGTATAATCTAAATTGTACTGTTTTGAGGGGATGCACGAAAAGAGAGATCTAGATGTATATATTCTCAAATTGTTGTTGGTGACAGGGCAAGCTGGTAAGGCTGTTATGAAAGCAGATGGAATATTGACTTTTCAAATAGGGGCATTGACTGAAAAAACAAGGCGGTTATGCTAAACATTTACAGATCACGGGTTAGGCCTCAGCTGGAGTATTGTGTACAATTCTGGCACAACAATGTAGGAAAGATGTCAACCCCTTGGAGAGTGTACAGGAGTGGCTTTTATCAGGATGATACCAGGGATGGGGTCTTCAGTCATGTGGAGTGATTGGAGAAGCTGGGATGTTCTCCTTAGAGTAGAGGTTAAGAGGAGACCTAAGAGAGATATTCAACATTATGTCAGGTTTTGATAGAGCAAGTAGGGAGAAACCGCGTCCGGTGGAAAGTAGGTGGGTAACCAAAAGTCACAGATTTAAAATAATTGGCAAAAGATCAAAAGGGGAAATTGCAGTAATTGTTTCACCCAGAGGGTTGGTAATTTCGGGAATGCTCCAGGCAGTTCCTCCTGTACGTCCGGAGGACTCATTTGCACGTTTACAAGAAAAACCCTGGGGTGTTGGACTAAATTGGACAGTTCTTTCAAATCCGGCACAGGAACGATGGCCGAATGGCCTATTTCAGTGCATGAGATGCTATCATTCTACACGAGTCAGTGGGAATAGTTCTTCTAGATTTAATGGAAGGAAACTCTTCTTATTTTGGACACCTCTACCAGATCTATGTTTATTGTTCGTTATAATGTAAGAGGATATTTGAAGGAAAGGAATCTTATAAATCTGATGCAACTTAGTCAATCGGATGCTGTGATAAAGGTTTAAAGTTCATTGCGAATGATGACTTATTGCAGGTTGAGTCTATCTCTTTAAATGTTTCACAGAATTGCAGCTCAGGGACTGTGTGCCTTGTGTTCTGATCCAGGCCAATAGCTGCATCTCGAAGAATTGGACAACATAATGTTTCTAAACATGAGGTCCCCATGACGGTTATTTGAAGCGGGAGTCTCTACATTCTCCATTTAAATTGTGAAAATAATTTGCAGCCTCCCAACAGCTCAGAACAAGCGCTGCTTTCTGGAGCGTTATTCACTTCCTGTTTGTTCTGAAAGTGAGCTGAGGATCAGGCCAATCACATTGAATAATAAACCGGTGGTCAAAATGTTCCAACATTACTAACTCATTAAAATTGGGCATTTTTTCAGAAAGAATGAAAACATCAATGAATGTGCGTTGTTTAACCTGGGCAATGGGACGATTTATTATATCTATCTGGCTCCAGCACTCGCAGTTTATCAGTTAATCGCAGCTAACCGTTCCCTGAGCACTGCCTGACCAAGCACTCTCAGGTCAGACACAGCACGGATAAGATAGAGCAAAGCTCTCGCTATGCTGCCATGTGGGTCAGGACAGGTATAGCAAAGGTTGAACACAGAGTGATACGTTATCCATACTGTCCCCTCAAACATTCCCAGCTCCAGTGTGGCAGAGATGTGCTACGAAATGTCTCTCCATAAAATGCATTATCAAATTTACCGATTAGATTAAGCACAATTATATACAAAGTAAAGCGTCCCATTAGAGCACACCAGCTCACATATAGCACTGATTAAATAGAAGATCAATCGATATTGAAGGTTCTAATTAAACTCCACGTCGTTTTAAGTAAGGGGTTAAATACTACGTAAAGTTCCCTCTGCAATGTTCTATCAAACACTACCAGATAAGATAAAGCACGGGTTAGATGCAGAGTAAAGCTACCTCTGCACTGTCCTACCAAACAGTCCCGGTGCAGGTAAAGCACGGATTAGATACAGAGTAAAGCTCCCTCTACACTGTCCCATCAAACATTACCGGGGCAGGTGCAGTATGGGTGAAATGCAGAGTAAAGCTCCCTCTGCACAGTCCCATCAAACAGTCCCAGTGCAGGTACAGCACGGGTTACATACAGAGTGATGCATCACACTGCCTATTAAAATTGTCAAAATAAATTGATGCACCCGTCAGATCAGACTAGGCGCAGCTTTCCTGAAACTGTTTGTTCTGAAAGAGAGCTTAGCATCAGACCAATCTCATTCACTGATTATCTGACATTCAAAATATTTAAAATTACCAATTCAATATCTTATTAGTTAGATGTAGTTTGAGGTTCCTTCAATATTGTTGGAAAAACACTCAAATCAGATATGGGATAGATACGATAGAGTATAATCTCCATCTTCACTGCCCTGTCTGGCGCTGTAATTTCCCGTATGGCAAAGGTTGAATTCATATTAAACTATACTATCCTGTCAGACACTCCGGGTCAAATAAAGCAAGGTTTAGATTCCGAGTAAAATTCTTTCTACACTGTGCCAACAATCCGCCCAATAGGCACAGCATTGGGTAAGATACAGAGTAAAGCTCCTTCTACATTGTCGCATCAAACACTCCCAGGGCAGGTACTGCACGGGGTTAGATGCAGAGTAAAGCTCCCTCTACACTGTCCCATCAGGAAGAGACCGCGAAAGGCGTCGGGAGGTGCGTCGGAGAGACGTAAGTCCGGGGTCGGCGAGAGGCCGACAAGAGGCCACGAGAGGCGTTGGGAGCTGCATCGGAGAGACGTGAGTCCGGGGTCAGCGAGAGGCCTACAAGAGGCCGCGAGAGGCATCGGGAGGTGCGTCAGAGAGACGTGTGTCGGCGAGAGGCCTACAAGAGGCGAGCCAGTGCAGCTATAGGGAGAGGGCAAAAAAGAAGTAGAAAGAAATAGAAAGGTGACGTCACAGCCAAGGGGGTAAGTGATTGGCTGGTCATTGCTGAGTAGCTTTTCCTTTTTCTTTATCAGTAAGTAACCTTCAGCATTTTTGTTGCCAATTTAAGTTAATCTAAGGGTAAAGTCATGGCAGGAGAGCTTGGACACGTGTTATGCTCCTCCTGTACTATGTGGGAATCAGGGACGCCTCCGGTATCCCTGACGACTACGTATGTGGGAAGTGTAACCGCCTGCAGCTCCTGATGGACCACGTTGCGGAATTGGAGCTGAGGGTGGATTCACTGTGGAGCATCCACGATGCTGAGAATGACGTGAATAGCACGTTTAGTGAGTTGGTCTTACCGCAGCTAAAGGGTCCACAGGCAGATAGGGAATGGAAGACCGACAGGAAGAGCAAGGAACGTATTGCAGGGATCCCCTGCGGTCATCCCCTGGAAAAACAGATACACCGCTTTGAATACTGTTGAGGGGGATGACTCATCAGGAGGGAGCAGCAGCAGCCAAGTTCATGGCATCGTGGCTGGCTCTGCTGCAAAGGAGGGCAGGAAAAAGAGCGAGAGAGCGATAGTGACAGGGGATTCAATTGTAAGGGGAATAGATAGGCGTTTCTGCGGCCGCAACCGAGACTCCAGGAAGGTATGTTGCCTCCCTGGTGCAAGGGTCAAGGATGTCTCAGAGCGGGTGCAGGACATTCTAAAAAGGGAGGGTAAACAGACAGTTGTCGTGGTGCACATTGTTACCAACGATATAGGAAAAAACGGGATGAGGTCCTATGGGACGAATTTAAGGAGATGGAGTTAAATTAAAAAGTTGGACCTCAAAAGTAGTAATCTCGGGATTGCTACCAGTGCCACGTGCTAGTCAGAGTAGGAATCGCAGGATAGCTCAGATGAATACGTGACTTGAGCAGTGGTGCAGCAGGGAGGGATTCAAATTCCTGGGGCATTGGAACCGGTTCTGGGTGAGGTGAGACCAGTACAAACCGGACGGTCTGCACCAAGGCAGGACCGGAACAAATGTCCTAGGAGGAGCGTTTGCTAGTGCTGTCGGGGAGGAGTGAAACTAATATGGCAGGGGAATGGGAATAAATGCAGGGAGACAGAGGGAAACAACATGGAGACAGAAGCAAAAGACAGAAAGGAGATGAGTAAAATTGGAGGGCAGAGAAACCCAAGGCAAAGAACATAAAGGGCCACTTTGCAGCAAAGTTGTAAAGGGTCAAAGTGTGTTAAAAGGCAAGCCTGAAGGCTCTGTACCTCAATGAGAGGAGTATTCGGAATAAGGTGGACAAATTAACTGTGCAGATAGCAGTTAACGGTTACGATGTGGTTGGCATCACGGAGACATGGCTCCAGGGTGACCAAGGCTGGGAACTCAACATACAAGTGTATTCAACATTTAGGACGGATAGACAGAAAGGAAAATGAGGTGGGGTGGCGTTGCTGGTTAAAGAGGAAAATAATGCAATTGTAAGGAAAGACATTAGCTTGGATGATGTGGAATCGGTATGGGTGGAGCTGCGGAATACCAAAGGACAGAAAATGCTTGTGGGAGTTGTGTACAGACCTCCAAACAGTAGTAGTGATGTTGGGGAGGGCATCAAACAGGAAAATAGGAATGCATGCAATAAAGATGCAGCAGTTATCATGGGTGACTTTAATATGCATATAGATTGGGCTAACCAAACTGGAAGCAATACGGTGGAGGAGGATTTCCTAGATTGCATAAGGGATGGTTTTCTCGACCAATATGTCGAGGAACCAATTGTGGGGGAGACCATCTTAGACTGGGTGTTGTGTAATGAGAGGGGATTCATTTACAATCTCGTCGTGCGAGGCCCCTTGTGGAAGAGTGACCATAATATGGTGGAATTCTACATTAGGATGGAGAATGAAACAGTTAATTCAGAGACCATGGTCCAGAACTTCAAGAAGGGTAACTTTGAAGGTATGAGGCGTGAATTGGCTAGGGTAGATTGGCGAATGATTCTTAAGGGGTTGACAGTGGATGGGCAATGGCAGACATTTAGAGACCGCATGGATGCACTACAACAATTGTACATTCCTGTCTGGCGAAAAAAAAAGGGAAGGTGGCTATCAAGGGAAATCGGGGATAGTATTAAATCCAAGGAAGTGGCATACAAATTGGCCAGAAATAGCAGCGAATCCGGGGACTGGGAGAAATTGAGAACTCAGCAGAGGAGGGCAAAGGGTTTGATTAGGGCAGGGAAAATAGAGTACGAGAGGAAGCTTGCAGGGAACATTAAAATGGACTGCAAAAGCTTCTATAGATATGTAAAGCGAAAAAGGTTAGTGAGGACAAACGTAGGTCTCCTGCAGTCAGAATCAAGGGAAGTCATAACTGGGAACAAACAAATGGCAGACCACTTTGGTTCGGTATTCACCGAGGAGGACACAAACAACCTTTCGGATATAAAAGGGGCAAGAGGGTCTCGTAAGAAGGAGGAACAGAGGGAAATCCTTATTAGTCGGGCAATTGTGTTGGGGAAATTGATGGGACTGATGGCCGATAAATCCCCAGGGCCTGATCGTCTGCATCCCAGAGTACTTAAGGAGGTGGGCCTTGCAAATAGCGGATGTATTGATAGTCATTCTCCAACGTTCCATAGACTCTGGATCAGGTCCTATGGAGTGGAGGGTAGCCAAATGTAACCCCACTTTTTAAAAAAGGAGGGAGAGAGAAAACAGGGAATTATCGACCTGTCAGCCTGACATCGGTAGTGTGTAAAATGATGGAATCAATTATTAAGGATGTCAGAGCAGCGCATTTGGAAAGAAGTGACATGATAGGTGCAAGTCAGCATGGATTTGTGAAAGGGAAAACATTCTTGACAAATCTTCTGGAATTCTTTGAGTATGTTTCCAGTAGAGTGGACAAGGGAGAACCAGTTGGTGGTGTATGTGGACTTTCAGAAGGCTTTCAACAAGGTCCCACACAAGAGATTAATGTGCAAAGTTAAAGCACATGGGATTTGGGGTAATGTGTTGACGTGGATTGAGAACTGTTAGGCAGACAGGAAGTAAAGAGTACGAGTAAATGGGTACTTTTCAGAATGGCAGGCAGTGACTAGTGGGGTACCGCAAGCTTCTGTGCTGGGATCCCAGCTGTTTACATTGTACATTAATGATTTAGGCGAGGGGATTAAATGTAGTGTCTCCAAATTTGCGGATGACATTAAGTTGGGTGGCAGTGTGAGCTGCGAGGAGGATGCTATGAGGCTGCAGACTAACTTGGATAGGTTAGGTGAGTGGGTAAATGCATGGCAGATGAAGTATCATGTGAATAAATGTGAGGTTATCTACTTTGGTGGTAAAAACAGAGAGACAGATGATTATCTGAATGATGACAGATGAGGAAAAGGGGAGGTGCAACGAGACCTGGGTATCATGGTACATCACCCATGGAAGGTTGGCATGCAGGTACAGCAGGCGGTTAAGAAAGTAAATGGCATGTTGGCCTTCTTAGCGAGGGGATTTGAGTACAGGGGCAGGGAGGTGTTCCTACAGTTGTACAGGGCCTTGGTGAGGCTGGAGTATTGTGTACAGTTTTGGTCTCCTAACTTGAGGAAGGACATTCTTGCTATTGAGGGAGTGCAGCGAAGGTTCACCAGACTAATTCCCGGGATGGCGGGACTGACATATCATGAAAGACAGGATCAACTGGGCTTGTATTCACTGGAGTTCAGAAGAATGAGAGGGGATCTCATAGAATCGTTTAAAATTCTGACAGGTTTAGACAGGTTAGATGTAGGAAGAATGTTCCCAATGTTGGGGAAGTCCAGAACCAGGAGTCACAGTCTAAGGATAAGGGGTAAACCATTTAGGACCGAGATGAGGAGATACGCCTTCTCCCAGAGAGTGCTGAACTGTGGAATTCTCTACCACAGAAAATTGTTGAGGCCAATTCACTAAATATATTCAAAAAGGAGTAAGATGTAGTCCTTACTACTAGGGGGATCAAGGGGTGTGGCGAGAAAACAGGAATGGGGTAATGAAGTTTCATGTTCAGCCATGAACTCATTGAATAGCGGTGCAGCCTCGAAGGGCGAATGGCCTACTCCTGCACCGATTTTCTATGTTTGTATGTTTTCTATGTTTCGAAACCCTTCCAAGGCTGGTACAGCAGGGTAGAAACTGATTAAAGCTCCTTCTACAGTATCCCAGTGGTGTTTCTGAACTGCTCCTTCTGAATATCACAATCTGGGTTGCTGATCTCATTTCTGAGGCGAATCCTCAACATTAAAGTCAATCTTTCAAGTTTCTCACATATACCAGTTTCTTAAATAACTGAGTCAAATGACACTCCCCGCAATAAAGGATCACAACCCAAAAGGTTTACAAACCGTCAGGAGGACTCCTGATTCTCACACAGTGAACAGGTGCACAGGAACAGAACAGACACAAACTGTGCAACAACGGTGCTCAAGGCAGAGAGACCAGTTCAATCTGTTAATTTCAATGAAGCTGTTTAATTTCTAATTTATTTCTTGTCAATTTCCAACCACCTCAACTCTGCAGATTTTTTGAAATTAAACATATTAATTTGAGAAACTATTCAACGTCCAGCCATTTCTCCCTCTCGGTCGACTATATTGTAAACCGTGTAAAAATTAATTTCCCTGAAAAGAAGTATCTGGAAATAATTCACATTCCACGGAATGTGCTGCCCGTCACACGGGACTCGGTAACAGGGTAAGAATATCACAATCCAGGAGACATATACATTGAAACCTGATCACCCACTGATTTGACATATTTGCATTAGTAAATATAACCTGTAAAATCATCGAGGCAAAATCCACTAAAATATTAAGCGATAGCTTATCGAACTCAGCACAGTCGAGTTATACATGCATTGTCTTCTAAATTAATTTAGGAATTAATTAAACATTCTCTCCAACCCTTGAGATAGTGTAATAACTGTAATGTTGACCAGTATGTAATGCAATTGGAAGAGATCATTTATGTTTAATGAATTAGCACGAATGTTACATTCTAAGTTTGTGTTCATGTTAGCTGTCTGGCACTTCCTCCTCAGAAGCATACCTACCTGGAACTTTTGAAATTAAATTAATGTGCTTGAATTTCAGTCTTACTAATACAATTAATTAATAATAATTTTAAAACCTTTTCTGCCTGGCAACGTGTGATATATTAGGGTTTACTTAACTTACCATAACAATTCATCAACAGTAAAATATTAAGCAGCATATTAATACATAAATACAATCAGAAAAATAAATTATTTTTACTTAACTCGAATCACATTTGACTAATTGACGATAATCACGCAGTTCTACTTCTGTCCCCTTCTCTACCGATACATTTATAAATTCTGCATATTCTGACATAACAAAAACTGCGTCTATTTTCAGAGTACATTTCACATGATGGATTGAGGAGTGGACTATTTTAAATAGATCACTGTCCGGCCCGGGTCACAAGTCCGATGTGCTGTAAACCACTTGTTTACTAAAGCTGGACTCTCGAGCTGAAATATTCTCCTCAATCATAACTTCCCAAAAATGGTTTTATTAATTAAAACCAGTTTTCAGTCAGTAGCAGAGCCTTCGCTATTTAATAACACAGACAATCTTTTACAGTTCACTCCCGTTATTCACACAATGCCCCCAAATTAATTATTAAATACATTCTGCTATTTCTTGAAACTAATTTCCAGAATGGTCAGTGTAAAACTGGAGGATAACAAATCATTCAGACCATCTGCGACACTGAACCTGAATGAGTAAATGGAGGAGAGACTTTGTTCATCAATTTAATATTAATAAGAATTAACATAACTCTCAGATATGACCTGTGCTTTGTCTACCGTTCTATCCCGTATATAGCAGCGCTTTCGGAGAAAGGAAGTGATGTTAAATTCTAAACAAGATGAACATTTTCTAAGTAAATTAATCTGCTTGAATTTCAATTGATTATTTGCCTATCTCGAGCCTACGCAGTTAAATATAATCACATGAATAATTATTTGACTGCCAGTGACGCCTGTCTCACAGCCTCTGATCTTGCAAACATAATAGTGATTCAATAACAAATTACGGTTGCACAGTAAGAATTTCATATTAAATTGACAAAATGCAATTTACAACACGGCTTTAAGTTATAATTAAAGACACTGTCATTCATCTCTGTAAACAGGAGGTAGCAAGTAATTGAACTCCCGACTCAAACTGAACACACGGTGGAATCAATATGTTGTCAGTGAAATAATTGCAGACATAATTAATAATTGTATCCAGCCTCTAAAAGTTTCTGCTCTTCTTAATGGAGCCCAGTGTACAGCAGGATTTTGGAAGGCAAATAATATTAAGAAAATTATATTGATATTATAACATATTTTGATAACATTGGAAGATATTATCGCATTATAATCGGTTTGTTAATTGTAATTTATTTGAGCTACAACCTGAATAATTGTTAATTATATAGCTGGTAATTACAGTTACGTTTCACTCAGTAAATATCAGCATCGTAAACATAAATTTATAGTTGAATATATAATTATCACCAATAATTGTTATGTTAAAATACATTTCAATGATTTCAGATTCCTAAAACCTTCCTGATCTCTGCCTAAAATCTGCTTTCAAACAGTTTCAAACACATATCATGTTTGCATTCGATCAGGAACCTGCTGCTGCCCGCTGACACCGATATTAAACATTGTAGAAATGCCAAATAGTTTCACAAATTCTAGGTATTCTGAATAACACCGGCACAAACTCTCCTCAGCAGATCAACACTAAATCACATCACTGAGGGGCGGAATCCCTCGACAGAACCTTTCATGGAGCAGATCCTTCATTCTATAAACCATTTCAGCAGAATTAAATGTATCATTGCAAAAAGTCTCTTAACAGAATCACCGAACCCGCCTAACACTGAAATAACTAATGATTGAATTCAACTGAAATATAAAATAATGACAGCAGAATTGTGATTTGACGGATCATGTAAAATACATTAATATTAATATTATAGCATATTTTAATAATAATGAGTGATATTACTACCTCATTATAATGTTAGTAATATTAATTTAAATCCGGTTTATCTGGAAATTTGTTAATTTTTCAGTCCTTAATTACAGCAACACTTCACGTTTGAATCTGTGCATTCAGTAGATGACAAATGTAATTTTCACTAAAATCTTTAAATTCCTTAAGAATATATATTGAGCGCTAAGGTTTCTGTTACGTGTCTACAATGTTCTTTCAAAAATATTTAAACACAATGTTTGTATTCGATCAGAAAAACTGCAGCAATCATAGGTCACCGAGATTAAACATTGCAGAAGTGTCAAACAGTGTAACAACCATAAAGTATTTAACGTAACTCCAGCATAGAAACTCGTTAGCAGATAAATACCAAATCACATCAACAACAATTTCTGTGGAGAAACAGTTGAATTCTATAATCACATTGTCGCAGAATTTCATAAAACATTGAAAAATCTCAATAGAGAACACACCGAACCCAAGTTTCAGTGAACGAAATAATTATTAAAATAAAGAGAAATGTAAAATAAAGGCATAAATACAACAGTTGCAGAATGTGTGAATGTTCCTTACCTGCAATCACCGTCACCATGGTCCCTGCTCCCCAGTAGCCCATGGCGTCCTTATTCCCATGGTCCGACAGTGATAGGAACCCGCACAAATATTGCATTCAGTCTCTGCTCAGTACTGATTCTCAACATTCATTTGAAATACACATGCACTTCAAATACAAATTCGCTACTTATCAAGTTTAGAATTTAGCCAACAGTTTGCAGAACAAATAGAAGGAGAACACAGTTCTCACCAGCTCCCTGCAGGTATCAGGCACAGTGAATCGAACATCATGTCAAGCTCTGCAATTGCTGACACTGTTAACATTAAACAGGAGCACAACCAAAACCTCCTCTCTGTACATTGGTTAGTGTGTTAAATTTTCACCATTGAATTCTCAGTGTCTTAGTTTTGTAAGAAGCGGTTTGTGGTCTGGTTCTGAACACTGCCGTTAACAGTGCATTTGACACAATTACTGACCGTCAGGTTATGATGGAAGTTGTTGAATTCCCCCTCGATCTGTTCTTGTATGGGTCCAGCCCTGGTTCCTCTCGCTGTGGTGCCTTGCACAGTAATAGATGGCGGTGTCTTCGCTCCGCAGGTTCTTCATGTCCAACGCGAAGATGTTGCTTGAATTATCTTTGGACACAGTAAATCGGCCCTCAGTCCCCGGGGTGTAATGCTTGTCCGATGAACTATAATATCTAATCAGCCACTCCAGCCCCTGTCCGGGAACCTGGCGGATCCAGTACATGTAGCTGCCACCAAGATCTAAGCCGCTGGTTTTACAGGTCAGTCTCAGGGAGCCCCCGGGAATCCTGGTCTCTGCCTCGGGCTGAGTCAACACCATATCCGACTGGACACCTGCAGAAATAATCAAAAACCCCAGAGCATCAATCCTGGTGAAATGATTCCTGACTCTGTAACATTCCAGAGAGAAACTAACACTGAGACAGTAACAGTGAGAGATTGGACAATAAAAACTACTCACGGGAAAAGTAAGCCAGCAACAGACTGAGAGAAATCGCCGACCTCATCCTCCTGGCAATGTGTGGTGAATGGTTCCGGCAAGAACTCACTGAGCAAACCCACTCCCAGACTGTTGTATTGCGGTCCCAGTGACCGGCAGTTAAATACCCGGGAGATGGGGGCGAGGTTACAGGCGCCGCCCATTGATTCCCTGATAGAGGCGGTTTCTGGATCCACGTCACACCTTCCACATCACCAACAGAATGGACTCACATCTGGACTGTAAATAAAATCCTTTTATTTCCTCACTGCTTCACAGGTCCGTGAATCTCTGAGTTGACTTACATTATCAGGGTCTAAAGACACGGCCAGTTTGTGTTTCTCCATCTCCCGCTATCTATCCATGCATCTGTACCAATAAAGTATCCCTTATAATCTGAATTGTTATCACTCGATGTAACCGAGTGCGGGAGATGGGTAATGTGATTCTATTTACGGTGTACTTGGCTAAAGCTACACACTTTTGGTCTGGAGATGAGTTCATACTCCTCACATTATACAATTTTCTCTCATTGCATTTCAGTAACTACCCGTTAGTGTGCGAACCCCAGACAGTCCTTTACAAAATTCACTGTAAAATAAGTCTGCTTGCCTGATCACTAAGCACAGATGTTGAAGGAGACACATAAGAAAGGTGTGCCCGCCCGCTTCAGACCAGCGTTTTATGAGAGAAGCTTGTGAATCAGAACCGATAATGTGATCAGCAAACCTCGACATCCAAATCCTTGCAGCTAACTTTAAAGCGACCGAATGTGTAACAGACATACAGTGTATCAGGACATAGCGGTATGTTACAGAATATCACAGGAACAAATGCTTCATGTCCAGCAGAAACAGATCACAATCTGGGCATTTCACCACCCATAGGTAGCCGAGCTATGAGAGGGGTTGTTCAGGGATCAACATCAGCTCAAATTACACCGCACACTGCGCGGCTACTAATCAGGAATAATGGAGACATTAGTTTAGATCAGGCGCAGAATTCTGTGAGAATATTAAAGAAGTGCAGCTGGCACTTCTCTGTTTGAATATTCAAGGCAATTCCACCTCTATTTTATTTACTTTGCGAATCCTACTCATCTCTCTACAGTGTGGGGTGGGACCATTAAACCTCTCTCCAGCACTTCATGCTGTATTGATTAAAGGGACTGAATGTCTAGAATGGTCTTTATTTGGAAATAGTTTACATTAGATACCGTGTGTATCAATTCATTATTTTCCGATCCTATTTTATAATATTGTGAGCAAAGAATTTACGGAAAATCATTCTTGAGGTGTTATACCATGTAAAATGTTTCTTGTTTTAAAAGTGCTACTAAATAATTTAATGTTCACATAGTTAAATACCATCTTTCTCCCATTCTTGTTCACGCTAATCTGAACCACACAATATTTGACAGTAACCCAACCGACTGCCGTCAGCGAGCGTCGAACACAAGTGTCATTTACAGGAAGCATCTCGGATGCTGTGCAGTCCATCAAAGGTCTGTTTTCTAACTACTGACCGCATGCCTGGAAGCCAACTTCAAAACCTTTACATTGTCAAAATATATATTTGTATACACATCTACCCAGTAACAGTACTGGAGTTAAGTTTTTTTTTTGTCATGTAAATGTGTGTAACTGTTCCCATATCCCAGGAAAGGAAATATATCCAATGTCTCAGACACCATGTCAGTAGCAGCAGTCAGCTGGAGTATCAGTACCGCACATAACCCTGTGATAGATAGATAGATAGAAAGAAAGAAAGAAAGAAAGAAAGAAAGAAAGAAAGAAAGAAAGAAAGAAAGAAAGAAAGAAAGAAAGAAAGAAAGAAAGAAAGAAAGAAAGAAAGAAAGAAAGAAAGAAAGAAAGAAAGAAAGAAAGAAAAAAAGAAAGAAAGAAAGAAAGAGGTATCCCACAAGGATCAGTGCTGGGTCTACTACTGTTCACATCTTATATTAACAATTTAGATTTTGGAGTCAAAAACACAATTTCTAAATTTTCGAATGCACGTGGGGCGGGCGGGTTGGGGTGTCAATACTGTGGAACGCTGCTACGAATTGCAAGAATACATGAATTAACTAATTAATTTCAACACAGACAAGTATGAGGTATTATATTTTGGTAAGAAAAATAAGGTCAACTTATCACTTATAAAATAAGAATCCTAGTGGGATGGAGGAAGAAAGGTCTCTGAGAGTGCAAATACATATATCATTAAAAGTAGCGACGCAGTTAATAATGCCATAAAAAGAAGGAAACATGCACGTGGGTTTATTTCTAGAGGGATAGAATTGAAAAGTGCAAAAGTTATGCTAAACTTGGTTAGACCACACTTGAAGTACTTTGTACAATTGTGCCAATCCCACGCCCTTTCCCCGAAGCCCTGCATATGTTTCCATTTAGATATGTGGATAGTGCAGGGAAGTGGAGTTGAGGTAGAAGGTCAGCGATGATCCCGTTGAATGATGGGGCAGGCTCGAGGAACCGTATGGCCTACTCCTGCTCCCAATTCTTATGTTCTTATGTTCTGATTTTCACGAAATATGGACCTTAGATACTCAATCTCTCCTCATAGGACAGCCGCCCCCCCCGCCCCCACCCCCGCTCCGCCATCCCAGGAATCAGGCTGATGCACCTTCGATGCACTCCCTCTAAGGCAAGTGTATCCTTCCTTCGTCTAGGAGAAATAAACTGTACACAATACAACAGGTGTAGTCTCAGCAGGGCCCAATAGAAGTGCATGAAGGCTTCTTTACTCTAATACTCCAATTCCTTTGCAATAAAATGTTGCTTACCATTTGCTTTCCTAATTGGTCACTTTGGCTCTATGTTAGCTTTCTGTGATTCGTGTACAAGGCCATCCAGGTCTTTCTGAATAGCAACATTACCCACTTTCACAGCATCCAAAAAATATCTGCGTTTCTATTTGTCCTATCAAAATGCGTAACTTCACACTTCTCCACATTATACTCAATCTGTCATGTTCTTGCCCACTCACTTAACCTGTCAATATGCATTTGCAGCCTCCTTACTTGCTCCTCACTGTTTACTGTCCTACCTAACTTTTTATTGTACAGTACGCAAATTTAAGTCATCTTTCTATACACGTGTAGAAGTTCTAACAATCTGTTTTTAGGTTTTTGATAGCTTATTTAATTTTATATTTTCTCCCATATGATCAGTTGCATGTGCATCTTTTGCAGAATTCTAAAATCTTCCCAATTTTCGGGCTTACTACTGGTTTTGTCAACATTCTAAGCATGTTCAATTAATCTAATACTGTCTTTAATTTCCCTTGTTAGCCATGGTTGCACCATGTTTCCTGTCAGGTTTTTATTCATTATGGAAGTTTATCTAATCTGACGGCTCTGTGTGATGAGCTGAAGGTGAATTTGCAACATAATTTTGCTAATTCCGCCCTTGATACTTCCTGATCATCTGCACCTCTTGTGGTTCGCTCGAAAAAAAATCCTCTGCGTAAACGTTCAAGTAAGTTATTGTGGTTGGAATTATGAATCATGTTTAAAGTAAGCTCTGAGGCCTACAGCAGATATCCTTTATCAGCAGGTGGCGACAGTGATCATATTGAAAGATAAGTCATGTGGAGACGGATGTTGCTGAGCATTTCAGTCACCGTCTGCATTGTCAAAACAAATAATATCATTTTAACAATATAATTAATGCTCAGATTACTTCTCAGTCAGTCAAATTTGTAGGGAGCATGTATCCTTCGAAATAATCTGAAGGGTAAATAAAGATCGCATTTATTTCAATCCACCCTTTAGGAAGATTGTCGGGCTGTTGCTGAGGATGCAGAGGAGATTGCTGCAAGGCATGAGGGAGTTCAATTATGTAGACACGAGAGAGGATGGGATTATTCTTATTATAGCAGGGAATGCTTAGGGCGGAATTAACAGAGGTTTTCAAAATTGTGAAGGGGTTTCATAGTGTTGATAGTAAGTTAGGGTTTCCATCGGCAGGTCTATCGGTAACCAGAGGACAAAGATTAAGATGATTGATAAAATAAATCCAGATGGGAGATAGGGAGATAAGGAGTTGTAATAACCTGGAATGTATTTGTCTGAAAGTGTGATGGCAGCAGATTCAATTATAACTTTCAAATCGGGAAAAGAATATATATTTGAAAAGGAAAGATGAACTGGTGTATTAAAAAGAGAGACAGTGTCGAGGATAATATAAACAGAGACAGTGCCTGGCGTAATATAAACAGAAACTGGGCCGAGTGTAACAAAACCAGAGACAACATTCAGTTTAATATAAAAAGAGACAGGGTCTCGTGCAATATAAACAGCTACAGGGTCTAGTATAATATAAAGAGGGACAGATTCTGCTGTAATTTAAACAGAGACATGGTCTAGTGTAATATAAACAGGGATAGTGTCTAGAACAATATAAACAGAGACAATGCCGAGTGTAATAAAAAACAGAGACAGGGTCTAGTGTAATATAAACAGGGGCAGTGTCTAGCACATTATAAACAGAGACAAGATCTAGTGTAATATAAACAGAGACAGGTTCTAGCGTAATGTAAACAGGGACAGGGTCTAGGGTAATATAAACAGGGACAGGGTCTAGTGTAATATAAACAGAGACAGGGTCTAGCTTAATATAAACAGGGACAGGGTCTAGTGTAATGTTAGACAGAAGTACAGATAGATGGATAGAAATACGAATCGAATGACAGATGGATAGACGGACGGACCGGCCGACCGAACGACAGACAGACAGACGGATAGACAGTCGGACAGACATGAAGATTTGCAAGGCTGGAATGTTGCTATCAAATTACTCTAGACATTCAATATGTTTAAATTACTCTAGACCTTGTATAATTAGAAATGCACTGGATCATCTCTCTATTCAGATGGCACAAGGCCCTGTCTCAGTTATTACTGCACTAGTCTCGGGATCTATTTTATTGCTGTAGATACTGTCTCAGTTACACTGCACTCGACTCTGTCTCTGTTTATATTATGCTAGGCTCTGTATCAGTTATCACAGTACCAGACCCTCCGTTATAATACATTAGATTTTGTCACAGTTACTACTGAACTAGATGCTGCCTCTGTTTATATTACCATACACCCTGTTTCTGTCAATATTTCACTAGTCCTTGTCTCTGTTTATATTACACTAGACTCTGTCTCAGTTTACATTGCACTAGAAAATGCCAACGTTTATAATACAATAGATCATGTATTAGTTATTATTACAGCAAGACATCCTTTATTATATTATGTTGAACCCTGACACAGTTTATATTATTCTAGCCCCTGTCTCTTTATAATAGATTGGCCCTGCCTCTGTTTATATTACACTAGACCCTGTCTCTGTTTCTATTACACTAGCCCCTGTCTCTACTTATATTACACTAGACCCTGTCTCTGTTTATATTATTCTAGAACCTGTATTTTTATATTAAACTCGACACTGCCTCTGTTTATATTACACTAGACTCTGTATTTTTTATATTACACTAGACCCTGTATCTGTTTATATTACACTAGACCCTGTCTCTGTTTATATTTCACTAGACCCTGTATCTGTTTATATTACACTAGACACTTTCTCTGTTTATATTACACTTGACACGGTGTCTGCTTATTTTACACTAGACCCTGTCACTGTATATATTACAGTATATCCTCTCTCTGTCTATGATACAATTGGACCTGTATCGGTTATTACTACACTGGACCTTGGGATATAGATGTATCGATATCGGTCAAATCGAACAATCTGAGTAGCCGAGGGTCAGAGGTCACACTGATGTAGCTATGGCGACCAAGTCACGTTGATGACGCTGCATTGTTGTGAACAATGACGTTACCCATTCTTTACGTGTTGCTGACGTGAAGATGTCAAACAGGGAAAAATGAAATTCTATATACAGGAAGGTGCACTGATAATAACATTTTTCTGGGATAGTGATGTCACACTGTGCCATCAAACATTCCCAGGGCAGGTACAGCGCGGGTCTATGCAGACTAAAGCTCCCTCGATGATGTCCCAGCAAACACGCCCAGCGCTGTTACAGCATGAGTCGAGAAACAGTAAAGCTCCCTCGACATCGTCCCATCAAACACTCCCTGGGCAGGTATAGCACGGTTTAGATAGAGAGTAAAGCTTGCTCTACACCGTCCCATCAAACTCTCCCAGGGCAGGTACAGCACTGGTCTATGCAGAGTAAAGCACCCTCCACACTGTCCCATCAAACACTCCCAGGGCAGGTACAGCACAAGTTAGCTGCAGAGTAAAGCTCCCTCGACCCCATCCGATCAAACACTCCCAGGGCAGGTACAGCACGGGGTTAGATGCAGAGTAAAGTTCCCTCTTCAGAGTCCCATCAAACACCCCCAGATCATTGAGTTCACACGACATATTTTATTATAAAGCTGCCTCTCCGCACTCCCGCCAATTTGGTTTGAGGCCTGGAAATAGACCTTAGGGAACATTTTTGTTCGACATTGACTTCGTTGTTGTGAGGTAAAGATAATGACGCATTCTTTAGAGGCAAGGCAGAAGGTGGGGATAGTAGAGAGAGGCAGAGAGGGAGGGGATACAGGGAATTGCCACTAATGCATTTGAGCTGTCACTATATACGGTGACTAGAATCTTTCCCCATTCTGACCGTGGATATCATCGTTGATTTATTCACCAATAACTGAAAGAAATCTCCGAAACATCAATTGTTGCTGGAATCCGTTGAGATATTAACATTTCTCTCTCTGTTTATTTCTATTCTGTATTGATGAGGAAACATTTATTGTGCTTCTATCATTCAATATTCTAATCTGGGACTCCTATTTCTGTGTTTATTTACATAAACACCTCAGTGGTGTCCATGAAGTGTTCATGGCAGCAAGACCAGATCCACAAAGTCATTAACTGATTAGTTTTAACTCACAGCACGGGTTTATTTTATGAATATTGACAGTTGGTACAAAGATATTGAAATATCTCCAGCTGTGACATCGGTTTTTGGTTTGTTCAATTAGAAGAGATGTGATTTATATCAAAGGGAAAATATTAAAATTAAAAATTCAATTCTGAAAATTCTGCTACTAAAGTCAATGGAACTTCTCTGAACAGATCAGTAATTCACTGGATGGCCATTTAGCGTAAGATTACAGCCATTTAAACTAAACAAGTTCGAACAGCGACCAGAGGAGTGACCCATTGTAAAGTGTATTTAAATGTTGACATTTAGAAATAACTTTCACGACTTTCACGTCCTTGGAATGTTCAAAAGCGCTTTACAATGAAGTACGTTTGAAGTGTAGTCACTTTTGTAATGTAGGAAACGTGAAGTCAAATTGCGCACAGCAAGCTCCCACAAACGTAATGTGATAATAACCACAGAATCTGTTCTTTACCGATGCTGGTTAATGGATAAATATGTATAATGGACACCGGGATGAGCTTCCCTGCTATTTAAAATCGTGCCATTCAATCTCTTACATCCAACTGTGAGGGGAGACTCAGCAGATGTAACGTCTCATCCGAAAGACTGCACCACCGTCAATATAGCATCCCCCCCCTTCCTCTTCGGTACTGGTACCGGGAGTGCCAGCCGAGATTATGTGCTCAGTCTCTGGAGAGGGGTTTGAACCCACAGCCTTCTCAATCAGAGGCGAGAGTGATCCCATTCTCCCGGGGATTTAGCACACCACAGCTTTATTTTTTAGATGTTGTAATTTAGTTCAGAGTGTCCAAAGTTCATTGCCTGAGACGAGTCTTGCACAGTCGGTTTATTTCCCGGGGATAATGCTCTTATCTTGCCTGGAATGATATTCCGGCACTGTTGTAAAATGGGATTTCCATATCAAATCTTAGTGACTTCGCATCTGGATGTCCGTGAGGTGCATCAGTCGTGCAGCTGGAAACTGGGACGGTGCTCCTTAGGTCCGAGAATGTTAAAGGCGATTTAATAGGGGTGATCAAAATTATGAGGAGGTTTAATCGAGTAAATAGTTAGAAATCTTTTCCATTGGTAGGACGTACATTAACCACAAGCCAGAGATTTAAAATGTATTACTGCACTAGACCCTGTCTCTGCTGAGATTACACTAGATCCTATCCCTGTTTACATTACACAAGACCCTGTCTCTGTTTATATTACCCTAGACCCTATCTCTCTTTATCTTACACTAGACATTGTCTCTGTTTATAGTACACCAGGCCCTGCTTCTGTTTATATTACACTAGGTCCTGTCTCTGTTTATATTACACTAGACCCTGTCTCTGTTTATATTACACGAGACCCTGCCTCTGTTTATATTTCACTAGACTCTGTCTCTGTTTATATTAGACTAGATACTGTCTCTGCTTATATTACACTAGACTCTGTCTCAGTTTATATTACACGACCATGTCTCTGTTTATATTACACTAGACCCTTTCGTTGGTTATGTTACACTCGCCCATATATCTCTATCACTAGAACCTGTCTCTTTTTATGTTACACTAGAGCCGGTCTCTCTTTATCTTGCACTAGGCCCAGTCTCTAGTTAAATCACTCGAGATGCTGGCTCAGTTATTAATACATTGCAACTTATCTCTGCTTATATTAGGCCTTAGATCTCAGATGGAATATTATGGACAATTTTGAGCACCACATTTCCATAACGATGTACAGACACTAAAAAGGGTACTGAAGAGGTTTAACGGGTTGTTACCTGGGATGAGGGACTTCAATTAGAGCGTTCAAAAGTTAGAACTGTTCTCCTGTAACAGAGAAGTATAATTAGCGACCTAATAGATGTCTTCAACATGATAACTAGTTTTATAATGTAGAGGAGATATGAGGGGACATGTCTTCACCGAGAGCGTGGTGGGGGTCTGAAACGCACTACATGAAATAATGGTAGAGGCAGGAATCCTCACCATATTTAAAAGATTCTTGAATGTTCAGTTAACCTGTTGTAACCTACAGGCTACTGAACACGAGCTGGAAAGTGGGATTAGGCAGGATAGCTCTTGGTCGGCTGGTGCTATATAATGAGCTGAAATGGTCTCCTGCCGTGCTGGAAACTTCTAAGATTCTATGATATATTATATCGGCTCCCACTAAGCAGAGGTCCTAGATTTGAAAGCATTGGCAAAAGATCTGAAGCGGAGAAGAGCAGAATTGGTTTTCACTCAGAGTCAGCAGAGGCGCGATGGACCGAATAGCTTCCTTTCAGCTGTAATTGTCTACGAAACTATGAAATCACAGCTGATAGTTTCTCAGTTATTACTCCACTACACCATGTCTCTGTTTATATTACACTAGACCCTGTCTCTGTTTATATTATGCTAGACCCTCTCGCTGTTTATTTTACACTTGACCCTGTCTCTGTTTATATTACACCAGACCCTGTCTCTGTTTATATTACACCAGACCCTGTCTCTGTTTATATTAGACTAGACCATGTCACTATTTATATTACCCTAGTCCATGTCTCTTTATATATTACAGTAGAGCCTGTCTCTGTTTATATTACACTAGACCCTGTATCTGTTATATTAGACTAGACCATGTCTCTTTATATATTACACGAGACCCTGTCTCTGTTTATTTTACACCAGATCCTGTCTGTGTTTATATTACACTGGATCCTGTCTCGATTTATATTACACTGGATCCTGTTTCTTTTTACATTACACTAGACATTGTCACTGCTTAAATTACCCTAGACTCTATCTCTGTTTATATTACACGAGATCCTGTCCCGATTTTAAAAAGGAGACAGGCAAAAAGCAGGAAACTAGACAAGTTAGCCCAACATATGTTGTTGGGAAAATGTTGGACTCCATTATTAAGGAAGCAGCAGCGGGATATTTGGAAACGCATAATTCAATCAAGCGAAGTCAGCATGGTTTTATGAAAAGGAATTCATGTTTGACATATTTGCTTGTGTTCATTGAGGATGTAACGATTAAGGTAGATAAGGGAGAACCAGTGGATGTGTTATATTTGGATTTCCATAAAGCAATTGATTAGGTGCCACATAAAAGGTTCCTGCACAAGATAAATTTCACGGGGTTGGGGCGAATGTATTAGCATGGATGGAGCTTTGGCTAACTAACAGAAAACAGGGAGTCGGGATAAATGGGTCATTGTCCGGTAGGAAAACAGTAACTAGTGTGGTGCCGCAGGGATCGGTGCTGTGTCCTCTAATTTTACAATCTATTTTAATCTCTCGGATGAAGGGACAGAGTGTAATGTAGCCAAGTTTGCTGATGATAAAAAGATGGGTGGGAAAACAAATTGTGAGGAGGACACTGTAAAGGGATATAGACAAGCTAAGTGAGTGGGCAACAATTTGGCAGATGGAGTATAATGTGGGAAAATGTGAGGTTATCCACTTTGGCAGGAAAAATTAGAAAAGCAAATTTTAATTTAAATGGAAAAAAATTGCAAAGTGCTGCAGTACAGAGTGACCTGGCAGTCCTTGTGCATGAAACACAAAACGTTAGTATGCAGTTACAGCAGATAATCAGGAAGGCAAATGGTATGTTGAACTTTATTGCAAGGGGATAGAATATAAAAGCAGAGAAGTTCTGCTACAACTGTACAGGGTATTCGTGAGGCCACCGCTAGAGTACTGCATACAGTTTTGGTCTCCGTATTTAAGGAAGGGTGTATTTGCATTGGACATTGTTCAGAGAACGTTCACGAGGTTGATTCCGGAGATGAGGGGGTTAACTTATGAAGATAGGTTGAGTACGTTGGGCCTATACGCAATTGAGTTCAGAAGAATCAGAGGTGACCTTATTGAAACTTTTAAGGTAATGTGGAGGCTCGACAAGGTGGAAGCAGAGAGGATATTTCCACTCATAGGGGAAAATAAAACTAGGGAACATAGTCTCAAAATAACGGGCTGCCCATTTAACCTGAGATGAGGAGGAAATTCTCCTCTCAGAGGACTGTAAATCTATGCAATTCTCTGCCACGGAGAGCTGTGGAGGCTGGCCATTGAATATATTGAAGGCGGAGATAGACCAATCTTTGAGCGATAAGGGAATAAAGGGTTATGGGGAGCGGGCAGGAAAGTGGGGCTGAGTCCATGATCAGGTCAGCCATGATCTTATTAAATGGCAGAGCAGGCTCGAGTGGACCGGCGGCTTATTCCTGTTCCTAGTTCTTATGTTCTTATTTTTATTACATTATCTGTGTGTTTGTTTATATTACACTAGGTCCTGTCTCTGTTTAGTTTATACTAGGTCCTGTCCCTGTTTATATTGCACTAGGCCATGTCCCTGTTTATATTACACTAGGCCATGTATCTGTTTATGTTGCACTAGGCACTGTCTCTGTTTATATTCCACTAGACCCTGTCTCCGTTTGTATTACACTAGGCCCTGTTGCTGTTTATATTACACTAGACCGTGTCTCTGTTTAAATTACACTAGACCCTGTCTCAGTTTATAATACAATAGACTCTGTATCAGTTTACATTACACTAGACCCTGTCTCAGTTTAGTTTACACTAGACCCTGTCCCTGTTTATGTTATGTTAGGCCTGTCTCTCTTTATGTTACACTAGACCTTGTCTATTTTTATATTACACTAGACCTGTCTTTGCTTATATTACACTAGACCCTGTTCAGCTTAAATTACACGAGACCCTGGTCCTGTTTATATTACACTCGACCCTGTCTCTGTGTATATTACACAAGGCCCTGTCCCTGTTTATATTACACTAGACCCTGCCGCTGTTTACATGGCACTAGGCTCTATCCCTGCTTATATTACACTATACCTTTTCTCTCTTTATATTGCATTCGACCCTGTCTATCTTATATTACACAAGCCCTGTGAGGATGCAATACTTTTTTGGTTACAAGTATATGTTTCGTTTTGTTAACAATTATCAAGAGCTGTGCAATTTCTGCTTGATCTGGTATTGTTTCGTTAATATTTGTGTTGAGAGGATGTGGTGAATTTTGTATCAATCTCCAAGAGATGGACTGAGATTGAGGGACAGGACTGCACGACTTAGTGGCACTCTGTGCGTTAAAGGTGACTAATTCACACGTGGTTTGTCCTGTGCCAATTCCTGCCAGTTCTTTGATGTTAAGGATTGTTTTTCCTACCGTATTTGCTAGTTAGCTGTCACGTGACCCACTGATTATGTCACACAGAACCTGGAACCGTCACCTCACAGCACTGCCGGATGGGCGGCCGCGTGGTCCTAATATCCACCTGAAAAAATTCTCTCATCTCGTTAAGATGAACAACTGAAAAGAGCACACACAAAGATGTTGCTATATGTGTATGTGTATGTGTACGTGTGTGTGTACAAAACACATCATTCATTATGTGTGCATTCCACAAAGATAAATGATTGGCTTCAACCATTATTTTTCAGCATTTTATTGTATTCAATATGCAATTGCATGTCGTTTAATAACTGTAGCATTTATTGATAACCCATTGTCCTGTATGCTCTTGTTTAGAAAGTGATGTCACACTGACCATTCCGTTACCAAGGTGACCATGTCTGTCTCTGTATTCAGTGGGAAAGCGGATTAAATCCCACCAAGGATAATGAGCAGCACCCCATCGGTCTCTGCGCTTTATTGTCTAGTGATCACCTCACCATCACACAGAAGCTCCTGAGATTTACCTCCTAATACCCAGTCTCCGTTTATATGGTTGATGTGGACCACTTCCAAAAGGCGTTGGATAAAGTGTCTTGATAATATCCTTGCCAGCAAAGTTGAAGTCCATAAAATAAAAAGAACAGTGGCAACATGGATATGAAATTGGCTGAGTGACAGGAATCAAAGAGTAGTGTTTTTATTTGGACTGGAGGATGGTGTACAGTGGTATTCCGCATTGGTTGGTAATAGGAACTCTGCTTATCTTGATTTATATGCATGACGTATATTTTGGTGTACGGGGCACAATTTAAAAATGTTCTTAACATTTAAAGCTTGGAAGCATAGTGAACAGTGAGGAGGATAGTGCTGACTGCAAGAGGACACAGAGTACCTGGGGAGAAACTGTTACCATTGCCGTAAGGATCGAGAACAGAGGACACAGATTTAAAGTGATTGGCAGAAGAACCAAAGGGGATAGGATGAAAACGTTTTTACACAGCTAGCGGTTACGATCTGGAATGCACTGCCTGAAAGAATGGTGGAGGCAAAGTCAATCATGGCATTACAAAAGGAATTGGATAAGTACCTCAAGGAAACAATTGACAGGGCTACAGGAAAGGGCGGGGGAGTGGACTAGCTGAATTACTCTTGCAGAGAGCGGCACGGGCTGTATCGGCCGAATGGCCCTCTTCGTTGCTGTAACCAGTTTATGATTCTATAATGCACCAGAACCTGTCTCAGTTATTACTGCACTAGACCCTGTTCCTGTTTATATTACCCCATCCACCACGTTAAATATTAACTACCTCCACCATTGGCGCACCATGTGTGCAATGATTACTATCTACAAGATGCATTGCAGCAACTCGCCAAGACTTCTTCGACAGCATTTTCAAAACCTACGACCTCTTCCACCTAGAAGGACAAGGGCAGCAGGCTCATGGGAGCACCATCACCTCCACATAACCCTCCAAATCACACACCATCTTAACGTTGAAAGTTATTACCGATCCTTCATAATCGCTGGGCCAAATTCGTGGAACACCCTCCCTAAAACTGAGGGAGAACCTTCATCACACGGGCTGCAGCGGTTCAAGGTGGCAGCACACCACATGCTTTTCAAGGCCAATTATGGATAGACAATCAATGTTGGCCTTGCCAGCGACAGCCACACCCACAAGCCAGGAACCAATAAACAATGTCCCAGTATCAATAATTACTGCACGAGCCACAACCTCAGTTATTACTGCACTAGAAACACTAATGTTTTACGAGGCCCTGTTTCAGATATTACTGGAGTATGCCATGCCTTTGTTCCTATTACTGAAGACCCTGTCTCTGCTTATAGTAAACTAGTCAAGGACACTCTTTATATTACACTAGCCCCATTCTTTCATATGAATAAACTAGACCATGCTTCTGTTTATATTAAACTAGACTCTGTCTCAGTTTTTACTGCACTAAACTATGTAACTCACAGGGCAGGTACAGCATGTGTCAGATACAGAGTAATGCTCCCTCTACACCGTTCATTCAAACAATCCCAGAGCAGGTACAGCAAGGGTTAGCTACAGAGTAAAGCTCCCTCTACACTGTTCCATCAAACACGCCCAGGGCTGGTTCAGCACGGTTTCGATACAGTGTAAAGATCCCTCTACATTGTCCCATCAAAAACTCCCAGATCATTAAATGCACATGTCACATTTTGTATTAAAGCTCCCTCTGCGCACTCCAATCAATTGGGTTCGAGGAATGTCATTTGGGCTCAAGGAATAAGCCTGTTAGATGTTGACATCTAGTTGCGGGGAAGGCCAATTATCCATTCTTGAAAGACAAGATGGAAAGTGGAAATAGGAGAAAGAGAGGATAGAGGAAATCTCTACAGTCACTATCACTATATACGGTGATTAGAATCTTTCCCCATTCTGACCGTGGGGATCATCTTTACTTTATTCACCTATAATTTAGAGAAATGTACCAAAAAACAATTGTTGCTGGAATCTGTTGAGAGATTTGCATTTCTCTCCTTATTTTGGTGCTGTGTTGATGGGGAAACAATTATTGTCTTTCTGTCGCTCAATGCTCTAATTTGGGACTGCTATTTCTGTGTTTATTTATATAAACGTCTCACTGGTTCCCATGAAATGTTTATGGCAGCAAAATAAGATCAACAGACTCAGTTATTGATTCTTTTCAACTCACAACAAGGGCTTATTTTAAGAATATTGACAGTTGGTACACAAAAATATACATATCTCGAACAGTGACTTTGGCTTCAGTTTTGTTCAATTGGAACAGATGTGATTTATATCAAAGGGAATAAATTTTAAAATGAATAATTCAGTTCTGAAAGTTCTGCTGCCAAACTCAGTGGAACATCTCTGAACAGGCTGCTATTCCACTAGATCTCCATTTAGTGGAATATTTAATCCATTGAAACTTAATACTTTAAACGAGTGAGCAGAGGAGTGTCGGACAAACACAGTAATATCTGAACTTTTCACATATCACAAATTGTATTTTCCAATGTTGACATTTAGAAACACCTTGCATTTATATAGCACCTTTAATGACCTCAAGTTGTTCCAAAGTGCTTTACAGCCAATGAATTAATTCGGAAGTATGGTCACGGTTGTAATGTAGGAAACGTGGCAGCAAATTTGTGCACAGCAAGATCCCATAAACAGCAATAGAATAATGATCAGATAGTCAATTTTTCAGATGTTGGTTGAGGGATAAACTTTTCCGCTGGAAACCCTGGGGAACTCCTCTGCTCTTTAAGATAGTGCCATGAGTCCTTTAAATCATTTTATTTGAATGGGGAGAAATTAAAACATGCTGAGATGCAAAGCGACCTGGGGGTCCTTGTGCATGAATCCCAAAAAGTTAGTTTGCAGGTGCAGCAGGTAATCAGGAAGGCGAATGGAATGTTGGCCTTCATTGCGAGAGGGATGGGGTACAAAAGCAGGGAGGTCCTGCTGCAACTGTATAGGGTATTGTAAGGCCGCACCTAGAGTACTGCGTGCAGTTTTGGTCACCTTACTTAAGGAAGGATATACTGGCTTTGGAGGGGGTACAGAGACGATTCACTAGGCTGATTCCGGAGATGAGAGGGTTACCTTATGATGATAGATTGAGTAGACTGGCTCTTTATTCGTTGGAGTTCAGAAGGATGAGGGGTGATCTTATAGAAAAATTTTAAATCATGAAAGGGATAGACAAGATAGAGGCAGAGTGCTTGTTTCTACGGGTAGGGGTGACTAGAACTAGGGGGCACAGCCTCAAAATTCCGGGGGAGCCAATTTAAAACCGAGTTGAGAAGGAATTTCTTCTCCCAGAGGGTTGTGAATCTGTGGAATTCTCTGCTCAAGGAAGCAGTTGAGGCTAGCTCATTGAATGTATTCAAGTCACAGATAGGTAGGTTTTTAACCAATAAAGGAATTAAGGGTTACGGGGAGAGGGCGGGTAAGTGGAGCTAAGTCCACGGCCAGATCAGCCATGATCTTAATGAATGGCGGAGCAGGCTCGAGGGGCTCGATGGCCTACTCCTGTTCCTAATTCTTATGTTCTTATTAAATCCACCTGAGTGGGAAGACGAGGCCTCAGTTTAATATCTGCCCCGAAAGACAGCACCTCTAATCGTGCAGCACTCCCACAGTACTGGCACCAGGCGTGTCAGTTTAGATTATGGGCTCAGATCTCTCGAGCGAGGTTTAGTATCTGTGACCTTCTGAGTCAGAGGCGAGAGTGATCCCACTGAGCCGAGGCTTGACCAGATCACAGCTTGTATTTTAAAATGCTGCCATTGAGCTCATCATGTCTGAAGTTCAGGGTCTGAGCCCAGTCTTACACTGCTCCATTTATCATCAGGCGCAAGTTCTCTTATCTTGCCTAATATGTCATTCCCACACTGGGATTTCCACTGGGTCTATATAAAAGAGTCAGTGATTACGCAGGGAACATCTGGAAGTGCCCCAGGCAGAAGGACTCACGGAACTTGAGATTTATATTGTGAGAGCTGCGCCATCAGAGCAGCTGGAAGCTGGGAATGTTTTCCTTAGAGCCGAGCAAGTTATGGTCCACTTAATAGAGGTGTTAAAAATCATGAAAAGTTTTGATCGAGTAAATTGGAAGATACACCATCATTCCCCCCGACCATCCCTCCCATCCTCCACCCGTCTCTCCTTCCCTACATCCCTTCATCCCTCCCTCTCTCTATCCCTCCCGCCCTCCATACCTGCTTCCATCAATCGCTTCCTCCCTGGGCCCACCTCTCCCTCCCTCTGTCTGGACTCCACCCGTCTAATACTTTACACCTCCGATGCTCCATTCCTTCCTCTCTCCATCGCTCCCTCCATCAATCGCTCACTCCGTGCACCCATCCCTACCTCCGTCCACTCCTAACTCCCTCCCTCCCTCTGTCAGCCCAAGCGTGTCTTTTTTTCGCTTTGCAGTGTTTCTGCTTCCATTGATGAGGATTCCTCTGCTGGAATTTCCTGCAGCCAATTCCTTCACCGGGCTTTCATAAATTATATTAACAAATAAGAGAGAGATCGATGGCAAATATATATATTTAACCTCCCCACCTCCACCTAAAAAAGCTGACAAGAATTAAAATGTTGACCTTTCCGGAGAGGGAGTTGGCTAGTGAACTGTCACAGGGTAGAAATTCCAGTGGGGGCAGTCAGGATATTTTTTCTGTTTAGTAAAAAAGGTAAGCGTAACAATTTTAAAAATTGTTTTAAGTCATCGTCGACTTTCAGCTGCTGTTTTTTTCTTTCCCTTTCTCGCTGTTGAGGACAGGCCAGTGCCCGCCTGGAGCTCGCTGTCAATGTGTGTACGGGACGGTAGGACGTAAGCTCTCGCTGCGCGGACAGAGTTGGAGAAGCTGGGGCTGTTCTCCTTACAGTTGAGAAGGCTGAGGGGCGATTTACCAAATTAGTACCAGGGATGAATGATGAGAAACACTAGTTCTGCCCAGCTGGAGTATTGTGTCCAATTCTGGGCACCACACTGTAGGAAGGACGTGATGTCTTTCGAGAGGGTGCAAAATAAATTGACTGGAAACACATCAGGTATGGGGGGTTACAATTATGTGGACAGACTTGGGAAGCTGGGGTTGTTCCCTTAGAGCAGAGAAGGTTAAGAGAAGATTTCGTAGATTGGTACCTCCATGAGGGATTTCAGTTAATGTGGAGAGACCGGAGAAGATGGGTTTGTTCTTCGAGTAGAAAAGGTTAAGAGGAGATTTAGTAGATTAGTGTCAGGCATGTGGAGTTGAGGTGGAGTTAACGTGGAGTTGAGGTCAAAGACCAGCCATGCTCTTATTAAAATGTGGAGCAGGCTTGAGGAGCCGAATGGCCGACTCTTACTCCTAATTGTTATTTTCTTGTGTTCTTAAACAGAGACAGTTTGTATAACTCAGACAGGGCATTGTGTAATATAAATCAGGTCCTGAGTTATATCAGTAGAGAAAAGATCTGTTTTAGTCATAAGTTATATCTGGACTTATGTAACATAAACAGGAATATGCTCAGATATAATTTAAATAAAATATGTTCTGGTGCAGGAATAACTGAGAATGGGTCATGTGTAATATAAAAAGGGATATGGTCGAGTATAATATAAACTGAGGCTAGTTTGAGTACACTAATAAATTTGACAGCGGCATCCTGTTTCAGTTATACTGATCTAGACAATGTCTCTGTTTAAAGTACAGCAGGACATGTCTTGGTTTTTGCTGCAATCGACCTTATGTCTCTTTATATTACACTAGACCCTGTCTCTATTTAAATTACACTAGACCCTGTCTCTGTTTATATTACACTAGGCAATGTCTCAGTTTATAGTGCACTAGACAATGTCTCTGTTTACATTACACTATACAATGTACCTTTTTATATTATACTAGACAATGTCTCAGTATATATTGCACTAGACAATGTCTCTGTTTATATTACACCAGACAATGTATCTTTTTATATTACACTAGACAATATCTAATTTTATATTACACTAGGCAATGTTGCTGTTTACATTACACGAGCCAATGTGGCTGATAATATTACACTTGACAATGTCCCTGTTTATATTACACCAGGCAATGTCTCAGTTTATATTACACTAGATTCTCTCCCTGTTTATATTACACTAGACAGTGTCTCTGGTTATATTACACGAGTCAATGTCTCTGTTTATATTGCACAATACGCTTTTTCTGTTTCTAATACATTAGACAATGTCTCAGTTTACATTACACTGGACTCTGTCTCAGTTATTACTGCAGTAGACCATGTTGCTGGCATATTACACTAGGTTCTCTCTCTGTTAGTACTGTACTCGACTCTGTTTATGTTAATATTGCACAATGCCCTGCCTCATTTATTATTGCTCTAGACCCGGTGTCTAGTTATATTACACTAGGCACTGTATCTCTCCATATTACACTAGGCCATGCCTTAGTTATTACTGCACTAAGCCATGTCTCTGTTTATATTACACAATTTTATACTGCATGAGAACACGTCTCTCTTGATATTACAGTAGGCCCTGTTTCAGTTATTACTGCACTGGACTGTGCCCCTTTTCATATAGTCTTATATTAAATACTGTCTCATTTATTGCTGCCCTCTGGTATGTATCTCTCATATTACACGAAACCTTGCCTCAGTTATAATGCACTAAGCAATGTCTATGTTTATAGTACACTGGGCACTCTCCGTTATTAGAATCGATACCATCTCTCTAGTTATATTACATTAGTCACTGTCGCAGTTATTACTACACTATACGACGTCTCCTCTTTATATTGCTCCAGGTCTTGTCTCTGTTATTAATGGATTAGACCATTCTTCTGTTTAAATTACGCAATACACTTTATTAATTAGTACTGAACTATACCATGCCTCTATTCAATTAGATGACGAATGATCGGCATCTTAACTCCATCGACCAGCATTGGTTCCGTCACCCGTAATCTCCTAACCAAACCAAAATCTACCAATCAATCTCTGGCAGCAATCAGAAAATAATGCCTCTGCCTGTTATAGCCTTCCTTTTATGAAGGGATTTGATACGGTTAAAAGGAGACAGTGTTTACACTGATAGGAGTGTCGGTAACCAGTGGATACATATTTAAGATCATTTGCAAAAAAACAAAAGGGAGATGTGGAGATGTTTTAATGTAGCAAGTGGTTCTGATCTGGAATGCAGAAGGCATACAGTATCTTTCGTTTTTATAAATAGAGATATAGGGTGAAAATGCAAGGAACAAACAGCTAAGCATCTGTAAAACATTGGTTATACTCCAGCTGGAGTATTGTGTTTAATTCTGAGCGCCACATTTAGGAAAGATTGAACGGCCTTGGAAAGAGTGCTTGGGGAATTTACTAGAATAGTACCGTGGATAAAAGACTTCAGTTCAGTGAAGACGCTCGGGGCATTGAGATTGTTGTCATTAGAGCAGAGAAGGTTAAAAGGAGCTTTTACAAACATGTTCAAGACCGTGAATGGTTCTGCCACTTGAAATTAGAAGATAATTTTCCAGTGGCTGACGGGTCTGTAACCAGATGACACACATTTAACGAACTTGGCAAAAGAGCCCGAGGCGAAATGAGGAAAAATAAATACACAATGAGCTGTTATGATCTGGAATACACTATCTGACAGGGTACTGGAAGCAGTTCCGGTAATAAATGTCAAAAGTGAATTGGGTAAATAATTGAACTGGAAATAATGCAGGGTTATTGGGAAATAGCAGGGTTAGTGGGACCAATTGGTTAGCTGTTTCAACTCAGTCAGGGACAGGCACCAGAGAGCTGAATGTGCATGCCATGTGCTGTATCATTCTTCAATTCTGCGATTTGATATCTACATCATGTTTCGGTTCATATTACACTAAGACCTGTCTCGGTTTATAAAGCACTAGTTCCTGCCGCAGTTATTATTGCACTGGTCAAGGAATTTCTTTATATTACGCTAAGACTTTAGAACACAAGAACAAATGAATATAAGAAATAGGAGCAGGAGTAGGCCATTTGGCCCCTCGAGCCTGCTCTGCCATTTAATAAGTTCATTGCTGGTCTGATCATGGACTCAGCTCCAATGCCCTGCCCTCTCCCCCTAACCCTTTAATCCCTTATCGCTCAAAAATCTGTCCCTCTCTGCCTTACATATATTCAATGACCCAGCCTGCACAGCTCTCTGTTGCAGAGAATTACACAGATTTACAAGAAGAAATTCCTCCTCATCCCAGTTTTAAATGGCAGCACCTTATGCTGAGATGAAGCCTCCTAGTTTTCGTTTCCCCTGTGAATGGAAATGTCCTCTCTGAATCCACCTTCTCGATCCCCCTCATTATCTTATATGTTTCGATAAGATCATCTCACATTCTTCTGAACTCCAACATGTAAAGGCCCAACCTACTCAACCTTTCTTCATATATCAACCCCCTCTTCTCCGGAATCAACCTAATGAACCTCATCTGAAAAGTCTCCAATGCAAGTATAACCTTCCTTAAATCCGGAGACCAAAACTTTATGCAGTGCTCCAGGTGTGGCCTTACCAATACCCTGTAGAGTTGTAGCTGGACGGCTCTGCTTTTGTACTCCATCCACTTTGCAATAAAGGTCATTTGCCTTCCTGATTACTTGCTGTACCTGCATAGTAACATTTTGTGTTTCATGAACAAGTACACCCAGGTCCCTCTGTACCGCAGCACTTTGCAATTTTTCTCCATTTAAATTATAACTTGCTTTATTATTTTTTTCTGCCAAAGTGGATAATCTGAGATTTTCACCATTATAATCCATCTGCCAAATTTTTGTCCACTCGCTTAGCCTGTCTATATCACCTTGCAGATATTTTTTAGTGTCTTCCTCACAATTTGCTTTTGCACCCAAAATTTATTTTTACACGACCATTTGAATGGCCCCATTAACTCCCTGTTTCGATAAGTTTGCTCATCCTCCCAGCAGTCCCTCTCTTGGTTATCGCTGCCCTGGACCCTGTCACAGTTATAACTGACCCAGTTTCTGTTTATATTACACTGGACCCTGTCTCTGTTTAATTAACACACATCCCTGTCTCTATTTATATTATACTAGACCTTGTCTCTGTTTATATTACATTAGACCCTGTCCCTGTTTATATTACACTAGCTCCTGTCTCTGTTTATATTACACTAGACAAAGTCACTATTTATATTACACTAGCCCCTGTCTCTGTTTATGTTACACTAGACCCTGTCTCTATTTATATTAAACTCGTCCCTATTTCAGTGTATATAACGCTAGACTCTGTCCCTGTTTATATTACACTGGACCATGTCTCTGTTTATATTACAGTAGGCACTGTCTCAGTTATTTCTGCCATAGACCATGGCTGAAATATATTATAATAAATGCCTGTCTCTCTTCATATTACTTTGGATCTTGTCTAAACTATTAGTGCGCTGGATCCTGTCTCTATTTCGTATACCATAGACCTTGCCTCAGTTATTTCTGCACTTGCACATGCGTCTGTTACATAGGCAGATGATATAAAGAGATATTAATATAAATAAAGATGTGCATATGTGTGGGTGTGAGGATGCAATACCTTTTTGTTTGGAAGTATATATTAAGATTTGTTAACAGCAATCAACACGTGTGTGCAATCTCTAATTGATCTGGTATTATGACGGTAATATTTGTGTTGAGAGGATTGGGTGAATCTTGTAACAATCTCCCAGTGATGGACTGGGATTGAGGGACAGGACGGAAGGTGTGCACTTTGAACTACTGGCAAAGTCTGTTTGTTGGAGGTTACTAAATCACACTTGTGTTTTCCTGTGCCTATTTCTCCAAGTTCTTTAACGTCAAGGATTGTTTTTCATCCAGTATTTTCTATTTAGCTGTGATGTGACCCACTGAGTATGTCAGACAGAGCCTGGAACCGTGACCTCAGAGCACCGCCGGATGGGCGGCCGCAGGGTCCTAATATCCACCGGAAAAATGTTCTCATCTTGTGAAATGAACAACTGAAAAGAGAACACAAAAAGTGTTTGGTATATGTGTATGTGTGTTTGTGTGTATGTGCGTTTGTGTGTTTATGAATGTGTGTGTGCGTGTGTGTGTGTGTGTTTGTGTGTGACTGTATGTGTGTGTGTACAAAACACTTGCACCCATTCTCTTGCTGAGAAAATGATGTGACTCTGAACATTCTGTTACCAGGTGACCATTTCTGTCCGCAGTAATCAGTGTGAAACGGGATTAAATCACACCGAGGATAATGAGCAGCCAGACGCCAGTCTCTGCGCTTTATCGTCTAGTGATCACCTCAGCATCACCCAGAGAACACTGATATACTCGTTGAGGGAGTGCAGCCAAAGTTCACCAAACTGATTCGCGGGATGGCAGGATTGACATATGAAAACAGATTGGATTGACTAGCCTTATATTCGCTGGAAATTAGAAGAATGAGAGGGGATCTCATAGAAGCATATATAATTCTGACGGGATTGGACAGGTTAGATGTAGGAACAATGTTCCCGATGTTAGGGAAGTCCAGAACCAGGAGTCACAGTCTAAGGATAAGGGATAAGCCATTTAGGACAGAGATGAGGAGAAACATCTTCACCCAGAGAAATATGAACCCATGGAATTCTCCACCACAGAAAGTTGTTGAGTCCAGTTCGTTGGATATATTCAAAAGGGAGTTAGATGTGGCCCTTACGACTAAAGGGATCAGGGGGTATGGAGAGAAGACAGTAGTGGGGTACTGAAGTTGTATGATCAGCCATGATCATATTGAATGGTGCTGCAGGCTCGAAGTGCCGAATGGCCTACTCCTGCACATATTTTCTATGTATCTATGTGTCTTTGATTAGTGCCCATGATGGTAAAAATGAAACTGCACCTGTACCTGGCAGGAGGTTAATAAATCCGTAATTATCTGGCATTATTTCTCTTATTACACCAGACCCCGTCGCAGTTTTTACTGCACTAGACCCAGTCTCAGTTTATAAGTTTTATGTGGTGGACTTCTAAAAGGTGTTTGATAAAGTGCCTTCATAATATCCTTGCCATAAAAATTTAAACCCATAGAATAAAGAGGACAGTGGCAGCATGGATATGAAATTGGCTGAGTGACAGGAACCACAGAGCAGTGGTGACCAGTTATTTTTTGTTGGACTGGGGGAAAGTATACTGTGGTATTCTGCAGCGGTTGGTACTAGGAACACTGCGTTTCTTCATTTATATTCATGACTTAGACTTAGGAGTACAGGGTAAAATTTCGAAATTTGCAGATGAAACAAAACTTGGAAGTGAACAGTGAGGAGGATAGTGATGACTTCAAGAGGACATAGACATGCTGATGGAAGGGGTGCACTCGTGGCAAATGAAACGGAGAAAAGTGTGAAATGAATCACTTTTATAAGACGAATGAGGAGAGGAAAAATAAACTAAAGTGTACAATGCCAAATGAGGTGCATGAACATAGTGACCTGATGGTATATGTGCACAAATCATTGAAGGTGGCAGGACCGATTGAGAAAATGGTCAAAAAAGCTTACATGATCCTGGGCATCATAAATACACACATCGAGTACAAAAAAAAGGACGTTATGATGAACGTTTATAAAATACTGGTTAAGCCTCACCTGGAGTATTGTGTCCAATCCTTCAGGAAGGATGTAAGGCCTTAGAGAGGATTCAGAAAAGATTTACCATTGTGGTTCCAGTGATACGGTACTTCGGTTATGTGGATAGTCTGGAGAAGCTGAAATTGTTCTCCTTAGAGCAGAAAGGTTGAGATGAGATTTCATAGAGGTGTTCAGAATCATAAGGGGTCTAGACAAAGTAGATGGAGAGAAACTGTTCCCATTGGTGGAAAGATCGAGAACAGAGGACACAGATTTAAGGTGATTAGCAGATTGGAAAACTGCACATTTAATGCCCCTATTTACAGGCAAAAAGCAGGAAACTATAAACCAGTTAGTCTAACATCTGTGCTTGGGAAAATGTTGGAATCCATTATTAAAGAAGCAGTGGCAGAATATTTGGAAAATAAAAATTCGGTCAGGCAGAGTCAGCATGGATTTATGAAGGGGAAGTCATGTTTGACAAATTTTCTGGAATTCTTTGAGGATGTAACAAACAGGGTGGATAAAGAGGAACCAGTGGATGTGATGTATTTGGGCTTTCAGAAGGCATTTGACAAGGTGCCACATAAAAGGTTACTGCACAAGATAAACATTCACGAGGTTGGGGCTGTATTAGCATTGACAGAGTATTAGCTAACTAACAGAAAACAGAGAGTCAGGATCAATGGTTCATTCTAGGGTTGGCAATCAGTAAATAGTGGGATGCTGCAGGGATCAGTGCTGGGAACCCATCTGTATACAATCTACCGAATTTGAAGACGGGATCAAGAGTAACATAGCCAAGTTTTCTGATGATACAAAGATGTGAGAAAAAGCAATGTGTGACGAGGACACAAAAAGACTCCACTACACTACAGTAGAATCTTCTCAAGTTTATTTTATCCTATCCACCACGTTAAATATTCCCTCCCTCCCCCAACTGTGCACCATGTCTGCAATGGATTAAAATCGCCAAGATGCTTTGCAGCGACTCCCCAAGACATCCACGACAGCCCTTTCCAGACCTGCGACCTCTTCCACCTTGAAGGACAAGGGGAGCGTACTCATGGGAACACCATCACCTCCATGTATCTCTCCAAATCACACATCATCCTGATTTGGAAACATTTTACCGTTCCTTCATAGTCGCTGGGTCAAATTCGTAGGACCCCCTCCCGAACAATGTGGGGGGTTCCTTCACCACATCGATTGCAGCGGTTCAAGGTGGCAGCTTGCCACCTGCTTTTCAAGGCCAATTAGGGATAGACCATCAATGTTGGCCTTGCCAGCGACACCCACACCCATATGCCAGGAGCGAATAAAGAAATGTCCCTGTATCAGTAATTACTACACGGGGCCCTATCTCAGTTATTACTGCATTGGAACTATTAATATTGTACTAGGCCCGGTCTCAGATATTACTGGAATATGCCATGCCTTTGTTCCTATTACACAAGACCCTGTCTCTGTTTATATTAAACTAGACCAGGACATGGATTATATTACACTAGCCCCATCCTTTTACATTATTAAACTAGACCATGTCTCTGTTTATATTCCACTGGACCCTGTCGCAGTTATTACTGCACTAAACTCTGTAACTTCCAGGCCAGGTTCAGCATGTGTTAGCTACAGAATAAAGCGCCCTCTACACCGCACCATCAAACATTCCCAGGCCAGGTACAGCATGTGTCAGGTACAGAGTAAAGTGTCCTCTATACTACCCCATCACATACTCCCAGGGCAGGTAGAGTACGGGTTAAATACAGAGAAAAGCTCCCTCTACACTGCCCCATCAAACACTCCCAGGGCAGGTACATCATATGTCAGATACAGAGTAACGCTCCCTCTACAATGTCCCATCGCACACTCCCAGGGCAGGTACACCTTTATGCATAAACCTCCACTATCACATTAGTGATGTTGCTGTACATGCTGACGAGAAGGAGTATTTCCCCATTCTGTCCGTGGGTATCATCTTTCCTTTATTCTAATAAAATTTAGTGAAATGTACCAAAAAACAATTGTTGCTGGAGTCTGTTCAGAGATTTGCATTTCTGTCTCTCTTTAATTCTATGCTGTGTTGGTGGGGAAACATTTAGTGTGTCACTGTCGCTCAATACTCTAATCAGGGATATCTATTTCTGTGATTATTTATATAAAGGCCTCAATGGTTCCTATGAAGTGTTCATGGCAGCAAAATCATGACAACAGAGTCACGTATTGATTAGTCTCAACTCACAACAAGGGCTTATTTTAAGAATATTGACGGTGGGTACACAGAGTTAGCAATATGTCGAACAGCGACGTTGGCTTCAGCGTTGTTTAATTAGAACAGATGTGATTTATATCAAAGGGAATAAATCTTAAAATGAATAATTCAGTTCTGAAAGTTCTGCTGCTGAAATCAGTGGAACATCTCTGAACAGGCTGCTATTCCGCTGGATCTGCATTTCGTGGAAGATTAAACCCGTTGAAACTAAACAAGTAAAACCAGTGACCAGAGGAGTGTCCTATAATCACATTAATATCTGAGCTTTTCACATATCGCAACTTGTATTTAAAAATGTTGACATTTAGAAAAGCTAACATTTATATAGCGCCCGTCGTGACCTCATGATGTCCCAAATGCTTTACAGCCAATGAATTACTTTGGAAGTGTTGTATTATAAGAAATGTGGCAGCCATTCTGTGCAGAGCAAGATCCTATACACAACAATGAAATAATGATCAGATAATCTGTTTTTCAGATGTTGTTTGAGGGACAAATGTTTTCTGTGGAAACCCTGGAGAACTCCTCAGCTGTTTAAGATAGTGCAATGAATCCTTTAAATCCACCTGAGTGGGAAGATGGGGCCTCAGTTTAATATTTGCCCCGAAATACGGCAGCTCTGACCGTGCAGCACTCCCTCAGTACTGGCATCGGGCATGTCGGCATAGATTATGGGCTCAGGTCTCTGGAGTGGGGTTTAGTATCTGTGACCTTCTGAGTCAGAGGCGAGAGTGATCCCACTGAGCCGAGGCTTGAACATATCACAGCTTGTATTTTAAAATGTTGCCTTTCAGTTCATCCTGCCTGAAGTTCAGGGCCTGAGCGCAGTCTTACTCCGATCGGTTTATTATCATGGGTCAGGTCTCTTATCTTGTCTGGGATGTCATTTCCACACTGGGGTTTCCACAGAATCTATATAAAAGTGCCAGCGATTGCACAAGGAACATCTGGAAGTGCCCGAGGCAGAAGGACTCACAGAACTTGAATTTTTCATTGTGTGAGCTGCACCATCAGAGCTGCTGGAAGCTGGGATTGCTCTCCTTAGAGCCGAGTTGGCTATGGGTCCCTTATTAGAGGCGCTAAAGAATATTAAGAGTTTTCATCGGGAAAAATGGGAGATACTCCATCACTCCCTCCGACTATCCTTCCCTCCCACCACCCGACACTCCTTCCCTCCCACCATCATCCCTCCCTTCCTCCATCCCTCCCACCCTCCAACCGTCTCTCCTTCCCTCCCTCCCTTCATCACTCCCTCCCACCATTCCTGCCACCTTACTTCCATTTCCAGCCCTCCATACCTCCATTGCTCCCTCCATCAATCTCTCTCTCCCACCCTCCGACCATCCCTCCACCCCTCCATCACACCACCCCGCCCTTGCTCCACTCCTCCCTACCTCCATCCCTCCCTCAACTCAGTCGATTCTTATGTTCCCTTTGCAATCTTTCTGCTTCCATCGATGAGGATTCCTGAGCTGGAATGTTCCGCACCCAATTCTCCACCGGGCTTGCATATATATTAATAAATAAGAGAGAGAGCGACAGCAAATGGATATATTTAACTGATGAGAAATAAAATGGTGACCTTTCCAGAGAGGGAGTTGTTTGCGGAACTGGCACTGGGTAGAAATACTAGTTGTGGCATTCGGGATATTTTTCCTTTTTATAAATAAAAAACATAAGGGTAACATCTTTAAAAATTGTTTTAAGTCATTGGCGACTTCCAGCTTCTCGTTTTCCCTCCCCATTCTCGCTGTTGAGGATGGGCCAGTGCCCACCTGGAGCTTGTTGCCATTTTGTGTATGGTATGGTAGCTTGCAAGCTCTCGCTACACGGGCAGACTTGGAGAAGCTGGGGCTGTTCTCCATAGAGCAGAGAAGGGTGAGGGGAGATTCAGTAGATTGGTACCTGCATGAGGGACTTCAGTTAAAGTGGAGACTGGAGAAGATGGAATTGCTCTCCTTGGAGGGGGCAAGATTGAGGGCATATGTAATAGAATGGTACCAGGGATGAGGGACTTCAGTTAATGTGGCGAGACAGGAGAAGATGGGATTCTCCTCTTTAGAGGATGGAAGTCCAAGAGAAGATTTGATAGAAATCATCAATGGATTAGACAGAGTATATAAACAGAAACTGTTTCAGAGAGATGGTGATTGACAAAAGAAGAAGAAGCGATATGTGGATGAAATTCTCTATGCAACCACTGGTTAGGATTTAGAATGTACTGCATGATAAGGTGATAGATACATATGCAATAGTAGCCTTCAAAAGGAAATTGTGTAAATATTTGAAGGATAAAAAATTCAGTGATATAGGGAAGGAGTGGGGGATTGACATTAACTGGATTATTCTTCGAAAGAGCTGGCACAGACTCTATGGGCTGAATGGCCACCTTCTGTGCTGTACTAATCTATGAGTGACCATAACATGGTTGAATTTCAAATTCAATTCGTGGAGGGGGTGGGGGGAGCTGGTAGATGAGAATTGGTTCACAAACCAGTGTCCTAAGTTTAAATGAAGGATACTATGAGGGCAGAGTTGGCGAAAGTGGACTGGGAAAATAGATAAAGGGATGGAACAGTTGATGAGCAGTGGCAGACATTTAAGGAGATATTTCATAACTTGAAACAAAAATATTTCACAATGAGAAGGCAACACTGCATGAGAAGGGATAACCATCCGTGGCTAACTAAGGAAATAAGGGAAGGTATCAAATTGAAAACAAATGCGTAAAATGTGGCCAAGACTAGTGGGAGGTCAGAGGATTGGGAAACTTTTAAAAGCTAGCAAAGAAATAATAAATGATAAAGAAAGGGAAGATAGATTATGAAAGTAAACTAGCACGAAATAAAAAAACAGATAGTAAGAGTTTCTACAGGTGCATCAAAAGGAAACGTTTGGCTAAAGTAAATATTGGTCACCTGGAGGATGAGACTCGGCAATTAATAATGGAGACCAAGGAAAAGGCAAAGTCGTTGAAGAAATATTTTGTATTTGTCTTCACGGTAGAATACATTATAAACATTCCAATAGTGGAACATCAAGGGGCTATAGGGAGGGAGGAACTTATTACAATCACGATCACTAATGAAGTAGTACTCGGTAAAATAATGGGACTCAAGACGGAGAAGTCCCCTGGACCTGACGGCTTACATCCTCGGGTCCTAAAGGAAGTGGCTGCAGAGATAGTGGATGCTTTGGCTGTAATCTACCAACATGTTCTGGATTCTGGGGCGGGCCCAGCAGTTTGGAAAATTGCAAATATAACGCCCCAATTTAAAAAAGAAGGCAGACAAAAAGCAAGAAACTATAGATCAATGAGCCGAACTTCAGCCATTGGGAAAAAGCTGGAGTCCATTCAGGAAGCAGTAGCGGGACATTTGGAAAAGCATCATTTAATCAAGCACAGTCAGCATGGTTTAATGAAAGGGAAATCATGTTTGACAAATTTGCTGGAATTCTTTAAAGATGTAACGAGCAGGGTGGATAAGGGGGGACCAGTGGATGTGGTGTATTTGGATTTCCAGAATGCATTCGATAAGGTGCCATATAAAAGGTTATTGCACAAGATAAAAGTTCACGGGGTTGGGGTTAATATACTAGCATGGGTAGAGTATTGGCTAACTAGCAGATCGGCGAGTCGGGAAATTGGGGTCATTTTCCGGTTGGCAAACAGTGACTAGTGGGGTGCCGCAGGGATCGGTACTTGGTCCTCAACTATTTACAATCTATAGTAATGATTTGGATGAAGGCACTGAGTGTAATGTAGCCAAGTTTGCTGATGATATAAAGATGGGTGAGAAAGCAAATTGTGAGGACGACACAAAAAATCTGCAAAGGGATTTAGACAGACTAAGTGAGTTGGCAGAACTGTACAGGATATTGTACTAGAGTACTGCGTAAGGTTTTGGTCTCCATATTTAAGGAAGGATATACTTACATTGGAGGCTGTCCAAGGAAGGTTTACTAGGATGAGTCCGGAGATGAGGGGGCTGACTTATGAAGATAGGTTGAGTAGGTTGAGCGTATACACATTGGAGTTCAGAAGAATGAGAGGTGATTTTGCTGAAACATAGGATAACGAGGGGGCTCAACAAGTTGAATGCAGAGAGGATATTTCTTATTTTTTTGTGTACTTATGTTTTTATATTTATATTGCACTGGGCCCAGTAGCTGATTATATTACACTAGACCTTGTCTTTATAATACACTAGGCCCTGCCTCTGTTTATATTACACTCGACCCGGTCTTCCTTTATGTTGCACAAGCTCATGTATCATTGCACTTCACAAGAAGTCGCAGCAGATTGGAAAACTGCAAATGTAAGGCCCCTATTTAAAAAACGAGGCAGCCAGAAAGCAGGAAACTATAGACCAGGTAGCCTAAAATCTGTGTTTGGGAAATTGTTGGAGTCCATTATTAAATAAGCTGTAGCAGGATATTTGGAAAAGCATAATTCGTTCAGGCAGAGTCAGCATAGATTTAGGAAGAGGAAGTCATGTTTGCCAAATTTTCTGGAAATCTTTGAGGATGTAATGAACAGGGTGGATAAAGGGGAACCAGTGAATGTGATGTATTTCGCCTTCCAGAAGGCATTTGACATGGTGCCACATAAAAGGTTACTTCACAGGATAAACCTTCACGGGGTTGGGGGTAATATATTAGCATTGATAGAGGATTGTCTAATTAACAGAAAACAGAGAGTCGGGCTAAATTGTTCATTCTCGGTTTAGCAATCAGTGGCGTGCCGCAGGGATCAGTGCTCGGACCCTAGCTATTTACAATTTATACTAACGACTTGAATGAAGGGACCGAGTATAACACAGAGAAGTTCGTTGATGATAGAAAGATGTGAGGAAAAGCAATGTGTAAGGAGGACTAAAAATATCTGCAAAAGAACATAGACAGGCCATGTGAGTGGGAAAAAAATTGACAGATGGAGTATAATGTAAGAAAGTGTGAGATCATGCACTTTTACAGAAAATAATCAAAGAGCAACGTTTTAATTAAATGGAGAAAAATTGCAAAGTGCTGCAGTACAGCGGGACCTGGGGGTACTTGTGCATGAAACACAAAAGGTTAATATGCAGGTAGAGGAAGTAATCAGGAAGGTCAATGGAATTTTGGCCTTTATTGCAAAGGACATGGAGTATAAAAGCAGGTTGGTCTTGCTACACTTATACAGAGTATTGGTGAGGCCACACCTGGAAAACTGCGTACAGCTTTGTTTTCCACATTTACGAAAGGTTATACTTGCTTTGTAAGCAGTCCAGAGAATGTTCACTGGGTTGATTGCGGAGATGAGGGGCTTGACTTACGAGGAAGGGTTGAGGAGGTTGGGCATCTACTCATTGGAATTCAGAAGAATGAGAGGTGACCTTATCGAAAAGGTGGATACAGAGTGGATGTTTCCACTGATCGGTTAGACTAGTACTAGGGGCATAATCTAAGAATAAGGGGCCACCCATTTAACACTGAGATGAGGAGGAACTTCTTTTCTCAGAGGGTTGTAAATCTATGGAATTCACTGCCTCAGAGAGCTATGGATGCCGAGAAATTGAATAAATTTAAGACAGAGATAGACAGTTTCTTATGCGATAAGAGATTATTGGATTACAGCGAGCATGCAAGGAAGTGGATCTGAATCCATGATCGGATCAGCCATGATCATATTGAATGGCGGAGCAGGCTCGATGGGCTGTATGGTCGACTCCTGCTTCTATTTCTTATATTCTTATCGTCTTCTAATATTACAATGTCTGTTTGTGTCGTCCGAGGCTCAACGTGTCTCACTTCACTCCGGTCTCAGAGAGTTTTTGGGATAAACTCGCATTCCAAGGAATATATCTCTCTTTATTGTAGAACAGACCCTATCTGCACTTGACCATGCGTCTGTTAGATAGACAGAAGATATATAGACGGTGGATATATATTAATAAAAATAACGATATTTATGTGTGTGGGTGGGAGGATGCAATACTTTTTTGGTTAGAACATAGGTTTAGTTTCACTAATATGTAACAAGAGTTGTGGGCAATTCGAATTGACCTGGTATTGTGTCTGTAATATTTGTTTTGAGAGGATGGGGTGAATATTGTAACAATCTCCCAGAGATGGACTGGGATTGAGGGACAGGACTGAAGGTGAACAATTCACTGCACTTTGCACTACTTAGTGGCACTCGGTGTGTTAAAGATTACTAATTCACCCTTGTGTTGTCCTGTGCCAGTTGCTCCCAGTTCTTTAATGTTAAGGATTGTTATTCCTGCAGTATTTTCTATTGAGCTTTCACGTGACCCATTGATTGTGTTCGACCGAGCCTGGAACCGTGACCTCAGAATACCGCCGGATGGGCGGCCGCAGGGTCCAAACATCCACCGGAATATAACTCATCTGCCTGAGACGAACAACTGAAAAGAGCACACACACAGTGTTTGCTATGTGTGTGTGTGTGTGTGTGTGTGTATGTATGTGTGTGTGTGTGTGTGTGTGTGTGTGTGTATATATGTATGTGTGTGGGTGTGTAGTGTGTATGTGTGTGTGTGTGTGTGTGTGTATGTGTGTGTGTGAGTGTATGTGTGTGTATGTGTGTATGTATGTGTGTGTATATGTGTATGTGTGTGTGTGTTTGTATATGTGTGTGTGTTTGTGTGTGTGTGTATGTACAAAGCACATCATTCATAAGGTGTGCAAGTGCATTCCACAAAGATAAACTATTAGCTCCAACCATTATTTTTCAGCATTTTATTTTATTCAACAGCTAATTGCAGATCGTTTCATAACTTTAACATTTATTGATAACACATTGTCTTGCTTGCTCTTCTTTAGAAAGTGATGTCACACTGACCATTCGATTATCAAGGTGACCATGTCTGTCCGCAGTATTCCATGGGAAAGTGGATTAAATCACACCGAGAATAATGAGCAGCCAGCCACTAGTCTCAGTGCTTTATTGTCCAGTGATCACCTCACCATCACACAGAATCCGCTGATATACACTTCAAGTGTATGATTATTGGTGCAAGTGATGGTAAACATGAAACTGCACCTGTACCTGGCATGAGGTTAATAAATGTGTAACTATCTGATTTATTGTCTCTCTCATTACACCAGACCCCATCGCAATTTTTACTGAGTAGACCCAGTCTCAGTTTATATGGTTGATGTGATGGACTTCCAAAAGGCATTTGATAAAGTGCTTTGATAATATCCTTGCCAGCAAAGTTGAAGCCCATAGAATAAAAGGGACAGTGGCATCATGGATATGAAATTAGCTGAGTGACAGGAGTCAGAGAGCGGTGGGGTTTTTTTTGGACTGGAGGAAGGTATACAATGGTGTTTCGCAGCGGTTGGGATGAGGAACACTGCTTTTCTTGATTTGTATTCATGACCTAGATTCGGGTGTATTGGGCACAATTTCAACATTTTCAAACGATTCAAAGCTTGGAAGTTTAGTGAACAGTGAGGAGAGGAGGATAGTGATGACTTCCAGAGGACATCGACATGCTGGTGGAATAGACGGACACGTGGAAAATGAAACGCAGAAAAGTGTGAAGTTATACATTTTGGTAGGAAGAACGAGGAGAGGAAAATTAACTAAAGGCTACAATACTAAAAGCTGTAATGAACGCAGGGACCTGGGGCTATATATGCAAAAATCTTTGAAGGTGGCAGGGCAGGTTGAGAAAGTGTTTTAAAAAACATATGGGATCCTGGGCTTCATAAATAGAGGCATAGAATATATAAGCAAGGACATTGTGATGAACCTGTGTAATACACGGTTTCGGCCTCAACCTATTATTGTGTCCAATTCTGGGCACCGTACTTTAGGAAGGATGTGAACGCCTGAGAGAGGGTGCAGAAAATATTAACTTGTGGTTCCAGGAATAAGATACTGCAGTTATGTGGATAGACTGGAGAAGCAGCTGGGGTTGTTCTCCTTAGAGCACAGAAGGTTGAGATGAGACTTGATAGAGGTGTTCAGAATCATAAGGGGTCGAGACAGAGTAGCTGGAGAGAAACTGTTCCCATTGGCGGAAGGGTCGAGAACAGGATGCAGATTTATCACAATTGGCAGAACAACCTAAATCGACACGAGGCAAAATTAGGATCTGGAATGCACTGCCTGAAAGAGTGGTGGAGACAGATTCAATCATGGCATGGAATTGGATAAGTTCCTGAAGAAAGAGCAATCAAAGGGTTACCGGAAAGGGCAGGGGAGTGGACTTTCTGGAATACTCTTGCAGAGAGCGGCATGGTCGATATGGGCCGAATGACTCTCTTCTGTGCAGTAATTCTATAATTCTATAATACACCAGAGACTGTCTCAGTTATTACTACGCTGGACCCTGTTCCAGTTTATATTACCGCAGCCACCACATTAAATATTCCCTCCCCCCACCACTGGCACTCCATGTCTGCAGTGATTATTCTCCACAAAATGCATTGCAGCAACTCGCCAAGACATCTTCGACAGCACTTTCCAAACCTGCGACCTCTTTCACCTAGAAGAACAAAGGCAGCAGGCTCCTGGGAACACCATCACCTCCAAGTGTCACACACCATCCTGACTTGGAAATTTATTACCATTGCTTCATAGTCACTGGTTCAAATTCGTGGAACCCGCTCCCTAACACTGTGGCAGTGCCTTCACCACACGGTCTACAGCGGGTCAAAGCGGCAGCTTACTACCTGCTTCTCAAGACCTATTATGGATAGGCAATTAATGTTGGCCTTGATTGCACTGCCTGAATGAATGGTGGAGACAGATTCAATCATGGAATGGAATTGGGTATGTTCCTGAAGGAAGAACAATCACAGGGCTACGGGAAAGGGCGGGGGAGTGGACTAGCTGAAATACTCTTGCAGAGAGCGGCATGGTCTATATGGGCCGAATGACTCTCACACCCGCATGACAGGAACGAATAAAACAATGTCCCTGTATCAGTAATTACTGCACTAGGTCCTACCTCAGTTATTACAGTACTACTACTATTAATATTGCACTAGGCCCTGTCTCATATATTACTGGAATAGGCAATGCCTTTGTTCCTACTACACAAGTCCCTCTCTCTGTTTATATTAAACTCGACACGGACACTGTATATATTAGTCTAGCCCCATCATTTCACTTTACTAAAATAGACAATGACTCTGTTTATGTTAAATTTGATCCTGTCACCGTTATTAATGCACTAAACACTGTAAATCACAGGTCAGGTACAGCATGTGTCAGATACAGAGTAAACCGACCTCTACACTGTCACATCGAACATTCCCAGGACAGGTACAGTACGGGTTAGATACAAAAAAATGGACTCTATACACTGTCCAATCAAACACTTCCAAGGTAGGTACAGTTCAGGTTAGATACAGTGTAAAGCTCCCGCGACTCTGTCCCATCATACACTCCCAAGGCAGGTGCAGCATGAGTCAGATCCAGAGTAAAGGGAGCTCTACACTGTCCCATCAAACACTGGGGCAGGTACAGCACAGTTTAAATACAGGGTAAAGCTCTCCCTAAACTGTCCTATCAAATGCTCCCAGGTCGTTTAATGCACAGGTCACATCTTGGATTAAAGCTCCACTCTGTGCATTCCAACCAAGTTGGTTCGAGGTGTAACATTAGGGTTCAAGGAAAACATTTGTTAGATTTTAATATCTAGTTGTGGGAGATGGCCAATTATCCATTCTTGAGAGATAATAGGAAAAGTGGAAATAGGAGAGGGAGAGGATACACGGAATCTCCACTGACACGTTTGTGATGTTACTATATACGGTGAAGAGAATCTTTCCCCATTATGTCCCTGGGTATCATCTTTACTTTATTCTCCTATAATTTAGAGAAATGTCCCCACAAAAAATTTCTACTGGAATCCGTTGAGAAATTTGCATTTATTTCTCTGTTTATTTCTATGATGTGTTGGTGGGGAAACATTTAAATTGTTTCTGTTACTCAATACTCTAATCTGGGACTTCTATTTCTGTGTTTATTTACATAACCGACTCATTGGGTCACAGGAAGTGTTCATGGGAGTAAAATCAGATCAACAGAGTCATTTATTGATTCGTCTCCTCCCACAACAAGTGTTTATTTTAAAAATATTGACAGTTGGTACAACATTAATAGAAACATCTCCAACAGTGAGGTTTGCTTCAGTTTTGTTCAATTAGAAACGATATCATTTATATCAAAGGAATATATAGTAAAATGAATAATTCACTTCTGACAGCTCTACTGCCAAAATTAATGGAACATCTCTGAAAAGCTGCTATTCCACTGGATCTCCATGTAGTGGAAGATTTAAACCATTGAAACTAAACAAGTAAAACCAGTGACCAGAGGAGTGTCCTACAATCACATTAATATCTGAGCTTTTCACATATCGCAACTTGTATTTACAAATGTTGACATTTAGAAACACCTTGCATTTATATAGTGCCTTTCTTGACCTCATGATGTCCCAAAGTGCTTTACAGCCAATGAATTACTTTGGAAGTGTGCTCACCGATGTAATGTAGGAAACGCGGCAGCCAATGTGTGCACAGCAAGCTCCCACAAAGAGTATGAAATATTGATCAGGTAATTTGTTTTTCAGATGTTGGTTGAAGTGTAACTATTTGCGCTGGAAACCCTGGAGAACTCATCTGCTCTTCAATATAATGCCATGATTCCCTTAAATCCAACAGAGCAGAAAGATGGGGCCTCAGCTTATTCTCTGCCCCGAAAGACGGTATCTCTGAACGTGCAGCACTCCCTCAGTACTGGCACCGGGCGTGTCAACATAGATTATTGGCTCAGGTTTCTGGAGTGTGGATTAATATCTGTGACCTTCTGATTCGCAGGCCAGAGTGATCCACTGAGCCGAGGCTTGAACATATCACAGCTTGTACTTTAAAATGTTCACATTCAGCTCATCGTGTCTGAAGTTCAGGGCCTGAGCCCAGTCTTAGACCGATCTATTTATTTTCAGGGGCGAGTTCTCTTATTTTGCCTGGGATGTCCACTGGGTCCATATAAAAGTGACACCGACTCCGCAAGGAACATCTGGATGTGCCTTAGGTAGAAGGACTCACGGAACCTTGAGCTGCAACATCAAAGCAGTTGGAAGCTAGGATTGTTCTTCTTTATGGGCCACTTAATAGGGGTGTTCCAAATCATGAAGAGCTTTGATCGGGTAAATTGGAAGATACTCCATCACTTCCCCCGCCATCCTTCTGGCCCTCCACCCGTCTCTCCTTCCTTCCCTCCTTTCATTCTTACCTCCGTCCATACCTCCATCCCTCCCTCCATCAATCGCTCCCTCCCTGCAGCCATCCCTCCCTCCCTCCGTCCATCTCTCCACCATTCCATCACTTCATCCCTCCCTTGCTCCACTCCACCCTCCACTCTTTCATCCCTCAGCCCAAACGATTATTATTGTTCCCTTTGCGGAGTTCTGCTTCCATCAATGACGATTGCTCAGCTGGAATTTTTTGCACATAATTCCTTCAGCGGGTTTTCATATGTATTAACTAATAAAAGACAGAGCGATTGCAGATATATATATTGAATTTTTTTCGGCCAAAGTGCATGACCTCTCACTTTACAACATTATACGCCATCTGGCAATTTTTTTCTCACTTACTTAGCCTGTTTTTGTCTTTTTGCAGATTTCTTGTGTCCTCCTCACACACTACTTTTCCTTCCATCCTTTTATCACCAGCAACTTGGCTACGTTACACTCAGTGCCTTCTTCCAAGTAGTTAATGTAGATTGTAATTAGTTGGGATTGCAGCACTGATCCCTGCGGCACGCCACTGTTACTGGTTGCCAATCAGAGAATGGACCATTTATCCCGACTCTCTGTTCTCTGTTCCAAGCCTCTATCCATGCTAATATATTACACCCAGCCCCGTGAGCTTTTATCTTGTGCAGTAACCTTTTATGTGGCACCTTGTCAAATGCCTTCTGGAAGTTCAAAGCACCCTATCCAATGGTCGCCCTTTATCCAGCCTGTTAACTACATACTCAAGATATGCCAGCAAATTTGTCAAACATGACTTCCCCTTCAAACATCCATGCCGACTCTGCCTCACCGAATTTTGTTTTTCCAAATGCCCTGCTACTGCTTCTTATTTAAAGGATTCCGACATTTTCCCAACCAATATTAGTACCAAGCATGAGGGACTTCTGTTAATGTGTAGAGACTAGAGAATATGGGATTGTTCTCCTTGGAGGAGAGAAGTCTAAGAGGAGATTCGATAGACCTGTTTAAAGTCATCAACGATTTAGATAGAGTAAATAAATAGAAACTTTTTCAGATGTAAAATGATTAACAAAAGAACCAAAGGCGATATTTGGACGAAATTTTCTATGCAACCACTGGTTAGGATTTGTATTGTATTGCCTTATAGTGTGGTATGTACAGACTCAATAGTTTCCTTCAAAAAGAAATTGTACAAATACTTGAAGGAGGAAAAAAGCAAGGGATATAGGGAAAGTGCACGTGAGTGGGACTAACGGGATTGCTCTTCGAAAGAGCCGGTGCAGACTCTATGGGCTGAATTATCACGTTCTGTGCCATACTAATCTATCAGTGACCATAACCCGGTTGAATTTCAAATTCAGTTGGAGAGTGCGAGAGTTGGTTTTGAAAACACTGTCCAAACCTTAAATAAAGGAGGTTACAAAGGTATGAGGGCAGTGGTGCTAATGCGGACTGGGAAAATAGATAAAAGTATGGGACGGTTGATGAGCAGTGGCAGACATTTAAGTAGATATTTCATAATTCGCAACAAAAAGATATCCCAATGAGAAGGCAAGACTGTAAGAGAGGAGATAACCATCCGTGGCTAACTAAGGAAATAAGCGATGGTATTAAATTGGAAACAAACGCATACAGTGTGGCCAAGAATAGTGGAAGGCCAGAGGATTGGGAAACTTTTAAAAGCCAGCAAAGAACAACTAAACAAATGATAAAGAGAGGGAAGATAGATTATGAAAGTAAACTAGTGCAAAATATAAAAACCGATAGTAAAAGTTTCTACAGGTACATAACAAGTAAAAGAGAGGTTAAAATAAATGTTGGTCATCAAACGGATGAGACTGGGGAATTAATAATGGAGAACAGGGAAATGACAGAGACGTTGAACAAATATTTTGTATCGGTCTTCATGGTAGCAGACACTACACACATCCAAATTGTGGAAAATCAAGGGGCTATAGGCAGGGAGGAATTTATTACAATCACTGTCATTAATGAAGTCATACTCGGTAAAATAATGGGACTAAAGGCGGACAAGTCCCCAGGGCCTGATGGGTTACACCCCATGGTCCTAAAAGAAGTGGCTGCAGAGATAGTGGATGCATTGGTTGTAATCTACTCAAATTTCTTAATTCTGGGGCGGTCCCAGCGGATTGGGAAACTGCAAATGTAGTGCCCCTATTTAAAAAAATAGGCAGACAAAAAGCAAGAAACTATAGACCAGTGAGCGGAACATCTGTCATTGAGACAATGGTGGAGTCCATTAACGAAGCAGTAGCGGGACATTTGGAAAAGCAAAATTGAATCAAGCAGAGTCAGCGTAGTGTCATGAACGGGACGACATGATTGACAAATTTGCTGGAGATCTTTGAGGATCAAACGAGCAGGGTGGGTTAGGGGAATCCAGTGGATGTGGTGTATTTGGATTTCCAGAAGGCATTCGATATGGTGCCACATAACAGATTACTGCACCAAGATAAAAGTTCTCTGGGTTGAGGGCAATGTATTGGCATGGATAGAGGATTGGCTAACGAACAGATCGGAGGATCGGGATAAATGGGTCAATTTCCGGTTGGCAAACAGTATCTCGTGGTGTGCCGCAGGGATCGGTGGTGGAACCTCAAATATTTACAATCAATAGTAATGACTTGGATGAAGGGAACTAGTGTAATGTAGTCAAGTTTTGAGGTGATTAAAAAGAAGGGTGGGAATGAAAATTGTGAGGAGGACAACAATAATCTGTAAAGAGATATGGACAGACTAAGTGAGCGGACAATAATCTACAGGATATTGGTGAAGCCACATCTCGAGTACTGCGTCCAGAATTGGTCTCTGTATTTAAGGAAGGATATACCTGCATTGTTTGCTTTCCAGCGAAGGTTGATTCCGGAGATGAGGGTGTTGAATTATGAAGATAGTTTGAGTAGGTTGGGCTGATACACATTGGAGTTCAGAAGAATGGGAGGCAATCTTATTGCAAATTATAAGATAATGAGGGTACTCGGCAACGTGAATGCAGAGAGGGTACTTCCACTTATAGGGGAAAATAAAACTAGGGGACATAGTCTCAGAAAAACGAGCTGCACATTTAAAACTGCGCTATGTGAGAATTTCTTCGCTCAGAGGGATGTAAATCTATGGAATTCTCAGCCCCAGAGAGTTGTGCAGGCTAGGTCATTGAATATTTTTAAGACGGAGATTGAAAGATCTTTGAGTGATAAGAGAATAAAGGGTTCTGGGGATCGGGCAGAGAAGTGGAGCTGAGTCCATGATCAGATCAGCCATGATCTTATTAAATGGCGAGCAGGCTCGAGGGGCCAGGTGGCCTACTCCTGTTCTTATTTCTTATGTTCTTTTGTTTACATTACACTCGGCACTGTTTCTCTTAAATTACACTAGACGCTGTCTCTGTTTATATTACACGAGACCCAGTCTCTCTTAAATTACGCTAGACCTTGCCTCTGTTTATATTACACGAGACCCTGTCGCTGTTTAAATTACACTAGACCCTGTCTCTGTTTGTATTACACTAGACACTGTCTCTGTTTAATTTACACTAGACCCTGTCTCTCTTTATATTACACTTTCCAATACGCTAGACGTTGTCTCCCTTTATGTTACACTAGGCCCTGTCTGCCTTTATGTTAGACTGGGCCATGTATCCATTGACTTCACAAGACAATGTCTGTTTGTGTCAACCGAGGCTCAGGGTGTCTCAGTTTCTCCTCGGTCTCAGATAGTTTTGGGATGAACTCCCTCTCCAGAGACTATATCTCTATATATTGCACAACAGACCCTGTTGTCAGTTATTTCTGCCATGCGTCTGTTAGAGAGACAGAATATATATTGACGGTGGATAGATAGTAATATAAATAAAGATATTTATGTGTGTGGGTAGGAGGATGCAATATTTTTTTGGGTTGGAACATACGTTTAATTTCGTTAATAGCTATCAAGAGTTGAGTGTAATGTCGTATTGATCTGGTATTGTGTCGGTAATACTTGTGTTGAGAGGATGGGGTGAATCTTGTAACAATCTCCGTGAGATAGACTGGGATTGAGGGACAGGACGGAAGGTGAGCAATAATGCACTTTACACTACTTAGTAGCAAACTCGTTGTGTTAAATTTACTAATTCACACTTGTGTTGTCCTGTGCCAATTGCTCTCAGTTATTTAATGTTAAGGATTGTTTTTCCTGCAATATTTTCTCTTAAGCTTTCACTTGACCCACTGATTGTGTCAGACCGAGCCTGGAACCGTGATCTCACAACACCGCCGGATGGGCGGCCACAGGGTCTCAATAGCCACCGGAGTTCAATCTCTCACCTGGTTAAGATGAACAACTGAAAAGAGAACACACAAAGTGTTTTCTATATGTGTATGTATATGTGTGTGTGTGTGTGTGTGTGTTTGTGTGTGTGTACGTGTGTGTGTGTGTGTGCACGTGTGTGTTTGTGTGTATGTGTGTGTGTGTGTGCATGTGTTTATGTGCATGTTTGTATGTGTGTGTGTACAAATTATAATGTGTGCAAGTACATTCCACAAAGATAAATGATCAGCTTTAACCATTATTTTTCAGCATTTTATTTTATTCAACAGCTAATTGCCGATCGGTTAATACCTTTAACATTTATTGATAACACATTGTCTTGCACGCTCTACTTTAGAAACTGATGTCACGCTGACCATTCTGTTATCATGGTGACCATGTCTGTCTGCAATATTCAGTGGGAAAAGGGATTCAATTACACCGAGGAAAATGAGCAGCCAGCCACCAGTATCTGCGCTTTATTGTCCAGCAATCACCTCACCATCACACAGAATCTCCTGATATACACCTCAAGTGTATGACGATTGGTGCAAGTGAAGGTCAACATGAAACTGCACCTATACCTGGCATGAGGTTAATAAATCTGAAATTACCTGACTTATTTCTCTCATTGCTGCACTAGACCCAGGCTCAGTTTATATCGTTCATGTGGTAGACTTACAAAAGATGTTTGATAAAGTGCCTTGATAATATCCGTGCCAGTAAAGTTGAAACCCATAGAATAAAAGGGACAGTGGCAGCCTGGATATGAAATGGACTGAGTGACAGGAATCAGAGAGTACTGGGTTTTTTGGACTGGAGGAAGGTGTACAGTGGTGTTCTGCAGCAGTAGGTACTAGGAACACTGCTTTTCTTGATTTATATTCATGACTTAGATTGTGTAAGGGCACAATTTCAATATTTGCAGATGACTCAAAGCTTGGAAGTATGGTGAACAGTGAGGAGGGTTATTATAGACTTCAAAAGGACATAGACTGGCTGGTAGAATAGATGAATACATGGAAAATAAAACACAGAAAAGTGTGAAGTGATACATTTTGGTAGGAGGAACGAGGAGAGCCAAAATGAACCAAAGGGTACAATTCTAAAGGGTGTGGTAGAAACATATAAACATAGAAAATAGGTGCAGGAGTAGGCCATTCGGCCCTTCTAGCCTGCACCGCCATTCAATGAGTTCATGACTGAACATGCAACTTCAGTACCCCATCCCTGCTTTCTCGCCATATCCCTTGATCCTCCTAGTAGTAAGGACTTCATCTAACTCCTTTTTGAATATATTTAGTGAATTGGCCTCAACAACTTTCTGTGGTAGAGAATTCCACAGGTTCACCACTCTCTGGGTGAAGAAGTTTCTCCTCATCTCGGTCCTAAATGGCTTACCCCTTATCTTTAGACTGTGACCGCTGGTTCTGGACTTCCCCAACATTGGGAACATTCTTCCTGCATCTAACCTGTCTAAACCCATCAGAATTTTAAACATTTCTATGAGGTCCCCTCTCATTCTTCTGAACTCCACAGAATACAAGCCCAGTTGATCCAATCTTTCTTGATATGTCCGTCCCACCGTCCCGGAAATCAGTCTGGTGAACCTTCGCTGCACTCCCTCAATAGCAAAAATGTCCTTCCTCAAGTTAGGCGACCAAAACTGTACACAATACTCCAGGTGTGGCCTCACCAATCCCAGCACTGAACCCTGTGTCACCCCACTAGTCACTGCCTGCCATTCTGAAAAGGTCCCGTTTATTCCCACTTTTTGCTTCCTGTCTGTCAACCAGTTCTCTATCCATGTCAGTACATTTCCCCCCAATATCATGTGCCTTAATTTTGAACATTAATCTCTTGTGTGAGACCTTGTCAAAAGCCTTTTGAAAGTCCAAATACACCACATCTACGGGTTCTCCCACATCCATTCTACTCGTTACATGACAGAGATCTCAGGATATATGTGCATAAATCATTGGATGTGGCAGGGCAGATTGAGAAAGTGGTTTAAAAATGATATGGGATCTTGGGCTTCATAAATAGAGACATAGAATACAAAAGCAAGGAAATTATGATGAACCTGTATAAAACACTGATTCGGCCTTAACTGGAGTAATGTGTCCAATTCTGGGCACCGCACTTTAGGAAGGATGTGAAGTCCTTAGAGAGGGTGCAGAAAAGATTTACGTGTGGTTCCACGGTAAGGTACTTCGGTTATGTGGTCTAGTCTGGAGAAGCTGGGGTTGGTCTCCTTAGAGCAAAGAAGTTTGAGTTAAGATTTGATCGAGGTGTTCAGAATCAAGGGGTCCAGACAGAGTAGCTGGAGAGAAACATTTCCCATTGGCAGAAGGGTCGAGAACAGAGGACACAGATTTAAAGTGATTGACACAACCAAAGGCGACATAAGGAAAACGTTTGTATGCAGCGAGTGGTTATGATTGAAATGCAATGCCTGAAAGGGAGGTGGGGGGAGATTAAATCATGGCATTCCAAAGGGAATTGGATAAGTACTTGAAGGAAGAAAATTCACAGGGCTACGGGAAAGGGCAGAGGACTGAACTAGTTTAAATTCTCTTGCAGAGAGCGACACGGGATATATGGGCCGAATGGTCCTCTTCTGTGCTGTAACCATTCTATGATGTTATAATACACCAGAGCCTGTCTCAGTTATAACTACACAAGACACTGTTCCAGTTTATATAATCCCACACACCACGCTAAATATTCACTCCTTCCACCATCGGCGCACCATGCCTGCAGTGCGTACGATCCACAAGATGCATTGCAGTAACTCGCCAAGACATCTTCGACAGAACTTTCCAAATCTATAACCTCTTCCACCTAGAAGGACAAGGGCAGCAGACTCATGAGAACACCGTCATCTCTACGTAGCCCTCCAAATCACACACCATTCTGGCTTCGAAATTTATTATCTTTCCTTCATAGACACTGGGCCAAATTCTTCAAACCCCTCCCTATCACTGTGTGAGTACCTTCTCACAAGGTCTGTAGCGGTTCAAGGTGGCAGCTCACCAACTGCTTCTCAAGGCCAATTAGGAAAAGACAATCAATGTTGGCCTTGCCAGCGACACCCACACCCACATGTCAGGGAGCAATAAACAATGTCCTGTATCAGTCATTACAGCACTAGCCACTACCTCTGTTCGTACTGCACTTGAATTACTAAAATTGTACTCAGATATTAATGGAATATGCCATGCTTTTGTTCCTATTACAAAAGACCCTGTCTTTGTTTATAATAAACTAGACAAGTACATTGCTTATATTACAGTAGTCCCATCCTTTCACATTGCTGCATTAAACCATGTTTCTTTTTATATTAGACTAGACCCCGTCACCGTTATTACTGCACTAGACAATGTCTCTTTTTATATGACACTACACGCTATGCCAGTTATTACTGCTCTAGACCCTATAACTCCCAGGGAAGGTACATCATGTGTCAGATACAGAGTAAAGCTCCCACTATACTCTCCCATCACACATTCACAGAGCAGTAACAGCACGGGTTAGATACAGAGTGATGCCCCCTCTAAACTGTCCCATCACACACTGCCAGGACAGGTACAGCACGGTTTAGGTACAAAATAATGTTCCCTCGATAACATCCCATAAAAAATATCCAGGGCAGGTAAAGCACGCGTTAGGTACAAGAGTAAAGATCCCTCTAAACTGTCCCATCAAAAACTCCAATGTCATATAATGCACAGGTCACATTTTGGACTAAAGCTCCCTCTGTGCACTCCAATCAATTTGGTCCGAGGCATATCCTTATGGTTGAGGGAAATCTTGTGTTACATGTTGACATCTAGTTGTGGGAGAATATCAATGATCCATTCTTGAGAGATAGGAGGAAAATGGAAAATTGAGAGGCAGAGGATATACACATCTCCACTGTCACCTTTGTGATGGTGCTGTACATGCTGACAAGAAGCGATCTTTCCCCATTCTGTCTGTGGGTATCATGTTTACTTTATTCTCCTATAATGTAGAGAAATGTACCAAAAAACAACTGTTGCTGGAATCTGTTGAGAGATTTGCATTTCTCTCTGTCTTTATTTCTGTGCTGTGGTGGGGAAACTTTTATTGTCTCTCTGTCGCTCAATGCTCTAATCTGGGACTTATATTTCTGTGTTTATTTACATAAACGCCTCACTGCTGGCCATGAAGTGCTCATGGCAGCAAAATCAGATCAACATAATCACTTATTGATTCGTCTCAACTCACAGCAATGGCTTATTTTAAGAATATTTACAGAAGTAGAAATATGTCGAACAGTGACGTTAGCTTCAGTTTTGTTCAATTGCAACAGATGTGATTTATATCAAAGGGAATAAATATTACAATGAATAATTCAGTTCTGAAAGGTCTGCTGCTGAAATCAGCGGAACATCTCTGAACAGACTGTTATTCCACTGCATCTCCATTTAATGGAAGATTTAACTAACTGAAACTAAACAATTTAAGCCAGTGACCAGAGGAGTGCCGACAATCACAGGATTATCTGAGCATGTCACATATCGCAACTTGTATTTTGAAATGTTGATATTTAGAAACACTTTGCATTTATATAGCGCCTTTCATAATTTCATGATGTTGCAAAATGATTAACAGACAATGAATTACTTTGGAAGTGTGGTAACTGTTGTAATGGAGGAAGTGTGGCAGCCAATTGGTGCACAGCAAGATCCAGAAAACAGCAATGAAATAATTATCAGATCATCTATTTTTCAGATATTGGTTAATGGATAAATATTTGCGCTGTAAACCGTGGAGAACTCCTCTGCACTTCAATATAGTGCCACGAGTCCTTTAAATCCACCTGAGTGGGAAGACGGGGACTCAGTTTAATGTCTGCCCCAAAAGACGGCACCTCTGACCATGCAGCACTCCCTCAGTACTGGCACTGGACGTGTCGGCTTAGATTATGGGCTCAGGTCTCTGGAGTAGGCTTTAGTATCTGACCTTCAGAATTAGAGGCGAGAGTGATCCCACTGAGCCGAGGCTTGAACATATCACAGCATGTATTTTAAAATGTTGCCATTCAGCTCACCGTGTCTGAAGTTCAGGGCCTGAGCCCAGTCTTACTCCGATCCATTTATTATCAGGGGCGAGTTCTCCTATCTTGCCTGGGATGTCATTCCCACACTGGTATTTCCACTGGCTCCATGTAAAAGTGTCAGCGATTCCGCAAGGAACATCTGGAAGTGCCTGAAGCACAAGGACTCACGGAACCTCAGTTTTACACTGTGTCAGATGCACTATCAGAGCAGCTGGAAGCTGGGACTGTTCTGCTTAGAGCCGAGCAGGTTATGGGCCACTTAATAGAGGTGCTCAAAATCATTAAGAATTTTGTTCGGGTAAATTGACATATATTGCATCACTCCATCCCTCCGTCCCTCCCACGCTCCACCCATCTCTACTTCGCTCCCTCCTTTCATCGCTTCCCTCCTCCATCCCTTCCACCCTCCATCCGTCTCTCCTTCACTCCCTCCCTCCATTTCTCCCTCCATCAATCTCTCCCTCCTTGCACCCATCCCTCTCTTCCTCCGTCCATTCCTCACCCCTCCATCACGCCACCCTTCCTTTGCTCCACTTCTCCCTCCCTCCATCCCCACCTCAGCCCAACCAATTATTATTTATTTCCTTTTCAGTTTTTCTGCTCCCATCGATGAGTATTCCTCAGATGGAATTTTCTTCACCGAGCTTTAATATAGATTAACAAAGAAGAGTGAGAGCGATGGCTAATATATATAATTAATACCGCCCCACCCCAAAGAAAACTGACGAGAAATAAAATGGCAACCTTTCCGGAGACGGAGTTGGCTGGGGAACTGGTACTGGGTAGAAATTATAGATGGGGCAGTCAGGATATTTTTCCGTTATTTAAATAAAAAAAATACGGTAATAATTAAATAAATTGTTTTAAGACATCGTCGACTTCAGCCGCGCATTTTTCCTCCCTCATATCGCTGTTGAGGACGGGCCAGTCCTCGCCTGGAGCACACTGCATTGTGTGTATGGGACGGTAGGATGCAAGCTCTCGCTACACAGATAGATTTGGAGAAGCTGGGGCTGTTCTCCTTACAGCAGAGAAGTGTGAGGGGAGATTTACCAGATTGGTACCAGGGATGAATGACTAGAATCTCGAATTCGGCCCCAGCTGGAGTATTGTGTCCAATTATGGGCACCACACTTTAGGAAGGACATGAAGACTTTCGAGAGGGTGCAGAAGAGATTTACTGGAAACGTATCAGGGATGGGGATTAAAATTATGTGGAGAGACTGGAGAATCTCGGGCTGCTCTCCTTAGAGCGAAGAAGGTTGAGAGGAGATTTAGCAAATTATAAGAACATAAGAAAGAGGAGCAGGAGTAGGCCATACGGTCGATCTCGCCTGCTGTGCCATTCAATAAGATCATGGCTGATCTGATTATGGACTCAAGTCCACTTCCGCGCCCGCTCCCCATAAACCCATATCCCCTTATTGTTTAAGAAACTGTCTATTTCTGTCTTAAATGTATTCAACGTCCCAGCTTCCACTGTTCTCTGAGGCAGCGAATTCCACAGATTTGCAACCCTCTGAGAGAAGATATTTCTCCTCATCACTGTTTTTAATGGGCGGCCCCTATTGTAAGATCATGCTCTCTAGTTCTAGTCTCCTCCATTAGTAGAAACATCATTTCTGCATCCATCTTGTCAAGCACCCTCATAATCTTATACGTTTCGATGAGATCACCTCTCATTCTTCTAAATTCCAATGTTAGAGGGCCAACCGACTCAACCTTTCCTCATGTCAACCCCCTCATCCACAGAATCAACTGAGTGAACCTTCTCTGAATTGCCTCTAAAGCAAGTTTATCCTTTCTTAAATATGGAAACCAAAACTGCACGCAGTATTCCAGGTGTGGCCTCAGCAATACCTTATATAGCTGTAGCAAGACTTCCCCGCTTTTATACTCCATCTCCTTTGCAATAAAGGCCAAGATGCCATTCGCCTTCCTGATCACCTCTGTACGGTGGTACGTTGCAATCTTTCTCCATTTAAATCATAACTTGCTGTTTGATTTTTTTTTCTGCAAAGTGCATGACCTCACACATTCCAACATTATACTCCATCTGCCAAAATTTTTCCCACTCACTTAACCTGTCTATGTCCTTTAGCAGATAGTGTGTGTCCTCCTCACACACTGCTTTTCCTCCCATCTTTTTATCGTCAGCAAACTTGGCTACGTTACACTCAGTCCCTTCTTCCAAGGCGTTAATGAAGATCGTAAATAGTTGGGGTCCCTGCACTGATCCCTGCAGCACCGCATAGTTTCTGGTTGCCAAACAGAGAATGAACCATTTATCCAGACTCTCTGTTCTCTGTTAGTTCGCCAATCCTTTATCCATGCTAATATATTATCCCCAACCCCGTGAACTTTTATCTTGTGTCGTAACCTTTTATGTGGCACCTTGTCAAATGCCTTCCAGAAGACCAAATACACCACACCCACTGGTTCCCTTTTATCCACCCTGTTCGCTACATACTCAAAGAACTCCAGCAAATTTGTCAAACATGGCTTCACCTTCAGAAATCCATGCTGCCTCCAATTGACCGAAGTTTGTTTTTCCAAATGTCCTGCTACTGCTTCGTTAATAATGGAATCCAACATTTTTCCAACCAAGATTAGTACTAGGCATTAGGGACTTCAGTCAATGTGGAGAAACTGGAGAAGATGGGATTGTTCTACTTGAAGGAGAGAAGTTAAAGTGGAGATTTGATCGACGTGATTAAAATCATCAAGGGTTTAAATCAATGGTTCTCAACCAGTGTTCCACGGTACATTGGTGTGCTGTGAACCCTTCACAGGTGTGCCGCCAAATTGTGTAAAAGTATGGTGGACTTTAGCTGATTTCTCAATGAAACACAAACCACTTCACTCTGAAACAGAAGGGAAGGGAGAGAGAGAGAGAGAGACAGACAGACACATATGTCATCGACCTATATGTATGACGCCACTGCTATCGTAAACATTGCCAATATTGACAAATAACTATCTATTTATCTCTACTATTATCAAAAAAATCTATGCTCTAGAGTTGTACAAGTAGTAATGACAAAAGATAGCACACACAAACAATGTAACAAAATCCTTTGGCAAAATTTGTTTCCTTTGAGTACTCGACACCGCACCGCCCCCCGCCGCCCCGCCTCCCCCATTTCCTTACTCTCTCCAATTACTGATAGAGAAGTGCGAGTACCTACCATCGAATGAGACTGTGTGTGTGTGTGTGTGTATAAGCGTGTGTATGTATATTTATGTTTGTGTGTGTATGTGCGTCTGTAGCAAGGCCGAGCCAAGGGGGCAGTTAGGCCATGGCCACGCCAAACCCAAAATTATAGTATTAAATTGTTCATGTGAAAAACTTAAATTGTCATTATTATATTGGATAAAAGCAATGCAAGATGACCCAAACACTTATGCAGTAAAACGTGTCGTTTTTATAATAAAATGTCAAAACATATTTAATTACATTTCACCACATTCTGATTTATATTTTATTATTTTTGTTTATTGATCTGCAGCTTGATGTGTGGAAGGGACTGGTGGCATCTTTGAAACTTTGACCTGATATAGCGCCAATTAGCGGCTCCTTTGATGTAGGCGACATCCAATTTGACCTGGCCTCGCCACCCTAGCGGTTTCTTTGATTTCTGAGAGTTGGCTTTTAGCATATTTTGACCACAGTTAAAATCAAAATTTCCTGTTCAACTCTAGGTTCGTTTCTGTCTGTGGAGTTTGGAAATTAGAAGACTCAGTTCGTGTCTGTCTGGAGTTTGGATCATTCAGACGAATAAAGTTTGTCCCCCCATGGACAAATTCATCATAAGAAAACGTAACAATGAGCAAGGAGATATCAATGACAATGCCACTACAAGTGGCGCTAGTAGGCCGACAACCAACGCCAGTACAAGCAGCACCGAACCGAATCTTAAAAAAATCCAAAATTCATCGTCAATACATGGAGATTATTTGAGGTTCGGTTTTTCATGGACAGGAGAAGAAGAATGCCCCATTCCATTGTGTGTTTGTGCAGCAAAAAACTGTAGAACAGTGCAATGCTTCCCAGTAAAAGGAGACGTCATTTTACTACGAAGCATGCACATCTTTCAACAAAAGATCAGAGTTATTTTAGGAGGTTGATGGCGACACAATCAAAACAAGTGAAATATTTTGAAAAAAATGTTAAGGTGTCAGGTAAGGTTCAAATTGCTTCTTATGAAGTTGCTGAATTAATAGCGCAGAGAATGAAGTCTCATACTGTAGCTGAGTCACTTATTTTTCCTGCATTTCGTAAAATTGCAAAAATAATGCTTGGTGATGCAGCGGAACAAGAAATTTCAAAAATTCCGCTGTCTGACGATACAATTTGGAGAAGCATAAATGAAATGTCACCTAACATTGAAGAAAATGGAGCCAAGAAACTTACAAACTCGAATTTTGGTTTGGAAATCGACGGGTCCACCGATATTAATGGCAAATGTTAGCATTTTTTCGCTTCATTCATGAAAATGAGATATTTAACCAAATTCTGTGCTGAAGAGAACTTCCCGAAAATACTAGATGTCAAGACATATTTGATTCTGTGAATTCATATTTAGAAGATTTGAAAATTTCATGGGACTCATGTGTTGGAATCTGCACAGACGGTGCTCAATCTATGGTGGGATTTGTCAAAGGATTCATTACGCTCGCAAAAAAACATAATCCAAATATATTATTCACCCATTGCTTTTTGCATAGAGAAGCACTTGTTGCAAAGACATTACTGCTAGAATTAAAATCTGTGTTAGATCAAGTTGTTAATATTGTAAATTATTTAAAATCAAGACCTTTAAAAACTTGCTTGTTTAAACAGCTCTGCAAAGCTATAGATGCACAGCACGAATATTTACTTTTGCATACAGAGGTAAGATGGCTTTCATGGGGAAAAGTCTTATGTCGTGTATTTCTACTTCAAGAAGAATTTTCAGTATTTTTTGAAAAAGAAGGAAATTATACGTTTTGCAAATACGTTAAGAGTGAAATGTGTGTGCTAAGTTGGCATATTTGGCAGCTATATTTAATTGTCTTAACAGCATTAATACCAGTATGCAAGGGCGAAATGAAAACATTCTCACCTCTACAGACAAGCTATTAGCTTTTCAGAAAAAAACTTCTACCTGGAAAAAGAGAGCAACATTAAAAAAATCTTGAAATGTTACCTTTGATACCAAATCACAGTATTAAAAATGTTGCTCCTATTGTGATAGAGCATTTTGCCTCACTGGAATACAACATCAAAAAATATTTTCCATCTTTGGATGCAGAGAATATGATTGGGTAAGAAATCCATTTTCTCCAACTAGTACGTCAGATTTTGATTTTACATTGCAAGAGGAAGAAGAATTGACTTCTATTTCTACAGACCACAGTCTTAAAATGAAACATTCAGATATGTCTCTTGATGAATTCTGGATTTCTATTAAAGAAGAATATCCTGCAATATCAAAAAAAGCTTTGATAATTCTGATGCAGTTTTCAACATCTCTGCGATTTAGGATTCTCAACTCTTACGAACATCAAATGCAAAAAAGGGAAAAACTTAGCCAATTTGAACACGAAATGAGAGAGGCCTTATCGGTTATACGCCCTAATATGAGTGACATAACTTAAAAAAACGTCAGGCACAAGTTTCACATTAAAATACTAATTAATCTATAATTAACGTGAGGAATTATTATTATAGTTTATTATTTTATTGTTACTTTCAGAATAAAAAATAATTAATAACATGCATGTGTACAAGGTTGTATATCTTCAGATAATGTGATTAATAAAATGTTTTTTAATTTTCTGAAACTTGCTTATTTTAACCTGTGTTCACCTTTCAATCCCTTCAAGTGTGCCACCAAAAATTCTAGTATACAAAAGTATGTCGGGAACACAAAAAGGTTGAGAACCACTTGTTTCGATAGAGCAAATTAATTGAAATTGATTCAGATGTAAGTTGATTGACAAAAGAACCAGAGGCGATATTTGACGAAATGTTCTATGCAAACACTAGTTAGGATTTGGGTTGTATTGTCTGATAGGGTGGTAGATATAAATTCAATAGTTGCCCTTAAAACGAAATTGTACTTGAAGGAGGAACTTGAAGGAGGAAAACACATGCAGGGATATAGGGAAAGTGCGCGGGAGTGGGACGAACTGGATTACTCTTCGTAAGTGCCGGCACAGACTTTATGGGTTGAATGGCCACCTTCTGTGCCGTACTAATCTATGAATGACCATAACATGGTTGAATTTCAAATTCAGTTGGAGGGTGAGAGAGTTGGTTCTCAAAGCAGTGTCCAACGCTTAAATAAAGGAGACGACATAGGTCTGAGGGCAATGGTGGCTAAAGCGGACTGGGAAAATAGATAAGTATGGGACAGTTGATGAGCAGTGGCAGACATTTAAGGAGATATTTCATTACTCGTAACAAAAATATCTCCCAATGAGAAGGCAAGACTGTAAGCGTACGGATAACCATCCGTGGCTAACTAAGGAAGTAAGGGATGGTATCAAATTGGAAACAAAGGCATACAATGTGGCCATGGCTAGTGGGAGGCCAGAGGATTGGGAAACTTTATAAAGCCAGCAAAGAACAATTAAACAAATTATAAAGCGAGGGAAGATAGATGATGAAAATAAACCAGCACGAAATATAAACACAGATAGTAAGACTTTCTACAGGTACATAATAAGCAAAAGAGATGCTAAACTAAATGTTGGTCACCAAGAGGATCAGACTGGGAAATTAATAATGGAGAACGGGAAATGGCAGACACGTTGAACATATATTTTGTATCGGTCTTCACAGTAGCAGACACTAAAAACATCTAAATAGTGGAAAATCAAGGCACTACATGGAGGGAGGAAATTATTACAATCACTGAGACTAATGATGTAGTACTCGGTAAAATAATGGGACTTAAGGCAGACAATTCCCCAGGGCCTGATGGCTTACATCCAAAGGTCCTAAAAGAAGTGGCTGCAGAGATGCTGGATGCATTGGTTGTAATCTACCAAAATCCCTTCGTTTCTGGGGCGGTCCCAGCGGATTGGAAAACTGTAAATGTAGTGCCCTTATTTAAAAAAATAGGCAGACAAAAAGCAAGAAACTATAGACCAGTGAGCCGAACATCTGTCATTGGGAAAATGCTGGAGTCCATTAAGAAAGCAGTCGCAGGGCATTTGGAAAAGCATAATTCAATCAAGCAGAATCAGCATGGTTTCATGAACGGGAAATCATGTTTGGCAAATTTGGCGGAGATCTTTGAGGATGTTACGAGCAGGGTGGCTTAGGGTGATCCATTGGATGTAGTGTATTTGGATTTCCAGAAGGCATTCGATAAGGTGCCACATAAAAGGTTACTGCACGGTAAACGTTCACGGGGTTTGGGTTAATATATGGATAGAGGATTGGCGAACTAACAGATCGGAGAGTCGGGATAAATTGGTCAATTTCCGGTTGGCAAACAGTAACTCATGGTGTGCCGCAAGGTTCGGGGCTAGAACCTCAACTATTTACAATCGATAGTAATGACTTGGATGAAGAGCTGCATTGTAATATAGACAATTTGCAGATAATACAAAGATAGGTGCGAAAGAAAATTGTGAGGAGGACACAAAAAATCTGCAAAGAGATATGGACAGACTAAGTCTGTGGGCAAAACTGTACAGGATATTGATGATGCCACACCTAGAGTACTGTGTCCAGTTTGGGTCTCCGTATTTAAGAAAGGATATACCTGCGTTGGAGGCATTTCAACGAAGATTGATTCCGGAGATGAGGGGGTTGATTTATGAAGATAGGTTGAGTAGGTTGGGCCTATACACATTGGAATTCAGAAGAATGAGAGGTGATCTTTTTGATAATAATAGTGCTCGAAAAGGTGGATGCAAAGAGGATATTTCCACTCATAGGAACAAATAAAACGAGGGGACACAGTCTCAGAATAAGGAGCCGCCCATTTAAAACTGAGATGAAGTGGAATTTCTTCGCTCAGAGGCTTGTAAATATGTGGAATTCGCAGCGCCAGAAAGTTGTGCAGGCTAGGTCATTGAATATATTTAAGGTGGAGATAGAAAGATCTTTGAATTATAAGAGAGTAAAGGGTTATGGGGATTGCGCAGAGAGTTGGAGCTGAGTCCATGATCAGATCATCCAAAATAGTAAATTGCAGAGCAGGATCGAGTGACCAGGTGGCTTACTCCTGCTCCTATTGCTTATGTTCTTTTGTTTATATTACACTAGGGACTATCTTTGTTGAAATTACACTAAACCTTGTCGTTGTTTAATTACATTAGGCTCTGTCTCTGTTGATGTTACACGAGACTCTGTCTCTCTTTATATTGCAATGCGCCCTGTCTATCTTTATATTACACTAGACCGTGTCACTGTTTAAATTACACTAGACCCTGTCTCTGTTTATATTACATTAGACCCTGTCTCTGTTTATATCACACTGAGCCTTGTCTCTGTTTATGTTACACCAGACCCTTTCTCTATTTATATTACACTAGACCCTGTCTCTTTTTATATTACTCTAGGCCCTGTCTCTTTTTATATTACACTAGGTCCTGTCTCTGTTTATGTTACACTAGACCCTGTCTCTGTTTATATTACTCTAGGCCCTGTCTCTTTTTATATTACACTAGATCCTGTCTCTGTTTATGTTACACTAGACCCTGTGTCCCTTTATGTTACACTAGGCCCTGTCTCTGTTTATATTACACTCGGCCCTGTCTCTGTTTGTATTACACTAGACCCTGTCTTTTATTATATTACACTGAACCCTGTCACTCTTTATATTACACTAGACCCTGTTTCTCATTATATTACACTATACCCTGTCTCTGTTTATATTACACTGGACCTTGTCTCTCTTTATATTGCACTAGGCCCTGTCTCTGTTTAGATTGCACTAGACCCTGTCTCCCTTTATGTTACACTGGGCCCTAGCTGCCTTTATGTTAAACTGGGCCATGTATACATTGACTTCACAAGACAATATCTGTTTGTGTCAACCGGGGTTCAGTGTTTCTCACTTTTGCCTCAGTCTTAGATAGTTTTGGGATAAACTCCCACTCCAGGGACTATATCTCTATTTATTGTACAACAGACACCGTTGTCAGTTACTTCTGCACTCGATCATGCGTCTGTTAGATAGACAGAAGCTATATAGACGGTGGATCGATATTAATATAAATAAATATATATATGTGTGTGGGTGGGAGGATGTAATACTTTTTTCGTTGGAACATACGTTTCATTTCGTTACTAGCTAGCAAGAGTTGTGTGCAAAGTACTTTAGATCCACTATTGTGTCGGTAATATTTGTGTTGAGAGGATGGGCTGAATCTTGTAACAATCTACCAGAGATGGACTGGGATTGAGGGAAAGTACTGAAGGTGAGCAATTCACTGCACTTTGCACTACTTAGTGGCACTCTGTGTGTTAAAGGTTACTAATTCACACTTGTGTTGTACTGTGCTCATTTCCCCCAGTTATTTAATGTTAAGGAGTGTCTTTCCTGCGGTATTTTCTATTGACTTTCACGTGACCCACTGGTTGTGTCAGACAGAACCTGGAACCGTGACCTCACAGCACCACCGGATGGGCGGCCGCAGGGTCCTAATATCCACCGAATACAACTCTCATCTGGTTTCGACGATCAACTGAAAAGAGCACACACAAAATGTTTGCTGTATATGTGTGTATGTGTGTGTGTGCGCGTGTGTGTTTGTGTGTGTGTGTATGTGTGTATGTATGCGTGTATGTGTGTTTATGTGCAAATGGAGGTGTGCGTGTCTGTGTGTGTGTGTGTACAAATCATAATATATGCAATTGCATTCCACAAAGATAAATGATTATCTTCAACCATTATTTTTCAGCATTTTATTTTAATGAATAGCTATTTGCAGATGGTTTAATACCTTTAACATTTATTGATACCACATTGTCTTGCATGCTCTGCTTTAGAAAGTGATGTCACACTGACCTTTCTGTTACCAAGGTGACCATGTCTGTCCGCAGTATTCAGTGGGAAAGGGGATTAAATCACACCGAGGATAATGAGCAGACCCCCACCAGTCTGTGCGTTTTTTTGTCCAGTGATCACCTCACCATCACACAGAATCCCCTGATATACACCTGCAGTATGTGATGATTACTGCTAATGATGGTAAACATGAAACTGCACCTGTACCTGGCTTGAGGTTAATAAATCTGTAAATAGCTGACTCATTGTTTCTCTCATTACACCAGATCGCGTCGCAGTTTTTACTACAATAGACCCAGTCTCAGTTTATATCGTTGATGTGGTTGACTTCCCAAAAAGTGTTTCAAAAAGTGCCCTGACAATATCTTTGCCAGCAAAGTTGAAGCCCATAGAATAAAAGGGACAGTTGCAGCATGGATATGAAATTGACTGAGTGTCAGGAATCAGAGAGCAGTGCTTTTTTGTACTGGAGGAAGGTATACAGTGGTGTTCTCAGCAGTTGTTGCTAGGAACACTGCTTTTCTTGATTTATATTCATGACTTAGATAGAGGTGTAAGGGCACAATTTCAAAAATTGCAGATGACTCAAGCTTGGAAGTATAGTGAACAGTGAGTAGGATAATGGGAGACTTCAAGAGGACATAGACATGCTGGTGGAATAGACGGACACGTGGCAAATAAAAAGCAGAACATTGTGAAGTGATACATTTTGATAGGAAGAACGAGGAGAGGCAAGATATACTAAAGGGTGTGATGAACACAGAGATCTGGGGGTATATGTGCACAAATCATTGAATATGGCAGGACAGGTTGAGAAAGTGTTTTAAAAAGCATACGTCATCCTGGGCTTCATAAATAGAGCCATAGAATACAAAAGCAAGGAAATGATGATGAACCTGTATAAAATACTGATTAGGCCTCAAATGGAGTATTGTGTCCAATTCTGGGCACCGCGCTTTAGTAAGGATATGAAGGCCGTAGAGAGTGTGCAGAAAATATTTACGTGTGGTTCCAGGGATAAGGTACTTCGGTTATGTGGATAGACTGGAGAAGCTGGGGTTCTTATCCTTAGAGCAGAGGAGGGTGAGATGAGATTTGATCGAGGTGTTCAGAATCATAAGAGTAGCTGGAGAAAAACTTTTCCCATTGACGGAAGGGTTGAGAAAATAGGACACAGATTTAAGGTGATTGACAGAAGAACCAAAGGTGACATAACGGAAATATTTTTATTCAGCGAGTGTTGAGCATCTGAAATATAGTAGGAGCAGATTCAATCATGGCATTGCACAGGGTATTGGATAAGTACACGAAGGAAGAAGATTCACAGGGCTACGCGAAAGGGCAAGGGAGTGGACTAGCTGAAATGCTCTTGCAGAGAGCAGCACGGTCTATATGGACCGAAAGACCCTCTTCTGTGCTGTAACCATTCTATTATTTTATAATACACCAGAGCCTGTCTCAGTTGTTATTGAACTAGACACTGTTCCAGTTTATATTACCCCACACACCAAGTTAAATATTCACTCCCTCCACCACCGGCGCACCATGTCTGCTGTGATTACTATCCACAAGATGCATTGCAGTAACTCGCCAAGAAATCTTCGACAGCTCTTTCTAAATCTATGACCTCTTAGAAGGCAAGGGCAGCAGGCTCATGGGAACACCATCATCTCCACGTACCCGTCCAAATCACACACCATCCTGACTTGGAAATTTATTACCGTTCCTTCATAGTCGCTGGGTCAAATTCGTGGAACCCCCTCACTAACACTGTGCAAGTACCTTCACCACACGGTCTGCAGCGGATCAAGGTGATAGCTCACCACCTGCTTCTCAAGGCTAATTATGCATTGACCATCAATGATGGCCTTGCCTGCGACACCCACATGTCAGGAACCAATAAAACAATGTCCCTGCATAGAACTACTAATATTGTACTCGGCACTGTCTTGGATATTACTGGAATATGTAATGCCTTTGTTCCTATTACAAAACGCCCTGTATCTGTTTATATTAAACTAGATTATGTCCTTGTTTATATTAAGCTAGACGCTGTCTCAGTTATTATTGCTATGGACCCTGTAACTGCCAGGGCAGGTACAGCATGTGTCAGATACAGAGTAAACTCCCTCTGTACTGTCGTATCACACACTGCCCGCGCAGGTACAGCACGGTTTAGGCACAGAATAATGCTCCCACTACAAAGTCCCATCAACAATCCCAGGGCAGGTACAGCACGGGTTAGATACAGAGTAAAGCTCCCCCTACAAAGTCCCATCAAACAATCTCAGGACAAATACAGCACGGGTTAGATACAGAGCAAAGAGCCCTCTACACTGTCCCATCAAATACTCGCATGTCATTTAATGCACAGTTCACATTTTGAATTAAAGCTTCCTCTGTGCACTCCAATCAATTTGGTCCGAGGCATATCCTTATGGCTGAGGGAAATCTTTTGTTAGCTGTTGACATTTATTTGTGGGGAAATGTCAATTAACAATTCTTGAGAGATGGAACAGAAAATGGAAATAGGAGAGGGAGACGATACATGTGATATTGCTCTATATGCTGACGAGAAGGAATCTCTCCCCATTCTGTCCGTGGGTTTCATCTTTACTTTATTCTAAAATAATTTAGTAAAATGTACCAAAAAACAATTGTTACTGGAAACTGTTGAGACATTTCCATTTATGTCTCTCTTTATTTCGATACTGTGTTGGTGGGGAAACATTTATTGTGTCTCTGTCGCTCAATACTCTAATCTGGGACTTCTATTTCTGTGTTTGTTTACATAAACGCCTCACTGGTTGCCATGAAGTGTTCATGGCAGCAAAATCGGAACAACAGAATCGCTTATTGATTAGTCTCAACTCATACCAATGGCTCATTTTAAGCATATTGACACTGGGTACACATAAGTAGAAATATGTCGAACAGTGACGTTGGCTTAAGTTTTGTTCAATTACAACAGATGTGATTTATATCAAAGGGAATAAATATTAAAATTAATAATTCAGTTCTGAATTTTCTGCTGCTTAATCAGTGGAACATTTCTGAACAGGTTGGTATTTCACTGGATCGCCATTTAATGGAAGATTTAACCAACTGAAAGTAAACAAGTTAAACCAGTGACCAGAGGAGTGCTCGACAATCACAGTAATATCTAAGCTGTTCACATATCGCAACTTGTATTTTGAAACGTTGACATTTAGAAATACCTTGCATTATATAGCGCCTTTCATTACCTCATGATATCCCAAAGTGAGTTACAGCCAATGAATTACTTTGGAAGTGTGGTCACTGTTGCAATGTAGGAAACGTGGCTGTCAATTGGTGCACAGCAAGATCCCGCAAACAGCAATTAAATAATGATCAGATAATCTATTTTTTAAATGTTGGTTGAGGGATAAATATTTGCACTGAAAACCCTGGAGAGCTCCTCTGCTCTTTAATATAGTGCCGTGTGTCCTTTAAATCCAACTGAGTGGGAAGATGGGCCTCAGTTTAATGTCTGCCTTGAAAGACGGCACCTCTGACCGTGCAGCACTCCCTCAGTACTGGCACTGGGCGAGTCGGCGTAGATTATGGATCAGGTTTCTGCAGTGGGATTTAGTATCTGTGACCTTCTGAGTCAGAGGCGAGAGTGATCCCACTGAGCCGAGTCTTGAACATATCACAGCTTTATATTAAAATGCTGCCGTTCAACTCATTGTGTCTGAAGTTCAGAGCCTGAGCCCAGTCTTACACCGCTCCATTTATTATCAGGGGCAAGTTCTCTTATCTTGCCTCGGATATCATTCCCACACTGTAAACGTGTCAGTGATTCCGCGGGGAACATCTGGAAGTGCACAAGGCAGGAGGACTCACCGAACTTGAGTTTTACACTGTGTGAGCTGCAACATCAGAGCAGGTGGAAGCTGGCACTGTTCTCCTTAGAGCTGAGCAGGTTATGGGCCACTTAATAGAGGTGTTCAAAATGATGAAATGTTTTGATCGGGTATAAGGCGAGATACTCCATCACTCCCTCCCACCATCCCTCCCACCCGACATCAGTATCTCCTTCTCTCCCTCCCTTCATCCCGCCCTCCATCAATTACACCCTCCCTATACCCAACCCTCCCTCCCGCTGTCCCTCGCTCCAACCCTGCTTCACTCCACCCCGCCCTTGCTTCACTCCTTCCACCCTCCATCCATCCCTCAGCACAAACGATTCTTATTTTTCCCATTGTAATGTTTCTGCTTCCATCGATGGGGATTCCTCAGCTGGAATTTTCTGCACCCAATTCCTTCACTGGGATTTCATATATTTTAACAAATAAGAGAGAGAGCGATGCTAAATCTATACATTTAACCCGTCCGCGCTCCCCTAAAAAAGTGATGTGAATTAACATGTTGACCTTTCCGTAGAGGGAGTTGGTTGTAAACTGGCGCTGGGTAGAAATTCTAGTTGGGGCAGTCACGATTTTTTTACTTTTTTTAAATAAAAAAAATTAATTGTTACAAGACATCGTTGACTTTCAGCTGCCTATTTTCCCTCCCCCTTCTCGCTGTTGAGGACGGACCAGTTCCCGCCTCGATCTCGCTGCCATTGTGTATGTGGGATGGTAGGACACAAGCTCTCACTACGCGGACAGACTTTGAGAAGCTTAGGCTGTTCTCCTTACAGAAGAGAAGGGTGAGGGGAGATTTACCAGATTGATACCAGGGATGAATGACGAGAAATACTAGTTCAGCCCCAGCTAGAGTATTGTGTCCAATTCTGGGCACCACGCTATAGGAAGGACGTGAAGTCTTTCGAGATGGTGCAGAAGAGATTTACTGGAAACGCATCAGAAATGGGCGATTACAAATATGTGGAGAGACTGGAGAAGCCGGTGCTGTTCTCCTTAGAACAGAAATGGTTAAGAGGAGATTTAGTAGATTAGTACCTGCATAAATAATTTCATTTCATGTGGAGAGACAGGAGAAGATGGGATTATTCTCCTAAAGCAGAAATGGTTAAGTGGAATGTAGTAGATTAGTATCAGGCATGAGAGACTTCAGTTAATTTTCAATTGAGGTCGAAGACCAGCCATGCTCTTCCTGAATGGCAGAGCAGGATTGAGGGGCCGAATGGGCTACTCTTGCTCCTAATTGTTATGTCCTTATTCTCTTAAACTGAGACAGTGTGTAGTGCCGTATAACTCAGAAAGGACCTAGTGTAATATAAACCAGGTCATGAATTTAATTAACAGAGAAATATCTGTTTCAGTAATACTTGATATGGAGACTTATGTAATATAAACAGAGATATGGTCAGATATAATTTAAATGAAATATATTCTGGTGCAGGAATAACTGGGACTGGGTCATTTGTAATATAAACAGGGACATGGTCCAGTACAATATAAACTAAGACCAGGTTAAAAGTACACTAATAACTTAGACAGTTATACCCTGCTTCAGTTATACTGATCTAGAGAATGCCTCTGTTAAAAGTTCAGTAGGACATGTCTTAGTTTTTGTTGCAATAGAACTTGTCTCTGTTTATATTACAGTAGGTCCAGTCTCTGTTTATATTACAGTAGACAATATCTCAGTGTATATTACAGTAGACAATGACTCAATTTATAATACACTGTACAATATCTCTGTTTATATATTACATTAGACAATGTCTCAGTTTATATTACACTAGAAAATGTCTGTTTATATTACAGTAGACAATGTCTCAGTTTATATTACATTAGACAATGTCTCTGTTTATATTACACAAGACAATGCCTCTATTTAAATTACGCTAGACAATGTCTCAGTTTATATTACAGTAGACAATGTCTCAGTTTATATCACACTGGACAATATCTCTGTTTATATTACACTAGACAATGTCTCAGTTTATATTACAGTAGACAATGTCTCAGTTTATATCACACTGGACAATATCTCTGTTTATATTACACTAGACAATGTCTCTGTTTATATTACAGTAGACAATGTTTCTGTTTAGATTACACAAGACAATGTCCCTGTTTATATTACACGAGACAATGTCTCAGTTATTACTGCACCAGACTATATCGCTGGTCTATTACACTAGGTCCTGTCTCCGTTAGTACTGTACCAGACTCTGTTTCTGTTAATATTGCACAATGTCCAGCCTCATTCATCATTGCACTTGACACGGTCACTAGTTGTATTACACTATGTTCTGCATCTGTTCATATTACACTGGGCCATACCTCAGTTATTACTGTAATAAGCCATGTCTCTGTTTATTTTACACAAGACTCTCTCTGTTAGTACTGTATGAGAACACGTGTCTCTTTATATTATACTAGGATCTGTCTCAGTTATCGCTGCGCTAGACCATGCATGTGATTAAATTTCAATCAGCCTTTGTCTCAGTTTACATTACACGATGCCCTGTCTCAGTTATTATTGTAATGGATCGGGCTGTGTTCATATAGCCTTGGATTAAATACTGTCTCATTTATTGCTGCACTCGGCTATGTATCTCTCATATTACACGAAATCTTGCCTCAGTTATAATGCACTTGTCAATGTCTATGTTTATAGTACACTGGGCACTCTCAGTTATTACAATCTATACCATGTCTCTATATATGTTACACTAGGCACTGTCGCAGTTTTTACTACACTAGACGATGTCTCCTCTATATATTGGTCTCGGTGTTGTCTCTGTTATTAATGGATTAGACCACTAATAACAGAGACAACACGATACGCTTTCTCAATTAGTACTGAATTACAGCATGCCTCCATTCAATTAGATGACGGATGATCGGCATCTTAACTCCATCGACCAGCATTGGTTCCATCACCCTTAATATCCTAACCGAACCAAAATCTACCAATCAATCTCTGGCAGCAATCAGAAAATAATGCCTCTGCCTATGATAGCCTTCCCTTTATGAAGAGATTTGATAGGGTTAATAGTGAGACACTGTTTACACTGACAGGAGTGTCGGTAACCAGAGGGCACAGATTTAAGATCCTTTGCAAAAAAAATCAGAAGGGAGTTGAGGAGATGTTTTAATATAGCAAGTTGTTCTGATCTGGAATTGCAGAAGGTATACACTATATTTCGTTTTTATAAATGGAGACATAGGGTGCAAATGCAAGGAACTTATTGCTAAGCATCTGTAAGGCATTGTTTATTGTGAGCGCCACATTTTAGGAACGATTGAACGGCCTTGGAAATGGTGCAGCGTAAATTTACGAGAATAGTACCTTGGATGAAAGACTTCAGTTAAGTGAAGACACTCGGGGCATTGGGATTGTTGCCATTCGCGCAGAGAAGGCTAAAGTGAGCTTGATAAACATGTTCAAGATCGGGAATGGGTCTGACACTATAAATAAGAAGATAATTTTTCATTGGCTGACCGGTCTGTAACCAGAGAATACAGGTTTAAGCAACTTGGCAAAAGAGCCAGAGGCGAAATGAGGAAAAAGAAATACACAACGAGCTGTTATGATCTGGAATACACTACCTGATAGGGTGCTGGAAGCAGTTCCGGTAATAAGTTTCAAAGGGGAATTGGGTAAATAATTGTATTTGAAAAAAATGCAGGGACATTGGGAAACAGCAGGTGAAGTGGGACTAATTGCTTAGCTGTTTCAGCCTAGTGCCAGCACAGGCACAAGTGAGCTGAATGTGCACGTTATCTACTGTATCATTCTTCGATTCTGTGATTATATAACTACATCATGTCTAGGTTCATATTACACTAAGACCCGTCTCTGTTTATAAAACACGAGGTCCTGCCGCAGTTATGGACAAGGAATCTTTTTGAATCACGCTAGGACCTAAGAATATTAGAACATAAGAAATAGGAGCAGGATTAGGCCATTTGGCTCCTCGAGCCTGCTTTGCCATTTAATCATGGCTGATCTGATCATGGACCCAGCTCCAATTCCCTGCCCGTTCCCCATAAACCTTAATTTCCTTATCGCTCTATGATCTGTCCATCTCCGTCTCACATATATTCAATGACCCAGCCTCCACAGCTCTTTCTGGCACAGAATTCCACAGCTTTACAACCCTCTAAGATAAGAAATTCCTCCTCATCTCAATTTGAACTGGGCAGCCCCTTATTCTGAGAATAAGCCCACTAGGTTTATTTTCCCCTATGAGTGGAAATATCCTCTCTGCATCCATCTTGTCGAACCCCCTCATTATCTTATGTTTCGATAAAAACACCTCTCATTCTTCTGAATTCCAACAAGTATAGGCCCAACCTATTCAACCTTTCTTCATAAGACAACCACCTCATCTTCGGAACCAACCTAGTGAACCTTCTCTGAACAGCCTCCAATGCAAGTATATCCCTCCTTAAATGCGGAGACCCAAACTGTAAGCAGTACTCCAGGTTTGGCCTCACCAATACAGTGTCCAGTTGCAGCAGAACATCTCTGCTTTTATACTCTATCCCCCTTGCAATAAAGGCCAACATTTCATTTGCCTTCCTGATTACTTGCTGTATCTGCATACTAACTTTTTGTGTTTCATGCACAAGGACCCCCAGGTCCTTCGTTACCGCAGCACTGAGCAATTTTTCTCCATTTAAATTATAATTTTCATGTTTTCTGCCAAGGTGGATAACCTCACATTTTACCGCATTATACATCGTGTGCCAAATTTTTGCTCTGTCTATATCCTCTTGCATATTCTTTTAGTGTCTTCCTCACAATTTGCTTTCCCATCCAACATTTTGTTTTACTCCCGCCACTTGAATGGCCCCCTTACCTCGGTTCTCTGGTCAGTTTCCTCATCTACCCTGCAGTCCCTTTCTTGGTAATTGAGGCCCTGGACCCTGTCACAGTTATTACTGCAATAGACCCAGTCTCTGTTCATATTATACTCGAACCTGTTTCTGTTTATATCACTCTACACCCTGTCTCTCTTTATGTTATATTAAACCCTGTTTCTGTTTATATTACACTAGACCCTGTCTCTGTTTCTATAACTCTACACCATTCTCTGTTTATATTATATTAGACCCTGTCTCATTTTAATTTACACAAGGCCCTATCCCTGTTTATTTTACAGTAAACCGTGCCGCTATTTATATTACACTAGGCTCTGTACCTGTTTATATTACACTATAGCCTGTCTCTCTTTATATTACACTAGACCCTGTCGATGTTTATATTACACTAGCGCCTATCTCTGTTTATATTACATTACATTCTGTATCCGTTATTCCTGACATAGACCATCTCTGAAATATATTATAATATACCCAGTCCCGCTTCATATTACACTAGATGATGTCTAAAATATTAGTGCACTGGACGCTGTCTCTATTTATTATACAACAGACCCTGCCTCAGTTATTTCTGTACTTGACCATGCATCTGTAACATTGGCAGAAGCTTTAAAGAGGGATCGATAGATATTAATATAAATAAAGATGTTGGTGTGTATGGGCGTGAGGATACAATGCTTTTTTGGTTTGAAGTATATGTTTAGTTTCGTTAACAGCTATCAACAGCCGTGTGCAATTAATAGTTGTTCTGGTTATATTGGTGTTGAGAGGATGCGTGAATTTTGTAACAATCTCCCAGAGATGGACTGCGTTTGAGGGACAGGATTGAAGGTCAGCAATTCACTGCGCTTTGCGCTACTTAGTGGCACTCTGTCTGTTAAAGGTTCCTACGTGTGTTGTCCTGTGCCAATTCATCCCTGTTCTTTAATATTAAGGATTGTTTTTCCTCCAGTGTTTTCTACTTAGCTGTCACGTGACCCATTGATTGTGTCAGACAGAGCTAGGACCGTGACGTCACAGCACCGCCCGATGAGCGGCCGCGTGGTCCTAACATCCACCGTAAAAATCTGGTTAAGATGAACAACTGAAAAGAGTATATGTGTCTGTATGTGTGTGTATGTGTGTGTGTACAAAACACATCATTCATAATGTATGCATTCCACAAAAATAATGATAAGCTTCAACCATTGTTTTTCAGCATTTTATTGTATTCAAAATGCAATTGCAGGTCGTTAATACCTTTACCATTTATTAATAACCCATTGTCTTGTGTGCTCTTGTTCAGAAAGTGTTCTCACACTGACCATTCCTTTACCAAGCTGACCAAGTTTGTCCACAGTATTCAGTTGGAAAGGGGATTAAATCACACCGAGGATAATGAGCAGCCACCCACTCTACGCTTTACTGTCCAGTGATCACCTCATCAGATGCTTCTGAGATTTACCTCCAATGTGTAAGTGATGGTAAAAATGAAAATGCACCTGTACCTGGCATGAGGTTAGCAAATCTGTAATTATCTAACTTATTGTTTCTCTCATTAAACCAGACCCGTCGCAGTTTTTACTGGCAAGACCCAGTCTCAGTTTATATGCTTGATGTGGTCCACTTCCTTACCAGCAAAGTTGAAGCCAATAGAATAAAAAGGACAGTGGCAGCATGGATATGAAATTGGTTGAGTGTCAGGAATCAGAGAGTAGTTTTTTTTGGACTAGGGGAAGGTATACCGTGGTGTTCCGCAGCGACTGGTACTGGGAACTCTGCTTCTTTTGATTTATATTCATGACGTGGATTTTGGTATATGGGACACAATTTCAAAATTTTCAGATGACTCAAAGCATGGAAGCATAGTGAACAGTGAAGAGGATACTGATGACTGCAAGAGGACATAGATGTGCTGGTGGAATGGGTGGACACGTGTCAAATAAAAGGGAAAACATTTTGAAGTGATACATTTTGGTAGGAAGAAGGAGAGGCAAAATAAACGGAAGAATAGAATTATAAAGTCCGTGATGAACAAACAGACCTGTGGATATGTGTGCACAAATTATCGAATGTGGCAGGGCAGATTGAGAAAGTGGTTTAAAAAGCATACGGAATCCCGAGCTTCATTAATAGAGGCATATAATACAGAAGCAATTATCAACCTGTGTAAAACACTGGTTAGTCCGCAACTCAGTATTGTGTCCAATTCTGGGCACCGCACTTTTGGAAGTATGTTAAGGCCTTAGAAAGTGTGCAGAAAAGATTTACGTGTGGTTCCAGGGATAAGGTACTTCAGTTTTGTGGATAGACTGGAGTGGCTGGGATTGTTCTCCATCGAGCAGAGAAGGTTGAGATGAGATTTGAGAGAGGTGTTCAGAATCATTAGGGGTCTAGACAGAGCAGCTGCCGAGAAACTGTTCCCATTGCGTAAGAGTCGAGAACAGAGGACACAGATTTAAGATGATTGGCAGGAGCACCAAAGGCGACGTGGGGAAAGTGTTTCTAAGCAGCGAGCGGTTAGGATCTAGAATGCACTGTCTGAAAGGGTGGTGGAGGCAGAGTCAATCATGGCATTGCAAATGGAATTGGATAAGTAGCTGAAGGAAGAAAATTCACTCGGCTACTTGGCCGTTCTTAGTTGGTGGACGTGGGAATAGACGAACTGAAATACTCTTGCAGAGAGCGGCACGGGCTATATGGGCCCAATGGCACTTTTATGTGCTGTGACCATTCTATGATTGTATAATACACCAGAGCCTGTCTCAGTTATTACTATACTCGACCCTGTTTCTGTTTATATTACGCCACCATTAAAAATTCACTCCCTCAACCACCGGCGGACCATGTCTGCAGTGAGTATTATCTACAAGATGCATTGCAGCAACTCGCCAAGACATCTTCGACAGCACTTTTCAAACCTACGACCTATTCCGCCTAGAAGGACAAGGGCAGCGGGCTCGTGGGAACACCATCACCTCCACGTACCCATCAAAATCACACACCATTCTGACTTGGAAATTTATTACGGTTCCTTCATAATTGCTGGGTCAAATTCCTGGAACCCCCTCCCTAACACTGTGGGAGTACCTTCACCACACGGACTCCAAGCGGTTCAAGGTCGCAGTTCAACACGTGATATTCAAGTCCAGTTAGGGTTAGGCATTCAATGTAGGCCTTGCCAGCGACACCCACATGCCAGACATGAATAAAACACTGTCCCTGTATCAATAATTACTGCACTAGGTCCAACCTCAATTGTTACTGCACTAGAGCTACTAATATTGTACTATGCCGTGTCTCAGATATTACTGGCACATGCCATGCCTTTGTTCCTATTACTCAGGACCATGTCTCTGCTTATAATAAACGAGACAAAGACACTGTTTTTATTACACTAGCTCCATTCTTTCATGTTAAAAAACTAGGCTATGCCTCTGTTTATATTAAATTAGACTCTGTCTCAGTTATTACTGCACTAAACTCTGTAACTCACAGGGCAGGTACAGCATGTGTCAGAAACAGAGTAATGCTAACGCTACACCGTTCCATCAAACACTCCCAGGGCAGGTACAGCTCGGGTTAGATACAGAGTAAAGCTCTCTCTAAACTGTCCCATCAAACATTCCCAGGGCAGGTACAGCTCGGGTTAGATACAGAGTAAAGCTCTCTCTAAACTGCCCCATCAAACATTCCCAGGGCAGTTATGGCACGGGTTAGGTACAGAGTAAAGCTCTATCTACACAGTCCCATCAAACATGCCAAGGGCTGGTACAGCACGGATTAGATACAGTGTAAAGATCTCTCTACATTGTCACATCAAAAACTCCCAGATCATTTCATACACATGCCACATTTTGGATTAAAGCTCCCTCTGCGCACTATCATCAACTTGGTTCGAAGCATTTCAGTAGGGCTCAAGGAAAACGTTTGTTAGATGTTGACATCTTGTTGTGGGGGGAAGGCCAATTATCCATTCTTGAGAGACAAGACGGAAAGTGGAAACAGTGGAGGGAGAGGATACAGGAAATCTCCTTTGTCACATTTGTGATGTCACTGTATACGGTGACTAGAATCTTTCCCAATTCTGACCGTGGGGATCATCTTTACTTTATTCTCCTATAATTTAGAGAAATGTACCAAAAAACAATTGTTGCTGGAGTCTGTTGAGAGATTTGCATTTGTCTCTATCTTTATTTCTGTGCTGTGTTGGTGGGGAAACATTTATTGTGTTTCTGTCGCTCAATGCTCTAATCTGGGACTTCTATTTCTGTTTTTATTTACATAAACGCCTCACTGGTTCCCATGAAGTGTTCATGGCAGCAAAATTAGATCAACAGAGTCACTTATTGATTCGTTTCATTTCACAACAAGGGCTTATTTTAAGAATATTGACATTTGGTACACAGATATATACATATCTCGAACTGTCACTTTGGCTTCAATTAGAGCAGATGTGTTTTATATCAAAGGGAATAAATTGCAAAATGAAAAATTCAGTTCTGAAAGTTCTGCAGCTGAAATCAGTGGAACATCCCTGAACAGGCTGCTATTCCACTGGATCTCCATTTATTGGAAGATTTAACCCATTGAAACTAAATAAGTTAAACCAGTGACCAGAGGAGTGCCCGACAATCACAGTAATATCTGAACTTTTCACATATCGCAATGTGTATTTTCAAATGTTGACATTTAGAAACAACTTGCATTTATACAGCGACTTTCCTGACCTCATGTTGTCCCAAGCTGCTTTATAGCCAATGATTTTTCCGGAAGTGTGGTTACTGTTGTAATGTAGGAAATGTGGCAGCCAATTTATGCACAGCAAGATCCCACAAACACCAATGAAATAATGATCACATAATCTATTTTTCAGATGTTGCTTGAGGGATAATTTTTTGCGCTGGCAACCGTGGAGAACTCCTGTGCTCTTTAGGATAGTGCCATTAGTCCTTTATATCCAACTGAGTGGGAAGATGGGGCCTCAGTTTAATGTCTGCCCCAAAAGACAGCACATCTGACCATGCAGCATTCCCTCAGTACTAGCACCGGACGTGTCGGCACAGTTTATGGGCTCAGGTCTCTGGAGTGGGGTTTAGTATCTGTGACCTTCTGAGTCAGAGGCGAAAGTGATCCCACTGAGGCGAGGCTTGAACATATCACATATTGTTTTTTAAAATGTTGCCATTCAGCTCATCGTGTCTGAAGTTCAGGACCTGAGCGCAGTCTTAAACCGCTCCATTTATTATCAGGGACGAGTTCTCTTATCTTGCCTGGGATGTCATTCCCACACTGGGATTTCCATTGGGTCTATATAACACTTGTCAGCGATTCTGCAGGGAACATCTGGAAGTGCCCGAGACAGAAGGTCTCACGGAACTTGAGTTTTACACTGTGTGAGCTGCACCATCAAAGTAGCTGGAAGCTAGGAGTGTTCTCCTTAGAGCTGAGCAGGTTATGTGCCACTTAATTGAGGTGTTCAAAGTCATGAAGAGTTTTGATCGGGTAAATTGGGAGATATTACATCACTCCCTCCTACCATTCCTTCCTCCCTACACACGCATGTCCTTCCCTCCCTCACTTCATCCCACCTTCCCTTCGTCCCACCCTCCCCCACCCTCCATCAATCGCTCCCTCCCTGGACCCACCACTCCCTGCCTTCGTCCACACTAAACCCATCCTTCACTCCAACCCTCCCTTGCTCCACTCCCCCCTCCCTAAATCCCTCCCTCCATCATTCGCTCCCTCCCTGCATTCATCCCTCACACCTTCCATCCCTCCACCCCTCCATCACTTCACCCCTTCTTGCTCCACTCCTCTGTCCCTCCATCCCTCCCTCAGCCCAACTGATTCTTATTTTTCCCTTTTGAGTGTTTTTGATTCCATCGATGAGGATTCCTCACCTGGAATTTTCTGCACCCAATTCCTTCACCGGGCTTTCATATATATTAACAAATAAAAATAAGGGCGATGGCAAATATTTATATTTAACCCCTCCCCCTCACCCCCCACCCCCACCCGCCACCCCCTCCCCACTTAAAAAGACTGACAAGAAATAAAATGGTGACCTTTCCGGAGAGGGAGCTGGCTGGGGAACTAGCACTGGGTAGAAATTCTAGCTGGGGCAGTGAGTATATTTTTTCTGCTTATAAATTAAATAAATAAGGTTGACAATTTGAAAAACTGTTTTTAGATATCGTCGACTTTCAGCGGCTCCTTTTTCCTGCCCCTTCTCGCTGTTGAGGATGGGCCATTTCCTGCCTGGAGTTTGATGACATTGTGTGTACTAGAAGGTATGACGCAAGCTCTCGCTGCACGGACGTCTTGTAGAATCTGCGGCTGTTCTTCTTACAGCAGAGAAGGGTGAGTGGAGATTTACCAGATTGGTACCAGTGATAAAAGACTAGAACCACTAGTTCGGCCACAGCTGGAGGATTGTGTCCAAATCTGGGCATCACACTTTAGGAAGGACGGGAAGACTTTCGAGAGGGTGCAGAAGATAATTACTGGAAACGCATCATGGATGGGGGATTAAAATTGTGTGGCGAGACTGGAGAAGCTGCGGTTGTTTTCCTTGGAGGAGAGAAGGTTAAGAGGAAATTCAGTAGAATAGCACCGGGAATGAAGGACTTCAGTTAATGTGGAGAGACAGGAGAAGATGGGATTGTTCTCCTTGGAGTGGACAAGGTTAAGGGTATCTTTAATAGAATGGTACCACGGATGAGGAACTTCAGTTAAAGTGGAGAGACAGGAAGGAGAAGATGGGATTCTCCTCCTTAGAGGAGAGAAGTCTTAGAGCAGATTTGAAAGACATGTTTAAAATCATCAAGAGTTTAGATAGATAATTAAATAGAAGCTGTTTCAGATGTAAGGTGATTGACAAAAGAAACAGAGGCAATATGTGGATGAACTTCTTTATGCGACCACTGGTTAGGATTTGGAGTGTACTGCCTGATAGGGTGGTAGATACAGATTGAATAGTAGCCTTCAAAAGTAAATTGTGTAAAAAATTGAAGGAGAAAAAATGCAGGGATATAGGGAAGAGCTGGGGAGTGAGACTAACTGAATTGTTCTTCGACAGAGCCAGCATAGACTCTATGGGCTGAATTTCAGCTTCTGTGTTGAACTAATCTATGAGTGACCATCACAATCACTAAGGAGGTGGTACTCGGTAGGATAATGGGACTAAAGGCATATAAATCCCCTGTACCTGAAGGTTTGCAGTCTAGAGTCTTAAGAGAAGTAGCGGCAGGGATTGGGGATGCATTGCTTGTAATTTACCAAAATTGCCCGGATTCTGAGGAGGTCCCAGCAGATTACAAAACTGCAAATGTAACGCCACTATTGTAAAAGGAGGCAGACAAAAAGCAGGAAACTATAGACCAGTTAGCCTAACATCTGTGGTTGGGAAAATGTTGGAGTTCATTGTTAAAGAAGCAGGAGCAGGACATGTGGAAAAGCAAAATTCGGTCAGGCAGAGTCAGCATGGATTTATGAAGGGGAAGTCATGTTTGACAAATTTGCTGGAGTTGTTTGAGAATGTAACGAACAGGGAAGATAAAGCGCAACCAGTGGATGTAGTGTATTTGGACTTCCAGAAGGCATTTGTCAAGGTGCCACGTAAAAGGTTACTGCACAAGATAAAAGTTCACGGAGTTAATATATTAGCATGGATAGCGGATTGGCTAACTAACAGAAAACAGAGAGTCGGCATAAATGGTTCATTCTCTGGTTGGCAACCATTAACTAGTGTGTGCTGCAGGGATCAGTATACAATCTATATAAACGACTTGGAAGAAGAGACTGAATGTAACGTTGCCAAGTTTGTTGATGATACAAAGATGGGAGGAAAAGCAATGTGTGACGTGGACACAAACAATCTGCAAAAGGTCATAGACAGGCTCAGTTAGTGGTCTAAAATTTGGCAGATGGTGTATAATGTTGGAAAGTGTAAGGCAGAAAAAAACAAAGAGCAAGTTATTATTTAAAAGGAGAAAGATTGCAAATTGTCGCAGGACTGCGGGACCATGGGGTACTTATGCATGAAAGACAAATGGATAGTATGCAGGTACAGCAAGTGATCAGGAAGGCCAATGGTATCTTGGCCTTTATTGCAAAGGGGATGGAGTATAAAAGCAGGGAAGTCTTTCTACAGCTATATAAGGTATTGGTGATGACACACCTGGAATACTGCGTGCAGTTTTGGTTTCCATATTTACGAAAGGATATATTTGCTTTGGAGGCTGTTCAGAGTAGGTTCACTAGGTTGATATCGGGGATGAGGGGGTTGACTTATGAGGAAAGTTTGACTAGGTTGGGCCTCTATTCATTGGAATTCAGAAGAATGAGAGGTGATCTTATCGAAACGTATAAGATAATGAGGAGGCTTGGCAGGGTGGATGCAGAGAGATATTTCCACTCAAAGGGGAACATAAAACTAGGGCACATAGTCTCATGATTAAGCCTATTTAACACTGATCTGAGGAGGAATTTCTTCTCTCACAGAGTTGCAAATCTATGAAATTCTCTGTTCCAGAGAGCTGTGGAGGCTAGGTTATTGAATATATTTAAGGTTGTGATCGACAGATGTTTGTGGTAATAAGGGAATAAAGGGTCATGGGAGGCGGGTAGGGAAGTGGAGCTGAGTCAATGATCAGATCAACCATGATCTTATTAAATGGCGGAGTAGGCTCGAGGGGTCAGGTGACCTACTGCTGCTCCTATTTCATATGTTCTTGTGTTCTTAAGTTTATATTACACTCGGCAATGTCTCTGCTTTTAATACACTACGCCTTGTCGATGTTTATATTACAATAGACTCTGTCCATGTTTATATTACACTCGACGCTGTCTCTGTTTATATTACTCTACACCCTGTCTCTGTTTATATTACACTAGGCCCTGTCTCCCATTAATGTTACACTAGACCCTGACTCTGTTTATATTACACAAGGCCCTGTCTCTGTTTAAATTGCACTATAAACTTTGTCTGTTTATATTATACTTGGCCCTGTCTCCCTTTATGTTACACTCGGCCCTGTCTCCCTTTATGTTACACTGGGCCATGTATCCATTGCGATTCACAGGACAATGTCTATTTATGTGAGACGAAGCTCAGTGTGTCTCACTTTCGTCTCGGTCTCATATATTTTTGGGATAAACACACAGTCCAGGCTCTATAACTCAATTTATTGTACAACAGACCCAGTCTCAGTTATTTCGGCACTTGATCATGCGTCTGTTAGCTAGACAGCAGATCATCATTTTCGGCAGTTGCTCGGAATCAAGGAAAAATTGCTTCCACTCTTAAAATTAGTTCTTATGTGGCTGAACAGTCCAATAAAGGAATTACAATCTCTGTCACAGGTGGGACAGATAGTCGTTGACGGAAGGCATGGGTGGGATTGTTTTGCCGCACGCTCTTTCTGCTGCCTGCACTTGATTTCTGCATGCTCTCGGCGATGAGACCCGAGTTGCTCAGTGCCCTCCCGGATGCACTTTCTCCACTTAGGATGGTTTTTGGCCTGGGATTCCCAGGTGTCAGTGGGGATGTTGCACTTTATCAGGGAGGCTTTGAGCGTCTGCTTGTAATGTCCTCGACCAAGCCATCATCCCCAACATTGAACAACTGACCACACTCTATCAGCTCCGCTGGGCTGGCCACATCGCTCGGATGCCAGGACACGAGAATGTCAAAGCAAGACAGAAGATATATAGACGGTGGATAGATATTAATATAAATAAAGATATACATGTGTGTGGGTAGGCGGATGCAATACATTTTTGGTTGGAACATACGTTTCGTTTACTTAACCTCTATCAAAGGTTGTGGGAAATGTCTAATTGATCTGGTGTCATGTCGTTAATATTTGTGCTGAAAGGATGGAGTGAATGTTGTAACAATCTCCCAGAGATGGACTAGTATTGAGGGACAAGACTGAAGGTGAGCAATAGTGCACTGCACTTTGCACTACTTAGTGGCACACTGTGTTAAAGGTTACTAATTCCCACTTGTGGTGTGCTGTGCCAATATCTCCCAGTTCTTTAATGATAAGAATTGTTTTTCCTGCAGTATTTTCTCTGGAGCTTTCACGTCACCTACTGGTTGTATCGGACGGAGCCTGGAACCGTGATCTCACTGCACCACAGGATGGGCGGCCTCAGGTTCATAATGTCCACCAAAATTATATCACTCATCTGGTTAAGATGAACAACTGAAAAGAGCACACACAAAGTGTTCACGAAATGCGTGTGTGTATGTGTGTGTACTTTATCAGAGAGGCGTTCAGGGTGTCCTTGTAACGTTTGCGGTGCCCAGCTTTCGCTCGTTTGCCGTGAGTTCCGAGTAGAGCGCTTGCTTTGGGAGTCTCGTGTCTGGCATGTGAACAGTGTGGCCTGCACAGCGGAGCTGATCAAGTGTGGTCAGTGCTGCAATGATGAGGATGTTGGCCTGGTCGAGGACGCTAACATTGGTGCGTCTGTCCTCCCAAGAGATTTGCAGTATCTTGCGGAGACATCGTTGGTGGTATTTCTCCAGCGACTTGAGGTGTCACTCGACGTGGTCCATGTCTCTGAGGCATACAGCAGGGCCAAAGACAAAAGACCGCCCTATGTGGAGGAAGTGCATGCGGGAAGGTTCCGAGCACCTCGAATCTTGTCGCTGAGAGCATGCAGAAACCAACGCAGGCAAAGGAAAGAACGTGCGGCAAACCTGTCCCACACCCCCTCCCTCTTTCCCTCAATGACTATCTGTCCCACCTGTGACAGGGACTGTGTTCTCGTATTGAACTGTTCAGCCACCTAAGGACTCATTTTTAAAGTGGATGGAAGTCTTCCTCGATTCCGAAGGATAGCCTATGATGTGTGTGTGTGTATGTTTGCGTGTGTGTATGTGTGTGTGTATGTGTGCGTATGTATGTGTGTGTGTATGTGTGTGTATGTGTATGTGTGCGTGTGTGCATGTGTGTGTGTGTGTGTATGTATGTGTGTGTGTGCAAGTTTGTGTGTATAAAACACATCATTAATAATGTGTGCAAGTGCTTTCCAAAAAGATAAATGATTAGCTTCAACCATTACTTTTCTCCTTTAAAAGTTATTCAACAACAAATTGCAGGTCGTTTAATACCTTTAACATTTATTGATAACACATTGCCTTGCATGCTCTGTTTTAGAAAGTGATGTCACACTGACCATTACATTACCAAGGTGACCATGTCTGTCTGCAGTATTCAGTAGGAAAGGGGATTAATTCACACCGAGGATAATGAACAGCCCCCCACCAGTCTCTGCGTTTTTTGTCCAGTGATCACCTCACCGTCGCACAGAATGCCCTGATATACACCTCGAGTGTATGATTATTGGTGCAAGTGATGGCAAACATGAAACTGCACCTGTACCTGGCATGTGATTAATAAATCTGTAATTATCTGACTTATTGATTCTCTCATTACACCAGACCCTGTCGCAGTTTTTAGTGCACTAGACCCAATCTCAGTTGATATGGTTGATGTGGTGGACTTCAAAAAGCCGTTTGATAAAGTATCTTGAAAATATCCTTCCCAGCAAAGTTGAAGCCCATAGAATGAAAGGGACAGTGGTAGCATGGATATGAAATTGGTTGAGTGACAGGAATCAGAGAGTAGTGTTTTTTTTTGGATTGGAGGAAGGTATACAGTGGGTTTCCGCAGCGGTTGTCATTAGGAACACTGTTTTTCATGATTCATATTCATGACTTAGACTTGGGCGTACGGGCACAATTTCAAAATTTACAGATGACACCAAACTTGGAAGCATAGTGAACAGTGAGGAGGATAATGATGACTGCAAGAGGGCATTGACATGCTGGTGGAATGGGTGGCCACGTGGCAAATGAAACGCAGAAAATTGTGAAGTGATAAATTTTGATAAGAAGAACGAGGAGAGGCAAAATAAACTAAAGCGTATGATTCTAAAGGATGCATGAACGCAGTGAACTAGGGGTATACGTGCACAACTCATTGAATGTGGCAGAGGCGGCTGAGAAAGTGGCTAAAAAGCCTACGGGACCTGGGCTTCATAATTAGAGGCATAGAATACAAACGAAAGGAAGTTATGATGAACATTTATAAAACACTGGTTCAGCCTCAAATAGAGTATTGGGTCCAATTCTGGGCACCCCATTTAAGGAAAGATGTGAAAACCTTCGAGAGGGTTCAGAAAAGATTTGTGGGTCCAGGAATAAGGGACGTCCGTTACGTGGATAGTCTTGACAAGTTGGGGTTGTTCCCTGTAGAATAGAGAAGATTGAGATAAGATTTGATAGAGGTGTTCAGAAAAATAAAGTCTCTCGAGATAATAGATAGAGAGAAATTGTTCCCATTGGCGGAAGGGTCGAGAACAGAGGACACAGATTTAAGGTGATTGGCAGAAGAACCAAAGGCGACATGAGGAAATCTTTTTTACACATCGAGTGGTTAGGATTTGGAATGCACTCCCTGAAAGTGTGGTGGAGGCAGATTCAATCGTGGCATTGCAAAGAGAATTGGATAGTTACCTGAAGGAAGAAAATTCACAGGGCTACAGGAAAGGGCGGGGGAATGGACTAGCTGAAATACTCTCGCAGAGAGCAGCACGGGCTACATGGGCCTAATGGCCCTCTTCTGTGTTGTAACTATTCAATGATTCTATAATACATCAGAGCCTGTCTCAGTTATTGCTACACTAGACCCTGCTCTAGTTTATATTAACCCCCATCCACCACGTTAAATATTCATTCCCTCAACCACCGGCACACCATGTCTGCAGGGATTACCATCTACACGATATATTGCAACAACTCGCCTAAAAATCTTCGACAGCACTTTCCAAACCTACGATTTCTTCAACCTATAAGGACAAGGGCAGCAGCTTCGTGGGAACACCAGCACCTCAAAGTTCCCCTCCAAAGCACACAACATCCTGACTAGGAAATTTATTACCATTCCTTCATAGTCGCTGGGTATAATTCATGGAACCCACTCCCTAACACTGTGGGGGTCCCTTCAGCACACGGACAGCAGCGGTTCAAGGTGGCAGCACATCACCTGCTTCTCAGGGCCAATTAGGGATAGACAATCAAAGTTAGCCTAGTCAGCGGCACCCACACCCACTTGCCAGGAACCAATTAAAATGTCCCTGTATCAGCAATTGCTGCATTAGGCCATACCTCAGTTATTACTGCCAATATTATTCTAGACCCTATCTGAGATATTGCTGGAATGTGCCATGCCTTTGTTTCTATGACACATTACTCTGTCTCTGTTTATATTAAACTAGACAAGGACACTGTTTATATTACACTGGCCCCATACTTTCACATTACTAAACGAGACGATGTCTCTGTTTATATTAGTCTACATCCTGTCACCATTATTACTGCATGAGACCATGCCTCTGTTTATATTAAAGTAGACCCTGTCTCTGTTTATATTAGAATTCACCATGTCAGTGTTTATATTACACTACACCCTGTCTCAGCTATTACTGCACTAACCCAGTAACTCCCAGGGCAGGTACAGCATGTGTCAGATACAGAGTAATTCTCCCTCGTCACCATCAGATCAAACACACCCAGGGCAGGTGCAGCACAGGTTAGGTACAAAGTAAAGCTCCCTCTCCCACAGCTCCATCAATACTCGCAGGATAGGTACAGCACGGATTAGATACAGTGTAAAGATCCCTCTACACTGTTCCATCAAACAATCCCAGATCATTTAATACACTTGTCACATTTTGGATTAAAGCTCCCTCTATGCAATCCAATCAATTTGTTCCGAGGCATATCATTGGGACTCAAGGAAAACCTTTGTTAGATGTTGACATCTAGTTGTGCGGGAAGGCCAATTATCTATTCTTGAGAGACAAGACGGAACGTGGAAATAGGAGAGGGAGAGGATACAGGAGGTCTCCACTGTCACATGTGTCATGTTGCTGTGGACGGTGATTAGAATCTTTCCCCATTCTGTCCGTGGGTTTCATCTTTACTTTATTTTCCTATAATTTAGAAAAATGTACCAAAAAACAATTGTTGCTGGAATCTGTTGAGAGATTTGCATTTCCCTCTACCTTTATTTCCATGCTGTCTTGGTGGGGGACATATTTATTGTGTTTCTGTCGCTCAATACTCTAATCTGGGACTTCTATTTCTCTGATTATTTACATAAACGACTCACTGGTTCCCATGAAGTGTTCATGGCAGCAGAATCAGATCAACAGAGTCAGCTATTGATTAGTTTCAACTCACAATAAGGAATTATTTTAAGAATATTGGCAGTTGTTACAACATTAATAGAAATATGTCGAACAGTGACGTTGGCTTCAGTTTTGTTCAATTAAAACAGATGTGATTTTTATCAAAGGAAATAAGTATTAAAATGAATAATTCAGTTCTGAAAATTCTGCTGCCGGGATCAGTGGAAAACTGTGAACAGGCTGCAATTCCACTGGATCTCCATTTAGTGGAAGATTTAATCTTTTGAAACTAAACAAGTTAAACCAGTGACCAGAAGAGTGTCCAACAATCACTTTAATATGTGAACTTTTCACATATCGCAACTTGTATTTTCAAATGTTGAAATTTAGCAACAGCTTGCATTTATATATCGCCTATCATGACTTCATGTTGTCCCAAAGTACTTTACAGCCAATGAATTACTTTGGAAGTGTGGTAACTGTTGCAATGTAGGAAATGGGGCAGTCAATTTGCGCACAGCAAGAGACCAGAAAAACAATGAACTAAAGATCAGATAATCTATTTTTCAGATGTTGGTTGAGGGTTGATCTAGAAACCCTGGAGAACTCCTCTGCTCTTTAATAGAGTGCCATGAGTCCTTTAAATCCAACTGAGTTGGAAGATGGGGCCTCAGTTTAATGTCTGCCCCGAAAGACGGCACATCTGACCATGCAGCACTAACTCAGTACTGGCACTGGGCATATCGGCATAGATATTGTGCTCAGGTCTCTGGAGTGGGTTTAGTATCTGTGACCTTCTGAGTCAGAGCCGAGAGCGATCACACTGATCCGAGGCTTGAACATATCACAGCTTGTATTTTAAAATTTTACTATTCAACTCATCGTGTCTGAAGTTCAGGGCCTGAGACCAGACTTACACTGATCCATTTATTATCAAGGGCCAGTTCTCTTATCTTGCCTGGGATGTCATTCACACACTGGGATTTACACTGGGTCCTCATAAAAGTGTCGGCGATTCCGCAAGGAACATCTGGAAGTGCCCGAGGCAGAAGGACTCACGGAACCTGAGTTTTACCCTCTGTGAGCTATACCATCAGAGCAGCTGGAAGCTGGGACTGTTCTCCTTAGAGCCGAGCAGGGTATGGGCCACTTAATAGATGTGTTTAAAATAATGGAGAGTTATGATCGGGTAAATTTGGAGATACTCTATTACTCCGGCCTACCTTCCCTCCCACACTCCACCCACCTCTCCTTCCCTCCCTCCCTTCATCCCTCCGGCCCACCATACCTCCATCACTCCCTCCATTAATCGCTCCCAACCTGTACCCATCCTTCCTTCCTCCATCACTCCATCCCTCCCTTGCTCCTTTCCTCCCTCCCTCCATCATTCTCTCAGCCCAAGTGATTCTTATTTTTCCTTTTGCAGTATTTCTGCTTCCATCGATGAGGATTATTCAGCTGGAATTTTCTGCACCAAATTCCTTCACCGGACGTTCATAATTATTAACAAATAAGTGAGAGAACGATGGCAAATATCTATGGTCAACCTCACATATTTAAAAAACTGACAAGAAATAATATTGTGACTTTTCCAGAGAGGGAGTGGGCTGGGTAACTGGTGATTTACACACACACACTGACCTGGTGAGTGACACACACACACACTGACCTGGTGATTCACACACACACACACACTGACCTGGTGATTGACACACCAACACTGACCTGGTGATTCACACACACAAACTGACCTGGTGATTTACACACACACACTGACCTAGTGATTTACACACACACACACTGACCTGGTGATTCGCACACACTGACCTGGTAATTTACACACACACTGACCTGGTAATTTACATACATACACAGTGACCTGGTGATTTACACACACACTGACCTGCTAATTTACACACACACTGACCTGGTGATTTACACATACACTGGTGTGGTGATTTACGCACACACTGACCTGGTGATTTGCACACAAACTGACCTGGTGATTTACAGACACACACACTGACCTTGTGATTTACACACACCCACACTGACTTGGTGATTTACACACACACACTTACCTCGTGATTTACACACACACACGCACTGACCTGGTGACTAACACACACACTGACCTGGTGATTTACACACACACACACACACACACTGACCTCGTGATTTACACACAGACACACTGACCTGGTGATTTACACACGCACACACACTGACCTGGTGATTTATATACACACTGATCTGGTGATGTACACACACACACAATGATCGGGTGATGTACACACACACACACACTGACCTGCTAATTTACACACACCTACACTGACTTGGCGATTTACACACACACTGGCCTGGTGATTTACACACACACTGACCGGGTGATTTAAACACACACATACACTGACCTGGTGATTCACACACACACACTGACCTGGTAAATTACACACACACACACTGACCTGGTGATTTACATACACCCACACTGAGTTGCTGATTTACACACACACTGACCTGCTTATTTACACACACACTGACCTGGTGATTTACACACATACTGACCTGGCGATTTACACACACACTGACCTGGTGATTTACACATACACACTGACCTGGTGATTTACACATACACACACTAACCTGGTGACTTACACATGCACTGACCTGGTAATTTACACACATACACTGACTTGGTGATTTACACACACCCACACCGACTTGGCGATTTACACACACACTGGCCTGGTGATTTGCGCACACACGGACCTTGTGATTTACACACACACTGACCTGGTGATTTACACATACACACTGACCTGGTGATTTACACATACACACACTGACCTGGTGACTTACACACGCACTGACCTGGTAATTTACACACATACACTGACTTGGTGATTTAAACACACCCACACCGACTTGGTGATTTACACACACACTGGCATGGTGATTTGCGCACACACGGACCTGGTGATTTACACACACACTGACCTGGTGATTTACACACACACACTGACCTTGTGATTTACACACACCCAAACTGACTTGGTGATTTACACACACACACACCTACATGGTGATTTACACACACACACTGACCTGGTGATTCACACACACACACACTGACCTGGTGAGTGACACACACACACTGACCTGGTGATTCTCACATACACAATGACTTGGTGACTTACACACACACTGACCTGGTCATTGACACACAAACACTGACTTGGTGATTCACACACACAAACTGAGCTGCTGATTTATACACACACACTGACCTCGTGATTTACACACACACACACTGACCTGGTGATTCACACACACAAACACTGACCTGGTGATTTACACACACACTGACCTGCTAATTTACACACACACTGACCTGGTCATTGACACATACAGACTTGGTGATTTACACACACATAGACTGACCTGGTGATTTAAACACACACTGACCTAGTGGTTTATACACAGATACACTGACCTGGTGATTTACACGCACACTGACCTGGTGATTTACACACACACACACACACACACACGCACACACAGACACACACACACACACTGACCTGGTGATTTACAGATAAACACACTGACCTGGTGATTTACACACACACACACTGAACTGGTGATTTACACATACACTGACCTGGTGATTTACACACACACACTGACCTGGTGATTTACAATCACAGTCACCTGGTGATTTACACCCACATTGCCCTGGTGATTTATACACAAACACACTGACTTGGTGATTTACACACACCTACACTGACGTGGTGATTTAAACACACACTGGCCTGGTGTTTTATGCACACACTAACCTGGTGATTTAAACACAAACTGACCTGGTGATTTACACACACACACTGACCTTGTGATTTACACACACCCACACTGATCTCTTGATTTACACACAAACACACACTGACCTGGTGACTAACACACACACTGACCTGGTGATTTATACACACTCACTGACCTGGTGATTTGCACACACACACTCTGACCTGGTGATTTATACACACACACTGACCTGGTGATTTCCACACACACACACTGACCTGGTGATTTACACACACACTGACCTGGTCATTTACACATGCACACACTCTGACCTGGTGATTTATACACACACTGATCTGGTGATGTACACACACACACACTGATATGGTGAAGTACACACAAACACTGACCTGGTGATTTATACACCCGCACTGACCTGGTGATTTACACACAGACACACTGACCTGGTGATTTACACACGCACACACATTGACCCGGTGATTTATATGCACACTGACCTGGTGATGTACACACACATACAATGATCGGGTGATGTACACACACACACACTGACCTGCTAATTTACCCACACACTGACCTGGTGATTTACACACACCTACACTGACTTGGTGATTTACACACACACTGGCCTGGTGATTTCGAACACACTGACCTGGTGATTTACACACAAACTGACCTGGTGATTTACACACACACACTGACCTTGTGATTTACACACACCCACACCGACTTGGTGATTTACACACACACTGGCATGGTGATTTGCGCACACACCGACCTGGTGATTTACACACACACTGACCTGGTGATTTACACACACACACTGACCTTGTGATTTACACACACCCAAACTGACTTGGTGATTTACACACACACACACCGACATGGTGATTTACACACACACACTGACCTGGTGATTCACACACACACACACTGACCTGGTGAGTGACACACACACACTGACCTGGTGATTCTCACATACACAATGACTTGGTGACTTACACACACACTGACCTGGTCATTGACACACAAACACTGACTTGGTGATTCACACACACAAACTGAGCTGCTGATTTACACACACACACTGACCTCGTGATTTACACACACACACACTGACCTGGTGATTCACACACACAAACACTGACCTGGTGATTTACACACACACTGACCTGCTAATTTACACACACACTGACCTGGTCATTGACACACACAGACTTGGTGATTTACACACACATAGACTGACCTGGTGATTTAAACACACACTGACCTAGTGGTTTATACACAGATACACTGACCTGGTGATTTACACGCACACTGACCTGGTGATTTACACATACACTGACCTGGTGATTTACACACACACACACTGACCTGGTGATTTACAATCACAGTCACCTGGTGATTTACACCCACATTGCCCTGGTGATTTATACACAAACACACTGACTTGGTGATTTACACACACCTACACTGACTTGGTGATTTAAACACACACTGGCCTGGTGTTTTATGCACACACTAACCTGGTGATTTAAACACAAACTGACCTGGTGATTTACACACACACACTGACCTTGTGATTTACACACACCCACACTGACCTCGTGATTTACACACAAACACACACTGACCTGGTGACTAACACACACACTGACCTGGTGATTTATACACACTCACTGACCTGGTGATTTGCACACACACTCTGACCTGGTAATTTATACACACACACTGACCTGGTGATTTCCACACACACACACTGACCTGGTGATTTACACACACACTGACCTGGTCATTTACACATGCACACACTCTGACCTGGTGATTTATACACACACTGATCTGGTGATGTACACACACACACACTGATATGGTGAAGTACACACACACACTGACCTGGTGATTTATACACCCGCACTGACCTGGTGATTTACACACAGACACACTGACCTGGTGATTTACACACGCACACACATTGACCCGGTGATTTATATGCACACTGACCTGGTGATGTACACACACATACAATGATCCGGTGATGTACACACACACACACACTGACCTGCTAATTTACACACACACTGACCTGGTGATTTACACACACCTACACTGACTTGGTGATTTACACACACACTGGCCTGGTGATTTCGAACACACTGACCTGGTGATTTACACACAAACTGACCTGGTGATTTACACACACACACTGACCTTGTGATTTACACACACACACACACACACACACACACACAGACACACACACACACACACACACACACACACACACACACACACACACACTGACCTGGTGATTCACACACACACACACTGAACAGGTAATTTACAAACACACACACTGACCTGCTGATTTACACACACACACACTTACCTCGTGATTTACACACACACAAACACTGACCTGGAGATTCACACACACAAACTGAGCTGGTGATTTGCACACACACACTGACCTAATGATTTACACACACACACACTGACCTGGTGATTCACACATGCACACACTAACCTGGTGATTTCCACACACACACACTGACCTGGTGATTTACACACACACTGACCTGGTCATTTACACATGCACACACTCTGACCTGGTGATTTATACACACACTGATCTGGTGATGTACACACACACACACTGATATGGTGAAGTACACACACACACTGACCTGGTGATTTACACACCCGCACTGACCTGGTGATTTACACACAGACACACTGACCTGGTGATTTACACACGCACACACATTGACCCGGTGATTTATATGCACACTGACCTGGTGATGTACACACACATACAATGATCGGGTGATGTACACACACACACACTGACCTGCTAATTTACACACACACTGACCTGGTGATTTACACACACCTACACTGACTTGGTGATTTACATACACACTGGCCTGGTGATTTCGAACACACTGACCTGGTGATTTACACACAAACTGACCTGGTGATTTACACACACACACTGACCTTGTGATTTACACACACCCACACTGACTTGGTGATTTACACACACACACACAGACACACACACACACACACACACACACACACACACACACACACACACACACACACACACACACACACACTGACCTGGTGATTCACACACACACACACTGAACAGGTAATTTACAAACACACACACTGACCTGCTGATTTACACACACACACACTTACCTCGTGATTTACACACACACAAACACTGACCTGGAGATTCACACACACAAACTGAGCTGGTGATTTGCACACACACACTGACCTAATGATTTACACACACACACACTGACCTGGTGATTCACACATGCACACACTGACCTGGTGATTTACACACACACTGACCTGCTAATTTACACACACACTGACCTGGTCATTGACACACACAGACTTGGTGTTTTACACACACATACACTGACCTGGTGATTTAATCACACACTGACCTAGTGAAAATGATGGAAATACTGCTCAGCTTACAGGCAGGGACTAACAGAGACAGGCAAAGACATGGACAGACCGAAATGATGGGAAAGACAGAGCCAGTCAGACAAAGAATCTGATATAATCCCATTGGAACAGACGTGGCACCGTGAGAAAGAGACACATTGAGAGACAGAGACAAATAGAGAAACAGGGACAGACAGAGTGAGTCAGACTGAGAGAGACAAAGACTCAAACATACAATCACAAACAAAACTCTCTGAAGAGAGAGAGAGAGGCAGAGACCACGTGACACAGAAACATTCCACAATTTCATTTCATTATCTGTTCAGAGTGTCACATTGTTACAGAAAATTGCTGATTCAACCGATGAAAATCCGGTCTCACTGATCAGAATCGGAAGAAATCCGTATCAAATTAAAGAGATACGAGGAGTGGGGTACGAACCCACGCGGGAAAAACCCATTCAATTTTAAGGCCAACGCCTCAACCACTCGGCTATCCTGGTCCTGTGAGAACATGGATTCTGTCTCTGTGAGAATCTGGGCTTCAACCCCAACCCCACATATAAACACATACACATCGGCTTTCAGTGAGCATTTACGAACATATTGACACGGGGGCAACTCTCCTATTCTTTTTCGAGTAATGCACTGGGAACTTTCATATCCACCCGAGGGTGCAGACGGAGCTTCAATTTAACATTTCATCCGAAAGTCAACAGCTTCAACATTGCAAAATTCCCCAAGTGCTGCACTTGAGTGTTAGCCAAGATGACATGCTCAAGTCTCAGGAGTGCGACTTGAACACACAAACTCCTAATTCAGTCGAGAATGCTGCCTCTGAACCAAAGCCGATACAAAAGTTCACAACCGTATTATTTTCCTCAAGTCTTTTTTTATAAGTTCCAGGACATACCAAATTCATGGTGATGATTTCCACAGACAGTTGCACATACACAGAGACATATATATAGATAGACAGTTACAGAGACACACACACACACAAACCCAAAAATTTGCACGCACCAACGGGCATGCACAGATGCCTTAGACATCTCGAGGGATAGACAGGCTGAATCACTGTCGCAACTTTGACTGATGTTTGCGATTTTTGAAACGGATGTATCGTGAATATTGCAGATTAATAAAAATGAGAAAAAAATCTCAGTGTTGAAAGGTGTGGGACGTTATTCCATCTATCTCAGGATCAGTTTGGCAGAGAACTGGTTAAATTGTGAAATGGAATGAAAAATGCTGAGAATTGAAGTCGGCAGGATTCAAATCTCCGCAGGATAACCCAATGGATTTCTAGTCCATCGCCTTAACCACTCGGCCACGACTACTGTGTCGTTGCCTTTTTAAACGTTACTCAGAAAAAACTCAGTCATCCATCTCTGTGCAGCAGACGGCCAAAGACGCCTGAAAAATTCTCCGTTTGCTAAAAATCTGGACGAGGCAATCTCCTCTACCTGTATTTATACAGTTCTCTCTTGCTCTGGAACTTTTTAATATGAATCTCTACCAAGAAACAGAAGTAAAATTCTACATTTTATACAACTGCCTCCCCGTCGGGGAATTGAATCCCGGTCTCCCGCGTGACAGGTGGAGATGCTCACCAATATACTAACGAGGAACTGACGGGTACCAGTGCTGTCAGAGCAGGAATCGAGCAGTGAACAGAACTGGACACCATCTGAAGTCGACAGACACATTGAGAGACAGAGACAAACCGACAAACAGGGAGAGATAGACAGCGAGATAGAAACAACGAGAGACAGAAAGTGTGAGTCTGAGAAGGAGAGGCAGACTGAGTGAGAAAAAGAGTCAAACATATACATATAAAGAGATGTGTGTGTGATCTATTAAGAGAGGGAGGGAAAGAGTGAGAGAATGACAATGATAAAGACAGTGACAAGGAGAGAAACAGATAGAGAGAGAGCGATAGAGACTAAAACAGAAAATGATGGAAATACGTCTCAGCTTACAGGCAGGGACTAACAGAGACAGGCAAAGACATGGACAGACCGAAATGATGGGAAACAGAGAGCCAGTCAGAAAAAGAGTCTGAGAGAATCCCATTGGAACAGACGTGGCACCGTGAGAAAGAGACAGATTGAGAGACAGAGACAGACAGAGTGAGAGAGACAAAGACTCAAACTCTGAAGAGAGAGAGAGAGGCAGAGACCGAGCGACACAGATACATTTCACAATTTCATTTCATTATCGGTTCAGAGTGTCACATTGTTACAGCAAATTGCTGATTCAACCGATCTCACTGATCAGAATGGGAGGAAATCTGTTTCAAATTTAAGAGATACCAGGAGTGGGGTACGAACCCACGCGGGAAAACCCCATTGAATTTTAATGCCAACGCCTCAACCACTCGGCTATCCTGGCCCTGTGAGAACCTGGATTCTGTCTCTGTGAGAATCTGGGCTTCAACCCCAACCCCACATACAAACACGTACACATCGGCTTTCAGTGAGCATTTACGAACATTTTTAGACATATTGACACGGGGGCAACTCTCCTATTCTTTTTCGAGTAATGCACTGGGAACTTTCATATCCACCCGAGGGTGCAGACGGAGCTTCAATTTAACATTTCATCCGAAAGTCAACAGCTTCAACATTGCAAAATTCCCCAACTGCTGCACTTGAGTGTTAGCCGAGATGATATGCTCAAGTCTCAGGAGTGCGACTTGAACACACAAACTCCCGATTCAGTCGAAAATGCTGCCACTGAAACAAAGCCGATACAAAAGTTCACAACCGTATTATTTTCCCGAAGTCTTTTTTCTAAGTTCCAGGACATACCAAATTAATGGTGATGATTTCCACAGACAGTTGCACATACACAGAGACATATATAGAGCTAGACAGACACAGAGACACAGACACACATAACCAAAAATTTGCACGCACCAACGGGCATGCACAGATGCCTTAGTCATGTCGAGGGATCGACAGGCTGAATCACTGTCGCAACTTTGACTGATGTTTGCGACTTTTGAAACGGATGTATCGTGAATATTGCAGATTAATAAAAACGAGAAAAAAATGTCAATGTTGAAAGGTGTGTGACGTTATTTCAGCTATCTCAGGATCAGTTTGGCAGAGAACTGGTTAAATTGTGAAATGGAATGAAAAATGCTGAGAATCGTAGTCGGCAGGATTCGAACCTGCGCGGGATAACCCAATGGATTTCTAGTCCATCGCCTTAACCACTCGGCCAAGACTACTGGGTCGCTGCCTTTTCAAACGTTACTCAGAAAAAACTCAGTCATTCATCTCTGTGCAGCAGACGTCCAAAGACTCCTGAAAAATTCTCCGTTTGCTAAAAATCTGGACGCGGCAATCTCCTCTGCATGTATTTGTACAGTTCTCTCTTGCTCTGGAACTTTTTAATACCAATCTCGACCAAGAAACAGAAGTAAAATTCTACATTTTGAAACAATTTAACCAGTTCGCGTCGGGGAATTGAATCCCGGTCACCCGCGTGACAGGCGGGGATACTCACCACTATACTAAAGAGGAACTGACGGGTACGAGTGCTGTCAGAGCAGGAATAGAGCTGTGAACATAACTGGACACCATGAGAAGTCGACAGACACATTGAGAGACAGAGACAAACCGACAAACAGGGAGAGACAGACAGCGAGATAGAGACAACGAGAGACAGAAAGTGTGAGACTGAGACGGAGAGGCAGACTGAGTGAGAAAAAGACTCAAACATATACATACACAACGATGTTTGTGTGTGATCTATTAAGAGAGAGAGGGAAAGAGTGAGAGAAAGACAATGATAAAGACAGTGACAAGGAGAGAGACAGATAGAGAGAGAGCGATAGAGACTAAAACAGAAAATGATGGAAATACTTCTCAGCTTACAGGCAGGGACTAACATTGACAGGCAAAGACATGGACAGACCGAAATGATGGGAAAGAGAGAGCCAGTGAGACAAAGAGTCTGAGAGAATCCCATTGGAACAGACGTGGCACCGTGAGAAAGAGACAGATTGAGAGACAAGACAAACAGAGAAACAGGGACAGACAGAGTGAGTCAGACTGAGCGAGACAAAGACTCAAACACACAAAACACTCTGATGAGTGAGAGAGAGGCAGAGACCGAGCGACACAGATACATTTCACAAATTCATTTCATTATCGGTTCAGAGTGTCACATTGTTACAGAAAATTGCTGATTCAACCGATGAAAATCCGGTTTTACTGATCAGAATGGGAGGAAATCCGTATCAAATTAAAGCGATACCAGGAGTGGGGTACGATCCCACGCGGGAAAAACCCATTGAATTTTAAGGCCAACGCCTCAACAACTCGGCTATCCTGGTCCTGTGAGTACCTGGATTCTGTCTCTGTGAGAATCTGGGCTTCAACCCCAACCCCACATACAAACACATACACATCGGCTTTCAGTGAGCATTTACGAACATTTTTAGTCATATTGACACGGGGGCAACTCTCCTATTCTTTTTCGAGTAATGCACTGGGAACTTTCATATCCACCCGAGGGTACAGACGGAGCTGCAATTTAACATTTCATCCGAAAGTCAACAGCTTCAACATTGCAATATTCCCTAAGTGCTGCACTTGAGTGTTAGCCAAGATGATATGCTCAAGTCTCAGGAGTGCGACTTGAACACACAAACTGCCGATTCAGTCGAGAATGTTGCCACTGAACCAAAGCCGATACAAAAGTTCACAACCGTATTATTTCCCCAAGTCTTTTTAATAAGTTCCAGGACATACAAAATTCATGGTAATGATTTCCACAGACAGTTGCACATACACAGAGACATATATAGAGATAGACAGACACAGAGACACACACCAAAGATTTGCACGCACCAACGGGCATGCACAGATGCCTTAGACATCTCGAGGGATAGACAGGCTGAATCACTGTCGCAACTTTGACTGATGTTTGCGATTTTTGAAACGGATGTATCGTGAATATTGCAGATTAATAAAAATGGGAAAAAAATTTCAGTGTTGAAAGGTGTGGGACGTTATGCCATCTATCTCAGGATCAGTTTGGCAGAGAACTGGTTAAATTGTGAAATGGAATGCAAATTGCTGAGAATCGAAGTCGGCAGGATTCGAACCTGCACGGGATAACCCAATGGATTTCGAATCCATCGCCTTAACAACTCGGCCACGACTACTGTGTCGCTGCCTTTTTAAACGTTACTCAGAAAAAACTCAGTCATCCATCTCTGTGCAGCAGACGGCCAAAGAATCCTGAAAAAGTCCCCGTTTGCTCAAAAGCTGGAAGAGGCAATATCCTCCACCTGTATTTTTACAGTTCTATCTTGCACTGGAACTATATAATATGAATCTCTTCCAAGAAACAGAAGTAAAATTCTACATTTTGAAAAAACTGCCTTTCTGTCGTGGAATTGAACTTCAGTCCGCCAAGTGACAGGCGAGTATATTCACCACGAAACGAACGAAGAACTGATGGGTACCAGCTCTGTCAGAGCAGGAACAGAACTGGACACCATAAGAAGTCGACAGACACATTGAGAGACAGAGACAAACTGACAAACAGGGAGAGACAGACAGCGAGATAGAGACAACGAGATACAGAAAGTGTGAGACTGAGAAGGAGAGGCAAACTGAGTGAGAAAAAGACTCAAACACATACATATACAGAGATGTGTGTGTGTGATCTATTAAGAGAGAGAGGGAAAGAGTGAGAGAAATACAATGATAAAGACAGTGACAAGGAGAGAGACAGATAGAGAGAGATAGAGACTAAAACAGGAAATGATGGAAATACTTCTCAGCTTACAGGCAGGGACTAACAGAGACAGGCAAAGACATGGACAGACCGAAATGATGGGAAAGAGAGAGCCAGTCAGAGAAAGAGTCTCAGAGAATCCCATTGGAACAGAAGTGGACACCGTGAGAAAGAGACAGATTCAGAGACAGAGATAAGCAGGGAAACAGGGACAGACAGAGTGAGTCAGAGAGAGGCAGAGACCGAGCGACACAGATACATTTCACAATTTCATTTCATTATCGGCTCAGACTGTCACATAGTTACAGAAAATTGCAGATTCAACAGATGAAAATCCGGTATCACTGATCAGAATGGGAGGAAATCCGTGTTGAATTAAAGGGTAGAATAAAAGGAAAAGTAGGTGGGGTAGCATTGCTGGTTAAAGAGGAGATTAATGCAACAGTTCGGAAGGACATTAGCTTGGATGATGTGGAATCTATATGGGTAGAGCTGCAGAACACCAAAGGACAAAAAACGTTAGTGGGAGTTATTTACAGGCCTCCAAACAGTAGTTGTGATGTTGGGTCGTGCATCAAACAGGAAATTAGGGGCGCATGCAATAAAGGTGCAGCAGTTATAATGGGTGACTTTAATATGCACATAGATTGGGCTCACCAAACTGGAAGCAATACGGTGGAGGAGGATTTCCTGGAGTGCATAAGGGATAGTTTTCTTGACCAATATGTCGAGGAACCAACTAGGGGGGAGGCCATCTTAGACTGGGTGTTGCGTAATGGGAGAGGATTAATTAGCAATCTCGTTGTGCGAAGCTCCTTGGGGAAGAGTGACCATAATATGGTGGAATTCTGCATTCGGACGGAGAATGAAACAGTTAATTCAGAGACCATGGTCCAGAACTTGAAGAAGGGTAACTTTGAAGGTATGACGCGTGAATTGGCTAGGATAGATTAGCGAATGATACTTAAGGGGTTGAGTGTGGATGGGCAATGGCAGACATTTAGAGACCGCATGGATGAACTACAACAATGATACATTCCTGTCTGGCGTAAAAATAAAAAAATAAAGGTGGCTCAACCGCGGCTATCTAGGGAAATCAGGGATGGTATTAAAGTCATGGAAGTGGCATACAAATTGGCCAGAAATAGCAGCGAACCCGGGGACTGGGAGAAATTTAGAACTCAGCAGAGGAGGACAAAGAGTTTGATTATGGCAGGGAAAATGGAGTACGCGAAGAAGCTTGCAGGGAACATTAAGACGGATTGCAAAAGTTTCGATAGATATGTAAAGATAAAAATGTTAGTAAAGACAAACGTACGTCCCCTGCAGTCAGAATCAGGGGAAGTCATAACGGGGAACAAAGAAATGGTAGACGGATTGAACAAGCACTTTGGTTCGGTATTCACTAAGGAGGACACAAACAACCTTCCGGATATAAAAGGGGTCAGAGGCTCTAGTAAGGAGGAGGAACTGAGGGAAATCCTTATTAGTCGGGAAATTGTGTTGGGGAAATTGATGGGATTGAAGGCCGATATATCCCCAGGCCCTGATGGACTGCATCCCAGAGTACTTAAGGCGGTGGCCTTGGAAATAGCGGATGCATTGACAGTCATTTTCCAACATTCCATTGACTCTGGATCAGTTCCTATCGAGTGGAGGGTAGCCAATGTAACCACACTTTTTAAAAGTAGGGAGAGAGAAAACAGGGAATTATAGACCAGTCAGCCTGACCTCAATAGTGGGTAAAATGATGGAATCAATTATTAAGGATGTCATAGCAGCGCATTTGGAAAGAGGTGACATGATAGGTCCAATTCAGCATGGATTTGTGAAAGGGAAATCATGCTTGACAAATCTTCTGGAATTTTTTAAGGATGTTTCCAGTAGAGTGGAAAAGGGAGAACCAGTTGATGTGGTATATTTGGACTTTAAGAAGGCTTTCGACAAGGTCCACACAAGAGATTAATGTGCAAAGTTAAAGCACATGGGATTTGGGGTAGTATGCTGACATGGATTGAGAACTGGTTGTCAGACAGGAAGCAAAGAGTAGGAGTAAATGGGGACTTTTCAGAATGGCAGGCAGTGACTAGTGGGGTACCGCAAGGTTCTTTGCTGGAGCTCCAGCTGTTTTCATTATACATTAATGATTTAGACGAGGGGATTAAATGTAGTATCTCCAAATTTGCGGATGACACTAAGTTGGGTGGCAGTGTGAGCTGCGAGGAGGAGGCTATGAGGCTGTAGAGCGATTGGATAGGTTAGGTGAGTCGGAAAATGCATGGCAGATGAAGTATAATGTGGATAAATGTGAGGTTATCTACTTTGGTGGTAAAAACAGAGAGGCAGACTATTATCTGAATGGTGACAGATTAGGAAAAGGGGAGGTGCAACGAGACCTGGGTGTCATGGTACATCAGTCATTGAAGTTTGGCATGCAGGTACAGCAGGCGGTTAAGAAAGCAAATGGCATGTTGGCCTTCATAGCGAGGGGATTGGAGTACAGGAGCAGGGAGGTGTTGCTACAGTTGTACAGGACCTTGGTGAGGCCACACCTGGAGTATTGTGTACAGTTTTGGTCTCCTAACTTGATGAAGGACATTCTTGCTATTGAGTGAGTGCAGCGAAGGTTCACCAGACTGATTCCTAGGATGGCGGGACTGACCTATCAAGAAAGACTGGAATAACTGGGCTTGTATTCACTGGAGTTCAGAAGAATGAGAGGGGATCTCATAGAAACGTTTAAAATTCTGATGGGTTCAGACAGGTTAGATGCAGGAAGAATGTTCCCAATGTTGGGGAAGTCCAGAACCAGGGATCACAGTCGAAGGATAACGGGTAAGCCATTTAGGACCGAGATGAGGAGAAACTTCTTCACCCAGGGAGTGGTGAACCTGTGAAATTCTCTACCACAGAAGGTTGTTGAGGCCAATTCTATAAATATATTCATAAGGAGTAAGATGAAGTCCTTACTGCTAGGAGAATCAAGGGGTATGGCGAGAAAGCAGGAATGGGGCACTGAGGTTGCATGTTCAGCCATGAACTCATTGAAAGGCGGTGTAAGCTAGAAGACCGAATGGCCGACTTCTACATCAATTTTCTATGTTTCTATACCAGGAGTGGGGAACGAACCAACGTGGGGAAAACCCCATTGAATTTTCAGGCCAACGCCTTAACCACTCGACCATCCTGGTCCCGTGAGAATCGAGGCTTCAACCCCAACCCCACAGACAAACACATACACATCGGCTTTCAGTGTGTATTTACGAACATTTTTAGTAATATTGACACGGGGGCAACTCTCCTATTCTTTTTCGAGCAATGCTCTGGGACGTTTCATATCCACGCGAGGGTGCAGATGGAGCTTCAATTTAACATTTTATCCGAAAGTCAACAGCTTCAACAATGCAAAATTCCCCTCGTGGTGCACGTGAGTGTTAGCCAAGATGATATGCTCAAGTCTCAGGTGTGCGACTTGAACACACAAACTCCCGATTCAGTCGAGAATGCTGCCACTGAACCAAAGCCGATACAAAAGTTCACAACCGTATTATTTTCCTCAAGTCTTTTTTATAAGTTCCAGGACATACCAAATTCATGGTGATGATTTCCACAGACAGTTGCACATACACAGAGACATATATAGAGATAGACAGATACAGAGACACATAACCAAAAATTTGCACGCACCAACGGGCATGCACAGATGCCTTAGACATCTCGAGGGATAGACAGGCTGCATCATTGTCGCAACTTTGACTGATGTTTGCGATTTTTGAAATGGATGCATCGTGAATATTGCAGATTAATAAAAATGAGAAGAAAATGTCAGTGTTGAAAGGTGTGGGACATTATTCCATCTATCTCAGGATCGGTTTGGCAGAGAACTGGTTAAATTGTGAAATGGAATGAAAAATGCTGAGAATCGTAGTCGGCAGGATTCGAACCTGCGTGGGATAACCCAATGGATTTTTAACCCATTGCCTTAACCACTCGGCCAAGACTTATTTGTCGCTGCCGTTTCAAATGTTACTCAGAAAAAATTCAGTCATCCATCTCTGTGAAGCAGACGGCCAAAGACTCCTGAAAAATTCTCCGTTTGCAAAAAATCTGGACGATGCAATCTCCTCCACCTGTATTTTTACAGTTCTCTCTTGCTCTGGAACTTTTTGATATGACTATCTACCAAGAAACAAGTAAAATTCGACATTTTGAAACAACTGCCTCCCCGTCGGGAAAGTTAACTCCGGTCTCCCGCGTGACAGGCGGGGAGATTCGCCACTACACTAACGAGGAACTGACAGGTACCAGTTCTGTCAGAGCAGGAATCGACCTGTGAACAGAACTGGACACCATGAGAAGTCGACAGACACATTGAGAGACAGAGACAAACCGACAAACAGGGAGAGACAGTCAGCGAGATAGAGACAACGAGAGACAGAAAGTGTGAGACTGAGAAGGAGAGGCACACTGAGTGAGAAAAAGACTCAAATATGTACATATACAGAGATGTGTGTGTGTGATCTATTAAGAGAGAGAGGGAAAGAGTGAGAGAAAGCCAATGATAAAGACAGTGACAAGGAGAGAGACACATAGAGAGAGAGCGAAAGAGACTAAAACAGAAAATGATGGAAATACTTCTCAGCTTACAGGCAGGGACTAACAGAGACAGGCAAAGACATGGACAGACCGAAATTATGGGAAAGAGAGAGCCAGTCAGATAAAGATTCTGAGAGAATCCCATTGGAACAGACGTGGCACCGTGAGAAAGAGACAGATTGAGAGACAGAGACAAACAGAGAAACAGGGACAGACAGAGTGAGTCCGACTGAGAGAGACAAAGACTGAAACATAAAACACATACACAACTCTCTGAAGAGAGAGAGAGAGGCAGAGACCGAGCGACACAGATACATTTCACAATTTCATTTCATTATCGGTTCAGAGTGTCACATTGTTACAGAAAATTGCCGATTCAACCGTTGAAAATCCGGTCTCACTGATCAGAATGGGAGGAAATCCGTGTCAAATTATAAGAGATACCAGGAGTGAGGTACGAACCCACACGGGAAAAACCCATTGAATGTTAATGCCAACGCCTCAACCACGCGGCTATCCTGGTCCTGTGAGAACCTGGATTCTCTCTCTGTGAGAATCTGGGCTTCAACCCCAACCCCACATACAAACACATGCACATCGGCTTTCAGTGAGCATTTACGAACATTTTTAGACATATTGACACCGAGGCAATTCTCCTATTCTTTTTCGAGTAATGCACTGGGAACTTTCACATCCACCCGAGGGTGCAGACGGAGCTTCAATTTAACATTTCATCCGAAAGGCAACAGCTTCAACATTGCAAAATTCCCCAAGTGCTGCACTTGAGTGTTAGCCGAGATGATATGCTCAAGTCTCAGGAGTGCGACATGAACACACAAACTCCCGATTCAGTCGAGAATGCTGCCACTGAACCAAAGCCGATCCAAAAGTTCACAACCGTATTATTTCCCCAAGTCTTTTTTCTAAGTTCCAGGACATACCAACTTCATGGTGATGATTTCCACAGACAGTTGCACGTACACAGAGAATTATATAGAGATAGACAGATACAGAGACACATAACCAAAAATTTGCACGCACCAACGGGCATGCACAGATGCCTTAGACATCTCGAGGGATAGACAGGCTGAATCATTGTCGCAACTTTGACTGATGTTTGCGATTTTTGAAATGGATGTATCGTGAATATTGCAGATTAATAAAAATGAGAAGAAAATGTCAGTGTTGAAAGGTGTGGGACATTATTCCATCTATCTCAGGATCAGTTTGGCAGAGAACTGGTTAAATTGTGAAATGGAATGAAAAATGCTGAGAATCGTAGACGGCAGGATTCGAACCAGCGCGTGATAACACAATGGATTTCTAGTCCGTCGCTTTCACCACTCGGCCACGACGACTGTGTCTTTCTGGGACAGACAGTGTGAGTTAGACTGAGAGAGACAAAGCCTCAAACATACAAACACATGCACAGCTCTCTGAAGAGAGAGAGAGAGAGGCAGAGACCGAGCGACACCGATACTTTTCACAATTTCATTTCATTATCGGTTCAGAGTGTCACATTGTTACAGAAAATTGCCGATTCAACCGTTGAAAATCCGGTCTCACTGATCAGAATGGGAGGAAATCCGTGTCAAATTATAAGAGATACCAGGAGTGAGGTACGAACCCACACGGGAAAAACCCATTGAATTTTAATGCCAACGCCTCAACCACGCGGCTATCCTGGTCCTGTGAGAACCTGGATTCTCTCTCTGTGAGAATCTGGGCTTCAACCCCAACCCCACATACAAACACATACACATCGGCTTTCAGTGAGCATTTACGAACATTTTTAGACATATTGACACCGAGGCAATTCTCCTATTCTTTTTTGAGTAATGCACTGGGAACTTTCACTTCCACCCGAGGGTGCAGACGGAGCTTCAAATTAACATTTCATCCGAAAGGCAACAGCTTCAACATTGCAAAATTCCCCAAGTGCTGCACTTGAGTGTTAGCCGAGATGATATGCTCAAGTCTCAGGAGTGCGACATGAACACACAAACTCCCGATTCAGTCGAGAATGCTGCCACTGAACCAAAGCCGATCCAAAAGTTCACAACCGTATTATTTCCCCAAGTCTTTTTTCTAAGTTCCAGGACATACCAACTTCATGGTGATGATTTCCACAGACAGTTGCACGTACACAGAGAATTATATAGAGATAGACAGATACAGAGACACATAACCAAAAATTTGCACGCACCAACGGGCATGCACAGATGCCTTAGACATCTCGAGGGATAGACAGGCTGAATCATTGTCGCAACTTTGACTGATGTTTGCGATTTTTGAAATAGATGTATCGTGAATATTGCAGATTAATAAAAATGAGAAGAAAATGTCAGTGTTGAAAGGTGTGGGACATTATTCCATCTATCTCAGGATCAGTTTGGCAGAGAACTGGTTAAATTGTGAAATGGAATGAAAAATGCTGAGAATCGTAGACGGCAGGATTCGAACCAGCGCGTGATAACACAATGGATTTCTAGTCCGTCGCTTTCACCACTCGGCCACGACGACTGTGTCTTTCTGGGACAGACAGTGTGAGTTAGACTGAGAGAGACAAAGCCTCAAACATACAAACACATGCACAGCTCTCTGAAGAGAGAGAGAGAGAGGCAGAGACCGAGCGACACCGATACTTGTCACAATTTCATTTCATTATCGGTTCAGAGTGTCACATTGTTACAGAAAATTGCTGATTCAAACGATGAAAATCCGGTTTTTCTGATCAGCATGGGAGGAAATCCGTGTCAAATTAAAGAGATACCAGGAGCGGGGTACGATCCCACGCGGGAAAAACCCATTGAATTTTAAGACCAACGCCTTAACTACTCGGTTATCCTGGTCTTGTGCGAACCTGCTGAATACTTGGTAGAGATTCACTCCGAAAAAACTCAGTCATCCATCTCTGTGCAGCAGACGGCCAAAGAATCGTGAAAAAGTCTCCGTTTGCTAAAAATCTGGAAGAGGCTCTATCCTCTACGTGTATTTTTACAATTCTTTATTGCTCTGGAACATTTTAATATGAATCTCTACCAAGAAACAGAAGTAAAATTCTACATTTTAAAACTACGGCCTCCCCGTCAAGGAATTGAACCCCGGTCTCCCGCGAGACAGGCAGGGATACTCACCACTTTACTAACGAGTACCAGCCCTGTCAGAGCAGGAATCGAGCTGAACAGAACTGGACACCATGAGAAGTCTACAGACACATTGTGGGACAGAGCCAAACCGACAAACAGGGAGAGACAGCGAGATAGAGGCAACGAGAGACAAAAAGTAGAGACTGAGAAGAAGAGGCAGACTGAGTGAGAAAAAGACTCAAACACTTACATATACAGAGATATGTGTGTGTGTGATCTCTAAAGAGAGAGAGGGAAAGAGTGAGAGAAAGACCGTGATAAAGACAGTGACAAGGAGAGAGACAGGTAGAGAGAGAGCGACAGATCGAGAGAGAGACAAAGATATAAACAGAAAATGATGGCAATTCCCAGCAGGTTAGATACAGGAACTACCAGCGACAGGCAAAGAGAGACAGATAGGCAGAGACATAGACAGACAGAGATGATGGGACAGTCAGAAGAGAGACTGAGAGAATTCCATTGGAACAGAACTGATCACCGTGAGAATGAGACAGACACATTGAGAAACAGAGACAAACAGTGAAACAGGGAGAGACAGACAGCGAGATAGAGACAGAGAAAGACAGAAAGCTTGAGACTGAGAGGGAGGGTCAGACTGAGTGAGACAAAGACTCAAATACATACATACACAGAGATGTGTTTGCATGCTCCATAAAGAGATTGAGGCAAATAGTGATGTAATGACAAGAAAAAGACAGGAACAAAAAGAGTGACAAAGAGGGAGACAGATAGAGAGAAAGACAGATAGAGAGAGAGACATAGAGACAAAAACAGAAAATGATGGAAATACTCATCAGGTTCGAGACAGGGACTAAGAGATTCAGGCAAAGATATGGACAGACAGAGATGATGGGAAAGAGAGAGACAGTCAGCCAGAGAGTCTGAGAGAATCCTATTGGAACAGAACTGGACACTGTGAGAGAGACAGATTGAGAGACAGAAACAAACGGAGAGACAGGGACAGACAGAGTGAATCAGAGAGAGGCAGACTGAGAGAGTCAAAAACTCAAACACATAAACACATACACAGCTCTCTAAAGAGAGAGAGAGGCAGAGACTGAGCGACACAGATACATTTCACAATTTCATTTCAAAATTTCATTTCATTATCTGCTCAGAGTGTCACAGAGTTGCAGAAAAATGCAAATGCAACAGATGAAAATCGGATATCACTGAGCAGGATGGGAAAAATCTCTGTTGAATTAAGATATTCCAAGAGTGGGGTTCGAGCTCACACGGGTATAAACCCATTGGATTTTATGCCCAACACCTTAATCGCTCAGCCATTCTAGTCCTGTCAGTGCTGGGACTCTCTCTATGAGAAGCTGGCCTTTAACTCCATCCGCACAGACGCACACATACACATCGGGTTTCAGGGAGCATTTTCCAACATTTTCCGTCATATTGACACGGGCGCAACTCTCCTATTCTTTTTCGATAAGGCTCTGGGAACTTTCACATCCACCCGAAGGTGCAGACAAAGCTTCCATTTAACATTTCATCCAAAAGTCAACAGCTTCAACAATGCAAAATTCCCCAAGTACTGCATTTGAGTGTCAGCCAAGATGATGTGCTCAAGTCTCAGGAGTGGGACTCACACACACAACCTCCTGATTCAGTCGAGAATGGAGCCAATGAACCAAAGCCAATATCAAAGTTCACAACCGTATTATTTTCCCCAAGTTTTTTAAAAAGTTCCAGGACATATCAAATTCAATGTGATGATTTCCATAGACAGTTGCACATACACAGAGACATACATACAGATAGACATACACAGACACGCACACACACACTTATCAAAAATATACACGCATCAACATGGAAATTAGTTGCAGGAGTAGGTCATTCGGCCCTTCGAGCCTGCACCTCCACTCAATAAGATCATGGCTCATCATTCAACCTCAATACCCCTTTCCTGCTTTCTCTCCATACCCCTTGATCTCTTTAGCCATAAGGGCCATATTTAACTCCCTTTTGAATATATCTAACGAACTGGCCTCAATAACTTTCTGCGGTAGAGAATTCCACAGGTTAACCACTCTCTGAGTGAAGAAGTTTCTCCTCATCTCGGTCTTAAATGGTTTACCCCTTATTCTTGGACTGAGACCTTGGTTCTTGAACTCCACAGCAAGGGGAACATTCTTTTTGCCTCTAACCTGTCCAATCTCGTCAGAATTTTATATATTTCTATGAGATCGCCTCTCATTCTTCTGAACACCTCGAGTCTCAACGCAGAGAGCATGCAGATATCAAGTGCAGGCAGCAGAAAGAGCGTACACAAACCAGTCCCACCTACCCGTTCCCTCAACGACTATCTGTCCCATCTGTGACAAGTCAGTGGCTCTCGTATTGGACTGTTCAGCCACCAAAGAACTTACTACAGGAGTGGAAGCAAGTCTTCCTTGATTCCGAGGAACAGCCTATGATGATGAGTAATTAAAATAGAAACCATTATTGACAATATAAGTGTCACTGGACGTGTCCTTTTCATTTCATGCCTTTAACCTCATGCAGACGAGTCACAAAACTGCCTCACAAACTGTTCATTCAAAGAACCTTCTTTCCTGCAAGCCTCATTTCCTCCCTTCTCTTCAAATCTCACCGAACATTTAATTAGGGACATTAGATTTTTGTATTTTGGAACTAGAACAGAAGGATACATTTGCTGTGCTGATTACATCAAATTATCAGCCTGTCTGAAAAGTGCTTCTGACAATAACCTATTGCAAAATTGAAAAAAATAGAAAAGCAAATTATAATTTAAATGGAGAAAAATTGCAAAGTGCTGCAATACAGAGGGAGTTAGGGGTCCTTGTGCATGAAACACAAAACGTTAGTATGCAGGTACAGCAAGTAATCAGGAAGGCAAATGGAATGTTGGACTTTATTGCAAGGAGGATGGATTAGAAAAGCTGAGAAGTCCTGCTGCAACTGTACAAGGTATTGGTGAAAATGTAAATGTAGATTATTTTCTCTCAATCTGGTTCAGTAAAATTACTGAGTCGAATACCTATTGTGCTTTAAACAAAGCAGTCTTTATTTTACCGGTCGGCAAGACTTATCAGACAGACGATATAATCTCTCGATAGAGCATACACACTCCCTACGGATAAGTGAAGTTACATCGTAACGACAACAGTTATACATTTTTGAAAATAGATAACAAAATACAATTAGATTGACATTCTAACTCAGCCACTCATTAGTCAATCTATATGGGATGTTTTTACGAAAGCTCAAGCATTGCCTCTGAATGTTACAATTTAGTGGTGTGACTACTAACTGAGACCTTGCAATTCTGCAGATTTATCCATATATTCATTTCATGTTACAATTTATATTGTTGGCAGGATTAGTAACTAAAAACCTTGAGAAAGCTTGTTAATTGTGCTGATGTTGTATTATTTGCAATCTGACATTCTCTTAGTTATTTTTCCATGGCTTATACATTTTCATATATCCAGTTCACTTTACTGCCTTTTAATTCCATATATCCCGTTCATATATCCACAAATCCAAACCAAGAGTACTGCATACAGTTTTCATCTCCGTATTTAAGGAGGAATATACTTGCATTGGAGGCCGTTCAGAGAAAGTTCACTGGGTTGATTGCAGTGATGAGGTGATTGACTTATGAAGATAGGTTGAGTAGGTTGGGCCTATTCTCATTGGAGTTCAGAAGAAAGAGAGGTGATCGTATTGAAAAATATAGGATAATGAGGAAGCTCGACAATGTGCTTGCAGAGAGGATATTTCCACTCATAGGGGAAACTAAAACTAAGGGGCAAAGTCTCAGAATAAGGGGCCGCCCATTTAAAACTGAGATGAGGAGGAATTTCTTCTCTCAGATGGTTGTAAATCTGTGGAATTCTCTGCCCCAGAGAGCTGTGGAGGCTAGGTCATTGAATATATTTAAGGCGGAGATACATAGATTTTTCAGCAATAAGGGAATAAAGGGTTATGAGGAGCAGGCAGGGAAGTGGAGCTGAGTCCATGATCAGATCAGCCATGAGGGGCCAGGTGGACGACTCCTGTTCCTACTTCTTATGTTCCTGTACCAGGCCCCACCAGTCACCATGTCATTCCACCGTCACATCTTCATCCATTACTCAGCTTTTGCCCTCACTAGAGCTGGTTTCACCATCATGACCATTGCCCACACTAAGACTCTCTAATTCCCGAATGGTGCACAAACGCCAGCATGGACTGATTATTCCGAATGTCGTATTCCGAGTGTGTCGTAAATCCTATGTAATTTTGTAGTCTCAGTGTAAGTGGTCCCTGGATTTGGTGCCTCAGTGTAACTGGTCCAAGGATCTCGTGTCGCAGTGTAAGTGATCCCTGGGTTTGGTGTCTCAGTGTAAGTGGTCCCTGGATTTGGTGCCTCAGTGTAACTGATCCAAGGATCTCGTGTCGCAGTGTAAGTGGTCCCTGGATTTGGTGTGTCAGTGTAAGTGGTCCCTGGATTTGGTGTCACAATGCGAGTAGCTTTTGGATTTGTTGTTGAAAGCAACTCGTCACTGGGACTGAGTGCAAACCCGCAGCCCAGCATTGCATTCAGCACAGAATGATCCCACTCAGTCTATTCCCAATTAACACGGTCCACATTAATTCAACAGAAACATCCCAGTGCCCACAAGTAACTGCTGCCCCGCATTTAACTTCAGTGAAACACGCAATTCTAAACATTTTAAAATAAAAATGAACCGCATCATAGCACAACAGAAGTGATTAATTTCAGTAAATCCCCCTCACTCATACACCTCCTTCATTTCGATACTTCAACTCCCTCTCTAAATACAACTCCTCACCCCAGCTCCTCTTTCACCCATACAATTTCATTTTTACCACCACTTACAGCAATGATCCACACTGGAGGTAATTCTCAGGAGCTTGTGCGATGATCACTGGACAATAAAGCGCAGAGACGGCGGGGGGGGGGGGGGAGCGTGGGGGCTGCTCATTATCCTCGATGTGATTTAATCCGCTTTCCCACTGATTACTGCAGACAGACATGGTCACCTTGGTAACAGAATGGTCAGTGTGACGTCACGTTCTGAACAAGAGCACACAAGACAATGTGTTATCAATAAATGGTAAAGTTATTAAACACCCCGCAATTGCATTGTAAACAAAATGGAAATAAATTGTTGGAAAATAATTGGTGAAGATAATTATTTATCTCTGTGCAATTGACTAGCAAACATTAAGAGTGTCGTGTTTTGTTTACAAACACACATATATATATATATGCAAAGACTCTGTGTGTGCCCTTTTCAGTTGTTCTGCTCAACCCGACCGATTTACGTTGTGGATTTTAGGACCCTGCGGCAGCCCATCCGGCGGTGCTTGCTGGGTCAGGATATAAAGAGACTGTGCGCTGTTCCTCCTCCCACTGCCTGGGGGAATGGGGCAGATATTTAAAGGGACAGGGACTCCCCTTTCTCTGCTACTTTATAGTTAAAGGGACAGTTCAGTTTATCTTGGGGTGTCGGAGGACTTCACTAACCGAGCTCCCATTGACAGTAGCTCCCTTCTGTACTGTGCAGTGATTGTAAAGCTGTCCATTTCAGTGACTTGAGCATTTCTAAAATGTCTCACTGATTTTGATGATCCAATTGTATAATTTGGAAAGAGTCCAGAATTGTGCAGTGTGACGAAGATTTCATTTAAAGGTGGAGTAAAATTTGTTTCAAAATATTCTGTTCTAACCCTTCCCCAACCCCCCAAATTTTAGAACACTACAATACTGATTGGGAAGGTCCCAAGTTCAATCCTTGATCTGGGCTGTTAGTTGACCTCAGCCAAGGCAGCAGTTCAGGGGTTATAATTGTCCTCAATACCATTGGGCTAAATAAGAGTAAAAATCAGCCACTGCCCCTGCTCTTCAGACCGATCAAGTGACGTCAACTGGGAAGTGTGTGGATGTCATTTGAGGACAGGATTTGAGGCTGTGATGCCTGCCACAGTGGGAATCCTGCTGGCGCTCACTGTGTCGACTGACGGTGAGGCACGAGAGGTTTTCTAATGTCTGTGGAATTGCACCCAGCCAGATTCAGCACTTTCTGGAGATAACACATCTCAGGCGATGAAAGGAATGTTGATCTTAGAGAGTGAGGATGGAGGGTAGAGTCTTGAATAAGGAATTTACAGCTTATGGGGGACAGGAGAGGACAGGATGTTCTGTAGAATCTGGAATAGCGTGTTCTGAATTTCAATCCTTTATTTAAAGTAACAACGTTTGTAACCACCATTTGCAGGGTATTAGAAGAGGAGGATCTGTAGCTGGGAAACTCAAACCGGACATCACGTCAAGATTTGACAAATTCCCTGGATTGATCAGGATCACCTTATCATCAGCCTTTGTAAAAACACAAATCACAGCAGGGAGAATCAGGACACATGTTCTGTGTGTGGATGTACCTTCAACCAATCGTTCAGCCTGTGAGATTCGTGCGCCCACCTGACTCAACACTGTAAATGTGGGGACAGTGGGAATGGATGCTGTTGCACGTGGAAAGTGATTCAGTCGCTCATCTCACCAATTGACATTCGAGGCGTTAGATAACAGACTTTCTCCTGTGAATATAGAGCGAGGTTATTAGGCTGTGATGTGTTTACTTATTCATCTAGTTGATTCTAAACCTTTGCCAATTATTTGATGTGATTGGGTTAGAGAGAGATGCTGTGGGGTGTTTTCGAAAAATATTTCCGAGACTGTATAAAGAGAGGTTTATTAAATCGGAGACAAAGCTTTGGGAGAAGTGTTAGATACCCCTGTCTCTGAACCAGCTTCTCAATTTGATATCTCCAGTGAGGTTCTTTTATCTTACAAATTACGTCACTTTACATCACGTGCTTTAGCACTAGTCCTTAAGTCCAATCATCGCATTACAAGGTTTACAAAGCTTTTCATACAATTACTGTGCAAGGCTGAGCTCTTGATATAAACCAGCCTCGCATTGTGGCAGGAATTATATACATCCAAGAGGACGAGTTCTCCTTTTATCAACAAAAAAACAAGTGGCAGGGCTTTTTGGCACCGGTATGTACAAACATACCCCCACTTATCTCTCCAGTCGTTCATTATCTCACTTTCCTATCTCCATAACTCAAGGTCAGCATACCTTGAAGTCTAACTGTGTTTTTTTGTATAAAGCATATTGCATCAGTATTGTCCCTCACAAAATTCATTCAGGGGGAAAATAAAGACAAATGTTTGGTCCCGTATACTAGTCAAGTATATGTCCAAAAGTCCGCTCCAACAATATTCCCCCTTTTGGTCCTGGAGAATGTTCACGAAATCCAGATGACCACAATGATAGTAGCATGGTGTCATATATTCGTCCTTTGAGGTATATTACTTCCCTGATGTTCCATATGTCCACCTTGCCTGTAGCTCTAGGCTACCATTCAAAGATAGTGGTCGGTGTCAACGTCGTCTGTTTCTTCATCCTTGGTGTCTTCAGGTATTTCCACCAGGTGTGCTGCTGCTTCTTCGGCGATTACACTGGCTACTGGATCAGTCGGACCATCATAACTTTACAGCAGATATTAAAACACCCGCTAATCAGACAGCAAGTAATTATTATTACAACCAGAATAATTACTCCATGCATAAGATAGGACCCCCAGGATTTCCCTAACAGCCAATAAAACCAGCCAGATCCTCCTGCTGTCGTGGATAACTTCTTTACCTCCCTTCTTATGTGATCAGCGAGGTTGGTTATGTTTTCTGAATTATCGGGAATGTAAGTGCAACATTCAGATCCAATTAAGGCACATGTGCCCCCACTTTGTGCTCGTATCTAGGGCCATTCGGTTCTGGAGTACCCTTGTGCGTATGGCTACCATTTCAGCCGTTATGCCCTCCATTGCTTCAGCAGTGTCGTTAACTATCTGTTCCAGTACCCTCTCTAGGTTACGTAATTCATCCATGGTGCGTCGTATCCCAAATGGGAGCATCATGACCCCAAATAGCCTCTCTACCGGGGTAAGAGCTCGTCCTATTCGACCTGGTGTCTGTACTTCTGCTAAAGTATGTACCCGTCTGAAAAAGGGGGCCACATATCTCAAATAACAGGACCCCCTCCAGTCCTGTGGCAACCAGGGTAGGCCTTCTGCCCGCACACAAAATAAGTGCCATTGTATGCTGTTAGATTCGATCCCAATCTCTCTCTCTCTCAGCCTCCGTCGCCACCTACTCTTAGGGTCCCAGTCCTGGCTACTTGTTTGATTCTTCAAACCCTCCATTTCAAGGAACCCCTGGTTTATTGTTTCGCTGTCTGTTATGTTCCACCTGGTGAGGTTAAAGTATTGCGTACAATTGCTATTGCTCAAAACCTGTTTCCTCACCAGTCAGGTTTCTAATGAAACAAATTTCAGCGGTGAGCCTTCCAACTCCTGAGGTGTTGGTCAAAATCATGAACGGGGGTCGTACCGACCTATTGTATTCCAGCTGGTACCATCCGTCAATGCATCCAAAAGGTAACCCCCCCATCTCCACGTTTCTTTATTACGCACTCCGCTACTTCCGAAATGTTGAGGGAGATTGACCTCAAAGGGATGCCTCCTTTGCTATGTATGGGGATGTGCGAACATACCCAGCAACTAGAAAAGTTCCCATTTTGCACATAACCATAAGACATGGACAAAAAGGTATTCACATGTAACTCTCGTTTCAGTCTAGCTAGCAGGCCGCACCAAACACGAACTATGATAATCGAACCGATCGCAATATATAGTTTCATCTTATTATTCTATAATTAACAAATAGTCAAAGGCAAAATGGCCGTATGGCTTGCTTGAAGAATCTCTCGCTGTCAATTTGTAAATAGACAAACACCAACAACTAATACGTGTGCTAAATGGCTGATTCAAAAACCTTAAGCTGGGTCCAATCCTTCCATTGTCCGTTCCCTTTAACATCGATGCAGGCACAAGTGTCCCCGCTGATTATAACCTCATATGGTCCTATCCATTTTGGGGCAAACCCCAGTTTTCCAGGGAGGACCCTTACCATAACGCGACTTCCCGCCAACGGGACTTCAGGGAGCTTTGTAAGCTCTGCTTCCGCGTCTCTTTCTTCCTCATTGTCTCTAACTAATTTACGCATCCCTTTTAATTGAGTACTTAGTTCCAAAACATACCGTTTTATTTTGTCTTTTAATGGGCCTACATCGGCCCCACCTGTTATGATGTTCTCTGGTAATTGCATCGCCCTTCCTGTCATTAGTTCATAAGGGGTTAATCCGGTTGTCGTGGCTCTTAACTTCATCAATATAATGGGTAATACTTCCGTCCACGTTTTTCCTGACGTTTGCATGGCCTTTGCCAGGGCGTTCTTAAGGGTATGGTTCATGCGCCATACCATCCCAGAACTCTGCGGGTGGTAGGGGATGTGGAATTTTTGTTTTATGCCCATCAGCTGGCATATTGTTTTTACAATCTTCCTGGTGAAGTGGGTGCCTTGGTCAGAATATCCTTACCACTGTTGAGGCAGTGCAATCACGTGTGGGGAAAGCTTCTACCCACCGGGTAAGTTGATCTATAATCACTCGGCAATATCTTTTTTCCATGGGATGGGGGCAAAGGACCTGTGAAATCAATTTGTACGTGTTCCCATGGCCCCCGTTGACGGGGCTGGTGTCCCATTTTAATTATAATGGGCCGGCCTGGATTATATTGTGTGCACGTAACGCATCGATGGCAATGTTTGGTGATATCTCTCCCCATCCCTTTCCACCACCAATCTCTCCCAAGACTCCCGGTCATGGCCTCTCATCCTGAATGAGACAGGCCATGATGCAACTCCAATAAGGTATTCTGTATGCATTCAGGCGCCATTACCTTGTCGTTTCGTCTTCAAACGTTATCCTTCCCTTGCGTTGCGCCCTGCTTTGTCCACATACCTATTTCCTCCTCAGAAGTGTCCTGGTGTAGTTTCTCAATACTTATCTGTTCAGCTCGGGCCCCAGTGGCACTGAGTTAATTTTAATAATTTAAAATCATTATCAATGGAGAGTGTTTTTTACCTCTTCAAATTCTTTTTTTTTCCAATTAAACCAATATCTTTTTCACAGCTGATATCAACTGGTATTTAGTAAGTTATGTCTTTATCCATCGCAAACACCCCTTTTTTTATCCAGCACCTAATTAGTGCATTACGTCTTTTTTTTTAGATCACCTTTCTTCAAATTAGGTTTTGTATTTAAAATCATCAGATAATCGAAGACACTTTTTCTTTCCAATCGTTCAATTTGTTTATTTTCAAAGTTGCGTCTTTATCTTTTTCTTTTCTAAACTGCTAAAGCTTACTGTTTTAGCCTTTTTCAAAAGTCCCTTTTACACCTTCACAGATAGCTCACCACTCGCCCAGGAGTTTGACGTGACCCCTGAAGGTATTTCGAGATTTAAAACGTTTTTTTGTACTGAGCTAGAAGCTTTTGTGTCAAGGTTTTACACAAAGGAAAAAGGGAGCGTTTTAAAAGGCATTCTTTATCTCATTCCTCGACTAAATTTATGTCTTTCAACAAGTAAGTTTTCTTTCGACAAGTAAGTGAGCGTGTCAAATAAATTCTTTTTTTTTACTACCGGGACCAAGTATTTTTTATCTTTTATTCAACAAACCTATCCTTTGTGCATTTCCTAGCTCCGTAACTTATCATCCGATTATATCCACACCTGCGTTTCTAATGTAATACCATAAGGTTCACACTTTCTTAAACTTCCCATATACAGGACAACACTACAAAGGGTTAAAAAAAACTTTCACTCTGTTTGGAAAAGGTGGGTGGAGCTAAAACAGTCAGCCACTCCATACCTTCCCAAACAGGCATTTTCATTCATTCCGCAGTCAAAATCACTCAAGTATTCTCATTCAAAATAGACATTCACAAAAGTCTCTCTTCATTCAAATAAGCTTAAGTCAGGCCAGTTCTATTTTTGGATCCATATGTCACTTAAGATAGTCACTATCAGCTTTCTTATGGCATTATGTAATTACGCAAGTTACAATTAATGATAGGAATTAATTAATGACCCGGGCAGCCCACATTTTACATTCCCTTCCTTACCTTCCATGTTTGCCAGTCTCGGACGTTTCCCTTTGTTTCTGTAATACTCACGGCCACGACTACTCTATGGAGACCCTTTGTCTTCGCAACAAAGCTAGCGTGTTTCCTTACCACCGGAGTTTCGGCTCTAGGTTGGAGTGATCAGCTCCCTTCTGCAACGAACTTATTTACTAAAGGGACAACTTAAACTGGTTAGTCAGCCTCCTCCTGCTATCTACTTACTCGTATCTTATACACTATCGCGTCGTGCTCGTACACCTCTCTCTCAGTCTCTAACACCAGATTCCAGATACTGTCTTAAGTGATCACGTCTGATCGGAAAGTATCCTGCTCGTGACGCCATTTTGTTGTGGAAAAATATTTCCGAGACTGTATAATATATAAAGAGAGGTTTATTAAATCGGAGACAAAGCTTTGGGAGAAGTGTTAGAGACCTCTGTCTCTGAACCAGCTTCTCAATTTGATAAAAAAAACCTCACTGGAGATCTTACAAATTATGTCACTTTAAATCACGTGCTTTAGCACGAGTCCTTAAATCCAATCATCGCATTACAAGGTTTACAAAGCTTTTCATACAATTACTGTCCAAGGCTGAGCTCTTGATATAAACCAGCCTCGCATTGTGACAGGAATTATGTACATCCAAGAGGACTAGTTCCCCTTTTATCAACAAAAAAACAAGTGGCAGGCTTTTTGGCACCGGTATCAACAAACATACCCCCACTTATCTCTCCAGTCATTCATTATCTCACTTTCCTTTCTCCATAACTCAAGGCCAGCATACCTTGAAATCTAACTGTTTTTTTTATATAAAGCATAATGCATCAGCATTGTCACTTACAAAATTCATTCAAGGGGAAAATAAAAACAAATGTTTGGTCCCGTATACTAGTCAAGTATATGTCTAAAAATCCACTCCAACAGGGGCACACACTTAGTTCAGTATCTGAAAGTGATTAAGAGACTGAGTTTTGTGTTTAGTGATCCCGGGCGTGTTTCTGACACCTTTGCTCGATACCAAGGCAAGGAGAGGTACTCTGGAAGGTAAGAGGAACTGGGACTTGTCCCTGAGTGTAACCAAAGATATGAGACTGAAATAATGTAAAGTTAGAAAGGAGAAAATGCACAAAATGGTGCAGTCGGTAACATGAAATAACTTAGTCCCCTCTTATCTTGGAGACATCAAATATCGACACACTCGGTTATTTAAAATATCAAATTATTAAACTCCAGCCCAATTATAGGGGTTATTCACATCAGCAGAAACAAATTCCAACCAACACAAGAAACAAGATTCAGTCAGGAAGCCATTAACACCAGCAATAAAAGCAGAAACTAACCCCTGCAGTCACTTTTGAACTCGCTGGTGTGTCAGCAGGTTGGATGACTGAGTGAATCACTTCCCACATTCAAAGCAGGTGAACGTCCTCTCCCCAATGTGACTGTGATGATGCATTTCCAGTTTACAAGGTTGGGTTCAGTTGTGCACCCGCTGTGCGCAGAGTGAGAATAAAATCAATGAGCTGCTGATTCTCTCTGATGGACACTGCGTCTTTTGTGCTGGTCCAATAGGGTGAGCCCATGCGGCCCCAGTAGGGTGAGCGGGGCTGGCCAGTCGGCTGAGCCTGGGCTGGCCCAAAAGAGTGCAATTGAGTGGCCCAATATGGTGAGGACGTGCTGGCCCAATAGGGTCAGCCCATGCTTGCCCAATTGGATGAGCCCATGCTGGCTCAATAGTAAGATCCTGGGCTGGCCCAATAGGGTGAGCCGAGGCTGGCCCAATAGGGTGAGCCCAGGCTGGCCCAATAAGGTGAATCGGGCTGGCCCAGAATCACCAGGCAACAATCAGCACAAGAAGACTCCCTTTCAGGGGCCACTGACCTGGTCACAAACATGTGGTCCAATCAAACTGACAGACAACCAGAAGCCCCGCCCACCCATTGTCCCTGCTGAAAAAGCCACGCATGCACCGCGAGACCCGCCCAGACCAAGATGGCGGCCGCTCAGCCCGTTCTCCCACCCCCCCCCACCCTGACTAAGATGGCGGCCGCTGAGCTCGCTCCCACCACCCTGACCAGTATGGCGGCCGCTGAGCCTACTCGCCCCGCCCTGACCAAGATGGCGGCCGCTGATCCCACTCCCCCTTGCGCTCATTGACCGTGCCTGTAAACGGTGGGTAAACACGGCGTCTGCAGGCTGTGATTCGGGGCCTGGGGACGAACCCGGGTGTGTGTGAAGCGGGTGGTGCAGAGTGTTGTCTCTCGGGCCTGGGCCCGCACTCGGGCTCTCACTCCCCGGGTTTATTAACCCAGGAAACTTGGTTTTGCACTTTGTGATTGACAAGCGGCAAGCCCCGCCCCGTCCTGGCCCGAATCATTCCATGCAAGTGGTGCAGAGAAATTGTACTTGGGGAAGGCACTTCGGCTGGGGGAGACATGCACTGGGACTGGGGTAAGGCACATCGGCTGGGGGAGGGATATATTGGGACTGGGGTAAGGCACTTCAACTAGGGCAGGCATGCACTGGGACTGGGTTAAGGCACTTCAACTGGGAGAGTGATACACTGGCACTGGGGTGAGGCACTTCAACCGGGGGAGGCTTGCACTGGGACTGGGGTAAGGCACTTCGGCTGGGGGAGACATGCACTGTGACTGGGGTAAGGCACATCGGCTTGGGGGAGGGATATATTTAGACTGGGGTAAGGCACTTCAACTCGGGCAGGCATGCACTGGGACTGGGTTAAGGCACTTCAACTGGGAGAGTGATACACTGGCACTGGGGTGAGGCACTTCAACCGGGGGAGGCTTGCACTGGGACTGGGGTAAGGCACTTCAACTGGGGGAGGGATACACTGGGACTGGGGTGAGGCACTCCAACCGGGGGAGGCTTGCACTGGGACTGGGGTAAGGCACTTCAACTGGGGGAGGGATACACTGGGACTGGGGTAAGGCACCTCGGTTGGGGAGGGATATATTTAGACTGGGGTAAGGCACTTCAACTGGGGGAGGCATACACTGGGACTGGGGTAAGGCACTTCAACTGGGGGAGGGATACACTGGTTCTGGAATAAGGCACTTCAACTGGGGGAGGCATGCACTGGGACTGGGCTAAGGCACTTCAGCTGGGGAGGGATACCCTGGGACTGGGGTAAGGCACTTCAACTGAGGGAGGGATACACTGGCACTGGGGTAAGGCACTTCAACTGGGGGATGCTAACACTGGGACTGGAATAAGGCACTTCAACTGGTGGAGGGATACACTGGGACTGGGGTAAGGCACTTCAACTGGGGGAGGGATTCACTGGGACTGGAGGAAAGGCACTTCTACAGTGGGAGGGCTACACTGTGTCTGGAAAAGGACATTTCAAATGGGGGAGGCATAAACTGGGACTGGGCTAAGGCATTTCAACTAGGGGAGAGATACACTGGGATTGGGCTAAGGCACTTCAGCTGGGGAGGGATACGCTGGGACTGGGGTAAGGCACTTCAACTGAGGGAGGGATACACTGGCACTGGGGTAAGGCACTTCAACTGGGGGATGCTAACACTGGGACTGGAAAAAGACACTTCAAATGGGGGAGGCATAAATTGGGACTGGGCTTAGGCACTTCAACTAGGGGAGAGATACACTGGGATTGGGGTAAGGCACTACGGTTGGGGGAGGCATGCACTGGGACTAGGCTAAGGCACTTCGGCTGGTGGAGAATATACTGGGACTGGGGTAGGGTACTTCGGCTGGGCAAGGCATGCACTGCAACTGGCGTAAAATAATTTGTCTGGGGGTGGCATGCACTCACACTGTGGCAAGGCACTTTGGCTGGCGGAGGCATGCACTGGGACTGCGGTAAGGCACTTCGGTTGGGGGAGGTGAGCACTGGGACTGGAGTAAGGCACTTTGGCTGGGATAGGCATAAACTGCGATGGGTTTAAGGCACTTTGGTTGGTGGAGGCATATACTGGGACTATGGACAAGGCATTTTGGCTGGGAGAGGCAGGTAATGGACTTCGGCTGGCAGAGGTGCACTCGGACTGGACTAAGGCACTTCAACTGGTGGAGGCATACACTGGGACTGCGGTTAGGCATTTCAACTGGGAGAGGCACGCACTGGGACTGGGGTAAGGCACTTCATCTGGGGAGGGATACAGTGGGACTGGGGTAAGGCACTTCGGCTGAGGGAGGGATACACTGGGACTAGGGTAACGCACTTCAACAGGGGGAGGGATACACTGGGACTTGTGTAAGGTACTTCAATTGGGGGTGCATGCACTGGGACTGCGGTAAGGCACTTCAACTGGTGGAGGGATACACTGGGACTGGGGTAAGGCACATTGGCTTGGGGAGGCATTCACTGGGACTGGTTTAAGGCACTTTGGCTGGGGGAGGCATATACTGGGACTGGGGAGAGTACTTTGGCTGACGGAGGCATGCATTTGCACTGAGAAACGCTACTTCGGCTGGGGGAGGCATATATTGTGACTTGGGTAAGCCACTTCGGCTGGGGGAAGCATGCACTGGGACTATGGTAATGCACTTCAATGGGTGGAGGGATACACTGGGACTGTGGTAAGTCACTTCAACTGGGGGATGCTAACACTGGGACTGGGCTAAGGCACTTCAACTGGTGGAGGCATGCACTGGGACTGGGGTAAGGCATTTCAACTGAGGGAGGGATAAACTGGGACTGGGGTAAGGCACTTCGGCTGGGGGAGGCATATACTTGGACTGGGGTAAGACACTTCGGCTGGGGAAGGCTTGCACTGGGACTGCAGTAAGGCACTTTGGCTGGGGGGAGGCATGCAATGTGACTGGGATAAGGCACTTCAGCTGGGGGAGGCATAGGTTGTGACTGGGGTAAGACACTTCGGCTGGGGGAGGCATGCAATGGGACTGGGGTAAGGCACTTCACCTGGGGGAGGCATATACTGGGACTGGGGAATATGTGTCTTCGGTTTGGCGAGGCTTGCACTGGGACCGAGGTAAGGCACTTTGGCTGGGGGATGCTTATACTGGTACTGGGGTAAGGCACTTCAGCAGTGGAAGGCAGATATTGGGATGGTGGTAAGACAATTCGGATGAGGGAGAAATGCAATGGGACTGGATTAAGCCACTTCGGCTCGGGGAGGCATGCACTCTGACTGGGGAAAGGCACTTCGGCTAGGGGAGGCATATACTGTGACTGGGGTAAGGCACTTTGGCTGGGGGAGGCATACACTGGGACTGGGTAAGGCACTTTGCCTGGGGGAGGCCTATACTGGGACGATAGTAAGACACTTCGGCGTGGAGAGAAATGCAATGGGACTAGGGTAGGGCACTTCGGCTGTGGGAGGTCTGCACTGGGACTTGGGTGAGGCTCGTCGGCTGGGGGCAGGTGCACTAGGACTGGGGGAAGGCACTTTGGCTGGGGGAGGCATGCACTGTGACTGGGGTAAGGCACTTCGGCTGGGGGAGGCATGCACTGGGACTGGGGTAATGCACTTCGGCTGGGGGAGGCATGCACTGGGATGGGGGAAAGGTACTTTGGCTGGCCCTTGCTATCTTATGGGGATCTCTGTCCTCTGTCGCTTCAGGAAGTCAAAGTGGATTGAGTTACAATTTGCAAAGTCAGTGAGACCTTGGGATGGGCGGTTTCAGTTACACATTCCAAGGGACCAATCATACACAAAGGGTGCAGCGTGGTGGCCATTTTGGCAGTACAATCAAGCGCGTTCATTATTAACCCGCTCCCTCCCTCCGCCCCTCTCTCACCTGCTGACCCACCCACTGTGCATGCTCAGCTCACACTGCCCGGCTGATTGACGGCAGCTCCCAACCAATAGGGAGAGTGAGGGCGGGGCTGGAGCACCAGGCAGGCGGTTGATCCTCCAACCAATCATAGTGTGCGAGAGGTGGGGCTTGTAGCCCCCCATGGGCGGGGCTGGGTCTGGATCTCGCTCATTGGCTGAAACTCTGCCCCATTGTTAAAGCTGATGTCCCTCAAACTCCAGGTGGAAATGGGACATTTCTGTCGTGGCTTTAAACAGATGGAACTCTGTGAGGTGGAGGAAACATTGCAGCATTTGGTAGTGACATGGATTCATTCAGGCCAGACAGCGGGGATTATTTCAGGAAATAACACAGTGTAGTTGTTTCTGTTGAAACAGATGAAACCCTGTCGTTGTGGAGCAACCGCACTTCTCGTGTCCTGGTCAATCACGTGTGCAACAAGTGTCGTCATGGAAGTAAAGGATGGTATCAAATTGGAAAAAATGGCAGATAATTTTGTGAAGGACAGTGGAAAGCCAGATGATTGGAAATTTTTAGAAACCTGCAAAGGACGACTAAACAATGAAAAAGGCAGAGAAGATAGCAGATGAGAGCAAACTAGCAAGAAATATAAAAACAGACTCTAAGAGCTTCTACAGGGATATAAAAAGGAAATGAGTATCTAAAGTAAACATTGCTCGCTTAGAGGATGATATTGGAGAATTACTATTGGTAAACACGAAAATGGCAGAGATTTTGAACGAATATTTTGTATTAGGCTTCACGGTAGAGGACACTAAAAACATACCAACAGTTGATAACCAAGGAGCTATTGCGGAGGGGGAGTTGGGGGGAATGACTTAAAACAATCACTATCACTACAGATAAAGTGCTAATCAAACTAATGTGACTAAAGGTGGACAAGTCCTCTGGACCTGATGGCATGCATCCTCGGATCTTATGCTGTTATACAGAGAGAACTGGGGATTCTTGTACATGAAACTCAAAATGTTTGCATGCAGGTACACCAATAATCAGGAAGGCAAACTGAATGCTGGCCTTTATTACAAAGGGGATGGAGTCTAAAAGTAATGAAGTCCTGCTACAACTGTAAGACCAAACCTGGGCTACTGCACACAGTTTTGGTCTGGACTTGTCTCCATTCTCGTGCCGAGAGGATTGACACACCCAAATGGGAAGGACAACATTTGGGCACACTGATTTCCCCACCAATTCCCATTCCCCTTCTTTCTGGTGGATATGGAGGGGCCACTGTGTGTAATGAGCAAGTCATGAAGAATTGTCAGCAAGCTCTTTCCAATTGGAGATTTTATTCAGTGAAAACTTTCACACACTATTGTAGATTTTGTACCAAAGATCAATTTAGGATTAAAGTAAAAGTTCATAATTTTATTGCAAACTAAATTTCTGTTGAGAATTGTTAAATTTCTGTTGAGAATTGCTGAATTAAGGGGAAAGATAACCCACAGTGTTTCTTAAATGGACACTGCAGCCCCGAGAACACAATCAGCAATATATCCAGAATATTAAAGTCCAGCCCAGTTATCGGGTTATTAACATCAACAGAGACAAACCCCAACTGTCAGAATGAACATGGTTCAGTCGGGATGTGATTAACAGCCTCAATAACAGCAGAATCCAACTCCTGCAGTCACTTGTGAACTCGCTGGTGTTTCAGCAGGATGGATGACTGAGTGAATCCCTTCCCGCACTCCGAGCAGGTGAACGGCCTCTCCCCAGTGTGAACTCGCTGGTGTGTCAGCAGGTGGAATGCCTGAGTGAATCCCTTCCCACACTCCGAGCAGGTGAACGGCCTCTCCTCAGTGTGTACTCGCTGGTGTGACTGCAGGTGGGATGACTGAGTGAATCCCTCCCCACACTCAGAGCAAGTGAACGGCCTCTCCCCAGTGTGAACTCGCTGGTGTGTCAGCAGGATGGATGGCTGAGTGAATCCCTTCCCACACTCATAGCAGGTGAACGGCCTCTCCCCAGTGTGAACTCGCTGGTGTTTCAGCAGGTCGGATGACTGAGTGAATCGTTTCCCACACTCACAGCAGGTGAACGGCCTCTCCCCAGTGTAACTGTGTTGATGAATTTCCAGGACAGATGGTGATCTGAATCCCTTTCCACAGTCCCCACATTTCCACGGTTTCTCCATGGTGCGGGTATCCTTGTGACTCTCCAGGTTGGACAATCAATTGAAGCCTCGCCCACACACACAACACGTTTACAGTTTCTCCCCGCTGTGAATGGTGCGATGTTTCTTCAGGCTGTGTAACTGGTTAAAGCTCTTTCCACAGGCAGTGCACTGGAACACTCACTCGGGTGTGTGTGTCTCGGTACTTTTCCAGTCACGCAGTTGAAATATTTTCGCACAGACAGAACAGACAAACATTTCTCCTTCCACTTTCAAAGGCCGATGATATTCAGATCCTGATGAATCGATTGACTCCGTCAGATCTTGACACGATGTTTCGTTTGTGATTCCTGTCTGAAAATCTCCCCTTCTAATACAATGTAAAAGGAGATAACAAAACTCATCACTGTCAGTACAAGACACAAATTCAGGATAGACACATCTAGTTTCCATTGAACATTCTTTCCTCTCTTTTTCTTCCAAAGCTGTAAATCCCTGTCCCACACATTGTCCCTCCTGCTGTGCTGAAATCCAAATCAACGCACATTTCGAGCCAGTTTCTCCTCCATTCCCAGTTTTCACCACCAATTCTGGTTGGGTTCAGTTCTGCACTCACTTGTTCCCGTCCCTCTCCTCCCCTGAATGTTCTGACTGTGGCTGGGTTCAGGTCGACACTCACTGGTTCCCCATCTCCCCTGAAGATGCTGAGTCTGGCTGTGTTCAGTTCCGGACTCACTGGTTACCCTACCTCTGCTCCCCTGATGGTGCGGTCTCTGGCTGGGGTCATTTCTACAATCACTGGGTCCTCTCCGTCCCTCCCCTCTTTCCCCACCACTGAAGATGCTGACTCTGGCTGGGTTTAGTTCTACTGTCACTGGTTCCCCTCCCTTGAAGGTACTGACTATGGCTGGGTTCAGTTCTACACTCATTGGTTCCCCTCCCCTGAAGGTACTGACTCTGGCTGGGTTCAGTTCTACACTCACTGGTTCCCCTCACCTGAAGGTGCTGACTCTGGCTGGGTTCAGTTCTACACTCACTAGTTCCCCTCCCCTGAAGGTGCTGACTCTGGCTGGGTTCAGTTCAACATTCACTGGTTCCACTCCCCTGAAGGTACTGAATCTGGCTGGGTTCAGTTCCAGACACTGACATCATTCACTTTGTTCCTGCACCAAGATGGCCACGCATGCGCTGTGCTGCTCAGTGAATCAAATTGGCGGCGTGAACATGCCTTCCTGCACCAAGATGTCCGCCTTTAGCCTGGGCCTGTGATTGGGAGAACGCCTCAAAGCTGCAACTGCCAATATTCCGGTTATCATTCCGGGCTTGCGGCAAGCACCGATTGTTTATGAAGCCTCCCCAGCTCCCCGCTGGTCCATTACTCTGCTCCGTCCCGCTGAAAAGGACACTTCTTGGGAGCCTGTACAAAACGTGTCTCCTCCGCCATTATACACACCGTGCCTGCTCCAAACACAGCCAGGACCCGCGCCTGCGCACTGAGCCCCTGTAGTCTGGGTGCGGCACATTCTCCCCTGCGGGGCATGCTGGGTACATATGACCATGAGAAATAGGAGCAGGAGTGGGCCACTCAAACCCCCGAGCCTGCTCCCCATTCAATAAGGTCATGGCTGCTCTGATCATAGGCTCAGCTCCATTCCCTGCCCACTCCCCAGAACCCTTTACTCCCTTATCGCTCAAAAATCTGGCTATCTCCGCCTTAAATATATACAATGACCCAGCCTCCACTGCTCTCTGGTGCAGAGAATTCCACAGATTTACAACCCTCTGAGAGAAGAAATTCCTCCTCATCTCAGTTTTAAACAGGTTGAGGAGAAAGATTGCATTTGTGACTAGAACACGATTTACTGTGATTGCATTGGGCACTGAACCATGTTCATTCTGGCAGCTCTTGTTTGTTTCTGGTTATCTTAATAACCTCTGTACCTGAACATAAGAATATAAGAAATAGCAACAGGAGTAGGCCATACGGCCCCTCGAGTCTGCTCCGCCATTCAATAAGATCATGGCTGATCTGATCATGGACTCAGCTCCACTTCCCCGCCCGCTCCCCATGCCCCCATATTCCTATATCGTTTAAGAAACTGTCTATTTCTGTCTTAAATTTATTCAATGGCCCAACTTCCACAGCTCTCTGAGACATTGAAGTCTATAGATTTACAACCCTCTGAGAGAAGAAATTGCTCCTCATCTCTCTTTTAAATGGGCGATCCCTTATTCTAAGATCATGCACTCTAATTCTAGACTCCCCATTATCAGTGGAAGTATCCTCTCTGCATCCACCTTATCAAGCCCCCTCATAATCTTATACGTTTTGATATGATCACCTTTCATTCTTCTGAATTCCAGTCAGTAGAGGCCCAACCTACTTAATTGTTCCTCATAAGTCAAACCCATCATGCACAGAATCAACCGAGGGAACCTTCTCTGAGCTGTCTCCAAAGCAAGTATATCCTTTCATAAATATGGAAACCAAAACTGCACGCAGTATTCCAGGTGTGGCCTCACATATAGCTGTAGCAAGATTTTCCTGCTTTTATACCCTATCCCTTTTGCAATAAAGGCCAAGATACCATTGGCCTTCCTGATCACTTGCTGAAACTACATACTATCCTGTTGCATTTCATGCACAAGTATCCCCAGGTCCTGCTGTACTGCGGTACTTTGCAATCTTTCGCCATTTAAATAATATGTTGCTCTTTGATTTTTTTCTGCCAAAGTGCATGACCTCACACTTTCCAACATTATAGTCCATCTGCCAAATTTTTGCTCACTCACTTAGCCTGTCTATGTCCTTTTGCAGATCTGTTGTGTCCTCCTCACACATTGCTTTTCTTTCGATCTTTGTATCATCAGCAAACTTGGCTATGTTACACTCAGTCCCTTTTTCCAAGTCGTTAATATAGATTGTAAAGCTGGAGATTAATACCTTCTATAAATGTTGAATAAATTATCTTTGTTTCAAACACAGTTTGTTGATTATTTGATTCCTCCATGATCAGAAGAGATTAATTGATGTTCTGTTACGGACTGTTCCCTTTTATGGCTTTTTCTTATCTAACTTATATCACTTCTCACCTCGTTCGCTTTCTAGCATATCAAACTCCAAACTTGTTCCATTTGCATACATGAGTTGTGGTTGTAGTAGACCTAACTGCAGTGTCTCACTTTAAACTCAGCTGAAATCTTTTGAACCACTCCTTTATTGAACTGTCTTGCATAAGATTTGAAATCCGTTACTTTCTAGATCAGTTAACCTGTTTTTGAAACCAATTGAATATTATAAACTCATCCACACATTTTGCACGTGATAGCCTGTGAAATATTATGATATTTGTAATCATCATTACCACAAGCTCCGTTCCCTAGCGACCGACTCCATCCCTCTCCCCAACTTCTGTCTGAGCCTGAACCAGACTGTTCACAACCTTGGTGACATACTTAACCCTGAAATAAGTTTTTGACCACATATCCACAAAATAACTAAGAATGCCTATTTCCACCTCTGTAACATCGCCCATCTCCGCTCATGCCTCAGCTCATCCAGTGCTGAAGCCCTCATCCATGCCTTTTTTTACTTCTGGACTTGACTATTCTCCCAAATTCTGACCTACATAAACTAGTGTTGATCCAAAACTCGGCTGCCCATGTCCTAACTCGCACCAAGTCCAGCTCACTCATCACCCCTGTGCTCGCTGACCTACATTGGCTTCCAGTGAAGCAACGGCTTGATTTCAAAATTCCCGCTCACACAACACCCCCACGCCTGCCGCTCCTGCCCATGAGATATCAGTCTTTCTGAGTATCCCTGATTATAATTGTTCAACCATTGGTGGTTTTTGTGGCTGTGCCTTCTGTTGCCCAGGCCTCAATTCTGGAACATCCAGCCTAAACATTTCTGTCTAACCCCTGCTGTACCTGCCCTGGCAGTTTTTGATGGGATAGTGTAGAGCACGTTTTTCTCTGTATCTACTCTGTGCTGTATCTTCGCTCAGAGTGTTTGACGGGACAGTGTAGAGTGATTTTTACTCAATATGTAACCCGTGTTGTTCCTGCCCTGGGTGTGTTTGATGGGACAGTGCAGAGGGAGATTTACTCTGTATCTAATCCGTGCTTTACCTACCCTGGGAATGGTTAATGGGACAATGCAGAGGGATATTTACTTTGCATTATAACCCTTTCTGTACCTGCCGTGGAGTGGCTGATAGGACAGTGTAGAGGGAATTTACTCTGTATCTATCATTTGTGTACTTGCCCTGGGAATGTTTGCTGGGACAGTGTACAGGGAACATTACTCTGTTTGTACCCAGTGCTGTACGTGCCCTAGGAGTGTTTGATGGACAGTGTAGAGGGAGCTTTACTCTGTATCTAACCCGTGCTGTACCTGTGATGGGAGTGTTTGATAGATCAATGTAGAGGGAACTTTCCTCTGTATTTAACCCGTGTTGTACCTGCCCTGGGAATATCTGGTTGAACATTATAGAGGGAGATCTCCTCAATATCTAATAAATGCTTTATCTGCCCTGGAATGCCTGGGACATTAGAGGGAGATGTACTCTGTGTCTAACCTGTACTGTACTTGCCCTGGGAACTGTATAGCGGAAGCTTTGATCTGTATTTAATCCATGTTGTACCTGCCCTGGGAGAGTGTGATGGGACAGTGTATTGGGATCCTTACTGTGTACCTACTTAAATCCGTTATACCCCTTGGAGGACGAAATGTGCATTGTGACTCCGGGAGGAGCTCCTCAGCCAGAGTGACTGGAGTGCAACATCACCCCCAACAACCAAATTTTAATTTGATTTAAGTTTACTGTCCAAAGTTTAATTAGTTTATTTTGTTGGTTATAGTGCCCCCCCACACCCCCGCCCCAGCTTTAATCAGGGGACACTTGATTTACAGATCAACAACAAAATAGTTGTGCTATACCTGCCCTGGGATTTTTTTATTGGAACAGTGTAGAGGGAGAAATTACTCTGTAATTATCCCGTGCTGTTCCTGCCCTGGAGTGTTTGTAGGACATATACTCCATATGTGCTGTAGCGGCCCTCGTCTGTTTGTTGCGACAATGTTGAGGGAGCTTTATTCTGGATATAACCCATGCTATACCTGCCCTGGGACTGTTTAATGGGACCGTGTAGAGAGAGATTTACTCTCTGTTTAAACTGTGCTGTACTTCACCTGAGAGTATTTAATGTGGCAGAGTAGAGTAGCGGGAGCTCTACACTGTATCTAACCCATGTATCACATCATGGGCCACCCCAACCTGCGAGAGAACATCTCCACAGGTTGGGGCTATAAAAAGAGCAGGAGCGAGCCACTGCACCTTCAGTGTGAGCTGACACAAATGTGTGACGGCTTCGAGGTAGACGACTGGGTGACATCATCAGGGCCCAGATTGCCATTTGGAGCGTGGGCAGGGCCCTGGTACAGCAGAGGAACATGGAAGGCTGTGCTGGACTTGTGACGAGTGATCGGGGCAGAGGAGTGATGAGGGAGCATGCCTGAGATTTGGTGGGTGACCGTGATGGAGGTTTAACGAATGTTTGGTGCAGAGATGGGGCAGGAGATTGTGGCGGAGGTGCGGCTAGTGTTTTTTGGAGGGGGAGCGGAGAGGGATCGTGCTGGAGGTGAAGCGAATGTTTGTGGTGGAGGAGTGGCGAGAGATCGTGGCGGAGGTGCGGTGAATGAGGGCACCGGGTGCAAAAGAGGCGAGAGCCCAGGGGCAGCACGGACCAGACCACACTGTTATATTTGTGCACACTAGCTCCGTACAGCAAAACAGGTCTCCAGTAATCCTGATTAACCCTTGCCACTGGACCAATCCTAGGTCTGTCATGCCCGTGTCGTGGCTGGTGTGCAACGGTCACCACACGTTAAAAACAATCCACCCATAGGCATCTTCCACCTCCTCAATTGGAGGTCAGGACTGGAACATTGGGTCCTTCATTGAAACATCTGTGAATTCATGTGGAAACAAATCATCCTCGTTCGAGGGACCGGCTATGATCATCTAACCCGTGCTTTACCTGCCCTGGGATTGTTCAGAACAGTGTAGACGAAGCTTTATTCTGTATCTATCCCATGCTGTAGTTTCCTCTGGCACTGACTCTCACTGGGGTACAGTTCCTTTGGCACAGATTTACTGTATATTTAATTCGTGCTGTACCTATCCTGGGAGTGTTTGATAGGATAGTGTAGAGTGAGCTTTATTCATTATGTCACCAATGCAGCATCCAATCTGGAATGCATGGGACAGGTTGAGGGAGATATACTCCATATCTCACCTTGGAATGTCTCGTGGGATAGTGTTGAGGAAGCTTTACTCTGTATCTAAGTAAGGCAAGGATATCCTTCCTGAGAGAAGGAGACCAAAGCAGTGCACAGGACTCCAGGTGTGGTAAGGGAGTGAAGGGTTCTGGGGAGCAGGCAGGGAAGTGGAGCTGAGTCTATGATCAGACCAGCCAAGACCTTATTGAATGGGGAGCATGCTCGAGGGTCCGGGTGGCCCACTCCTGCTCCTATTTCTCATGGTCTTATGTAACCAGCATGCCCCGCAGGGGAGAATTGCCGCACCCAGACTACAGGAACGTAGTGCGCAGGCGCGGGCCCTGGCTGTGTTTGGAGCATGCGCGGGCCCTGGCTGTGTTTGGAGAATGCGCGGTGCGCGTAATGGCGGCATCGACACGTTTTGGATAGGCTCCTCAGAGGTGTCCTTTTCAGCGGGACAGAGCGGAGTAATGGACCAGCGGGGAGCCGGAGAGGCTTCGAAAACAACCGGTGCCCGCTGCAAGCCCGGAATAATAACTGGAATATCGGCGGTTGCAGCTTCGAGGCTTTCTCCTGGTCGCAGGCCCAGGCAAACGGCGGCCATCTTCGTGCAGGAAGGTAGGTTTAGCGCTCTGCTATTTTGATTCAGTGAGTAGCAGAGCGCATGCGTGGCCATCTTGGTGCAGGAACAAAGTGAATGATGTCAATGTCTGGAACTGAACCCAGCCAGAGTTAGTACCTTCAGGGAAGGGGAACCAGTGAGTGTAGATCTGAATCCAACCAGAGTCAGTACCTTCAGGGGAGGGGAACCAGTGAGTGTAGGACTGAACCCAGCCAGAGTCAGCACCTTCAGGAGGGGGAGGGAAACCAGTGAGTGTCGAACTGAACCCAGCCAGAGTCAGTACCTTCAGGGGGGGGGGAAGAGACAGGGAGGGGATAACAGTTCACGGGGTTGGGGGTAATTTATTAGCATGGATGTAGGATTGGCTGACTGACAGAAAACAGAGAGTCAGGATAAATGGTTGCTGCTTGGGTTGACAATCAGTAACTAGTCAAAGGGATCAGTGCTAAGACTCCAATTATTTATAATCCATATTAATGACTTGGAAGAAGGGACCAAGTGTAACAAAGCCAAGTTTGCTGATGATACAATGATGGGAGGAAAAGCAAGGTGTGAGGCAGGAACACAAATTCTGCAAAAGGACATAGGCAGGCTGAGTGAGTGAGCATAAATTTGGCAGATGGAGTATAATGTTGGAAAGTGTGAGGTCATGCACTTCGACAGAAAAAAATTAAACAGCAAGTTATTATTTAAATGTTGAAAGGTTGCAAAGTGCTGCAGTACAGTGAGACCTGGAGGTACTTGTGCATGAAACATAAAAGGATAGTATGCAGGTACAGCAAGTGATCAGTAAGGCCAATGGAATCTTGGCCTTTATTGCAAAGGGGATGGAGTATAAAAGCAGGGAAGTCTTGCTACAGTTGTACAGGGTATTGGTGAGGCCACACCTGGAATATTGCGTGCATTTTTGGTTTCCATATTTCCGAAAGGATATACTTGCTTTGGAGGCAGTTCAGAGAATTTTCACAAGGTTGATTCCAGGGATGAGGGGGTTGACTTATGAGAAAAGGTTGAGGTTGGGCCTCTACTCATTGGAATTGAGAAGAATGAGCGGTGGGCTTAAAGAAATGTGTAAGATTATGGGCCCAAGTTTCCACAGGATAAAAAACGGGCGCCCCTCCGAGCTGGGCGCCCGTTTTTCGTGCCTAAAACGGCGCCAGAAAAAAAAAACGCGCTATTCTCGAGCGCTTTTCAGCTCCTTGTCTGTTTGGCGCGGCGCCCAGGGGGTCGGAGCCTTCACTCGCGCCGATTTTGTAAGTGGGAGGGGGCGGGTACTATTAAAATTAGTTTTTTACCTGCCGGCAACGCTGCTCGTGCGCGTTGGAGCGTTCGCGCATGCTCAGCGTGAAAAAAAATTGGCACTCGGCCATTTTTGTAGTTCTTTGTAGATGTTTAATTTTTGAACATTTTTTAATGAAACCTCATTGCCATCAACACATCAGCACTGAGGCTACCCTTCTCACTGTCCCCTCTCCCCCCCCCTCCCCTCCACGGCAGCAAACGGCGGTTTCCTCCCCCTCCCTCTCCTCCGCGGCAACAAACCGCTGTCTCTTTCCCCTCCCTCCCCTTCCTCCATGGCAACAAGCCGCTGTCTCCTTCCCCTCCCTCCCCTGCGCGGCAACAAGCCGCTGTCTCCTTTCCCTTCCTCCCCTGTGCAGCAACAAGCCGCTGTCTCCTTCCCCTCCCCCTCTGCACGGCAACAAACGGTGGTTTCCTTCGAACGATGGCTGAAGCACTTTCACACAGGTAAGAAGATGGTTTATTTAATCTTTTCTTTGCTTATAAATGTTTATTCAGGTTGGATTTATTTGTGTAATATTTGTAGAAGTATAAATAAGGATTGATTGTAGAATTTAATGAGTTCCCTTCCCCCCCCCCCGCCCCACCTCGTTCTGGGCGCCTAATTTGTAACCTGTGCCTGATTCTTTAATGTGTAGAACAGGTTTTTTCAGTTCTACAAAAATCTTCACTTGCTCCATTCTACTTTAATTTGGAGTACATTTTCACTGTGGAAACTTTGAAATCAGGCGTCAATGACCGGACACGCCCCCTTTTGAAGAAAAAATTCTGTTCTAAAGTACAACTGTTCTACCTCACTAGAACTGCAGAAAAAAAAGTGGAGAATTGCGATTTCTAAGATAGTCCGTTCTCCACCAGTTGCTCCTAAAAATCAGGGGCAAATCATGTGGAAACTTGGGCCCTATGAGGGGGGTTTGACAAGGTGGATGAAGAGAGGAATTTCCACTGATAATGGGGAGACTAGAACTACGGGGCATAATCTTAGAATAAGGGGCCGCCCACTTAAAAGAATAAATTTCTTCTCGCAGAGGGTTGTGGATCTGTGGAATTCACTGCCTCAGAGAGCTGTGCAAGCCGGGATATTGAATAAATTTAAGACAGAAACAGAGCTTCATAAACGCTAAGGGAATAAGTGGTTATGGGGAGCGGACAGGGGAGTGGACTCGAGTCCATGATCGGATCAGCCATGATCGTATTAAATAGAGGAGCAGGCTCGAGGAGCCGTATGGGCTATGCCTGCTCCTATTTCTTATGTCATCGAATTACAATATGCAGATGATGATTGTGTCTGCACTCACTCAGAGGACGTGCTCCAAACCATCATCAACACATTCACCGTAGTGTCTGAGAGCATAGGCCTTACACTAAACATCTCCGTAAAAGAAAGGTGCTCTATCAACCTATCCCCACCACACAGCACTGCCCTTCACCCCCACCCCCACCCCGGATGATCAAAATCCATGATGAGGCCTTTGGCAAAATGGTCCATTTTTCATAAATCGGGAGCCTACTGTTACCAAGGGCACATATCAATGACTAGGGCCAACACCACCTTCTGTGTGTCAGCACAGCCTTTGTTCGCCTAAGTCATAAGTCAAGGATACCCTCAAGGCCTCCTTGAAGAAGTTCAACATCCCCACCGGCACCTGGGAATCCCTGGCACAAGATCGCTCAAAATAGAAGAGAATAATCCATGAGGGCGTCGAACACTTCGAGTCTCTCCACCTGGAGCAAGCGGAGACCAAGTGCTGACGGCGGAAGGAGCGCACGACAACCCAAGCACTTCAACAAACCGGCACTTCAACCAACGTACTTTCAACCACCGTCTGTCCAATCTGCGACAGAGACTGCAGCTCCCACATTGGACCTAACAGACATCTGAGACCTCATTTGTAATGTGGAAGCAAGTCATCCTCGACTCCAAGGGACTGCCTATGATGTTGGTTGGTTTATATCAGACAGGAGGGGATTGGTGTCAGTGACTGTGGGGTGGGTTTATATCAGACAGGAGGAGATTGGTGTCAGTGACTGTGGGGTGGGTTTATATCAGACAGGAGGGGATTGGTGACATGGAATCATAGCAGTTTACAACACAGAAGGAAGCCATTTGGTCCACTGTGTCTGTGTGGCTGAAAAAGAGCTATCCAGCCTAATCCCACTTTCCAGCTCTTGGTTCAGAGCCCTGTAGGTTATGGCACTTCCAGTGCGTATCCAAGTACTTCGGTAAATGCGATGAGGGTTTCTGCCTCTACTGTTCTTTCAGGCTGTAAGTTCCAGACTCTGGAGGTTATGCTAGGACTGTGTAAAACACTAGTTAGACCACAGCTAGAGTATTCGCACAGTTCTGGTTACCACAGTGCAGGAAATATGTCTTTGCACTGGAGAGGGTACAGATGAGATTTATAAGGATGTTGCCTGGACTGAAGAATTTTAGCTGAAGAATTTTAGATGGGCTGGTGTTATTTTCTTTGGAATAGAGGAGGCTGAGGATAGAATTGCATACAAAATTATGGAGGGTCCCAGATGGAGTGGATAGGAAGGACATTAGAGCATAAGGACAAATAAATAGGAGTAGGCCATCGGACCCCTCGAGCCCACTCCACCATTCAATAAGATCATGGCTGATCTGATCTTGGTCCCAATTCCACTTCCCTGCCCACTCGCATAAACCGTTGACTTCTTGATCTATCAAAAATTTGTCTATCTCCACCTTAAATATGTTCAATTCTAAATGGACAACCCCTTATTCTGAAACTATGCATCCAAGTTCTAGTTTCCCTCACGAGGGGAAACATCCTCTCTGCATCGACCCTGTCAAGCCCCCTCAGCATCTTATACATTTCAATATCACCTCTCAGTCTTCTAAACTCCAATGAGTACTGGCTCAACCTATCTTCATATGACAACCACTTCATCTCAGGAATCAACCTTGTGAACCTTCTCTGAACTGACCTATTTCCATTCACAGACAGGTCAATAACCAGGGGGCACAGATTTAAAATAATTGGTAGAAGGATTAGAGAGGAGTTGAGCAGAAACTTTTCACCCAGAGGGTGGTGGGGGTCTGGAACTCACTGCCTGAAAGGGTGGTAGAGGCAGAAACCCTCACCACATTTGAAACATACTTGGATATGCACTGGAAGTGTCATAACCCACAAGGCTGTGGAGCAAGAGCTGGAAAGTGGGATTAGGCTGGATAGCTCTTTTTCGACCGGTACAGACACAGTGGGCCGAATGGCCTCCTTCTGTGCTGTAAATGTCTATGATTCTGTGGTAGTTGAAATCCCCGACTATTGCTGCCCTATTGGTTTTGGACTTCTCAGAAACCTTCCTCCATATTTGCTTTTCTATCTCCCTCTGACTGTTTATAGTACACTCCCAACATTGTGATTGCCCCGCTTTTGTTCATCAGTTCAACACATATGGCCTCATTTGATGATCCTTCCAACATCTCATCCCTCCTCACTGCTGTAACAACACCACAGCTTATCTGCCTTATCCCCTAGACTTCTTGCATTGAAGTATATTCCATTAAGCACGGCCAAACTCCTTTGTTGTCGATTTTCTAGCCTTTGTTTCCTCTGCCTTCCAAACTCATTTACGAATTTTCTGCTCCCATTTCCAAGCTTTGCTTCTCTCCCTTCTGAATCAACGCTCAGGTTCCCATTCCCCTGCCAAGTAAGTTTAAACCCTCCCCAACAGCATTAGCAAACCCCCAGGAGGATAATGGTAGGAGCCCTGTTGAGGTGTAACCTTATCCGGCTTGTACAGTCCACAGCCCCTCAGAAATCTGTCTGTTCACGCTCGCCCCTCAGAATGTCCTGCAGCCTCTCAATGACATCCTTGACCCTGGCACCAGGAAGAAAACCTATCATCCTGGAGTTATGTCGGTGGCCGCAGAAAGGCCTGTCTGTTCCTGTAACTATTGAACCCCCTTTCACTATTGCCTACCTGACCTTGCCCTTCCCCCCGTTCCGTACAGTTGAGCCACCCATGATGCCTTGGACTTGGCTCTGGCTGTACTCTCTGAGGAACCACCAGTACAGAGAGTGAGATGCACTGAGAGGTGTCCTGCACTACCTGCCTGGTCCTCCATGTCTGTCTGGGCAGTCACCCATTCCCTCTCTGCCTGCACACTCTTATGCTGCGAGGTGACGACCCCCTGAAAGGTGCTATCCACATAGCTCTCAGCCTCGCAGATGCAGTGACACTCGCTGCTGCTCAAGCTCCGAAACCCGGAGATTGAGCTCCTCCAGATGACGACCATATGTGCACATGTACTTGACCAGGACACGAGAAGCGTGGTTTTTCCACAATGACAGGGTTTCATCTGTTTAAACAAAAACAACTCCACTGTTATTCCCTGAAATAATCCCCGCTGCCCGGCCTGAATGAATCCATGTCATTCCCAAACGCTGCCATGTTTGCTCCACCTCACAGGGTTCCATCTCTTGAAATGCATGCCTCCCCCAGCCAAAGTGCCTTGCCCCAGTCCCAGTGCATGCGTCCCGCAGCCAAAGTTCCTTATCCCAGTCGCAGTATTTGCCTTACCCCAGTCCCAGTGCCTTACCCCAGTCCCAGTGCATGCCTCCCCCAGCCGAAGTGCCTTACGCCAGTACAAGTGCATTCCACCCCCAGGTGAAGTGCCTTACCCCAGTCCCAGTACATGCCTCCCCCAGTCCTGTTTCTCAGCACCACCTGCATGGAATGATTCAGAGTGGTGGGGGGGGGGGGGGGGGGAGAGGCTAAACAGTGGGCGGGGCTTGTCACCTGTCAGTCACAAAGTGCAGAACTAATAGTTCCCTTGGGTTAAATAAACCCCGGGGGTGGGGGGGGTGGTCACACAGCCCGAATGCGGTCCCAGGCCGCAGTGACAACACTCCGCACCATCCGCTTCACACACACCCGGGCTCGGGCCCAGGCCACGACTCTCAGCCCACAGGCCCTGTGTTCACCCCCCGGTTCCAGGCCCGGCACACACTATTGGGCCAGCCTGGACTCACCCTATCGGGCCAGCACAAAAGACCCAATATAAACAGAGACAGGGTCTAGTGTAATATAAACAGAGACAGGGTCTAGTGTAATATAAACAGAGACAGGGTGTAGTGTAATATAAACAGAGACAGGGTCTAGTGTAATATAAACAGAGACAGGGTCTAGTGTAATATAAACAGAGACAGGGTCTAGTGTAATATAAACAGAGACAGGTCCAGTGTAATATAAACAGAGACAGGGCATAGTGTAATATAAACAGAGACAGGGTGCAGTGTAATATAAACAGAGACAGGGCCCAGTGTAATATAAACAGAGACAGGGTATGGTGCATTAATAAATGACACAAAGCCTAGTTTTACACTAAAAACAAGTCTTTAATATTGAAATAATTTTTTGGCAATAATAATTGAAAGAGGTGATAGTGTCACACTAACAGAAGCCTTTAACACTTTAACAATACCAGAAATATACTCTATAGAATACAACAGAGACACGATCTACAGTTATAATAATAGAGGTGTGCACTAGAACTGGAACTACAGGGGCAGGTTATTGTCAGGTCAAGTGTAACAATTCCAGAGACAGGGTCCGGAGTAATAACAGCAAATGCATGGCCCACTGTGAGAGTAACAAAGACAGTGTTTGATCCAATAATAAGAGGCAGACTCGAGTGTAATACTGAACACAATGCTGGATCGAGTGTGATGATCACACAGGCAGTGTCTAGTGCAACAAAACAAAGATTGGGTCTCATCTAATAGTGTGCGCAAGTCAGGGCCTATTACTGTAAGCTCATTCACCCATCCCCCTGTGCTCACTGACCTGCATTGGCTCCTGGTTAAGCAACGCCTCGATTTTAAAATTCTAATCTTTGGTTTCAAAACTCTCCATGGCCTCGCCCCTCCCGATCTCTGTAATCTCTTACAGCCCCACCACCCTCCGAGTTTCCTGTACTCCTCCAAATCTGTCCTTGCCCATCCCTGATTTTAATCGCCCCACCATTGGTGGCCGTGTCTTCAGCTGCCGAAGCTCTAAGCTCTGGAAGTCCCCCCTAAACCTCCACCTCGTCTTTCAAGATTCTTTTTAAACACTACCTCTTCAAATCAAACTTTTGGGAATCTGTCCTGATATCTTTCTCTGTGGCTCTGTGTCAAAAATGTTTTCTTATTGATATCGATCGTGCTAAGCACCGTGAGATGTTTCATTGCATTAAAGGCACTATATTAATGTAAGTTCTGGTTGTTTTCTTGTTGTAACAAATGCTTTGCCGAATGTCTGATAACAGAGTCAAAGTATGAATGTGTGGGTTGGTGTAATAACACCGGCACGGTCTAGTGTAACGTGAACATGAAACAGACCATGTCAGCCTTGGCTCAGTGGTAGCACTCTCGGCCGAGTGAGGGTTCAATTCCCAATCCAGAGCCCGAGCACATCATCTAGGCCAAGACTCCAGATGTCAGTACAGAGGGAGTGCTGCACTGTCAGAGGTGCCGTCTTTCAGCTGAGACATTAAACCGATGCCCTGTCTAGATTTTAAGTTGGATGTAAAAGATCTCACGGCCACGATTCAGAGGAAGAACAGGCAGAGTTCACCCTGGTGTCCTGGGTAATGTGTATCCCTCAACTTACATCACTGAGAACGGATTGTCTTGTCATCATTACATGGCTGTTTGTGGGATCCTGCTGTGCACAAATTGGCTGCGGCATTTCCTACATTACATCTCCGCCCCAAAGTCCCCTCACCCAAACCCCTCCTTCACCCCTACTCTCCAACCCCCCTCACCCCAACCCCTCCTTCACCCCTACTCTCCAACCCCTCCTTCACCCCAACCCCTCCTTCACCCCTACTCTCCAACCCCCCTCACCCCAACCCATCCTTCACCCCTACTCCCAGCCCCTCTTGTGTCTTGAATTGCCTTCACTGTAATGGAAACTGACAGGATTTGAAAGATATTTACAACAGATTCGAGATGTTCTGAGAGTCACTATCTTTCTCTATTCTGCCCACTCGAGGAGTTAGATGACCAACTTTCTCCTGTGAATATAGAGCTGGAGTATTGGGTCGTGATGTATTCACTAGTTCATCCTGTTGACTCTAAATATTGAGTCTTGTGGTTTCAGACACCGGATAATCAAGCTCAGAACGACAGACTGACTTTTACTGATGTTATTCAAAGCACTGCAAACATACAGACAGTATTGTTACCGGATCCGGAGAACAGGGATAATGGAGTGCGTTCCCAGGGCTCCTCTCCCCAGGTGTGTCTAACAAGCTGCGGTTACACTGGCGATATTTATACTGAACTGGTTTGCTACATTCCTGATCTGACTCTGCTCAAACCATAACCACAAGGATATCGGTTCTGCCTGTGACCACAAGGCTGTGTCTCTGTCACACACAGATACTGTTTCCTTGTTTCACATCTCCATACAAACACCATCACTTCACACATCCCCTTTCGACACAATTACAGCCGACATGAGCAATGACATGAGCCACATTAAAATACACACACATTTTCTAATAGCAAAGGTTAAACTGGGATAAATGTTCAGTTATTCTCTGTTCAGGCAAAATGCAGAACAATCCAGCAGCTCACCAGCACCTTTACAGCGTCTCATCGGCCGACAGGCTTTCATTAAGTACATTTGCTGAGTGCATTTAAATTTAAAACCAGGTTTGTAGGCGTGATGCTCCATTCACACATCGAAGGTGAGAGAGATGCTGTGGGGCACACGCTAAGTCCAGTATCTGAAAGTGATTAACAGACTGGGTTTTGTGTTTATTGATCCCGGGTATGTTACAGACACCTTCCCTTGATACCAAAGCTTGGAGAGGGACTCTGGAAGGTATGGGGAACTGGCACTTGTCCCTGAGAGTAACCGAAGGTATGAGAACTGAAATAATCCAGAGTTAGAAAGGAGAAAAGGTCCCAAAATTGAACAGTCGGTAACAGGACATCAATTTGAAACAAATACTCAACTGTGCGTTTGAAACAAAGCTGACCTGTTTTTTTATTTGTTCATGGGACATGGGATATGGGTGTCACTGGCAAGGCCAGCTCTGGGCCAATAGGAAGAGCGAGGGGCGGGGCTGGAGGACCGAGCGGGCGGTTGGTCCTCCAACCAATCGGAGTGAGCGAGGGGCGTGGCTTGCGCCCCCCCCCCCCCCCCAGTGGACGGGGCTGGGCCCGGATCTCCCGCACTGAGCATGCATGGGCAGCGGTGGCCACAGTTGGTGGAGCCCGGATGATGTCGGACAGGAGACAGTCGACTGTCGGTGCGGGGCAGGAATTGGAGCCACGAGTGGGCGGGTGAATGTCAAACACCTGCTGTGGGCCCCAGGCCCCAATCATAGCCCAGAGGCCCCGGGTTTGCCCCGTGGTGACAAGCCCGGGTCAGCGGGATCACTGGCTGACATCTTGAATGGGTTAGAACATCAGAAATAGGAGCAACAGTGGGCCATTCGGCACCTCGAGCCTGCTCCGCCATTTAACACCATCATGGCTGATCCAATCATGGACTCAGTTCCACTTCCCTGTCTGCTCCCCATAATCCCTTATCCCCTTATCATTTAAGAAACTGTCTTTTTCGGTCTTAAATGTATTCAATGTCCCAGCTTCGACAGCTCTCTGAGGTAGTGAATTCCACAGATTTACAATCCTCAGAGAGATTCCATCTCATCTCAGAATAAGGGGCAGCCCATTTAAAACTAAGATTATGTCCCCTAGTTCTAGTCTCCCCCATCAGTGGAAACATCCTCTCTGCATCCACCTTGTCAAGTCCCCTCATAATCTTATACGTTTCGATATCATCTCTCACTCTTCTGAATTCCAATGAGTAGAGGCCCAACCTACTCAACCTTTCCTCATAAGTCAACCCCCTCGTCCCTGGAATCAACCGAGTGAATCTTCTCTGAACTGCCCCCAAAGCAAGTATATCCTTTCCTAAATATGGAAACCTAAACTGCACGCAGTGTTCCAGGTGTGGCCTCACCGATTCCTTATATAGCTGTAGCAAGACTCCCCTGCTTTTATACTCCATCTCCTTTGCAATAAATGCCAAGATACCATTGGCGTTCCTGATCACTTGCTGTACGTGCATACTATCCTTGTTTCATGCACAAGTACCCCCAGATCCCGTTGTACTGTGGCACTTTGCAATCTTTCTCCATTTAAATAATAACTTGCTCTTCAATTTTTTTCTGCCAAAGTCCAGGACCTCACACTTTCCAACATTATACAACATCTGACAAATGTTTGCTCACTCACTTAGCCTGTCTATGTCCTTTTGAAGATTTTGTGTGTCCTCCTCACACATTGCTTTTCCTCTGATCTTTGTATCATCAGCAAACTTGGCAACGTTACACTCGGTCCCTTCTTCCATGTAGTTAATATAGATTGTAAATAGTTGGGGTCCAATCACTGATCCCTGCGGCACCCCATTAGTTACTGGTTGCCAACCAGAGATTGAACCATTTATTCCGACTCTCGTTTTTCTGTTCGTTAGCCAATCCTCTATCTATGCTAAATTATTACCCCCAACCCCGTGAACTTTTATCTTGTGCAGTAACCTTTTACGTGGCACATTGTCAAATGCCTTCTGGAAATTCAAATGCACCACACTCACTGGTTCCCCTTTATCCATCCTGTTTGTTACATCCTCAAAGAACTCCAGCAAATTTGTCAAACATGACTTCCCTTCATAAATCCATGCTGACTCTGCCTGACCGAATTTTGATTTTCCAAATGTCCTACAACTGCTATTTTAAGAATGGACTCCAACATTTTCCCAACCACAGATGTTAGAATAACTGGTCTATAGTTTCCTGTTTATTGTCTGCCTCCTTTTTTAAATAGAGGTGTTACATTTGCAGTTTTCCAATCTGCTGGGACCTCCCCAGAATCCAGGGAATGTTGGTAAATTACAACCAATTCATCCACAATCCCCGCCGCTACTTCTCTTAAGACCCTAGAATGTAATCCATCAGGTCCAGGGATTTATCTGTCTTCAGTCCCATTATCTTACTGAGTACCACCTCCTTAGTGATTGTAATTGTGTTACGTTCCTCCCCCACCCTACAGCCTCTTGACTATCCACTATCGGAATATTGTTAGTTTCCTCTACCCATGTTATTGGTCCCGATGTGGATCACAACCTCCGGCTGTTCACCCTCTCCCCCCAGAATGCCCTGCAGCTGCTCAGTGACATCCTTGACTCTGGCACCAGGGAGGCAACATACCATCCTGGAGTCACGTCTGTGGCCGCAGAAACGCCTGTCTGCTCCCCTGACTATTGAATCCCCTACCACTATAGATCTTCCATTCTTCTTCCTCCCCCGCCGTGCAGCGGAGACACCCGTGCTGCCGTGGATTTGGCACTGGCTGCACTCCCCAGAGCCACCATCGCCCTCACCGGTACTCAGAACAGAAAACCGGTTGGAGAATGAGATGGACTCAGGGGACTCCTGCACTACCTGCCTAGTCCTCCTCTTCTGTCCAGAGGTCACCCAATCCCTATCTGCCTGCACATTCTTAAGATGCAGGGTGACCACCTCTAGAAACGTGATATCCCCGTAGCTCTCAGTCTCATCGATGCACCGCAGTGACTCCAGCCGCTGCTCAAGCTCCAAAACGCGGAGCTCGAGTTGGTGCAGCTGGAGACACCTCCTGCACATGTGGTCGTCCCGGCTGTGCGAAGCTTCCAGGATTTCCCACATGCCACAGGATGTGTAATCCACGGGACTGAGCTGTCCTGTCATCCCTCGAGTTACACTCGCAACTATCAAGTAGAACTAAACTCTAAACCTGAGAGAAATACACCCAGCAACTACTCAGCAATCCGCTGATTTAATTAACTGGCTCTCCTTAGATAATAAAGTTCACATATATTTACTGGCAGATCCGACTTCCAACAATGCCAAAGGTTTCCTACTGAAAAGCAAAAGAAAAAGATTTACCAATCCACCAGCCAATCACTTACCCGCTGGGCTGTGACCCTGCACCAGCCGGTTCCTCATGGACCGCCGCTCCTCCCGGAACTCCCCCTTCACCCCCGCCCTCCTCCCGGAACGCCCCCCCCCTCCCGGACCGCCCCTCCTCCCCTCTCCCCCCCTCCTCCCGGACTGCCCCTCCTCCACTCTCCCCCGACGGCCCCTCTCCCCCCTCCCCCCCCAAAGACGACCCCTCTCCCCCCTCTCCTTCTCAGGCAGCCCCCACGCCCCCCAGACAGCGCCCCCCCCTCCCCCAGACGGCCCCAACTTAATGAAAGCCTGTAGGCCGCTGAGACGCTATTAAGGTGCCGGTGAGCTGCTGGATTGTTCTGCATTTTGCCTGAACAGAAAATAACTGAACATTTATCCCAGTTTAACCTTTGCTATTATGAAATGTTTGCGCATTTTTTACAACAAGAAAACAACCAGAACTTACATTAATATAGCACCTTTAATGCAATGAAATATCTCACGGTGCTTAACACGATCGATATAAATAAGAAAACATTTTTGACACAGACCCACAGAGAAAGATATCAGGACAGATTCCCAAAAGGTTGATTTAAGAGGTAGTTTTTAAAAAGAACCTTGAAAGAGGAGGTGGAGGTTTAGGGGGGGATTTCCAGAGCTTCGAGGTTCGGCAGCTGAAGACCCGGCCACCAATGGTGGAGCGATTAAAATCAGGGATGGGCAAGGACAGATTAGGAGGAGTGCAGAAACTCAGAGGTTGGTGGGGCTGTAAGAGTTTACAGAGATAGGGAGGGGCGAGGCCACGGAGCGTTTTGAAACCAAAGATTATAATTTTAAAATCGAGGCGTTGCTTAACCGGGATCCAATGTAGGTCAGTGAGCACAGGGGGATGGGTGAATGAGGTTATAGCAATCGGCCCCGTCTTGCACACACTATTAAAGGAGACCCAATCTTTGTTTTGTTGCACTAGACACTGCCTGTGTGACCATCACACTCGATCCAGCATTGTGTTCAGTATTACACTAGAGTCTGCCTCTGTTATTATTGGATCAAACACTGTCTTTGTTACTCTCACAGTGGGCCATGCATTTGCTGTTATTACTCCGGACCCTGTCTCTGGAATTGTTACATTAAAACTGAAAATAACCTGCCCCTGTAGTTCCAGTTCTAGTGCACACCTCTATTATTATAACTGTAGATTGTGTCTCTGTTGTATTCTATAGAGTATGTTTCTGGTATTGTTAAAGTGTTAAAGGCTTCTGTTAGAGGTGATAGTGTCACACTTTGTTATTATTGCAAAAACGCTGTTTCAATTATTAAATACTTGTTTACAGTGTAAAACTAGGCCTTGTCTCTGTTTGTATTATGCTGGACCCTGTCTCGGTTTGTATTACGCCGGACCCTGTCTCCATTTGTATTACGCCGGTCCCTGTCTCCGTTTGTATTACGCCGGACCCTGCCTCCGTTTGTATTACGCCGGATCCTATCTCCATTTGTATTAGGCCGGACCCTATCTCCGTTTGTATTACGCTGGACCCTGGGTCTTTTGTGATGCCCAATAGCGTGAGCCCAGGCTGGCCCAATAGCGTGTGCCCGGGCTGGAACCGGGGTGCAAACACGGAGCCTGCGGGCTGTGATTCGGGGCCTGGGACCGAGCCCGGGTGTGTGTGTAACGGATGGTGCGGAGTGTTGTCTCTCGAGCCTGGGCCTACGCCCTGGCTGCGTGACCTCCCGGGATTTATTAACGCAGGGAACTATTTGTTCTGCACTTTTCTGATGGACAGGCGACAAGCCCCGCCCCGTGTCGTGGCCCGCCCCCTCTAAGCCCAAATCATTCCATGCAGGTGGTGTCGAGAAACAGGACTGGGGTAAGGCATACACTGGGACTGGGGTAAGGCACTTCAGCTGGGGGAGTCATGCACTGGGAGTAGGGTAAGTCACTTCAGCTGGGGGAGTCATGCACTGGGAGTAGGGTAAGGCACTTCAGCTGGGGGAGTCATGCACTGGGAGTAGGGTAAGGCACTTCAGCTGGGGAAGGCATGCTTGAGCATGGGGTTTCAGAGCTTGAGCAGCAGCGGGTGTCACTGCATCCGCGAGGCTGAGAGGTACGTGTATAGCACCTTTCAAGGGGTCGTCACCTCGCCGCATAAGAGTGAGCAGGCAGAGAGGGAATGGGTGACTGCCCAGACAGACATGGAGGATCAGGCAGGTAGTGCAGGACACCACTCAGTGTATCTCACTCTGTAAACTGGTGGTTCCTCAGGGAGTACAGCCAGAGCCAAGTCCAAGGCATCATGGGTGGCTCAACTGTAAAGGGGGGGGGGCAGTGGGAAGGGGAAGGGGAAGGTCAGAGATACAGAGGGGTGTCGGGCTGGAGGAGGTTAGAGAGATAGAGAGGTGTGTAGGTGCTGGAGGAGGTTAGAGGGATAGGGAGGGTGCAAAAGCTGGAAGAGGTTACAGAAGGGGAGGGGTCTAGTGCTGGAGGAGGTTAGAGGGGGAGCATTGTAATGCTGGATGGGGTTACAGAGATAGGGAGAGGTGTAGAACCTGCAGGAGGTTAGATATAGGGCGGGGTTTAAGGCTGGAGGAGATTACAGTGAGGGAGGGATGTAGGGGATGGAGGTTACAGAGATAGGGAGGGGTTTAGGGCTGGAGGAGGTTTTCGAGAACAGGATAGTGTAAGGGCTGGAGGAGGTTATAGAGAGAGATGTTTGTAGGGTCTGGAGGAGATTACAGAGATAGGGAGGGTTGTAGGGCTGCAGTTGGTTACAGAGATAGGGAGGTGTACAGTGCTGGGTGAGGTTAAAGAGATAGGAAGGGGCTGGAGGAGATTGCAGAGATAGGAAGGTTCTGGTATTGGAGGTGGTTATGGAGATAGGGAGGGGTGGAGGGCTGAAGGAGATTACAGAGATAGGGAAGGGTGTAGGGGTTGTAGGTTACAGAGAGAGGAAGGGGTGTAGGGGCTGGAGTAGGTTGTAGAGATTGGGAGGGTTGTAGGGGCTCGAGGAGGTTAGAGATAGGAAGGGGTATAGAGCTGGAGGAGGTTACACAGATTGGGAGTGGTATAGGGCTGGAGGAGGTTACAGATATAGGGAGAGGTGTAGGGCTGGAGGAGGTTACAGAGAAAGGGAGGGTTGTCGGGCTGGAGGTGGTTATGGAGATAGGGAGGGGTGTCGGGTCTGGAGGAGGTTAGAGATCGGAACGGGTATCTGGTCTGGAGGCGGTTACAGAGATAGGGAGGGGTGTAGGGGCAGGAGGAGGTTACAGAGAAAGGGAGGGGTGTAGGGGCTGGAGGAAATTAGAGATAGGGAAGGGGTCAGGGGTGGAGGCGGTTCGACATAAGGAGGGGTGTAGGTTTGGAGGAGGTTACAGAAATAAGCAGGTGCTGGAAGAGGTTGCAGAGATATGGAGGGGTGTAGGGGTAGGAGGAAGTTAGAGATAGGGAAGGGTTCAGGGCTGGAGGAGGTTGCAGAGATAGGGATGGGTGTAGGGGCTGGTGGAGGTTACAGACATAGGGATGGGTGTAGGGGCTGGAGGAGGTTAGAGATATGGAGGAGTGTAGGGCGGGAGGAGGTTAGAGGGATATGGAGGAGTGTAGGGCTGGAGGAACTTACAGAGATAGGGAGGGCTGTAGGGGCTGGAGGTTGTTACAAGGGATAGGGAGGGTTGTCGGGGCTGGAGGTGGTTGCAGAGATTGGAACGTTGTGGGAGGTTAGAGATAGGGAGGGGAGTAGGGTTGGAGAAGGTTACTGAGATAGGGAGGGGTTTAGGACTGGAGGAGGTTACAGAAATAGGGAGGGGTTTAGGACTGGAGGAGGTTAGAGAGTTCGGGACGAGTGTAGAGACCGGAGGACGTTAGAGATAGGGAGGGTTGTAGGGGCTAGGGGAGGTTACAGAGATAGGGAGGGGTGTAGGGCTGGAGGATGTTGCAGAGATAGGGAGGGGTGTACGGCTGGAGGATGTTGCAGAGATAGGGAGGGGTGTACGGCTGGAGGAGGTTACAGAGATAGGTAGAGGCGTAAGGCTGGAGGTGGTGAGAGATAGGGAGGGGTGCAGGGGCTGGAGGAGGTTTGAGAGATAGGGAGGGGTGCAGGGTCTGGAGGATGTTAGTGAGATAGGGAGGTATGTACGGGCTGGAGGAAGTTACAGAGATAGCGAGGGGTGTCGGTCTGGAGGAAGTTAGAGATAGGGAGGGGTTTAGGGCTGGAGGAGGTTACAGAGATAGGGAGGAGTGTAGGGGCTGTAGGAGGTTACAGAGATAGCGATGGGTGTAGTGGCTGGAGATTACAGAGAAAAGGAGGGTTGTAGGGGCTGGAGGAGGTTACAGAGAGAGAGGGAGGGGTGTAGGGCTGGAGGAGGTTAGAGATAGGGAGGGGTGTAAGGGCTGGAGGAGACTACAGAGATAGGGAGGTTTGTAGGAACTGGAGGTGGTTAGAGAGAGAGGGAGGGATGTAGGCGCTGGAGGGGATTACAGACAAAGGGAGAGGTGTAGGGTCTGGTGGAGGTTAGAGATAGTGAGTTGTGTAGGGACTGGAGGTTGCAGAGATATGGAGGGCTGTAGGGGCTGGAGGATATTAGAGATCGGGAGGGGTGTATGGCAGGAGGAGGCTCTAGAGATAGCGAAGGGTGTAGCGCCTGGAGGAGGTTAAAGAGATAGGGAGGGGTGTATGGGCTGGAGGAGGAGGCTTGTAGTGCTGGAGGACGTTACAGATAAAGGGAGGGGTGTAGGGGCTGGAGGAGGTTACAGATAGGGAAGGGTATAGGGGTTGGAGGAGATTACAGAGATAGGGAGGGATGTAGGGGCTGAAGGAGGTTCCATAGATACGGAGGGCTGTAGGGATGGAGGAGGTTACAGAGATAAGGAGGGGTGTAGGGATGGAGGAGGTTAGAGAGATAGCGATGGGTGTTGGGGCTGGAGGATACAAAGATAGGGAGGGGTTTAGGGCTGTAGGAGGTTACAGAGATAGGGAGGGGTGTAGGGGCTGGAGGAGGTTACAGAGATAGCGATGGGTGTAGTGGCTGGAGATTACAGAGATAGGGAGGGTTGTAGGGGCTGGAGGTGGTTAGAGAGAGAGAGGAAGGGGTGTAGGGCTGGAGGTGGTTAGAGATAGGGAGCAATTTAGGGCTGGAGGAGGTTATAGACATAGGGAGGGGTTTAGGGGCTGGAGTTGCTTACAGAGATAGGGAGGGGTCTAGTGCTGGAGGAGGTTACAGAGATAGGGAGCTGTGTAGGTGCTGAAGGTTACAGCGATAGGGACGGGTGTAGGGACTGGAGGAGGGTAGAGAGATGTGGAGGTGTGTTGCACTGGAGGAGGTTACAGATGGGGAGGGGTGTAGGGTTGGAGGAGATTGCAGAGATAGCGAGGGGTGTAGGGTCTGGAGGAAGTTACAGAGATAGGGAGGGGTGTAGGGTCTGGAGGATGTTACACAGATTGGGAGGGGTGTAGGGTCTGGAGGAGGTTACAGAGATAGAGAGGGGTGTCGGGGCTGGAGGAGGTTAGAGATAGGGAGAGGTGTAGGGACTGGAGGAGGTTACAGAAATAGGGATGGGTCTAGAGTTGGAGGAGGTTACAGATGTGGAGGGGTGGAGGGGCTGGAGGAGGTTACAGAGATAGGGAGGTATGTAGGTGCTGGAGGAGGTTAGAGATAGGGATGTATGTAGGTGCTGGAGTAGGTTGAAGCGATACCAAGGTGTGTAGTGCTGGAGGAGGTTACAGAGGGGGAGGGTTGTCGTGCTGGAGGAGGTTGCAGAGGTAGGGAGGGATGTAGGGGCAGGGGAAGGTTAGAGAGCTAGCAAGGGGTGTAGGGCTGCAGGAGGTTACAGAGATACGGAGGTGGATAGTGGCTGGATGGGGTTAGAGATATGGAGGGGTGGAGGGGTGGAGGGGTGGAGGGGTGGAGGGGTGGAGGGGTGGAGGGGTGGAGGGGTGGAGGGGGGTTAGAGCGATAGGGAGGGGTGTAGGGGCTGGAGGAGGTTTAGAGAGATTGGGAGGGATGTAGGGCTGGGGCTTTGGGGCTGCAGGAGGTTTAGAGAGATATGAGAGGTGTCGGTGCTGGAGGAGGTTAAGAGAGATAGGGAGGGGTGCAGGGCTGGAGGAGCTTACAGAGATAGGGAGGGTTGTAGGGCTGAGGAGGTTACAGAGATAGCGAGGGGTGTAGAGTCTGGAGGAGCTTACAGAGATAGGGAGGTGCATAGGGGCGGGATGGGGTTACAGAGATAGGGAGGTGTGTAGGGGCTGGAGGAGGTTTAGAGAGATAGGGAGGGATGTAGGGCTGGGGCTTTGGCGCTGGAGGAGGTTTAGAGAGATATGAGAGGTGTCGTTGCTGGAGGAGGTTGAGAGAGATAGGGAGGGGTGCAGGGCTGGAGGAGGTTACAGAGATGGGGAGGGGCTGGAGGAGGTTACAGAGATGGGGAAGGGAGGGGAGATTGAGGGATTTGAACACGAGGCTGAGAATTTTAAAATCAGCGCCTCGCTGGGGGGTGGGAGGGGGGTGCGGACAAGTGCTAGAACACAACCCCCTCACTGCCTACCCTGCACTAACCCCCATCATCTGTTAAATCACCTGGAGTTCCAGTGACACTCCTCCCCCTCTCTCTTGGTATTTATCTACTCACTGTCTCACTCAAAGCTTATCTCCCATTGACAGTCCATGTGAGTGCCCTGGTTGTCCCAGAATTTCTCCCCGGGGACACCGACTGACTTTCCCCGTGCCTCCGCCGCCCTCCTCCTGTTCCGTGACGGCCGACAAATTCAGGTTGTGTTCCAATCAGCAAGCGAAAGATCGGGAGTGGGGGGTGGGGGAGGGGTCATATAAATTAAAACACGTAGCAGCCGGAGGAAGGGGCTTGGGGGGCCGTGTCTTGTCCACAGGCCCCTGAGCTACACTGTCAAGCCCTGTAAGAATTTTCGATCTTTCAATGAGATCATCTCTCATTCTTCTAAACTGTAGAGAATATTGGCCTGGTCTACTCAATCTCTCCTCACAGGACAATCCCCCCATCCCAGGAATCAGTCGGGCGAACCTTCGTTACTATCCTCAATGGTAAGTACATCCTTCCTTAGGTAAGCAGCCAAACTGTCCACAATACTCCAGGTGTAGTCTCACCAGGGCCCGATGCAGTAGGATGTCTAGGAGCAAATTATTTTTTAAATGGAGAAAGATTACAAAATGCTGCACTATAGTGGGACCTGGGGTCACTTGTGTATGAAGCACAAAAGGATAGTGTGCAGGTACAGCAAGTGATCAGGAAGGTATCTTGACCTTTATTGCAAAGGGGATAGAGTATAAAAGCAGGGAAGTCTTGCTACAGCTATATAAGGTATTAGTGAGGCCACACCCTGGAATACTGCATGCAGTTTTGGTTTCCATATTTACGAAAGGATTTACTTGCTTCGGAGCCCGTTCAGAGAAGGTTCACTAGTTTGATTCTGGGGATAAGGGGGTTGATTTATGAGGAAAGGTTGAGTAGTTTGGGCCTCTACTCATTGAAATTCAGAAAAATGAGAGGTGATCTTATCGAAATGTATAAGATTATGAGGGTGCTTGACAAGGTGGATGGAGAGAGGATGTTTCCACTGATGGGGAGACTCGAACTAGAGGGCATGATCTTAGAATAAGGGCCACCCATTTAAAGCAAAGATGAGGAGGAATTTCTTCTGAGGGTTGTAAATCTGTGGAACTCGCTGCCTCAGAGAGATGTGGAAGCTGGGACATGAAATAAATTTAAGACAGAAATAGACAGTTTCTTAAACGATAAGGGGTTATGGGGAGTGGGCGGGTAAGTGGAGCGGAGTACATGATCAGATCAGCCATGATCTTATTCAATGGCTGAGCAGGCTCGAGGGCCCGTACGGCCTACTCCTGTTCCTATTTCTTGTGTTCTTATGTTTACTCTTATCCTCAAATCCTCTTGTAATAAAAGGCTGACATACCATTTGGTTTCTTCATTGCTTGCTGTACCTACATATTAACTTTCAGTGATTCGTGTACAAGGATACCAAGGTCCCTCTAAACACCAACATTTCCCAATCTCTCACCATTTCAAGTAGCTGTTTCCAGTCCACTTTGGCTAAATCACATATCAGCTTAGTAAAATTGGCTTTTCCCCAATTGAGAACTTTTATTCCTGGTCTATCTTTGTCCTTTTCCATAACACCCGAAATCTAACTGAATTATGATCACTAGCACCAAAGTGCTGTCCCATCGATACCCCTTCCACCTGCCCAGCTTCAGTCCCTAATACTAAGTCCAGAACTCCCCCCTCTCTTGTTGGGCTTGCTACGTACTGGCTAAAAAGTTCTGCTGGTTGCTGACCCCTCTGTGAAGGGAAATAGGTCCTTCCTATCCACTCTATCTAGACCGCTCATAATGTTATACACCTCATTAAGGTCTCCCCTCAGTCTCCTCCGTTCCAAAGAAAACAAACTATTAAGAGGGTTGGTGGGCTGGAGGGGGTTACCGAGATAGGGAAGGGCGAGGCCCTGGAGAGATTTGAACAAGAGGATGAGTATTTTAAAGGCTGATGCCACCAGCCATCTCGCCCAGCACAGAATGTAACTCACTACCAACAGGAAGGATGTTACTTTAACTGCTAAAGATGCATAATGTGGGGAAATCAATCTCTGTCCCTTTAACTAACAGCGACATGGAAAGAGGGAAATGAATGCCCTTTAAACACCTGGTCCACTTGGCACTGAAGAGTCTGAAACTCATAATAGGAACTCATAAATAGAAATAAAATACTGACAAATGTTAAACTGTTTTGTTGACAAAAGAAATCTCGATTTCACTTTAAAAGATGAATTGTTTAACAGGGATTCACACAGACTCACCTGAGAGGCTGACTCAGGATCCACCCCTCAAGCACCGTGATTGGTTGCAGAACACGCTGCTCCCTGGGCCCTCCGGCCTCTGACCTCTCTTCCTGTTGGTTCCCAGGGCAATCAATAACCACTCGCCAACATTACGCTGCCACATTCAGTTGAGGGGCTCGGAGGAAGAAATAAAATTGGGCCGTGAATCTGAGTTAAGAAATAAAATTAGAAAAGCATGATTAAATAAACGAGGAGAGGCAATGTAAATTAAAGGGTACAATCCTAAAGGGGGTGCATGAACAGTGAGACCTGCGGGTATATATACACAAATCACTGAAGGTGGCAGGACAGGTTGAGAAAGCAGTTAAAAAAACTTACAGGATCCTGGGCATCACAGAGTACAATAGCAAGAAAGTTATGATGAACCTTTATAAAACACTGGTTCGGCCTCAACTGGAGCATTGTGTCCAATTCGGGGCACCGCACATTAGGATGTGAAGGCCTGAGAGAGGGTGCAGTAAAGATTGACAAGAATGATTCACGAGATGAGGTACTTCAGTTACGTGGATTGACTGGAGAAGCTGGGGTTGTTCCTCTTGGAGCAGAGAACGTTAAGAGGAGAATTGCTAGAATTGTTCAAAATCATGAGGGGTCCGGACAGAGTAGATAGAGAGATACTGTTCCCATTGGTGGAGGGGTCGAGAACCAGAGGAGACGGATGTAAGGTGAATGGCAAAATAACCAAAGGTGACATCAAAAAAATCTATTTTATGCAGCGAGTGGTTCGGATCCGGAATGCACGGCCTGAAAGGATGGTGGAGGAGGACTCAATCACAGCTTTCAAAAAAAAAAGCAAGTTGGATAAGTATCTGAAAAAAAACATTTTGCAGGGCCGGGGGAAAGGGAGGGGAGTAGGCAAGGGTTCGACGGGCCGAATGGCGTTCCGTGCTGTTATCATTCTCTGATTGTGTGAGCGGAACCACTCTGTTCCCTGACTCAATCTAAAGCCTTCCTGATTGTGAGCACCTACCCTGCACCTTCACTGCTCCAAGGAGAACCACCCCAGATGCTGCTGTCATCATCTTATTGAATGGCGGCTGGCTCGAGGGCCAAAGGGCCGACTCATCTCCTATTTCTGATGTTCTCATGTATTTATGTCACTGGTCCCCATCCTGCACCTGCTTCCTGCAGTAAGATGGCCGCCGCGCATGCTCCCTGCCCTGCAGCGGGACAATGGAAAGTATTGTGATGTCGAGGAAGCCCTGCCCCTGTTGCTCCCTGCTCCCCGTGGCGGGCGGACCCGTGCTGCCCAAAGCTGGCGGCCGAACTACCGGCAACCCCCGACAATAACCAAGGCCCGTCCCTGCCCGAAGGTGCCCCACAGCCGTCACCCAAATCTCACCGCCCGCGCGTGTCCGTGAGTCCTCAGGGAGGCTGGGCGCACTGCCCGGGCTGCTCATCCATCCTCCACGGCTGGGGGGGGGGGGGGCAAAACGTCGTCCGTCTGCAGCTAATCTCCCACAATAGGCTGGCCCCGCGCCTGCGCACAACTCTGCCCCGCCTCACCTGGGCCCCGAGCTCAAAGGCTGCGAGCGGAGCCCACCAACAAACCCCCCAACCGCCCGCCCGCAACACTCAGCCCGCAGCCAGTGGCGAGGCGGCGCGGGGCACCAGCCCAATCAGCGCGCTGCTCCGCGCCAATCATTGGTGGGGGGCGGGGCCGTGGAACCAATCAATCACTGGTCCCTGAAGGTGCTGACTCTGGCTGGGTTCAGTTCTACACTCACTGGTTCCCCTCCCCTGAAGGTGCTGACTCTGGCTGGGTTCAGTTCTACACTCACTGGTTCCCCTCCCCTGAAGGTACTGACTCTGGTTAGGTTCAGTTCTGCACTCACTGGTTCCCCTCCCCTGAAGTTGCTGACCCTGGCTGGGTTCAGTTCTACACTCACTGGTTCCCCTCCCCTGAAGGCGGAGCTATGAACCGGCCTTCCTGCTCGAATATGGCTGCCGTTAGCCTGGGCCTGTGACCGGGAGAAAGCCCCGAAGCTGCATCCGCCGATAATCCGGTTATTATTGCGGGCTTGCGGCGGGCACGGGTTGTTTATGAAGCCTCCCCGGCTCCCTGCTGGTCCCTTACCCCGCTCCGTCCCGCTGAAAAAGAGCCTGTCCAAAATCCGTCTTCTCCGCCATTACACGCACCGCGCATGCTCCAAACACAGCCACGGCCCGCGCCTGCGCACTGAGCTCCTGCAGTCTGGGTGCGGCACATTTTCCCCCGCAGGGCATGCTGGGTAGATAAGACCATGACAAACAGGAGCAGGAGTGGGCCAGATACTGCACGGTTATATACAGAGTGAAGCTCCCTCTGCACTGTCCTAAACAATCCCAGGGCAGGTACAGCACGGGTTAGTTACAATTTAAAGCTTGCTGTACGCTGACTTTCATCAAACACTTCCAGGTCAGGTACAGCACATGTTCAATACACAGTAAGGGTCCCTGCACACTGTCCCACCAGGTATTCCCAGGGCATGTACATCACGGGTTAGATACAGAATAAAGCTCCCTCTGCACAGTCCCAAGAAACAATCCCAGGGCAGGTACAGCGCAACTATTTTGTTGTTAATCTGTAAATCAAATGCCCCTGATTAAAGGGAGGAGGGCACTATAACCAACAAAATAAACTAATTAAACTTTGGATGGTAAACTTAAATCAAATTAAAATTTGGTTGCTCGAGGTGACGATGCACTCCAGTCCCTCCAGTGCCGACCTCTTACAAAAGGCCGCAAGCGTACAGCAGGGGTTAGAGACAGAGTGAAGCTCCCTCTACACTGTCCCATCCCAGGGCAAGTACAGCATAATTTAAATGCAGGGTAAACCTCTTTCAAAACAGCCAATCCAAAAATTCACAGGACAAGCACAACACAGGTTATGTACACATTATCATCGTCATAGGCAGTCCCTCGAAATCAAGGAAGACTTGCTTACACTCTAAAGGTGAGTTCTTAGGTGACTAAACATTCCAATATGGGAATTACAGTCTCTGTCACAGGTGAGACTGCCGGTCATTGAAGGAAAGGGTGGGTGGGACTGGTTTGCCGCATGCTCCTACGCTTGGTTTCTGCATGCTCTCAGTGATGAGACTCGAGGTGCTCAGCACCCTCCCGGATGCACTTCCTCCATTTAGGGCGGAATTTAGCCAAGGGCTCCTAGGAATCAGTGGGGATGCTGCATTTTTATCAAGGAGGCTTTGAAGGTGTCCTTGAAAAGTTTCCTCTGATCACCTTGGGCTCGCTTGCCATGTAGGAGTTCTGAGCAGAATGCTTGCTTTGGGAGTCTTTTGTCAGCCACGTGAACAATGTGGCGAGCCACGGTATCTCCGAAGATGGAGCACGCCGTGTCCATAAGAGATGGACACTGCAGAGACTGGAGTGCATCATTTCAAGAGAGAACAGAATTTTTATTTCATTAATTTGATTTGATTTGACAAAGGTTCCCTTTATGTTGAATTATTAAGTTGTGTTTTTGGTGCCCTCAAAAATAAAACAAGGGGGCACTTTAATGAATGTTTCTGGAGTGTGAAAACCACCCCCCCCCTTTAATAAGGGGGCACTTGATTATTGTTCTACTTAAAATAGTTGTGAACAATGTGGCCCACCCAACGCAGGTGGTCGAGTGTGGTCAGTGCTTCGATGCTGAGGATGTTGGCCTGATCGAGGAAACACCTGGAATGGTTTGATGAGAATGACCAGGAGATCCAAGAGCTAATAAATCGCAAGCACAGGGCATTTCTGAACCTAAAACAACAACCCAACTCGGGACCAGCAAAGCAGCATTACAGGTGGCTTCAGGCCGAGGTCCAAGAAAAAACCTGTGACCTAAAGCATAGATGCTTCGTGGAGAAATCACAGGAGATTCAGCAGCTGGCTGACAGCCATGATGTGTGAGGATCCTTCACATCAGTCAATGCCACCTTCAGCACAACCACCCAAGGCACCACCCCACTGTTGGCCAAGAATGGGGAAACACTCATCAAGGACATCGAGACAGCCAGGACCCGCTGGAAGGAGCACTTCGAAGATCTCCTTAACCGACACTCTGCCTTTGACTCGAGTGTCCTCGACTCCAACCCACAGCATGCTACCCACCACCATCTCAGCAAAACCCCAGCCCTGTACGAGGTGGGAAAGGCCATCCGCCAGCTCAAAACCAACAAGGCCATGGGAGTGGACGAAATCCCCACTGATGCACTAAAGTATGGCGGAGAGGCACTATTGGCACAAATGCATGACCTCATCTCTCTCATCTGGAAGAAGGAGGGCATGCCTGGAGATCTCAGAGATGCAGTAATCGTGACCATCTTTAACAAAGGGGACAAGTCCGACTGCGGCGATTACAGATGAATCGCCCTGGGAAAGCCATCACTTGAATCGTCCTCAACCATCTTCTCCCTGTGGCTGAGGAGCTCCTCCCGGAGTCACAGTATGGTTTTCATCCTCTGCGGAGTATAACGGACAAGAGTAGGTACACAGTAAGGATCTCAATACACTCTCCCACCAGACACTTGCAGGGAAGGTACAGCATGGGTTAGATACAGAGTAAAGCTCCCTCTACACTGTCCCATCAAACATACCCAGGGCAAGTACAACATGGGTTAAATAGATATTAAAGCTTCCTCTATACTGTTCCATCAGACGTTCCCAGGGCAAGTACAGCAGAGGTTAGACACAGACTACATCTCCCTCTGACTTGTCCAGCCATTCCAGGGCAGATACAGCATCAGTTCGATATAGAGAAAATCTCCCCTTACACTGTCCCATCAACCATTCCCAGGGCAGGTACCACCAAGCTCATGCTCTACAGGGCTGTAGTAATACCCACCCTCCTGTATGGCTCAGAGGAATGGACCATGTACAGTAGCCACCTGAAGTCGCTGGAGATATATCACCAATGATGTCTCCGCTAGATCCTACAAATCCCCTGGGAGGACTGGCACAGCAACATCAGCGTCCTTGTCCAGGCTAATGTCCCCAGCATTGAAGCACTGACCACACTTGATCAGCTCCGTTGGGCAGGCCACACAGTTCGTATGCCAGACACGAGACTCCCAAAGCAAGTGCTCTATGTGGAGCGCCTTCACAGCAAATGAGCCAAAGGCGGGCAGCGGAAACATTACAAGGACATCCTCAAAGCCTCCCTGATAAAGTGCGACATCCCCACTGACACCTGGGAGTCCCTGACCAAAGACTGCCCTAAGTGGAGACAGTGAATCCGGGAGGGCGCTGAGCACTTCGAGTCTCAATGCCGAGAGCATGCAGAAATCAAGCGCAGGCAGTGGAAGGAGCATACGGCAAAGCAGTCCCACCCATCCCTTCTCTCAATGACTATCTGTCCCACCTGTGACAGAATCTGTGGCTCTCATATTGGACTGGTAAGCCACCAAATAACTCACTTTAGGAGTGGAAGCAAGTCTTCTTTCTATTTTTCCTCGATTCCGAGGGACTGCCTATGATGATGATGATGATGATGATGATGATGATGATGACAACACAGGTTAGATGCAGAGTAAAGCTCCCTCGACACTGTCGCACCAGACATTTCCAGGTCGGTACAGCGTGGGTTATTAAAGGTTAAATCTCACTCTAGCCTGTCCCAAACACTCCCAGGGTAGGTCCAGCATAGGTTGGATACAGAGTTAATCTCCCTCTACGCCGTCCGATCAAACACTCGCACAACAGACACAGCACGGGTTAGTCAGAGAGTAAAGCTCTCCATGGACTGATCCATCAAACACTCCCATCGCAGATACAGCACGAGTTAGATACAGAGTAAAGCTCACTCTACACTGTCCCATCAAACACTCCGAGGGAAGATACAGCATGGATTAGATAAGAGAGAAAAGCTTGCTCTACACTATCCCATCAAAAACTGCCAGAGCAGGTACAGCATGGGTTCGACAGAAAGGTTTAGGCTCGGTTTTCCAGGACTTGGGACCTGGACAACAGAAGGCACAGTCACCAATTATAATCAGGGATGCTCAGGAAGACAGATATCTCATGGGTGGGGGGCAGGATGGTGGTTGTGGGGCTGGAGGAATTTACAGAGCTAGAGAGGGGCGAGGCAATTTAAGGGTTTGAAAATATTAGAATTTTCAAATCAAGGCGTTGCTTAACTAGAAGCCAATGTAGGTCAGTGAGGACAGGGGTGGTGGGTGAGCTGCGAGTTAGGGCATGGGCAGCCGAATTTTTGATCAACTCTAGTTTATGTACAATCGAATGTGGGAGGAGTGCATTGGAATAGTCAAGTCCAGAAGTAACAAAAGCATGGATGAGGGCTTCAGCAGTGGATGAGCTGAGGCAAGAGCGGAGACGGATGATGTTACAGAGATGGAAATAGGCAGTCTTAATTATGCCGTGGATATCTGCTTAAAAAACCTATTTCAGGGTGAAGTATGACACCAAGATTGCAAAAAGTCTGGTTCAGGCTCAGACAGAAGTTGGGGAGAGGGACGGAGTCTGTGGCTAGGGAACGGAGTTTGTGGCAATGACAATTACAAATATCAGAATATTTGACAGGCTATCATTAGCAAAATGTGTGGATGAGTTTGTAAAATTCAATCGGTTAAAAAACGGGTTACAGAAAGTAAGGGATTTCGAACCTTATGCAAGATGGTTCAATAAAGGGGTGGTTCAAAGGATTTCAGTTGAGTTTAAACTGACACACTGCAGTTAAGTCTACTACAACTACAACTCGTACTCAAATGGAACAAGTTTGGGGTTTGATAGAAGGTGAACTAGGTGAGAAATGACATAAGTTAGATTAAGAAAAAGCACTAAAATGGAACAGTCAGTAACAGAACATCAATTAGTCTCCTCTGATCATGGAGGAATCAAATATTCGACAGACTGTGTTTGAAACAAAGATAATTTATTCAACAGTTATACACAATATTAATCTCCAGCTCAGGTATAGGGGTGATTAAGATCATCAGAAACAAAGTAGAGCTGCCAGAGTGAACATGTTTCAGTGCCCAATGCAATCACAGTAAATCCTGTTCTATTTACAAATGCAGCCTTTCTATTCAGCCCATTCAAAACTGAGATAAGGAGAAATGTCTTCTCTCAGAGGGTTGTTAATCTTTGGAATTCTCTGCCCCAGAGAGCAGTGGAGGCTGGGTCATTGAATATATTTAAGGCGGAGATAGCCAGATTTTTGAGCGATAATGGAGTATAGGGTTCTGGGGAGCGGGCAGAGAAATGGAGCTGAATCTATGATCAGACCAGCCATGATCTTATTGAATGGGGAGCAGGCTCAGGGGTCCGGGTGGCCCACTCCTGCTCCAATTTCGCATGCCCCGCGCGGAAGAATGTGCTGCATCCAGACTACAGGAGCTCAGTGCGCAGGCGCCGGTCTTGGATGTGTTTGGAGCATGCGCGGTGCGTGTAATGGTGGAGGAGACACGGTTTGACAGGCTCCTTAGAAGTGTCCTTTTCAGCGGGACGGAGCGGAATAATGGACCAGCGGGGAGCCGGGGAGGCTTCATAAACATCCAGTTCCCGCCGCAAGCCCGGAATAATAACCGGAATATCGGCGGTTGCAGCTTCGGGTCGTTCTCCCGGTCACAGGCCCAGACTAACGGCGGCCATCTTCGTACAGGAAGGCAGGTCCATCGCTCCGCCATCTTGGTTCAGTGAGTAGCATAGCGCATGCGCTGCTATCTTGGTGTCGGAACAAAGTGAATGATGTCAGTGTCTGGAACTGCACCCAACCAGAGTCAGTCCCTTCAAGGGAGGGGAACCAGTGAGTGCAGAACTGAACCCAGCCAGAGTCAGTACCTTCAGGGGAGGGGAACCAGTGAGTGTAGAACTGAACCCAGCCCGAGTCAGCACCTTAAGGGGAGGGGAACCAGTGAGTGTAGAACTGAACACAACCAGAGTCAGGACCTTCAGGGGAGGGGAAGTAGTGAGTGCAGAATTAAACCCAGCCAGAGTCAGCACCTTCAGTGGAGGAGGGGAACAAGTGAGTGCGGAACTGAACCCAGCCAGGGTCAGCACCATCAGCGGAGGTGAGCTAGGGGAACCAGTGAGTGTGGAACTGAACCCAGACAGAACCAGAGTCTTCAGGGGAGGAGAGGGGAACCAGTGAGTGTGGAACTGTTCCCAGCCACAGTCAGCATCTTGAAGGAAGTGAGGAGAATCAGTGAGTGTAGAACTGAACCCAGCCAGAGCCAGCACCTTCAGGGAAGGAGATGGAGGGGACCCAGTGAGTGTCGAACTGAACGCAGCCAGAATTGGTGGTGAAAATTGGGAGTGGAGGGAAAACAGTCTATAACATAAGAAATAGGAGCAGGAGTAGGCCATTTGGCCCCTCGAGCCTGCTCCCCATTCAATAAGATCATGGCTGATCTGATCATGGACTCGGCTCCACTTCCCTGCCCGCTCCCCATAACCCTTTATTCCCTTATCGTTCAAAAATGTGTCTATCTCCACCTTAAATTATTCAATGACTCAGCTTGCACAGCTCTTTGGGGCAGAGAATTCCAGGGATTTGCCACCCTCAGAGAGGAAATTCCTCCTCATCTCACTTTTAAATGGGCGGCTCCTTATTCTGAGACTATGTCCCCCTAGTTTTAGTTTCCCCTATGAGTGGAAATATCCTCTTTGCATCCACCTTGGCGAGCCCCCTCATTATCATTAAGTTTCAATAAGATCACCTCTCATTCTTCGAAACTCCAATGTGTATAGACCCAACCTACTCAACCTATCCTCAGAAGTCAACCCCCCATCTCCGGAATCAACCTAGTGAACCTTCTCTGAACAGCCTTCAATGCAAGTATATCCTTCCTTCAACTGTACGCAGTACTCCAGGTGTGGCCTCACCAATACTCCTTACAGTTGCAGCATGACTTCTTGCTTTTATACTCTATCCCCCTTGCAATACAGGCCAACATTCCATTTGCCTTCCTGATTACTTGCCGTACCTGCATACTAACTTTTTGTGTTTCATGCACAAGACCCCCAAGTCTCTCTGTAATGCAGCTCTTTGCAATTTTTCTCCATTTAAATTATAATTTGCTTTTCTATTATTTATGCCAAAGTGGATAACTTCACATTTTCCCATATTATACTCCATCTGCCAAATGTTTGCCCTCTCACTTAACCTGTCTATATCCCTTTGCATATTTTTTGTCTCCTCCGCACAATTTTTGTAACAACAGCAAACTCGGTCCCTTCATCCAAGTCATTAATATGGATTGTAATTAGTTGAAGACCCAGCACCGATCCCTGCGGCACCCCACTAGTCATGTTTGCCAACTGGAAAATGACCATTTATCCCGACCCTCTGTTTTCTGTTGGTTTGCCAATCCTCTATCCACGTTAATACATTACGTCCAACCCTGTGAGCTTTTATCTTGTGCAGTAACCTCTTATGTGGCACCTTATCGAATGCCTTCTGGAAATCCAAATACACCACACCCACTGCTTCCCCCTTATCCACCCTGCTCATTACATCCTGAAAGTACTCCAGCGAATTTGTCAAACATGATTTCCCTTTCACAAAACCATGTTGAATCTGCTTGATTGAATCATGCTTTTCCAAATGTCCTGCTACTGCTTCCTTAATAATGGACTCCAGCATTTTCCCAATGTCAGATGTTAGACTAACTGGTCTAAATTGTCCTGCTTTTTGTCTGCTTCCTTTTTCAAATAGGCACGTTACATTTGCGGCTTTTCAATCTGTTGGGACCGCCCTAGAATCCAGGGAATTTTGGTAGATTACAACCAATGCATCCACTATCTCTGCAGCCACTTCGCTTAAGACCCTAGACGGCAAGCCATCAGATTCAGGGGACTTGTCTGCCTTTAGTCCTATTATTTTACCTAGTACTACGTCATTAGTGATAGTGATTGTGTTGCGTTCCTCCCTACCTATAGCCCCTTGCTTATCCACTCCTGGGATTTTTTTAGTGTCTTCTACCGTGAAGGACTCTTACTATCTGTTTTTATATTTTGTGCTAGTTTTCTTTCATAATCTATCTTCCCTCTCATGAATTTTTTTAGCCGTTCTCTGCTGGCTTTTAATAATGTCATAAACCTCTGGCCTCCCACTAGACTTGGCCACACTGTCTGCCTTTGTTTTAAATTTGATACCTCCCTTATTTTCTTAGTTAGCCACGGATGGTTATCCCGTCTCTTACAGTCTTTGCTTCTCATTGGGATATATTTTTGTTGCAGGTTATGAAATATCTCCTTAAATGTCTGCCACTGCTCATCAACCATCCCATTCTTTAATCTATTTTCGCAGTCCACTTTAGCCACCTCAGCCCTCATACCATTGTAGTCTCCTTTATTTCAGCTTGGGACCCTGGTTTGAGAACCAACTTTCTCACCAACCATAATATGGTTGAATTTGAAATTCAACCATATTATGGTCACTCATTCTGAGAGGATCTTTTAGTACCAGATCATTTATTAATCCTGCCTCATTACACAGAACTAGATCTAAGATAGCCTGCTCCCTGGTTGGTTCCACAACATACTGTTCAAGGAAACTATCCCAGATACACTGTATGGACTCCTCCTCAAGGCTACCCTGGCCAATTTGCTTTGTCCAATCAATATGAAGTTTAAAATCACCCATAACTATTGCCGTTCCTTTATTACAAGCCTACATTATTTCTTGATTTATACTCCGTCCAACAGTGTAGCTACTGTTAGGAGCCTATAGACTCTGCCCACCAGTGATTTTCCCTTTATTATTCTTCATCTCCACCCAAACTGATTCAATATCTTGATCCTCTGAGCAAATATCGTTTCTCACTAACGCACTGATCTCATTCTTTATTAACAGAGCTACCCAACCTCCTTTTCCTTTCTGTCTGTCCTTCCGAATTGTCAAATATCCCTGAAATATTTAGTTCCCAGTCCTGGTCACCTTGCAACCACGTCTCTGTAATTGCTATCAGATCATACCCATTTGGATCCATTTGTGCCGTCAATTCATCTATTTTGTTACAAATGTTATGTGCATTTAGACAAAGAGCTTTTAAATTTGTTTTTTTTCCTATTTTTCCTGCTTTTTTCCTCTGTCCTTCCAACTCACTTTCTATATTTTTGCTTTCTAATTCCAGCTTTACTTCCCTCCCACTGAATCTATTCTCAGGTTCCCATCCCCTGCCAAGCTAGTTTAAACCCTCCCCAACAACACTGACAACTCCCCGCCCCCCACCCCCCACCCCCGCCGAGAGGATATTGGTCCCGGCTCTGTTGAGGTGCAACCCGTCTGACTTGTACAGGTCCCACCTCCCTCCAGAAGCGGTCCCAATGCATCAGGAATCTAAAGCCCTCCCTCCTGCACCATCTCTCCAGCCAGGCATTCATCTGCTCTATCCTCCTATTTCTGTACTCACTAGTTCATGGCACCAGGAGTCATTCTAAATATTACCCGAGACCATATCACTGTTTATAATTACTCATGACCCAGTCTCGGTTTATATTACATTCGACCCTGCCTCTGTTTATATTGCACTAGACCCTGTCCCTGTTTATACTACACTTGACAGTATCTCTGTTTACAAATAGAAGTATAGAGTACAAACGCATGGATATTATGATGAACCTGTACAAAACAGGAGCAGCTGGGGTTGCAAGGGGGATAGAGTATAAAAGCAGAGAAGTTCTGCTACAACTGTACAGGGTATTGGTGAGGCCACACCTGGAGTACTGCATACAGTTTTGGTCTCTATATTTAAGGAAGGATATACTTTCATTGGAGGCAGTTCAGAGAAGATTCACTAGGTTGATTCCTAAGATGAGGGCATTGACTTATGAAGAAAGGTTGAGTAGTTTGGACCTATACTCATTGAAGTTCAGAAGAATGAGAGGTGATCTTATTGAAACTTAAAACATACTGGAGGGCTTGACAAGGTGGATGCAGAGAGGATATTTCCACTCATAGGAGAATCTAGAACTAGGGGGCATAGTTTCAGAATAAGGGGTTGGCCATTTAAAACTGAGATGAGGGGGAATTTCTTCTCTCAGAAGGTTCTAATTCTGTGGAATTCTCTGCCCCAGAATCCTATGGAGGCTGGATCATTGAATTTTTTTAAGGCGGAGATAGACAGATTTTTTGAGCGATATGGGAGTAAAGGTTTATGGGAGCGAGGGGGAAGTGGAGTTGAGTCCATGATCAGATCAGCCATGGTTTTATTGAATGATGGAGCAGACTCGAGGGTCAAAATGGCCTACTCCAGCTCTTATTTCTTGTGTTCTCCTTAGAGCAGGGAAGATTGAGAGGAGATTTGATCGAGGTGTTCAAAATCATGAGTGGTCTTGCCAGAGTACATCGAGAGATACTGTTCCCATTGGCAGAAGGGTCGAGAACCAGAGGACACAGATTTAAGGTGATTGGCAAAAGAACCAGAGGCGACACAAGAAAAAACCTTTTTGCATAGCGAGTGTTTAATATCTGGATTGCACAGCCTGAAAGGGTGGTGGAGGCAGACTCAATCACGGCTTTCAAAAGGGAGTTGGATAAGTATCTGAAAGAAAAACATTTGCAGGGCTGTGGGGTAAGGGCGGGGGAGTGGGACTAGCTGAGGTGCTCTTGCAGAGAGCTGGCACGGGCTCGACGGGCCGAATGGTCTTGTTCCGTGCTGTAATCATTCTCTGATTCTATGGTTCTAACTCTCTCATCATAAGCCTCTATTCCCTTTTCCCTCATATGCTGATCTTCAGTGCATCGATACTGGAAACACAGAGCGACCAATCCAGAGCCGCTCTGTATCAGGGTGGGTGCTGGATACGGAAGTCGCTCCCTGGCCTCCTGTGTGCATCTGTTTGTTGCATCAGTTTGACCTGGAGCGGAGAGGGGGAGAAGCTGCTGGGTTTAACCCCCAGAACCTCTGGGCCCAGTTGGGACCAACAATTTCCGATGAGAGACTGTCAACGGCGTTAGATTCTAGGGGAGATTAGGTTGTGAAACAGACACTGCCCGCACAATGTAGAAGAGTATTGTTTTAGGAACAATATACAGAGGCTTTCAATATACAGATTTGTTTTAATCCATTCTGAGGATGTGGGTGTCGCTCATAGGGCCAGAATATATTTCCAATTTCCATTTGCCCCTTGACAAAGTGATGGTGGGCCTTCTCGAACTGCTGCAGTCCGTGTGGTGAATGCCCTCCCACAATGCTGTTAGGTGAGGAGTTCCAGGATTTTCACCCAGTGACGATGTAGGAACGGTGATATATGCCCAAGTCAGGATGGTGTGAGACTTGGAGGTGATGCATTTCCATGCACCTGCTGCCCTGGTCCATCTAGGCGGGATAGGTTGCGGGTTTGGGAGGTTCTGTCAAATTTCTGGTCGAGTTGCAGATGTTTAAATTCCCTCCCCTTCACCCCGCCCACCTCTCCCTCCTCCCATAGAGGCCAGAGTCTTGTGTCGGCCCAGACCGGTTGGTGGTTTCCCTTCCCTGTAGGACGTTGGGTTATTACGACAATCCGTCAGCTTTCATGGTCACTTTTCTTCTGCTGATGGCCGCACAAATAGCCAGGTTCATTCAGCTCAATTTCACAACCTGCCTTTGTGTTTTTGTGGGTTCTCTCTCACCCACCCTTTTTCCTGTTTGAAACTCACTTTACAGGGGAGGATTTGTCAACGAGAGGCTCAAACCAAACATCACATTAAGATCTGACGGAGTCACTCGATTCATCGGGAACGGAATATCATCGGCCTTTGATCATGGAAGCAAAAAGCACTGTTCACAGCGGGGAGAAACAGTACACGTGCTCTATGTGTGGACAAGGCTTCAGCCGATCATCCAACCTGGAGAAACACAGGTGCAGTCACACTGGGGAGAAACTGTGTAAATGTGGGGACTGTGGGAAATGTTTCAACTACCCATCCCAGCTGGAAACACATCGGCGAGTTCACGCTGGGGAGAGGCCATTCACCTGCTCAGAGTGTGGGAAGGGATTCACTACATCATCCCACCTGCTGAGACACCAGCGAGTTCACACTCGGGAGAGGCCGTTCACCTGCTCAGAGTGTGGGAAGGGATTCACTCAGTCATCCCACTTTCTGTCACACCAGCGAGTTCACACCGGGGAGAGGCCGTTCACCTGCTTTGAGTGTGGGAGCGGATTCACTCAGTCATCCACCATGCTGAAACACCAGAGAGTTCACAAGTGACTGCAGGGGTGGGATTCTGCTGTTATTGCTGCTGTTAATCACATCCGGACTGAACCATGTTCATTCTGACAGTTGGGGTTTGTTTCCGCTGATGTCAATAACTCCTGTAACTGGACTGGAGTTGAATATTTGGGAGAAAGACAAATAAATTCTTGTTGCTTTCAACACATTGTTGTGGATTTCTTTCTTTCCCACCCGAGAGTTTAGCATCACCTGGCTGAAGCTCAGTGAGGACAATCTGGGCGGAGGATCGTATGGCGGGAGAAATTCAGCCTGGACACAGTCCTTCAGGGTCACACTGAGAGGGGCAAATGGCACTTTGGTCTTTCCAATCACACTTCATTGACAGCAAAGTCGCCATGCGGGTTCACCTTGACATTGTTAGGTACGGATGATATCCACCCAAGGGTGTTTAAAGACATGGGACGGCTGCTCTGTCAGCCCCTTGCCCATATCTCCATCAGCTCAGTAGAGTCACGGGTTGTTACCTGAGATTGGAAGGTAGCACACACAGTTCAAATTTTGCAAATTGGCCACAAGTTGGGAACTGAAGGCCCATCAACGTGACCTCGATCACTGGGAAGGTGCTTGAAGGGATCCTGAGAAATACTGTTTTCGATCATGGGGAAATAGAAGGGCCCATTACAGATACTGAACATGGATTCCTGGAAACATGGTCACGTCTTACAAACTAGCTTGAGTTTGTAAAGAAGTTATTCGGTTGGTGAATGGGGGAATCCGGTTGACATTGTCTACCTCAAGGTGTCAAACTCATTTTCTATGGTGGGCCTGATCCAATATTCTGGCACTTGGCATGGGCCACATTCAGCAAAAGCTATTATAATAGGAATAAATGAAGATAAACTACATCGGAATTTACATTTAGATTTTATTTACTGCTGCTGCTCCCGATCCCTAGCACCTCTTAGCTTGAGCATTCATGAACTGACCCTGCTCAAACCATAAGCTCAAGGCTATCGGTGCATGGTTCTGCCTCTGACCACAAGGCTGTGTCACTGCCACACACAGATACCGTTTCCTCGTTTCACATCTCCATACAAACACCATCTCTTCACACATCCTCTTTCTACACAATTGCAGCAGACATGAGCAAGGACATGAGGCTTATTAAAAGACACATTTCATTACAGCAAAGGTTGCACTGGGAAAAATGTTCAGTTACTTTGCATTACAGGCAAATACCGGACAAACTAGCAGCACACTGGCACCTGAGCAGTCTCTCATCGGCCTTCAGGCTTTTCTTAAATAGATTTGCTGCCTGGATATAAACTTAAACCAGCTTTGCAGGCGTGATGCTCTATTCACACATTGAAGGTGAGAGAGATGCTGTGGGGCACACACTCAGTCCAGTAGCTGAAAGTGATTAACAGACTGGGTTTTGTGTTTAGTGATCCCGGGCATGTTACCAATGCCAGCAAAGATGAAGCCCATGGAATAAAAGGGACAGTGGATACTGTCTCACTTTGAGCGAGTCAGAATGAGAAGCTTTAACAACAGCCGATGTTTCACAAAGGGAGACCTCACCAGACCAAAGGACATTGGTGGCGTTTAATGGGCTGTTTGTGTCACTGGGCTACAGGAGGCTATTTGTGACAGAAGGAAAGCTGGTCACAGCAAACAAACAGTTTACCGGCCTGTCCAGGGCCCACTCTGACCCCCACCTTCTCTCTCTCACTATTGATGGACACTGCTGCAGTATTTGCTCCTCTGACCTTTCCTCTATTGTCCTTCCTACACCCCTAATACACGGCCCGACACAATCTCCCTCCCCCTGCATCCTCACTTTGCTGGAATCCACACCAGTCTCCCCACCTGTTCCTTTTTCTCTCCCTGGATCCTGAAACTACAGTCTGCATCCCACTGTACTTAAGGAAGTGGCCCTCGAAATACTGAATGCATTGGTGATCATTTTCCAACAGTCTATCGACTCTGGATCAGTTCCTATGGACTGGAGGGTAGCTAATGTAACACTACTTTTTGAAAAAGTCGAGAGAGTGAAAATGGGGAATTATAGACTGGTTAGCCTGACATCCGTAGTGGGGAAAATGTTGGAATCAATTGTTAAAGATGAAATAGCATCACATTTGGAAAGCAGTGACCGGATCGGTCCAAGTCAGCATGGATTTATGACAAGTCTTCTAAATTTTTTGAGGATGAAACTTGTAGAGTGGACAAGGGAGAACCAGTGGATGTGGTGTATTTGGACTTTCAAAAGGTTTTTGACAAGGTCCCACACAAGAGATTGGAGTGCAAAATTAAAGCACAGGGTATTGGGGGTAATGTATTGACGTGGATAGAGAACTGGTTGGCAGACAGGAAGCAGAGAATTTGGATAAACAAGTCCTTTTCAGAATGGCAAGCAGTGACTAGTGGGGAGCCGCAGTGCTCAGTGCTGGGACTCCAGCTATTTACAATATACATCAATGATTTAGATGGAGGAATTGAGTGTAATATCTCCAAGTTTGCAGATAACACTAAGCTGGATGGCGGTGTGAGCTGTGAGGAGGATGCTAAAAGGCTGCAGGTTGACTTGGACAGGTTAGGTGAGTGGGCAAATGCATGGCAGATGCAGTATAATGTGGATAAATGTGAGGTTATCCACTTTGGTGGCTAAAACATGAAGACAGAATATTATCTGAATGGCGACAGATTAAGAAAAGGGGAGGTGCAATGAAACAAGGGTGTCATGGTACATCAGTCATTGAAAGTTAGCATGCAGGTCCAGCAGTTGGTGAAGAAGGCAAATGGCATGTTGGCCTTCATAGCTAGGGGATTTGAGTGTAGGAGCAGGGATGTCTTACTGCAGTTGTATAGACTTTTGCTGAGGCCTCACCTGGAATATTGTGTTCAGTTTTGGTCCCCTAATCTGAGGAAAGACGTTCTTGCTATTGCGGGAGTGCAGTGAAGGTTCAACAGATTGATTCTCGGGATGGCAGGACTGACCTATGTTGAGAGACTGGTTCGACTGGGCCTGTATTCACTGCAGTTTAGAAGAATGAGGGAGGATCTCATAGAAACATATAAAATTTTGACGGGACTGGACAAGTTAGATGCGGGAAGAATGTTCCCAATGTTGGGGAAGCCCAGAACCTGGGGTCACAGTCTAACGATAAGGGGTAAACCATTTAGGACCGAGTTGAGGAGAAACTTTTTCACTCAGAGACCTGTGAAATTCTCTACTGCAGAGAGTTGTTCATGCCAGTTCGTTAGATATATTCAAGAGTGGGTAAGATATGGCCCTTATGGCTAAAGGGATCAAGGCGTATGGAGAGAAAGCAGGAAAGGGGTACTGAGGTGAATGATCAGCCATGATCTTATTGAATGGTGCTGCATGCTCGAAGGGCTGAATGGCCTACTCCTGCACCTATTTTCTATGTTTCTTACTCACTCTTCCCCTCCTGAAGCCTACAAGCTCTAAAACTGAAGCTTGATGGCCCTCAGTCCCCACTCCTTGATTTACCTCCACTTCTCTCCTCCTCTTTCCCCCTTGGTTCTGTTCCACACTGTGGGACTTGGGCCATCCCCGGGGATTCTCAGAATGAACAGGGGGATGTGTGTTGAGACAGGATGCCCCAGCTCTCCACCTTTAAAGGGAGAAGGAGATGACCAGCTGGACTGAATGGCCCTGCTTTATGACATCACTGCAGTGCCTAGCAACCAAACTCCCTGAGCCCTGCTCATTATGGGCTGGGTTGAGCTCAGTGCTGTTCCAGGAAGGGAACCAGGAGCAGGATTCGACCCGTGTGGAGCCCAGCATTAATCGGGAGAGGTGCAGGATCAATTTATACCTTAGAGTGAGAAATGTCAGTGTCCCTGACACTCCCTGTCCCTCAGTGTCTGTGTCGGGGAGCGACCGATGGGTTCACTCTTTATCTAACCTGTGCTGTGCCCGACTGGAGAGTGTTTGATGCTGGCACGAGGCGCTCAGCTCGATAAGCACAACATTTAACCCAAAGATGATCAGATAACCCATCACCTTGTCCTTGGACACAGGTCCTGAACGACAGGAAGTGTTTCTAATAATTTGGCTGGTGTCCTTGATCAAATTGAAACACCTCCGATCTCTCTTTAAAAATTTGTTGATGGGATGTGCGTGTCACCTCTCACCTCTCCTTCGAAATGCTGGGGAATATAGGCCATGTGTACTCATTCTCTCAGGACAATCCCCCCATCCCAGGAATCAGTCTGATGAACCTTCATTGCACTCCCTCTGCAGCAAGTTTATCTTTCCTTCGGTAAGGAGACCAAAACAGTACACAATACTCCGGGTGTGGTCTCTCCAGGGCTCTGTATAATTGCAGTAAGACGTAAGCACTCAAATCTTTTTGTACAAAAGCCATTATAGCATTTGCTTTCTTAATTGCTTGCTGGACTTCATATTAACTTTTAGCGATTTGTGCACAAGAACACCCAGGCACCTCTGAACACCAACATTTCCCAATTTCTCACCATTTAAAAAAATACTCTGCCTTTCTATTTTTACTATCAGTGTCTAACTTAACATTTCTTCACATTATATTCCATTTACCATGTTCTTGCCCACTCACTGAGCCTGTATATATCCCTTTGAAACCTATTTTCATCCTTCTCACACTTACATTACCAACTAGCTTTGTATCCTCAGCAAACTTCGCTATATTACATTTGGTCCCCTCATCCAAATTATTGATATAGATTGTGAATAGCTGGGTCCCAAGCATCGATCCTTGCAGCACCCCACCAGTTACAGCCTGCCAACCCGAAAATCACCCGTTTATTCCTACTCTCTGTTTTCTGTCCGTTAACCAATCCTTAATCCTTGCTCGTATATTACTTTCAATCTCATGAGTCCTAATTTTGTTTAATAATCTCTTGTGTGGCACCTCATTGAATGCCTTCTGTAAATCTAAATACACCACATCCAGTGGTCCTCCCTTATCTATCCTACTAGTTACAACCTCAAAAAACACTAACAGATTTGTCAAGAACAATTTCCCTTTAATAAATCCGTGTTAATTCTGCCCAATCCTGTTATCACTTCCGAAGTGTCCTGTTACCACGTGCTTAATAATAGATTGTAGCATTTTCCCGCTACTGATGTCACGATTACCGGCACTGGACAAGTTAGATACAAAGTAAATCTCACTCCAGCCTGTCCCAAACACTACCAGGGTTGATGTCGAGTAAATCTCAGTCTACAACATCCCAAACAATCCCAGGGCAGGTACAGCACTTGTTAGATATAGAGTAAATCTCCCTCTGCACAGTCCCATCAAACTCTCCCAAGGCAGGTACAGCATAATTTAGATAGAGGGTAATCCTCTCTCTAACCTCGCTCTACAATTGCACAGGACCTTGGTGAGACCACACCTGGAGTACTGTGCACAGTTTTGGCCTCTTTATCTAAGGAAGGGTATACTTGAGTTGCTTAGATACAGAGTACAGCTTCCTCATCACTGTCCCACCAGACATTCCAAGGGCAGGAGAAGGCCACCTGGCCCCTCGAGCCTGCTCCATCATTTAATAGGATCATGGCTGATTTCATCATGGACTCAGCTCCAGTTCCCTGCCCGCTGCATATAAACCTTTATTCCCTTATCGCTCAAAAATCTGTCGATCTCTGCCTTAAATATATTCAATGAACCAGACTCCACAGCGCTCTGGGCAGAGAATTCCATAGATTAACAACCATCTGAGAGAATAAATTCTTCGTCATCTCAGTTTTAAATGGGCAGCCTCTTATTCTGATACTATGTCTCCTAGTTTTAGTTTCCCTGATGAATGGAAATATCCTCTCTGCATCCACCTTGTCGAGCCCCCTTATTTTCTTATCTGTTTCGATAAGATCAGCTCTCATTCTTCTGAACTCCAATGGGTATAGGCCAACCTACTCAAACTATCTTCATCAGTCAACCCCCTCATTTCTGGAATCAACCTAGTGTCCCTTCTCTGAACAGCCTCCAATGCAAGTATATGCTTCCTTAAATACGGAGACCAAAACTATACGCAGTACTCTAGATGTGGCCTCACCAACACCCTGTACAGTTGTAGAAATACTTCTCTGCTTTTATACTCCATCCCCCTTGCAATAAGGGCTAATATTCCATTTGCCTTCCTGATTACCTGCTGTACCTGCATACTAACTTTTTGTGTTTCATGCACAAGGACCCCCAGGTCCCACTATAATGCAGCACTTTGCAATTTTTCACCATTTAAACTATAATTTGCTTTTCTATTTTTTCTGCCAAGGTGGATTACCTTACATTTTCCTACATTGTACACCATTTGCCAAATTTTTGCCCACTCACTTAGCCTGTCTATCACTTTGCACATTTTTTGTGTCCTCCTCACAATTTGCTTTCTCAGCCACCTTTGTATCATCAGCAAACTTGACTACATTACACATTACAGTTAGTCCCTTCATCCAAGTCATTAATATAGATTGTAAATAGTTGAGGACCCAGCACCGATCCCTGCAGCTCTCCACTAGTCACTGTTTGCCAACAGAAAAATGACCCATTTATCTTGACGCAGATACAAAGTAAATCTCCGTCTACACTGCTCCATCAAACACTCCCACGGCAGGTATAGTACAGGTTAGCTACAGCAAAAAGTTCCCTCTCGGCTGTCCCATCAAACACACCCAGGGCAGGTATGGCACGGGTTGGATACAGAGTAAAGCTGCCTCTACACTGTCCCATCAACCACTCCCAGGGCATGTGCTGCATTGGTTAGATACTAAGTAAAGCTCCCTCTACACTTTCCAAATAAACACTCCTAGGGCAGGTAAAGCATAATTTAGATTAAGGGTAACCCTCTCTCTAACTTCGCTCTACAATTGTACAGGGCTTTGGTGAGACTACACCTGGAGTACTGTGCACAGTTTTGCTCTCCTTATGTAAGGAAGTATATATTTGCCTTGCTTAGATACAGAGTAAAGCTCCCTCAACACTGTCCCACCAGACATTCCAAGGGCAGGGACAACACAGGTTAGATCCGGATTATATCTCCTTCTACTCTGTCCCAAGCATTCCAGAGTCGATGCTGCATTGGTTAGATACAGAATAAAGCTCCTTCGACATTGTCCCATCAATCACTACCAGGGCAGGTACAAAACGGGTTAGATACAGAAATAAAGCTCCTTCTACACTATCCCATCAAACACTGCCAGGGCAGGTACAGCACGGGTTAGCTACAAAATAAAGCTGCCTCTACACTGTCCAATTAAATCATAGGGCAGGTACAGAATGGGATAGATACAGAGTAAAGCTCCCTCTACACTATCCCATCAAACACTCCCAGGGCAGGTCCAGCACGGGTTATAAATCTGACACAAACACCCCAGAGAGCACAACCCCAGGGAATGATTCCCAGAGCCCGATGCCTATCAGACACACACACGCACTCTCGATCGTTTTCTGTTATACACACCGACTCTCTCAATTTTCCAGTTGAATACACAGAAAGGCTCCAGCTTTTAGACAATATTTCAGGGAGATGAGAGGCGGCGCCAGACGGTGCCTGCGAGTATTATTGACCCTTCTCCGCTGGTGGGCTCAGTGGGGGCAGGGTGTGTGATCGCTGGGAAAAGTCCAATTCTGATCAAATACCATTTAATTTCGACCAGGCCAAATATGCGAGTGGAGCCCTCCTGTCGGGGAGGGCATTTGTACAATGATTTTTGGTTTTGGATTAGCCTCTTTAAATGACTCCCATGTCCAAACTTTTTAACAGACTGAGGAGCAAAGTAACCACCTCCAATCATGCTCTAATCTCAACAACACCAATTAACCCTGACACTCAGTCTCCTATTTCCAGACTACAGTTCGCCCTACTGGAATTAGTAATGGGGAACATGGAGATGGCAGAAACTCTGAACAAATATTTTGTATGAGTCTTTAAGGTAGAGGGCACTAGCAATAATACGGCAGTGGATAGTCAAGGGGCTGTGTCGGTGGGGGGTAGGGAGAGGAACTTAACACAATCACAATCTCTAAGGAGGTGGTACTCAGTAAGATAACGGGACAAAAGGAAGATAAATCCCCTGGACCTGATGGCTTGCATCCTAGGGATTTAAGAGAAATAGTGGCAGGGATAGTGGATGCATTGGTTGTAATTTACCAAAATTCCCTGGAATCTGGGGAGCTCCCAGCAGATTGGAAAACTGCAAATGTAACACCACTATTTAAAAAAGGAGGCAGACACCAAGTAGGAAACTATCGACCAGTTAGCCTAACATCTGTTGTTGGGAAAATGTTGAGTCCATTATTAAAGAAGCAATAGATGGAAATTTGGAAAAGCAAAATTCAGTCAGACAGTGTCAGCATGGATTTATGAAGGGGAAGTCTTGCTTGACAAATTTGCCGTAGTTCATTGTGGATGCAATGAAGAGGGTGGATAAAGGTGAACCAGTGGATGTGGTGTATTTGGACTTGCAGAAGGCATTTGTCAAGGTGCCACATAAAAGGTTACTGCACAAGATAAAGTTCACGGGGTTGGGGGTAATATATTAGCATAGATAGAGGATTGGCTAACGAAAAGAATACAGAGTCGGGATAAATGGTTAATTCTTGGGTTGGCAACCAGTAACTAGTTGGCTGCTGCAGGGATCAGTGCTGGGCTCTCAAATATTGACTATCTATATGAACGATTTGGAAGAAGGTACTGAGTGTGACGAAGCCAAGTTTGCTGACGATACAATGATGGGAGGAAAAGCAATCTGTGAGGACACAAAAAACCTGACAAAGGAAAAAGACAGCCTAAATGAATGGGCAAAAATTTGTCAGATGGAGTATAATGTTGGAAAGTGTGAGGTCAAGCACTTCGGCAGAAAAAATTCGAAGAGCAAGTTATTGTTTAAATGGAGAAACATTGCACAGTGCTGCAGTACAGCGGGATCTGGGGGTACTTGTGCAGGAAACACAAACAGAGAGTATGGAGGTACAGCAAGTGATCTGGAAGACCTTGGCATTTATTGCAAAGTGGATGGAGTATAAAAGCAGGGAAGTTTTGCTATGGCTACATAAGGCCACACCTGGAATACTGTGTGCAGTTTTCCTTCCATATTTAAAAAAGGATATACTTGCTTTGGAGGCAGTTCAGAGAAGATTCACCAGGTTGACTCCGGGGATGAGGGGTTGACTTATGAAGAAAGGTTGAGTAGGCTGGGCCTCTCTACTCATTGGAATTCAGAAGAATGAGAGGTGATCTTATCGAAACGTATAAGATTATGATGGGGCTTGACAGGGTGGATGCTTCCACTGATGGGGGAGACTAGAACTAGAGGGCACGATCTTAGAATAAGGGGCTACCCATTTAAAACAGAGATGAAGAGAAATTTCTTCTCTCAGTGGGTTATAAATCTGTGGAATTCGCTGACCCAGAGAGCTATGGAAGCTGGGACATTGAATCAATTTAATGCAGAAATAGACATTTTCTTAAAGGATAAGGGGATAAGGGGTTATGGGGAGCGGGCAGGGAAGTGGAGCTGAGTCCATGATCAGATCAGCCATGATCTTATTGAATGGCAGAGCAGGCTCGAGGGCCGTATGGCCTACTCCTGTTCTTATGTTCTACTGTGCACCGTTCCCTCTCATACCATCTCCCTGAACTCACTGATCATCACCCTGGGGATCCTGTCTCCCTGCTCTGCGCCATTCCCTCTGATACAATCTCCCTGAACTCACTGAAGATCACGCAGGGATCCACCAGTGACATTCGCTCCCTGTTTCCCTGAAATTTGGGAACCCTGTCCTTCACCATCTGAACTTTCATTCGGAGCCACCCGACCATGGAACACCTACTGCGGTTTCTGGTAACACCCGAGTATCTTCCGGAATTTTCCATCTGATGCCACGCTGCTCTTCCTCTAAGCTCATGGGGTCCAGGCCTGCGGCCTCCTGTAGTAGAATAGTGCTTCGGGTTGGCGGGAGGGAAGAATCATCGGTGCTGCTGAAGAGGCTTGCAAGTGAATTTGGGAATGTGTGGAGTTGGTGAATATTGTTATATATCACCTATTGACAGATGTTAGAAGTTAGTATTAAGAAGCTTATTTTACACATCTTTAATTAATGAATAATCTTTATGTTTGTAACCTCCTGTATATGCATTGATTATCTGTAAAACTAGTTTATAAATGATAGAAAATGGCAGTAAAACATAATATGGGGTTTTAAATGGACAAAGGCTGAGAAGCAAAGCATCATGATAAATTGAGCCATTATTATGTTAGCCATTTTTGTAACTGCTGATACAGCTTTACTTAGAACTGGAAGGATCATGGCCAAAATTATTAATAGTTAAGATAAAGGTATGCAGCATGTACCATTTATTTTCATAATTTTGTAAAGCCAAGCTCAGTAATGAATTCTGTGTGACATGTTCTGTATAATTGTTCTCAGAGAACTGATTCCTGCCACAGAGAGGGAGGGGAGATAGAGATAACATAGAAGTTTAAAGGCAGTAGATAATATGATCTATTGTAAGGCGACAACAGCTATAGATTTTCACAGCATTTGAATGGGAGAAAAGGGGTATAAAGTAACAGCTCTTCTACTCAGAAGGCAGTGCGAATCAAGAGAACAGGAGATAAGGAGTCGTCACCACGGTATCGAGAATTAGGCTGTGACTATAATTTGTTAAGTATTACTTTTTATAACAGAAGGTATTTGTTTAATAAAACTCTGTTGTTTTTACTCACTATACCTGTATTAAAAGCAATTGGTATGATCTGAACAAGAGTATCCTAGTTTGAATTATATATAAACCCTGAGAATAGTTGAATTGTTATAGTTAGCAAACCGGCAAAAAGCTGCTAAGTAGTTAAACACTACATCTGGCCACCACGAAGGGACAAAACAAAGAGCTAGCCGACAAAATACAATATACTTATTAAACAAGTTAATTGGGGACTCTTGTATTTTTTTCTCTCCATTTAAAAACAGATTGTTGTGTATAAACAGCAGACGCAAGGCAGCTAGTTTGATCACCGATCGAACCTTAGGTGGGTTGATTTACGTCAACTGATAGTGACTATTATCTTCGGTAAGGAAGCTTAATTAAAAATAATTAATTTTAAAATGCCAGAGGAGTGTCTTTGGGAAGAGTATCAGAAAAAGTTAGAAAAAAGATGTGGCGAATCGCAAGTGTAGACACTTTTGGTAGATTGCCTAGGGAAAAACCCGAAAGTGTCGCTTAAGGATGCGGTCATTTTTGTTGATAAACAGATTAAAGCTAAGAAATGGAAGCTGGGTAAGGCGATGAGTCTAGTCACCTATGCAGCTTCACACTGCGCAGAACGTGAATCAAAGGCCAAGAAACATAGAAAAAAAAACATAGAAACATAAAACATCGGTGCAGGAGTAGGCCATTCGGACCTTCGAGTCTGCTCCACCATTCAATAATATCATGGCTGACCATTCGCCTCAGTACCTTTTCCTGCTTTCTCTCCATACCCCTTGATCCCTTTAGCCGTAAGGGCCATATCTAACTCCCTCTTGAATATATCCAATGACCTGGCATCAACAACTCTCTGTGGCAGGGAATTCCACACGTTAACAACTCTGAGTGAAGAAGTTTCTCCTCATCTCAGTCCTAAATGGCCTACCCCTTATCCTAAGACTGTCTCCCCGAGTTCTGGACTTACCCAACATCGGGAACATTCTTCCCGCATCTAACCTGTCCCGTCCCGTCAGAATCTTATACATTTCCATGAGATTCCCTCTCATCCTTCTAAACTCCAATGTATAAAGGCCCAGTTGATCCAGTCTCTCAACATAGGTCAGTCCAGCCATCCCGGGAATCAGTCTAGTGAACCTTCGCTGCACTCCCTCAATAGCAAGAACCGTCCTTCCTCAGATTAGGAGACCAAAACTGAACACAATATTCCAGGTGAGGCCTCACCAACGCCCTGTACAATTGCAGTAAGACCTCCCTGCTCCTATATTCAAATCCCCTAGCTATGAAGGCCAACATGCCATTTGCCTTTTTCACTGCCTGCTATACCTGCATTCCAACTTTCAATGACTGATGAACCATGACACCCAGGTCCCATTGCACCTCCCCTTTTCCTAATCTGCCGCCATTGAGATAATATTCTGCCTTCGTGTTTTTGCCACCAAACTGGATAACCTCACATTTATCCACATTCTACTGCATCTGCAATGCATTTGCCTACTCACCTAACCTGTCCAAATCAACCTGCAGCCTCTTCGCATCCTCCCCACAGCTCACACCGCCACTCAGTTTAGTGTCATCTGCAAACTCCAAGTTACACTCAATTCCTTCATCCAAATCATTAATGTATACTGTAAAGAGCTGGGATCCCAGCCCTGAGCCCTGCGGCACTCCACTAGTCACTGCATCGCATTCCGAAAAGGACTTGTTTATCCCGACTCTCTGCTTCCTGTCTGCCAACCAATTCTCTATCCACGCCAGTACATTACCCCGAATAACATGTGCTTTGATTTTGCACACCAATCTCTTATGTGGGACCTTGTCAAAGGCCTTTTGAAAGTCCAAATACACCACATCCACTGTTTCTCCCTTGTCCACTCTACTAGTTACTTCCTTAAAAAATTCCAGAGGATTTGCCAAGCCTGATTTCCCTTTCATAAATCCCTGCTGACTTGGAACGATCCTGTCACTGCTTTCCAAATGCGCTGCTATTTCATCCTTAATAATTGATTCTACCATTTTCCATACTACTGATGTCAGGCTAATCGGTCTATAATTACCCGTTTTCTCTCTCCCTCCTTTTTTAAAAAGTGGTGTATATTAGCTACCTTCCAGTCCACAGGAACTGATCCAGAGTCGAAAGACTGTTGGAAAATGATCACCAATGCATCCACTATTTCTCGGGCCACTTCCGTAAGTACTCTGGGATGCAGACAATCAGGCCCCAAGGATTTATCAGCCTTCAATCCCATCAATTTCCCCAACAAAATTTCCCGCCTAATAAGGATATCCTTCAGTTCTTCCTTCTCACTAGACCTTCAGTCCCGTAGTACCTCCGGAAGGTTATTTGTCTCTTCCTTCGTGAAGACAGAACCAAAGTATTTGTTCAATTGGTCTGCCATTTCTTTGTTCTCCATTATAAATTCACTGATTCCGACATAAGGGACCTACGTTTGTCTTCACTAACCTTTTGCTCTTCACATATCTATAGAAGCTTTTGCAGTCAGTTTTTATGTTCCCGGCAAGCTTCCTCTCGTACTCTATTTTCCCCCTCCGTATCAAATACTTTGTCCTCCTCTGTTGAATTCTTAATTTCTCCCAGTCCTCAGGTTTGCTGCTTTTTCTGGCCAATTTATATGCCTCTTCCTTGGATCTAACACTATCCTTAATTTCCCTTGTTAGACATGGTTGAGCCACATTCCCCGTTTAATTTTTACTCCAGACAGGGATGTACACTTGTTGAAGTTCATCATGTGATCTATAAATGTTTGCCATTGCCTATCCACCGTCAACCCTTAAAGTATCATTTGCCAGTCTAGTCTAGCCAATTCACACCTCGTGCCATCGAAGTAAGCTTTCCTTCAGTTCAGGACCCTAGTTACCGAATTAACTGCATCATTCTCCATCTCAATAAAGAATTCTACCAGATTATGGTCACTCTTCCCCAAGGGGCCTCGCACAACAAGATTGTTAATTAGTCCCTTCTCATTACACATCACCCAGTCTAGGATGGCCAGCTCCCTTGTTGGTTCCTCGATATATTGGTCTAGAAAACCATCCCTAATACACTCCAGGAAATCCTCCTCCACCGCATTGCTACCAGTTTGTTTAGCCCAATCTATATGTAAATTAAAGTCGCCCAGGATAACTGCTGTACCTTTATTGCGCACATCCCTTATTTCCTGTTTGATGCTGTCCCTAACCTCACTACTACTGTTTGGTGATCTTTACACAACCTCCACCAGCGTTTTCTGCCCGTCGGTATTCCGTAGGTCTAGCCATACCGATTCCACATCATCCTTCCTTACTATTGCATCAATTTCCTCTTTAACCAGCAATGCCACCCCACATACTTTTCCTTTCTGTCTATCCTTCATAAATGTTGAATACCCCTGGATGTTGAGTTCCCAGCCTTGGTCACCCTGGAGCAATGTCTCTGTGATGCCAATTAAATCATATCCATTAACTGCTATCTGCGCAGTTAATTCATCCACCTTATTCCGAATACTCCTCGCATTGAGGCACAGAGCCTGAGGCTTGTTTTTTTAACACACTTTGCCCCTTTAGAATTTTGCTGTAATGTGGTCCTCTTTGTTTTTTGCCTTGGGTTTCTCTGCTCTCCACTTTTACTATTCTCCTTTCTATCTTTTGCCACTGACTCCCTTTTATTTCCATCCCCCTGCTATATTAGTTTAAATCCTCCCCAACAACACTAGCAAACACTCTCCCGAGGACATTGGTTCCACTCCTGTCCAGGTGCAGACCATCCGGTATTTACTGGTCCCACTTCCCACCAGAACCGGTTCTAATATCCCAGGAATTTGAATCCCTCCCTTCTGCACCACTCCTCAAGCCACGTATTCATCTGAGCTATCCTGCGATTCCTGCACTGACTAGCACGTGGCACTGGTAGCAATCCTGAGATTACTACTTTTGAGGTCCTACTTTTTAATTTAGCTCCGAGCTCCCTAAATTCGTCTCGTAGGACCTCATCCCGTCTTTTACCTAAACTTTGGTATCTATATCTTTGGTACCTATAAGCACCACGACAACTGGCTGTTCACCCTCCCTTATCAGAATGTCCAGTACCCGCTCCGAGACATCCTTGACCCTTGCACCGGGGAGGCAACATACCATTCTGGAGTCCCCTTTACAATTGAATCCCCTATTACTATAGCTCTCCCAGTCTTTTTCCTGCCCTCCTGTGCAGCAGGGGCACCCATGATGCCATGAACTTTGCCGCTGCTGCCTTCCCCTGATGAGTCAACAGTACCCAAAGTGGTGTATCTGTTTTGCAGGGCGATGACCGTAGGGGTCCCCTGGACTTCCTTGCTTGCACTGCTCTTCCTGTTGTTCTTCCATTCCCTATCTGGCTGTGAACCCTGTACCTGCGGTAAGACCAACTCGCTAAACCTGCTATTTACATCATTCTCAGCATCATTGATGCTCCAGAGTGAATCCACCCACAGCTCCAGTGCCGCAATGTGGTCTGTCATGATCTGCAGGCAGATACACTTCCAACACACGTAGTCGTCAGGGACACCGGAAGCATCCCTGAGTTCGCACATAGTACAGGAGGAGCATAACACGTGCCCGAGCTCTCCTGCCATGACTTAATCCTTGGATTAACTTAATTAGGCAACAACAATTTTAAAAGGTTACTCACTGATAAAAGAAAGAAAAAGAAAAACTATCCCTTACCCCCTTGGTTGTGACGTCACCTTTCAATTTCTTTCTACTTCTTTTTTGCTGCCCTGCTGCAGCTGCACCGGCTGGACCTTTATAGGCCTCAATGATCTCCTGCTCTGCCTCTCCAACACTGCCGCCGATCGCCGGTCTCCCGCTGGGCCTTTTTAGGCCTCAGCGATCTCCTGCTCCCCCTCTCCGACACTGCCGCCGATCCACAGACTCCCGATGGGCCTTTATAGACCTCAGCGATCTCTGCTCCGCCTCTCCAACACTGCTGCCGATCCCCAGCCTCCCGCTGGGCCTTTATAGGCCTCAGCGATTTCCTACGCCACCTCTCCGACACTGCCGCTGATCCCCGGACACGTGCTGGGTCTTTATAGACCTCAGAGATCTCCTGCTCCGCCTCTCTGACGCTGCTGCCGATCCCCGGACTTCCACTAGCCTTTATAGGCCTCAGCGATCTCCTGCTCTGCCTCTCTGAGGCTGCCGCCGGTCCCCGGATTCCCGCTAAGCCTTTATAGGCCTCCCGAACTCCTACTCCACCTCTCCAATGCTGCCGCTGGAATTGGAGGATAAGATATCAGAATTGAGAAATCAAAATTCGGCTAAGAATGAAGAATTGCAGAAAATAGATTCAGACATTAAACACAAAATTGAGAATTTGCAGAGTCAATTTGCCTGAGCTACTGCATTAATGCAACAGCAGAATATCAATGCAAATCACGCAGAGACTGCAATGCAAAAATTACGCAATCTTGAGATTCAAAACGAAGATCGAAGCAGAGAGAATAGCCATCTCACCAAACAATTAGAGAACTCATGGGGAGCAATGAGGGAGGCTTTGCATCGACCCCAAAGAGAGGCAGACCAACAACCTTGTCAGGCTACGATCGGACAGTTTTTCAACTAGTTGGAAGTAAAAACATGCAGTTGTAGCCGCAGTAACGATGGAACATACCTGCTCAGACCTTAATGAGAGTCTGGCTCGTTCTGGTTGAAATTTGTATCCATTCCGCCTCGCTCTCTTAATCCTAAATACCACATCATGTGGTAATAATGATACAACAATTAAAAAGGATGAGAAAAAGGATAAGCATGAAGTGCAGGAGAGAGAGTAGGAAGATCTAAGAACTCAGCAAAGGAAGGAAAAAACGGAACTAGAAAATATGTTGCTGAAATAAACTAATTGAAAAAAAATGAAAGTATGAATTCATTGTGTACTTAAAATTGAATTACATTTTAAGTTAGAAACGCAGGTGCCTAGTTAGTTTAATTATGATTTATGGAGCGATGGGTTTGTAAAAAGGATGGGTTTGTTTAACAAAAGATAAAATTTAAGCCTTGAAGTTACAGTTGCTAAAAAAATGATTTGGAAGTTTTAATTGGATTACAGTAAAAAAATAAATGCGTGGTCTCATTTTAATTCAATTCAGATTGTAACAAAGCACTGTCTTTTCAATTGTGTTATTACAAGCTGAAAAATTCCGAGATGCTCACTTACCTGTCAAAAGAAAACTTAAAATTGATTTCATTGGTTTGAAAGATAAGTGCCAAAAAAAAAGCCTGCATAAATTTCTCGAAGCTACAAGCTAAGGGAAAATCCCCTCTCTTTTACCTTTTGTGTAGAATGTGTTTCTGATGTTTGTTAAATACAAAAACGATTGTTTCTCTAGTTACATTCAGAATTTTAAAATGAACCTGGTCAGCAGAAAGTCGACACCATTTGGACGCTTCCACTGCCTGTGTCAAAGATAGTGCTGTGATCCTTCTTGGGACTGATAGGATATCAAAGAAATTTAATTCTGCATATTGCAAACAAAACCAAACCTCTGTATGAACAGTTGAAAAATGAGTATGGGGAAGACTTTCAACCGGCCTGGGGAGATATCCAGACAAATTCAGTAAAATGCTTTAAAACAAGCTACAATACAGGCAACTGCTCTTATCTCTCTAGATGGGATTCAGAGTGAACACCCACTCGTCTCAGCAAGCAGAATTGCTAGCCATTATTCGCGCCACCCACTACACAGTATCTGAAGCAATAAACATTTGGTCCGACAGAAGCTATGTATGCCATGCAGTTATGGCCTTGCACCGATACCAAAAACTGCGTACTATTTGTTAGATAGTAAAATTCTAATACATTCCGGTCTCCTCCGTAAACTTTGGGAAGTGCTCCAGAAACGACTCGCCCTTGTCATATAGGGCACCAGAAAGATTCCTCACCCCATAACAAGGGCAATAATGCAGCTGATCAGTTGGCTAAAGAATCTGCAATCACCGGATTAAATGTACCAGGTTGTGTTTTTGAAACTCCCCAGATATCTGCTGTAGCGGCTGCCACTAAAACACAAGCCATCAACTTGCATAAACTCCAGTCCGAGCACGACACTACATGCGACGACTAGTAAGTCCATATGAGGCTATGACTGGGAACCAAATGTGGATACCAATAGACATAAACCTGGGGAATAACACACCACTCAAATGGACGGGTCCACATCAAATAATTGATAAATTAAATCCCGTTCTGTGCCTATTGAAACATACATAGAAACATAGAAAATAAGTGCAGGAGTAGGCCATTTGGCCCTTCGAGCCTGCACTGCCATTAAATAATATCATGGCTGATCTTTCCCTTAGTACACCTTTCCTGCTTTCTCTACGTACACCTTGATCCCCTTAGCCGTAAGCGCCATATCTACCTCCCTCTTGAATATATCCCATGAACTGGCATCAACAAATCTCTGCGGCAGGGAATTCAATACGTTAACAACTCTCTGAGTGAAGAAGTTTGTCCTTATCTCAGTCCTAAATGGCCTACCTCTTATCCTAAGACTATGTCCCCTGGTTCTGGACTTCCCCAACATCGGGAACATTATTCCCGACACCTAACCTGTCCAGTCCCATCAGAATCTTATACATTTCTATGAGATCCCCTCTCATCCTTGTAAACTCCATTGAATAAAGGATACAGTTGATCCAGTCTCTCCTCATATGACAGTTCAGCCATCCATGGAATCAGTCTTGTGAACCTTCGCTGCACTCCCTCAATAGCAAGAATGTCCTTCCTCCGATAAGGACATCAAAACTGAACACAATATTCCAGGTGAGGCCTCATTAAGGTCCTGTACAACTGCAGTAAGACTTCCCTGCTCCTATACTCAAATCACCGAGCTATGAAGGCCAACATACCATTTGTCTTCTTCACTGCCCGCTGTACCTGCATGCCAACTTTCAATTTCTGATGGACCATGACACCCAGGTCTCGTTGCACCTCCCCTTTTCCTAATCTTCCACCATTCAGATAAAATTCTGCCTTCGTATTTTTGCCCCCAAAATGGATAACCTCACATTTATCCACATTATACTGCATCTGCCATGCATTTGCCTACTCACCTAAGCTGTCCAAATCACCCTGCCGCCTCTTAGCGTCCTCCTCAAAGCTCACACCGCCATCCAGTTTTGTGTCATCTGCAAAATTGGAGATATTACACTCAATTCCTTCATCTAAATCGTTAATGTATATTGTAAAGAGCTGGGGTCCCAGCACTGAGCCCTGCGGCACTACACTAGTTACTGCCTGCCATTCTGAAAAGAACCCATTTAACCCGACTCTCTGCTTCCTGTCTGCCAACCAGTTCTCTATCCACGTTAGTACTTTACCCCCAATACCATGTGCTTTGATTTTGTACACCAATTTCTTGTGCGGGACCTTGTCAAAAGCCTTTTGAAAGTCGAAGTACACCACATCCACTGGTTCTCCCTTGTCCACTCTACTAGTTACATCCTCAAAAAATTCCAGAAGATTCGTCACGCATGATTTCCCTTTCATAAATCTATGCTGCCATGGACTGATCCTGTCACTGCTTTCCAAATGCGCTGCTATTTCATCCTTAATAGAAACATAGAAACATAGAAAATAGGTGCAGGAGTAGGCCATTCGGCCCTTCGAGCCTGCACCATCATTCAACAAGATCATGGCTGATCACCCACCCCAGCACCTCCCACCACGACCCCTCCACCCCCCCCCCGACCCCCCCCCCCCCCCAGCCGCAAGGACCACATCCAACTCCCTCCCGAACACATCCAATGAACTGGCATCAACATCTCTCCGCGGAAGGGAACCCCACAGGCCAACAACTCCCTGAGTGAACAAGTCTCTCCCAATCCCAGCCCCAAACAGCCCACACCCCATCCCAAGAGCGTGCCCCCCCCCCCGGCTCCGGACCCAGCCAACACCGGGAACACTCCCCCCACAACCAACCCTCCCCATCCAGTCAGAATCCTTCCCAAATGCCGAACTCCCCCGGATGTGGAGCCCCCAGCCCCGGCCACCCCGGAGCCACGCCCCTGCGACGCCAACCACACCACATGCACCAACCGCCATCTGCGCAGTCAACCCGTCCACCCCACTCTGAACACTCCCAGCACTGAGGCACAGACCCCCCAGGCCCGCTCCTCCAACACACTTCGCCCCCCCAGACCTCCGCTGCAATATGACCCCTCCTGTACCACGCCCTGGATTTCTCCGCCTCCCACCTCCACCACTCTCTCCTCCATCCTCCGCCCCCGTCTCCCCTCAACTTCCCTCTGCCTCCCCGCACAGGCTCCCATCTTGTGTGCAGTAACCTTTTGGGGCAGGGAATTTTAGCCCCCAGCGTGGAAGTCCTGCTCCCGCCGCAGAATTGGCCTTACCACCCCTCAATGGAAGCGGAGTGCAATTTCCCACACTCCACTTCCTTTGGGGGCAGTTACCAGGGCACGATTGGATGCTCCTGTGACAGTTGGAACTGGTGCTCTCCACTCTCCGTCCTGTGACAGTTGGTACTGGTGCTCTCTCCTCTCTCGTCCTGTGACAGTTTGAATTGGTGATTGATCCCAATTAATGATTGATTCCAACATTTTCCCCAATGCTGATGTCAGGCTAACCGATCTATCATTACCCGTTTTCACTCTCCCTCCCTTTTTAAAACGTGGTATTACATTAGCTGCCCTCCAGTCCATAGGAACTGATCCAGAGTCGATAGACTGTTGGAAAATGATCACCATTGCACTCACTATTTCTCGGGCCACTTATTTAAGTACTCTTGGATGCAGACCTTCAGGCCCCAGGGATTTATTGGCCTTCAATCCCATCAATTTCCCGCCTAATAAGGATATCCTTCAGTTACTCCTTCTGACTAGAACCACTCTCCCCGAGTACATTCGGAAGGTTATTTGTGTCTTCCTTCGTGAAGACAGAACCGAAGTCTTTGTTCAATTGGTCTGCCATTTCTTTGTTCCCCATTATAAATTCACCTGAATCCGACTGCAAGTGACCTACGTTTCTTTTCACTAATCTTTTTTCCCTTCACATGTATGTAGAAGCTTTTACAGCCAGTTTGTATGTTCCCTGCAAGCTTCCTATTGTACTCTATCTTCCCCTCTTAATTAAACCCTTCGAACTCCTCTGTTGAATTCTAAATTTCTTCCACTCCTCAGGCTCGTTGGTTTTCTAAACAATTTATATGCCTCTTGCTTGGTTTTAACACTATCCTCAATTTCCCTTGTTAGCCACGATTGGGCTACCTTCCCCGTTTTATTTTTACTGCAGGCAGGGATATACAATTGCTGAAGTTCATCCTTGTGATCTTTAAATGTTTGCCATTGCTTATCCACCATCAACCCTTTAAATATCATTTGCCAGTCTATTCTAGCCAAATCGTGCCTCATATCATCGAAGTTACCTTTACTTACGTTCAGGATCCTGGTTTCCGAATTAACTATGTCACTCTCTATCTTAATAAGGGATTCTACAATATTATGGTCACTCTTCCCTAAGGGGCCTTACACAACAAGATTGCTAATTTGTCCCTTCTCATTACACATCACCCAATCTAGGATGGCCAGCTCTCTGGTTGGTTCCTCGACATATTGGTCGAGAAAACCATCCCCAATACACTCCAGGAAATCCTCCTCCACCGTATTGCTACCAGTTTGGTTCAACCAATAAATATGTAGATTAAAGTCGCCAATGATAACTGCTGTACCTTTATTGCACACATCCCTTATTTCTTGTTTGATGCTGTCACCAACCTCACTACTACTGTTTGGTGGTCTGTACACAACTCCCACTAACGTTTTCTGCCCTTTGGTATTCCGCAGCTCCACACATACCGATTCTACATCGTCCAGGCTAATGTCCCTGCTAACTATTGATTTAATTTCCTCTTTAACCAGCAACGTCGCCCCGCCTCCTCTTCCTCTCTGCCTATCCTTCCTAAATGTTGAGTTCCCAGCCTGGAGCCACGTCTCCATGATGCCAATTACTTCATACCGGTTAATTGTCCACCTTAATCCGAATACTCTTCGCATTGAGGCACAGAGCCTTCAGGCTTGTCGTTTTAGAATTTTGCTGCAATGTGTCCCTTTTTATTTTTTTCGTTGGGTTTCTCTGTCCTCCACTTTTCCTATTCTCCCTTCTATCTTTTTCTTCTGCCACCATTTTATTTCCATCAGTCTCACTGCATAGGTTCCCATCCCCCTGCCATGTTAGTTTAACTCCTCCCCAACAACACTCCCCCTCGGCCATTGGTTCTTGTCCTGCCCAGGTGCAGACTGTCTGGTTTGTACTGATCCCACCTCCCCCAGAACCGGTTCCTATGCCCCAGGAATTTGATTCCCTCCCTTTTGCACCACACCTCAAGCCACGTATTCATCTGAGCTATCTTGCGATTCCTACTCTGACTTGCATGTGGTACTGGTAGCAATCCTGAGATTACTACTTTTGAGGTCCTACTTTTTAATTTAGCTACTATCTCCCTAAATTCGTCTCTAGGAACTCATCCCGTTTTTTACCGATATCATTGGTACCTATATGCACCACGACAACTGGCTATTCACCCTCCCTTTTCAGAATGTCCTGCACCCGCTCCGAGACATACTTGACCCTTGCACCAGGGAGGCAACATACCATCCTTGAGTCTCGGTTGCGCCCGCAGAAACGCTTATGTATTCCCCTTACAATTGAATCCCCTATCACTATAGCTCTCCCACTCTTTTTCTTGCCCTCCTGTGCAGCAGAGCCACCCACGGTGCCATGAACTTGGCTGCTGCTGCTCCCCTCTGATGAATCATCCCCCTCAACAGTATCCAAAGCGGTGTATCTGTTTTGAATGTTCCGCATGGCTTAAAGGAAGAACCAAAACTGAAATGGTTCCATATCAATCAGATGAAACCTGTTCAGAATGAAAAAATATTATGCTTGGTTTTCTTGCACGTGAATGATGTGGATCTATACGCTTCTATTGCTACTAGGAAGTTTGGAATAGACAACGAATGAAGAGCAGGACTACAGAGCACTCTCAGACGATAAATGTACTCAGCTCCTCTTTTTGGAACATTTCCACTGATTCTTGGTGGACATAAAAAAAGACATAATGAATCCTATGGATGGCATTTCCCATTGTGGATGAAGCAGGATAATCATGTAACAACAGAATACACGGCAGGTTGTGGTGCTATAACGGAAGGTGTAGATCAGTGGGAAATAAAACAAGTATACGGACTTGTCCATTTAGAGATAGGGAAGGCTGACAGGTATGGAGATTTCTGAAAAAGACTGGGGGATTGTGGGGAGAAAAAAAACAAGGCACAATAGCATCAGAAAGGAAAGCATACAACCAATTGTTTTGGCCTAGATGGTGGAAAAAACATGAAGGGCAGTACTCATGCATTGGGACACATATTAAACCAACCCACCCGGAAAATAAACCTGTCATGACTACATTCAAGGCTTGTGGAAAATATACCTACCTCACACGTGACGGAAGTGGGATAGGTGCATAGATAGTGAAATTTGAGGATGCTGTAGAAGGTTGTTTAAATGATAGAGGGGAATACTGTAGTATTAGGTTTGAATCGTAAAAAGAAAATAATGACTCAGATCAGGATCAGAGATGTGGAACTGTGTAAAATATAAAGTTTGATTGAAGTATATTCAGTCAAGCACGAATGCCGCAATGTAGGGAACCAAAAGTTATAGGGATTAATATAGAAAATCTTCCCTGGATTGGAATAATTTCACATTTATTGTTAATTGTTCAACACACATTGTTAAAATATTTAATAGTGCACATCTGCAATTTAAAGCATCTCATACGCCAGAAACAAACATGACTTAACGTTATAACCGCCCAAAACCTATTAGACAAAATTCAAAATGAAAACTTAGGAAGTCCCTCCACCTCAAGGTAGGGATTGTAAGATACCAGCTATTGACAGATGTTAGAAGTTAGAATCAATAAGCTAATTTTACACGTCTTTCAATAATGAACAGCCTTTACGTTTGTAACTTCCTGTATGTGCATTGATTGTCGATAAAACTAGTTTATAAATGATAGAAAATGGCCATGTAATATAACGTGTTTCAAAATGGCCAAAGTCTGAGAAGCAAAGCATCATGGTAAATTGAGCCATTATTATGGTATTCATTTTTATAACTGCTGATAGAGCTTCATTTAGAACTAGAAGGATCATGGCCAAAATTATTACTAGGTAAGATAAAGGTATGCAGCATGTACCATTTCTTATCATAATTTTGTAAAGCCAAGCTCAGTATAATTGTGTGTGTAAAGGTCTGTATAACTGTTCTCAGAGAAGTGAGTCCTGCCACAGAGAACGAGGAAAGATAGAGATAACATAGTAGGTCAAAGGCAGTAGTCAATATGATCTATTGTAAGCTTATAACGGCTGCAGATTTTCACAGCATTTGAATGGGAGGAAAGGGATATAAAGCAACAGCTCTTCTACCAGTGCGAATCAAGACAACAGGAAAAAATCATCTTCAGAAGGAAAAGAGGATAACGGGTCGGCACCACGGTCTCTCAAGAGGACGCAATGGAGAACAGGCTGTGACTATCATTTGTTAAGTATTGCTTTTTGTAACAACGTAATTTACTTGAAAAATCTCTGTTGTTTTTACACAATATCCCTGTAATAAAAACATTTGTTCTAATCTGAACAAGATTCTCCTAGTTTGAACTGAATATAAACCATGAGAATAGTTGAATTTCTATAACTTGCAAAGTGGCAAAAAGCTGCTAAGTAATTAAACATGTGAACGGCCTCTCATCATTGTGAACAAGCTCGTGTCCCTTCAGCTTCCCAGAGCTTTTAAAGCTCTTCCCACAGTCAGAACACTGAAATAGTTTCTCGTCAGTGTGAACTCGCTGGTGTATCTGCAGGCAGGATTAATAAACAAGTCCCTTCCCACACACAGAATAGGTGAACGGACTGTCCCCGGTGTGACTGCACCGATTAACTTTCAACAGAGACGAGGAACTGAATCCCATTCCGCCGTGCCCACCTTCACCCGGTTTCTCCCCAGTGTGACGGTGCACGTGTCTCGCCAGGTCAGGCGATCGGGTGAATCCGGGTCCACACTCGGGACACGTGTTTGATTTGTACGTGCTGCGATCGCTGCCCTCCCGTTCCATGAGCAAAGCCGATGATATTCAGGTCCGAATGAATGACGTTACCCTGTCAGATCCTGACGTAATGTTTGGTTTCAGCTTCCTGTCTGTAAATGCTCCACTTCTAAAACATTGCAAAAACAAGTTTCGAAAAGTGATAAATGTTGCTAAATGTCCCCACCTCCCAGTCCGGGGGCAGTGAAGCTGATTTTCAGCCGCAGCTGCTGCACAGGTTGGTTGATAGGACTAACAGTAATGGCGGCTGCAATACCCACAAGCACCCGCGCTCCGGTCACCGCCCGGAGTTGTGACTGACACCGCGCATGCGCCCCTGGCCCCGCCCACTCCTCCAAAGGCACCGGGTCCGCACCGCGCAAGCTCAGCACACACACAAACACCCACACACACACTGGGACCCTATCAATCATCCTCCCCCCCACCTGCTCGCTGGAACCCTGAATTTCAGGCTGCCGTGCGGGCATTTCTTTGTAAACATAGAAACAAAGTAATTTACAGCGCAGAAGGAGGCCATCGTGTCCGCGCTGGCCGAGAAAGAGCCACACAGCCCGGTCAGCGGCCCTGAAGTTACATATAAACCTATGTACAATGAACAATGGTAGACAGATAAAGAGTACCCGGTCCAACCAGTGCGCCCCCCACCACTGCGATACTCCATGTATCGCAACATTTTACACTTCGCCACTGCCGGAGCCATACGATCTCCTGGGAGAGGCAAAAAAAACAGATAAAAATTCAGGCCAATTGTAGATCAGAAAAAAATCTGGGAAAATTCCTCTCCGACTGCTCCAGGCAATCGAACCGATTCCAGGTGATCACTCTGGCCATATTAGATTCCCTGAAGTACTTACTATTGTATCTGCACCAGCCAACAAGAGGTTATCCAGTCTAATCCCACTTACCAGTTCTAGTTCCTTCACCCTGCAGGTTATGGTGCCTCAAGTGCCCATCCATGCACCTTTTCAATGTAGTGAGGGTTTCTGCCTCTACCTCATTTCCAGGCAGTGAGTTCCAGACTCCCACAACCTTCTGCGTGAAGAAGCTTTCTTTAAATCCCTTCTAAACCTTCGGTACTGGAAAAGAGCCGCAATCAGTGAGGGAAAGTGAGTTTTCCCCGAGATAGAAACATAGAAAATAGGAACAGGAGTATGCCGTTCTGCCCATCGAGCCTGCAACGTCATGCAATATGATCATGGCTGATCCTTTTATTCAGCACCTTATTCCCGCTTTTTCTCATTATCCCTTGGTGCCTTTTGTGTCTAGAAATCTATCTATCTCCTTGTTAAATATATTCAGTGCCTTGGCCTCCACAGCCTTCAATGGTCGGGAATTCCACAGGTTCACCACCCGGTGAGCAAATAAATTTCTCCTCATCTCAATCCTAAATTTCCTACCCTGTATCCTGAGAGTGTGACCCCTTGTTCTAGACTTCCCAGCCAGGGGAAACCTCTTCCCCGCATTCGGTGTGTCCAGCCCTGTCGGAATTTTAAATTTTCAATGAAATCCCCTCTCATTCTTCTAAACTCTAGTGAATACAGGCCGAGTCGACCCAATCGCTCCTCATACGACAGTCCTGCCATCTCAGGAATCAGTCTGGTGAACATTCGTTGCACTCCCTCTAGGGCAAATATATCCTTGTTTGGATAAGGAGGCAAAACGGCACACAATACTCCAGCTGTGGTCTCACCAAAACCCTGTATAACTGTAGTAAGAGATCCTTGCACCTGTACTCAAATGCTGTTGCTGCTTGTTGCACCTGCATGTTTGCTTTCAATAACTGGTGTACAAGGACACTCAGGTCCCTTTGTACATTGATATTTCCCAAGCTATCACCATTTAAATAATACGTTATCTTTATGTTTTTCCTACCAACGTGGATAACGTCACATTTATCCACTTTATAATGCATCTGCCAAGTGTTTGCCTACTCATTAAACCTATCTAAATTGCCTTTCAGCGTCTCTGCATCCTCCTCACAACTCACAATCCCATCTAGTTTTGTGTCGTCAGCAAATTGGAAATATTACATTGATTCCCTCATCCAAATCATTTATATATATATTGTGAATAACTGGGGCCCAAGCACTGATCCCTGTGGTACCCCACTAGTCACTGCCCGCTACGCCGAAAAAGAACTGTTTATTCCTACTCGCTGATTCTTGTCAGTTAACCAATCTTCAATCTATGTCAGGATATTACCCCCAATCGTATGTGTTTTAATTTTGTACACTAACCTCAAATTGGGAATTTATCAAAGGCCTTCTGAAAATCCAACTCCACTGCATGCCCTGGTTCTCGCTTATCTATTCTCAGTTACTTCCTGAAAAGCACCAGTAGGTTTTTCAAGCACGATTTTCCTTTCATAAATCCATGTTGACGTTATCTAATCCCGTTGATATTATCAAAGTGTCCCGTTATCACATCCTTTATAATAGACTCTAGCATTTTCCACACGACTGATGTTAGGCTAACTGGTCTGTACTTCCCTGTTTTCACTCTCCCCCTTTTTTAAATAGTGGGGTTACATTTGCCACACTCCAATCTGTAGGAACTGTTCCATAATCTGTAGAATTTTGGAAGATGTCAACCAATGCATCCCTTATTTCCATGGCTACCTCTTTTAGTATTCTGGGATGCAGACCATCAGGCACTGGGGATTTATCTACCTTCAGTTCCATTAGTTTCTCCAGCAATATTTTCTTACTAATAATCATTTCCTTTAATTTCTCTTCGTTCCCTAGCATGTCTGGGACGTTATTTGTCTCCTCTTCTGGGAAGACAGAATCGAAGCCTTTATTTAATTGTTCTGCCGTTTCCTTTTTCCGCATTATAAATTCTCCGGTTTCTGACTGTAAAGGACCTACATTTGTCTTCACTAATCTTTTTTTGTTTTTACATACTTGTAGAAACGTTTGCAGTCGGTTTTTATGTTTCTTGCAATTTACTCCCATACTCTAGTTTTACACTCTTAAATCAATCTTTTGGTCCTTTTTTGTTGAATGCTAAACTTTTCCCAATCCTCAGGCTTGCTACTTTTTCTGGCAACTTTGTATGACTTCTTTTCAGATCTAATACCATCCTTAATTTCTTTTGTTAGCCATGGTTGGGTCACTTTTACTTTTGTGTTTATGCGCCAGAAAGAAATGTATAAATGTGGCAAATCATGCATTCGTTCCTTAAATAATAGACATTGCATATCCACCACGCCTTTTAATGCATCTGCACATTCTATCATAGCCAATTCATTTCTCATACCTTCGTAGTTTGCTTTGTTTAGATTTAGGACCCTAATTTCGGATTGGACTACTTCACTTTCCATTTAATAAAGAATTCAATCATGTTATAGAAACATAGAAACATAGCAAATGGGTGCAGGAGTAGGCCATTCGGCCGTTCGAGCCTGCACCATCATTCAATAAGATCATGGCTGATCATTCTCCTCAGTACCCCGTTCCTGCTTTCTCTCCATACCCCTTGCTCCATTTAGCCGTAAGGGCCATATCTAACTCCCTCTTGAATATATCCAATGAACTGTCATGAACAACTCTCTGATTGAAGACGTTTCTCCTCATCTCAGTCCTAAATGGCTTACCTCTTATCCTTAGACTGTGTACCCCTGGTTCTGGACTTCCCCAGCATTGGGAACATTCTTCCTGCATCTAACCTGTCCAGTCCTGTCAGAATTTTATATATTTCCATGAGATCCACTCTCATCCTTCTAAGCTCCAGTGAATACAGGCCCAGACGATCCAGTCTCTCCTCATATGTCTGTCGTGCCATCCCGGGAATCAGTCTGGTGAATCTTCGCTGCACTCTCAATAGCAAGAACGTCCTTCCTCAGATTAGGAGACCGAAACTGAACATAATATTCCAGGTGAAACCTCACCAAGGCCCTGTACAAGTGCAGTCAGACCTCCCTGCTCCTATACTCAAATCCCCTAGCTATGAAGGCCAACATACCATTTACCTTCTTCACCACCTGCTGTTCCTGCATGCCAGCTTTCAATGACTGATGTACCAAGACACCCAGGTCTCGTTGCACCTCCCCTTTTCCTAATCTGCCGCCATACAAATAATATTCTGCCTTCGTGTTCTTGCCACCAAAGTGCATTACCTCACATTTATCCAAATGATACTGCATCTGCTGTGCATTTGCCCACTCACCTAACCAGTCCAAGTCAGCCTGCAGCCTCTTTGCATTCTCCACAAATCTCACACCGCCACCCAGCTTAGTGTCATCTGCAAAATTGCAGATATTACACTCAATTCGTTCATCTAATCATTGTAAATAGCTGGGGTCCCAGCACTGAGCCCTGCGGCACCCCACCAGTCACTGCCTGCTATTCTGAAAAGGACCCGTTTATCCCGACTCTTTGCTTCCTGTCTGGCAACGAGTTCTTTATCCACATCAGTACATTACCCCCAATACGTTGTGCTTTAATTTCGCACACGAATCTCTTGTGTGGGACTTTGTCAAAATCTTTTGAAAGTACAAATACACCACATCCACTGGTTCTCCCTTGTCCACTCTACTAGTTACATCCTGAAAAAAATCCAGAAGATTTGTCAAGCCTGATTTCCATTTCATAAATCCATGCTGACTTGGATCGATACTATCATTGCTTTCCAAATGCGCTGCTACTTCATCTTTAATAATTGATTCCAACATTTCCCCCACTACTGATGTCAGGCTAACCGATTTATAATTACGTGTTTTCTCTCTTCCCGTCACTCTTCCCTAAAGGACCCCGCACAACAAGACTTAATTAATCCCTTCTCATTGCACAATACCCAATCTGTTGTGAAGATAAATGGTATGTTGGCCTTCATAGCTAGGGGATTTGAGTATAGGAGCAGGGAGGTCTTCAGGGCCTTGGTGAGGTTTCACCTGGAATATTGTGTTCAGTTTCGGTCTCCTCATCTGAGGAAGGACGTTCTTGCTATTGAGAGAGTGCAGCGAAGGTTCACCAGACTGATTCCCGGGATGGCAGGACAGACATATGAGGAGAGACTGGATCGTCTGGGCCTGTATTCACAGGAGTTTAGAAGGATGAGAGTGGATCTCATGGAAATATATAAAATTGGGTATTGTGCCTGTTTCCGCGTAGGCTGCTCAACATACAGGTAAAAAAAAAACACCTCGTACACACTCCAGGAATTTATCTTCCACGGTATTATTGCTAATTTGGTTTGGCCCGTCTAAATGCAGATTAAAGTCACCTACGTTTACTGTAGTACCCTTGTTACATGCATCTCTAATTTCCTGTTTGATGCCATCCCCTGCATTACCACCATTGTTTTGAGGCCTATAGATAACTTCCACCAATGTTGTCTGCCCCTTGGTGTTGCCTAGCTCCACCTGGACTGATTCTACATCTTGATTTTTTGAGCCAATATCCTTTCTCACTCTTGATCGGATTTCATCCTTTACTAACAACGCCACACCACCCCTTTTCCATTTTGCGAAATATCGAATATCCTGGGCTATCGAATTCACAACCCTGATCACCCTGCAACCAGGTGCCGTAATTGCAACTATTTCGTATCCATTTGCATCTATTTGCGCTGCTAATTCATGTACCTTATTACGGATGCTTCGTGCACTCAGATACAGTGCTTTTAGATTAGTATGTTTTAGCATTATTAAACATCTTAACATTATTTTGTACTAAAGCCCTATTTGTCTTATCGCTATTTTTTCTTACCTGGAACCTATTTGCTAGAGCACTTTTTTGTTTGTATGTTCTATCCCTTCCTGACGTAAAATGTGTATCATTACCACAGTCAGTTTCCTGCATTGCTTCCTTTTCTTTTCTCTAGCATTCTGGATTTCACTTTATTGTGAACCTCTCCCCGCATTATTTACTTTAAAGCCCTAGCTACCTCCCTGGTTATTCGATTCGCTAGAATTGTGGTCCCAGCATAGTTCAGGTGTAGTCTGTCCCCACGGAACAGCTCTCTCTTTCTCGAGTATTGGTGCCAGTGCCCCAAGAATCGAAACCCACTTGTTCGACACCAACCTCTGAGCCACGTATTCATCTCCCTGATTCGACTGACCCTATGCCAATTTGCTCGTGGCTCAGGTAATAATGCAGAGATTATTAGCTTTGTGGTTCTGTTTTTCCATTTAGTCCCTAGCTGTTCAAACTCTCTCAGCAGAAACTCTTTCTTAGTCCTACCTATGTCATTAATACCTACGTGCAACACGACAACTGGACCCTCCTCCTCCCACTAAAACTTCTTCTCCAGCCCGGAAGAGATGTCCTTTATCCTGGCACCGAGTATGAAACAAAATCTTCGGGACCCATGCTCTAGGTTGCAGAGAACCCTATCTATCCCCCTCAATATAATGTTCTCTACCACAACCACTTTCATAGAAACATAGAAACATAGAAAATAGGTGCAGGAGTAGGCCATTCGGCCCTTCTAGCCTGCACCACCATTCAATGAGTTCATGGCTAAACATGCAACTTCAGTACCCCATTCCTGCTTTCTCGCCAGATCCCTTGATCCCGCTAGTAGTAAGGACTACATCTAACTCCTTTCTGAATATATTTAGTGAATTGGCTTCAACAACTTTCTGTGGTAGAGAATTCCACAGTTTCACGACTCTCTGGGTGAAGAAGTTTCTCCTCATCTCGGTCCTAAATGGCTTACTACTTATCCTTAGACTGTGACCCCTGGTTCTGGACTTCCCCAACATTGGGAATATTCTTCCTGCATCTAACCTGTCTAAACCCTTCAGAATTTTAAACGTTTCTATCAGGTCCACTCTCATTTTTCTGAACTCCAGTGAATACAAGCCCAGTTGATCCAGTCTTTCTTGATAGGTCAGTCCCACCATCCCGGGAATCAGTCTGGTGAACCTTCGCTGCACTCCCTCAATAGCAAGAATGTCCTTCCTCAGGTTAGGAGACCAAAACTGTACACAATACTCCAGGTGTGGCCTCACCAAGGCTCTGTACAACTGTACCAACACCTCCCTGCCCCTGTACTCAAATCCCCTCGCTATGAAGGCCAACATGCCATTTGCTTTCTTAATCGCCTGCTGCACCTGCATGCCAACCTTCAATGACTGATGTACCATGCCACCCAGGTCTCGTTGCACCTCCCCTTTTCCTAATCTGTCACCATTCATTTAATAGTCTGTCTCTCTGTCTTTACCAGCAAAGTGGATAACCTCACATTTATCCACATTATACTTCATCTGCCATGCATTTATCCATTCACCTAACCTATCCAAGTCGGTCTGCAGCCTCATAGCATTCTCCTCACAGTTCACACTGCCACCCAACTTAGTGTCATCCGCAAATTTGGAGATACTACATTTAATCCCCTCGTCCAAATCATTAATGTACAATGTAAACAGCTGGGGCCACACCCGCCCTCCCCCTTCCTCCCTCCCTCCCCCTTCCTCCCTCCCTCCCTCTTCCTCCCTCCCTGTTCCTCCCTCCCTCTGCCCCGCTCCCGCTCCCTCCCTCTGCCCCGCTCCCGCTCCCTCCCTCTGCCCTGCTCCCTCCCTCCTGCCCCACTCCCTCCCTCTGCCGCGCTCTCTGATGTTGCCCCGCACAAAGATGGCGTGTTCTTTCCTCTTTACTCCCCTGACTTGAACGGTGTTATGCACCACGGTGCCTTGGTCAATCTGCTGTTCCACCCCGCAGTCTGCACCCTTGTCCACAAGTGTTTCAAAAACTTCAAATCTGTTGGAGAAGTGCAGGGACTGATGCTCCTGCAATACTAACTCCTGGATCCCCGTACCTGCCTCACTCGCAGTCACACCCTCCTGTCCCTGACTACGTGCCAATTCTAAAGTATTTAATTTACACGGTGTAGCTGCCTCCTGGAGGAAAAGGTCCAGGTAACTTGCTCCCGCCCTGATGTCTCGCAATGTCTGCAGCTCGGACTCCAGCTCCTCAACTTGAAGTCGAAGTTTGTTGATTCGCAGACAATTACCACAGATGTAATCAGCCTGGACCTAAACTTCCAGAAGCTCCCACATATCGCAGCTGCTCCTGTTTCACCATTATTTAATTAAATTAATTAGTTTAATGTTAATCAAATTATTTACCATATATTCTTTATTTAATTAGTTAAACAAATAAAGGTCAGTTTTTAGAATGTAGTTATATGCTATATGTTAATTTAAAAGAAAAATTTATCCCACTATCACTACCAATCACTTACCTGCCTTACCTGTGATGTCACACAGCAGAGTTCTCCCCATCCGGAGCAGTGCGATCTCCTGGGAGAGGTAAAAAAACATAAAAACCCAGGCCAATTGCGGAATAAATCTGGGAAAATTCCTCTCCGTCCCAACCAGGTGATGGAAACGAGCCCAGGATATCACACTGGCCGTCGTAAATTCCTTGAATTTGCAGATCTGCTTTTATCCCCACTCCCGGGCCTCAGTCTACTCCCGCTCAGGTACGCCGCCCCTCTGCAGAAAAAGTTAGGAAAAACAAGGCAAAGCAACACCTCCCCCTCCCAACTTCACCAACCTCTCCCACTTACCAAATTCTCAGGTTTCCCACTCTGAGCTGTTGCACTCCGTCCTACCTGCACCTAGCCCTCGGTTTTTAAACTGCTTGTGGCTCAGATGAGTCACCGCTGGTCAAATGTTTAAATAACCGGTTTTAACTAGTTTTAACTAGCCAGTTTTTCGCAAACTTGTACAGATCTAGCTAGTTTGTCTCTGCTTAAGTTTGAAAGAATCCTAAATATTTAACGATTTACCTTACGTAGAAGCTATCAACACTTGTCAGTTGCCTCCAAATAGTTTAAAACAGATTACTCGTTAAAACGCTCCCACTGATCTCAGGTTTCCCACTCTGAGCTGCTGCACTCCTGGAGACCCGAATAATTGGGCTGGAGAGAGGGCTTTAACCTGGATAGTTGGGGGAGGGTTCGGGTGAGCAGACATTTAAAAAGTCAAAGGCAATTGAGTAGAGTAGCGGTGGGCGAAATGAGAACCAGAAAGGAAGGGACAGAATGCATAAAGATACGTGTATCAGAAAGTGGAGTCAAACCAGGGAATAATGGTAAAAAAGTCAAAATTAAAACCTCTTTATCTCAATGCAAGCAGCATTCGTAACAAGATTGAAGAGTTGACAGCACATGGGTGTGATCTGATAACCAATGCAGAGACGTGATGGCAAGCTGACCAAGGCTCGGAATGGAATATTCAGGGGTATTTGACAATACGGATGGGTAGACAGAAAGGAAATGTAGTTGGGGTAGCTCTGTTAATAAAGGATGAGATCAGTGTATTAATGAGAAATGGTATTGGATCAGAAAATCAATACATAGAATCAGTTTGGTTGGAGATAAAAAGTAATAAGGGGAAGAAAACACTGTTGGGCATAGTCTATAGGCCCCTAAGTAGTTACACTGTTGTGCGGAATATAAATCAAGAAATAACGGAGGCTTTTAAGAAAGGTACGACAATATAGACTGGACAAATGAAATTGCCCAAGGAAGCCTTTAAGAAATGTTGATAGAATGTTTTCATTCAATAGTATGTTGCAGAACCAATCAGGTAGCAAGCTACCCTGGATCTGGTACTGTGTAATGAGTTAGTATTAATAAATGATCTCGTGGTAAGGGATCCTCGAGGAAAGAAAGATCATGGAAGGGTTGAATTTCAAATTCAGTTGGAAGGTGAGCAAGTTGGATATCAAACCAATATCCTAAAGTTAAATGAAGGCGATTAGAAAGGTATGAAGGCAGAATTGGAAAAAGTGGACTGGAAAAATAGATTAAAATGTAAGATGGTTGATAAGCAGTGGCAGACATTTAAGGAGATATTTCATAACTCTCAAGAAAGATTTATTCCCGTGAAAAGAAAAGACGTTAAGAGAAGGGGGAAGCATCGTGTCTAACTAAGGAAGTAAAAGACGGTATAAAATGGAAAACAATGGCATACAAAGTGGCCAAGATTGGTGGGAGGCGAGAGGATTGGGAATTTAAAAATCCAAGAAAGTACGACAAAAAAATTAATAAAGAAAGGGAAGATAGAGTATGAGCGTAAACTAGCAAGAAATGTAAAATCAGATAGTAAGAGCTCCTACAGGTACATAAAAAATAAGAGAGTAGCTAAAGTAAACGTTGTCCCTCAGAGGATGAGACTGGGGAATTAATAATAGTGAACAGGGAAATGGCGCAGATTTTAAATATATATTTTGTATCGGTCTTCATGGTAGAAGACAATAAAAACATCGCAATAATGGACAATCAGGGGGCTCCGGGGAGGGAGGTACTTAAAACAATCACTATCACTAAAGAAAAAGTATTTGGTAAAATAATGGGACTAAAGGTGGACAAGTCACCTGGAACTGATGGCTTGCATCCTCGGGTCTTAAAATAAGTGGCTGCAGAGATAGTGGATGTATTGGTGGCAATCTACGAAAATTACCTGGAATGCGGAGAGGTCCCAATGGATTGGATAACTGCAAATATAAAGCCCCTATTTTAAAAAAGGAGGTAAACAGAAAGCTGGAAACTATGGACCATTCAGTCTAACATCTGTCGTTGGGAAAATGCTGGAGTCCATTATTAAGGAAGCACGAGCAGGACATTTGGAAAAGCATAATGGTCATGCAGAGTCAGCATGGTTTCATGAAAGGGAAATCACATTTGACAAATGTGCTGGAGCTCTTTGAGGGTGCAACACGCAGGATAGAAGGCTGGATAATGGGGAACCAGAGGATGTCATGTATTTGAATTTCCAGAAGACTTTCGATAAGGTTACTGCATAAGGGGGTGGGGCAACGTATAATCCGGTTGGCAAACGGTACCTAGTGGGGTGCATCAGGGATCAGTGTTGGGGCCTCAAATATTTACAATTTACATTATTGACGTGGATGAAGGGACCGAATGTAATGTAGCCAAGTTTGCTGATGATACAAATATGTTTGGAAAAGCAAGTTGTGAGGAGAATACGAAAGATCTGCAAAGGGACATCGACAGACTAACTGCGTGGGCAAGCATTTGTTGAATGGAGTATAACATGGGTAAGTGTGAGGCGATCCACTTTGGCAGGAAAAATAAAAAAAAAAATTACTATTTAAATGGTGAGAAGTTACAAAATTCTGCAGTAGAGCGGGACCTGGGGTCCTTGTGCATTGAACAGAAAATATAAGTATACAACTGCACAGGTTACTGTGAGGACACACCTGGAGGACTGTGTCCAGTTTTATTGTCCTTATTTAATTAAGCATATTTTCCATTGGAGGCAGTTCAGAGAAGGTTCACTCGTTTGATTCCTGAGATGAAGGGGTTGACTTCTGAAGAAAGATTGAGCAGGTTGGGAATTTACTAATTGGAGTCCAGAGGAATGAGAGGTCATCTTAATGAAACGTATAGGATTTTGAGGGGCCTCGACTAGATAAATGCAGAGAGGATGTTTCACCTCGTGGTGAAATCTACAACTAGGGGGCATACTTTCAGAATAATGATCGCCCATTTGGAAGTCAGATGAGAGGCTTGAAAATCTGTGGCATTCTCTGCCCCAGATAATCCAACCTTGATCTTCAAATGTAGTCACTGCAATGTTTGCAATATTAGAGGGCAGCATCGCTCTACCAATTGAACTAATGTAATACACACAGTCCAATGATCTTGGCGATGGTTCCCTTAACCGAGACCAGTATATTTTTCTGTGGCATTATATGAGCGCAGTTGATTTTAATGGAGCACCATCAACATAACAATGATTAAAGGACCATCAGACTGTTTTCCATGGGAGGCTTTTATATTTCTCTTGTTTTAGTTCAGTTATCTACTGGTGGAGTGCTGCACTATCAGAGGCGCCCCCCTTCACTCCAGTCCACTACTGGTGGAGCGTTGCATTGTCTGAGGCGCCCTCCTTCACTGCAGTTCACTACTGGTGGAGCGCTGTACTGCTTCAGGCGCCCTTCTTCATTGCAGTTCACTACTGGTGGAGTGCTGCACTGTCACAGGCACTGTCCTTCACTCAGGTCACTACTGGTGGAGCGCTGTACTGTCTGAGGCACCCTCCTTGACTGCAGTTCACTACTCGTGGAGCGCTGCATTGTCAGAGGCACTCTCCTTCACTCCAGTTCACCACTGGTGGAGCGCTACATTGTCGTAGTCGTCCTCTTTCCAAGTTAGCGCTTGATCAAAGATTGCCTCGACCTTCTCTTCACATTCATGGTCGGTCAAATATAGGGCTATTTCAAGAAGAACATGGTGCTCTCGGTGTCCGCACCACTATTGCCACACCAGCCAACATCAGCAAAACAATTTACCAGCTGCTGCGTGAAAAATTGCGGCTAATTTTCCTACACGTGCTCTTTACTTAAGGTGTGTAAATGTAAAACACTTGCTACATTTGTCGAGGAAATTTCTAAGTTAAATTAACTCAGGCGGAGGCTTTCAGAGTCGTGCTTCGAGATAATTTTATTTTACAAACGAGATATCTCAGAGAGCTTGCTCAGTCCGCACCGAGGCAAATACTCTTGAGTTTTACAAGCAAACCCGCTCTATATTTATGCAGTCAAAACAGGAACTATATCTAAAACACACCACACATGAACATTCATCATACATTCTGTAAATGCAATCAAAGCAGGAACTTTATCTAAAACACCACACTTGAACATTAATCATACATCCTGTAAACACAAAGGTCATTCCGGGAGGCACACTTTTTCTGTTCTTTAATAGTTTCTCCCTGTCCGTATCCTGATAAGCAGGGTATCTGGAAACTCATACACATACCAGATAGTCATGAATTTACAACATTCTTTGTTTCAAGGCAGATAAGTGTGGGTATTTTTTCTAGCTCCACTAATTCTACAAAATCAGCAAAAAGTGAACTTAACCCTTTCCTTTATAATAGGACATAGATCGTTTTCTTCCACAACATTTCTCACAGATAGGATGCAAAGCTGTTTTAATAGATATTAAAGAGATATTTTAATTTAAAATGAGTGTTTCCAGTTCAAATATATATTGCAATACATGTTTCCACTCAAACCAGGAAACGATGAACGTATCAATGCTCGGGGCACCGCTCCCACTGAAGCAATGGAATTGAGAAATCAAAGGAGCAGCGTATTTATGAGAACATAAGAACATAAGAAATAGGAGCAGGAGTAGGTCATTTGGTCCCCGACCCTGTTCCGCCATTTAATAACATCATGGATGATCTGATCATGGACTCAGCTCCACTCATTTCCCGCTCACCAAAATCCTGTATTCCCTTATCGCTCAAAAATCTGCCTATCTCCACCTTTAATGCATTCATCAACCCAGCCCTCACAGCTCTCTGGGGCAGATAATTCCACAGATTTTCAACCTCATCTCAGTTTTTAATGACCGGTCCCATAATCTGAGACTATGCCGCTTAGTTTTGTAACCCAATGACTGGAAACATCCTCTCTGCATCCTTCTTGTCGAGCCTCTTCATTGTCTTATATATTTCGATAAGATCACATCTCACTGTGAGACCCCAGCTATTTATAATCTTTATTAATGACTTATGGGGTAGCGTGCGCCAATTATACCCGACTCTGTGATCATAATACAAGCAAGATTTTGGATTAGCTGAGGCACAACCTTCAAACTTCCTGGACTCGAACACAAAGCTCATTAACATCCGAAGCTGAGGTAGCGGTCTGTCAGATAGTGCAGGAAATAGAGGAGCAAAGTGAATTGAAACAGGTAATAGCCTCCACTAATTCACCTGTGTGGCCGGTAAAGACACCCGACAGGTCTTACCGACTGACTATCGATTATACCACGTTGAATAAGGCGACTCCCCCAGAACACACAATAGTGGTAAGTCCGGCCACAATTTTTAATGGCCTGAATCCAGAGCATAAGATATTCACCGTGCTGGATATAGCGAATAGAACTTGGACAAAGAGTCGCAAGGAAAATTTGCCTTCATGGTAAAGGGAAAACAATACACATGGTCAGAATACCACAGGGATTCCAAAACAGTCGGAGCATACTTCATCGAATATTGTCAGGGATGTTGGAATCAGTAGACGTAGGAGAAGAAAGGATCAAAGTAACACCTCTAGGATACATAATATCGTAAGGGAAGAGACAGATGCCCGCATACAGAAAGGAAGCAATTCAATCAATCCCCAGGCCAGGAACCGTGAATAGGATCAGGCACGTACTAGGGCTATTCAACTACTGCAGAAATGTTATTCCCGAATATGCCGAGATGGCCTAACCTATACAGGACCAGGTAAAACCATCCCAAGTGCCAGTAAACTGATGCCCAGATCAAGAAGCTGCATGTGTGCGGTTAAACAAGCTCTCACAAGTGCTCCAGCCCTGGGACTATCAGACCAGAATAGGGCTTTTCACGTCTATGCCTACCATATTAACCATCAATATAACGCGTTAGCGATTCAATTACATGGGGACAGGCAAATACCAGTGGCATATTACTCAGATAAATTGCAACCTGTAGTTGCAGGACTGTCCAGGTGCGTTGCTGCCCCAGTCTGTGCGACTTGGGCCATCAGAGTTAGCGAACCAATAATAATGTCAGGATGCATTATTCTACATACCCAGCATACCTTTGTAGAATTACTTAACACTGGAAGCTAAAAACGATGCACAAAGAGCAAGGTGGGAATCAATGCTCTTACCTCCCCAATGGGACGGTAACAATAATAAAAGACAACTGTAACACCCCTGCAGGGTGGATCATTACGGAGGGAGAGGAGCATCAGTGTAGCCCAACAGAAGAAAATGAGGGAAGCAGTCAGGCAAGTGAAACACCGCTTGAGGAGGCAGACATGGATTTATATGTAGATGGATCTCGGTGTGATATCAATGGCACACCAAGGACGGGATGGGCCATGGTAGTTAGCAGCGGATAGGTCAAAGAGGAAGGACGGTTAGAAGAGAGTCTATCAGCTCAAGTGGTTGAATTAGTGGCTCTCACTCTGAGGCTGGCTAAAGGAAAAAGTGTAAACATCTATACAGGCAGTCAATATGCTTTTGGAGCATTGCATGATTATATGATAGCCTGGAGCAGATGTAGATACATGACCTTTGGAGGAGCACCGATTAAAAATGAGATTGTTAAGCACCTAGTAGAAGCCTCCCTCTTACCCCAGGAGTGTGCGATATTAAAGATCAAAGAGCACATAAAAATTAATGATCAGTATCAATAGGGGAATGCATGGGCAGATGAAGCAGCAAAGCGAGTGACAGAGACAGGTACACTGGCCGGAGAAGCCCAAGGCGGAGCATGTACAATCGGACCTGAGGAAGTAAACATGCTTAAGGTACAGGGAGAAGCCACTCCGCAGGAACAGGAGGGGTGGAAGCAGAGATGGGCCCAACAAGGGACCGATAGGATGTAGAGGAAAGATGGAATGTGCTGGTCCGGTATGCACTCAGGGGAGCCTATTAAATTCATATCACGGGTATTTCCATACAGGTAGAACCAACATGATAAGCTCGATGTCCAGATGCTAGTGGTGGAAGGGATTGGGTAGAGATATAGGGGGCCACTGTAGAAGGCGCGTGATAAGCATAAAATACAACCCAGGGGGGAAAGTAAAGATCAGAATGGGACATCAGCCCCGACCGAAAGGACCTTGGGAAAACTTGCAGTTAGATTTTACTAGTCTGTTACCCAGCAACAAGGGGAAGGCATGCTGCTTAGTTATAATAGACCAGTTTGCGAAGTGAGTGAAAGCTTTTGCCACTTCAAATTGTTCAGCAAAAACCATGTCCAGGATCCTAGCAGAAGAAATAATGGCACTACAGCTGAACTCAGAACAAGGTACACAATTCACAGGGAAGATAATGAAACAGGCCTGCGCTTAGGGATTAGGCAAACATATCCCATATCAAGGAGACTGGAAAGGGATGGATAGATAGCATACCCCGCGGACGAATGAAGTTCAATGCAACCCCTAGTCGGACGACAGGACTGATACACTTTGAATTAAATAAAATACAGGATATGGAAATTTGTAATGGAACTCTGTAAGCAGTTACATGAGGTAAAGACACAGGCTAGAGATTAGCAAATCAAGAATTTAGAGAACGATACTAAGAAACAGAAGGTCCAACCACCCCAAAGAGGCAGTCAGGTGATTACTCCAGAGAAGTCCAGGCTGGCACCCAAATGGACCGGACTCTATCAGGTAATAATGGTAAGTTATGATAGTTATAAGGAGTATTGGCAAGTGGAAACACTGGACCCAATTAAAAAAGCATGGTCACTAACTAACCGGTGACGACCGGGAAATATTGCTTTTTGCAGGACTCTGGTGCTCGTGGAAACAACGTGGGGTAAGGTAGCCTCATATCAAGGACAACAGACTGAGGGATGGCAAGGCCTGTATTACAGGAACTCGGGCGACATTAGTTTAATAAAGAATCAAAAACACTGATGGTGACGGACGGAGCAACAGTAGACTTAAATAACGGACATAAAACAAGGTAACAAGGGAACGAAACAACATTGGGGATGGGCCAATAATACGGGACCATAATTAGTGGGAATAAGACCGCGGTGTGTTTTATAATCAGGAGGGACAAACATACTGCACCTGGGGAAGAGGGTGCAGATTTCACTCAACATCTATGAATGGTGGTGGAGGGATATCTCCAGAGATAAACCCACCAACACGGCTCCACCCACTACTTTAGCAACAGTGAGCACTACCAGTACCTCGACCATCACACCCCCAGCGCCACAAACGTGCCCAACTCTGAACGCTGGGGCAAAAGAGAAATTGATAAGGCAGACCAAGGATAAGATACACTTCATGGTAGGTCAGCTAATAATTACTGTATTCCTAAATTTAAACAATATAACTACCCCCCAACATCTGCGGGGTAAACAGTGTAAACCTGTATAGAAACCTAACCCTGCGAGCGCTTAAAGGCACTGAATCAAAAACCATGAAGATTAATGTGGAAAGAGGGACAGGTAAAAAACGGGACAGGGGAAAAAGAGGGATACTAGAAATGGTACGCCGCGGGATACACTGTAGGATACCCGGTGGGATACGCGGCGGGAGTAGCGACACTATAGATCTACACACGATAGATGATCAAGTTAACGCCCTGACACGAACCTTACAGGGATTGCTGGAAAGGGATCAGGATAATGAAAAGGTACAGGCACAACTGGGTAATGGCGCAGAAAGGGAATTGTTACAGAGCCCCACACATTGCGAGACCACGCCAGAATTATAAATGAATAGAGCAAAACGAAAGTTAAGTAAAACCATCCAGACAGAACGAGTACGTACAGGATATGGAGCATGGTTGCTCAATGGAATACAACATAACATAGAGCAGCTTCAGAATGGAAAGGTGCCGGATTGGATAACACTCGATATATTTACCAACTGGACCTGAGTCAAAAACATGACTCATGCCTGCGAGGTGTAGAGAAACAGTCATGCTTGGGTCCCAAAGGCCAGCTGTGTATCCGGACATTTAACTAGATTTTGTATTATCTATACGACATATGAGGTGACAAGGCGAGATCCTCTACACCAAACAATGTCGGAGAAATAAGGAATCAAGCTCGCACACGGTACCATGACAAACCAGGAATGTAACTGAGGAGAACAACAGTACTACGAGTCTCAGCATATATAGATTGTTATAAAATAACCAAGTTGCTTTATGTCGAGATCCACTACGAATGATCAAAGATGACTGTGGATATAACCAAGTGGACGGGTGCACCTTGAGTATCACCCCGCTAACACATTACTACTAAATTATCGCTATTCCATGAGGTTATGGAGATTGATGTGTGAGCACCACGGCAACTGAAATGAAGAAAGGAACAATTCATGGGTCATTATGGATATTGACCTCAGCTTTACTCCACTTGACGAGACAGATATAAACGTGTTTATTATAACCCCTGAGCTAAAGGAGGAAAGATCGATGGGACAATGATGGACATTACCTGAGGAGGTTATGCGAAGGCCATCGGCCCTAAGGAAAACCGATACTCGAACTTAAAGAGAAACAAAGTCGACTGAAATGGACACCATTCGACAACATAGAGGATATCCCAGGCGGGGCAGAAATTCGGCAGAATATAGAAGACCCCAAGTGGAGGAAAGATAGAAGAAGGAGAGGATACCCCAGGCGGGGCATAATTCGAACGCCGAGAAAATGTTGGCTAGAAATAACTCAAACACGAACTATGCTGGACTCAATGTACTGGTTGTACTGCAAGGGAACTCACATTGCTAGTATTATCCTTTAAAAAGCTGTAACCAACGCAAGAAACAGGCCCTAGCCCATACTATAGTTAAAACATTGAAGAAAGGGAAATCAGACAGTCCAGCAGAAAGGACTTACATAGTGTAACCTTGATGGGGAAGTCAACAGATAGATTCAGGAGCTCGGGAAGTAGCACTACCCAAGTGAAAGGACAACCCTGGAAGCTCACCCATGTGGAATTAATTGCGAAATGGCCTAGCTTGGACACATAGCCAAGGGCCATTAGTGGGGAATTGTAAGGGATAAATAGTAAAGTTGTAGATAGGGGGTCAGAATTATGCTGAAGGTTGTGAACTTATCAATTGCCCATGTATGTAACACTTGCTTATATAGGTATAAAACACTTATACGCATTATATTATAGCTTAACCTTAGAAACACTTAAACAGCCAAAGTCAGCAGTTTTGTTTAAAAGTCCCTGAGGAAGAGATAAAGAAGCCAGGAGAACCACACCAGGCGTCGGATAGACTGGGGTAGAGGGCAAAATGGAACAAAACAATGATGAGAGATGGGCAGTTGCATGTACCACTCAGAGCCCGTCTGATAAGAGTCGACAAATCAATGTAACTTCGCTGATAGCAATAGACCTATCGTTGATTTTCTTGGAGGATAGCTCCTTTCCAACACCTATATAAATTATGCTTGAAAACTCTTCTATTTCTGAGATTCCAAGACTGAACGTTCCCGTGCATTGCTCGTAATAAAACCGGTAAACCTGAGGTTTCACTTGTTTACTTCCGTGGTCATCATACAGTGGGAAGCTGGGCGAGGTGCCAATTAACTATATCAGTTAGTCCACCCCGAGGGAGAGAAGCCTCCTTTTAGCCCAACGGATGGGCAGGTGTCGATGAACTACATCAGTTAGTCAACCTGAAGGAGAGAAGCCTCCTTTTTACCCTAACACCTCCCCTCCTCACCCCTCCCCTCTCCTCTCCTGTCTCCACTCTCCTCTCCTATGCTCCTCTCCTCTCCTCTCCCCTACCTTCTCCCCACCTCTATTTCACTCTCCACTCCGACCATCTCCCCTACACTATCATCTCCATTCCCCTTCTCTCCTCTCTTCCCCTCTCCTATTTTCTCCTCTCCTCTCCTTTCTCCTCTCTTGTCCTCTCCTCTCCTCTTATCAAGTCTCCTCTCCATTCCCCTCTGCTCTGCTCTGCTCTCCTCTGCTCTACTCTCTACTTCCCCTCTCATCTATCCTCTCCTCCATTAACCTCTCCTCACCTTCCTGCTCATCTCCTGTCTTTCCTCCTTCCACCCTCTCCTCTCACCTCCTATCCTCTACTCTGCTCTGCTGTCTTCTCCACTCCACGCATCTCCCCACCCCCCGCTTCACCTCTGCTCTCCTATTCCCCTCCTCTCCTCTCCGCCGCACTCACCTCCTCTCGTCTACTGCCCTCCCGCCTCCTCTCCTCTCTCTTCTCCCCTCCTCACCTCTCTGCTACTTTCATCTCGTTTCCTCACCTCCAGTCTCCCCATTCCCTGCTCTGAGGAAAATAAACCATAGGATGGCCTGTACTGTCAGTATGGCATTGGTCGCCATGAAACCTTACTGACCATTGTATTAACAGCACACACGTATCCTTACTAACCATTGTATTAACAGCACATACATATCCTTACTGACCATTGTATTAACAGCACACACGTATCCTTACTGACCATTGTATTAACAGCACACACGTATCCTACTGACCATTATATTATCTGTCCCCATGTACCCTTACTGACCAAAATATTATCTGTCCGCATGTCCCCTTACTGATCACTGTATTATCTGTCCCCATGTACCCTTACTGACCAATATATTATCTGTCCCCATGTACCCTTAATGACCACTGCATTATCTGTCCCCTTTTCCCCTTACTGACCACTGTATTATCTGTCCCCATGTATCCTTACTGACCATTGTATTAACAGTCTCCATGTACCCTTATTGACCATTGTATTATCCTTCCCCATGTACCCTTTCTGATCACTGTATTATCTGTCCCCATGTATCCTTACTGACCACTGTATTATCGGTCCCCATGTACACTTACTGACCATTGTTTTATCAGTCCCCATGTTTCCTTAATTAGCACTGTACTGTCAGTCCCCAAGTATATTTACTGATCTTTACTTAGCCTGCATCTATCCTGTCATTTGTTTTATTTTACTTGTGTTACCCCCTGAGAAGTGAATTGAAAATCTGAAATTACAGTTATTTTATATCTCAGTAATAATAGAAACTCCCTAAATGAAATTGCTCCCTTCACATGGATGCTGTGAGACTGTGGGATTATCTATTTCTGCTTTTACCAATAGTGCTTTGTTTTGAATAAAGTTATTTGATCTGAAAGCCACGTTGCTTTTAAGATATTTTGCAATTGAAAGTGATGCATAGAACAGGTTTGGACAACTTGTTTATTCAGTGACATGTAATTAATAGCCATCAGTGTGCAGTTTAATTGTCTCGCTGGAGAGTTCACTCAGGCTATAAATAGGGTTTTTTTTCAGTCTTTACAGCAATATTTGACTGAGGTTGTTGTCTAAAAAGAACTGCGCTCATTTGACGCTCACAGAAAGTCAAATCATGTTCTGGGAGATTCCAACTGAGCTTCGGATCCTGTGGGCATTTTTCAATGTAGAACGTATTTATTACCCGCTCCTCGCTGCTGTTGGTGTTCCTGGTGAGTCCTTCATCTGCAATTAATTATGTAACCCATGTTTCTCTGTATTTGCTTTCCTTGTCCTTTAGTTCTAGTTATTAATTGTATTCAATTTAAACCTCTTGTTATGTGTCTGGCAATGCACAGACGTTTCTGTCATATAATGTTTGATCATTTGCTGATTGGCTGCTCCCAGTTCAATGAACAGTGTGTTGTTTTCACAATTTAAATCTCTTGTTCTGTGTCTGGCAATGACACAGAAGTTTCTGCCGTGTAATGTTTGATCATTTGCTGATTCGCTGCTCCCAGTTCAATGAACAGTGTGTTGTTTCCACAACTTACTTCCTCTGATAGTAGTTTACAGGATTTGACAGAAATTGCATTTTATTGACAAAAGATATGTTAGTGAACGATTTACTTTATTGATCAGCTTGCAGTCAGCTTTCTGCACTGGTGCCCAGTGTTGGATAATAAATATGAGTTCAGTGGTAACAAGAGTTTTAAGGACCGCAGGTGATAGTTAATGACACTGATCTGTGGAAACCAGCATTAAGAGATCTTTCACAAATACACTGAGATATGAGACATTATCCACTAATGATTCAGCTATAGACAGTTGTCGTAATTTCCACATTCTCCCGCTCTGCCTCACAGTCACTAATTCCAGATGATCAGGACAGGGGTAAAACTGCAATACGTCTTCCAGTAAAATGTTTATTCAGTTGTGTTTGAATTGATTTATTTCCCTTGTTCAGCCACAGTTCAGGTATCTTGGTATGGGCCGCACGGTAGCAACTATTTTGGCTGATTCAAAACGGAGCACTGAATTGTGAAATATTTTGATATTTCCAGTCTCAAACTCTCTCTGTCAATTGGAAATCTGTAACTTTCGCACAACAGGTGAAAGGCAGCTGGTTGTCACGGTTCCAGCTGTAAACAGACACGTTCCAAAATCTTCTGTGACATTTTACAACATGGGTCATCATCAGCCTATTGTAAGTCCCTTCTTTAAAGATTATTTGCAATATTCATGGAAAGTCAGCTTAAGCCAGTTACAAAGTGTACATTCAATACAATGGTTGGAAAGGTTCTGATTTCGACACAAAATGAAATTCAAGTCATCTTCTTCAGCCTTCGACACAACCACCGTAACCTCACCAAAGACTCCTTTCCCCACTCTGGACACAGATTTCATTCCCCACCTTGGCCACAGACTCCATTCCCCTCCCTGGAGAGAGATTCCATTCCTCTTCCTGGACAAAGAATCGATTCCTCTCCCTGGCTACATACTCCATTCCCTTCCCTGTCACAGATTCCATTCCTTTCCTTGGCTACAGACTCCATTCCCTCCCTTGGCTGCCAACTCCATTGTCCTCCCTGGACACAGATTCCATTCCCCTCGCTGTCCCCATACTACATTCCCATCCCTGGACAATGACTCTAATCCACTCAATGGACACAGGCTATTCACAAACTCGCGGCTTCTTGTGCTGAATTATTGCTTCCTCTGACTTGGATATGGCGTTATATCAGAGTCTCATTCAGCGCTTTACCCACCCGGCAAAAGTCCAATCTATTCATTCTTTCAGTCATGACCCAGCACCCACACATCACATCCACCGCTTCACTCAGTCCCTGTCACAACACCCAAACATCCCATCCACAGGTACATTCAGTCCAGAGCCAACACCCACACGTCCCATCCATTGGTACATTCAGTACCCTGTCCCAACACCCACATCTCCCATACATTGTTTCTTCCAGTACCTGTGCCAAACATCACACATCCCATCTGATGATTTCATCAGTCCTGTCCCAAACACCACAAGTCCCATTGGCTGGTTCATTTAATCCTGACACATTTCACACATAATTCTTTGAGACAGTTGTTGCTGCTCTCAAGCTGAAATATAAATTCCCTGTTTTTTCTTCCTTGCAGTGAACTTAGTGACGATAATGTTCCTGTCTCGAGGAAGGTGCGGTCTCTCCAAGTGTGTCAGCCGTTACCTGGTGGCAATGGCAGCGGTGGATCTACTGGTCGCTATCCTCGACCTTATATCCAGGCAGATTCCCATTCATTATTCAACCGCGTTTGAGTTCACGTGGAAGATTAAAGTGTGTAATATCCATGCCATCCTGCTTTACGCAGTCACAGACTGTTCCGTCTGGTTCACAGTTGCTTTTACCTTTGATCGATGTATCGCCATTTGTTGTCAGAAGCTCAAAACCAAATATTGCACAGAGAAAACGGCGACTGTGGTTGTGGGAACAGTGAGTGCGCTGTTCTGTGTAAAGAACACTTTTTGGTACTTTATGTATGGAGGTTCGTATCAGATTGGCAATAATCCCTGGTTTTGTGTTGTTACATAGGACGTCTATGCATCACGAGCATGGGCAGTAATTGAATACCTTCATTATATTATTACACCGTTTATTCCATTTGTTCTGATTCTTCTGCTCAATGCTTTAACTGTCAGATATGTTTTAGTATCGAGCAGAGCCCGGAGGAGACTCCGGGCCCACAGCAGTGGGGTGGTTGCCAGTGATATAGAGATGGAGAAGCAAAGGAAATCCATCATTTTACTCTTTGTTATATCCGGCAATTTTATCCTGTTATGGGCAGTGTTTCTGTTGTATTCTGTGGTTAATCGATTGTATTTGTTAAACGTTCTTCCTGTATATCTATCTCAATATGTACAGGAAATGGGATATATGCTTCAGCTGCTGAGTTGCTGCACCAACACATGTATTTATGCCGTGACCCAGATGAAATTCAGAGAGGAGTTGAAGAATGCGGTGAAATATCCCTTTACTGTAATTGTTACATGTATTAAATAATAAGAATCACACAATGTGTTGGGCGGGTATTCTGCCCAATCCCCTCATCTCTGTGATACACACACAGTGAAGCCTGTTTTCATCTTTCACCCCGCGGATTCAGCGACGAACAAAAATGATAGAAGTGGGGAAGTCCACGGAGATCAGTCCGGCTGGACTCCTGCAGGTTTTATCCCCGCTAAGTCCTTTTGGTGCGGCCTGGGACGGATTTATAAAGCTTGCGACTGCCAGGCTCGTGTCTGATGTGGTTACCCAAAGGGGGAGGCGTCTCTGTTACTGTACACTCCACAGGCGGAAGGGCCGTTCAGTCTCCAGCCCTCCCAGGGAAACCGTGGGGGAAATGGCCTTGGACCAAACAACAGTCGGGGAGGCTCCTTGTGTTTTTCTCCCTGTGGGGTTTAACCTGAGCAGCACCAGCGAATGTTAATAGCGACGTCTCCTTGTTTCAGATAATCTACCTTTGGGATTAAATGGTCTTCTGCAGACGGAGTATGTCTCAGTGACATTCACCACTATAACGTTCCTTTGTAAATCTGCCTGAACAATGCGGTGATCTGCAGGATGAAGTGTTCCCCGCCCACACTCCACATACATTAAACTCAGCTCCTCCTTACTCTCTGTAAAATCTCCGAGATAAAGATAGCCCATAATATGCAGTGTTCAGGGAGGGTGTTAACGAGCTTTGTTGCTAGGTATTGCCGTACCTGTGAAGTAACAAAGCGGTGAAACTCCCATGACACTGTGCCTGAGTATTGTGACATCACAGACCTGCCCTTCTGACCACGCCCTGGTCTGTGGTTGACACAGAATCGCATTTCAGACATCCCATCTCCTTCACACATCACCTTACATAGAGTTACTAAACAGCATAGAAATAGGCCATTCAGTGCTCGCGGCTGCAAACTGGTCTGAGCCTGTTTCCCTGAGGTTTCCCTGGAGGTGCTGGGAGCCAGCAGCCCGTCTGCCTGTGGACTGCAAATTTACAGAGCGACCTTCCCCACCCCATCCCCTTTCGGCCCAGCAGAGCATGCCAGAGTTTACTCTATCATCACATCATGATCTTAAACGGAGTGCATAAAGAGAGTGGTAAACTTGGGAATGGGGAGAGAGTGGGATTCACTGCTAAGTCCTGGGTGAGTCTGGCTGAGTATTAGCTGTAAGAAGGGAAATTTAGTTTAACGTTTTGAATTGAACTTAGAACTTTAACAAATGTAGTTACCAGAAACTGCCTGTTAGTGGTAGTTAACTATCAGTCAGCTGTAAGTGTTAGTCTTCAATATGTGCTAATTACTGCGAGCAATGTACATCGAGCTGAGACAGCACTTGTAACTTGTGTGTGGCTCCAAAGGTATTAAAATAAACACTAACTGCTGATGCACAGTGAGTTCTGCACATTGATATTAAACGGAATTTGGAGAGAGTTGGAATGGGAACAGTGGTTCACGGAGGTGTTGGTTTGGCCTCCAAAATATAGCAGGTAGATCATTGTTTGGTGAGTATTACCCTTTTTCTCGAAGCTTCGTCTAAACTAAGACCTGGGAGCAATAACAATACTTTATTAAATTAATAATTTAATTACATAAACTAATAAATTAATATAATTATAAATAACCATTTGAATAAAAACTAACTAATTAAATTAATTCAGTGTGTAAATAAGCAAATAAAATGTATTTAAAAATAACTAAAGATGGCAGGGTATGTAATGAGTCGAGACTGCAGCGTGTGCGAGTTTGTGGACAGCAAATCTGTCCCGCATTCCCACATCTGCAGGAAATGTCTCTGCTTTATTCTCTCTGGCACAGGGTAATTGGGCTGGAGTGCGAGTTTGGCACACTCTGAAAAACACAGGAGAAGTGATTTCTGGATAGTTTAATCCAGAAAACAGTCACACCCCACAGAAAAGCGCAGGTTCAGGAAAGTCCATGGCTGATCAGGTGCCATGTAGCGAGAACTGAGGAGAGGCTGAGAATGAGACACTGCCCCTGTCCAACAGATATGATATACTCGTTACTTTTAACGACAAGTATACTGATTGCGTGGAGGACAGCCACAATACATACCAAGGTACATGGTTCAGAAGGTTGTCCACAGGCAGAGATAGGTAAAAATATTAAACAATTACTTTGCATCAGTATTTATCAGGGAGACAAAACAGGTGGACATGACATCGGATGATTAAAATAGAAATAAAATAACTGCATTTAAAATAACAAGAAGAAAATATTATATAAACTAATCAAACCGAAAGAGGATAAAATGCCGGCTTTGGACAAATTGTTTCTAGGGAAGAGATAGCAGAGGCATTAATAAACATATTTAATATTTCGTTAGAATAAGGTGCAGTGCCGGAGGATTGGCAGACACCTAATGTAATACCTATTTTTAAGAAGGGAGATAGAACGTGTCTGAGGAACTATAGCCAGTCAACTTAACATCGTTGGTAGGAAAAATAATGGAATCCCTAATAAAGGAGAAAGTGGAAGAACAACTAGAAACCGAAAATGAATAGTCAGCATGGATTATAAAGGGTAAAGTCTTGAATTGACCAAATTCTTTTAATTTTTCGAAGAGGTAACAGATAGCGTAAAGTAATGTAATGTAATAGATGTTATTTATCTAGATTTTCCAAAGGCCTTCGATAAGATACCCCATAATCGACTGAAAGGGCAGATCACAAATCGTAATTACAATTAATAATAATAATTGGGATGTTTTAAAATGGAGTTAACAGATTTTTTAAATGCATCCCACAGCCTGTTTTTCAGACTGTGGGAAGCATGTGTGGGAAGCCTTCCGCAGAGGGGCAGATGTTCCAATTTATAGACCAAAGGCCGAGGGAGCTGGGCACATAAGAATATATAAGAACATAAGAACATAAGAATTAGGAACAGGAGTAGGTCATCTGGCCCCTCAAGCCTGCTCTGCCATTCAAAAAGATCATGCCTGATCTGGCCGTGGAGTCAGCTCCACTTACCCGCTGGCTCCCCATAACCCTTAATTCCCTTATTGGTTAAAAATCTATCTTTCTGTGATTTGAATACATTCAATGTGCTAGCCTCAACAACTTCCTTGGGCAGAGAATTCCATAGATTCACAACCCTCTGGGAGAAGAAATTCTTTCTCAACTCGGTTTCAAATTGGCTCCCTGTATTTTGAGGCTGTGCCCCCTAGTTCTAGTCTCCCCGACCAGTGGAAACAACCTCTCTGCCTCGATCTTGTCTATCCCTTTCATTATTTTAAATGTTTCTGTAAGATCACCCCTCATCCTTCTGGACTCCAACGAGTAAAGACCCAGTCTACTCAATCTATCATCATAAGGTAACCCCCTCATCTCCGGAATCAGCCTAGTGAATCATCTCTGTACCCCTCCAAATCTAGTACATCCTTCCTTAAGTGAGGTGACCAAAACTGCACGCAGTACTCCAGGTGCGGCCTCACCAATACCCTGTACAGTTGCAGCAGGACCTCCCTGTTTTTGTACTCCATCCCTCTCGCAATGAAGGCCAACATTTCATTCGCCTTCCTGATTGACTGCTGCACCTGCAAACAAACATTTTTTGATTCATGCACAAGGACCCCCAGGCCCCTGTGCACCGCAGCATGTTGTAATTTCTCCCGATTCAAATAATATTCCCTTTTACTTTTTGTGTTTCCCAAGGTGGATGACCTCACATTTTCCGACATTGTATTCCATCTGCCAAACCTTAGCCCATTCGCTTAACCTATCTAAATCGCTTTGCAGCCTCTCTGTGTGCTCTACACAACCGCTTTGCCACTAATTCTTTTGTCATCTGCAAATTTTGTTACACTACACTCCGTCCCCTCTTCCAGGTCATCTATGTATATTGTAAACAGTTGTGGTCCCAGCACCGATCCCTGTAACACACCACTAAAAGGACACCCGAAAAGGACACATTTATCCCGACTCTGCTTTCTGTTTGCCAGCCAATTCTCTATCCATGCTAATACATTCCCTCTGACTCCGTGTACCTTTATCTTCTGCAGTATCCTTTTGTGTGGCACCTTATCAAATGACTTTTGGAAATCTAAATACACCACATCCATCGGTACACCTCTATCCACCATGCTCGTTATATCCTGAAAGAATTCCAGTAAATTAGTTAAACATGATTTCCCATTCATGAATCCATGTTGCGTCTGCTTGATTGCACTATTCCTATCTAGATGTCCCGCTATTTCTTCCTTAATGATAGCGTAATTTTCCCCATCTAAGATGTTAAACTAACCTGCCTTTTGTCTGCCCCCTTTTTTTAAACAGAGGCGTCACATTAGCTGCTTTACAATCTGCTGACACAGACACAGATAACATTGAATTTTAATTCTATAACAAGATACAAGTTAAATAAAAAGAATCATAACAACATGTATCCTGAATTACCAAGTAAAGCATATAGAGGCCAGATTGGAGGAAGCAACCTAGCAGTTAATCATGTATTAATCGATCAGCACATATTAATTTTAACGTGCATAATTAGGTAATGCTATAATCTGAAACTGTATAAAATAAGATGTCTCAGGCAGTTTCTTTGAGCAATCCTTCAAGGATAGCTCCCCTGCCGGCTTGTATCTTTTATTAATAAAAACTAAATTTACTTTAAGGGTAACCGACTCCGAGTGGTGGTTTGAAGTTAACCCTAACAACTTGCCACAGTCAGCAGGATCTACTGGTCGGGCAGATTAGACTCAAAAAGCCGAACCAACCTAACAACGAGTGTGTAGAGAATTACCTTGAGAAATTCTCCTCGCAAAGTAACCAGAGATCCAACGTACCTGAAGCAGAGTCCGTGCAGACAGTAAATCCAGTTGAGGGGCGCATCAGGACACTGTAAGTAATACGTGTGTCGGGAGAATAAGTACGTATACTGGAAATTGGGGGAAAAGCCTCGGTGTAAATAGTTCTGCATAAGTAAAGGCGGTAAAACAATACGAGGTAAAAAGCCTCGGTATAAAAAGTTCCGCTTAAGTAAAGATGGTAAAACGGGAAAAGCCCCGGTGTAAGAAATGGCAAAGGAATCTGCCAAGACCCTTGGAGGGCTGAGGTATAAATTAACAGAAGAGTTTCTGAGAGATAAATCTGAAAAGGATAAGAAGATGGTTAAGTCAGGATATGATGATGGGAAAAAGATAATTTTAACAGCCGGAAAGTTGAATAGAAAGATAGACGAAGGTGAGATGGACAGAGAAAGTTACAAAAGATTACAGGATGTAAGTATAAAAATAGATATAGATGACAGAAGGGAATGGACAGAGGAATTTGGCCCAAATTTCAGTCCCCCATGAACAGGGTTATGATAAGGACCCGAGGAAAATAAATGATTGATTGGGGGCCAGAAGACTCACTTAATCGATATTTTTTGGAAGACAATAACGAAAACTGTTAGTGACTATCTTAAGTGAAGTACGGATCCAAAAATAGAGCCGGCCAAACATTAAGCTTTGTTGAATGAAGAGAGACTTTTGTGAATGTCTGTCTTTGAATGAAAGTGCTTGTGTGACATTTGACTGCGGAATATTTGAGGTGGGATTTAATGAATTTTTCACATGTCTGAAAGCCTGCTTCAGAAAGTGGTGGAGCTGTCTGTTGTTTTGGCCCCACCCACTTTTTCAGACAGAGTGAAAGTTATTTTTAACTCTTTGCAGTGTTGTCCAGTATGAGGGAAGTTTTAAGAAAGTGTGAACCTCGAATTGAATTCCATTTTAAGTTAGAAACCCAGGTGTGGATTTATTCAGATGATAAGTTATGGAGCTAGGAAATGCACAAAGGATAGATTTGTTGAGCAAAAGATAAAAAATGCGTGGTCCCGTTGGATTAAAAACAAATTTCGACACGCTCACTTGTCAAAAGAAAACACGTAATCATTGATTACATTTGTTTGAAAGAGAATACATTTAGTCTAGGAATGAGATAAAAAACGGAGAAGGGAAATTGTAATGCCTTAAAAAAGAAGCCTGCATGAGTGTCTCGAGGCTGCGGGCTGGGGAAGTACTCCCCCATATTCCTTTGTGTAAAATCTTGATGCGAAAGCTTCCAGCTCATTAAAAAGATTTTTAAATAAAAGATTGGCAGTACAATATTTGAATTGGGATTTTGAGATATTTCAGGTGATTCTCCTTGATAAACATTTTGGTTGGATTGGAAAATCTTGGGTTTGGAAGATTTTAATAAAAGTAAACATACTGCGTCAGAAGCTGCAGCTTAAAAAGATGAAATTTATGAGATAATGTATCACAAAATTGAAGTTACAGCGAAAAAGATTAGAGTTTGTGATGTTCACCTTGTAAAACAGAAGTTAGGCACATAATTATAAAACAAGTACTTTGCATTCTGTGATCTGTGAATCACTATAAGCATAAATGATATGTCCGATTAAAAAAAAGTATCACCATATTTGATATTTCATAATCCAACAATAAATACAAATACTACAAAAGGGGAGCAGAAATTAGGACGGAAGCAGTGAAGAGTTAATTTTGTTATGAAGATTTCAAGTAACACTGTTTAAGAAAATACACAACAAAATGAGATACATTTAAAATAAAAATTTAAATCTGATCTCTTAAGAAAAAAGAAATAAAACTGTAATGTTTGGAAACAGGGATCAGGTCAAACTCCTGGGCAAGTGGAGAGCTATCTGCGAAAGTTAAAATGAATTTTGAAAAAAAATTAAATGTTAAAACGGCAGGCTTTAGCAGTTTAGATCAAAGGAAAATATAAGTTGAACTTGTGACTTCAGATACGGTGGTTGAAGAACCACAGAAAGTGAGACGTAAAGGCTCTGAAACTGGAACATTTGAGATAACGGAAAGCAGCTATCAAAGCCTACGTGCTAGACTCTGTTCTAGTTATGGAAAAGACATTTGAGATAATGGAAAGCAGGATTTAAAATTAATCCCAAAAAGGCACAAATCGGACAAGCTGTGGTACAGTATCTGGAACACGAAATATCTCAAGGAACTCGGACCATGTCCAATGACAGGAAGGAGGACATTAGGATTATGCCCCGACCAAAACCAGCCTGAGGGGTGTGTAAGGTACTGGGGTTCCTCAGCTATTGCAGGAATTTTGTACCTAACTGCAGCAATTGCAGAACCAATACAGCGGCTAGTGAAAGGAAAGTCCGGTTGAAATGGAAATGGTAAGACTCTAACTAAAACCTGGAATATCCAGGATGTGTTTTATCAACAGAATATAAACGTGATCACCACCGTCCTTCCGATTCTACAAGGACAGGCTGCAAGGCCGCCCCTAGGGGGCCCAGAAGCATTTAACCACAGCGGAGGGTACAACAACTACGTAAAGCAGCTTCTAGGGGGCGGCATCTAAGTGTCAGGAGCGTTTGTCTTGAAGCCATAAGATAAGTGTGTAAGAAATGTTACCTGAATATTGTAAACCAGGGGAATTAACCTTGGGAAATTGCGTGGTAGTTAAACCTGGAACAGAAGTAATGTTGTTATTTGACAATGTGCAGCATGAAATGTTACCTGTGAGCATAGATTTATCAGCACTATACCTGCCAGAAAAAATTAGCCACAAGACTAAAGCATTGTAAACACGATTGCTAGACACAATCCTGAGAATAGCTGGTGACACATCAGGAGCAATGGAGTAACACAAGCAGGTGAGACACAAAGAACGTAGACAGAGGAGATCTATAGCAAATGACGTATTAACTGTACAGGGACATCTCTAGTAGATGCACCAGATATACAGGCGATCCAGGTGGGTGTAGATAATTTGAGGGGAACAGCAGAGGTACTAATCAGGAAACAGGCCAGGATTGGGATAGAATCTTCAGAGTTAGGATCTAAAACATCCAAAAAAATGCCAGAGCATGTATCGCTATTGGAAGGCCATGCACGAACAATTAACGAGCTAAAGCAGGAATTGAGAGGACGATGCAGAGGACAGGTAAAGAGACACATGTCATGTCTATGGGAGATGGATGATTGGTCAGGTGAGACACAATATGGATCGGATACAAACTGGGTGAGTTACAGATTCAATAAATAGCACCCAGTTGAAAGGAATGGCACAGCACAATGGGCCATTAGATGCATGCACCCTGAAACATAGAAACATAGAAAAAGTTTGCAGGAATAGGCCATTCGCCCCTTCGAGCCTGCACCAACATTCAATAAGATCATGGCTGATCATTCACCTCAGTACCCCTTTCCTGCTTTCGCTCCATATCCCTTGATCCCTTTACCTTAAGGGCCATATCCAACTCGCTCTTGAATATATCTAATGAAGTGGCGAATTCCACAGGTTAAGAACTCTCTGAGTGAAGAAGTTTCTCCTCATCTCGGTCCGAAATGGCTTACCCCTTGTCCTTAGACTGTGACAACTGGTTTTGAACTCCCCCAACATCGGGATCATTCTTCCTGCATGTAACCTCTCCAGTCCCATCAGAATTGTATATGTTTCTGAGGTCCCCTCTCATTCTTCTAAACTCCAGTGAATACAGGCCCAGCCGAACCTATGTCTCCACATATGTCGGTCCTGCCATTCTGGAAATCAGTCTGGTGAACCTTCGCTGCACTCCCTCAATAGCAAGAAGGTCCTTCCTCAGATTAGGAGAACAAAACTGAACACAGTATTCCAGGTGAGATCTCACGAAGGTCCTGTACAGCTGCAGCAAGACCGCCCTGCTGCTATATTCAAATCCCCAAGATATGGGGCCAACATGTTATTTGCCTTCTTCCTGTCTGCTGCACCTACATCCCAACCTTCAATAACTGATGTACCATGATACCCAGGTCTCGTTGCACCTCCCCTTTTCCTAATCTGCTGCCATTCAGATAATATTCTGCCTTCGTGTTTTTGCCACCAAAGTGGATAACCTCACATTTATCCACATTACACTACATCTGCCATGCAAGTGCCCACTCAGCTAACCTGTTCAAGTCACCCTGCAGCCTCTTAGCATCCTCCTCACATTTCACACCGTCATCCAGCATAATGTTATCTTCAAACTTGGAGATGTTATACACAATTCCTTAATCTAAATCATTGATGTATATTGTAAATTGCTGGAGTCCCAGCACTGAGCCCTGTGGCACCCAACTAGTCACTGCCTGCCATTGTGAAAAGGACCCGTTTATCCCGACTCTGTGCTGCCTGTCTGCCAATCAGTTCTCCATCCACGTCAAAACATTACCCCCAATACCATGTGCTTTAATTATGCACACCAACCTCTTGTGTGGGATCTTGTCAAAAACCTGTTGAAAGTCCCACTACACCACATCCACTGATTCTCCCTTGTCCACTCTATTAGTTACATCCTCACAAAATTCTAGAAGATTTGTCAAGCATGATTTCCCTTTCATAAATCCAAGCTGACTTGGACCGATCCTGTCACTGCTTTCCAAATTTCATCTTTAATAATCGATTCCAACATTTTCCCCGCCACTGATGTCAGGCTAACCGGTCTATAATTACCCGTTTTCTCTCTCCCTCCTTTTTCAAAATGTGGTGTTACATTAGCTACCCACCAGTCCATACGAACTGATCTAGAGTCGATGGACTGTTGGAAAATGATCACCAATGCATCCATTATTTCTAGGGCCACTTCCTTAACTACTCTGGGATGCAAATTATCAGCATTTATCGGCCTTTAATCCCATAAATTTCCCTAACACAATTTCCCAAAACTAAAGATTTCCTTCAGTTCCTCCTTCTCACTCGCCCCTTCATCATGGACTATTTCCAGAAGGTTATGCGTGTCTTCCTTCGTGAAGGCAGAACCAAAGTATTTCATCAACTGATCTACCATTTCTTTGTTCCCCATTATAAATTCACCTGAATCTGACTGCAAGGAACCTACGTTTGCCTTCACTAATCTTTTTTTCTTCACATATCTATAGCAGTTTTTATGTTCCCAGCAAGCTTCCTCTCATACTCTATTTCCCGCCTCCTAATTAAATACTTTGTCCTCCACTGCTGCATTTTAAATTTCTCCCCGTCCTCAGGTTGATGCTTTTTCTGACCAATTTATATGCCTCTTCCTTGGATTTAACACTATCCTTAATTTCCCTTGTTAGCCACGGTTGAGCCACCTTCCCGGTTTTATTTTTACTCCAGACAGGGATGTCCAATTGTTGAAGTTCATCCATGTGATCTTTAAATGTTTGCCATTACCTATCTGCCGCCAACCATTTAAGTTTAATTTCCCAGTCTATTCTAGCCAATTCATGTCTCATAGCATCGAAGTTACCTTTCCTTAAGTTCAGGAGCCCAGTCTCAGAATTAACTATGTTACTCTCCAACTTAATAAAGAATTTTACCTTATTATGGTTACTCTTCCCCAAGGGGCCTCGCACAACAAGATTGCTAATTAGTCCTTTCTCATTACACATCAACCAGTCTAGGATGGCCAGCTCTCTAGATGGTTCCTCGACATATTGGTCGAGAAAACCATCCCTAATAAAGTCCAGCAAATCCTCCTCCACCGTATTGTGACCAGTTTGGTTAGCCCAATCTATATGTAGATTAAAGTCGTCCATGATAACTGCTGTACATTTATTGCACACATCCCGACTTTCTTGTTTGATGCTGTCCCCAAACTCACTACTATTGTTTGGTGGTGCACAATTCCCACTAGCATTTTCTTCCCTTTGATATTCCGCAGCTCCACACACACAGAATCCACGCGAATGTCCTTCCTTACTATAGCGTTAATTTCCTCTTTAACCAGCAATGCCACCCCACCTCTTTTTCCTTTCTGTCTATCCTTCCTGAATGTTGAATTCCCAGCCTTAGTCATCCTGGAGCCATGTCTCCGTGATGCCAATTACATCATATTCATTAATTGCTGCCTGTGCAGTTAATTTGTCCATTTTATTGGGAATACTTCTCGCATTGAGGCACAGAGCCTTCAGGCTTGTTATTTTAATACACCTTGTCCGTTTAGAATTTGGCTGTAATGTGGCCCTTTTTGATTTTTGCCTTGGGGTTCTCTGCCCTCCACCTTTACTTTACTTTGCTTCTTTCTATTCTGCCCCCATTTTACTTCCCTCTGTCTCCCTGCATAGGTTCCCGTCCCCCTGCCCTATTAGTTCAACCCCTCCCCAACTGCACAAGCGAACTCTCCCCAGTGGACATTGGTTCTGCCCAGGTGCAGACCGTCCGGTTTGTACTGGTCCCACCTCCCCCAGAACGGGTTCCAATGTCCCAGGAAATTGAATCCCTTCGTTCTGCACCACACATTCATCTGAGCTATCCTGCGATTCCTACTCTAACTAGCAGGTGACACTGGTAGCCATCCTGAGATTACTATCTTTGAGGTCCTATTTTTTAAATTTAGCTCCCAGCTCCCTAAATTTAGCTTGTAATTCCTCAGACAGAGTAAGTCAGACTCAAGCACATAAAGAGCTCTCTAAACACAGAGAGTGAGAGGCACAGATACATTGCACAATCCCATTTCTTTGTCAGTTATGAATGTTACAAAGTTATCGACAAGTGCAGATTCAACAGAATACATTCGGGTATAACTGCGCAGGATGGGAGGAAATCGGTTTGAATTGAGCCATTTACCAGGAGTTGGGTTCGAACTCACGCAGGTATAAACCCATTGGATTTTACGTCTAACGCCTTAACCAATCGGCCATCCTGATCTTGTCAGTATTTGGATTTTGTCCCTGTGAGAATCTGGGCTGCAGCTCCACTCTCCCAGACACAGGTTTTCAATGAGCATTTTCGAATATTTATAGTAATATTGACACGGGGGCAACTCTCCTATTCTTTTTCGAGTAATGCTCTGGGAACTTTCACATCCACCCGAGGGTGCAGACGGAGCTTCAATTTAACATTTCATCTGAAAGTCAACAGCTTCAACAATGCGAAATTCCCCAAGTACTGCACTTGAGTGTCAGCCAAGATTATATGCTCAAGTCTCAGGAGTGGGACTTACACACACAACCTCCTGATTCAGTCGAGAATGCACTGAACCAAAGTCGATACCAAAGTTCACAACCGTATTATTTTCCCCAAGTCTTGTTAAAAAGTTCCAGGACATATCAAATTCACGGTGATGATTTCCACAGACAGTTGCACATACACAGAGACATACATAGAGATAAACAGACACAGAGGCACACGCACACACAACCAAAAATATGCACGCACCAACGGACATGCACAGAGTGGCTTAGACAAAAAAGGCATAGACAGGCTGAATCACTGTCGTTACTTTGGCTGATTTTTGCGTTTTTCTATCCGTGTGTATTGTGAATATTGCAGATTAATGACAATGAGAAAAAAATGTCAGTGTTGAAAGGTGTGGGACATTATTCCACTTATTTCACGATCAGTTTTGCAGACACCCGGTTAAATTGTGGAATGGAAAGGGCTGAGAACCGTAGTCAGTAGGATGGAACCTATGCGGGGGAATCCCAATGGATTTCTAGTCCATCATCGTGAACATTGGGCCACGACTACTGGCTCTCTGCCGCTTTAAATGTTACTCAGATTAAAACTCAAGAATTCATCTCTCTGCAGCAGAAGGCCACAGATTTCCGAAAAAGTCTCCGTTTGTGAAAAATCTGAAATAGACAATCTTCTCTTGCTGTATTTTTACTCCTCTATGTTGCTCTGGAACTTGTTAATATGAATCTTTCCCAAGGAACAGAAGTAAAATTCTACTTTTTCAAAAAGCTTTTTCCCCGTCGAGGAATTGAATCGTGGTCTCTCTTGTGATAGGCGGGGATACTTACCACTATACTAACGAAGAACTGATGGTTATGCAGTCTAACACAGCAGCAATCGAGCTGTGCACAGAACTGGACACCGTGAGAAAGAGACAGACATATTGACAGACAGGGACAATCAGACAAACAGGGAGAGACAGACAGCGAGAGAGTAACACAGAGAGAGAGAAAGTGTGAGATTGCGAGGGAGGGTCAGTCTGAGTGAGAAAAGACTCAAACACATACATATACGGAGATATGTGTGTGCTCCATAAAGAGAGCGGCAAAGAGTGATAGAAAGACAGAGATGAAGACAACGAGAAAGAGAGATACAAATAGAGGGACAGATAGAGAGACAGACAGATCGAGAGAGAGAAAGAGAGAGAGAAACAGAAAATGAGGGAAGTACTCAGCAGGTTAGAGACAGGGACTAACAGGGACAGGCACAGAGAGACAGACAGGCAGAGACATCGACAGAGGCATTAATCTCAGGATTGCTGCCAGTGCCACGTGCTAGTCAGAGCAGGAATCGCAGTATAGCTCAGATAAATACGTGGCTTGAGGAATGGTGCAAGGGGGATAGATTCAAATTCCTGGGACATTGGAACCGGTGCTGGGGGAGGTGGGACCATTACATAACGGACGGTCTGCACCGGGGCAGGAACGGAACCGATGACCTCGGCAGTCCTTTTGAGGAGGATTTTAAAAAATGCAGGGGGGTGGGAATCTATGCAGGGAGGCAGAGGGAAGTAAAAAGTGGGCAGGAGCAAAAGGTAGGAAGGAAGAAAGCAATTGTGGAGGTCAGAGAAATCAAGTGCAAAATTCAAAAAGGATCAGATTACAACACAATTCTAAAAGGACAAAGAATGTTTCAAAAACAAGGCTGAAGGCTCTGAGTTTCAATGCGAGGTCCATTCGTAATAAGGTGGATGAATTAACTGCGCAGATAGCTATTAACGGATATGATGTAATTGGGATTACGGAGACATGGCTCCAGGGAGACCAAGGCTGGGAACTAAACATCCAGGGGTATTCAATATGCAGGAAGGACAGACAGAAAGGAAAAGGAGGTGGGGTAGAATTACTTGTTAAAGAGGAGAATCACTTAATAGTAAGGAAGGATGTTAGCTTGATTGATGTAGAATCTATATGGGTACAGCTGCGAAACACCAAAGGGCAGAAAACGTTAGTGGGAGTTGTGTACAGACCACCAAACAGTAGTAGGGAAGTTGGGAATGGCATCAAACAGGAAATTAGGGATTCGTGCAATAAAGGTATCATGGGTGACTTTAATCTACATATATATTGGGCTAACCAAACTGCTGGCAATACTGTGGAGGAGGGTTTCCTGGAGTGTATAACGAATTGTTTTCTTGACCAATATGTCGAGGAACCAACTAGAGAGCAGGCCACCCTAGACTGCGTGTTGTGTAATCAGAAAGGACTAATTAGCAATCTTGTTGTGCAAGGCCCCTTGGGGAAGAGTGACCATAATATGGTCGAATTATTTATTAAGATGGAGAGTGACACAATTAATTCAGAGACTAGGGTCCTGAACTTAAAGAAAGGTAACTTCGATGATATGATACGTGAATTGGCGAGGATAGACTGGCGAATGATACTTAAAGGGTTGACGGCAGATAGGCAATGGCAGACATTTAAAGATCACATGGATGAACTACAACAATTGTACATCCCTGTGTGGCGTAAGAATAATAAAGGGAAGGTGGATCAACCGTGGCGAACAAGTGAAATTAGTCAAAGTTTTAAATCCAAGCAACAGGCATATAAATTGGCCAGTAAAAGCAGCAAACCTGAGGAATGGGAGAAATTTAAAATTCAGCAGAGGAGGACTTAGGGTTTAATTAGGAGAGGGAAAATAGAACATTAGAGTAAGCTTGCAGAGAACGTAAAAACTGACTGCAAAACCTTCTGCAGATATGTGAAGCGAAAAAGATTAGTGAAGACTAATGTAGGTCCGTTGCAGTCAGAATCAGGGGAATTCATAATGTGGAACAAGGAAATGGCAGACCAATTGAACAAATACTTTGTTTCTGTCTTCACGAAGTAAGACACGAATAACCTCCCGAAAATACTAGAGGACCGAGGGTCTAGCGAGAAGCGGGTACTGAGGGAAATCCTTAGTAGTCAGGAAATGGTGTTAGGGAAATTGAAGGGACTGAAGGACGATAAATCCCCAGGGCCTGAAAGTCTGTATCCTAGAGTATTAGGGATGTGACCCTAGAAATAGAAGATGCAGTGGTGGTCATTTTCCAACATTCCATGGACTCTGGTTCAGTTCCTATGGATTGGAGAGTCGCAAATATAATCCCAATTTTGAAAAAGGTGGGAGAGAGAAAACTGTGAATTATAGACCGGTTAGCCTGACAACAGTAGTGGTGAAAATGCTGGAATCAATTATTAATGATTTAATAGCAGCGCATTTGTTAAGCAGTTACAGGATAGGTCCAATTCAGCATGGATTTATGAAAGGGAAGTCATGCTCGACAAATCTTCCAGAGATTTTTGAGGATGTAACTAGTAGAGTGGATAATGGAGAACCAGTGGATGTAGTGTATTTGGACTTTCAAAACGCTTTTGAATAGGTCCCACACAAGAGATTAGTGTGCAGAATTAAGGCATGTGGTATTGGTGGTGATGCATTCACGTGGATAGAGAAACATAGAAACATAGAAAATAGATGCAGGATTTGGCTATTCGGCCCTTCGAGCCACCACCATCATTCAATGTAATCATGGCTGATCAAGCATTTCAGTACCCCATTCCTGCTTTCGCTCCATACCCTCGATCCTTTTAGTCGTGAGGGCCATCATAGGCAATCCCTCGGAATCGTGGAAGACATGCTTCCACTCCCAAAGTAAGTTCTCTGATGGTTGAACAGTGCACTACGATAGCAACAGAGCCAGTTACAGGTAGGACAGACATTCGTCGAAGGAAGGGGTCGATGCGGCTGGTTTGCCGCGGGCTCCTTCAGCTGCCTGCACTTGACTTCTTCACGCTCTTTGCGTTGAGACTTGAAGAGCACAGCGCCCTCCCGGATGCACTTCCTCCACTTAGGGCGGTCTTTGCCCAGGGACTCCCAGATGTCGGTAGGGATGTTGCACTTTACCAGGGAAGCTTTGAGGCTGTCCTTGTAACGTTTCCACTGCCCACCTTTGGCTCATTTACCATGAAGGAGCTCTGCATAAATAATTTGCTTCGATACTTTCGTATCTGGCATGAAAATAAGAAAAACATAAGAAATAGGAACAGGAGTATGCCATCTAGCCCCTCGAGCCTGTTCCACCACTCAACAAGATCATGGCTGATCTGGCCGTGGACTCAGCTCCACTTACCCGCCCGCTCCCCATCACCCTTAATTCCCTTGTTGATTAAAATCTATCTATCTGTTATTTGAATACATTCAATTAGCTTGCCTCAACTGCTTCCCTGGGCAGAGAATTCCACAGATTTACAATCCTCTGGGAGAAGAAATTCGCTCTCAACTCGGTTTTTAAATTGGCTCCCCCGTATTCTGAGGCTGTGCCCCCTAGTTCTATTCTCCCCGACCAGTTGAAACAACCTCTCTGCATCTATCATGTCTATCACTTTCATTATTTTAAATGTTTCTATAAGATCACCCCAAATCCTTCTGAACTCCAACGAGTAAAGACCCAGTCTACTCAATCTATCATCATAAGGTAACCCCCTCATCTCCAGAATCAGCCTAGTGAATCGTCACTGTACCCCGTCCAAAGCTTGTAAATCGTTCCTTAAGTAAGGTGACCAAAACTGCTGGCAGTACTCCAGGTGCGGCCTCTCCAATACCCTGTACATTTGCAGCAGGACCTCCATGCTTTTGTACTCCATCCCTCTCGCAATGAAGGCCAACATTCCATTTGCATTCCTGATCACCTGCTGCACCTGCAAACTAACTTTTTGGGATTCATGCACAAGGACCCCCAGGTCCCTTTGCACCGCAGCATGTTGTAATTTCTCCCCATTCAAATAATATTCCCTTTTACTGTTTGTTTTTTCCAAGGTGGATGACCTCACATTTTCCGACATTGTATTCCATCTGCGAAACCTTAGCCCATTCGCTTAACCTATCTAAATATCTTTGCAGCCTCTCTGTGTGCTCTACACAACCCGCTTTGCCACTAATCTTTGTGTCATCTGCAAATTATGTTACACTACACTCTGTCCCCTCTTCCAGGATGTCTCGAGGTTGGAATAAAAACACTCCTCTTCCTCATCCGTTGTATCGCGTGTGGGGCGTATGCACTGATGACTGTGTCACATTGGTTCCGGGACAGGGTAAGACGAAGAGACCTGAGGCGTTCGTTAACCCCACGGGGGGAGTCTTTGAGGTGGTTGACCAGCTCATTCTTGACGGCAAATCCGCTCCATGAAGGCGGCGTTCTGCCTCTGGTTTTCCTTTCCAGAAAAAGGTGTAAACTCCACCATGTTCCTTCAACTGGCCTTCTCCTGCCCGACGGGTCTTGCTTAGGGCGGCGATGTCAATGTCAAAACGTCTGAGTTCCCGGGCAACTATGGCGGTGCGGCGTTCTGGCCTGTTGCTGTTGGGGTTGCCCATGAGGGTCCTGATGTTCCAGGTCTCGAACTTCATACTGGCGAAGTGGTAGATGCCAGTGCCTGAGTTATTTTAATGTGGGGTGGCCGCTGCACACCGACCACCACACGGGATTAGCCAAGCAAAGTCTTGGTCCAGTGGCAAGGGGGTCCAAAACCATTGGAGACCAGGCACACCTCTTTAAGCCTATTTGCCTATGGCGAAGTGTTGGCTGCAAGCTCGTCGCTGAGTGGTGACATTGATGAGGGCCACATCTAACTCCCTTTTGAATATATCTAACAAACTGTCCCCAACAACTTTCTGTGGTAGAGAATTCCGCATGCCCAAAACTCTCTGGCAGAACTGGTTGGCAGACAGGAAGCAAAGAGTGGGAATAAACGGGTCCTTTTCAGAATGACAGGCCGTGACTAGTGGGGTGCTACAGGGTTCAGTGCTTGGACCCCAGCAATTTACAGTATACATTAATGATTTAGACGAAGGAATTGAATGTAATATCTCCAAGTTTGCAGATGACACTAAGCTGGGTGGCAGTGCGAGCTGCGAGGAGGAAGCTAAGAGGCTGCAGGGGGACTGGGGCAGGTTAGGTGAATACGCAAATGCATGGCAGATGCAGTATACTGTGGATAAATGTGAGGTTACCAACTTTGGTGGCAACAACAGGAAGATAGATTATTATCTGAACGGTGACATATTAGTAAAAGGGGAGGGGCAACGAGACCTGGGTGACATGGTACATCAGTCATTGAAAGTTGGCATGCAGATACAGCAGGCGATGAAGAAAGCAAATGGCATGCTGGCCTTCATAGCGAGGGGATTTGCGTATAGGAGCAGGGAGGTCTTACTGCAGTTGTACACGGCCTTGGTGAGACCACACCTTAAGTGCTGTGTTCAGTCCTGGTCTCATAATCTGAGGAAGGACGTACTTGCTATTGAGGGAGTGCAGCCAAGATTCGCCAGACTGATTCCCGGGATGGCAGGACTGATATATGAGGAAAGATTGGATCGGCTAGGCTTATAGTCACTGGAATTTAGAAGAATGAGCGGAGATCTCATAGAACGTATAAAATGCTGACGGGACTGGACAAGTTAGATGCAGGAAGAATGTTCCCGCTGTTGGGGAAGTCCAGAACGAGGGGACACAGTCTAAGGATAATGGGTAAGCCATTTAGGACCGAGATGAGGAGAAACTTTTTCACCCAGAGAGGTGGGAACCTATGGAATTCTCTGCCACAGAAAGTTGTTGAGTCCAGTTCGTTAGATATATTTAAAAGGGACTTAAATGTGGACCTTACGGCTAAGTGGATCAGGGGATATGGAGAGAAGGCTGGGACGGGACACTGAGGTTGAATGATCAACCATGACAATATTGAATGGCGGTGCAAGCTCCAAGGACCGAATGGCCTGCTCTTGCACCTATTTTCTCTGTATCTATGTTTCTATATTTTTCCTTACTGTTGCGTTACTCTCCTATTTTAACCAGTAATGCTACCCCACCTCCTTTATCTTCTGTCTGTCCTTCCTGAATATTGAATACCCCTGCATATTGAGTTCCCAGCACTTGGTTAACTTGGAGCCATGTCTCCGTAATCCCAATTACATCACTTCCATTAACAGCTATCTGCGCAGTCTATACATCCACATTATTCCGAATGCTCCTCGCATTGAGACTCAGAGCCTTCAGGCTTGTTTTTTTTTAAATACTCTGTCCTTTTAGAATTATGTTGTGATGTGGCACTTTTTGATTTTTGCACATCATTTCTCTGCCCTACACTCTTGCTTTTCTCCTTCCTACCTTTTGCTTCTGCCCCCACTTTACTTCCCTCTGCCTTGCTGCATAGATTGCCACCCCCTGCGTTTTTTGTTTAACCCCTCCCAAACGCACTCGCAATCACTCCACCTATGACATCGGTTCCGGTCCTGCCCAGGTGCAGGCCATCCGGTGTGTACTGGTTCCACCTCCTCGACTTCCGCTTCCAATTTCCCAGGAATTTGAATCAGTCCCCCTTGCACCAAATTCCAATTCGTGGTGATGACATCTCACAGATAGATAGAAACAAAGAAACATATAAAATAGGTGCAGGAGTAGGCAATTCGACCCTTCGAGGTTGCACCACCATTCAATAAGATCATTGCTGATCATCACCTCAGTACCCCTTTCCTACTTTCTCTCCATACCCATTCATCCCTTTAGCCGTAAGGGCCATATCTAACTCCCTCTTGAATATATCCAACGAACTGGCATCAACAACTCTCTGCGGTAGGGAATTCCACAGGTTAACAACTCTCTGACTGAAGAAGGTTCTCCTCATCTCAGTCCTAAATGGCTTGCCCCTTATTCTTCGACTGTGTCCCCTGGTTCTGGACTTCCCAAACAGCGGGAACATTCTTCCTGCATCTAACCTGTCCGGTCCCGTCAGGATTGTATGTTTGTATGAGATCCCATCTCATCCTTCTAAATTTCAGTGAATAAAGGCCCAGTCGATCCAGTCTCTCCTCTTATGTCATTCCTGCCATCCCGGGAATCAGTCTGGTGAACCTTCGCTGCACTCTCTCAATAGCAAGAACGTCCTTCCTCAGATTAGGAGACCATAATTGAAGACAATATTCCAGGTGAGGCCTCACCAAGGCCCTGTACAACTGCAGTAAGACTTCCCTGCTCCTATACTCAAACCACCTAGCTGTGAAAGCCAACATACCATTTACTTTCTTCACCGCCGGCTGTAACTGCATGCCAACCTTCAATGACTGACGAACCATGACACCCAGGTTTCCTTGCAGCTCCTATTTTCCTAATCTGCCATCATTCAGATAATATTCTGCCTCAGTGTTTTTGCCCCAAAATGGATAAGCTCACATGTATCCACATTATACTGCATCTGACATGCATTTGCCCACTAACCTAACCTGTCCAAATAAACACGCAGGCTCTCAGCGTCCTCCTCACAGTTCACTCCGCCACCCAGTTTAATGTCATCTGCAAACTTGGAGATATTACACTCAATTCCTTCATCCAAATCATTAATGTATATTATAAAGAGCTGGGGCCCCAGCATTAAGCCTGCCATTCTGAAGAGGACCCCTTTATCCCGACTCTCTGCTTTCTGTCTGCCAACCAGTTCTCTATCCACGTCAGTGCTTTACCCCAAATACCATGTGCTTTAATTTTGCACACCAATCTCTTTTGTGGGACCTTTTCAAAAGCCTTTTGAAAGTCCAAATACACCAAATCCCTTGGCTCTCCCTTGTCCACTCTACTAGTTACATCCTCAAAAAAATCCAGAAGATTTGTCAAGCATGATTTCCCTTTCATAAATCCATGTTGACTTGGACCGATCCTGTCATTGCTTTCCAAATGCGCTGTTATTTCATCTTTAATTATTGATTCCTACATTTCCCTCCTACTGATGTCAGGCTAACCGGTTTATAATTACCCATTTTCTCGCTCCCTCCTTTATTAAAAAGTGATGTTACATTAGCAACCCTCCAGTCCATTGGAACTGATCAAGAATCGAAAGATTGTTGGAAAATGATCACCAATGCATTCAGTATTTCTAGGGCCACTTCCTTAAGTACTCTGGGATGCAGACTATCAATCCTGGGGAGTTATCGGCCTTCAATCCCATCAATGTTCCGAACACAATTTCCTGCCTAATAAGGATATCCTTCAGTTCCTCCTACTCACTAGACACTCGGTCCCCTAGTATTTCCGTAAGGTTAGTTATGTCTTCCTTCGGGAAAACAGAACCAATGTATTTGTTCAACTTGTCTGCCATTTCTTTGTTCCCCATTATTAATTCACCTGCATACGACTGCAAGGGAACTAAGTTTGTCTTCACTAATCTTTTTCTCTTCACATATCTATAGAAGCTTTTGCAGTCAGTTTTTATGTTCCCAGCGAGCTTCTTCTCGTATTCTATTTCCCCCCTCCGAATTAAACCCTCTGCTGAATTCTAAATTTATCCTAGTCCTCAGGTTTGCTACTTTTTCTGGCCTATTTATATGCCTCTTCCTTGGATTTAACACTATCCTTAATTTCACTAGTTAGCCACGGTTGAGCCACCTTCCCCGTTTTATTTTTTACTCCAGATAGGAATGTAAAATTATTGAAGTTCATCCATCTGATCTTTAAATGTCTGCCATTGCCTATCCACCGTCAACCTTTTAATTATCATTCGCCAGTCTATTCTAGCCAATTCACGTCTCATCCTATCGAAGTTACATTTCCCTAAGTTCGGGAGCCTAGTCTCTGAATTAATTTTGTCACTCTCCATCTTAATAAAGAAATCTACCATTTTATGATCATTCTTCCTCAAGGGGCCTCGCACAACAAGATTTCGAATTCGTCCTTTCTCATTACACATCACCCAGTCTAGGATGACCAGCCGTCTCGTTGGTTTCTCGAAATATTGGTCCAGAAAACCATCCCTAATACACTCCAGGAAATCCTCCTTCATCGTCTTGGTTAGCGCAATATATGTGTAGATTGAAGTCGCCCATGATAACTGCTGTACCTTTATTGCATGCATCCCTAATTTCTTGTTTGATGCAGGCCCCAACCTCACTACTACGTTTGGTTGTCTGTACACAACTCCCACTAACGTTTTCTGCCCTATGCTATTTCGCAGTTCGACCAATACAGATTACACATCATCCAAGCTAATGTCCTTCCTTACAATTGCATTAATTTCCTCTTTAACCAGCAACGCTACGCTACCTCTGTTTCCTTTCTGTCTGTTCTTCCTGAATGTTGAATTCCCAGCCTTGGTCATCCTGGACGAATCTGGACGAGGCAATCTCCTCTACCTGCATTTTTACAGTTCTATATTGCTCTGGAACGTTTTAATATGAATCTCTACCAAGAAACAGAAGTAAAATTCTACGTATTGAAACACCTGCCGCCCCGTCGGGTAATTGAACCCCGGTCTCCCGCATGACAGGCAGGGATACTTACCACTATACTAACGAGGAACCGACGGAAACAAGCTGTGTCAGAGCAGGAATCGAGCTGTGAACAGAACTGGACACCATGAGAACTCGACACACACATTGAGAGACAGAGACAAACCGACAAACAGGGAGAGACAGACAGCGAGATAGAGACAACGAGAGACAGAAAGTGTGAATCTGAGAAGGAGAGGCAGACTGAGTGAGAAAAAGACTTAAACACACATATCCAGAGATGTGTGTGTGCTCTGTAAAGAGAGAGAGGGAAAGAGTGAGAGAAAGACAGTGATAAATACAATTAGAAGGAGAGAGACAGATAGATCGAGAGAGAGAGAGACAGATCGACAGAGACAGAGATAGAAACAGAAAATGATGGAAATACTCAGCAGGTTAGAGACAGGAACTAACAGAGACAGGCCAAAAGAGACAGACAGACAGAGACATTGACAGACAGAGATGATGGGAAAGAGAGAGACAGTCAAACAGAGAGTCTGAGAGAATGCCATTGGAACAGAATTGGACACCGTGAGAAAGAGACAGACACATTGAGAGACAGAGACAAACAGCGAAACAGGGAGAGACAGACAGTGATATAGAGAGAAAGAGAGACAGAAAGTTGAGACTGAGAGGGAGGGTCAGACTGAGTGAGACAAAAACTCCAACACATACATACACATAGATGTGTTTGCGTGCTCCATAAAGAGAGGGAGGCAAATAGTTTTGGAATGACAGAGAAAAATACAGGGACAAAGAGAGAGACAAAGAGGGAGACAGAGAGAAAGACAGATAGAGAGAGAGAGATAGACACAAAAACAGAAAATGATGGAAATACTCTACAGGTTTGAGACAGGGACTAACAGAGACAGGCAAAGACATGGACGGACAGAGATGATCGGAAAGACAGAGACAGTCAGACAGAGAGAGACAAAGACTCAAACACACAAACACATACAAAGCTTTCTAAAAAGAGAGAGAGGCAGACACTGAGCGACACAGATATATTTCACAATTTCATTTCATTATCGGCTCAGAGTGTCACAGAGTTACAGAAAAATGCAGATTCAAAAGTTTAAAATTGGGTATCACTGAGCAGAATAGGAAGCAATCTGTGTTAAATTAAGAAGTTACCAGAACCGGAGTTTGAGCCCACGCGGATATCAAACCATCGGATCGTAAGTCCGACGCATTAAACACTCGTCCATCCTAGTGCTGTCAGTAGCTGGATTCTGTGTCTATGAGGATCTGGGCTTTAACTCCACCTCCACAGACACACACATACACATCGGTTTTCAGTGAACATTTTCGAACATTTTTAGTAATATTGACACGGGGGCAACTCTCCTATTCTTTTTCGAGTAATGCTCTGGGAACTTTCATACCCACCCGAGGGTGCAGACGGAGCTTCAATTTAACATTTCATCCGAAGGTCAACAGCTTCAACAATGCAAAATTCCCCAAGTACTGCATTTGAGTGTCAGCCAAGATTATTTGCTCAAGCCTCAGGAGTGGGACTTGAAAACACAAAACTCCTCAGTCAGTCGAGAATGCTGCCACTGAATCAAAGTTCACAACCGTATTATTTTACCCAATTCTTTTTTTAAAAAGTTCCAGGACATGCCAAATTCATAGTGATGATATCCACAGACAGTTGCATAGACACAGTGACATACATACAGAGAGACAGACACAGAGACACACACACACACAACCAAAAATATACACGCATCGACGGACATGCACAGAGTGACTTCGATATATGGGGGGATAGACAGGCAGAATCAATGTCGCTAATTTGGCTGATTTTTGCGTTTTTCTATCCGTATGTATCGTGAATATTGCAGATAAATGAAAATGAGAAACAAAATGCCCGTGTTGAAAGGTGTGGATCGTTATTCCACCTAACCCAGGATCAGTTTTGCAGGGATCTGATTAAATTGTGAAATGGAATGGAAAATACTGAGATCTGCAGTTGGCAGGATTCGAACCTGCGTGGTGAAACCCCAATAGATTTCTCGTCCATCGTCTTAACCACTCGGCCACGACTACAGGTTCGCGACCGCTTTAAATGTTACTCAGATAAAACTCAGTCATCCATCTCTGTGCAGCAGACAGCCAAAGAATCCTGAAACAGTCTCCGTTTGCTAAAAATCTGGAAGAGGCAATCTGCTCTTGCTGTATTTTTACTGTTCTATATTATTCTGGAACTTTTATCATGAATCTATACCAAGAAACAAAAGTAAAATTCTGCATTTTGAAAAAACTGCCGCCCCGTCGGGGAATTGAACCCCGGTTTCCAGCGTGACAAGTGGGGATAGTCACCACTATACTAACGAGGAACTGACAGATATGGGCTCTGTCAGAGCCGGAATCGAGCTGTGAACAGAACTGGGCATCATGAGAAGCCGACAGACACGTTGAGAGACAGAGAGAAACCGACAAACAGGGAGAGACAGACAGCGAGATAGAAACAATGAGATAGAGACAATGAGAGACAGAAAGTGTGAGTCTGAGAAGGAGAGGCAGACTGAGTGAGAAAAAGACTCAAACACACACATATACAGGTGTGGGACGTTGTTCCACCTATCTCAGGATCAGTTTTGCAGAAACCTGGTTAAATTGTGGAATGGAAAAAGCTGAGATCCGTAGTCGGCAGGATTGGAACTTGCAGTGGGAAACCCCAATGTATTTGTGGTCCATCATCGTAACCACTCGGCCACGACTACTGGGTTCCTGCCGCATTAAATGTTACTCAGATTAAAGCGCAAGCATCCGTCTCTCTGCAGCAGAAGGCCAGAGAGTCCTGAAAAAGTCTCCGTTTGCTAAACCTCTGAAAGAGATAATCTCCTCTTGCTGTATTTTTACTCTTCGAGATTGCTCCAGAACTTTTCAACATAAATCTATACAAAGGAACAGATGTAAAATTCTACATGTTGAAAATGCTGCCTTCCCCATCAGGGAATTGTACACCGGTCCCCCGCGGGACAGGCGTAATTATTCACCACTATACTAATGAAGAACTGACGGGCACATACTCTATCACAGCAGCAATCGAGCTGTGTACAGAACTGGACACTGTGAGAAAGAGACAGACATATTGAGAGACAGAGACAATCAGACAAACAGGGAGAGACAGACAGCGAGATAGTAACAAAGAGAGAGAGACAGTGTGAGACTGCGAGGGAGGGTCAGTCTGAGTGAGACAAAGACTCAAACACATACATATACAGAGATATGTGTGTGCTCCATAAAGAGAGAGGCAAAGAGTGATGAAAAGACAGATGAAGACAAAGAGAAATAGAGATACAAAGAGAGAGACAGATAGAGAGAGAGACAGATAGAGAGAGATACAGAAAATGAGGGAAATATTCAGCAGGTTAGAGACAGGGACTAACAGATAGGCAGAGAGATCGACAGAGGCAGTAATCTAAGGATTGCTACCAATGCCACATGCTCGTTAGAGCACGAATCGCAGGATAGCTCAGATGAATACGTGCTTTGAGGAATGGTGCAAGGGGGAGGGATTCAAATTCCTGGGACATTGGAACCGGTGCTGGGGGAGATGGTAAAGTACTTAACGGACGGTCTGCACTGGGGCAGGAACGGAACCGATGTCCTCGGCGGAGTGTTTGCTACTGCTGTTGAGGAGCATTTAAACAAAAAAGGAAGGGGGTGGGAATCTGTGCAGGGAGGCAGAGGGAAGTAAAAAGGGGGCAGGAGCAAAAGGTAGGAAGGAAAAAAGCAAGTGCAAAATTCAAAAAGGGCCACATTACAACATAATTCAAAAAAGGACAAAGAGTGTTTAAAAAAACAAGCCTGAAGGCTCTGAGTATCAATGCGAGTAGCATTCGTCATAAGGTGGATGAATTAACTGCGCAGATAGCTGTTAACGGATATGATGTAATTTGGATTACGGAGACATGGCTCCAGGGAGACCAAGGCTGGTTGGTAACTCAACATCCAGGGATATTCAATATTCAGGACGGACAGAGAGAAAGGAAAAGGAGGTGGGGTAGCATTACTGGTTAAAGAGGAGAGTCACGCAATAGTAAGGAAGGATATTAGCTTGGATGATGTAGAATCTATAGAGGTACAGCTGCGAAACACCAAAGTGCAGAAAACGTTAGTCGGAGTTCTGTACAGACTACGGATCAGACTGAATGAGAAAAAAACTCAAACACATAGAGACGTGTTTGCATGCTCCATAAACAGAGGGAGGCAAATAGTGATGGAATGTCAAGGAAAAGACAGGTACAAAGAGGGAGACAGATAGAGAGAAAGACAGATAGAGAGAGCGAGACATAGATACAATAACAAAAAATGATGAAAATGCTCATCAGGTTACAATCAGGGACTAACAGAGACAGGCAAAGACATGGACAGAGATGATGGGAAAATGAAAGACAGTCAGACAGAGAGTCGCAGAGAATCCCTTTGGAACAGAACTGGACACCGTGAGAAAGAGACAGAGACAAATTGAGAAACAGGGACAGACAGAGTGAATCAGAGAGAGGCAGACTGAGAGACAAAGACTCAAACACACAAACACATACACAACTCTGTAAAGAGAGAGAGAGGCAGAGACTGAGCGACACGGATACATTTCACAATTTCATTTCATTATCTGCTCAGAGTGCCACAGAGTTACAGAAAAATGCAAATGCAACAAATGAAAATCGGGTATCACTGAGCAGGATGGGAAAAATCTCTGCTTAATTAAGGAATTACCAGGAGTGGGGTTCAAACCCACGCGGGTATAAACCCATTGGATCTTAAGCCAAAAGCCTTAAGAACTCGGCCATCCTTGTCCTGTCAACGCTTGGACTCTGTCTCTGTGAGAAGCTGGCCTTCAACTCCACACCGCCCCCCCGCCCCACAGACACACACGTGCACATAGGGTTTCAGGGAGCATTTTCGATCATTTTTCGTAATATTGACACGGGCGCAACTCTCCTATTCTTTTTCGAGTAAGGCTGTGGGAACTTTCACATCCACCCGAGGGTGCAGACGAAGCTTAAATTTAACATTTCATCCGAAAGTCAGCAGCTTCAACAATGCAAAATTCTCCAAGTGGTGCATTTGAGTGCCAGCCAAGATGATGTGCTTAAGTCTCAGGAGTGGGGACTTACACACACAACCTCCTGATTCAGTCGAGTATGGAGGCACTGAAAGAAAGCCGATACCAAAGATCACAACCGTATTATTTTCCTCACGTTTTTTTAAATTTCCAGGACATGACAAATTCATGGTGATGATTTCCATAGACAGTTGCACATACACAGAGACATACATACAGATAGACATACACAGACACACACACACACAATAACCAAAAATATGCACGCATCAACATAGAAACATAGAAATTCGGTGCAGGAGTAGGCCATTCGAGCCTGCACCACCATTCAATAAGATCATGGCTGATCATTCAACCTCAGTAACCCTTTCCTGCTTTCTCTCCATATCCCTTTAGCTGTAAGGGCCATATCTAACTCCCTTTTGAATATATCTAACGAACTGGCCTCAACAACTTTCTGCGGTAGAGAATGCCACAGGTTAACCACCCTCTGAGTGAAGAAGTTTCTCCTCATCTCGGTCCTAAATGCCTTACCCCTTATTTTTTGACTGTGACCCGTGGTTCTCGAACTCCCCAGCAATGGGAACATTCTACCTGCCTCTAACCTGCCCAATCTCGTCATAATTTTACATATTCCCATGAGAGCTCCTTTCATTGTTCTAAACTCCAGTGGCTACCAGCCCAGTTGATCCAGTCTCTCCTCATATGTCAGTCCTGCCATCCCGGGAATCAAGCTGGTGAACCTTCGCTGTACTCCCTCTCTCTGCAGCAGACGGCATAGAATCCTGAAAAAGTCTACGTTTGATAAAAATCTGGAAGAGGCAATCTCCTCTTCCTATATTTTTACTGTTCTATATTGCACTGGAACTTTTTAATATGAATCTCCACCAAGAAACAGAAGTAAAATTCTACATTTTGAAATAACTTATCGCCCCATCGGGGAATTGAACCCCAGTCACCCACGTGACAAGCAGGAATACTCACTCCTAGACTAACGAGGAACTGACGCATATGAATTCTGTCAGAGCAGGAATCGAGCTTTGAACAGAAATGGAAACCATGAGAAGTGGACAGACAGATTGAGAGACGGAAACAAATCGACAAACTGGGAGAGACAGACAGCGAGATAGAAGCAACGAAGACAGAAAGTGTGAGACTGAAAAGGAGAGGCAGACTGAGTGAGAAAAATATTCTCAAACACATACATATACAGAGATCTGTGTGTGTGATCTATAAAGAGAGAGAGGGAAAGAGCGAGAGAAAGACAATGATAAAGACAGTGACAAGGAGAGAGACAGATAGAGAGAGAGCGAGAGATAGAGAGAAAGACAAAGATATAAACAGAAAATGTTGGACATTCTCAGCAGGTTAGAGACAGGAACTACCAGCGACAGGCAAATAGAGATAGACAAGCAGAGACATTGACAGACAGAGATGATGGGAAATAGTGAGACAGTCAGACAGAGAGACTGAGAGAATCCAATTGGAACACAACTAGACACCGTGAGAAAGAGACAGACACATGGAGCAATAGAGACGAACAGGGAAACAGGGAGAGAAAGACAGCGAGATAGAGACAGAGAGAGACAGAAAGTTTTAGACTGAGAGGGAGGGTCAGACTGAGTGAGACAAAGACTCAAACACATACATATACAGAGATGTGTGTGTGTGATCTATAAAGAGAGAGAGAGGGAAAGAGTGAGAGAAAGACAGGGACAAAGAGAGAGACAAAGAGGGAGACAGATAGAGAGAAAGGCAAATAGAGAGAGAGAGACATAGAGACAAAAACATAAAATGATGGAAATACTCATCAGGTTAGAGACAGGGACTAACAGAGACAGGCAAAGGCATGGACAGACAGAGATGACGGAAAGAGAGAGCTAGTCAGACAGAGAGTCTGAGAGAATCCCATTGGAATAGAACTGGACACAGTGTGAAAGAAACAGATTGAGAGACAAAGACAAACAGAGAAATAGTGACAGACAGAGTGAGACTCAAACACATACACAGCTCTCCAAAGAGAGAGTGAGGCAGAGACTGAGCGACACAGATACATTTCACAATTTTATTTAATTATCTGCTCAGAGTGTTACCGAGTTACAGAAAAATGCAAATGCAACAGATGAAAATCGGGGTTCACTGAACAGGATTGGAAAAATCTCTGTTCAATTAAGGAATTACCAGGAGTGGGGTTCGAACCCACGCGGGTATTAACCCATTGGATCTTAAGCCCAACGCCTTAACCACTCGGCCATCCTGGTCCTGTCAGCAATGGGAATCTGTCTCTGTGAGAATCTGGGCTTCAACTCCACCCCCACAGAAACACACAAACACATTGGGTTTCAGGGAGCATTTTCGAACATTTTTCATCATATTGCCACGGGCGCAACTCTCCTATTCTTTTTCGAGTAAAGCTCTGGAAACTTTCACATCCACCCGAAGGTGCAGACGGAGCTTCAATTTAACATTTCATCCGAAAGTCACCAGCTTCAACAATGCAAAATTTCCCAAGTACTGCACTTGAGTGTCAGCCAAGATGATGTGCTCAAGTCTCAGGAGTGAGGCTGACACACACAACATCCTGATTCAGTCGAGAATGGAGGCACTGAAAGAAAGCCGATACCAAAGATCACAACCGTATTATTTTCCCCAAGTTTTTTAATATTTCCAGGACATAAGAAATTCATGGTGATGATTTCCATAGACAGTTGCACATACACAGAGACATGCATGCAGATAGACGTACACAGACACACGCACACACAATAACCAAACATATACACGCATCAACATAGAAACATAGAAATTAGTTGCAGGAGTAGGCCATTCGGCCCTTCGAGCATGCACCACCATTCAATAAGATCATGGCTTATCATTGAACCTCAGTAACCCTTTCCTGCTTTCTCTCCATACCCCTTGATCCCTTTAGCCGTAAGGGCCATATCTAACTCCCTTTTGAATATATCTAACGAACTGGTCTCAATAATTTTCTGCGGTAGAGAATGCCACAGTTAACCACTCTCTGAGTGAAGAAGTTTCTCCTCATCTCGGTCCTAAATGCCTTACCTCTTATTCTTTGACTGTGACCCTTGGTTCTCTAACTCCACAGCAATGGGAACATTCTACCTGCCTCTAAGCTGTCCAATCTCGTCAGAATTTTATATATTTCTATGATAGTGCCTCTCATTCTTCTGAAGTCCAGTGGATACCAGCCCAGTTGATCCAGTCACTCATCATTTGTCAGTCCTGCCATCCCGGGAATCAAGCTGGTGAACCTTCGCTGTACTCTCTCAGTAGCAAGGACGTCCTTCCTCAGATTTGGAGTCCAAAACTGAACACAATATTCCAGGTGTGGCCTCACCAAGACCCTGTGAAATTGCAGTAAGACCTCCCTGCTCCTATATTGAAATCCCCTTGCTCTGACGGCGAACATGCCATTTGCCTTCTTCACCGCCTGGTGCACCTGCCTGCCAACAATCAATGACTGATGCACCTTGGCACCCAGATCAAGATATACACAGAGTGCTTTAGACAAATAGATGGATAGACAGGCAGAGTCACTGTCGCTACTTTGGCTGGCTTTTGCTTTTTTCTATCCGTATGTATCGTGAATATTGCAGATTAATGAAAGAAAGAAAACAGCGGCTGTGTTGAAAGGTGTGGGATGTTGTTCCATCTATCTCAGAATCAGTTTTGCAGGGACCTGGGTAAATTGTCAAACAGAATGAAATATGCTAAGAAATGTCGTCGGTAGGATTCAAATCTACGCGGAGAAACCCGAATGGATTTTTAGTCCATTGCCTTAACCACTGGGCCACGACTACTGGCTCGCTGCACTGTTAAATGTTACTCAGATAAAACTCAGTCATCCATCTCTGTGCAGCAGACGGCCGCAGAATCGTGAAAAAGTCACCGTTTGCTAAAAATCTGGAAGAGGCAATCTCCTCTTGCTGTCACTGCTTTCCAAATGCACTGCTATTTCATCTTTAATAATTGATTCCTACATATTCCCCACTACTGATGTCAGGCTAACCGGTCTATAATGATCCGTTTTCTATCACCCTAATGTGATGTTACATTAGCTACCCTCTAGTCCATACGAACTGATCTAGAGTCGATAGACTGTTGGAAAATGATCACCAATGCATCCGCTATTTCTAGGGCCACTTCCTTAAGTACTTTCCAATGCAGACTATCAGGCCCCGGGAATTTATCGGCCTTATTTTCCCCAACACAATTACCTGACTAATAAAGATTTCCTTCAGTTTCTCCTTCTCGCTAAATCCTCAGTGCCCAATATTTATGGAAGGTTATGCGTGTCTTCCTTCGTGAAGACAGAACCAAAGTAATTGTTCAACTGGTCTACCATTTCTTTGTTCCCTATTATAAATTCGCCTGAGTCTGACTGCAAGGTACTTGCGTTTGTCTGCTCTAATCATTTTGTCTTCACATATCTATAGAACTTTATTATGTTCCCAGCAAGCATCCTCTCATAATCTATTTTCCCCCTCCTAATTAAACCTTTTGTCCTCCTCTGCTGAATTCCAAGTTTCTCCAAGTCCTCAGGTTGCGGCTTTTTCTGGCCAATTTATTTGCTTCTTCCTTGGATTTAACACTATCCTTAATTTCCCTTGTTAGCCACGATTGAGCCACCTTCCCCGTTTTATTTTTACTCCAGACAGGGAAATACAATTGTTGAAGTTCATCCATGTGATCTTTAAATGTTTGTCATTGCCTATCCACCGTCAACCCTTGAAGTATCATTCGCCAGTCTATTCTCGCAAATTCACGGCTCATACCATTGAAGTTACCTTTCCTTAAGTTCAGGACCCTAGTCTCTTAATTAACTGTGTCACTCGCCACCTTAATGAAGAATCCTTCCTTATTATGGTCACTCTTCCCCAAGGGGCCTCGCACAACAAGATTGCTAATTAGTCCTTTTTCATTACACATCCCCCAGTCTAGGATGGCCAGCCCTCTAGATGGTTCCTCGACATATTGGTCGAGAAAACCATCCCAAGTACGCTCGAGGAAATCCTCCTCCACCGTATTGCTTCTTGTTTGTTTCGCCCAATCTACATGGAGAGTAAGGTCACCCTTGATAACTGCTGTATCTTTATGGCATGCATCCCTTATTTCTTGTTGGATGCTGTCCCCAACCTCACTACTACTGTTTGTTGATCTGTACACAACTCCTCAAGCGTTTTCTTCCCTTTGGTATTCCGCAGCTCCACCCACACATGTTTCCCATCATCCAAGCTAATGTTGTTCCTGACTATTGCCTTAATTTCCTCTTTAACCAGCAATGCTACCCCACCACCTTGTCATTTCTGTCTATGCTTCCTGAATGTTGAATTCCCAGCCTTGGTCACCCTGGAGCTATGTCTCCGTCATGCCAATTATATCATATTCAGTAATTGCTGCTTGTGCAGTTAATTCGTCCACCTTATTACGAATACTCCTCGCAATGAAGCACAGAGCCTTCAGGCTTGTTATTTTAACACATTTTGATCCTTTAGAATTTGGCTGTAAAGTGGCCCTATTTGATTTTTGCCGTGGGTTTCTCTGCCCTCCACCTTTACTTTTATTCTTTCGCTTCTGTGCCCATTCTACTTCCCTCTGTCTCCCGTCGCCCTGCCATATAACTTTAAACCCTCCCCAACAACACTTGCAAACACCCCCCCTTGGACATTGGTTCTGGTCCTGCCCAGGTGCAGACCTTCCGGTTTAGTTCTGGTCCCACCTCCCCCAGAACCGGTTCCAAAGTCCCAGGAACTTGAATCCCTCCCATCTGCACCACATTTCAAGCCACGTATTCATCTGAGCTATCCTGCGATTCTTGCTCCGACTCGCAAGTGGCACTGGTAGCTATCCTGAGTTTGCGAACTCTGAGGTCCGACTTTTTAATTTAACTCTGAGCTCCCTGAATTCAGCTTGTAGGTTCTCAGGCAGAGTGAATCAGAGAGTGACAGAGACTCAAACACATAAAGAAAAACAGGCCTCTCTAAAGACAGAGAGTGAGAGGCACAAATACATTTCACAATCCCATTTCTTTGTCAGTTGAGAGTGTGACAGAGTTACAGATTCAACAGAAGGCATTCGGGTATCACTGAGCAGGATGGGAGAAAATCGGTGTTAAATTCAAGAGTTACCAGGAGTGGGGTTCGAACCCACGCGGGTATAAACCCATTAGATCTTAAATGCAACGATTAAAACACTCGGCAATTCTGGACTTGTGACCCTTCACATTCTGTCTCTGTGAGAATCTGGGCTTGAGCTCCACCCTCACAGACACACGCATACACAGAGGTGTTCAGTGAGCATTTCAGAATATTTATATTAAAGTGACACGAGGCAACTCACTGCTCTTTATCGAATAATGCTGTGGGAACTTTCACATTCACCCGAGAGAGCAGACAGAGCTTCAATTTAACATTTCATCCGAAAGTCAACAGCTTCACAAATGCAAAATTCCACAAGTACTGCACTTGAGTGTCAGGTAAGATTATATGCTCAAGTCTCAGGAGTGGGACTTGAAGTCGAAAATGCTGCCGCTGAACCAAAGCCGATATCAAATGTCACAACCGTATTATTTTCCCCAATCTTTTTTAAAAGTTCCAGGACATACCAAATTCATGGTGATGATATCCACAGACAGTTGCACATGCACAGTGATACATACAGATAGACAGACACAGAGACACACACACACATAACCAAAAATATACACGCACCAACGGACATACACAGAGTGCCTTCGACATATAGAGGGATAGACAGGCTGAATCACTGTCGCTAATTTGCTGATTTTTATGTTTTCCTATCCGTTTGTATCGTGAATTTTGCAGATTAATAAAAATGAGAAAAAAAATATCAGTGTTGAAAGGTGTGGGACGTTATTCCACCCAACTCATGATCCGTTTTGCATGGATCTGGTTAAATTGTGAAATGGAATGAAAAATGCTGAAATCGGTAGTCAGCAGGATTGAACCTGCGCGGGGAACCCCCAATGGGTTTCTGAGGCCATCGCCTTAACCACCCATGCACTACTATTTGGTTTCTGCCTCTTTAAATGTTACTCAGATAAAACTGAATCATCCATCTCTCTACATCAGAACGCCACAGAGTCCTGAAAAAGTCTCCGTTTCCTAAAAATCTGGAAGAGCCAATCTCCTCTTGCTGTATTTTTACTCTTCTATGTTGCTCTGGAACTTTTAATATGAATCTATACCGAATAACAGTAGTATAATTCTACATTTAGAAAATGCTTCCTCCCACGTGACAGGCGGGGATACTCACGACTCGACTAACGGGTGTAGATTTTGAGATAGCAGGAATCGAGCTGTGAAAAGAACTGGACACCATGAGAAAGAGACAGACACATTGAGAGACAGACACAAAAAGAGAAAAAGGGAGAGACAGATAGCGAGCTAGAGAAATAGAGAGAGAGCAAGTGTGAGACTGAGAGGGATAGGCAGACTGAGTGAGACAAAGACACAAACACACACATACACAGAGATGTGTGTGTGTGTGCTCCATAAAGAGAGGGAGGCAAATAGTAATGGAAAGCCAGAGACAAAGACAAAGACATGGAAAAAGGGAGCGACAAAGAGAGAGAAAGATAGAGAGAGAAAAGATAGAGAGAGAGAGAGACAGAGATAAACACAGAAAATGATGGAAATACTCAACAGGTTAGAGACAAGGTCGAACAGAGACAGGCAAAGAGAGACAGACAGGCAGAGACATAGATAGACAGTGATGATGGGAAAGAGAGAGACAGTCTGACAGAGACACTGAAAGAATACCATTGGAACAGAACTGGTCACTGTGAGAAAGGCACGGGCAGATTGAGAGACCGAGACAAACAGAGAAACAGGGAGGGATAGAGTGAGTCAGAGAGAGGCAGAGTGAGGGAGACAAAGACTCAAACACGCAAACACATGCACAGATCTCTAAAGAGACAGAGATAGAGAGTGAGGCAGAGACTGAGAGAAACAGATACATTTCACGATTCCATTTCTTTATCGGTTCAGAATGTCATAGAGTTACAGTAAAATGCAGATTCAACAGATTCTTACTGCAGTTGTACAGGGCCTTGGTGAGGCCTCATCTGGAATATTGTGTTCAGTTTTGGTCTCCTAATCTGAGGAAGGACATTCTTGCTATTGAGGGAGTGCAGCGAAGGTTCACCAGATTGATTCTCGGGATGGCTGGACTGTCATATGAGGAGAGACTGGATCAACTGGGTTTTTATACATTGGAGCTTAGAAGGGTGAGAGCGGTTTCATAGAAACATAAAGATTCTGGCGGGACGGGACAGGTTAGATGCGTGTAGCTTGTTCCCGATGTTGGGGAAGTCCAGAACCAGGGACACAGCCTTAGGGCAGCCATGTCAACGTGGTGCCAATTATATCATGTTCATTAATTGCTGCCTGTGCAGTTAATTTGTCCACCTTATTACGAATACTCCTCGCATTGAGGCACAGAGCCTTCAGGCTTGTCTTTTTAACAACTTTGTCCCTTTAGACTTTAGTGGCAATGTGGTTATTTTTGAAAGGAATGACAAGGGTGTATGCGGTTACAGGAGGATGTGAGGGGAAACATTCATAATACGAGAAGAAGAGTACATCCGCGATGGACCAGTATGAGATCAAAAAGAATGGAAATATAAGGGGAATATCTTTATCCGTATGTCAGAGAGGATGAAGCCTAATAATATGTCCTCACCCTGTGGGAGACGGGAGAAGGATAGCTGTAGGTTTGACAACACTACGGAAGGATGTGTCATTGGAATAAACCCTGCCCGAACTGAACCCACACATCACACCTATCAAGGGCGAGGAGAATATTGTGTGGTAACTAGCCTGGGAACTTACGTTATTCCAAGACTGTCGGTGGCAGTGGGAAGAGCAAGCATGACATGCCAGGAAGACAGTGACATGAAATATAAGCGATGAGGTTAAGCAGGATATAGATGTTTACATGTAAGAGCAAGCACAATCAATTCCCCTGTTACTTGAAGATTTAACTAGCTCAAGAAATAACATTAAAAGATATTAAGAGCTGAAGGATAAAGCAAAAGAACTGGACAGTGAAATAAAGGATAACCTGAAAAACCCGCCCTGGTACTTGAGATTATACATCCCTGGATAACGATCCTTTCAAATAACCTAGTGGCAGTACAGATAGTAATAGCCTTGAGTTACTATCTTGTTATGTAATAAGTGCAAAGATAGGCGAGGCTTACCCGAGCAAAGTTACAAGATAGGAATTAGAATTATATCCCATGTGTTAGTCCTAGTGCAGCTGACAGTGGTGTTGATGCTCCTGGGAGACTGCAGGCAGATACAAGAGACGCAGAAAGAAGAGGTTGGCCAAGGCCCGTAACCAAGAATGCAGAAAGCCTTTGCTGGATCCAAAGAAGGTTAATCAAACAAAAAGACGGCATGAATACCTGATCTGAGTCGTGAGTGTCCCAATTCTATTGCCTGATCAATGAAACCGAGGCGGGAGACACACGAATCAAGACAGAATAAGGCAGGGAAAGGAAAATTGTTGTTCATGGTGGGATATTTTTAAGGGCTGGTCACCTAAAGCCTATGCAGTCCTCAAATTGATGTGGCATTCAATTGTGATAATAATGGTAATGGAAGAGATATGTATCGTGATCCAACTATATCTGATGTGTAAGATCAGAGAGATATACAACCACGTGGTTATAGCCGAACAACAAACAGCCTTGTTAATTATGTAATGTAGGCGTGATAGCGAGGTGAATAACTTTGTAATGCATTCGGGAAACAACCAAGACCCCCGAGCTTGTGCACTGTCTGTACAAAAAGAAATATAAGTGGCGTGCCAATATCCCAGGGAAATGGTCAGGGATAGTATGTAAAGACTCCGCAAAAGACGGAACTACAAGTGATCCCAGGGATATTGTCTTGATATCACCATTTCCAGCAGATGGCTCAGAACATTTTTGTGGTCAGCTGATTATTGAGAAATAATCAGGGACCAACAGGAGGGACTGAAAGGGCAGATTACAAATTGTAATTACAATTAATAACAATAATTGTGATGTTTTAAAATGGAGTTAACAGGTTTTTAAAATGGAACCCACAGCCTGTTTTTCAGACTGTGGGAAGCATGTGTGGGATGCCTTCCACAGAGGAGCAGATGTTCCAATCCATAGACCAAAGGGAGCTGGGCACAGATATAGATAACATAGAATTTGAATTGTATAGCAAGATAAGAGTTAAATAAAAAGAATCATAACAACATGTATTTGGATTTACCAATTAAGGCATATAGAAGCCAGATTGGAGGAATCGCTGTACCAATCATTCATGTATTAATCAATCAGCATGTATTAATTGTAACTTGCGTAATTACGTAACGCTATAATCTGAAACTGTATAACTTAAGATGTCTCTGGCAGTATCTTCGAGGATTCCTTCAAGGATTGCTCCCCTGCCGGCTTGTATTAATAAAACCTGCATTTAGTTTAAGGCTAACAGAACCCGAGTGGTGGTTTGAAGTTAACCCTAACAAGGTTAGAGAGATAGGGAGAGTTGTTGGGGCTCGAGGAGTTTAGAGAGATATGGAGGGGTATAGGGCTGGAGGAGGTTACAGAGATAGGGAGGGTTGTCAGGCTGGAGGAGGTTACAGAGATAGGGAGGGGCGGGGCCATCGAGGGATTTGAACACGAGGCTGAGAATTTTAAAATCATCGCCTCGCTGGGACCGAGGAGGAGGAGAAGTGCAGGAACACAACCCCCTCACTACCTACCCTGCACTAATCCCCGTCATCTGTTAAATCACCTGGAGTGCCAGCGACACTCCTCCCCCTCTCTCTTGGTATTTATCTGCTCACTGCCTCACTCAAAGTTTTTCTCCTATTAACAGTCCGTGTGAGTGCCCTCGATGTCCCAGAATTGCTCCCCTTGGACACCGACTGACCTTCCCCGTGCCTCCGCCGCTCCCCTCCTTTTCCGTGACGGCCGACAAATTCAGGTTGTGTTCCGGTCAGCAAACAAAAAATCGGGGCAGCGCGGGGGGAGGGCTCGTGTAAATTAAAACACGTGGTGGGCCGGTTAGGGCTTAGGGGGGGCCGTGCCCGGCCCGCGGGCCATATGTTTGACACCCCTGATCTACCCTGTCAAGCCCTGTAAGAATTTTGTATGTTTTAAAATGAGATCACCTCTCATTCGTCTAAACTGCAGAGAATATAGGCCGAGTCAACTCAATCTCTGCTCACAGGAAAATCCCCCATCCCAGGAATCAATCTTGTGAACCTTCGTTGCAATCCTCAATGGCAAGTACATCCGTCCTTCGGTAAGCAATCAAAAATGTACACAATAATCCAGGTGTAGTCCCACCAGGACCCTATATAATTGCAGTAAAACGTCCAAGAGCAAGTTATTATTTAAATAGAGAAAGATTGCAAAGTGCCACAGTACAGTGGGACCTGGGGGTACTTGTGCATGAAACACAAAAGGATAGTATGCAGGTGCAGCAAATGATCAGGAAGGCCAATGGTATCTTGACCTTTATTGCAAAGGGGATGGGGTATAAAAGTGGGGAAGTCTTGCTACAGCTATAAACATTTTTGGTGAGGCCACACCTGGAAAACTGCGTGCAGTTTTGTTCGCCATATTTACGAAAGGATATAATTGCTTTGGAGGCAGTTCAGAGAAGGTTCACTAGGTTGATATAAGGGATCAGCAGGTTGACTTATGAGGAAAGGTTGAGTAGTTTGGGCCTCTACTCATTGGAATTCAGACGAATGAGAGGTGATCTTATCGAAACATATAAGATTATGAGAGGGCTTGACAAGGTCGATGCAGAGCTGATGTTTCCACTGATGGGGGAGACTCAAACTCGAGGGTATGATCTTAGAAGAAGGGGCCGCCCATTTAAAACAGGTGAAGAGGAATGTCTTCTCTCAGACTGTTGTAAATCGGTGGAACTCGCTGCCTCAGACAGCTGTGGAAGCTGGGACATTAAATAAATTTAGGACAGAAATAGTTTCTTCAATGATAAGGGGTTATGGGGAGTGGGCGGGTAAGTGGAGCTCAGTCTATGATCAGATCAGCCATGATCTTATTGAATGGCGGAGCAGGCTCGATGGGCCGTATGGCCTACTCCATGTTCTTATGTTTACTATTATCCTCAAATCCTCTTGTAATAAACAACATACCATTTGGTTTCTTAATTGCTTGCTGTACCTGCATATTAACTTTCAGTGATTCGTGTACAGGGACACCAAGGTTCCTCTGAACACCAACATTTCCCAATCTCTCACCATTTCAAGTAGCTGTTTCCAGTCCACTTTGGCTAAACCACATCTCAGCTTAGTAAAATTGGCTTTTCCCCAATTGAGAACTTTTATTCCTGGTCTATCTTTGTCCTTTTCCATAACTAGCCTAAATCTAACTGAATTACGATCACTAGCACCAATGCTCACCCACTGATACCCCTTCCACCTGCCCAGCTTCAGTCCCTAATACTAAATCCAGAACTTCCCCCTCTCTTGTTGGGCTTGCTACGTACTGGCTAAAAGGTGCAGCTGGTTGCTGACCCCTCTGCGAAGGGAAATAGGTCCTTCCTATCCACTCGACCTCGGCCCCTCATTACTTGATACACCTCATTAACGTCTGCCCTCAGCCTCCTCTGTTCCAAAGAAAACAAACTATTAAGAGGGTTGATGGGCTGGAGGAGGTTACAGAGATAGGGATGGGTGAGACCCTGGAGAGATTTGAACAAGAGAAGGTGTATTTTAAAGGCTGATGCCACCAGCCATCTCGCCCAGCACAGAATGTTACTCGCTACCAACAGGAAGAATGTTACGTTAACTACTACAAATGCATAATGAGAGGAAATCAATCTCTATCCCTTTAACTAACAGTGAAATGGAAAGAGGGAAATGAACGACCTTTAAATACCAGGTCCACTTGGCACTGAAGTGTCTGAAACTCATAATAGGAAATCATTAATGGAAATAAAATACTGACAAATGTTAAACTGTTTTGTTGACAAAATAAATCTTGATTTAACTTTTAAAAGTCCAATTGTTTAACAGGGGTTGTCACATACTCACCTGATAGGCCGACTCAGGATCCACCCCTCAAGCACCGCGATTGGTTGCAGAACACGCTGCTCCCTTGGCCCTCCGGTCTCTGACCTCTCTTCCTGTTGGTTCCAAGGGCAATCATTCACCACTCATCAACATTACACTGCCAGATTAAGTTGAGGGGCTTGGAGGAAGAAATAAAATGAGACCGTGAAACTGAGTTAAGAAATAAAATTAGAAAAGCATGATTAAATGAACGAGGAGAGACAATATAAATGAAAGGGTACAATCCTAAAGGGGCTGCATGAACAGTGAGACCTATGTGGAAAAATCGCTGAAGTGACAGGAAAGGTAGGGAAAGCAGTTAAAAAAGCTTGCACGATCCTGGGCATCACAGAGTAGAAAAGCAAGGAGGTTATGATGAACCTTTGTAAAACACTGGTTCGGCCTCAACTGGAGCATGTGTCCAATTCTGGGCTCCGCCCATTGGGATGGGATACACTTAGAAAGAGTGCAGAAAAGATTGACAAGAATGATTCACGAGATGAGGGACTTCAGTTATGTGGATTGACTGGAGAAGCTGGGGTTGTTCTCCTTGGAGCAGAGAACGTTGAGAGGATAATTGATAGAGGTTTCCAAAATCATGAGGGGTCTGGACAGAGTAGATAGAGAGATACTGTTCCCATTGGCGGAAGGGTCAAGAACCAGAGGAGACAGATTTAAGGTGGATGAGCAGAAGAACCAAAGGCGACGTAAGAAAAATCTATTTCATGCAGCGAATCATCAGGATCTGGAATGCACGACCTGAAAGGATGGTGGAGGCAGACTCAATCACAGCTTTCAAAAGGGAATTGGATAAGTATCTGAAAGAAAACATTTGCAGGACTGGGGGGAAAGTGCGGGCAGTGGGACTAGCTGGGAGCCGGCAAGGGCTCGATGGGCCGAATGGCCTTCTGTGCCGTAACCATTCTCTGATTGTGTGAGCAGAACCATTCTGTTCCCTGACTCAATCTAAAGCCTTCCTGATTGTGAGCACCTCTGTTAAACTTGTCTATCTCCGCCTTAAATATATTCAATGATCCAGCCACCACAGCTCTCTGGGGCCGAGAATTCCACAGATTTGCAAGAAGAAATTCCTCCTCATCTCCTTTTTAAATGGTATGAGGAGAAAGGCTGCATTTGTAAATAGAACAGAATTTACTGGGATTGCTTTGGGCCCTGAACCATGTTCATTCTGGCAGCTCTTGTTTGTTTCTGATTATCTTAATAGCCCCTATATATGGGCTGGAGATTAATATCTTGTATAAATGTTGAACAAATTATCTTCGTTTCAAACACAGTGTGTCGAATATTTGATTCCTCCATGATCAGAGGAGACTAATTGATGTTCTGTTACCGACTGTTCCATTTCGTGCTTTTTCTTAACCTAACTTATATCACTTCTCACCTAGTTCACCTTCTATTATATCAAACCCCAAACTTGTCCCGTTTGAGTACATGAGTTGTAGTTGTAGTAGACTTAACTGCAGTGTCTTACTTTAATCTCAGCTGAAATCCTTTGAACCGCCCCTTTATTGAACTACCTTGCAAAGGATTTGAAATCTGTTACTTTCTGTAACCTGGTTTTGGAACCGATTGAATTTTAAAATGCATCCACACATTTTGCACGTGATAGCCTGTGAAATATTCTGATATTTGTAATTGTCATTGCCACAAACTCAGCTCTCTAGCCACCGACTCAATCCCTCTCCCCAACTTGTGTCTGTGCCTGAACCGGACTGTTTGCAACCTTGGTGCCATATTTAATCCTGAAGTATGTTTTTGACCACATATCCACAGCTTAATTAAGAATGCATATTCCCACCTCTGTAACATCGCCCTTGCCTCAGCTCATCCACAGCTGACCCCTCATCCCTGCCTTTGTTACTTCGGGACTTGACTATTACAACGCACTCCTGCCACATGCTCACCTGCATAAACTAGAGTGGATCCAAAATTCGGTTGCCCGTGCCCTAACTCTCACCAATTCCAGCTCAACCATCAGCCCTGTGCTCGCTGAACTACATTGGCTTCTGGTTCAGCAACGCCTTGATTTCAAAATTATAATACTTATTTTCAAAACTCTCCATGGCCTCGCCCCAACCTAGCTCTGTAAACTCCTCCAGCCCCAACCAGCACCACACCGCCCCACCCCCTCCACCCACCCATGAGATATCTATCTTTCTGAGCATCCCTGATTATAATTGGTGGCTGTGCCTTCTGTTGTCCAGGCCCCAAGTTCTTGAGAACCCAGCCTAAACCTTTCTGTCTAACCTGTGCAGTACCTGCCCTGGCAGTTCTTGATGGGATAGTGTAGAGCAAGCTTTTCTCTCTTATGTAATCCATGCTGCATCTTTCCACGGAGTGTTTGATAGGAGAGTGTAGGGTGAATTTTACTCCGTATCGAACCCGTGTTGTTCCTCCTCTGGGTATATTTGATGGGATGGTGTAGAGGGAGATTTACTCTGTATCTAACCCGTGTTTTACCTGTCCTGGAAGTGTTTGATGGACAGTGTCGGGGGAGCTTTACAGCATATGTAACCTGTACTGTACCTGCGCTGGGAGTGTTTGATGGGGCAATGTCGCAGGAGTAGTACTCTATATCTAACCCATGCCGTAACTGCGATGGGAGTTTTTGATGGATTAGTCTATGGGGAGCTTTACTCTCTGACTAACCCATGCTGTGCCTATTGTGCGAGTGTTTGATGGGACAGTGTAGAGGGAGATTAACTCTGTAACTAACCAATGCTGTACTGACGCTGGGAGTGTTTGGGACAGGCTAGAGGGTGAGTTAACCTTCAATATCCAAAGCTGTATCTGCCTGGGAATGTCTGTTGAGACATTGTAGAGGGAGCTTTACTCTGCATCTAACTCGTGTTGTCATCATCATCATCATTATCATCATAGGCAGTCCCTCGGAATCGAGGAAGACTTGCTTCCACACCTGAAGTGAGTTATTTTGTGGCTGAACAGTCTAATATGTGAGCCACAGACTCTGTCACAGCTGGGACAGATAGTCGTTGAAGGAAGGGATGGGTGGGACTTGTTTGCAGCATGCTCTTTCCACTGCCTGCACTTGTATTCTGCATGCACTTGGCGATGAGACTCTTGGATGCACTTCCGCCACTTCGGGTGGTCTTTGGCCAGGGACTCCCAGATGTCAGTGGGGATCTCGCACTTTTTCAGGGAGGCTTTGAGGGTGTCCTTGTAACATTTCCGCTGCCCACCTTTGGCTCATTTTCTGTGAAGAAGCTCCGCATAGAGCACTTGCTTTGGGAGTCTCGTGTCTGGCATGCGAACTATGTGGTCTGCGTAGCGGAGCTAATCGAGTGTGGTCAGTGCTTCAATGCTGGGGACGTTAGCCTGGACGAGGACGCTGATGTTTGTGTGCCTGTACTGCCAGGTGATTTGTAGGATTTTGCGGAGACATCGTTGGTGATATATCTCCAGCGACAAAAAGTGTCCACTGTACATTGTCCATGCCTCTGAGCCACACAGGAGGGCGTGTATTACTACAGCCCTGTAGACCATGAACTTGGTTGTACCTGCCCAGGGAATGGTTACTGAGACAGTGTAGAGGAAACTTTACTCTGTCTCTAACCCATGTTGTATCTGTCCTGGGAGTGTTTGATGGGACAGTGTAGAGGGAGTTTCACTCTGTATCTCACCTGTGCTGCAACTGACACGGAAATATCCGCTGGAATAGTATAGAGGGAGATTTTCTCTACATCTAACAGATGCTGTATCTGCCTTGGAATGGCTGGGACAAGTTAGAGGGAGATGTAGTCTGTGTCTAACCTGTGCTGTACTTGCACTGTAAACGTTTGGTGGAATAGTATAGAGGGAGCTTTATTCTATATTTAACCTGTTAAGTCCAGAAAAAGTAATGTGATTGAGTACTGTAGACGTGAGTAAGTGTGACCTGTCTCTTTATTCTAACTTCAGAGTGCACGTACAACATGGAATGTCTGCTTCTATACCCTGCTCCCAAGGGACGCTGGGATCCCTTGGGACTCCAACAGATACACCCTGTGGTGGTGGTAGAATTCTGGTTACATAGGGTTGCATACATAACATCACTCCCTCCCAAAGTCAATAGTACACTTATTTGCAAATTGAGACGATCTGAGGCTTCTCGCTCCCGAGTCGATCGTCTCGGTACAAATGCAGGTGCAGGTGAATTGGTTGGTTCTTCGCTGGTCTGCTGCGCAGCTGACCTTGCTGGGCTGCTGGGGATGATGAATTCAGCTTCGTGGTCAACCATGATGTTGGTTTCCACTTGTGTGTGTGTCGGAGGGTGGAAGTTGGTTGCTTGTGGCTGCCTGTGAATCGCAGTTTGTTTTGGTCCAAATTCTTTCTGCAAGTTAATCCATTTGCGAGTTTGACCTGAAACACCCTCCTCCCTTCTTTGGCTATGACAGTGCCAGCAAGCTATTTGGGACCATGTCCATAGATGAGTACAAATACAGGGTCATTGATTTCAATATTGCGTGACAAATCTGTGCGATCACGGTACATGCTTTGTTGATGCTGCCTGCCCTCGACTTGATCATGGAGATCAGGGTGAACGAGAGAAAGCCTTTTTTTGAGCACCCTTTTCAGGAGCAGCTCAGCTGGGGTACCCCGGTGAGAGAATGGTGTCTGGTGCAGTGGCTGAGCAGGACTCGGGACAGGTGGGTCTGCAGGGAGCCTTTTGACATGTGTTTCAAGCTTTGCTTGATGGTTTGGACCGCACGTTCTGTCTGGCCATTGGATGCGGGCTTGAACGGGGCAGATGTGATGTGCTTGATCCCATTGCGTGTCATGAATTCCTTGAATTCAGCGCTGGTGAAGCACGGCCCGTTGTCGCTGACAAGGACATCAGGCAGGCCATGCGTGGTTCGTAGGTTTTCGAGGGTGGCAGTGGATGCGCTTGCAGACATTATTACAGACTCAATCCAGTTAGAATAAACATCCAGAAGAACGAAGAACATTTTGCCTAGAAATGGGCCAGCAAAGTCAACGTGGATCCTAGACCACGGTTTGGAGGGCCATGACCACAAACTTGGGTGCTCTGGGTGCACTGCTCAGTTACGAGCAAGTGATGCATTGGCACACGCAAGACTCAAAATCTGAGTCGATATCGGGCCACCACACATGGGGTCTGACTATAGCTTTCATCATTACTATGCCTGGGTGGGCACAGTGTAGGTCGCGTTTGAACATTTCTCATCCTTTCTTGGGCAAAACTACTTGATTACCCCACAAAAGACAGTCCGTCTGTATGGACATTTCGTCTTTACGCTGCTGGAACAGTTTGATCTCTTCATGCATCTCCGCTGGGACGCTGGACCAACTCCCATGGAGGACACAGTTTTTACAAGGGACAGTAAAGGATCCTGGCTCGTCCAGGTCCTCATCTGGTGGCCGTAACGGGTGACTTTTCATTTTCAAATGCATCCATCACCAAGAGCAAGTTTGCAGGCTATTCCATTTCCACCCCGGTGATGGGAAAAGTAGCCGACTGAGGGCATCAGTGCAGTTCTCTGTGCCTGGCCAGTGGTGAATTACATATTTATATGCATACAACATGAGCGCCCATCTTTGGATGCGAGCAGATGCATTTGTATTCATACCTTTGCTCTCTGTGAATAGCGATATGAGCGGCTTCTGGTGAGTTTCTAACTCGAACTAAAGCCAAAACAGATACTGGTGCATTTTTTCACCCCGTAAACGCATGTCAGCGCTTCTTTTTCAATCATGCTGTAGGTCCTTTCGGCCTTGGACGAACTCCTAGACGCATGGGCGACCGGTTGCAATGTTCCCAATTCGTTTGATTATAGTAACACACGCCCGACCCCGTACAAAGATGCATCGCAAGCTAGCACTAAACGTTTACATGGATCATACAGGACAAGCAGTTTGTTGGAACATAACAGATTTCGGGCTTCCTCAAAAGCAGTCAATTTTGATTTCCCCCATGCCTAATAATCTCACTTGCGCAGCCACATGTGTAGAGGTTCTAGCAAGGTGCTCAACCCGGGTAGGAAATTACCAAAATAATTGAGGAGCCCCAGGAATGACCGCAGCTCCGTCACGTTCTGTGGTCTCGCCGCATTCTTAATGGCCTCCGTCTTGGTGTCAGTGGGTCTGATGCCATCTGCCACGATTCTTCTCCCTAAGAACTCGACCATTGCCGCCAGGAAAACACACTTCGAGCGTCTCAACATGAGTCCCACATGATCTAGCCGACTTAGAACCTCTTCCACGTTCTGCAAGTGCTCGATGGTGTCCCGAACCGTGAACATTATATCATCCTGGAAAACCACAATGTGCAGAACCGACTTTAGCAGACTCTCCATGTCCCTCTGAAAAATAGCCGCGGTCGATCGAATTCCAAACGGGCATCTTATGTAGAGGAACAGACCTTTGTGCGTGTTGATGCAGGTGAAACCTTTTTAAGATTCTGCCAGCTCCTGCGTCATGTGGGCCGAGGTCAGGTCCAACTTGGTGAATGCCTTTCCTCCTGCCAGTGTCGCAAATTGTTTGTCTGCCTTGGATTGCGGGTACTGGTCCTGCAGTAAAAAATGGTTAATCATTACTTTATAGTCCCCACAAATTCTGACCATGACATCGCCCTTGAGAACAGAACAATCTGACAAGCCCACACGTTGAACTCCACGAGTGCGATGATGCCCTCTCGTTTCAGCCTGTCTAACTCGATCTTCACTTTCTCTCGCATCATATATGTCACTGTCCTTGCCTTCTGATGGATGAGTCATGTATCGGGAATCGAGTGGATCTGCACCTTCGCCCTCAAGAAACTTCCGATCCCTGGCTCGAACAACGACGGAAACTTGCTCAGAACCTGGGCACATGAGGCATCATCGATGGATGAAAGCGCTCGGATGTCATCCCAGTTTCAGCGTATTTTTCTCAGCCGGCTTCTGCCGAACAGTGTGGGGCCATCTACTGACACTATCCTTAGTGGTAGTTCATGTACTGTTCCATCATAAGAGACTTTTAATACTGTGCTGTCAATTACAGGGATCAGCTCTTTAGTGTAAGTTTGCAATTAGGTGTGAAAGGGGCTCAGCTTGTGCCTGTCGAAGGCCCTTTTCTCATGAAGGACTGACTCGCACCCATGTCCAATTCCATGGATAATGGAATTCCGTTCAGTTCAACATTTAACATGATCGGTGGATATTTCGTGGTGAAGGCGTGTACCCCGTACACTTCTGCCTCCTCGGTTTGAGTCTCTAGTTCAGTTTGAACCACCATGGATCGGTATTCCACTGCAATGTGGTGCTTTGCAGTGTTTGCAGCTCATCTGCACATTCGCTGGAGGTGTCCCCTTGTTCCACAGCCTTTGCACGCATAGTGTTTGAAGCTGCATTAATGGGCTCGATGATCAGCTCTGCAGTGCTAACAAGCTGTTAACTGCCTCGAATTAACGCTTGATGGCAGACTCTGAGTCATCTGAGATCATGCAGCTGCAGGCGTGTACATTCTGCCTGAAAACGATGTTACTTTGTGCACAGTATTTGCCGAAACATCTGTATGCTGCGAAATTTGTTTGGTGTTATTGCTGGTGGACATAAATGCCTCGGCTATCGTTATGGCTTTGCTCAGGTGCAGTGTTTCAACAGTCAATAGTTTGCGAAGAATATCCTCATGGCCAATGCCAAGCACAAAAAATCTCTTAGCATTTACTCCAGGCATCCATCAAATTCGCAATGTCCTGCAAGATGCCTTATTTCACCGACGTAGCTCGCCACTTCCTGGCCTTCAGACCGTTGACATGTGTAAAATCGATACCTTGCCATCAGAATGCTCTCCTTCGGATTTAGGTGCTCCTGGACCAGCATACACAGTTCTTCATACGATTTGGTTGTTGGTTTTACCGGAGCAAGACAATTCTTCATGAGGCCATAGGTTGTTGCCCCACAGAGAGTGAGGAGGATCGCCCTTTGTTTGGCAGCATTCACGTTCCCTGCCAGCTCGTTGGCCATGAAGTATTAGTCGAGTCACAGCATGAAGACCTCCCAATCGTCCCCTTCTGAGAATGTCTCCAGGATATCAACAGTTCTCTGCATTTTCGCATGATGGTTCATTATCTCGTCGCCAATTGTTATGTCCAGAATAAAGTAATGTGATTGAGTACTGTAGACATGAGTAAGTGTGATCTTGGTCTCGTTTTTCTAACTCCAGAGTGCACGTACAGCATGGGAGGCCTGCTTATATACAGTGCTCCCAAGCGATACTGGGATCCCTTGTGACTCCAACAGATATGCCCTCTGATGGCGGTAGATTGCTGGTTACATCGGGTTGCGTACATAACATAACCCACGTTTTACTTGCCCTGGGAATGTCGGATGGGACAGTGTAGAGGGAGCTTTAATCTGTATCTACTCCATGTCCGTTGTACTCCGTAGAGGACGAAATCCACATTGTGACTCCAGGAGGAGCTCCTCAGCCACAGGGGAAGACGGTTGAGGAGGATTCTAGCGATGACTTTCCCAGTGGCTGGTAACAGGGAGACTCATCTGTAATTGCCACAGTCGGACTTGTCCCCTTTGTTAAAAATGGTCACGATTACTGCATCTCTGAGATCTCCAGGCCTGCTCTCCTCCTTCCAGATGAGAAAGATGAGATCATGCATTCATGCCAATATTGCCTCTCCACCATACTTTAGTGCCTCAGCGGGGATCCCATCCACTCCCATTGCCTTGTTGTTCTTGAGCTGGCGGATGGCCTTTTCTATCTCGTGCAGGGCTGAGGTTTTGCTGAGATGTTGGCGGGTAGCATGCTGCAGGATGGAGTCGAGGACACTCGAGTCAAAGGCAGAGTCTCGGTTAAGGACATCTTTGAAGTGTTCCTACCAGCGGGTCCTGACTGCCTCCTTGTTGAGTGTTTCCACATTCTTGGCCAGCAGTGGGGTGGTGCCTTGGGTGCTTGGGCCATAGGTGGCCTTGACTGCAATGAAAAATCCTCGCACATCATGGCTGTCGGCCAGCTGCTGAAACTCCTGTGATTTCTCCACCCACCATCTCTGCTTTAGGTCACAGGTTTTTTCTTGGACCTCGGCCTTAAGCCCTCTGTAATGCTGCTTTGCTGCTCCCGAGTTTGGTTGTTGTTTTAGGTTCAGAAATGCCCTGTGCTTGCAATTAATTAGCTCTTGGATCTCCTGGTCATTCTCATCAAACCAGTCTCGGTGTTTCCTCGATCAGGCCAACATCCCCAGCATCGAAGCACTGACCACACTCGACCAGCTGCATTGGGTGGGCCACATTGTTCACAACTATTTTAAGTAGAACACTAATCAAGTTCCTCCTGATTAAAGGGTGGAGGGCGGGTCACACTCCAGAAACTTTCATTAAAGTGCCCCCTTGTTTTTTTTTTAGGAACCAAAAACACAAATTAACAATTCAACATAAAGGTAACATTTGTCAAGTCAAATCAAATTAATTAAAATTACAACTCTGTTCCCTCTTGAATGATGCACTCCAGTCTCTCTGGTGCTCACCTCTCATGGAAGGCCACGAGTCTACCGGTGGACACTGCATGCTCAATCTCCAGGAATACCCTGGCTCGACACATTGTTCACATGCCTGACACAAGACTCCCAAAGCAAGGCTCTACTCGGAACTCCTATACGGCAAGCGAGCCTACAGTGGGAAGAGGAAACCTTTCAATGACACCCTCAAAGGCTCCTTGATCAAATTCAACAACGCCCCGATACCTAGGAGTCGCTGACAAAAGTCTGCCCTAAGTTGAGGAAGTGCATCCGGGAGGGCTCTGAGCACCTCGAGTCTCATCGCTGAGTGCATGCAGAAACCGAGCATAGGAGCATGTGGCAAACCAGTCCCACCCACCCATTCGTTCAACAACTCTCTGTCCCACCTGTGACAGAGACTGTCATTCCCGTATTGAACTGTTTGGTCACCTAAGAACTCACCTTTAGAGTGTAAGCAAGTCTTCCTCGATTTCGACGGACTGCCTGTGATGATGATGATGTGTACCTAACCTGTGTTGTGCCTGTCCTGTGCATTTTTGGATTGACTGTTTAGAGAGACGTTTACCCTGCATCTAAATTATGCTGTACTTGCCCTGGGAGTGTTTAATGGGACAGTGTAGAGGGAGATTTACTCCGTATCTAACCGGTGCTGTACCTGACCTGGGAGTGTTTGATTCGACACTGTAGATGGAGCTTTACTCTGTATCTAACCCATGCTGTACCTGCCCTGGGAGTGTTTGATTGGTCACTATCGAGGGAGCTTTACTCTTTATCGAACATGTGCTGTACCTGCCACCAGTATGCTTGCAGCCTTCTGTAAGAGTTTGGCACAAGAGGGACTGGAGTGCATTATCACCTCCAGCAACCAAATTTTAATTTGATTTAAGTTTATCATCCAAAGTTTAATTGGTTTATTTTGTCGGTTATAGTGTCCCCACCCCCCTTTAATCAGGGTGCATTTGATTTACAGATCAACAACAAAATAGTTGTGCTGTAACTGCTCTGTGATTTTTTCTTGGGACAGTAAAGAGGGAGCTTTATTCTGTATCTAACCTATGCTGTGCATGCCCTGGGAATATCTGGTGGGACAGTGCAGATCGATCCTTGCTGTGTATTTAATATGTGCTGCACCTGCCCTGGGAGTGTTTGATGAGTCAGCGTACAGCAAGCTTTAAACTGTAACTAACCCGTGCTGTACCTGCCCTGGGATTCTTTAGGACAGTACAGAGGGAGCTTTACTCTGTGTATAACCCGTGTAGTATCTGCCCCACTTCTGCTCCGATTTCTCATGCTCTTATGTACCCAGCATGCCCCGCGGGTGAGAATGTGCCGCACCCTGACTACAGGAGCACAATGCGCAGGCGCGGGCCCTGGCTGTGTTTGGAGCATGCGCGGTGCGTGCAATGGCGGAGAAGACATGTTTTGTACATGCTCCTCAGAAGTATCCTTTTCAGCGGGACGGAGCGAACTAAGGGACCAGCAGGAAGCTGGGGAGGCTTCATAAACAACCGGTGCCCTCCGCAAACCCTGAGTAATAACCGGAATATCGGCGGTTGCAGCTTCGGGGCTTTCTCTGGTCACAGGCCCAGGCTAACGACGGCCAACTTGGTACAGGAAGGCAGGTTCAGCGTTCGGCCATCTTGTTTCAGTGAGTAGCACTGCGCGTTCGCGACCATCTTGGTGCAGGACCAATGTGAATGATGTCAGTGTCTGGAACTGAACCCAGCCAGAGTCAGTCCCTTCAGGGGAGGGGAACCAGTGAGTGTAGAACTGAACCCAGCCAGAGTCAGTACCTTCAGGGGAGGGGAACCAGTGAGTGTAGAACTGAACCCAGCCAGAGTCAGTACCTTCAGGGGAGGGGAACCAGTGAGTGTAGAACTGAACCCAGCCAGAGTCAGTACCTTCAGGGACCAGTGATTGATTGGTGCCCGGCCCCGCCCCCCGCCTTTGATTGGCGCGGAGCAGCGCGCTGGGTGGGCTAGTGCCCCGCGTCGCCTCGCCATTGGCTGTGGGCTGAGTGTTGCGGGCGGTTGGGTGGTTTGTTGGTGGGCTCCGCTCGCAGCCTTTGAGCTCGGGCCCAGGTGAGGCGAGGCAGAGTTGTGTGCAGGCGTGGGGCCAGCCTATTGTGGGAGATTAGCTGTGTACGGACGACGTTTTGCCCTCCCCCGCGGAGAATGGATGAGCAGCCCGGGCAGTGCGCCCAGCCTCCCTGAGGACTCACATTCTCACGGACACGCGCGGGCGGTGAGATTTGGGTGGCGGCTGCAGGGCACCTTCGGGCGGGGACGGGCCTTGGTTACCATCGGAGGTTGCCGGGAGTTTAGCCGCCATCTTTGGGCAGCATGGGTCCGCCCGCCACGGGGAGCAGGGAGCAACAGAGGCGGGGCTTCCTCGACGTCACAATACTTTCCTTTGTCCCGCTGCAGGGCAGGGAGCTTGCGCGGCGGCCATCTTACTGCAGGGAGCAGGTGCAGGATGGGGACCAGTGACATGAATACGTGAAAATATCAGAAATAGGAGATGAGTCGGCCCTTTGGCCCTCGAGCCTGCCGCCATTCAATAAGATGATGACAGCAGCATCTGGAGTGGTTCTCCTTGGAGCAGTGAAACTCTTTTTGGTAAGGTGCAGGGCAGGTTTAACAGGTGCTCACAATCAGGAAGGCTTTAGATTGAGTCAGGGAACAGAGTGGTTCTGCTCACACAATCAGAGAATGGTTACAGCACGGAAGGCCATTCGGCGCGTCGAGCCGTTGCCTAGTCCCACTGCCCTGCCCTTTTCCCCCAGTCCTGCAAGTGTTTTTTTTTAAATACTTATCCAACTTTTTTTTTTGAAAGCTGTGATTGAGTCTGCTTCCACCACCCTTTCAGGCCGTGCTTTCCGGATCCTAACCACTCGCTGCATAAAATAGATTTTCTGATGTCACCTTTGGTTCTTTTGCCATTCACCTTAAATCCATCTCCTCTGATTCTCTACCCTTCTGCCAGTGGGAACAGTAGCTCTCTATCTACTCTGTCCACACCCCTCATGATTTTGAACACTTCTATCAATTCTCCTCTCAACCTTCTCTGCTCCAAGGGGAACAACCCCAGCTTCTCCAGTCAATCCACGTAACTGAAGTCCCTCATCTCATGAATCATTCTTGTCAATCTTTTCTGCACCCTCTCTGAGGCCTTCACATCCTAATGTGCGATGTTGCTCCAGTTGAGACCGAACCAGTGTTTTACAAAGGTTCATCATTACCTCCTTGCTTTTGTACTCTGTGATGCCCAGCAACCTGTAAGCTTTTTTAACTGCTTTCTCAACCTATCCTGTCACCTTCAGTGATTTGTGCACATATACCCGCAGGTCTCACTGTTCATGCACCCTCTTTCGGATTGTACCCTTCAGTTTATATTGTCTATCCTTGTTTATATCATCATGCTTCTCTAATTTTATTTCTTCACTCAGGTTCACGGTCTTGTTTTATTTCTTTCTCCAAGCCCCTCAACTTAATCTGGCGGTGTAATGTTGGCTAGTCGTGATTGATTGCCCTGGGAACCAACAGGAAGAGAGGTCAGAGGCCGGAGGGCCCAGAGAGCAGCGTGTTCTACAACCAATCGTGGTGCTTGAGGGGTGGCTCCTGAGTCGGCCTGTCGGGTGAGTCTTTGTGAACCCCTGTTAAACAATTTATCTTTTAAAAGTTAAATCGAGATTTCTTTTGTTAACAAAACAATGTAACATTAGTCAGTATTTTGTTTTCCTGGAGCTGCTATTATGAGTTTCAGACACTTCAGTGCCAAGTTAATCAGGTGTTTAAAGGTCATTCATTTCCCTCTTTCCATGACGCTGTTAGTTAAAGGGACAGAGATTGATTTCCCCGCATTATGCATTTGTAGTAGTTAAAGTAACATCCTTCCTGTTGGTAGTGAGTTACATTCTGTGCTGGGCGAGATGGCTGGTGGCATCAGCCTTTAAAATACGCATTCTCTTGTTCAACTCTCTCCAGGGTCTCACCCTTCGCTATCTCTGTAACCTCCTCCAGCCCACCAACCATCTTAATAGTTTGATTTCTTTGGAACAAAGGAGGCAGAGGGGAGACCTTAATGAGGTGTATAAAATTATGAGGGGCCCAGATAGAGTGGATAGGAAGGACCTATTTCCCTTCACAGAGGGGTCAGCAACCAGCAGAACCTTTTAGCCAGTACGTAGCAAGCCCAACAAGAGAGGGGGAAGTTCTGGACTTAGTATTCGGGACTGAAGCTGGGCAGGTGGAAGGGTTATCGATGGGACAGCATTTTGGTGCTAGTGATCATAATTCAGTTAGATTTAGGGTAGTTATGGAAAAGGACAAAGACAGACCAGGAATAAAAGTTCTCAATTGGGGAAAAGCCAATTTTACTAAGCTGAGATGTGATTTAGCCAAAGTGGACTGGAAATAGCTATTTGAAATGGTGAGAGATTGGGAAACGTTGGTGTTCAGAGGGACCTTGGTGTCCTTGTACACGAATCACTGAAAGTTAATATGCAGGTACAGCAAGCAACGAAGAAAGCAAATGGTATGTTGGCCTTTATTACAAGAGGATTTGAGGACAAGAGTAAAGACGTCTTACTGCAATTATATAGGGCCCTGGTGAGACTGCAGCTGGAGTATTGTGTACAGTTTTGGCTGCTTACCAAAGGAAGGATGTACTTGCTGTTGAGGATGGTAACGAAGGTTCACCAAACTGAATTCCTGGGGTGGGAGGATTGTCCTATGGGGAGAGATTGAGTAGACTATGCATGTATTCTCTAGAGTTTAGAAGAATGAGAGATGATCCCATTGAAACAGACAAAATTCTTACAAGGCGTGACAGGATAGATGCAGGGAGGATGTTTCCTCTGGCTCAGGAGTCTAGAACCAGGGGTCACAGTCTCAAAATAAGAGGTTGGCCATTTAGGACTGAGATGAGCAGAAACTTATTCACTCATTAATCTTTGTAATTCTCTACCCCAAAGGGTTGTGGAGGCTCTGTCTTTGAGCATATTTAAGACAGAGATCGATAGATTTTTGTAAATTAAGGGAATCAAGGGATATGGAATAGTGCAGGAAAGTAAAGTTGAGGTAGAAGATCAGCCATGATCTCATTGAATGGCAGAGCAGGCTCTGAAATCTTATGTTCTTATGTTGAAGTTAAATCAGTCTCAGAGCAGTGGGAAGCATTCAAGGAGGAGATAATGAGGGTTCAGAGGAAGTATGTTACCTTCAAGAAAAAGGTTGGGACTAATAAATCTAGAGTCCCCTGGATATCAACATAAGAAATAAGAGCAGGAGGAGGCCATAAGGTCCCTCGATCCTGCACGGCTATTCAATAAGATCATGGCTGATCATCGCCCTCAACACCACTTTCCCGCCTGATCTCCATATCCCTTGATTCCCTTAATATACAAAAATCTATCTATCTCAACCTTGAATAGACTGAGCATCCACAGCCCTCTGGGGGAGAGAATGCCAAAGATTCACAACCTCTGAGTGAAGAAATTCCTCCTCATCTCTGTCTTAAATGGCCTACCCCTTATCCTGAGACTGTGCCCTGAGTTCTAGACAGTCCAGCCAGGGGAATCAACCTCTCAGCATCTAACCTGTCAGTCCCCTTCAGAACCTTGTATGTTTCAATGAGATCACCTCTCATTATTCTAAACTCGAGGGTGTATCGGCCCATTCTACACACTATCTCATCATAAGACAGCCCTCTCATCCCAGGAATCTTGTGAACCTTTGTTGCAGCGTCTCCAAGGCAAGTGTTTCCGTCCTTTGATAAGAAAACAAAACTGTGCCCAGTACTCCAGGTGTGGTCTCACCAAGGCCCTGTACAATTGTAGCAAGACCTCCTTACTCTTATACTCCAAACCCTTGCAATAAAGGACAAACCATTTCCCTTCCTTATTGCTTGCGTACCTGCATGCTCACTTTCTGTGTATCTTGCACAAGGACACCCCAAATCTCTCTAAACACCAATGTTCAAAAGTTTCTCATAATTTAAAAGATACTCTGTTCTTCTGTTGTTCCTACCAAAGTGAATAACCTCACATTTCCCTACATTGTACTCCATCTGCCACCTTACTGCCCATTCACATAGTCTATATATATATATATCTTGCAGACTCTTGTGTTCTCACAGCTTACTGTCCCACCTAATTTAGTATCCTAAGCAAATTTGGATACATTACACTTGGTCCCTTCATCTAGGTCATTAATCATAAAATCATCGAAATTTACAGCATGGCAGGAGACCATTTCAGCCCACCGTGTCCGTGCCGGCCGACAAACAGCTATCCAGCCTAATCCCACTATCCAGCTCTCGGTCCGTAGCCCTGTAGGTGATGACACTTGAAGTGCACATCCAAGTATTTTTCAAATGTGCTGAGTGTTTCTGCCTTACCACCCTTTCAGGCAGTGAGTTCCAGACCCCCACAAACCTCTGGGTGAAGAAAATTCCCTTCGTATCTCCTCTGAACCAATTACTTTAAACCTGTGCCCCCTTGTTGTTGACCCCTCTGCCAAGGGAAACAGGTCCTTCCAGCCACTCTATCCAGGCCCCTCATAATTTAATACACTTTCATCAGGTCTCCCCTCAGTGTCCTCTGATCCAAAGAAAATGGACTCTGCATCTCCAATCTTTCCTCATAGCCAAAATTCTCCAGTCCAGGCAACATTCTTGTAAATCTCCTCTGTACCCTTTCCAGTACAATCACATCTTTCCTGTAATGTGATGACCAGAATGGCAACTGCGGCCGAACCAGTTCAAGCATAACCTCCCAGCTCTTGGATTCCATGCCTCGACTAATAAAGGTAAGTATTCCATATGCCTTCTTAACCACCTTATCTACCTGGCCTGCCACCTTCAGGGATCTGTGGACCTACACTCCAAGGTCCCTTTGTTCCTCTACAATTTTCAGTGTTGTAGCGTTTAATGTATATTCCCTTGCCTTGTTAGACCTCCCCAAATGCATTACCTCACACTTATCCGGATTAAATTCCATTTGTCACTTTACTGCCCACCTGACCAGTACATTTATAGTTTCCTGCAGTGTGCAGTTTTCTTCTTAATTCTCAACCACACAGCCTATTTTAGTGTCACCTTCAAACTTCTTAATCATACCCCCAACATTGACATCCAAGTCATTGATATATATCACAAAAAACAAGGGACCCAGCACTGAGCCCTGCAGAACCCCACTGGAAACAGCCTTCCAGTCACAAAAACACCGAATGGCCCACTCCTGCAACTATTTTCTATGTTTCTATGACCCAACTTCCACAGCTCACTGAGGCAGCAAATTCCACAGATTTACAACCCTTTGAGAGAAGACATTCCTCCTCATCTCAGTTTTAAATGGGTGGCCCCTTATTCTAAGATTATGCCCTCTAGTTCGAGTCTCCCCCATCAGTGGAAACATCCTCCCTGCATCCACCTTGTCCCGCCTCCTCATAATCTTATACATTTCGATAAGATCACCTCTCATTCTTCTGAATTCCAATGGGTAGAGGCCCAAACTACTCAACCTTTCCTCATAAGTCATCCCCCTCATCCCCGAAACCTTCTCTGAACTGCTTCCAAAGCAAGTATATCCTTTCATAAACATGGATCAGGAAGGCCAAGATTCTATTCGCTTTCCTGATCACTTGCTGTACCTGCATACTATCCTTTTGTGTTTCATGCACAAGTACCCCCAGGTCCCGTTGTACTGCAGCACTTTGCAATCTTTCTCCATTTAAATAATAACTTGCTCTTTAATTTTTTTTCTGCCAAAGTGCATGACCTCACACTTTCTAATATTATACTCCATCTGCCAAATTTTTTCCCATTCACTTAGCCTGTCTATGTCCTTTTGCAGATTTTATGTGTACTCACATATTGCTTTTCCTCCCATCCTTTGTGTCGTCAGCAAACTCAGCAACATTACATTCAGTCCCTTCTTCCAAGTTCTTTAATATCGAATGTAAATAGTTGGGGTCCCAGCACTGATCCCTGCAGTAACCCACTAGTTACTGGTTGCCAACCAGAGAATGAACCATTTATCCGACTCTCTGTTTTCTGTTAGTTAGCCAATCCTCTATTCTTGCTGATATATTACCCCCAACCCTGTGAACTTTTATCTTGTGCAGTAACCTTTTACGTGGCACCTTGTCAAATGTCTTCTGGAAGTCCAAATACACCACACTCACTGGTTCCCCTTTATCCACCCTGTTTGTTACATCCTCAAAGAATTCCAGCAAATTTGTCAAACATGCCTTCCCCTTCATAAATCCATGCTGACTCTGCCTGACTGAATTTTGCTTTTCCAAATATCCTGCTACTTTAATAATGGACTCCAACATTTTCCCAACCACAGATGTTAGGCTAACTGGTCTATAGTTTCCTGCTTTTTTTCTGCCTCCTTTTTTAAATAAGTGCATTACATTTGCAATTTTCCAATCGCTGGGACCTCCCCAGAATCCAGGGAATTTTGGTAAATTACAACCAATGCATCCACTGTCCCTGCTGTGACTTCTCTTAAGACCCTAGGACGCAAGCCATCAGGTCCAGGGGATTTATCCGCCTTTAGTCCCATTATCTTACTGAGTACCACCTTCTTAGTGATTGTGTTAAGTTCCTCCCCACCTGTAGCCCCTTGACTGTCCACTGTTGGGATATTGTTTGTGTCCTCGGCCGTAAAGACTGATAAAAATATATTTGTTCAGAGTTTCTGCCATCTCCATGTTCCCCATTACTAATTCCCCGGTCTCGTCCTCTCAGGGACCAACATTTACTTTAGTCACTCTTTTCCTTTTTATATACCTACAGAAACTCTTGCTATCTGTTTTTATATTTTGTGCTAGTTTACTTTCATAGTCTATCTTCCCTTTTTTTATCATTTTTTGTAGTCATTCTTTGCTGGCTTTTAAAAGCTTCCCAGTCTTCTGTCCTCCCACTAGTTTTGGCCACTTTGTATGCCCTTGTTTTTAATTGGATACCGTCCTTTATATCTTTAGTTAGCCATGGATGGCTATCTTTTCTTTTACATCCTTTCCTCCTCCCTGGAATATATTTTTCTTGAGCGTTGTGCAATATCTCCTTAAATGTACACCACTGTTCATCAACCGTCCTGCACTTTAGTCTATTTTCCCAGTCCACTTTACCCAACTCTGCCCTCATACCTATATAGTCTCCTTTATTTAAGCTTAGTATGCTGGTTAGAGATCCAACTTTCTCACCCACCATCTGAATTTCAAATTCAGATCATGCTATGATCACTCATTCCAAGAGATCCTTTACTGGGAGATTGTTATTAATCCTGTCTCATTACACATGACCAGATCTAAGATAGCCTGCCCCCTGGTTGGTTCCGTTACATACTGCTGAAGGAACCCGTCCCTTATGCACTCTATGAACAACTCCTCAAGGCTACCCTGACCAATTTGATATGTCCAATCAATATGGAGGTTAAAATCACCCATGATTATTGCTGTTCCCTTTTTACAAGCCCCCACTATTTCCTGGTTTATGCGCTGACCAACAGAGTAGCTATTGTTAGGGGGCCTATAGTCTACACCCACCAGTGACTTTTTCCACTTATTGTTCCTTATCCCCACCCAAACCGTTTCAACATCCTGATCATTTGAGCCAATATTGATTCTTACGATTGCAGTGATTCCATCCTTTATCAATAGAGCTACTCCACCTCCTTTTCCTTTCTGTCTGTCCTTCCGGATTGTCCAGTACCGCTGAATATTTCATTCCCAGACCTGGTCACCTTGCAACTGCGTCTCTGTAATGGCTATCACATCATACCCATTTGTATCAGTTTGTGGCGTCAACTCATCTATTTTGTTTCAAATGCTACGTGCATTGAGACAAAGTGTTTTTTTACACTTTTTTCCTGCTTGTTTCCTCTCTCCTTCAAACTCACTTTCTTTATTTTTGCTTTCTAATTCCAGCTTTACTCCCCTTCCTACTGAATCTATTTTCAGGTTCCAATCCTCCTGCCAAGCTAGTTTAACCCCTCCCCAACAGCACAAGCAAACCCCCCGTGAGGATATTGGTCCCGGCTCTGTTGAGGTGTAACCTGTCTGGTTTGTCCATGTCCCACCTCCCCCAGAAGCGGTCCCAGTGCCTCAGGAAAGTAACATCCTCCCGCCTGCACCATCTCTCCAGCCAGGCATTCGTCTGCTCTATCCTCCTGTTTCTGTAGTCACTAGTTCGTGACATTGGGAGGAATTCGGAGATTACTACATTTTGAGGTCCTGCTTTTTAATCTCTCTACTAGCTCCCTAAACTCTGCGTGCTGGAGAGGGGAGGGAGGGGAAACAGTGAGTGTGGAATTGAACACAGCCAGAGTTAGCGCCTTCAGGGACGGGGCAGATGGGAGGGAGGGGTACCACTGAGTCTACAACTGGACCCAGGCAGAGTCAGCACCTTCAGGGGAGGGGAACCAGTGAGCGCAGAACTGAACCCAGCCAGAGTCAGCACCTTCAGGGGAGGGGAACCAGTGAGTGTAGAACTGAACCCAGCCAGAGTCAGTACCTTCAGGGGAGGGAAACCGGTGAGTGTAGAACTGAACCCAGCCAGTGTCAGCATCTTCAAGGGATGAGAGGGGAACCAGAGAGTGTAGAACTGAACCCAGCCAGAGTCAGCACCTTCAGGGGAGTGGAACCAGTGAGTGCAGAACTGAACCCAGCCAGAGTTAGCACCTTCAGGGGAGGGGAACCAGTGAGTGTAGAACTGAACCCAGCCAGAGTCAGTACCTTCAGGGGAGGGAAACCGGTGAGTGTAGAACTGAACCCAGCAAGTGTCAGCATCTTCAAGGGATGAGAGGGGAACCAGAGAGTGTAGAACTGAACCCAGTCAGAGTCAGCACCTTCAGGGGAGTGGAACCAGTGAGTGCAGAACTGAACCCAGCCAGAGTTAGCACCTTCAGGGGAGGGGAACCAGTGAGTGTAGAACTGAACCCAGCCAGAGTCAGTACCTTCAGGGGAGAGGAACCAGTGAGTGTGGAATTGAACCCAGCCAGAGTCAGTACCTTCAGGGGAGGAGAGAGATGGGTGGGAGGGAAATGAGTGATTGTCGAACTGATCGCAGCCAGAGTCGACACCTTCAGGGAATGAGAGGGGAACCAGAGAGTCTACATCTGAACCCAGCCAGAGTCAGCACCCTAAGGGGAGTGGCAGATGGGAGGGAGGGGAAACAGTGAGTGCAAAATGGATCCCAGCAAGAGTTAGCACCTTCAGGGCAGGGGAACCAGTGAGTGCAGAACTGAAACCAGATAGATTCAGCATCTTCAGCGATGGAGAGGGGAGGCAGTTCAGAGAAGATTTACGAGGTTGATTCTGGAGATGAGGGGTAGACTAATGAGGAAATGTTGAGGAGGTTGGGGGCAATATATTAGCATGGATTGAGGATTGGCTAACTGACAGAAAACAGAGAGTCGGGATAAATGGTTCATTCTCGGGTTGGCAACTAGTAACTCATGGGGTGCCGCAGGGATCAGTGCTGGGACCCCAACTATTTACAATCTATATTAACGACGTGGAAGAAGGGTCTGAGTGTAACGTAGCCAGGTTTGCTGACGATACAAAGATGGGAGGAAAAGCAATGTGTGAGCACACAAAAAATCTGCAAAAGGACATAAACAGGCTAAGTGAGTGGGGGAAAATTTGGCAGATGGAGTATAATGTTGGAAAGTGTGAGGTCATGTACTTTGGCAGAAAAAAAATCAAAGAACAAGTTATTATTTAAATGGAGAAAGATTGCGAAGTGCTGCAGTACAGCGGGACCTGGAGGTACTTGTGCATGAAACACAAAGTGATAGTATGCAGGTACAGTAAGTGATCAGGAAGGCCAATAGTATCTTGGCTTTTATTGCAAAGGGGATAGAGTATAAAAGCAGGGAAGTCTTGCTGCAGATATATAAGGTATTGGTGAGGCCACAGCTGGACTACTGCGTGCAGTTTTGGTTTCCATATTTACGAAAGGATATACTTGCTTTGGAGGCAGTTCAGAGAAGGTTCACTACGTTGATTCCGGGGATGAGGGGGTTGACTTATGAGGTTGAGTAGGTTGAGCGTCTACTCATTGGAATTCAGAAGAATGAGAGTGATCTTATCGAAACGTATAAGATTATGAGGGGTTTTGACAAGGTGGATGCAGAGAGGATGTTTCTACTGATAGGTGAGACTAGAACTAGAGGGCATGATCTTAGAATATGGGGCCGCCCATTTAAAACAGAAATGAGGAGAAATTTCTTCTCTCAGACGGTTGTAAATCTGTGGAATTCGCTGCCTCAGAGAGCTGTGGAAGCTGGGACATTGAATAAATTTAAGGCAGAAATAGACAGTTTCTTAAACGATAAGAGGTTATGGGGAGCAGGCCGGTAAGTGGAGCTGAGTCCATGATCGGATCAGTCATGATCTTATTGAATGGCGGAGCAGGCTCGAGGGGCCCTATAGCCTACTCCTGCTACTATTTCTTATGTTCTTCTGTTCCCTGCCCGCTCCCCATAACCACTTATCACCTTATTGTTTAGAAACTGAGCCATTGTGAGGAGGGTCCAGTGATCCTGCTGGAAAATGCATGTGTGAGGCCTCAGGTGAGGACAGTGGAATAGCCTGTCGACACTCACTGTCGAGGTTCACACATGGAGATCGGGCACATGGGACACATATTGGAGAGAAACTGGTGAGTGTAGAACTGAACCCAGCCAGAGTCAGCACCTTCATGGGAGGAGAGGGAGGGGAACCAGTGAGTGTAAAACTGAGAATAATCAGAATCACCACACACATGGGAGGGGAACCAGTGAGTGTACAAGTGAACCCAGCCAGAGTCCACTCCAAAAGGAGAAGGAAGTGTACCAGTGAGTGTATTTCTGAACCCAGTCAGAATTGGTGGTGAAAATGGGAGTGGAGGAGAAACAGTTTAGAATTGTTTGTTGATTTGGATTTCAGCACAGCAGGAGGGACAATGTGTGGGACAGGGATTTACAGCTTTGGAAGAACAAGAGAGGAAAGAATGTTCCATGGAAACTAGGGGGCCAAGTTTTGACTGACCCATAGAACGGTGACCTCCGAGAGGTCCGCCGAATTTCTAGAAGGAAAAGTGAGCCTTATACTTACCTCGGGATTCTCCACGGTGATCTGGCCTGCTTTGGACTGAGCACAAGAGAAGCAGCGGGGGGCGGAGCTACAGCCATGCGCCAAAAAGAGTGTCGGCAGCTGCGCGTGTGTGCAGTGGGGTCTGCGTGTGTACACAGTAGCTCCTGGCCCTCCCAGCGCGTCGTGGCTCCGGGCGACCCTATCCCTGGCCAAAGGAACGACGCGATGTTCACTGCCCCTCGCCCGGGCCGAGTGGCCTGCCCGCCTCGCCTCGCTGCTGCCCGAACTCGGGCCTCGCCTCGCCGCCCCTCGCCTTGCCTCACCGTCCCTCACCTCGCCGCTGCCTGTCCTCGGGCCTCGCATCACTGCCACTGCTCTTACCTCGAGGCCTCCCTGTCGGCCCGCCCAAACACCAGCTCCATGATGGGGCCGCCCGATCATCTCTCCGGCGGCGGGCCCCGCCCAAACTCTTCAACCGTGAAAATGTAAGGAGGCAGGCAGGGCTGTGTGTGCTGCTGGAGGGCTCGCAGTGCTCCGGAACGGAGAGGTGCTGCAGTAGGTGAGGTAGCAACTTTTAGTTTTTTATTTATTGATTGATTTTTAATTTCTTTTAAAATTTTATTTATTGATTGAGTTATTGATCATTTATTACTGATGATGGTTCTTTATTTTTAAAAGTGAAGTGTTAATGCTTTGGAAAATTCTCAAACTTCCCTTCCCTCCACAACCCCTCCTCCACCCGCCATCTCTGGCTACCAGCGCCTGATTTCTAAAGTGTCCACAAGGTTTTTCTGAGCGTACAAAAGTGGTCATTGACTCAGGCCTAAGTTAGTTTGGAGTAACTTTTCGCTGTCTAAACTTGCTTAACTGGCCAAAACGCGCTTAAGTGGCTGGAAAAAGAAACTGAACTAACTGACTGAAAGTGGAACAAACTAAACATGGAGAATTGTGATTTATTGGATACTCGAAAACAATAGGAGCAACTCCTGTCGAAACTTGGCCCCTAGATATGTCTATCCTGAATTTGTGTCTTGTACTGACAGTGATGAGTTTTGTTATCTCCTTTTACAGCGTATTAGAAGGGGAGATTTTCAGACAGGAAACACAAACCAAACATCACGTCAAGATCTGATGGAGTCAATCGATTCATCAGGACCTGAATATCATCGGCCTTTGAAAGTGGAAGGAGAAATGTTTGTCTGTCCTGCCTGAGAGAAAATATTGCAAATATCAGTGTGACTGGAAAGGTACCGAGAGACACACACCTGAGTGAGTATTCCAGTGCACTGCCTGTGGAAAGAGCTTTAACCACTTACACAGCCTGAAGAAACATCACACCATTCACAGTGCGGAGAAACTGTAAATGTGTTGTGTGTGTGGGCGAGGCTTCAACTGATCGTCCAACCATGGAGAGTCACAAGGATACCCGCACCATGGAGAAACCGTGGAAATGTGGGGACTGTGGGAAGGGATTCAGATCGCCATCAGAACTGGAAATTCATCGACGCAGTCACACTGGGGAGAGGCCGTTCACCTGCCCCGTGTGTGGGAAAGGATTCACTCAGTCATCCGACCTTGTAGTTCACCAGCGAGTTCACACTGGGGAGAGGCCGTTCACATGCTCTACGTGTGGGAAAGGATTCACTCAGTCATCCGACCTTGTAGTTCACCAGCGACTTCACACTGGGGAGAGGCCGTTCACCTGCTCCATGTGTGGGAAGGGATTCACTCAGTCATCCACCCTGCTGACACATGAGCGAGTTCACACTGGGGAGAGGCCGTTCACCTGCTCGGAGTGTGGGAAGGGATTCACTCGGTCATCCACCCTGCTGGAACACCAGCGAGTTCACACTGTGGAGAGGCCATTCACCTGCTCTGAGTGTGGGAAGGGATTCTTTCGGTCATCACACCTGCTGGGACACCAGCGAGTTCACACAGGGGAGAGGCCGTTCACCTGCTCTGTGTGTAGTAAGGGATTCACTCAGTTATCCACCCTGCTGAGACACCAGCGAGTTCACAACTGACTGCAGGGGTTGGGATCTGCTGCTAATCACATCCTGACTGAACCATGTTCATTCTGACAATTGGGGTTTGTTTCTGCTGATAAACTCCAGTCCAGTTACAGGAGTTAATATTTGGGATATAGACAAATAAATAAATAAATGGAGGGATGAAATCCCGCCTCTGGAGGGAGGCAGGAGGTGGGGGGCTGATGTCCAGGTCACCTGGTCGGAGGCACACCTGCTCGCCAGGTATCGTCATGTGTAACCCGGTTTCAAATGAATGAAAATAATGCTAATAAAACACACCAAACTATTTTCTAGTTAGATTGGGGTACAGTATTCAATTCCTCAATAAAAAAAAATTTAAAAGAAAAGAATTCCTGAACGTTCTTCCACGTTGGTTAAAAGTTTTTTCAGAAGTTTTAAAAGTTTCTTGTGGAGTTTTTAAAAAGTTTTCCCAAGTTATTTATAAGTTTCCCAAGTTGATTTAAATTTAAAAATGAAAGTCAGTACTAAGCTACCTCCCTTGGTAGTATCCATGGGCGCTGCCAGCCCTCTGCAGCTGCACAAAGCCCTGGCTGGACCACACCTGGAGTACTGTGGGGAAGTAGAGGCCTGGTCGTCTCCGAAGGGGGCCTGAACGCCTGGACACCATATACAGTTCCATGGTGAGAATCCCCGTGTACAGTGCCAGATTTAGAATCCCCATGTACAGTGCCAGGGTTAGAATCCCCATGTAATCTCCCAGGGTTAGAATCCCCATGTACAGTGCCAGGGTTAGAATCCCCATGTACTCTCCCCCAGGTTTAGAATCCCCATGTACTCTCCCCCAGAGTTAGAATGCCCACATACTCTCTCAAGGTTAGAATCCCCACGTACAGTCCCAGGGTTGGAATTGCAATGTACAGTCCTGTGACTGTACACAGTCGAAGAGAAAAATTGAGGCCTTGAATCTGAGTTGGGGAAAAAAATCATAGAAACATAATTCAATTTCTATACTAAACTATTTGAAATCAAATCAAATGAATTGTTGCAACTAACACATTACCTTCATGTCAAATGGGAAACAAGTGATGTGTGGGGAGTGCAGGACTGTTTGCGCCCGGTTACACAGCATGTCCCTGGCTCTCCACTCCAAATGCGCTTCTTTAGGTTCGCAGTCTCATTGACACATCCAACTGACTGGATCGACCTCGCCCTTTAAACCCCCTCAGAGAAATATCAGCATTTGATGTTTAGTTTGCCAAACCTTTATAAAAAACTGGTTCGGCCTCAGCTGGAGAATTGTGTTCAAGTTTGGGCTCCAAACTTTCGGAATGATGCCAAGCTTTTAGAGAAGGTGCAGAAGGAGCGGTGCCAGGGATGTGGGACTTCCGTGATGTGGAGAGCCTGGTGAAGTTTTCTCCAGAGAGCAGGAAAGGGTAAAAGGAGATTTGATGGAGATGTACAAAATTATGAATGATTTAGAAGATGGAGTAAATATGGAAAGTCTTTCCAGTGGCATTAGGGTAGGTAACCAGAGGAGTCAGACTTCCGATGATTGGCAAAATGATGAAAGCTGAGATGTGGGATCATTTGTTACCCAGTGAATTGTTACGATCCACAATGCAGTGTCTGAAAGGGTGGTGGAAGCAGATTCAATAGTAACTTTTAAAAGGGAATTGGATAAATACTTGCCGGGAAAAATATACTGAGCTATGGGTAAAGAGCAGAGCAGTGAGATTCATTGAACAGCTCCACCAAAGAGCTGGTACAGACAGGATGGGCCGCATGGCCTTCTGTGCTGTACCACTCCCTGACAATGGCGAATGATTATACCCAGAGTGCTCCGCCCGGGGCAATACTCCCGATTTCCATCAGCAGGGAGGCAACGCGTGGGAAGGGCTGGTTCCCAGAGAGCACCTCCCTGTGCGGAGAGGCCCACGGGGACTGAGCGGAGTGAAAACGGCCCCGGGCAACACCGAGTGCGGCTTTCAGGACCCGGGCAACACCGAGTGCGGCTCTCAGGCCCCGGGCAACACCGAGTGCGGCCCTCAGGCCCCGGGCAACACAGAGTGCGGCTCCCCCCATCCCGGGCAGCACCGAGTGTGGCCCTCAGGCACCGAGTCAGAGAGCCGGGCCTGGTACCAGCAAACCCCGGGGGCAGCGCCTCCCCCAAACCATGAAAACAACTGGTTGCATTTATACAGCCGCTCTGTATCAGGGTAGGTGCTGGACGCGGAAGTCACTCCCTGGCCTCCTGTACAGTATAGTATTAGGCAGTCCCTTGAATCGAGGATGACCCACTTCCACACCAAAAAGGGATGAGTTCACAGATGTTTCAATATGAGACCTGATATTTCGGTCCCGAACAATATATTGAAGGGTGGAAGATGCCTATGCGTGGATTCTTTTAACGTGTATGTCCGTTGCACAACAACCACCACACAGACTGGACTGAGCGAGGGCTTGGTCCAGTTGCAAGTGTTAAACAAGACGACTGGAGACCAAACTCTGCTGCACAGACCTGGTGCACATGCTCCTACTGCCCATAGATCACAGTGTGGTCAGGCCCATTCCGTCCCTGAGCCCTTGCCTCTTCTGGGCCCCAAATTCTCAGCCCCGACCCCTCGCCGCTACTCCTCCCTGACCTCAAAACTCCTCTGTTGCTTGCCGCATCGCCTGCTGTACCTGGGCCATTCCGATGGTCCGGCCCATGCTCCAATCGCTGACCTGGATTCCGGTACAAAGCAAAATCTAGACTCTCAAATCTCCAAATCTGGGGCAATTTAGAGTAGATCGCCTCTCAACTATGCTCCAAATGTTAGAAAGATGCTTTGGATACCTGGCCTCCTGTGTGGGTCTGTTTGTTGCATCAGTTTGAGCTGGAGTGGAGATGGAGGAGAAGCTGCTGGGTTTCACCCCCACTAATTCTGGGCCCAGTGGGACCAACAATTCCCCATGTGGGGCTGTCAATGGAGGTGGGTTCCCTTCCCTGAAGGACATTAATGAACCAGTTGGGTTTTACCACAAACTGGCTGCTTTCATAGTTACTATTTCTAGTGCTGGCCCCACAAATGACCAAGTTCATTAAGCTCAATTTCTCAACATGCCTTTGTGTTTTTGTGGGTTCTCTGTCACCCACCCTTTTTCCTGTCTGAAATTCACTTTACAGGGTATTAAAAGGGGAGGATTTGTCGACTGGAGGCTCAAACCAACATCACATTAAGATCTGACAGAGTCACTCGATTCATCGGTAACAGAATATCATCAGCCTTTGACCATGGAAGCAAAAAGCACCGTTCACAGCGGGGAGAAACTGTACACATGCTCTGTGTGTGGACAATACTTCAGCCTATCATCCAACCTGGAGAGACACAAGCCACAGTCACACTGGGGAGAAATTGTGTAAATGTGGAGACTGTGGGAAACGTTTCAACTACCCGTCCCAGCTGGAAACACATCGGCGAGTTCACACCGGGAAGAGGCCGTTCATCTGTTCTGAGTGTGGGAAGGGATTCGCTTGGTCATCCTATCTGTTGAGGCACCAGAGAGCTCACAAGTGACTGCAGGGGTTGGGATCTGCTGTTAATCACATCCTGACTGAACCATGTTCATTCTGACAGTTGGGGTTTGTTTCTGCTGATGTTAATAACTCCTGTAACTGGACTGGAGTTTAATATTTGGGATATAGACCAATAAATTCGTGTTGCTTTCAACACATTGCTGCAGATTTTTGTCTTTCCCATCCGTGTGTTTAGCATCACCTGGCTGGAGCTCAGTGCGGACAATCTGGGGGGAGGATCATATGGGGGGAGAACTTCACCATGGACACAGTCCTTCAGGGTCACACTAAGAGGGGCAAACGGCACTTGGTGGTCTTTCTAATCACTCTTCACTGACAGCAAAGTCACTGCGCGGGTTAACCTTGACATGTAAGGTGCAGATGATATCCACCCAAGGGTGTTTAAAGAGTTGGGATGGGTGCTCTGTCAGCCCCTTGCCCATATCTCCAACAGCTCAGTGGAGTCATGGGTTGTTCCCTGAGATTGGAAGGTAGCACATGTAGTTCCTATTTTCCAAATTGGGCACAAGTCAGAGCTCGGGAACTGAAGACCCATCAACGTGACCTCGGTCACTGGGAATGTGCTTGAAGGGATCCTGAGAGATGCTGTTTTCGATCATGGGGAAAAGGAAGGGGCCATTAGAGACACTGAACATGGATTCCGGTAAACATGGTCAAATCTTACAAACTAGCTTGAGTTTGTAAATAAGTTGTCAGGTTGGTGGATGGGGGAATCCGGTTGACATTGTCTACCTCAAGGTACCAAACTCATTTTCTATGGTGGGCCTGATCCAATATCCTGGCATTTGGCATTGGCCACATTCAGCAAAAGCTATTAAAATAGGAATAAATGAAGATAAACTACATCAGAATTTATATTTAGATTTGATTTACTGCCTCTGCTCCCGATCCCTGGCACCTCTGAGCTTGATTATTCATGAACTGACCCTGCTCAAACCATAACCACAAGGATATCGGTGCATGGTTCTGCCTGTGTCCACAAGGCTGTGTCACTGCCACACACAGATACTGTTTCCTTGTTTCACATCTCCATACAAAGACCATCACTTCACACATCCCCTTTAAACACAATTGCAGCAGACGTGAGCAAGGACATGAGGCTTATTAAAAGACATATTTCATTACAGCAAAGGTTACACTGGGAGAAAAGTTCAGTTATCTTCCATTACAGGCAAAATGCCGGGCAAACCAGCAGCACACTGGCACCTGAACAGTGTCTCATTGGTCTACAGGCTTTTCTCAAATAAATTTGCTGCCTGGATATAAACTTAAACCAGCTTTGCAGGCGTGATGCCCGATTCACACATTGAAGGTGAGAGAGATGCTGTGGGGCACACGCTAAGTCCAGTAGCTGAAAGTGATTAACAGACTGGGTTTTGGTGTTTAGTGATCTCGGTCGTGTTACCAATACCAGCAAAGATGAAGCCCATGGAATAAAAGAGACAATGGATATTATCTCACTGTGAGCCAGTCAGAATAAGAAGCTTTAACAACAGCCGATGTTTCTCAAAGGACCAGACCAAAGGACATTGGTGGTGTTTAATGGGCTGTTTGTGTCACTGGGCGACAGGTGGCTATTTGTACAGAAGGAAAGCTGGTCACAGCAAACAAACAGTTTACCGGCATGTCCAGGGCCCACTCTGACCCCCACCTTCTCTCTCTCTCACTATTGATGGACACTGCTGCAGTAATTGCTCCTCTGACCTTTCCTCTCTCGCCCCTCCTACATCCCTAATACACAGTCCGACACAATCTTCCTCCCCCAACATCCTCACTGTGCTGGAATCCACACCAGTCTCCCCATCTGCTCCTTGTTCTCTCCCTGGATCCTGAAACTACAGAACTCACTGATCCCTGCTGAAGTCTACAGGCTCTAAAACTGAAGCTTGATGGCCCTCAGTCCCCACTCCTTGATTTACCTCCCCTTCTCTCCTCCTCTTTCCCCCTTGCTTGTGTTCCACACTCTGGGCCTTGGGCCTTCCCCGGGGATTCCCAGTATGAACAGGGGGATATGTGTTGAGACAGGATGTCCCAGCTCTCCACCTTTAAAGGGACAAGGAGAGGAGCAGCTGGGCTGAATGGCCCTGCTTTATGACATCACTGAAGTGCCAAGCAACCACCCTCCCTGAGCCCTGCTCATTATGGGCTGGGTTGAGCTCAGTGCTGTTCAGGAAGGGAAACAAGAGCAGAATTCGAGCCGTGTGGAGCCCAGGATTAATGCGGAGAGGTACAGGATCAATTTATACCTTACTGAGTGAGAAATGTCAGAGTCCCAGACACTCCCTGTCCCTCGGTATCAGTGTCGGGGAGCAACCGATGGGTTCACTCTGTATCTAACCCATGCTGTGGCCGACTGGAGAGTGTTTGATGCTGGCATGAACTGCTCAGCTCGATGAACTCAACATTTAACCCAAAGATGATCAGATAAATCCATCAGCTTCTCCCCTGGACACAGGTCCTGAAGGACAGGGAGTGTCTCTATTAATTTGGCTGGTGTCCTTGATCAAATTTAAACATCTCACATATCTTTTTAAAAAATGTGTTTATGGGATGTGGGTGTCACCTCTCACCTCTCATTCTTTTAAACGCTGGAGAATATAGGCCTGGTCTACTCAATCTCTCATAGGACAATCCCCCCATCCCAGGAATCAGTCTGGTGAATCTTCATTGCACTCCCTCTACAGCAAGTTTATCTTTCCTTAGGTAAGGAGACCAAAACAGTGCACAATACTCTTGGTGTGGTCTCACCAGGGCCCTGTATAATTGCAGTAAGACGTAAATACTCAAATCTTTTTGTAATAAAGGCCAATATACCATTTGCTTTCTTAATTGCTTGCTGCACCAACATATTAACCTTTAGCGATTTGTGTACAAAAACACCCAGGTCGCTCTGAACACAATGTTTCCCAATCTCACCATTTAAATAAATACTCTGCCTTTCTATTTTTACTGTCAGTGTCTAACTTAACATTTATTCACATTATATTCCTTTACCATGTTCTTGCCCACTCATTGATCCTATATATATCCCTTTGAAACGTCTTTTCATCCTCCTCACACGTACATTCCCAACTAGCTTTGTATCCTCAGCAAACTTCGATATATTACATTTGGTCCCCTCATCCAAATTATTGACATAGATTGTGAATAGTTGGGGCCCAAGCACCGATCCTTGCTGAACCCCACCAGTTACAGCCTGCCAACCCAAAAATCACCCTTTTATTCCTACTCTCTGTTTTCTGTCCGTTAACCAATCCTTAATCCTTGCTAGTATATTCCGTTCAATCCCATGAGCCCTAATTTTATTTTATAACCTCTTATGCGGCACCTCATTGAATACCTTCTGCAAATCTAAATACACCACATCCAGTGGTCCCCCCCTTATCTATTCTGCTAGTTACAACCTCAAAAAACACTAACAGATTTGTCAAGTACAATTTCCCTTTCATAAATCTGTGTTGATTCTATCGAATCCTGTTATTACTTGCTACGAGCTTAATATTGGATTCTAGCATTTTCCCGACTACTGATGTCAGGACTACCAGTAAAGCAGGAGTTAGATACAGATTAAATTTCACTCCATTCTGTCCCAAACACTGCCAGGGTTGATGCAGAGTAAATCTCAGTCTGCAATATTGCAAATATTCCCAGGGCAGGTGCAACACGTGTTAGATACAGAGTAAAGCTCCCTCTACACTGTCCTAACAACAATCCCAGGGCAGGAACAACATGGGTTTAGATACAAAGTAAAGCTCCCTCTACACTGTGCCATCAAATATTCCCAGGGCAGGTACACTACAGGTTAGACACGGAGTTATCTTCCTCTACGCTGCCTCAAACAGTCTCAGGGCAGGTACAGCACGGGGTCAGATACAGAGTAAACCTCCCTCTACATTTTCCCAACAAACACTCTCAGGGCAGGTACAGCACGGGTTAGATACAGAGTAAAGCTCACTCTGCACTGTCGCATCAAACACTCTCAGAGCAGGTACAGCACGGGTTAGATACACATTGAAGCTCGCTCTACACTGTCCCATCAAACACTATCCCATCAAATACTCCCAGGGCAGGTACTGCATTGGTTAGAAACTAAGTAAAGCTCCCACTACACTGTCAAATAAACACTCCTTGGACAGCAACAGCACAATTTAAACACAGTGTAATTCTCTCTCGAAGTTCTCTCACAATTGTGCACAGTTTTGGTCACCTTATCTAAGGAAGGATATATCTGCCTTGCTTAGATACAGAGTAAAGCTTCCTCAACACTGTCCCACCAGACATTCCAAGGTCCTGTACAACACAGTTTAGATACGGAGTATATCTCCCTCTAACCTGTCCCACGATTCCAAGGTAGATACTGTATTGGTTTGATACAGAATAAAGCTTCCTATACCCTGTTGCATCAAATCACAGGGCAGGTACAGCACGGGGTAGATACAGATTAAATCTGCCTCTACAGGGCAGAATTGGCTAAAGTCGACTGGGAACACAGATTAAACGGTGACACAATTGAGAAAACAGTGGAGGACTTTTAAGGAGCTCTTTCATAGTGCTCAACAAAAATATATTCCAGTGAAAAAGAAGGGAGGTAAGAGAAGGAATAAACAGCCGTGGATAACCAAGGAAATAAAGGAGAGTATCAAATTAAAAACCAATGCGTATAAGGTGGCCAAGGTTAGTGGGAAACGAGAAGATTGGGAAAATTTTAAACAACAGCAAAGAATGACTAAGAAAGCAATAAAGAAAGGAAAGATAGGTTACGAAAGTAAACTTGCGCAAAACATAAAAACAGATAGTAAAAGCTTTTACCGATATATAAAACGGAAAAGAGTAACTAAAGTAAATGTTGGTCCCTTAGAAGATGAGAAGGGGGATTTAATAATGGGAAATGTGGAAATGGCTGAGACAATGAACAATTATTTTGCTTCGGTCTTCACAGTGGAAGACACAAAAACCGTGCCAAAAATTGCTGGTCACGGGAATGTGGGAAGGGAGGACCTTGAGACAATCACGATCACTAGGGAGGTAGTGCTGGACAGCCTTTAATAAAACAAGCCTGAAGGCTTTGTGTCTTAATGGAAGGAGTATCCGTAATAAGGTGGATGAATTAACTGTCCAAATAGATGTTAACAGATATGGCGTGATTGGGATTACAGAGACGTGGCTCCAGGATGATCAGGGCTGGGAACTCAACGTCCATGGGTATTCAACATTCAGGAAGGAAAGAATAAAAGGAAAATTAGGTGGGGTAGCATTGCTGGTTAAAGAGGAGATTAATGCAATAGTTCGAAAGGACATTAGCTTGGATGAGGTGGAATCTATATGGGTAGAGCTGCAGAACAGCAAAGGGCAAAAACCGTTTGTGGGAGTTGTGTACAGATCTCCAAACAGTAGTAGTGATGTTGGGGAGGGCATAACACAGGAAATTAGGGCTGCAAGCAATAAAGGTGCAGCAGTTATCATGGGTATGTATATAGATTGGGCTAACCAAACTGGAAGCAATACGGTGGAGGAGTATTTCCTGGAGTGCAAAAGGGATGGTTTTCGAGACCAATGTGTCGAGGAACCAACTAGAAGGGAGGCCATCTTAGACTGGGTGTTGTGTAATGATAGAGGATTATTTAGCAATCTCGTTGTGCGAGGCCCCTTGGGGAAGAGTGACCATAATATGGTGGAATTTTACATTAAGGTGGAGAATGAAACAGTTAATTCAGAGACCATGGTCCAGAACTTAAAGAAGGGTAACTTTGAAGGTATGAGGCGTGAATTGGTTTGGATAGATTGGCGAATGATACTTAAGGGGTTGACTGTGGATGGGCAATGGCAGACATTTAGCGACCGCATAGATGAACTACAACAATTGTGCATTCCTGTCTGGCGTAAAAATAAAAAAGGGAAGGTGGCTCAACCGTCGCTATCAAGGGAAATCAGGGATAGTATTAAAGCCAAGGAAATGGCATACAAATTGGCCAGAAATAGCAGTGAATCTGGGGACTGGGAGAAATTTAGAACTCAGCAGAGGAGGACAAAGGGTTTGATTAGGGCAGAGAAAATAGAGTACGAGAGGAATCTTGCAGGGAACATTAAGACGGACTGCAAAAGTTTCTTTCGATATGTGAAGAGAAAAAGGTTAGTAAAGACAAACGTAGATCCCCTGCAGTCAGAATCAGGGGAAGTCATAACGGGGAACAAAGAAATGGCAGACCAATTGAACAAGTACTTTGGTTCGGTATTCACTAAGGAGGACACAAACAACCTTCCGGATATAAAAGGGGTCAGAGGGTCTAGTAAGAAGGAGGAACTGAGGGAAATCCTTATTAGTCGGGAAATTGTGTTGGGGAAATTGATGGGATTGAAGGCCGATAAATCCCCAGGGCCTGATGGACTGCATCCCAGAGTACTTAAGGAGGTGGCCTTGGAAATAGCGGATGCATTGACAGTCATTTTCCAACATTCCATAGACTCTGGATCAGTTCCTATCGAGTGGAGGGTAGCCAATGTAACCCCACTTTTTAAAAAAGGAGGGAGAGAGAAAACAGGGAATTATAGACCGGTCAGCCTGACCTCAGTAGTGGGTAAAATGATGGAATCAATTATTAAGGATGTCATAGCAGCGCATTTGGAAAGAGGTGACATGATAGGTCCAAGCCAGCATGGATTTGTGAAAGGGAAATCATGCTTGACAAATCTCCTGGAATTTTTTGAGGATGTTTCCAGTAGAGTGGACAAGGGAGAATCAATTGACGTGGTATATTTGGAGTTTCAGAAGGCTTTCGACAAAGTCCCACAAAAGAAATTAACGTGCAAAGTTAAAGCACATGGGATTGGGGGTAGTGTGCTGACATGGATTGAGAACTAGTTGTCAGACAGGAAGCAAAGAGTCGGAGTAAATGGGTACTTTTCAGAATGGCATGCAGTGACTAGTGGGGTACCGCAAGGTTCTGTGCTGGGGCCCCAGATGCTTAAATTGTTCATTAATGATTTAGACGAGGGGACTAAATGTTATATCTCCAAATTTGCGGATGACACTATGTTGGGTGGCAGTGTGAGCTGCGAGGAGGATGCTATGAGATGCAGAGTGACTTGGATAGGTTATATGAGTGGGCAAATGCATGGCAGATGAAGTATAATGTGGATAAATGTGAGGTTATCCGCTTTGGTGGTAAAAACAGAGAGACAGGCTATTATCTGAATGGTGACAGATTCGGAAAAGGGGAGGTGCAACGAGACCTGGGTGTCATGGTACATCAGTCATTGAAGGTTGGCATGCAGGTACAGCAGGCGGTTCAGAAAGCACATGGCATGTTGGCCTTAATAGCGAGGGGATTTGAGTACAGGGGCAGCGAGGTGTTGCTACAATTGTACAGGGCAATCGTGAGGCCACACCTGGAGTATTGTGTACAGTTTTGGTCTCCTAACTTGAGGAAGGACATTCTTGCTATTGAGGGAGTGCAGCAGAGGTTCACCAGACTGATTCCCGGGATGGCGGGACTGACATATCAAGAAAGACTGGAGTTCAGAAGAATGAGAGGGGATCTCATAGAAACGTTTAAAATTCTGACGGTTTAGACAGGTTAGATATAGGAAGAATGTTCCCAATGTTGGGGAAGTCCAGAACCAGGGGTCACAGTCTAAGGATAAGGGGTAAGCCATTTAGGACCGAGATGAGAAGAAACTTCTTCACCCAGAGAGTGGTGAACCTGTGGAATTCTCTACCACAGAAAGTTGTGGAGGCCAATTCACTAAATATATTCAAAAAGGCGTTAGATGTAGTCCTTACTATTCGGGGGATCAAGTGGTATGGCGAGAAAGCAGGAATGTGGTACTGAAGTTGCATGATCAGCCATGAACTCATTGAATGGCGGTGCAGGCTCGAAGGGCTGAATGGCCTACTCCTGCACCTATTTGCTATGTTTCTATGTTTCTAATGGGACTCAAGATAGACAAGTCCCATGGTCCTGATGAAATGCATCCCAGGGTATTAAAAGAGATGGCGGAAGTTATAGCAGATGCATTCGTTATAATCTACCAAAATTCTCTGAACTCTTTTGAGGTACCATCGGATTGGAAAGCAGCTACTGTAACGCCTCTGTTTAAAAAAGGGGGCAGACTCAAGGCAGGTAACTATAGGCCAGTTAGTTTAACATCAGTAGTGGGGAAAATGCTTGAAGCTATCCTGAAGAAAGAAATAGTGGGACATCAAGATAGGAATAGTGCAATCAAGCAGACGCAACATGGATTCATCAAAGGCAAATCATGTGTAACTAATTTACTGAAATTCTTTGAGGATATAACGAGCATGGTGGATAAAGGTGTACCGATGGATGAGGTGTATTTAGATTTCCAAAAGGCATTCGATAAGGTGCCACACAAAATGTTACTGCAGAAGATAAAGGTACACGGAGTCAGAGGAAATATATTAGCATGGATAGAGAATTGGCTGGTTGGCAGAAAGCAGAGAGTCGGGATAAATGGGTCCTTTTCGGGTTGGAAATCGGTGGTTAGTTGTGTGCCGCAAGGATCGGTGCTGTGACCACAACTGTTTACAATCTACATAGATGACCTGGAAGAGGGAACAGAGTGTATTGTAACAAAATTTGCAGATGACACAAAGATTAGTGGGAAAGCGGGTTGTGTAGAGGACACAGAGAGGGTGCAGAGAGATTTAGATAGGTTAAGCAAATGGGCTAAGGTTTGGCAGATGGAATACAACGTCGGAAAATGTGAGGTCATGCAACTTGGAAAAAAAAACAGTAAAAGGGAATATTATTTGAATGGAATTAAATTACAACATGTTGTGGTGCAGAGGGACCTGGGGTTCCTTGTGCATGAAACTCTTTGAGTCTACCTACAAAACATAAAACATTAAACCGTGCCACCCGACCTGGGTGACACACCAGACATTTACAAGGCCCTTTTCTTCCTTTTTTTTTTTTGGGCACTAAAATCACAATTTTCCCAGTGCCCCCTATAAAAGGGAAGGGGACACTAAAAGCACCGGCAATTAAAACAAATTAAACTTTAAAACGTAAAATCAAATTCAAATTTGGTTGCCGGGCGTGATGATGCACTCCAGTCCCTCCGGTGCCCACCTCTCGCGGAAGGCCGCGAGCGTACCGGTGGACACCGCGTGCTCCATCTCCAAGGACACCCTGGACCGGATGTAAGAGCGGAAGAGAGGCAGGCAGTCAGGTTGAACGACCCCCTCGACCGCCCGCTGCCTGGACCGGCTGATGGCACCCTTGGCCGTGCCCAGGAGCAGTCCTACGAGGAGGCCTTCGGACCTACCCGCTCCCCTCCGCACAGGGTGCCCAAAGACCAGGAGAGTGGGACTGAAGTGCAGCCATAATTTCAGGAGCAGCCCCTTCAAATAATGGAACAGGGGCTGCAACCTCGTGCACTCCATAAAAACATGGAACACGGACTCCTCCAGACCGCAGAAATTGCAGGCGGCCTGGGAGTCCGTGAACCGGCTTAAAAATTTGTTGCACGGCACTGCTCCGTGCACCACCCTCCAGGCCAAGTCCCCGACGAATAGTGGGAGAACCCTTGCGTAGAGTGCCCTCCATTGGGGACCCGCGCCTCCTCCGGACGGCAAGATGGTACGCCATGGCGTGTCCGGATGGCAGCCGAGGATGGCAAAGTTGAGAGTGTGCAGGAGCAGCCCGTACAAGAAACCCCTCCGCGCGGAACTGAAAGGGACGGAGGGGATTTCCCCGAGGCGGCTCAAGTTGTGAGGCGCCGGCCCCCGAGGGAGGTTCCGGGGTTTGGCGCCGATGAGGAATTCCGTCCGGACGGGGGTCAGTTCGGACGGGATCTCCCCACGTGCTTGAGCCTCCTCGATGCACCTAACGGAGTCAGGGCCCAGAGCTGTTTTTAGCGACTCGATGGCATCGGCCGCGTGGCAGACATTGGCAGAATTTAGGCGCTGCACCAGCGTGTCTGGCGCCATCCAACCCGCTCCTCCGCCATCGAGCAGGTCCCTGACACTGGTCACCTCACCAGCCACAGCCCTCTCTTCCGACCGCCACATAAAACCTCGGTCGTGGAGGTACGGATTCCCGAGTAGCGGCTCCTGCAGGACGGCCGCCACTCCAGCCGGCGGAGAGCTGCGCCTGGTGGAGACTTTGTTCCAGACCCTGATGAGTTCCTTGTAAAAGACAGGCAGCTCCCGGAGGGCGGTCCTGACACCCTCCAATTCACAAACAGGAGCTGCGTGTCGTAATTGAGGTCGCGCTGCTGGCGGAAGAAATACCTCGCCAGAGCACATCACCTAGTAGGGGGCTCGACGTAAAGGTATCTCTGCAGGGTCTGAAGACGGAAAGTCGTGAGCTGGGCGCTGACGCACACCAACGACTGACCGCCCTCCTCAAGCGGGAGACACAAGACCGCGGCAGAGACCCAGTGCTTCCTGTTGTTCCAGAAGAAGTCCACCAGCACCTTCTGTATATTGGCGACAAACGCAGGGGGAGGGGTCAAAGTGACAAGCCGGTACCACAACATTGCGGCCACCAGCTGGTTTATGACTAGCGCTCGACCCCTGTAGGACAGCACTCGGAGCAGTCCTGTCCAGCGCCCTAGGCGAGCGGCGACCTTGGCCTCCAGCTCCTGCCAGTTCGCCGGCCAGGCTCCCTCGTCGGGGCTAAGGTAGACTCCCAGATAGAGGAGATGGGTCGTGCTCCAGGCAAAAGGCCTGAGCTCCTCCGGCAGGGAGTCCACCCGCCACTGAACCACCAGGAGTCCGGAACATTTCTCCCAGTTGATCCTGGCAGAGGACGCGGCCGAGTAAATCTCCTGGCACTCACGCATCCTCCGCAGGTCAGCGGGATTCTCTACCGCGAGGAGCACGTCATCGGCGTAAGCCGAGAGGACGACCCCCACGCCCGGCCCTTGCAGAGCCAGTCCCGTCAACCTTGTCCGCAAGAGGCGCAGGAAAGACTCCACGCAAACGGCGTATAAATGGCCAGACATGGGGCATCCCTGGCGCACCCCTCTCCTAAAGCGAAGGGGCGCCCTCAAGGACCCGTTAACCTTAATCAGACACTCCGCGGCGGCGTACAAAAGTCGGATCCGGGCGACGAAATGCGTCCCGAACCCGAAAGCGCGCAGAGTTCCGAGCAGATAGTCGTGATCCACCCTGTCGAACGCCTTCTCTTGGTCGAGGGATAGGAAGGCGACCGACAGACCAGCCTCCTGGGAACAATGGATGAGGTCCCAGACTAGATGGATGTTATCGTGGATTGTCCGGCCCAGGACCGTGTAGGACTGGTCGGGGTGGATCATGTGGTCCAGCACGGCACCAAGGCGAGCAGACATCGCCCTGGCGAAGATTTTGTAGTCCGTGCTGAGGAGGGAGACCGGGCGCCAGTTCTTAAGGAGGCGGAGATCGCCCTTCTTAGGCAGCTGGACGATGACTGCCCTGCGCCAAGAGAGGGGCATCTCCCCGGTCACCAGACTTTCCCCCAGGACCCGCGCATAGTCGCTCCCCAGGACGTCCCAGAATGCCCTGTGGAACTCCACGGTCAGCCCGTCCAGCCCCGGGGATTTTCCCCTCGAGAGCCGGTCGAGGGCACCGGTCAGCTCCGCCAGGCTTAGCGGAGCTTCCAGATTTTCAGCGCCCTCCGGGCTGACCTTCGGCAGGTCCTCCCACAAAACTCTACGCGCTTCCTCGTTGGACGGATCCGGAGAGAACAGAGCCCCGTAATATTCACGGGCCCTGTTGTTGACGCCCTCCGGATCCAAGACGAGAGACCGTCGTCGGCCAGCAGCGTCAAGAGCTGCTTACGGACTCTCTGCCTTTTTTCCAGCGAGTAGAAGAAGGGGGAGCCGCGGATCAGATCCCGCAGGAACCGGATCCGCGACCTCACGAACGCGCCTCGGGACCCGACGAGCTGCAGGTCCTTCAGCGCGGCCTTCTTCGCTTCGTACACCGTTCGTAGGGACGGGTCCTGGACGACTTGACCGAGACGGGCTTCCAGGTCGAGCACCTCTTTTTCTAGGCGCCCGACTCTGGCCGCCCACCTCTTGGTCGACCCCCTCGCGTACTCTTGACAGAAGACGCGGACGTGAGCCTTGCCCACGTCCCACCATAGCCTCAAGGAGGGGAAGCCCCCCTGCTTCCTTCTCCAGTCGGACCAGAATCGACGGAACGAGTCCTGGAACCGCACGACCTCCAGCAGCCGGTTGTTAAAGTGCCAGTACGCGGACCCCGTCCTCGCGCGGAGCGAAGCGAGCTCCGCCCACACCAGGTGGTGGTCCGAACACGGCACCGGCCGCATGGAGGCCGCCGGGATGCAGGAAACGTATGCCCGAGACACGTAAAGGCGGTCGACTCTGGACCATCCTACTCCAGGCCTCACCCAAGTAAAGGCGCTGGAGTCGGGGTGGAGATTTCGCCAGACGTCCACCAAGTCGAAGGACCCGACCAGGTCCCTCAACTTCTCCATCGCCATCATGCACTGTGGGGCACCGGAGCAGTCCCTCGCCTCGAGGGTGCAGTTAAAATCCCCCCCGAGGACAATCCAGTCGCCGACGTCGACGGAGCCAAGAAGAGCGGACACCTCTTCAAAGAAGCGCGTCTGCTGCGGGCCGGGCTGAGGGGCGTACACGTTCACGAGATGGAGCGGCACTTCCCCCAGGCGAACCGTTACGTGCAGCAAGCAGCCTGGCACGGGCTCCTCGACCCCCAAGATCTCCGGTTGAAAATGCGGGCCCAGCAAGATGGCCACCCCACTAGAAGTGGCGGTGAGGTGGCTCATGCGGACTTCTCCTTGCCATTCCAGGAGCCACGTGGCTTCGTCTCCCGGAACGGTGTGGGTTTCTTGCAGGATGCACACCGCATATTTCCCCTCCCGCAGGAGCGAAAAATTGTCAAATCTACGGCGTGCCCCTCTGCCGCCGTTGATGTTGAGGCTGGCTATGGTTATCTTCATGACTAGAGCATAGTGCAACCTCTACCTAACCTACTGTGGGGGAGGAGTGGAGTCGTTTGTTGACCTCCACTGCTTCAGCAGCCCAGCGAGGAACTTTTTGAGCCGGCGCAGCTCAAGGCCTTGAGCCTTTGATCAGGGCCCGCCCGCGGCCATGGTTTTAGCGGCGGCGCGGACGGACGCGACGAGCAGCCCCGGATCGGACCATCTTTCCAGGGCCAGACGGGCTTGGTCGCGGCGACCCCGGCACTGGACCAAAAAGACCCGCAGTTCCTCTACGGGAATGAGGAGGGTCTCAGTGGTGGCCGCGAGCAGATCCATCGCCTCACTGGCGATGGACTCGAGATCTTCACCCGCGTCCTCCACCGAGTCCCCGTCCCCCTCCGGGAGGTCGCCGCTAGCAGCCGGCCCGTCGACCGCACGAGGTACGGCAAACGGCCCGGCCACTCCATCTGGCCCCGGCTCTGCCCCGATCCCACCCTCGGGATCGTAGGCAGAGGAGTCCCCACTGGGCTCTTTTAAAATTGGTGCTGGGTCGGGAAGCGACAGCGGAAGGGGGTCCCCCTCCGCCCCAGGAACCGGGGAACAGGGAGAGACCCGGTCAAGGTAATGTTCCAGGTCCTCCAAATCACCCAGCTCCACAGTAGGGGGCGAGGGTTGTTGTTCTTCCCCCTCCCCGCCGCCACCCCCCAGCCCAGCGTGTACAGATTCATTAAAATTGTTCATATTTTCAGTTTCTGCCGAGTCGAGCAAATCCCGGGGGAAGTTGGGTATTGGCTGGGCGGGCTCAGGTTCGGCCTTTTCGGCCCCGCCCGCCTCAGTCCCCGGGACGGTCGACCCGGCGGCTACGCATTCCTCCGCTGGCCCCACGCCCCCCACGACAGGCAGATCTTCCACGCCCTCCCCAGGAGCCAGTGGCTGGGCAGCCTCGACTGCCTCACCCTCCCCGGGGAAAGACTCCTCGCGCCTGCAGCGCAATTTGGGGGCGCTGGTGGGGGACGCGGGACATGCGGCGGGCACCGCCTCCTCCGCGGAGGGATGTTGTTCCCCCTCCGCCTCATTGGGGCGGTGCCTCCTTTTGTTACTGGGGGTGCGCGGAGGCAGGGAGACCTCCATGTCTGCCGAGGCCTCCCGCTCCGCCCCCCCCTTTTCCTTATCTTGCCCTCGCCCGAGCCCCTCTGCGGTATTGATCAAGGTCTCGGGCACGGGCTCAGGGCACCCCGCGCTCGCCGGTGACTGGGTTGGGCTGAGCGCGTTGGTCAAACTTTCTGGCGCACTGAGGGGACCCGCCTCTAGTTGTCTCGTCTTCTTCCGCGCCCTCTTTCCGGCCGGACGCTCTCCCTCCCCCCCGCCGGAGGCCATGAAAACAAAGGCCCCCTACGATGCCCGCGCACCTATGGCTCCCGGCACGCAGACGCAACTAGGGGGAGGGGTGGCGGCGGCGCCAGCCTTGGCCACCTTCGGTGGTTTGGCGGCCTTGGAGGCGGGGCAGTCCTTGCGAATGTGCCCCACCTCTCTGCAGGCATGGCACCGCACGCCGTCCGACGTCCAGAAGACGCGGTAGGCAGTCCCCTCGTGCACCACATTAAAATCGCCCTCCGTCGTCTCCTCCCGCGCCAGCCGGACAAAGAGCTGGCGGCGGAAGGAGAACACGTGGCGCAGGCTGCTCTCCCTGAGGCCGAGCGGTATGGGGTTGATCCCCGACCTTACTTCCCCCAGTTGTTGTAGGTGAGGGAGGAGGAGCTCAGTGGGAACAAAGGGCGGGACGTTCGACACGATGACCCTCTGTGCGGTGGCCTCGAGAGGATCCACCGGCAGGAATGTCCCGCCCACCATGAGCCCCTTTTCAAGGGCCAGGGACACTGCCCGCTCCGACCCCAGGAAGAACACGGCCTTCCCAGACATCTTGGAGGCCGCGACAATGGCCGAGGGGCCGACTACCCCAGCCATCGCCCGCACGCACTCCTCGATGCTCATTGTGGGGTGAGTGTAGCTCTTGACCCCGTGTTTTTTTGTAATTAATCTGAATGGTGGCAGGGCAGCGGGTGGCGCAGGAGGTGCCGTGGAAGCGGTTGCCACCTGCGCATATGTCTTCGCTGGCCCTGCCACCGGCGTGGATCGGGTCGCCATCACGGGGTCCCTTTAAGGGTTACACCCACCCCAAAGTCACAGGCCTTAATGGTCTTAATTGGCCTCTTATAGTAAGACTGAGCAGAGGAGCTCTTAACGAGGCACACCTCTCCCCTAGTTGGCAATTGGGGAGGGGCCTTTCTCCCTCTGCTCAGTTGTCTCAATTGTTTTTTCTCAATTAATTTGGGAGAAAAAGGGCTCTCAGAGAGAGATGGGAGAAACAGAGAATAACAGAGAAAGAGAGAGGGGGGTGGGAAGTGGGGGGGAACTGCGAGGGCAGGTCTCCCCTCGCTGCTGTGGGTGGGTGCAATCCCCAGATGGCAAAACACACAATAGTCTTTGGGGTTGTCTTCGGGTGAGGGGAGAAGATGTCTTCACCTGGAGCAGCTAGAGCCACCAGGCACACACTCCTAACGATGTTTAAAAAGGTGGTAAATAAAATCTTCAGCCTGGTTGCTCCAGCTATCCCAGGCTAGGTAATTGGAGGGGGGTTCAAATGTGTGTGGGGCCTAGTTGTAAGCAAGGCCCCCACACACACTTCCACACACACACACCCCCCGCAATCTTCCGGCCCTCAGTGGTCTTCTTTCCTCCCCCCACCAATATAACAAAAGTCTATTGGGGACTGCACCAATACATCCACCTGTCGAATGGTAGAGTCTCCCTCCATCCACACTGGATGTTGTTGTTGTTGGTCTTTCCCACTCTCTCCAACTCTTTGTAGAAATGGTAGAATTGTACAAAGTTTTCTGCTTTTTCCTCCTCTCCCTCTGGGTGAAAGTTGGTGGTGAAGCCCCTTCCTTCCTTCTCTTCCTGGGCTGTTCTCATGGCTCTCCAGGCAGGAGCAAAAGTTGGTAGCTCCTCTCCTCACTGCAGCTCAGCTCCAACTGTGCAGGACACGCCTCCACTGCTCCACAATTGGTCCTTGTGCATGAAACTCTTTTTGAGTTTATCTGTGAACATAAAAAGACATTAAACCGTGCCACCCGCCCTGGATGACACAGCAGACATTTACAAGGCCGCTTTATTTTTTTTCTTTTTTTGGGGCACTAAAATCAAATCTTTTCCAGTGCCCCCTATAAAAGGGGAGGGGGACAATAAAAGCACCGGCAATTAAAACAAATTAAACTTTAAAACGTAAAATCAAATTAAAATTTGGTTGCCGGGCGTGATGATGCACTCCAGTCCCTCCGGTGCCCACCTCTCGCGGAAGGCCGCGAGCGTACCGGTGGACACCGCGTGCTCCATCTCCAAGGACACCCTGGACCGGATGTAAGAGCGAAAGAGAGGCAGGCAGTCAGGTTGAACGACCCCCTCGACCGCCCGCTGCCTGGACCGGCTGATGGCACCCTTGGCCGTGCCCAGGAGCAGTCCTACGAGGAGGCCTTCGGACCTACCCGCTCCCCTCCGCACAGGGTGCCAAAGATCAGGAGAGTGGGACTGAAGTGCAGCCAGAATTTCAGGAGCAGCCCCTTCAAATCCTTGTGCATGAAACTCTTTTTGGATTTCATCTGCAAAACAAAAAACATTAAACGGTGCCACCTGACCTGGGTGACACACCAGACATTTACAAGGCCCTTTTTTTTTCTCCTTTTTTTTTTGTTATTTTTTTTGTGTTTTTCTTTTTTTGGTTTTTTTTTTGGGCACTAAAATCACAATTTTCCCCAGTGCCCCCTATAAAAGGGAAGGGGGACACTAAAAGCACCGGCAATTAAAACAAATTAAACTTAAAAACGTAAAATCAAGTTGACATTTGGTTGCCGGGCGTGATGATGCACTCCAGTCCCTCCGGAGCCCACCTCTCGCGGAAGGCCGCGAGCGTACCGGTGGACACCGCGTCCTCCATCTCCAAGGACACCCTGGACCGGATCTAAGAGCGGAAGAGAGGCAGGCAGTCAGGTTGAACGACCCCCTCGACCGCCCGCTGCCTGGACCGGCTGATGGCACCCTTGGCCGTGCCCAATAGCAGTCCTACGAGGAGGCCTTCGGACCTGCCTGCTCCCCTCCGCACAGGGTGCCCAAAGATCAGGAGAGTGGGACTGAAGTGCAGCCAGAATTTCAGGAGCAGCCCCTTCAAATAATGGAACAGGGGCTGCAACCTCGTGCACTGAAGAAAAACATGGAACACAGACTCCTCCAGACCGCAGAAATTGCAGGCGGCCTGGGAGTACGTGAACCGGCTTAAAAATTTGTTGCAAGGCACTGCTCCGTGCACCACCCTCCAGGCCAAGTCCCCGACGAATAGCGGGAGGACCCCTGCGTAGCGTGCCCTCAATCGGGGACCCCCGCCTCCTCCGGACGGCAAGATGGTACGCCATGGCATGTCCGGATGGCAGGCGAGGATGGCAAAGTTGAGAGTGTGCAGGAGCAGCCCGTACAAGAAACCGCGGAACTGAAAGGCACGGAGGGGATTTCCCCGAGGCGGCTCAAGTTGTGAGGCGCCGGCCCCCGAGGGAGGTTCCGGGGTTTGGCGCCGATGAGGAATTCCGTCCGGACGGGGGTCAGTTCGGACGGGATCTCCCCACGTGCTTGAGCCTCCTCGATGCACCTAACGGAGTCAGGGCCCAGAGCTGTTTTTAGCGACTCGATGGCATCGGCCGCAAGGCGGACGTTGGCAGAATTTAGGCGCCGCGCCAGCGTGTCTGGCGCCATCCAGCCCGCTCCTCCGCCATCGAGCAGGTCCCTGACCCTGGTCACCTCACCAGCCACAGCCCTCTCTTCCGACCGCCACATAAAACCTCGGTCGTGGAGGTACGGATTCCCGAGCAGCGGCTCCTGCAGGACGGCCGCCACTCCAGCCGGTGGAGAGCTGCGCTTGGTGGAGACTTTGTTCCAGACCCTGATGAGTTCCCTGTAAAAGACAGGCAGCTCACGGAGGGCAGTCCTGACACCCCCCAAGTTCACAAACAGGAGCTGCGTGTCGTAATTGAGGTCGCGCTGCTGGCGGAAGAAATACGCCGCCAGAGCACACCACCTAGGAGGGGGCTCGACGTAAAGGTATCTCTGCAGGGTCTGAAGACAGAAAGTCGCGAGGTGGGCGCTGACGCACACTAACGACTGACCGCCCACCTCAAGCGGGAGACTCAAGACCGCAGCAGAGACCCAGTGCTTCCTGTTGTTCCAGAAGAAGTCCACCAGCTTCTTCTGTATCTTGGCGACAAACGCAGGGGGAGGGGTCAAAGTGACCAGCCGGTACCACAACATTGCGGCCACCAGCTGGTTTATGACTAGCGCTCGACCCCTGTAGGACAGCACTCGGAGCAGTCCTGTCCAGCGCCCTAGGCGAGCGGCGACCTTGGCCTCCAGCTCCTGCCAGTTCGCCGGCCAGGCTCCCTCGTCGGGGCTAAGGTCGACTCGCAGATAGAGGAGATGGGTCGTGCTCCAGGCAAAAGGCCTGAGCTCCTCCGGCAGGGAGTCCACCCGCCACTGACCCACCAGGAGTCCGGAACGTTTCTCCCAGTTGATCCTGGCGGAGGACGCGGCCGAGTACATCTCCTGGCACTCACGTATCCTCCGCAGGTCAGCGGGATCCTCTACCGCGAGGAGCACGTCATCGGCGTAAGCCGAGAGGACGACCTCCACGCCCGGCCCTTGCAGAGCCAGTCCCGTCAACCTCGTCCGCAAGAGGCGCAGGAAAGGCGCCACGCAAACGGCGTATAACTGGCCGGACATGGGGCGCAACCCTCTCCTAAAGCGAAGGGGCGCCATCAAGGACCAGTTAACCTTAATCAGACACTCCGCGGCAACGTTAAAAAGTCGGATCCGGGCGACGAAATGCGTCCCGAACCCGAAAGCGCGCAGAGTTCCGAGCAGATAGTCATGATCCACCCTGTCGAACGCCTTCTCTTGGTCGAGGGATAGGAAGGCGACCGACAGACCAGCCTCCTGGGAACAATGGATGAGGTCCCGGACCAGATGGATGTTATCGTGGATTGTCCGGCCCGGGACCGTGTAGGACTGGTCGGGGTGGATCATGTGGTCCAGCACGGCACCAATGCGAGCAGACATCGCCCTGGTGAAGATTTTGTAGTCCGTGCTGAGGAGGGAGACCGGGCGCCAGTTCTTAAGGAGGCGGAGATCGCCCTTCTTAGGCAGCAGGACGATGACTGCCCTGCGCCAAGAGAGGGGCATCTCCCCGGTCGCCAGACTTTCCCCCAGGACCCGCGCGTAGTCGCTCCCCAGGACGTCCCAGAATGTCCTGTGGAACTCCACGGTCAGCCCGTCCAGCCCCGGGGATTTTCCCCTCGAGAGCCGGTCGAGGGCACCGGTCAGCTCCGCCAGGCTTAGCGGAGCTTCCAGATTTTCGGTGCCCTCCGGGCTGACCTTCGGCAGGTCCTCCCACAAGACTCTACGCGCTTCCTCGCTGGACGGATCCGGAGAGAACAGAGACCCGTAATATTCACGGGCCCTGTTGTTGACGCCCTCCGGATCCGAGACGAGAGAGCCGTCGTCGGCCAGCAGCGTCAAGAGCTGCTTACGGGCACTCTGCCTTTTTTCCAGCGAGTAGAAGAAGGGGGAGCCGCGGTCCAGATCCCGCAGGAACCGGATCCGCGACCTCACGAACGCGCCTCGGGACCCGACGAGCTGCAGGTCCTTCAGCGCGGCCTTCTTCACTTCATACACCGTCCGCAGGGCCGGGTCCTGGACGACTTGACCGAGACGGCTTCCAGGTCGAGCATCTCTTAATCTCGGCGCCCGACTCTGGCCACCCGCCTCTTGGTCGACCCCCTCGCGTACTCTTGACAGAAGACGCGGACGTGAGCCTTGCCCACGTCCCACCATAGCCTCAAGGAGGGGAAGCCCCCCTGCTTCCTTCTCCAGTCGGACCAGAATCGACGGAACGAGTCCTGGAACCGCACGTCCTCCAGCAGCCGGTTGTTAAAATGACAGTACGCGGACCCCGTCCTCGCGAGGAGCGAAGCGAGTTCTGCCCACACCTGGTGGTGGTCCAAACACAGCACCGGCCGCATGGAGGCCGCCGGGACGCAGGAAACATACGCCCGAGACACGTAAAGGCGGTCGACTCTAGACCATCCTACTCCAGGCCTCACCCAAGTAAAGGCGCTGGAGTCGGGGTGGAGATTTCGCCAGACGTCCACCAAGTCGAAGGACCCGACCAGGTCCCTCAACTTCTCCATCGCCGTCATGCGCTGCGGGGCACCGGAGTGGTCCCTCGCCTCGAGGGTGCAGTTAAAATCCCCCCCGAAGACAAGGCAGTCGCCAACTTCGACGGAGCCAAGAAGAGCGGACACCTCTTCGAAGAAGCGCGTTTGCTGCGGACCGGGCTGAGGGGCGTACACGTTCACGAGATGGAGCGGCACGTCCCCCAGGTGAACCGTTACGTGCAGCAAGCGGCATGGCACGGGCTCCTCGACCCCCACGATCTCCGGCTGAAAATGCGGGCCCAGCAAGATGGCCACCCCACTAGAAGTAGCGGTGAGGTGGCTCAAGCGGCCCTCTCCTTGCCATTCCAGGAGCCACGTGGCTTCATCTCCCGGAACGGTGTGGGTTTCTTGCAGGAAGCACACCGCATATTTCCCCTCCCGCAAGAGCGAAAAATTGTTAAATCTACGGCGTGCCTCTCTGCTGCCGTTGATGTTGAGGCTGGCTATGGTTATCTTCATGACGAGAGCATAGTGCAACCTCTACCTAACCTATTGTGGGGGGGGGGAGTGGAGTCGTTTGTTGACCTCCACTCCTTCAGCAGCCCAGCGAGGAACTTTTTGAGCTGGAGCAGCTCAAGGCCTTGAGCCTTTGATAAGGGACCGCCCGCGGCCATGGTTTTAGCGGTGGCGCGGACGGACGCGACGAGCAGCCCCGGCTCGGACCATCTTTCCAGGGCCAGACGGGCTTGGTCGCGGCGACCCCGGCACTGGACCAAAAAGTCCCGGAGTTCCTCTGCGGGAATGAGGAGGGTCTCAGTGGCGGCCGCGAGCAGATCCACCGCCTCACTGGCGATGGAGTCGAGATCTTAACCCGCGTCCTCCACTGAGTACCCGTCCCCCTCCGGGAGGTCGCCACTGGCAGTCGGCCCGTCGACCGCACGAAATAAGGCAAACGGTCCGGCCGCTCCATCTGGCCTTATCTCTGCCCCGATCCCATCCCCAGGATCGTCGGCAGAGGAGTCCCCACTGGGCTCTTTTAAAATTGGTGCTGGGTCGGGAAGCGAGAGCGGAAGGGGTTCCTCCTTCACCCCAGGAGCCGGGGAACACGGAGAGACCTGGTTTAGGAAGTTCTCCAGGTCCACCAAGTCCCTCAGCTCCAAAGTAGGGGGCGAGGGTTGTTGTTCTTCCCCGTCCCCGCCGCCACCCCCCGGCGCAGCGTGTGGATGTAGATAAAAATTGGCATTTTCAGTTTCTGCCGAGTCGAGCAAATCCCGGGGGAAGTTGGGTATTGGCTGGGCGGGCTCAGGTTCGGCCTTTTCGGCCCCGCCCGCCTCAGCCCCCGGGATGCTCGACCCGGCGGCTACGCATTCTTCCGCTGGCCACACACCCCCCACGACAGGCAGATCTTCCACGCCCTCCACAGGAGGCAGCGGCTGGGCAGCCTCGACTGCCTCACCCTCCCCGGGGACAGACTCCTCGCGCCTGCAGCGCAATTTGGGGGCGCTGGTGGGGGACGCGGGACACGCGGCGGGCACCGCCTCCTCCGCGGAGGGATGTTGTTCCCCCTCCGGCTCATTGGGGCGGTGCCTCTTTTTGTTCCTGGGGGCGCGCGGAGTCAGGGAGACCTCCATGTCTGCCGAGGCCTCCCGCTCCGCCCCCCCTTTTCCTTATCTTGCCCTCGTCCGAGCCCCTCTGCGGTATTGATCAAGGGCTCGGGCATGGGCTCAGGGCACCCCGCGCTCACCGGTGACTGGGTTGGGCTGAGCGCGGTGGTCAAACTTTCTGGCGCACTGAGGGGACCCGCCTCTAGTTGTCTCGTCTTCTTCCGCGCCCTCTTTTCGATCGGACGCTCCCCCTCCCCCCCGCCGGAGGCCGTGAAAACAAAGGCCGCCGACGATGCCCGCGCACCTATGGCTCCCGGCACGCGGACGCAACTAGGGGGAGGGGTGGCGGCGGCGCCAGCCTTGGCCGCCTTCGGTGGTTTGGCGGCCTTGGAGGCGGGGCAGTTCTTGCGAATGTGCCCCACCTCTCTGCAGGCATGGCACCGCACGCCATCCGACGTCCAGAAGATGCGGTAGGCAGTCCCCTCGTGCACCACATTAAAAGACCCCTCCGTCGTCTCCTACCGCGCCAGCCGGACAAAGAGCTGGCTGCGGAAGGAGAACACGTGGCGCAGGCTGCTCTCCCTGAGGCCGAGCGGTATGGGGTTGATCCCCGACCTTACTTCCCCCAGTTGTTGTAGGTGAGGGAGGAGGAGCTCAGTGGGAACAAAGGGCGGGACTTTCGACAAATTGACCCGCTGCGCGGTGGCCTCGAGAGGAACCACCGGCAGGAACGTCCCGCCCACCGTGAGCCCCTTTTCGAGGGCCAGGGACACCGCCCGCTCCGACCCCAGGAAGAACACAGCCTTCCCAGACATCTTGGAGGCTGCGACAATGGCCGAAGGGCCGACTACCCCAGCCATCGCCCGCACGCACTCCTCAATGCTCATTGTGGGGTGAGTGTAGCTCTTGACCCCGTGTTTTTTTGTAATAAGTCGAAAAGGTGGCAGGGCATCGGGTGGCGCAGGAGGTGCCATGGAAGCTGTTGCCACCTGCGCATATGTCCTTGCTGGCCCTGCCACCGGCGTGGATGGGGTCGCCATCACGGGGTCCCTTTAAGGGCTACACCCACCCCAAAGTCACAGGCCTTAATGGTCTTAATTGGCCTCTTGTCTAAAGACTGAGTAGAGGAGCCCTTAACGAGGCACACCTCTCCCTGAGTTGGCAATTGGGGAGGGGCCTTGCTCCCTCTGCTCAGTTGTCTCAATTGTTTTTTTTTAAATTAATTTGGAAGGAAAAGGGCTCTCAGAGAGAGAGGGGAGATAACAGAGAATAACAGAGAAAGAGAGAGGGGGTGGGAAGGGGGTGAACTGCGAGGGCAGGTCTCCCCTCGCAGCTGTGGTTGGGTGCAATCCCCAAATGGCAAAACACACAATAGTCTTTGGGGTGGTCTTCGGGTGAGGGGAGAAGATGTCTTCACCTGGGGCAGCTAGAGCCAACCAGGTATACACTCCCAACGATGTTCAATGGATGATTAAAGAAATCTTCAGCCTGGTAGCTCCAGCTATCCCAGGCTAGGCAATTGGTGGGGGGGGGGGGTTCAATTGTGTGTGGGGCCTAGTTGTAAGCAAGGCCCCCACACACACTTCCACACACACACACACCCCGCGATGTTCCGGCCCTCAGTGGTCTTCTTTCCTCCCCCCACCGATATAACAAAGTATTTTTGGGAAATGCACCCACACCCACCTGTAGAATGGTAGAATCTCCCTCCTTCCACACTGGATGTTGTTTTGGTCTTTCGCCCTCTCTCCAACTCTTTGTAGAAATGGTAAAAAGTTGTAAGTTTTCTGCTTTTTCCTCCTCTCCCTCTGGGTGAAAGTTGGTGGTGAAGCCCCTTCCTTCCTTCTCTTCTTGGGCTGTTCTCAGGGCTCTCAAGGCCTTCCAGGCAGGAGCTAAAGTTGATAGCTGCTCTCCTCTCTGCAGCTCAGCTCCTACTGTGCAGGACACGCCTCCACTGCTCCACAATTGGCCCTTGTGCATGAAACTCTTTTTGGAGTTTATCTGCAAAGACAAAAGACATTAAACCGTGCCACCCTACCTGTAGAAATGGTAGAGTCTCCCTCCTTCCACACTGGATGTTGTTTTGGTCTTTCCCCCTCTCTCCAACTCTTTGTAGAAATGGTAAAAGTTGTACGTTTTCTGCTTTCCTCCTCTCCCTCTGGGTGAAAGTTGGTGGTGAAGCCCCTTCCTTCCTTCTCTTCCTGGGCTGTTCTCAGGGCTCTCAAGGCCTTCCAGGCAGGAGCAAAAGTTGGTAGCTCCTCTCCTCACTGCAGCTCAGCTCCAACTGTGCAGGACACGCCTCCACTACTCCACAGTTGGTCCTTTTGCATGAAAATCTTTTTGAGTTTATCTGTGAACATAAAAAGACATTAAACCGTGCCACCCGCCCTGGATGACACAGCAGACATTTACAAGGCCCTTTTTTTTTCTTTTTTTTTTTTTTTTTTTGGGGCGCTAAAATCAAATTTTTCCAGTGCCCCCTATAAAAGGGAAGGGGACACTAAAAGCACCGGCAATTAAAACAAATTAAACTTTAAAACGTAAAATCAAATTAAAATTTGGTGGCCGGGCATGATGATGCACTCCAGTCCCTCCGGTGCCCACCTCTCGCGGAAGGCCGCGAGCGTACCGGTGGACACCGCTTGCTCCATCTCCAAGGACACCCTGGACCGGATGTAAGAGCGGAAGAGAGGCAGGCAGTCAGGTTGAACGACCCCCTCGACCGCCCGCTGCCTGGACCGACTGATGGCACCCTTGGCCGTGCGCAGGAGCAGTCCTACGAGGAGGCCCTCGGACCTACCCGCTCCCCTCCGCACAGGGTGCCCAAAGATCAAGAGAGTGGGACTGAAGTGCAGCCAGAATTTCAGGAGCAGCCGCTTCAAATAATGGAACAGGGGCTGCAACCTCGTGCACTCATTAAAAACATGGAACACGGACTCCTCCAGACCGCAGAAATTGCAGGCGGCCTGGGAGTCCGTGAACCGGCTTAAAAATTTATTGCACGGCACTGCTCCATGCACCACCCTCCAGGCCAAGTCCCCGATGAACAGTGGGAGGACCCCCGCATAGAGTGCCCTCAATCGGGGACCCCCGCTTCCTCCGGACGGCAAGATGGTAAACCATGGCGTGTCCGGACGGCCGGCGAGGATGGCAAAGTTGAGAGTGTGCAGGAGCAGCCCGTACAGGAAACCTCTCCGCGCAGAACTGAAAGGCACGGAGGGGATTTCCCCGAGGCGGCTCAAGTTGTGAGGCGCCGGCCCCCGAGGGAGGTTCCGGGGTTTGGCGCCGATGAGGAATTCCGTCCGGAAGGGGGTCAGTTCGGACGGGATCTCCCCACGTGCTTGAGCCTCCTCGATGCACCTAACTGAGTCAGGGCCCAGAGCTGTTTTTAGCGACTCGATGGCATCGGCCGCGTGGCGGACGTTTGCATAGTTTAGGCTCCGCGCCAGCGTGTCTGGCGCCATCCAGCCCGCTCCTCCGCCATCGAGCAGGTCCCTGACCCTGGTCACCTCACCAGCCACAGCCCTCTCTTCCGACCGCCACATAAAACCTCGGTCGTGGAGGTACGGATTCCCGAGCAGCGGCTCCTGCAGGACGGCCGCCACTCCAGCCGGCGGAGAGCTGCGCTTGATAGAGACTTTGTTCCAGACCCTGATGAGTTCCCTGTAAAAGACAGGCAGCTCCCGGAGGGCGGTCCTGGCACCCCCCAAGTTCACAAACAGGAGCTGCGTATCATAATTGAGGTCGCGCTGCTGGCGGAAGAATTACCTCGTCAGAGTGCACCACCTAGGAGGGGGCTCGACGTAAAGGTATCTCTGCAGGGTCTGAAGACAGAAAGTCGCGAGCCGGGCGCTGACGCACACCAACGACTGACCGCCCTCCTCAAGCGGGAGACTCAAGACCGCAGCAGAGACCGAGTGCTTCCTGTTGTTCCAGAAGAAGTCCACCAGCTTCTTCTGTATCTTGGCGACAAACGCAGGGGGAGGGGTCAAAGTGACCAGCCGGTACCACAACATTGCGGCCACCAGCTGGTTTATGACTAGCGCTCGACCCCTGTAGGACAGCACTCGGAGCAGTCCTGTCCAGCGCCCTTGGCGAGCGGCGACCTTGGCCTTCAGCTCCTGCCAGTTCGCCGGCCAGGCTCCCTCGTCGGGGCTAAGGTAGACTCCCAGATAGAGGAGATGGGTCGTGCTCCAGGCAAAAGGCCTGAGCTCCTCCGGCAGGGAGTCCACCCGCCACTGACCCACCAGAAGTCCGGAACATTTCTCCCAGTTGATCCTGGCGGAGGACGCGGCCGAGTAAATCTCCTGGCCCTCAAGCATCCTCCGCAGGTCAGCGGGATCCTCTACCGCGAGGAGCACGTCATCGGCGTAAGCCGAGAGGACGACCTCCACGCCCGGCTCTTGCAGAGCCAGTCCCGTCAACCTCGTCCGCAAGAGGCGCAGGAAAGGCTCCACGCAAACGGCGTATAACTGGCCGGACATGGGGCATCCCTGGCGCACCCCTCTCCAAAAGCGAAGGGGCGCCGTCAAGGACCCGTTAACCTCAATCAGACACTCTGCGGCGGCGTATAAAAGTCGGATCCGGGCGACGAAATGCGTCCCGAACCCGAAAGCGCGCAGACTTCCGAGCAGATAGTCGTGATCCACCCTATCGAACGCCTTCTCTTGGTCGAGGGATAGGAAGGCGACCGACAGACCAGCCTCCTGGGAACAATGGATGAGGTCCCGGACCAGATGGATGTTATCGTGGATTGTCCGGCCCGGGACCGTGTAGGACTGGTCGGGGTGGATCATGTGGTCCAGCACGGCACCAAGGCGAGCAGACATCGCCCTGGCGAAGATTTTGTAGTCCGTGCTGAGGAGGGAGACCGGGCGCCAGTTCTTAAGGAGGCGGAGATCGCCCTTCTTAGGCAGCAGGACGATGACTGCCCTGCGCCAAGAGAGGGGCATCTCCCCGGTCGCCAGACTTTCCCCCAGGACCCGCGCGTAGTCGCCCCCCAGGACGTCCCAGAACGCCCTGTGGAACTCCACGGTCAGCCCGTCCAGCCCCGGGGATTTTCCCCTCGAGAGCCGGTCGAGGGCACCGGTCAGCTCCGCCAGGCTTAGTGGAGCTTCCAGATTTTCGGCGCCCTCCGGGCTGACCTTCGGCAGGTCCTCCCACAAAACTCTACGCGCTTCCTCGCTGGACGGATCCGGAGAGAGCAGGGCACCGTAATATTCACGGGCCCTGTTGTTGACGCCCTCCGGATCCGAGACGAGAGAGCCGTCGTCGGCCAGCGGCGTCAAGAGCTGCTTACGGACACTCTGCCTTTTTTCCAGCGAGTAGAAGAAGGAGGAGCCGCGGTCCAGATCCCGCAGGTACCGGATCCGCGACCTCACGAACGCGCCTCGGGACCCGACGAGCTGCAGGTCCTTCAGCGCGGCCTTCTTCGCTTCGTACACCGTCCGCAAGGCCGGGTCCTGGACGACTTGACTGAGACGGGATTCCAGGTCGAGCACCTCTTTTTCTAGGCGCCGGACTCTGGCCGCCCGCCTCTTGGTCGACCCCCTCGCGTACTCTTGACAGAAGACGCGGACGTGAGCCTTGCCCACGTCCCACCATAGCCTCAAGGAGGGGAAGCCCCCCTGCTTCCTTCTCCAGTCGGACCAGAATCGATGGAACGAGTCCTGGAACCGCACGTCCTCCAGCAGCTGGTTGTTAAAGTGCCAGTACGCGGACCCCGTCCTCGCGCGGAGTGAAGCGAGCTCCGCCCATACCAGGTGGTGGTCCGAACACGGCACCGGCCGCATGGAGGCCGCCGGGACGCAGGAAACGTACGCCCGAGACACGTAAAGGATGGTCTCGGCGGCGGCCGCGAGCAGATCCACCGCCTCGCTGGCGGTGGTCTCTAGGTCTTCACCCGCGTCCCCCACCGAGTCCCCATCCTCCTCCGGGAGGTGGCCGCCAGCAGCCGGCCCATCGACCGCACAAGGTACGGCAAATGAACCGGCCGCTCCAACCGGCCCTGGCTCTGCCCCGATCCCACCCCCAGGATCGTCGGCAGAGGAGTCCCCACTGGGCTCTTTAAAAAATGGTGCTGGGTCGGGAAATGACAGCGGAAGGGGTTCCCCCTCCGCCCCAGGAACCGGGGAACAAGGAGAGACCCGGCCATAGGAAATCCCCAGGCTCTTAATGTGCTCCAGCCCCACAGCAAGAGGCGAGGGTGGGTGTTCCTCCCCCTCCCCGCTGCCACCCCCCGGCCCAGCACCTACAGTGTCATAATAAACATTAATTTGTGTTTCTGCCGGGTCGAGCGACTCCCGGGGGCAGCTGATTAATAGCTGGGCGGGCTCAGGTTTGGCCTTTTCGGCCCCGCCCGCCTCAGTCCCGGCGGCGCCCGGCCCGGCGGCAATGCATTCCTCCGCGGTCCCCACGCCCCGCACGACAGGCAGATCTTCCACGCCATCCCCGGGAGGCAGAGGCTGGGCAGCCTCTACTGTCTCACCCTCCCCGGGGACAGACTCCTCCCGCCTACGGCGCTGCTTGGGGGCGCTGGTGGGGGACGCGGGACACGCGGCGGTCACCGACTCCTCCGCGGAGGGATGTTGTTCCCCCTCCGCCTCAACGGAGCGGCGCCTCCTTTTGTTGCTGGAGGTGCGCTGAGGCAAGGAGACCTCCATGTCTGCCGAGGCGTCCCGCTCCGCCCCCCCCTTTTTCTTTTCTTGCCCGCGCCCGGGCCCCTCTGCGGTGTTGTTCAAGGTCTCGGGCACGGGCTCGGGGCATCCCGCGCTCGCCAGTGACTAGGTTGGGCCGAGCGTGGTAAACAAATTGTCTGGCGCACCGAGGGGACCCGCCTCTGGATGTTTTGCCTTGTCCCGCGCCTTCCTTCCGTTCGGACGCTCTCCCTCCCCCCCGCCGGAGGCCCCGAAAACAAAGGCCTCCGACGATGCCCGCGCACCTATGGCTCCCGGCCCGCGGACGCAACTAGGGGGAGGGGTGGCGGCAGCGCCAGCCTTGGCCGCCTTCGGTGGTTTGGCGGCCTTGGAGGCGGGGCAGTTCTTGCGAATGTGCCCCACCTCTCTGCAGGCATGGCACCGCACGCCGTCCGACGTCCAGAAGACGCGGTAGGCAGTCCACTCGTGCACCACATTAAAAGACCCCTCCGTCGTCTCCTCCCGCGTCAGCCGGACAAAGAGCTGGCGGTGGAAGGAGAACACGTGGCGCAGGCTGCTCTCCCTGAGGCCGAGCGGTATGGGGTTGATCCCCGACCTCACCTCCCCCAGTTGGTGTAGGTGAGGGAGGAGGAGCCCAGCGGGAACAAAGGGCGGGACGTTCGATATGATGACCCTCTGTGCGGTGACCTCGAGAGGGTCCACCGGCAGGAACGTCCCGCCCACCGTGAGCCCCTTTTCGAGGGCCAGGGACACCACCCGCTCTGACCCCAGGAAGAAAACAGCCTTCCCAGACATCTTGGAGGCTGCGACAATGGCCGAGGGGCCGACTACCCCAGCCATCGCCCGCACGCACTCCTCAATGCTCATTGTGGGGTGAGTGTAGCTTCTGACCCCGTGTTTCCTGGTTATAAGTTGAAAAGGTGGCAGGGCAGCGGGTGGCGCAGGAGGTGCCGTGGAAGCGGTTGCCACCTGCGCATACGTCTTCGCTGGCCCTGCCACCGGCGTGGATGGGGTCGCCATCACGGGGTTCCTTTAAGGGCTACACCCACCCCAAAGTCACAGGCCTTAATGGTCTTTATTGGCATTGTATATTTAACTGAGCAGAGGAGCCATTAACGAGGCACCACTCCCCTAGTTGACAATTGGGCAGGGGCCTTGCTCCCTCTGCTCAGTTGTCTCAATTGTTTTTTTTTTTTAAATTCGGAGAAAGGGGCCTCAGAGAGAGAGGGGAGAAACAGAGTAACAGAGAAAGAGAGAGGGGGGTGGGAAGGGGGGGGGGACTGAGAGGGCAGGTCTCCCCTCGCAGCTGTGGGTGGGTGCAATCCCCAGATCGCAAAACACAAAGTCTTTGGGGTGTTCTTCAGGTCAGGGGAGAAGATGTCTTCACCTGGGGCAGCTAGAGCCACCAGGCACACACTCCCAACGATGTTTAATTAGGGTGATTAAGGAAATTCTTGAGCCTGGTAGCTCCAGCTATCCCAGGCTAGGCAATTGGGGGGGGGGGTCAAATGTGTGTGGGGCCTAGTTGCAAGCAAGGCCCCCACACACACTTTCCACACACACACCCCCCCGCGATGTTCCGGCCCTCGGTGGTCTTCTTTCCTCCCCCCACTGATTCAACAAAGTCTTTTTGGGACTTCACCCACACCCACCTGTAGAATTGTAGAGTCTCCCTCCTTCCACACTGGATGTTGTTGTTGTTGGTCTTTTCCCCCTCTCTCCAACTCTTTGCAGAATGGTAAAAAGATGTACAAAGTTTTCTTTTCTCCTCCTCTCCCTCTGGGTGAAAGTTGATGGTGAAGCCCCTTCCTTCCTTCTCTTCCTGGGCTAGTCTCAGGGCTCTCCAGGCAGGAGCAAAAGTTGATAGCTGCTCTCTCCCTGCAGCTCAGCTCCTACTGTGCAGGACACGCCTCCACTGCTCCACAATTGGTCCTTGTGCATGAAACTCTTTTGAGTTTACCTGAAAATAAACATAAACATTAAAACCATGCCACCCGCCTGGGTGACACAGCAGACATTTTCAAGGCCCCTTTTTTTCCTTTTTTTCTTTTTTTTTTTTTTTTTTTGGGGCGCTAAAATCAAATTTTTCCAGTGCCCCCTATAAAAGGGGAGGGGGGCACTAAATGCACCGGCAATGAAAACAAATTAAACTTTAAAACGTAAAATCAAATTAAAATTTGGTTGCCGGGCGTGATGATGCACTCCAGTGCCTCCGGTGCCCACCTCTCGCGGAAGGCCGCGAGCGTACCGGTGGACACCGCGTGCTCCATCTCCAAGGACACCCTGGACCGGATGTAAGAGCGGAAGAGAGGCAGGCAGTCAGGTTGAACGACCCCCTCGACCGCCCGCTGCCTGGACCGGCTGATGGCACCCTTGGCCGTGCCCAGGAGCAGTCCTACGAGGAGGCCCTCGACCTACCCGCTCCCCTCCGACAGGGTGCCCAAAGATCAGGAGAGTGGGACTGAAGTGCAGCCAGAATTTCAGGAGCAGCCCCTTCAAATAATGGAACAGGGGCTGCAACCTCGTGCACTCATTAAAAACATGGAACACGGACTCCTCCAGACCGCAGAAATTGCAGGCAGCCTGGGAGTCCGTGAACCGGCTTAAAAATTTGTTGACCGGCACTGCTCCGTGCACCACCCTCCAGGCCAAGTCCCCGATGAATAGTGGGAGGACCCCTGCGTAGAGTGCCCTCCATCGGGGACCCCCGCCTCCTCCGGAAGGCAAGATGGTACGCCATGGCGTGTCCGGACGGTCGGCGAGGATGGCAAAGTTGAGGGTGTGCAGGAGCAGCCCGTACAGGAAACCCCTCCGCGCGGAACTGAAAGGCACGGAGGGGATTTCCCCGAGGCGGCTCAAGTTGTGAGGCGCCGGCCCCCGAGGGAGGTTCCGGGGTTTGGCGCCGATGAGGAATTCCGTCCGGACGGGGGTCAGTTCGGACGGGATCTCCCCACGTGCTTGAGCCTCCTCGATGCACCTAACGGAGTCAGGGCCCAGAGCTGTTTTTAGCGACTCGATGGCATCGGCCGCGTGGCGGACGTTGGCAGAGTTTAGGCGCCGCGCCAGCGTGTCTGGCGCCATCCAGCCCGCTCCTCCGCCAGCGAGCAGGTCCCTGACCCTGGTCACCTCACCAGCCACAGCCCTCTCTTCCGACCGCCACATGAAACCTCGGCCGTGGAGGTACGGATTCCCGAGCAGCGGCTCCTGCAGGACGGCCGCCACTCCAGCCGGCGGAGAGCTGCGCTTGGTGGAGACTTTGTTCCAGACCCTGATGAGTTCCCTGTAAAAGACAGGCAGCTCCCGGAGGGCGGTCCTGGCACCCCCCAAGTTCACAAACAGGAGCTGCGTGTCATAATTGAGGTCGCGCTGCTGGCGGAAGAAATACCTCGCCAGAGCACACCACCTAGGAGGGGGCTCGACGTAAAGGTATCTCTGCAGGGTCTGAAGACGGAAAGTCGCGAGCTGGGCGCTGATGCACACCAACGACTGACCGCCCTCCTCAAGCGGGTGACTCAAGACCGCGGCAGAGACCCAGTGCTTCCTGTTGTTCCAGAAGAAGTCCACCAGCTTCTTCTGTATCTTGGCGACAAACGCAGGGGGAGGGGTGAAAGTGACCAGCCGGTACCACAACATTGCGGCCACCAGCTGGTTTATGACTAGCGCTCGACCCCTGTAGGACAGCACTCGGAGCAGTCCTGTCCAGCGCCCTAGGCGAACGGCGACCTTGGCCTCCAGCTCCTGCCAGTTCGCCGGCCAGGCTCCCTCGTCGGGGCTAAGGTAGACTCCCAGATAGAGGAGATGGGTCGTGCTCCAGGCAAAAGGCCTGAGCTCCTCCGGCAGGGAGTCCACACGCCACTGACCCACCAGGAGTCCGGAACATTTCTCCCAGTTGATCCTGGTGGAGGACGCGGCCGAGTAAATCTCCTGGCACTCACGCATCCTCCGCAGGTCAGCGGGATCCTCTACCGCGAGGAGCACGTCATCGGCGTAAGCCGAGAGGACGACCTCCACGCCCGGCCCTTGCAGAGCCAGTCCCGTCAACCTCATCCGCAAGAGGCGCAGGAAAGGTTCCACGCAAACGGCGTATAACTGGCCGGACATGGGGCATCCCTGGCGCACCCCCCTCCTAAAGCGAAGGGGCGCCGTCAAGGACCCGTTAACCTTAATCAGGCACTCCGCGGCGGCGTACAAAAGTCGGATCCGGGCGACGAAATGCGTCCCGAACCCGAAAGCGCGCAGAGTTCCGAGCAGATAGTCGTGATCCACCCAGTCTAACGCCTTCTCTTGGTCGAGGGATAGGAAGGCGACCGACAGACCAGCCTCCTGGGAACAATGGATGAGGTCCCGGACCAGATGGATGTTATCGTGGATTGTCCGGCCCGGGACCGTGTAGGACTGGTCGGGGTGGATCATGTGGTCCAGCACGGCACCAAGGCGAGCAGACATCGCCCTGGCGAAGATTTTGTAGTCCGTGCTGAGGAGGGAGACCGGGCGCCAGTTCTTAAGGAGACGGAGATCGCCCTTCTTAGGCAGCAGGACGATGACTGCCCTGCGCCAAGAGAGGGGCATCTCCCCGGTCGCCAGACTTTCCCCCAGGACCCGCGCGTAGTCGCCCCCGAGGACGTCCCAGAACGCCCTGTGGAACTCCACGGTCAGCCCGTCCAGCCCCGGGGATTTTCCCCTCGAGAGCCGGGCGAGGGCACCGGTCAGCTCCGCCAGGCTTAGCGGAGCTTCCAGATTTTCGGTGCCCTCCGGGCTGACCTTCGGCAGGTCCTCCCACAAAACTCTACGCACTTCCTCGCTGGACGGATCCGGAGAGAACAGAGCCCCGTAATATTCACGGGCCCTGTTGTTGACTCCCTCCGGATCCGAGACGAGAGAGCCGTCGTCGGCCAGCAGCGTCAAGAGCTGCTTACGGACACTCTGCCTTTTTTCCAGCGAGTAGAAGAAGGGGGAGCCGCGGTCCAGATCCCGCAGGAACCGGATCCGCGACCTCACGAATGCGCCTCAGGACCCGACGAGCTGCAGGTCCTTCAGCGCGGACCTCTTCGCTTCGTACACCGTCCGCAGGGCCGGGTCCTGGACGACTTGACCGAGACGGGCTTCCAGGTCGAGCACCTCATTTTCTAGGCGCCCGACTCTGGCCGCCCGCCTCTTGGTCGACCCCCTCGCGTACTCTTGGCAGAAGACGCGGACGTGAGCCTTGCCCACGTCCCACCATAGCCTCAAGGAGGGGAAGCCCCCCTGCTTCCTTCTCCAGTCGGACCAGAATCGACGGAACGAGTCCTGGAACCGCACGTCCTCCAGCAGCCGGTTGTTAAAGTGCCAGTACGCGGACCCCGTCCTCGCGCGGAGCGAAGCGAGCTCCGCCCACACCAGGTGGTGGTCCGAACACGGCACCGGCCGCATGGAGGCCGCCGGGACGCAGGATACATACGCCCGAGACACGTAAAGGCGGTCGACTCTAGACCATCCAACTCCAGGCCTCACCCAAGTAAAGGCGCTGGAGTCGGGGTGGAGATTTCGCCAGACGTCCACCAAGTCGAAGGACCCGACCAGGTCCCTCAACTTCTCCATCGCCGTCATGCACTGCGGGGCACCGGAGCGGTCCCTCGCCTCGAGGGTGCAGTTAAAATCCCCCCCGAGGACAATGCAGTCGCCGACGTCGACGGAGCCAAGAAGAGCGGACACCTCTTCAAAGAAGCGCGTTTGCTGCGGACCGGGCTGAGGGGCGTACACGTTCACGAGATGGAGCGGCACGTCCCCCAGGCGAACCGTTACGTGCAGCAAGCGGCCTGGCACTGGCTCCTCGACCCCCAAGATCTCCGGCTGAAAATGCGGGCCCAGCAAGATGGCCACCCCACTAGAAATGGCGGTGAGGTGGCTCATGCGGACCTCTCCTTGACATTCCAGGAGCCACGTGGCTTCGTCTCCCGGAACGGTGTGGGTTTCTTGCAGGAAGCACACCGCATATTTCCCCTCCCGCAGGAGCGAAAAATTGTCAAATCTACGGCGTGCCCCTCTGCCGCTGTTGATGTTGAGGCTGGCTATGGTTATCTTCATGGCAAAAGCAGAGTGCAACCTCTACCTTAGCCTATTGTGGGGGAGGGAGTGGAGTCGTTTGTTGATCGCCACTCCATCAGCAGCCCAGCGAGGAACTTTTTGAGCCAGCGCAGCTCAAGGCCTTGAGCCTTTGATAAGGGCCCGCCCGCAGCCATGGTTTTAGTGGCGGCGCGGACGGACGCGACGAGCAGCCCTGGCTCGGACCATCTTTCCAGGGCCAGACGGGCTTGGTCGCGGCGACCCCGGCACTGGACCAAAAAGTCCCGGAGTTCCTCTGCAGGAATGAGGAGGGTCTCAGTGGCGGCCGCGAGCAGATCCACTGCCTCACTGGCGATGGACTCGAGATCTTCACCCGCGTCCTCCACCGAGTCCCCGTCCCCCTCCGGGAGGTCGCCGCTAGCAGCCGGCCCGTCGACCGCACGAGGTACGGGAAACGGCCCGGCCGCTCCATTTGGCCCTGGCTCTGCCCCGATCCCACCCCCAGGATCGTCGGCAGAGGAGTCCCCACTGGGGTCTTTTAAAATTGGTGCTGGGTCGGGAAGCGACAGCGGAAGGGGTTCCCCCTCCGCCCCAGGAACCGGGGAACAGGGAGAGACCTGGTCAAAGTAATGTTCCAGGTCCTCCAATTCCCCCAGCTCCACAGTAGGGGGCGAGGGTTGTTGTTCTTCTCCCTCCCCGCCGCCACCCCGCAGCCCATCGTGTACGGATTCCATAAAATTGGCATTTTCAGAGTCGAGCAAATCCCGGGGGAAGTTGGGTATTGGCTGGGCGGGCTCAGGTTCGGACTTTTCAGCCCCGCCCGCCTCAGTCCCCGGGACGCTCGACCCGGCGGCTACGCATTCTTCCGCTGGCCCCACGCCCCGCACGACAGGCAGATCTGCCACGCCCTCCCCAGGAGGCAGCGGCTGGGCAGCCTCGCCTGCCTCACCCTCCCCGGGGACAGATTCCTCGCGCCTACAGCGCAATTTGGGGGCGCTGGTGGGGGACGCGGGACACGCGGCGGGCACCGCCTCCTCCGCGGAGGGATGTTGTTCCCCCTCCGCCTCATTGGGGCAGTGCCTCCTTTTGTTGCTGGAGGTGCGCTGAGGCAGGGAGACCTCCATGTGTGCCGAGGCCTCCCGCTCCGTCCCCCCCTTTTCCTTATCTTGCCCTCGCCCGAGCCCCTCTGCGGTATTGTTCAAGGGCTCGGGCACGGGCTCGGGGCATCCCGCGCTCGCCAGTGACTGGGTTGGGCCGAGCGCGGTAAACAAATTGTCTGGCGCACCGAGGGGACCCGCCTCTGCATGTTTTGCCTTGTCCCGCGCCTTCCTTCTGTTCGGACGCTCTCCCTCCCCCCCGCCGGAGGCCCCGAAAACAAAGGCCTCCGACGATGCCCGCACACCTATGGCTCCCGGCCCGCGGACGCAACTAGGGGGAGGGGTGGCGGCGGCGCCAGCCTTGGCCGCCTCCGGTGGTTTAGCGGCCTTGGAGGCGGGGCAGTTCTTGCGAATGTGCCCCACCTCTCTGCAGGCATGGCACCGCACGCCGTCCAATGTCCAGAAGACGCGGTAGGCAGTCCCCTCGTGCACCACATTAAAAGACCCCTCCGTCGTCTCCTCCCGCGCCAGCCGGACAAAGAGCTGGCGGCGGAAGGAGAACACGTGGCGCAGGCTGCTCTCCCTGAGGCCGAGCGGTATGGGGTTGATCCCCGACCTCACCTCCCCCAGTTGGTGTAGGTGAGGGAGGAGGAGCTCAGCGAGAACAAAGGGCGGGACGTTCGATATGATGACCCTCTGCGCGGTGGCCTCGAGAGGGTCCACCGGCAGGAACGTCCCGCCCACCGTGAGCCCCTTTTCGAGGGCCAGGGACACCGCCCGCTCCGACCCCAGGAAGAACACGGCCATCCCAGACATCTTGGAGGCTGCGACAATGGCCGAGGGGCCGACCACCCCAGCCATCGCCCGCACGCACTCCTCAATGCTCATTGTGGGGTGAGTGTAGCTCTTGACCCCGTGTTTTCTGGTCATTAATCTGAATGGTGGCAGGGCAGCGGGTGGCGCAGGAGGTGCCGTGGAAGTGGTTGCCACCTGCGCATACGTCTTCGCTGGCCCTGCCACCGGCGTGGATGGGGTCGCCATCACGGGGTCCCTTTAAGGGCCACACCCACCCCAAAGTCACAGGCCTTAATGGTCTTGATTGGCCTCGTTTGATTTGACTGAGCAGAGGAGCTCTTAATGAGGCACCTCTCCCCTAGTTGGCAATTGGGGAGGGGCCTTGCTCCCTCTGCTCAGTTGTCTTAATTGTTTTTTTTTTATATTAATTTGGGAGAAAGGGGCCTCAGAGAGAGAGGGGAGAAACAGAGTAACAGAGAAAGAGAGAGGGGGGTGGGAAAGGGGGGGGAGGACTGCGAGGGCAGGTCTCCCCTCGCAGCTGTGAGTGGGTGCACTCCCCAGATGGCAAAACACAAAAAACACAGTCCTTGGGGTGGGTCTTCAGGTCGGGGGAGAAGACGTCTTCACCTGGGGCAGCTGGAGCCACCAGGCACACACTCCTAACGATGTTAATAGGGTAAATGAGAAAAATCTTCAGCCTGGTAGCTCCAGCTATCCCAGGCTAGGCAATTGGGGGGGGGTGTTCAATTGTGGGGTGGGCCTAGTTGTAAGCAAGGCCCCCACACACACTACCACACACACACACACCCCCCGCGATGTTCCGGCCCTCAGTGGTCTTCTTTCCTCCCCCCACCGATACAACAAAGTCTGTTTGGGAAAGGCACCCACACCCACCTGTAGAATGGTAGAGTCCCCCTCCTTCCACACTGGATGTTTGTTGTTGGTTTGTCCCCCTCTCTCCAACACTTTGCAGATTGGTAAAGTTGTTCAAAGTTTTCTGTTCTCCTCCTCTCCCTCTGGGTGAAAGTTGGTGGTGAAGCCCCTTCCTTCCTTCTCTTCCTGGGCTGTTCTCAGGGCTCTCCAGGCAGGAGCACAAGTTGATAGCTGCTCCTCTCACTGCTCACAGCTCCTACTGTGCAGGACACGCCTCCACTGCTCCACGATTGGTTCCTTGTGCATTAAACTCTTTTAGAGTCTACCTGCAAAACATAAACATTAAACTGTGCCACCCGACCTGGGTGACACACCAGACATTTACAAGGCCCTTTTTTTCTTTTTTTTGGTTTTTTTTGGGGGTTTTTTTTTTCCTTCTTTTTTTTTTGATTTTTTTTTGGGCACTAAAATCACAATTTTTCCCCAGTGCCCCCTATAAAAGGGAAGGGGTCACTAAAAACACCGGCAATTAAAACAAATTAAACTTTAAAACGTAAAATCAAATTAAAATTTGTTTACCGGGCGTGATGATGCACTCCAGTCCCTCCGGTGCCCACCTCTCGCGGAAGGCCGCGAGCATACCGGTGGACACCGCGTGCTCCATCTCCAAGGACACCCTGGACCAGATGTAAGAGCGGAAGAGAGGCAGGCAGTCAGGTTGAACGACCCCCTCGACCGCCCGCTGCCTGGACCGGCTGATGGCACCCTTGGCCGTGCCCAGGAGCAGTCCTACGAGGAGGCCTTCGGAACTACCCGCTCCCCTCCGCACAGGGTGCCCAAAGATCAGGAGAGTGGGACTGAAGTGCAGCCAGAATTTCAGGAGCAGCCCCTTCAAATAATGGAACAGGGGCTGCAACCTCGTGCACTCAATAAAAACATGGAACACGGACTCCTCCAGACCGCAGAAATTGCAGGCGGCCTGGGAGTCTGTGAACCGGCTTAAAAATTTGTTGCACGGCACTGCTCCGTGCACCACCCTCCAGGCCAAGTCCCCGATGAATAGTGGGAGGACCCCTGCATAGAGTGCCCTCCATCGGGGACCCCCGCCTCCTCCGGACGGCAAGATGGTACGCCATGGCGTGTCCGGACGGCAGGCGAGGATGGCAAAGTTGAGAGTGTGCAGGAGCAGCCCGTACATGAAACCCCTCCGCGCGGAACTGAAAGGCACGGAGGGGATTTCCCTGAGGCGGCTCAAGTTGTGAGGCGCCGGCCCCCGAGGGAGGTTCCGGGGTTTGGCGCCGATGAGGAATTCCGTCCGCACGGGGGTCAGTTCGGTCGGGATCTCCCCACGTGCTTGAGCCTCCTCGATGCACCTAACGGAGTCAGGGCCCAGAGCTGTTTATAGCGACTGGATGGCATCGGCCGCGTGGCGGACGTTGGCAGAATTTAGGCGCCGTGCCAGCGTTTCTGGCGCCATCCAGACCGCTCCTCCGCCATCGAGCAGGTCCCTGACCCTGGTCACCTCACCAGCCACAGCCCTCTCTTCCGACCGCCACATAAAACCTCGGTCGTGGAGGTACGGATTCCCGAGCAGCGGCTCCTGCAGGACGGCCGCCACTCCAGCCGGCGGAGAGCTGCGCTTGGTGGAGACTTTGTTCCAGACCCTGATGAGTTCCCTGTAAAAGACAGGCAGCTCCCGGAGGGCGGTCCTAGCACCCCCCAAGTTCACAAACAGGAGCTGCGTGTCATAATTGAGGTCGCGCTGCTGGCGGAAGAAATACCTCGCCAGAGCACACCACCTAGGAGGGGGCTCGACGTAAAGGTATCTCTGCAGGGTCTGAAGACGGAAAGTCGCGAGCTGGGCGCTGACGCACACCAACGACTGACCGCCCTCCTCAAGCGGGAGACTCAAGACCGCGGCAGAGACCCAGTGCTTCCTGTTGTTCCAGAAGAAGTCCACCAGCATCTTCTGTATCTTGGCGACAAACGCAGGGGGAGGGGTCAAAGTGACCAGTCGGTACCACAACATTGCGGCCACCAGCTGGTTTATGACTAGCGCTCGACCCCTGTAGGACAGCACTCGGAGCAGTCCTGTCCAACGCCCTAGGCGAGCGGCGACCTTGGCCTCCAGCTCCTGCCAGTTCGCCGGCCAGGCTCCCTCGTCGGGCCTAAGGTAGACTCCCAGATAGAGGAGATGGGTCGTGCTCCAGGCAAAAGGCCTGAACTCCTCCGGCAGGGAGTCCACCCGCCACTGACCCACCAGGAGTCCGGAACATTTCTCCCAGTTGATCCTGGCGGAGGACGCGGCCGAGTAAATCTCCTGGCACTCACGCATCCTCCGCAGGTCAGCGGGATCCTCTACCGCGAGGAGCACGTCATCGGCGTAAGCCGAGAGGACGACCTCCACGCCCGGCCCTTGCAGAGCCAGTCCCGTCAACCTCGTCCGCAAGAGGCGCAGGAAAGGCTCCACGCAAACGGCGTATAACTGGCCGGACATGGGGCATCCCTGGCGCACCCCTCTCCTAAAGCGAAGGGACGCCGTCAAGGACCCGTTAACCTTAATCAGACACTCCGCGGCGGCATACAAAAGTCGGATCCGGGCGACGAAATGCGTCCCGAATCCGAAAGCGCGCAGAGTTCCGAGCAGATAGTCGTGATCCACCCTGTCGAACGCCTTCTCTTGGTCGAGGGATAGGAAGGCGACCGACAGACCAGCCTCCTGGGAACAATGGATGAGGTCCCGGACCAGATGGATGTTACCGTGGATTGTCCGGCCCTTGACCGTGTAGGACTGGTCGGGGTGGATCATGTGGTCCAGCACGGCACCAAGGCGAGCAGACATCGCCCTGGCAAAAATTTTGTAGTCCGTGCTGAGGAGGGAGACCGGGCGCCAGTTCTTAAAGAGGCGGAGATCGCCCTTCTTAGGCAGCAGGACGATGACTGCCCTGCGCCAAGAGAGGGGCATCTCCCCGGTCGCCAGACGTTCCCCCAGGACCCGCGCGTAGTCGCCCCCCAGAACGTCCCAGAACGCCCTGTGGAACTCCACGGTCAGCCCATCCAGCCCCGGGGATTTTCCCCTCGAGAGCCGGTCGAGGGCACCGGTCAGCTCTGCCAGGCTTAGCGGAGCTTCCAGATTTTCGGCGCCCTCCGGGCTGACCTTCGGCAGGTCCTCCCACAAAACTCTACGCGCTTCCTCGCTGGACGGATCCGGAGAGAACAGGGCCCCGTAATATTCACGGGCCCTGTTGTTGACGCCCTCCGGATCCGAGACGAGAGAGCCGTCGTCGGCCAGCAGCGTCAAGAGCTGCTTACGGACACGCTGCCTTTTTTCCAGCGAGTAGAAGAAGGGGGAGCCGCGGTCCAGATCCCGCAGGAACCGGATCCGCGACCTCACGAACGCACCTCGGGACCCGACGAGCTGCAGGTCCTTCAGCGCGGCTTTCTTCACTTCGTACACCGTCCGCAGGGCCGGGTCCTGGACGACTTGACCGAGACGGGATTCCAGGTCGAGCACCTCTTTTTCTAGGCGCCCGACCCTGGCCGCCCGCCTCTTGGTCGACCCCCTCGCGTACTCTTGACAGAAGACACGGACGTGAGCCTTGCCCACGTCCCACCATAGCCTCAAGGAGGGGAAGCCACCCTGCTTCCTTCTCCAGTCGGCCCAGAATCGACGGAACGAGTCCTGGAACCGCACGTCCTCCAGCAGCCGGTTGTTAAAGTGCCAGTACGCGGACCCCGTCCTCGCGCGGAGCGAAGCGAGCTCCGCCCACACCAGGTGGTGGTCCGAACACGGCACCGGCCGCATGGAGGCCACCGGGACGCAGGAAACGTACGCCCGAGACACGTAAAGGCGGTCGACTCTGGACCATCCCTACTCCAGGCCTCACCCAAGTAAAGGCGCTGGAGTCGGGGTGGAGATTTCGCCAGACGTCCACCAAGTCGAAGGACCCGACCAGGTCCTTCAACTTCTCCATCGCCGTAATGCACTGCAGGGCACTGGAGCGGTCCCTCGCCTCGAGGGTGCAGTTAAAATCCCCCCCGAGGACAATGCAGTCGCCGACGTCGACGGAGCCAAGAAGAGCGGACACCTCTTGAAAGAAGCGCGTTTGCTGCGGGCCGGGCTGAGGGGCGTACACGTTCACGTGATGGAGCGGCACGTCCCCCAGGCGAACCGTTACGTGCAGCAAGCGGCCTGGCACGGGCTCCTCGACCACCAAGATCTCCGGCTGAAAATGCGGGCCCAGCAAGATGGCCACCCCACTAGAAATGGCGGTGAGGTGGCTCATGCGGACCTCTCCTTGCCATTCCAGGAGCCACGTGGCTTCGTCTCCCGGAACGGTGTGGGTTTCTTGCAGGAAGCACACCGCATATTTCCCCTCCCGCAGGAGCGAAAAATTGTCAAATCTACGGCGTGCCCCTCTGCCGCCGTTGATGTTAAGGCTGGCTGTGGTTATCTTCATGACTAGAGCATAGTGCAACCTCTACCTAACCTATTTTGGGGGGGGAGTAGAGTCATTTGTTGACCTCCACTCCTTCAGCAGCCCAGCGAGGAACTTTTTGAGCCGGCGCAGCACAAGGCCTTGAGCCTTTGATAAGGGCCCGCCCACGGCCATGGTTTTAGCGGCGGCGCGGACGGACATGACGAGCAGCCCCGGCTCGGACCATCTTTCCAGGGCCAGACGGGCTTGGTCGCGGCGAACCCGGCACTGGACCAAAAAGTCCCGGAGTTCCTCTGCAGGAATGAGGAGGGTCTCAGTGGCCGCCGCGAGCAGATCCACCGCCTCACTGGCGATGGACTCGAGATCTTCACCCGCGTCCTCCACCGAGTCCCCGTCCCCCTCCGGGAGGTCGCCGCTAGCAGCCGGCCCGTCGACCGCACGAGGTACGGCAAACGGCCCGGCCGCTCCATCTGGCCCTGGCTCTGCCCCGATCCCACCCCCAGGATCGTCGGCAGAGGAGTCCCCACTGGGCTCTTTTAAAATTGGTGCTGGGTCGGGAATCGACAGCGGAAGGGGTTCCTCCTCCGCCCCAGGAGCCGGGGAACACGGAGAGACCTGGTTTAGAAAATTCTCCAAGTCCACCAAGTCCCTCAGCTCCAAAGTAGGGGGCGAGGGTTGTTGTTCTTCCCCCTCCCCGCCGCCACCCCCCAGCCCAGCGTGTATGGATTCATTAAACTTGTTCATATTTTCAGTTTCTACCGAGTCGAGCAAATCCCGGGGGAAGTTGGGTATTGGCTGGGCGGGCTCAGGTTCGGCCTTTTCGGCCCCGCCCGCCTCAGTCCCCGGGACGCTCGACCCGGCGGACACGCATTCCTCCGCTGGCCCCACGCCCCCCACGACAGGCAGATCTTCCACGCCATCCCCAGGAGGCAGCGGCTGGGCAGCCTCGACTGCCTCACCCTCCCCGGGGACAGACTCCTCTCGCCTACAGCGCTGCTTGGGGGCGCTGGTGGGGGACGCGGGACAAGCGGCGGGCACCGCCTCCTCCGCAGAGGGATGTTGTTCCCCCTCCGCCTCATTGTGGCGTTGCCTCTTTTTGTTCCTGGGGGTGCGCGAAGGCACGGAGACCTCTATGTCTGCCGAGGCCTCCCGCTCCGCCCCCCACTTTTCCTTTTCTTGCCCGTGCCCGGGCCCCTCCGCGGTATTGGTCAAGGGCTCAGGCACGGGCTCAGGGCACCCCGCGCTCGCCGGTGACGGGGTTGGGCTGAGCGCGGTGGTCAAATTTTCTGGCGCACTGAGGGGACCCGCCTCTTGATGTTTTGCCTTCTTCCGCGCCTTCTTTCCGGTCGGACGCTCTCCCTCCCCCCCGCCGGAGGCCCTGAAAACAAAGGCCTCTGACGATGCCCGCGCACCTACGGCTCCCGGCACGCGGACGCAACTAGGGGGAGGGGTGGCGGCGGCGCCAGCCTTGGCCGCCTTCGGTGGTTTGGCGGCCTTGGAGGCGGGGCAGTTCTTACGAACATGCCACACCTCCCTGCAGGCATGGCACCGCACGCCGTCCGACGTCCAGAAGACGCGGTAGGCAGTCCCCTCGTGCACCACATTAAAATACCCCTCTGTCGTCTCCTCTCGCGCCAGCCGGACAAAGAGCTAGCGGCGGAAGGAGAACACGTGGCGCAGGCTGTTCTCCCTTAGGCCGAGCGGTATGGGGTTGATCCCTGACCTTACCTCTCCCAGTTGGTGTAGGTGAGGGAGGAGGAGCTCAGCGGGAACAAAGGGCGGGACGTTTGATATGATGATCCTCTGCGCAGTGGCCTCGAGAGGATCCACCGGCAGGAACGACACGCCCACCGTGAGCCCCTTTTCAAGGGCCAGGGACACCGCCCGCTCCGACCCCAGGAAGAACACAGCCTTCCCAGACATCTTGGAGGCTGCAACAATGGCCGAGGGGCCGACTACCCCAGCCATCGCCCGCACGCACTCCTCAATGCTCATTGTGGGGTGAGTGTAGCTCTTGACCCCGTGTTTTTTGGTTATTAGTTTGAATGGTGGCAGGGCAGCAGGTGGCGCAGGAGGCACCGTGGATGTGGATGCCGCCTGCGCATATGTCCTTGCTGGCCCCGCCACCGGCGTGGATGGGGTCGCCATCACGGGGTCCCTTTAAGGGCCACACCCACCCCAAAGTCACAGGCCTTAATGATCTTAATTGGCCTCGTATATTAACTGAGCAGAGGAGCCCTTAATGAGGCACACCACTCCCCTAGTTGGCAATTGGGGAGGGGCCTTGCTCCCTCTGCTCAGTTGTCTTAATTGTTCCTTTTTTTTAAAATTAGGAGAAAGGGGCCTCAGAGAGAGAGGGGAGAAACAGAGTAACAGGGAAAGAGAGAGGGGGGTGGGAAGGGGGGGGGAACTGCGAGGGCAGGTCTCCCCTCGCACCTGTGGGTGGGTGCACTCCCCAGATGGCAAAACACAAAAAACACAGTCCTTGGGGTGGGTCTTCAGGTGGGGGGAGAAGACGTCTTCAGCTGGGGCAGCTAGAGCCACCAGGCACACACTCCTAACGATGTTAATAGGGTAAATGAGAAAAATCTTCAGTCTGGTAGCTCCAGCTATCCCAGGCTAGGCAATTGGGGAGGGGGGGTGTTCAATTGTGGGGGGGGCCTAGTTGTAATCACTACCACACACTACCACACACACACACACCCCCCGCGATGTTCCGGCCCTCAGTGGTCTTCTTTCCTCCCCCCACCGATACAACAAAGTCTGTTTGGGAAATGCATCCACACCCACCTGTAGAATGGTAGAGTCCCCCTCCTTCCACACTGGATGTTTGTTGTTGGTTTTTCCCCCTCTCTCCAACTCTTTGCAGAATGGTAAAGTTGTTCAAAGTTTTCTGTTCTCCTCCTCTCCCTCTGGGTGAAAGTTGGTGGTGAAGCCCCTTCCTTCCTTCTCTTCCTGGGCTGTTCTCAGGGCTCTCCAGGCAGGAGCACAAGTTGATAGCTGCTCCTCTCACTGCTCACAGCTCCTACTGTGCAGGACACGCCTCCACTGCTCCACGATTGGTTCCTTGTGCATGAAACTCTTTTTGGAGTTTATCTGCAAAACAAAACACATTAAACCGTGCCACCCGACCTGGGTGACACACCAGACATTTACAAGGCCCTTTTTGTCTTTCTTTTGGTTTTTTTTTTGTTTTTTTTTTCCTTCTTTTTTTTGGTTTTTTTTTGGGCACTAAAATCACAATTTTTCCCCAGTGCCCCCTATAAAAGGGAAGGGGACACTAAAAACACCGGCAATTAAAACAAATTAAACTTTAAAACGTAAAATCAAATTAAAATTTGGTTGCCGCGCGTGATGATGCACTCCAGTCCCTCCGGTGCCCACCTCTCGCAGAAGGCCGCGAGCGTACCGGTGGACACCGCGTGCTCCATCTCCAAGGACACCCTGGACCGGATGTAAGAGCGGAAGAGAGGCAGGCAGTCAGGTTGAACGACCCACTCGACCGCCCGCTGCCTGGACCGGCTGATGGCACCCTTGGCCGTGCCCAGGAGCAGTCCTACGAGGAGGCCTTCGGACCTACCCGCTCCCCTCCGCACAGGGTGCCCAAAGATCAGGAGAGTGGGACTGAAGTGCAGCCAGAATTTCAGGAGCAGCCCCTTCAAATAATGGAACAGGGGCTGCAACCTCGTGCACTCAATAAAAACATGGAACACGGAATCTTCCAGACCGCAGAAATTGCAGGCGGCCTGGGAGTCCGTCAACCGGCTTAAAAATTTGTTGCACGGCACTGCTCCGTGCACCACCCTCCAGGCCAAGTCCCCGACGAATAGTGGGAGGACCCCTGCGTAGAGTGCCCTCCATCGGGGACCCCCGCCTCCTCCGGACGGCAAGATGGTACGCCATGGCGTGTCCGGACGGCAGGCGAGGATGGCAAAGTTGAGAGTGTGCAGGAGCAGCCCGTACATGAAACCCCTCCGCGCGGAACTGAAAGGCACGGAGGGGATTTCCCCGAGGCAGCTCAAGTTGTGAGGCGCCGGCCCCCGAGGGAGGTTCCGGGGTTTGGCGCCGATGAGGAATTCCGTCCGGACGGGGGTCAGTTCGGACGGTATCTCCCCACGTGCTTGAGCCTCCTCGATGCACCTAACGGAGTCAGGGCCCAGAGCTGTTTTTAGCGACTCGATGGCATCGGCCACGTGGCGGACGTTGGCAGAGTTTAGGCGCCGCGCCAGCGTTTCTGCCTCCATCCAGCCCGCTCCTCCGCCATCGAGCAGGTCCCTGACCCTGGTCACCTCACCAGCCACAGCCCTCTCTTCCGACCGCCACATAAAACCTCGGTCGTGGAGGTACGGATTCCCGAGCAGCGGCTCCTGCAGGACGGCCGCCACCCCAGCCGGCGGAGAGCTGCGCTTGGTGCAGACTTTGTTCCAGAACCTGATGAGTTCCCTGTAAAAGACAGGCAGCTCCCGGAGGGCGGTCCTAGCTCCCCCCAAGTTCACAAACTGGAGCTGTGTGTCATAATTGAGTTCGCGCTGCTGGTGGAAGACATACCTCGCCAGAGCACACCACCTAGGAGGGAACTCGACGTAAAGGTATCTCTGCAGGGTCTGAAGACGGAAAGTCGCGAGCTGGGCGCTGACGCACACCAATGACTGACCGCCCTCCTCAAGCGGGAGACTCAAGACCGCGGCAGAGACCCAGTGTTTCCTGTTGTTCCAGAAGAAGTCCACCAGCTTCTTCTGTATCTTGGCGACAAACGCAGGGGGAGGGGTCAAAGTGACCAGTCGGTACCACAACATTGCGGCCACCAGCTGGTTTATGACTAGCGCTCGACCCCTGTAGGACAGTACTCGGAGCAGTCCTGTCCAGCGCCCTAGGCGAGCGGCGACCTTGGCCTCCAGCTCCTGCCAGTTCGCCGGCCAGGCTCCCTCGTCGGGGCTAAGGTAGACTCCCAGATAGAGGAGATGGGTCGTGCTCCAGGCAAAAGGCCTGAGCTCCTCCGGCAGGGAGTCCACCCGCCACTGACCCACCAGGAGTCCGGAACATTTCTCCCAGTTGATCCTGGCGGAGGACGCGGCCGAGTAAATCTCCTGGCACTCACGCATCCTCCGCAGGTCAGCGGGATCCTCTACCGCGAGGAGTAACGTCATCGGCGTAAGCCGAGAGAACGACCTCCACGCCCGGCCCTTGCAGAGCCAGTCCCGTCAACCTCGTCCGCAAGAGGCGCAGGAAAGGCTCCATGCAAACGGCGTATAACTGGCCGGACATGGGGCATCCCTGGCGCACCCCTCTCCTAAAGCGAAGGGGCGCCGTCAAGGACCAGTTAACCTTAATCAGACACTCCGCGGCGGCGTCCAAAAGTCGGATCCGGGCGACGAAATGCGTCCCGAACCTGAAAGCGCGCAGAGTTCCGAGCAGATAGTCGTGATCCACCCTGTCGAACGCCTTCTCTTGGTCGAGGGATAGGAAGGCGACCGACAGACCAGCCTCCTGGGAACAATGGATGAGGTCCCGGACCAGATGGATGTTATCGTGGATTGTCCGGCCCGGGACCGTGTAGGACTGGTCGGGGTGGATCATGTGGTTCAGCACGGCACCAAGGCGAGCGGACATCACCCTGGCGAAAATTTTGTAGTCCTTGCTGAGGAGGGAGACCGGGCGCCAGTTCTTAAGGAGGCGGAGATCGCCCTTCTTCGGCAGCAGGACGATAACTGCCCTGCGCCAAGAGAGGGGCATCTCCCCGGTCGCTAGACTTTCCCCCAGGACCCGCGCGTAGTCGCCCCCCAGAACGTCCCAGAACGCCCTGTGGAACTCCACGGTCAGCCCGTCCAGCCCCGGGGATTTTCACCTCGAGAGCCGGTCGAGGGCACCGGTCAGCTCCGCCAGGCTTAGCGGAGCTTCCAGATTTTCGGCGCCCTCCGGGCTGACCTTCGGCAGGTCCTCCCACAAAACTCTACGCGCTTCCTCGCTCGACGGATCCAGAGAGAACAGGGCCCCGTAATATTCACGGGCCCTGTTGTTAACGCCCTCCGGATCCGAGACGAGAGAGCCGTCGTCGGCCAGCAGCGTCAAGAGCTGCTTATGGACACTCTGCCTTTTTTCCAGCGAGTAGAAGAAGGGGGAGCCGCGGTCCAGATCCCGCAGGAAACGGATCCGCGACCTCACGAACGCACCTCGGGACCCGACGAGCTGCAGGTCCTTCAGCGCGGCCTTCTTCGCTTCGTACACCGTCCGCAGGGCCGGGTCCTGGACGACTTGACCGAGACCGGATTCCAGGTCGAGCACCTCTTTTTCTAGGCGCCCGACCCTGGCCGCCCGCCTCTTGGTCGACCCCCTCGCGTACTCTTGACAGAAGACGCAGACGTGAGCCTTGCCCACGTCCCACCATAGCCTCAAGGAGGGGAAGCCCCCCTGCTTCCAACTCCAGTCAGACCAGAATCGACGGAACGAGTCCTGGAACCGCTCGTCCTCCAGCAGCCGGTTGTTAAAGTGCCAGTACGCGGACCCCGTCCTCGCACGGAGCGAAGCGAGCTCCGCCCACACCAGGTGGTGGTCCGAACACGGCACCGGCCGCATGGAGGCCGCCAGGACGCAGGAAACGTACGCCCGAGACACGTAAAGGCGGTCGACTTTGGACCATCCTACTCCAGGCCTCACCCAAGTAAAGGCGCTGGAGTCGGGGTGGAGATTTCGCCAGGCGTCCACCAAGTCGAAGGACCCGACCAGGTCCCTCAACTTCTCCATCGCCGTAATGCACTGCAGGGCACCGGAGCGGTCCCTCGCCTCGAGGGTGCAGTTAAAATCCCCCCCGAGAACAATGCAGTCGCCGACGTCGACGGAGCCAAGAAGAGCGGACACCTCTTCAAAGAAGCGCGTTTGCTGCGGGCCGGGCTGAGGGGCGTACACGTTCATGAGATGGAGCGGCACGTCCCCCAGGCGAACCGTTAGGTGCAGCAAGCGGCCTGGCACGGGCTCCTCGACCCCCAAGATCTCCGGCTGGAAATGCGGGCCCAGCAAGATGGCCACCCCACTAGAAATGGCGGTGAGGTGGCTCATGCGGATCTCTCCTTGCCATTCCAGGAGCCACGTGGCTTCGTCTCCCGGAACGGTGTGGGTTTCTTGCAGGAAGCACACCGCATATTTCCCCTCACGCAGGAGCGAAAAATTGTCAAATCTACGGCGTGCCCCTCTGCCGCCGTTGATGTTGAGGCTGGCTATGGTTATCTTCATGACTAGAGCATATTGCAACCTCTACCTAACCTATTGTGGGGTGGGAGTGGAGTCATTTGTTGACCTCCACTCCTTCAGCAGCCCAGCGAGGAACTTTTTGAGCCGGCGCAGCTCAAGGCCTTGAGCCTTTGATAAGGGCCCACCCGCGGCCATGGTTTTAGCGGCGGCGCGGATGGACGCGACGAGCAGCCCCGGCTCGGACCATCTTTCCAGGGCCAGACGGGCTTGGTCGCGGCGACCCCGGCACTGGACCAAAAAGTCCCGGAGTTCCTCTGCGGGAATGAGGAGGGTCTCAGTGGCAGCCGCGAGCAGATCCACCGCCTCACTGGCGATGGACTCGAGAACTTCACCCGCGTCCTCCACCGAGTCCCCGTCCCCCTCCGGGAGGTCGCCGCTAGCAGCCGGCCCGTCGACCGCACGAGGTACGGCAAACGGCCCGGCCGCTCCATCTGGCCCTGGCTCTGCCCCGATCCCACCCCCAGGATCGTCGACAGAGGAGTCCGCACTGGGCTCTTTTAAAATTGGTGCTGGGTCGGGAAGCGACAGCGGAAGGGGTTCCTCCTTCGCCTCAGGAGCTGGGGAACACGGAGAGACCTGGTTTAGAAAATTCTCCAGGTCCACCAAGTCCCTCAGCTCCAAAGTAGGGGGCGAGGGTTATTGTTCTTCCCCCTCCCCGCCGCCTCCTCCCAGCCCAGCATGTATGGATTCATTAAACTTGTTCATATTTTCAGTTTCTACCGAGTCGAGCAAATCCCGGGGGAAGTTGGGTATTGGCTGGGCGGGCTCAGGTTCGGCCTTTTCGGCCCCGCCCGCCTCAGTCCCCGGGACGCTCGACCCGGCGGCTACGCATTCCTCCGCTGGCCCCACGCCCCCCACGACAGGCAGATCTTCCACGCCATGCCCAGGAGGCAGCGGCTGGGCAACCTCGACTGCCTCACCCTCCCCAGGGACAGACTCCTCGCGCCTGAAGCGCAATTTGGGGGCGCTGGTGGGGGACGCGGGACACGCGGCGGGCACCGCCTCCTCCGCGGAGGGATGTTGTTCCCCCTCCGCCTCATTGGGGCGGTGCCTCTTTTTGTTCCTGGGGGTGCGCGAAGGCAGGGAGACCTCTATGTCTGCCGAGGCCTCCCGCTCCGCCCCCCCCTTTTCCTTTTCTTGCTCGTGCCCGGGCCCCTCCGCGGTATTGGTCAAGGGCTCAGGCACGGGCTCAGGGCACCCCGCGCTCGCCGGTGACGGGGTTGGGCTGAGCGCGGTGGTCAAATTTTCTGGCGCACTGAGGGGACCCGCCTCTTGATGTTTTGCCTTCTTCCGCGCCTTCTTTCCGGTCGGACGCTCTCCCTCCCCCCCGCCGGAGGCCCTGAAAACAAAGGCCTCCGACGATGCCCGCGCACCTATGGCTCCCGGCACGTGGACGCAACTAGGGGGAGGGGTGGCGGCGGCGCCAGCCTTGGCCGCCTTCGGTGGTTTGGCGGCCTTGGAGGCGGGGCAGTTCTTACGAACATGCCCCACCTCCCTGCAGGCATGGCACCGCACGCCGTCCGACGTCCAGAAGACGCGGTAGGCAGTCCCCTCGTGCACCACATTAAAATACCCCTCTGTCGTTGTTAGCGTTAGTGTTTTCTTAGAAGAATCACTCAACACTCAGGGTCGGTTCCAATGCTGAAGCAGCTTTTGTTACGCTCAGCGGGAAGGAAACACACAGGACCGTATCCAGGTTTCTCTTCACAGAACAAAGAGTTACATGTACCTTTATATGTTTTCCAACAGTTACAAAACGGTTTCCTACAGTTACACAGCCCATCACGGCTGGACACAAGCCAATCATAACGATTATAGATTACATATAGGTTCTTTTAATCCAATAGAATTCTCCTAGTAACCAGGGAACCATTGTCAATTTGGGCTGATTGATGACTTTATATGTTCTCTCCCTAGTTCTTTCATCTGGGAGAAATAATTGGTTTGTAGCCTTGTTTACAGCAAATGGTTTCCCTCTTATCTTTCTTCCTGGGGAATTAATTGGTTTATGGCCTTGTTCACAGGAGATGGTTTCCTTCTTATCTCTGTCTTCCCAGGCATTCCTACAGTGGGCCTCACAGGGTTATTGCTTGGTCAGTGAACGTTCAACAGTTCACAGCTTGACTACCTGGTTTCCCATCATGCCTGGGCAGCCATTTTATGTGTGTGTCCATTTAAGCTTATGTGAGTTTTAAATATCCAGCAGGTGCCTAATGCCTAAGTCTATATATATCTACTCTCTACAACAATTCCCCCCTTTCGGTAAAGGGACTAGTCCTAGTCCCCTTTTAACCGACCGTACTGCCTTTATCTGATATTTGTGCACGGCCCGGTATTCCTTGCCTCAACGTGCTGGCCAGTCACGCGGTTTCAGGAGTCCCGGTTGCTTAGATCAAATTAACAAAGGCTAGCTCCTCCCGTCCCCTTATTAAACAGGCTTGTTTAATATCCAGGGAACGGTGATTGGTCCGTTTCCGCCGTTTGTGGCGCCTGCATACCTGGCAGGCCATCACGCCCCATGTTATTGCTAAGATTAATTGTATTCCGACCAGTGTGTGTGAAATAATTCGGATCCATGGGTGGATGTTCACATTTATTCCCCAGTCCCAGACTTTTCTCCACCAACTCTGACTTTGTAAGTCTACCTCGGTATCTTCTTCCAGTTCTTTAATTTTAGTTTGTATCTGGTGATAGAGTTTTACGGATTGCCCCACTCTGAGCCTTAACTCCCGTAATACCTCGGTTAGATGTGGGATAGGGACTTGCTCTGGCTCGTCATAATCCTGCAAATGATCATGGAGCTGATCAGTTACTTCAATAACTTCGGACTTCCGGCGCCTAACTTGTGTGATATGCGCTTGCCCGATCGCGACAGGTCGTCGTGGTGTAAAGCAAATGTTTGGCTGCGGTATAGGGCACTGTAGGTCATTATACTGGTATGAACGCTCTGTGGTAGAGACGCAGTATCTTCCCCTCCCTCCGTAGCCTGCCCTCGCGAAGTGCATGTGTGCGGGCACTATTTCTAGTACACACCCATTGGTTCGGTTAAACCCGCACTCGTCTAGTTCGCCTCGGCCCACCGGGTGAGGACATACTGTGATTTCCCCCCCTTTGCTTGCAATCTGCTAGGGAAATCCCGGTAAGTATGTTGTTTCGACGAACGGCAGAGGTGGTGGTTAGGTAGTAGCGTATGGAGACATTTTCCCGTATTACTCTGATATTCTCTAGTTGGTATAAGGGGAACGGCCCTGAGTCCGGCGTTGCTATAGGGATCACCAGGACTATCCCTATCCCAGTATTCCTACCCATCTGACAATCTGGAATTGCGGGGTATACTCGGGTCAGTCCCTTCAGAGTACAATTATCCAGTGTCCCCCTTTGGTTCGCCAACTGAGCTAAATGTGAACTGTCTATCCAATCGGGTACTTCCCCGCGTTGGATCTGGTCGAGATTGTGGCGGATCTGTCCCACCATCCACAGACCATAAGCATGACAGAGTTGCCCCTGTCTTTGCTTTATTGTACCTTCTTGTTCTCTATCGATGAGGTGATTGATGGTTTTAGCGTGAGCTTCCAGGACTGAGATGCCATCCAACTGGATTTCGGCACCCTCCTTTCCTTGGTTGGCCTGGTCTTCCTGGTTTTGCTCCACCCTCTCCAATAACCCTTTCATCACCCCTTTAAGCTGTTCTACCCTCTCATTTAGCCCTTGTATGTCTATCGAGTTCACTACGGAGGTTCCTGTATTGAAAACGGTAGCAACATCATTTACTATTTCCCTCTTCACCCTGGGTGCTAACCCCTGTCCCCGGAACTTACTGGCACCCATGGCATCGGCAGCCTGCTGCATTACGACTTTACTTAATACATTGTACATCTTCCTTGACTGTTCGGTACAATATTCCGGCATCTGGATGCCTGAAATATTGATCAGAACAGGCACAATTTCATGTTTAACATTATCATACAATAATTCCCCTTCGTTGTACATTGCAATCCCATTTTCTGGTCCCTTAGTAGTTATGGGACAAGGCAGTTCTTCGGGCAATGTAGTGATTTTTATGGGGCGCGGTGTCGGAGGGGGTGAGAAACATACATACAATTATATTGCAGCCGCCCCCGCCTCCTCGTAATACCCACACAGCCCCATTCCCTTCTTGCGGATGACTGATTGCTGGGATTGTCCCGGAGGCGCGCAAATTATGCCGAAAGTACATTCATCAGGCCCTTTGACATCCCTCCGTTTAATGCATCTGCTCCTTATACCCGTGGAGCACTGTACACATACTCTTATTCTTATTAGGATTCTTATTAGGATTCACTTGTAACCATGCATTAAAATAAGTCCTGTCCTTGCTCCAGTCCTTGGCTGCTGGGATGCACATTCCGTCCGTTAAATTAAACAAGACTCCATAGTTCATATAGTTGTTTATTTCCAGCGTGCTCTGCTGTCCGTCGGTGTTGCCCAGGGTACGTGCATGTCGCAGGGCTATCCATATTACGAGTAGCGCCTTTCGTATTCCCATTCCGGTAAGTATTATCTGTAATTTTAAACAGACGGCCTGGTCGTCACCAGGGGTTAAGTTTTTTGCTCTACGAGAGTCCCTGTCACCCTGCAAAATCAGAAGCACAAGGTTATAATCGAACCATTTCGAGCTGAATCTGTAGGGCGTGCGCCCGTGTCTTTACCCACTTAAATATTACCCAAACTCCTATGACCAAGGCCAAAGCTATTCCTCCAAACATCGCTGTCTGCTTTACCGTTAGGTTGGGTTTGTGGACTACACCTACCCACCGTGGGGTACATTGGCTCTATTGCCAGAGGTGATGGTGCTATGGCTGCGCACTGCACTATCCGTCTAGTCCCGTTATCTCTTCCAGCCTGTTTATCTTAGCTTTTAACTCTTCAATTTGTTTTATTGAATATCTATTTCTTTATTGTATCAGGCAAGTATTATTACATAAGCTAGTTCTGTTTTTATTTTTGTTTCCTCTGTTAGGTGAGTCTTTTTTTTTCCCTATTAAGAAATCCAAATTAATAATGTTCAGTATAAAACGGCTGTCAATGGAAAGGGTTAACTCCTTTCCAGGTTTGTAAGAAGACCTGATGTCATTACGTGACTTCACGTAATCATCTGGAAAAAAAAAGTCTTTGTGCCTTCAAAACTGGCTTCGAAATTAGGAATCCGTTAAACAGCATAAATCATTAGAGTAAACTCCAATGTTTTCTTAACTTCTAATTCAAGTACTTGCCAAAGAATTTTTTTTTAAATTGTTTTAAAACAAGACCACACATACAATAGCAATTTTGTTTACTGAAATTCAATTCTGTTTTTTTTTATTTCTCTCTTTCTCCTCGTTATCTTCAAAACCCTCCTGCTTGTTTAGACTGTTCGGGACATTTTGGAAATCTTTTCAAACTGCATTGAAACTTTTTCATAATTGAAAATTCGAATCCATGTAGAGTGTTTTTTACTTATTCCAATTTTTTTTTCTTCTAATTAAACCAATATCTTTTTCACAGCAAACATCAACTAGTATTTAGTAAGTTATGTCTTTTTCTATTTAGTCTGTTACATCTTTTTTTTCTTTCTTCAAATTAGGTTTTGTATTTTACACGGAGGGTTCGTAACTCCATAAAGTTGTTAATTTAAAATCATTTGTTTACTTTCAAAGTGGCGTCTTTATCTTTTTCTTTTTCTCCATAACTGGAATGAAGTCCATCTTTGAGAGTTTGAGTGCTTTTTCGTTATCTCAAAATGCTCCAGTTTCAAAGTCGTTACTAAAGCTTGCTGTTTTTTAACATTTTCCAAAAGTTCCTTTTACACCTTCGCAGATAGCTCGCCACTTGCCCAGGAGTTTGACCTGATCAGATTTAATTTAATCTTTTTTTTTAAATCCACCTCAGTATTTCCTGTGCCTTCTCTGAATATCTCAAAATCCCAATTCAAACTTTGTAATTTCAATCTTTATTTAAAACCTTTTTTTTTTAGAAGCTCTCTTTTTTTTTTAAGCATTCTTTATCTCATTCCGAGACCAAATTTATGTCTTTCAACCCAATCAATCATTGCATGTTTTCTTTCGGCAAGTAAGTGAGCATGTCAAATAAATATTTTGCTCAACAAACCTATTCTTTATTTGTTTATTTTCCTAGCTCCGTAACTTATCATCCGAATAAATCCACACCTGCGTTTCTAACTTAAATGTCTTAAAACTTCCCACATACAGGACAACATTACAAAGGGTTTAAAAAAAAAGACTTTCACTCTGTTTCTAAAATAAACAGACACTTGCATTCCTCTTCCAACCAGACTTTCGGAACATGAAAACATAAAACAAAAATTCATTCTGCAGTCAAAAATCACACAGACACTTCTCACTCAACGATCAGACATTTACAACAGTCTCTCTTCTTGTTTTGGCCGGCTCTATTTTTGGATCCATGACCTTTCAGGGAATTCGTAGTTTTATCTAAATAATTCCTCACATAACTAATTCCTGAGGATTCCACCCTGCTTTAATCATTTTTTCAATTAGCTTCTTTTGTTTTTCCGCCAGGTGGCGGGTAAGCGACCCTTCTGGTCCCCACTCGAGTTTACTTGTTTTCATGGCCATTCCTGGGTAGGACTGGTATCATTAGGAATCTACTCTCAGCGGTCCGCTTTCTTTCTAGCGCGACTTGTAGTAAACTGTCTCTTGGCTACTGTCAGGTCACAAGTTCTGCTGTTACACAAACTTATACAATTCTTAAAAACGCGTTTAAGCAATTCCCGCAGTGCTCTACGTATCCTTAACGACTACCTACCACCGCTCAGCCCGTTGGTCCGACCCTGTTCACAGGTTTGGATTCCGTTAGCCGCTGTACACCGCTTGGTTCTATCCCGGGGTATTTCAAATTACACTACTGGGTCCGGAAGATGTCTCTCGGTATCACGATCCCACGGTCTAAGTGTGTTCCCTACGCCTACTTGGTTCCTGGCCGTCACGTGGGACAAAAGTCCTCTTAATTCAGGCTCAGGCTAGGCGTTTGAGATATTAGACCGTCTCCTCATGTCGATCAAACAGCTTCCACCTTCCGCACCCTTTATACTTAAAAATTGTTTTTTATACTCACCCGGGTTTTTTCCAAGGGCGTCCAGCGACTCCGGGAAATCCCGTCGACTACGCCATTGTTAGCGTTAGTGTTTTCTTAGAAGAATCACTCAACACTCAGGGTCGGTTCCAATGCTGAAGCAGCTTTTATTACGCTCAGCGGGAAGGAAACACACAGGACCGTATCCAGGTTTCTCTTCACAGAACAAAGAGTTACATGTACCTTTATATGTTTTCCAACAGTTACAAAACGGTTTCCTACAGTTACACAGCCCATCACGGCTGGACACAAGCCAATCATAACGATTATAGATTACATATAGGTTCTTTTAATCCAATAGAATTCTCCTAGTAACCAGGGAACCATTGTCAATTTGGGCTGATTGATGACTTTATATGTTCTCTCCCTAGTTCTTTCATCTGGGAGAAATAATTGGTTTGTAGCCTTGTTTACAGCAAATGGTTTCCCTCTTATCTTTCTTCCTGGGGAATTAATTGGTTTATGGCCTTGTTCACAGGAGATGGTTTCCTTCTTATCTCTGTCTTCCCAGGCATTCCTACAGTGGGCCTCACAGGGTTATTGCTTGGTCAGTGAACGTTCAACAGTTCACAGCTTGACTACCTGGTTTCCCATCATGCCTGGGCAGCCATTTTATGTGTGTGTCCATTTAAGCTTATGTGAGTTTTAAATATCCAGCAGGTGCCTAATGCCTAAGTCTATATATATCTACTCTCTACAACAGTCGTCTCCTCCCGCGCCAGCCGGACAAAGAGCTGGCGGCGGAAGGAGAACACGTGGCGCAGGCTGTTCTCCCTTAGGCCGAGCGGTATGGGGTTGATCCCTGACCTTACCTCCCCCAGTTGGTGTAGGTGAGGGAGGAGGAGCTCAGCGGGAACAACGGGCGGGACGTTTGATATGATGACCCTCTGCGCAGTGGCCTCGAGAGGATCCACCGGCAGGAACGTCCCGCCCACCGTGAGCCCCTTTTCGAGGGCCAGGGACACCGCCCGCTCCGACCCCAGGAAGAACACAGCCTTCCCAGACATCTTGGAGGCTGCAACAATGGCCGAGGGGCCGACTACCCCAGCCATCGCCCGCACGTACTCCTCAATGCTCATTGTGGGGTGAGTGTAGCACTTGACCCCGTGTTTTTTGGTTATTAGTTTGAATGGTGGCAGGGCAGCAGGTGGCGTAGGAGGCACCGTGGATGTGGATGCCGTCTGCGCATATGTCCTTGCTGGCCCCGCCACCGGCGTGGATGGGGTCGCCATCACGGGGTCCCTTTAAGGGCAACACCCACCCCAAAGTCACAGGCCTTAATGATCTTAATTGGCCTCGTATATTAACTGAGCAGAGGAGCCCTTAATTGAGGCACACCTCTCCCCTAGTTGGCAATTGGGGAGGGGCCTTGCTCCCTCTGCTCAGTTGTCTTAATTGTTCCCTTTTTAAAAAAAAAATTAGGAGAAAGGGGCCTCAGAGAGAGAGGGGAGAAACAGAGTAACAGGGAAAGAGAGAGGGGGGTGGGAAGGGCGGGGGGGAACTGCGAGGGCAGGTCTCCCCTCGCAGCTGTGGGTGGGTGCACTCCCCAGATGGCAAAACACAAAAAAACACAGTCTTTGGATTGGTCTTCAGGTGGGGGGAGAAGACGTCTTCACCTGGGGCAGCTGGAGCCACCAGGCACACACTCCTAACGATGTTAATTGGGTGATTAAACAATCTTCAGCCTGGTAGCTCCAGCTATCCCAGGCTCGGCAAATGTGGGGAGTGGGGGGTGTTCCAATTGTGGGGGGGGGCCTAGGTGTAAGCAAGGCCCCCACACACACTACCACACACACACACACCCTCCGCGATGGTCCGGCCCTCAGTGGTCTTCTTTCCTCCCCCCACCGATACAACAAAGTCTGTTTGGGAAATGTACCCACACCCACCTGTAGAATTGTAGAGTCTCCCTCCTTCCACACTGGTTTGTTGTTGGTTTTTCCCCCTCTCTCCAACTCTTTGCAGAATGGTAAAAAGATGTACAAAGTTTTCTGCTTTTTCCTCCTCTCCCTCTGGGTGAAAGTTGGTGGTGAAGCCCCTTCCTTCCTTCTCTTCCTGGGCTGTTCTCAGGGCTCTCCAGGCAGGAGCAAAAGTTGATAGCAGCTCTCCTCACTGCTCACAGCTCCAACTGAGCAGGACATGCCTCCACTGCTCCACGATTGGTCCTTGTGCATGAAAATCTTTTTGGAGTTCACCTGCAAAACATAAAATATTAAACGGTGCCACCCGACCTGGGTGACACTCCAGACATTTACAAGGCCCTTTTTTTTCCCCCCCCTTTTTTTTTTGTGTTTTTCTTTTTTTTGTTTTTTTTTGGGCACTAAAATCAAATTTTTCCAGTGCCCCCTATAAAAGGGGAGGGGGACACTAAACGCACCGGCAATTAAAACAAATTAAACTTTAAAACGTAAAATCAAATTAAAATTTGGTTGCCGGGCGTGATGATGCACTCCAGTCCCTCCGGTGCCCACCTCTCGCGGAAGGCCGCGAGCGTATCGGTGGACACCGCGTGCTCCATCTCCAAGGACACCCTGGACCGGATGTAAGAGTGGAAGAGAGGCAGGCAGTCAGGTTGAACGACCCCCTCGACCGCCCGCTGCCTGGACCGGCTGATGGCACCCTTGGCCGTGCCCAGGAGCAGTCCTACGAGGAGGCCTTCGGACCTACCCGCTCCCCTCCGCACAGGGTGCCCAAAGATCAGGAGAGTGGGACTGAAGTGCAGCCAGAATTTCAGGAGCAGCCCCTTCAAATAATAAAACAGGGGCTGCAACCTTGTGCATTCCATAAAAACATGGAACACGGACTCTTCCAGACCGCAGAAATTGCAGGCGGCCTGGGAGTCCGTGAACCGGCTTAAAAATTTGTTGCACGGCACTGCTCCGTGCACCAACCTCCAGGCCAAGTCCCCGATGAATAGTGGGAGGACCCCTGCGTAGAGTGCCCTCCATCGGGGACCCCCGCCTCCTCCGGACGGCAAGATGGTACGCCATGGCGTGTCCGGACGGCCGGCAAGGATGGCAAAGTTGAGGGTGTGCAGGAGCAGCCCGTACAGGAAACCCCTCCGCGCGGAACTGAAAGGCACGGAGGGGATTTCCCCGAGGCGGCTCAAGTTGTGAGGCGCCGGCCCCCGAGGGAGGTTCCGGGGTTTGGCGCCGATGAGGAATTCCGTCCGTACGGGGGTCAGTTCGGACGGGATCTCCCCACGTGCTTGAGCCTCCTCGATGCACCTAACGGAGTCAGGGCCCAGAGCTGTTTTTAGCGACTCGATGGCATCGGCCGCGTGGCGGACGTTGGCAGAGTTTAGGCGCCGCGCCAGCGTGTCTGGCGCCATCCAGCCCGCTGCTCCGCCATCGAGCAGGTCCCTGACCCTTGTCACCTCACCAGCCACAGCCCTCTCTTCCGACCGCCACATAAAACCTCGGCCGTGGAGGTACGGATTCCCGAGCAGCGGCTCCTGCAGGACGGCCGCCACTCCAGCCGGCGGAGAGCTGCGCTTGGTGGAGACTTTGTTCCAGACCCTGATGAGTTCCCTGTAAAAGACAGGCAGCTCCTGGAGGGCGGTCCTGGCACCCCCCAAGTTCACAAACAGGAGCTGCGTGTCATAATTGAGGTCGCGCTGCTGGCGGAAGAAATACCTCGCCAGAGCGCACCACCTAGGAGGGGGCTCGACGTAAAGGTATCTCTGCAGGGTCTGAAGACAGAAAGTCGCGAGCTGGGCGCTGACGCACACCAACGACTGACCGCCCTCCTCAAGCGGGAGACTCAAGACCGCAGCAGAGACCCAGTGCTTCCTGTTGTTCCAGAAGAAGTCCACCAGCTTCTTCTGTATCTTGGCGAAAAACGCAGGGGGAGGGGTCAAAGTGACCAGCCGATACCACAGCATTGCGGCCACCAGCTGGTTTATGACTAGCGCTCGAACACTGTAGGACAGCACTCGGAGCAGTCCTGTCCAGCGCCCTAGGTGAGCGGCGACCTTGGCCTCCTGCTCCTGCCAGTTCGCCGGCCAGGCTCCCTCGTCGGGGCTAAGGTAGACTCCCAGATAGAGGAGATGGGTCGTGCTCCAGGCAAAAGGCCTGAGCTCCTCCGGCAGGGAGTCCACCCGTCACTGACCCACCAGGAGTCCGGAACATTTCTCCCAATTGATCCTGGCGGAGGACGCGGCCGAGTAAATCTCCTGGCACTCACGCATCCTCCGCAGGTCAGCGGGATCCTCTACCGCGAGGAGCACGTCATCGGCGTAAGCCGAGAGGACGACCTCCACGCCCGGCCCTTGCAGAGCCCGTCCAGTGAACCTCGTCCGCAAGAGGCGCAGGAAAGGCTCCACGCAAACGGCGTATAACTGGCCGGACATGGGGCATCCCTGGCGCACCCCTCTCCTAAAGCGAAGGGGCGCCGTCAAGGACCCGTTAACCTTAATCAGACACTCCACGGCGGCATACAAAAGTCGGATCCGGGCGACGAAATGCGTCCCGAACCCGAAAGCGCGCAGAGTTCCGAGCAGATAGTCGTGATCCACCCTGTCGAACGCCTTCTCTTGGTCGAGGGATTGGAAGGCGACCGACAGACCAGCCTCCTGGGAACAATGGATGAGGTCCCGGACCAGATGGATGTTATCGTGGATTGTCCGGCCCGGGACCGTGTAGGACTGGTCGGGGTGGATCATGTGGTCCAGCACGGCACCAAGGCGAGCAGACATCGCCCTGGCGAAGATTTTGTAGTCCGTGCTGAGGAGGGAGACCGGGCGCCAGTTCTTAAGGAGGCGGAGATCGCCCTTCTTAGGCAGCAGAACGATGACTGCCCTGCGCCAAGAGAAGGGCATCTCCCCGGTCGCCAGACTTTCCCCCAGGAACCGCGCGTAGTCGCCCCCCAGGACGTCCCAGAACGCCCTGTGGAACTCCACGGTCAGCCCGTCCAGCCCCGGGGATTTTCCCCTCGAGAGCCGGGCGAGGGCACCGGTCAGCTCCGCCAGGCTTAGCGGAGCTTGCAGATTTTCGGCGCCCTCCGAACTGACCTTCGGCAGGTCCTTCCACAAAACTCTACGTGCTTCCTCGCTGGACGGATCCGGAGAGAACAGAGCCCCGTAATATTCACGGGCCCTGTTGTTGACGCCCTCCGGATCCGAGACGAGAGAGCCGTCGTCGGCCAGCAGCGTCAAGAGCTGCTTACGGACACTCTGCCTTTTTTCCAGCGAGTAGAAGAAGGGGGAGCCGCAGTCCAGATCCCGCAGGAACCGGATCCGCGACCTCACGAACGCGCCTCGGGATCCGACGAGCTGCAGGTCCTTCAGCGCGGCCTTCTTCGCTTCGTACACCGTCCGCAAGGCCGGGTCCTGGACGACTTGACCGAGACGGGCTTCCAGGTCGAGCACCTCTTTTTCTAGGCGCCCGACTCTGGCCGCCCGCCTCTTGGTCGACCCCCTCGCGTACTCTTGACAGAAGACGCGGACGTGAGCCTTGCCCACGTCCCACCATAGCCTCAAGGAGGGGAAGCCCCCCTGCTTCCTTCTCCAGTCGGACCAGAATCGACGGAACGAGTCCTGGAACCGCACGTCCTCCAGCAGCCGGTTGTTAAAGTGCCAGTACGTGGACCCCGTCCTCGCGCGGAGCGAAGCGAGCTCCGCCCACACCAGGTGGTGGTCCGAACACGGCACCGGCCGCATGGAGGCCGCCGGGACGCAGGAAACGTACGCCCGAGACACGTAAAGGCGGTCGACTCTAGACCATCCTACTCCAGGCCTCACCCAAGTAAAGGCACTGGAGTCGGGGTGGAGATTTCGCCAGACGTCCACCAAGTCGAAGGACCCGACTAGGTCCCTCAACTTCTCCATCGCCGTCATGCACTGCGGGGCACCGGAGCGGTCCCTCGCCTCGAGGGTGCAGTTAAAATCCCCCCCGAGGACAATGCAGTCGCCGACGTCGACGGAGCCAAGAAGAGCGGACACCTCTTCAAAGAAGCGCGTTTGCTGCGGGCCGGGCTGAGGGGCGTACACGTTCACAAGATGGAGCGGCACGTCCCCCAGGCGAACCGTTACGTGCAGCAAGCGGCCTGGCACGGGCTCCTCGACCCCCAAGATCTCCGGCTGAAAATGCGGGCCCAGCAAGATGGCCACCCCACTAGAAATGGCGGTGAGGTGGCTCATGCGGACCTCTCCTTGCCATTCCAGGAGCCAGGTGGCTTCGTCTCCCGGAACGGTGTGGGTTTCTTGCAGGAAGCACACCGCATATTTCCCCTCCCGCAGGAGCGAAAAATTGTCAAATCTACGGCGTGCCCCTCTGCCGCCGTTGATGTTGAGGCTGGCTATGGTTATCTTCATGGCAAAAGCATAGTGCAACCTCTACCTTAACCTATTGTGGGGAAGGGAGCGGAGTCTTTTGTTGAGCTCCGCTCCCTCCGCAGCCCAGCGAGGAGTCCCTCGAGCTCACGCAGCTCAAGGTGTTGCTCCTTTGTCAAGGGCCCGCCTGCGGCCAAGGTTTTAACGGCGGCGCGGACGGACGCCTTGATCAGCTCTGGCTCGGACCATTTTTCCAGGGCCAGTCGGGCTTGGTTGCAGCGACCCCGGCTCTGGGCCAAAAAGTCCCGGAGTTCCTTTGCAGGAATGAGGATGGTCTCGGCGGCGGCCGCGAGCAGATCCACCGCCTCGCTGGCGGTGGTCTCTAGTTCTTCTCCCGCATCCCCCACCGAGTCCCCGTCCTCCTCCGGGAGGTGGCCGCCAGCAGCCGGCCCATTGACCGCACAAGGCACGGCAAATGAACCGGCCGCTCCAACCGGCCCTGGCTCTGCCCCGATCCCACCCCCAGAATCGTCGGCAGAGGAGTCCCCACTGGGCTCTTTTAAAAATGGTGCTGGGTCGGGAAGCGACAGAGGAAGGGGTTCCCCCTCCGCCCCAGGAACCGGGGAACAAGGAGAAACCCGGCCATAGGAAATCCCCAGGCTCCCCAAATGCTCCAGCTCCAAAGTAAGGGGCGAGGGTAGGTGTTCCTCCCCCTCCCCGCTGCCACCCCCCGGCCCAGCATGTACAGTATCATTAAAATCAGTTGTTTCATTCTCTGCCGGGTCGAGCAAATCCCGGGGGAAGTTGGATATTGGCTGGGCGGGCTCAGGTTCGGCCTTTTCGGCCCCGCCCGCCTCTGTCCCCGGGACGCCCGGCCCGGCGGCAATGCTTTCCTCCGCGGTCCCCATGCCCCCTACGACGGGCAGATCCCCCACGCCATCCCCGGGAGGCTGAGGCTGGGCAGCCTCAACTCTCTCACCCTCCCCGGGGACAGACTCCTCCCGCCTACGGCGCAGCTTGGGGGCGCTGGTGGGGGACGCGGGACACGCGGCGGGCACCGACTCCTCCGCGGAGGGATGTTGTTCACCCTCCGCCTCAACGGAGCGGCGCCTCCTTTTGTTCCTGGACGTGCGCTGAGGCAGGGAGACCTCCATGTCTGCCGAGGCCCCCCGCACCACCCCCCTCTTTTCCTTTTCTTGCCCACGCCCGAGCCCCTCTGTGGTATTGGTCAAGGGCTCAGGCACGGGCTCGGGGCACCCCGCGCTCGCCGGTGACTGGGTTGGGCTGAGCGCGGTGGTCAAATTGTCTGGCGCACTGAGGGGACCCGCCTCTGGATGTTTTGCCTTCTTCCGCGCCTTCTTTCCGGTCGGACGCTCTCCCTCCCCCCCGCCGGAGGCCCCGAAAACAAAGGCCTCCGACGATGCCCGCGCACCCATGGCTCCCGGCACGCGGACGCAACTAGTGGGGGGGGTGGCGGCGGCGCCAGCCTTGGCCGCCTTCGGTGGTTTGGCGGCCTTGGAGGCGGGGCAGTTCTTGCGAACGTGCCCCACCTCCTTGCCGGCATGGCACCGCACGCTGTCCGACGTCCAGAAGACGCGGTAGGCAGTCCCCTCGTGCACCACATTAAAATTTCCCTCCGTCGTGTCCTCCCGCGCCAGCCGGACAAGGAGCTGGCGGCGGAAGGAGAACACGTGGCGCAGGCTGTTCTCCCTGAGGCCGAGCGGTATGGGGCTGATCCCTGACCTTACCTCCCCCAGTTGTTGTAGGTGAGGGAGGAGGAGCTCAGCGGGAACAAAGGGCGGGACGTTCGACACGATGACCCTCTGCGCGGTGGCCTCGAGAGGATCCACCGGCAGGAACGTCCCGCCCACCGTGAGCCCCCTTTCGAGGGCCAGGGACACCGCCCGCTCCGACCCCAGGAAGAAAACAGCCTTCCCAGACATCTTGGAGGCCGCGACAATGGCCGAGGGGCCGACTACCCCAGCCATCGCCCGCACGCACTCCTCGATGCTCATTGTGGGGTGAGTGTAGCTCTTGACCCCGTGTTTCTTCGTAATGAGTCTGAATGGTGGCAGGGCAGCGGGTGGCGCAGGAGGTGCCGTGGAAGCGGTTGCTACCTGCGCATATGTCTTCGCTGGCCCTGCCACCGGCGTGGATGGGGTCGCCATCTCGGGGTCCCTTTAAGGGCTACACCCACCCCAAAGTCACAGGCCTTAATGGTCTTTATTAGCCTCGTTGGTGTTTGAGCAGAGGGAGCTATGAAAGAGGCACACCTCTCCCCTTGTTAATGATTGGGGAGGGGCCTTGTTCCCTCTGCTCAGTGTATTAATTGTTTTTATTTTAAATTAGGAGAAAGGGGCCTCAGAGAGGGAGGGGAGAAACAGAGTAACAGAGAAAGAGAGAGGGGGGTGGAAAGTGGGGGGGAACTGCGAGGGCAGGTCTCCCCTCGCAGCTGTGGGTGGGTGCACTCCCCAGATGGCAAAACACAAAAAACACAGTCCTTGGGGTGGATCTTCAGGTGGGGGGAGAAGACGTCTTCACCTGGGGCAGCTAGAGCCACCAGGCACACACTCCTAACGATGTTAATAGGGTAAATGAGAAAAATCTTCAGCCTGGTAGCTCCAGCTATCCCAGGCCAGGCAATTGGGGGGGGGGGTTCAATTGTGGGGGGGGGCCTAGTTGTAAGCAAGACCCCACACACACTACCACACACATACACACCCCCCGCGATGTTCCGGCCCTCAGTGGTCTTCTTTCCTCCCCCCACCGATACAACAAAGTCTGTTTGGGAAATGCACCCACACCCACCTGTAGAATTGTAGAGTCTCCCTCCTTCCACACTGGATGTTGTTTTGGTCTTTTCCCCCTCTCTCCAACTCTTTGCAGAATGGTAAAAAATGTTGAAAAGTTTCCTTTTCTCCTCCTCTCCCTCTGGGTGAAAGTTGGTGGTGAAGCCCCTTCCTTCCTTCTCTTCCTGGGCTGTTCTCACGGCTCTCCAGGCAGGAGCAAAAGTTGATAGCAGCTCTCCTCACTGCTCACAGCTCCAACTGAGCAGGACACGCCTCCACTGCTCCACGATTGGTCCTTGTGCATGAAACTCTTTTAGAGTCTACCTGCAAAACATAAACATTAAACTGTGCCACCCGACCTGGGTGACACACCAGACATTTACAAGGCCCTTTTTTTCCTTTTTTTGTTTTTTTTTTGTGTTTTTTTTTGTTTTTTTTTTTGTTTTTTTTTGGGGGCACTAAAATCACAATTTCTCCGGTGCCCCCTATAAAAGGGAAGGGAACACTAAAAGCACCGGCAATTAAAACAAATTAAACTTTAAAACGTAAAATCAAATTAAAATTTGGTTGCCGGGCGTGATGATGCACTCCAGTCCCTCCGGTGCCCACCTCTCGCGGAAGGCCGCGAGCGTACCGGTGGACACCGCGTGCTCCATCTCCAAGGACACCCTGGACCGGATGTAAGAGCGGAAGAGAGGCAGGCAGTCAGGTTGAACGACCCCCTCGACCGCCCGCTGCCTGGACCGGCTGATGGCACCCTTGGCCGTGCCCAGCAGCAGTCCTACGAGGAGGCCCTCGGACCTACCCGCTCCTCTGCGCACAGGGTGCCCAAAGATCAGGAGAGTGGGACTGAAGTGCAGCCAGAATTTCAGGAGCAGCCCCTTCAAATAATGGAACAGGGGCTGCAACCTTGCACACTCAATAAAAACATGGAACACGGACTCCTCCAGACCGCAGAAATTGCAGGCGGCCTGGGAGTCCGTGAACCGGCTTAAAAATTTGTTGCACGGCACTGCTCCGTGCACCACCCTCCAGGCCAAGTCCCCGATGAATAGTGGGAGGACCCCTGCGTAGAGTGCCCTCCATCGGGGACCCCTGCCTCCTCCGGACGGCAAGATGGTACGCCATGGCGTGTCCGGACGGCCGGCGAGGATGGCAAAGTTGAGGGTGTGCAGGAGCAGCCCGTACAGGAAACCCCTCCGCGCGGAACTGAAAGGCACGGAGGGGATTTCCCCGAGGCGGCTCAAGTTGTGATGCGCCGGTCCCCGAGGGAGGTTCCGGGGTTTGGCGCCAATGAGGAATTCCGTCCGGACGGGGGTCAGTTCGGACGGGATCTCCCCACGTGCTTGAGCATCCTAGATGCACCTAACGGAGTCAGGGCCCAGAGCTGTTTTTAGCGACTCGATGGCATCGGCCGCGTGGCGGACGTTGGCAGAGTTTAGGCGCCACGCCAGCGTGTCTGGCGCCATCCAGCCCGCTCCTCCGCCATCGAGCAGGTCCCTGACCCTGGTCACCTCACCAGCCACAGCCCTCTCTTCCGACCGCCACATAAAACCTCGGCCGTGGAGGTACGGATTCCCGAGCAGCGGCTCCTGCAGGACGGCCGCGCCTCCAGCCGGCGGAGAGCTGCGCTTGGTGGAGACTTTGTTCCAGACCCTGATGAGTTCCCTGTAAAAGACAGGCAACTCCCGGAGGGCGGTCCTGGCACCCCCCAAGTTCACAAACAGGAGCTGCGTGTCATAATTGAGGTCGCGCTGCTGGCGGAAGAAATACCTCGCCAGAGCACACCACCTAGGAGGGGGCTCGACGTAAAGGTATCTCTGCAGGATCTGAAGACGGAAATTCGCGAGCTGGGCGCTGACGCACACCAACGACTGACCGCCCTCCTCAAGCGGGAGACTCAAGACCGCAGCAGAGACCCAGTGCTTCCTGTTGTTCCAGAAGATGTCCACCAGCTTCTTCTGTATCTTGGCGACAAACGCAGGGGGAGGGGTCAAAGTGACCAGCCGGTACCACAACATTGCGGCCACCAGCTGGTTTATGACTAGCGCTCGACCCCTGTAGGACAGCACTCGGAGCAGTCCTGTCCAGCGCCCTAGGCGAGCGGCGACCTTGGCCTCCAGCTCCTGCCAGTTCGCCGGCCAGGCTCCCTCGTCGGGGCTAAGGTAGACTCCCAGATAGAGGAGATGGGTCGTGCTCCAGGCAATAGGCCTTCTCTCCTCCGGCAGGGAGTCCACCCGCCACTGACCCACCAGGAGTCCGGAACATTTCTCCCCGTTGATCCTGGCGGAGGACGCGGCCGAGTAAATCTCCTGGCACTCACGCATCCTCTGCAGGTCAGCGGGATCCTCTACCGCGAGGAGCACATCATCGGCGTAAGCCGAGAGGACGACCTCCACGCCCGGCCCTTGCAGAGCCAGTCCCGTCAACCTCGTCCGCAAGAGGCGCAGGAAAGGCTCCATGCAAACGGCGTATAACTGGCCGGACATGGGGCATCCCTGGCGCACCCCTCTCCTAAAGCGAAGGGGCGCCGTCAAGGACCCGTTAACCTTAATCAGACACTCCGCGGCGGTGTACAAAAGTCGGATCCGGGCGACGAAATGCGTCCTGAACCCGAAAGCGCGCAGAGTTCTGAGCAGATAGTCGTGATCCACCCTGTCGAACGCCTTCTCTTGGTCGAGGGATAGGAAGGCGACCGACAGACCAGCCTCCTGGGAACAATGGATGAGGTCCCGGACCAGATGGATGTTATCGTGGATTGTCCGGCCCGGGACCGTGTAGGACTGGTCGGGGTGGATCATGTGGTCCAGCACGGCACCAAGGCGAGCAGACATCGCCCTGGCGAAGATTTTGTAGTCCGTGCTGAGGAGGGAGACCGGGCGCCAGTTCTTAAGGAGGCAGAGATCGCCCTTCTTAGGCAGCAGGACGATGACTGCCCTGCGCCAAGAGAGGGGCATCTCCCCGGTCGCCAGACTTTCCCCCAGGACCCGCGCGTAGTCGCTCCCCAGGACGTCCCAGAACGCCCTGTGGAACTCTACGGTCAGCCCATCCAGCCCCGGGGATTTTCCCCTCGAGAGCCGGGCGAGGGCACCGGTCAGCTCCGCCAGGCTTAGCGGAGCTTCCAGATTTTCGGCGCCCTCCGGGCTGACCTTCGGCAGGTCCTCCCACAAAACTCTACGCGCTTCCTGGCTGGACAGATCCGGAGAGAACAGAGCCCCGTAATATTCACGGGCCCTGTTGTTGACGCCCTCCGGATCCGAGACGAGAGAGCCGTCGTCGGCCAGCAGCGTCAAGAGCTGCTTACGGACACTCTGCCTTTTTTCCAGCGAGTAGAAGAAGGGGGAGCCGCGGTCCAGATCCCGCAGGAACCGGATCCGCGACCTCACGAACGCGCCTCGGGACCCGACGAGCTGCAGGTCCTTCAGCGCGGCCCTCTTCGCTTCGTACACCGTCCGCAGGGCCGGGTCCTGGACGACTTGACCGAGACGGGCTTCCAGGTCGAGCACCTCTTTTTCTAGGCGCCCGTCTCTGGCCGCCCGCCTCTTGGTCGACCCCCTCGTGTACTCTTGACAGAAGACGCGGACATGAGCCTTGCCCACGTCCCACCATAGCCTCAAGGAGGGGAAGCCCCCCTGCTTCCTTCTCCAGTCGGACCAGAATCGACGGAACGAGTCCTGGAACCGCACGTCCTCCAGCAGCCGGTTGTTAAAGTGCCAGTACGCGGACCCCGTCCTCGCGCGGAGCGAAGCGAGCTCCGCCCACACCAGGTGGTGGTCCGAACACGGCACCGGCCGCATGGAGGCCGCCGGGACGCAGGAAACGTACGCCCGAGACAAGTAAAGGCGGTCGACTCTAGACCATCCAACTCCAGGCCTCACCCAAGTAAAGGCGCTGGAGTCGGGGTGGTGACTTCGCCAAACGTCCATCAAGTCGAAGGACCCGACCAGGTCCCTCAACTTCTCCATCGCCGTCATGCACTGCGGGGCACCGGAGCGGTCCCTCGCCTCGAGGGTGCAGTTAAAATCCCCCCCAAGGACAATGCAGTCGCCGACGTCGACGGAGCCAAGAAGAGCGGACACCTCTTCCAAGAAGCGCATTTGCTGCGGGCCGGGCTGAGGGCCGTACACGTTCACGAGATGGAGCGGCACGTCCCCCAGGCGAACCGTTACGTGCAGCAAGCGGCCTGGCACTGGCTCCTCGACCCCCAAGATCTCCGGCTGAAAATGCGGGCCCAGCAAGATGGCCACCCCACTAGAAATGGCGGTGAGGTGGCTCATGCGGACCTCTCCTTGCCATTCCAGGAGCCACGTGGCTTCGTCTCCCGGAATGGTGTGGGTTTCTTGCAGGAAGCACACCGCATATTTCCCCTCCCGCAGGAGCGAAAAATTATCAAATCTACGGCGTGCCCCTCTGCCGCCGTTGATGTTGAGGCTGGCTATGGTTATCTTCATGGCAAAAGCATAGTGCAACCTCTTCCTTAGCCTATTGTGGGGGAGGGAGTGGAGTCGTTTGTTGACCTCCACTCCATCAGCAGCCCAGTGAGGAACTTTTTGAGCCGGCGCAGCTCAAGGCCTTGAGCCATTGATAAGGGCCCGCCCGCGGCCATGGTTTTAGCGGCGGCGCGGACGGACGCGACGAGCAGCCCCGGCTCGGACCATCTTTCCAGGGCCAGACGGGCTTGGTCGCGGCGACCCCGGCACTGGACCAAAAAGTCCCGGAGTTCCTCTGCGGGAATGAGGAGGGTCTCAGTGGCGGCCGCGAGCAGATCCACCGCCTCACTGGCGATGGACTCGAGATCTTCACCCGCGTCCTCCACCGAGTCCCCGTCCCCGTCCGGGAGGTCGCCGCTAGCAGCCGGCCCGTCGACCGCACGAGGTACGGGAAACGGCCCGGCCGCTCCATTTGGCCCTGGCTCTGCCCCGATCCCACCCCAAGGATCGTCGGCAGAGGTGTCCCCACTGGGATCTTTTAAAATTGGTGCTGGGTCGGGAAGCGACAGCAGAAGGGGTTCCCCCTCCTCCCCAGGAACCGGGGAACAGGGAGAGACCTGGTCAAAGTAATGTTCCAGGTCCTCCAATTCCCCCAGCTCCACAGTAGGGGGCGAGGGATGTTGTTCTTCTCCCTCCCCGCCGCCACCCCCCAGCCCAGCGTGAACGGATTCCATACAATTGGCATTTTCAAAGTCGAGCAAATCCCGGGGGAAGTTGGGTATTGGCTGGGCGGGCTCAGGTTCAGCCTTTTCAGCCCCGCCCGCCTCAGTCCCCGGGACGCTCGACCCGGCGGCTACGCATTCTTCCGCTGGCCCCACGCCCCCCACGACAGGCAGATCTGCCACGCCCTCCCCAGGAGGCAGCGGCTGGGCAGCCTCGACTGCCTCACCCTCCCCGGGGACAGATTCCTCGCGCCTACAGTGCAATTTGGGGGCGCTGGTGGGGGACGCGGGACACGCGGCGGGCACCGCCTGCTCTGCGGAGGGACGTTGTTCCCCCTCCGCCTCATTGGGGCGGTGCCTCCTTTTGTTCCTGGGGGTGCGCGGAGGCAGGGGGACCTCCATGTCTGCCGAGGCCTCCCGCTCCGCCCCCCCCTTTTCCTTATCTTGCCCTCGCCCGAGCCCCTCTGCGGTATTGGTCAAGGGCTCGGGCACGGGCTCATGGCACCCCGCGCTCGCCGGTGACTGGGTTGGGCTGAGCGCGGTGGTCAAACTTTCCGGCGCACTGAGGGGACCCGGCTCTAGATGTCTCGTCTTCTTCCGCGCCTTCTTTTCGATCGGACGCTCTCCCTCCCCCCCGCCGGAGGCCGTGAAAACAAAGGCCCCCGACGATGCCCGCGCACCCATGGCTCCCGGCACGCGGACGCAACTAGGGGGAGGGGTGGCGGCGGCGCCAGCCTTGGTCGCCTTCGGTGGTTTGGCGGCCTTGGAGGCGGGGCAGTTCTTACGAACGTGCCCCACCTCCCTACAGGCATGGCACCGCACGCCGTCCGACGTCCAGAAGACGCGGTAGGCAGTCCCCTCGTGCACCACATTAAAGTGCCCTTCCGTCATGTCCTCCCGTGCCAGCCGGACAAAGAGCTGGCGGCGGAAGGAGAACACGTGGCGCAGGCTGTTCTCCCTGAGGCCGAGCGGTATGGGGTTGATCCCCGACCTTACCTCCCCCAGTTGGTGTAGGTGAGGGAGGAGGAGCTCAGCGGAAACAAAGGGCGGGACGTTTGACACGATGACCCTCTGCGCGGTGGCCTCGAGAGGGTCCACCGGCAGGAACGTCCCGCCCACCGTGAGCCCCTTTTCAAGGGCCAGGGACACCGCCCGCTCCGACCCCAGGAAGAACACGGCCTTCCCAGACATCTTGGAGGCTGCGACAATGGCCGAGGGGCCGACTACGCCAGCCATCGCCCGCACGCACTCCTCGATGGTCATTGTGGGGTGAGTGTAGCTCTTGACCCCGTGTTTTTTAGTAATAAGTGTAAAAGGTGGCAGGGCAGCGGGTGGCGCAGGAGGTGCCGTGGATGTGGACACCGCCTGCGCATATGTCCTCGCTGGCCCCGCCACTGTCGTGGATGGGGTCGCCATCACGGGGTCCCTTTAAGGGCTACACCCACCCCAAAGTCACAGGCCTTAATGGTCTTGATTGGCCTCGTTTGATTTGACCGAGCAGAGGAGCTCTTAATGAGGCACACCTCTCCCCTAGTTGGCAATTGGGGAGGGGCCTTGCTCCCTCTGCTCAGTTGTCTTAATTGTTTTATCTTTTTTTTTTAATTAGGAGGAAGGGGCCTCAGAGAGAGAGGGGAGAAACAGAGTAACAGAGAAAGAGAGAGGGGGGTGGGAAGGGGGGGGGGAACTGCGAGGGCAGGTCTCCCCTCGCAGCTGTGGGTGGGTGCACTCCCCAGATGGCAAAACACACAAGCACAGTCTTTGGGGTGATCTTCAGGTGGGGGGAGAAGACGTCTTCACCTGGGGCAGCTAGAGCCACCAGGCACACACTCCCAACGATGTTAATTGGGTGATTAAAAAATCTTCAGCCTGGTAGCTCCAGCTATCCCAGGCAAGGCAAATGTGGGGGGTGGGGGGGTTCCAATTGTGGGGGGGGCCTAGTTGTAAGCAAGGTCCCCACACACACTACCACACACACACACACCCCCCGCGATGTTCCGGCCCTCAGTGGTCTTCTTTCCTCCCCCCACCGATACAATAAAGTCTGTTTGGGAAATGCACCCACACCCACCTGTAGAAATGTAGAGTCTCCCTCCTTCCACACTGGATGTTGTTGTTGGTTTTTCCCACTCTCTCCAACTCTTTGCAGAAATGGTAAAGTTGTTCAAAGTTTTCTTTTCTCCTCCTCTCCCTCTGGGTGAAAGTTGGTGGTGAAGCCCCTTCCTTCCTTCTCTTCCTGGGCTGGTCTCAGGGCTCTCCAGGCAGGAGCTCAAGTTGATAGCTGCTCTCCTCACTGCTCACAGCTCCAACTGAACACGCCTCCACTGCTCTACCATTGGTTCCTTGTGCATGAAACTCTTTTAGAGTCTACGTGCAAAACATAAACATTAAACTGTGCCACCCGACCTGGGTGACACACCAGACATTTACAAGGCCCTTTTTTTCCTTTTTTTGTTTTTTTTTTGTGTTTTTTTTTTTTTTTTTTTGGGCTCTAAAATCACAATTTCTCCGGTGCCCCCTATAAAAGGGAAGGGGACACTAAAAGCACCGGCAATTAAAACAAATTAAACTTTAAAACGTAAAATCAAATTAAAATTTGGTTGCCGGGCGTGATGATGCACTCCAGTCCCTCCGGTGCCCACCTCTCGCGGAAGGCCGCGAGCGTACCGGTGGACACCGCGTGCTCCATTTCCAAGGACACCCTGGACCGGATGTAAGAGCGGAAGAGAGGCAGACAGTCAGGTTGAACGACCCCCTCGACCGCCCGCTGCCTGGACCGGCTGATGGCACCCTTGGCCGTGCCCAGGAGCAGTCCTACGAGGAGGCCTTCGGACCTACTCGCTCCCCTCCGCACAGGGTGCCCAAAGATCAGGAGAGTGGGACTGAAGTGCAGCCAGAATTTCAGGAGCAGCCCCTTCAAGTAATGGAACAGGGGCTGCAACCTCGTGCACTCAATAAAAACATGGAACACTGAGTCCTCCAGACCGCAGAAATTGCAGGCGGCCTGGGAGTCCGTGAACCGGCTTAAAAATTTGTTGCACGGCACTGCTCCGTGCACCACCCTCCAGGCCAAGTCCCCGATGAATAGTGGGAGGACCCCTGCGTAGAGTGCCCTCCATCGGGGACCCTCGCCTCCTCCGGACGGCAAGATGGTACGCCATGGCGTGTCCGGACGGCCGGCGATGATGGCAAAGTTGAGGGTGTGCAGGAGCAGCCCGTACAGGAAACCACTCCGCGTGGAACTGAAAGGCACGGTGGGGATTTCCCCGAGGCGGCTCAAGTTGTGAGGTGCCGGCCCCCGAGGGAGGTTCCGGGGTTTGGCGCTGATGAGGAATTCCGTCCGGACGGGGGTCAGTTCGGACGGGATCTCCCCACGTGCTTGAGCCTCCTCGATGCACCTAACGGAGTCAGGGCCCAGAGCTGTTTTTAGCGACTCGATGGCATCGACCGCGTGGCGGACGTTGGCAGAGTTTAGGCGCCGCGCCAGCGTGTCTGGCGCCATCCAGCCCGCTCCTCCGCCATCGAGCAGGTCCCTGACCCTGGTCACCTCACCAGCCACAGCCCTCTCTTCCGACCGCCACATAAAACCTCGGCCGTGGAGGTACGGATTCCCGAGCAGCGGCTCCTGCAGGACGGCCGCCACTCCAGCCGGCGGAGAGCTGCGCTTGGTGGAGACTTTGTTCCAGACCCTGATGAGTTCCCTGTAAAAGACAGGCAGCTCCCGGAGGGCGGTCCTGGCACCCCGCAAGTTCACAAACAGGAGCTGCGTGTCATAATTGAGGTCGCGCTGCTGGCGGAAGAAATACCTCGCCAGAGCGCACCACCTAGGAGGGGGCTCGACGTAAAGGTATCTCTGCAGGGTCTGAAGACGGAAAGTCACGAGCTGGGCGCTGACGCACACCAACGACTGACTGCCCTCCTCAAGCGGGAGACTCAAGACCGCAGCAGAGACCCAGTGCTTCCTGTTGTTCCAGAAGAAGTCCACCAGCTTCTTCTGTATCTTGGCGACAAACACAGGGGGAGGGGTCAAAGTGACCAGCCGGTACCACAGCATTGCGGCCACCAGCTGGTTTATGACTAGCGCTCGACCCCTGTAGGACAGCACTTGGAGCAGTCCTGTCCAGCGCCCTAGGCGAGCAGCGACCTTGGCCTCCAGCTCCTCCCAGTTCGCCGGCCAGGCTCCCTCGTCGGGGCTAAGGTAGACTCCCAGATAGAGGAGATGGGTCGTGCTCCAGGCAAAAGGCCTGAGCTCCTCCGGCAGGGAGTCCACCCGCCACTGACCCACCAGGAGTCCGGAACATTTCTCCCAGTTGATCCTGGCGGAGGACGCGGCCGAGTAAATCTCCTGGCACTCACGCATCCTCCGCAGGTCAGCGGGATCCTCTATCGCGAGGAGCACGTCATCGGCGTAAGCCGAGAGGACGACCTCCACGCCCGGCCCTTGCAGAGCCAGTCCCGTCAACCTCGTCCACAAGAGGCGCAGGAAAGGCTCCACACAAACGGCGTATAACTGGCCGGACATGGGGCATCCCTGGCGCACCCCTCTCCTAAAGCGAAGGGGCGCCGTCAAGGACCCGTTAACCTTAATCAGACACTCCGCGGCGGCGTACAAAAGTCGGATCCGGGCGACAAAATGCGTCCCGAACCCGAAAGCGTGCAGAGTTCCGAGCAGATAGTCGTGATCCACCCTGTCGAACGCCTTCTCTTGGTCGAGGGATAGGAAGGCGACCGACAGACCAGCCTCCTGGGAACAATGGATGAGGTCCCGGACTAGATGGATGTTATCGTGGATTGTCCGGCCCGGGACCGTGTAGGACTGGTTGGGGTGGATCATGTGGTCCAGCACGGCACCAAGGCGAGCAGACATCGCCCTGGCGAAGATTTTGTAGTCCGTGCTGAGGAGGGAGACCAGGCGCCAGTTCTTAAGGAGGCGGAGATCGCCCTTCTTAGGCAGCAGGACGATGACTGCTCTGCGCCAAGAGAGGGGCATCTCCCCGGTCGCCAGACTTTCCCCCAGGACCCGCGCGTAGTCGCTCCCCAGGACGTCCCAGAACGCCCTGTGGAACTCCACGGTCAGCCCGTCCAGCCCCGGGGATTTTCCCCTCGAGAGCCGGGCGAGGGCACCGGTCAGCTCCGCCAGGCTTAGCGGAGCTTCCAGATTTTCGGCGCCCTCCGGGCTGACCTTCGGCAGGTCCTCCCACAAAACTCTACGCGCTTCCTCGCTGGACGGATCCGGAGAGAACAGAGCCCCGTAATATTCACGGGCCCTGTTGTTGACGCCCTCCGGATCCGAGACGAGAGAGCCGTCGTCGGCCAGCAGCGTCAAGAGAAGCTTACGGACACTCTGCCTTTTTTTCCAGCGAGTAGAAGAAGGGGGAACCGCGGTCCAGATCCCGCAGGAACCGGATCCGCGACCTCACGAACGCGCCTCGGGACCCGACGAGCTGCAGGTCCTTCAGCGCGGCCTTCTTCGCTTCGTACACCGTCCGCAGGGCCGGGTCCTGGACGACTTGACCGAGACGGGCTTCCAGGTCGAGCACCTCTTTTTCTAGGCGCCCGACTCTGGCCGCCCGCCTCTTGGTCGACCCCCTCGCGTACTCTTGACAGAAGACGCGGACGTGAGCCTTGCCCACGTCCCACCATAGCCTCAAGGAGGGGAAGCCCCCCTGCTTCCTTCTCCAGTCGGACCAGAATCGACGGAACGAGTCCTGGAACCGCACGTCCTCCAGCAGCCGGTTGTTAAAGTGCCAGTACGCGGACCCCGTCCTCGCGTGGAGCGAAGCGAGCTCCGCCCACACCAGGTGGTGGTCCGAACACGGCACCGGCCGCATGGAGGCCGCCGGGACGCAGGAAACGTACGCCCGAGACACGTAAAGGCGGTCGACTCTAGACCATCCAACTCCAGGCCTCACCCAAGTAAAGGCGCTGGAGTCGGGGTGGAGATTTCGCCAGACGTCCACCAAGTCGAAGGACCCGACCAGGTCCCTCAACTTCTCCATCGCCGTCATGCACTGCGGGGCACCGGAGCGGTCCCTCGCCTCGAGGGTGGAGTTAAAATCCCCCCCGAGGACAATGCAGTCGCCGACGTCGACGGAGCCAAGAAGAGCAGACACCTCTTCAAAGAAGCGCGTTTGCTGCGGGCCGGGCTGAGGGGCGTACACGTTCACGAGATGGAGCGGCACGTCCCCCAGGCGAACCGTTACGTGCAGCAAGCGGCCTGGCACGGGCTCCTCGACCCCCAAGATCTCCGGCTGAAAATGCGGGCCCAGCAAGATGGCCACCCCACTAGAAATGGCGGTGAGGTGGCTCATGCGGACCTCTCCTTGCCATTCCAGGAGCCACGTGGCTTCGTCTCCCGGAACGGTGTGGGTTTCTTGCAGGAAGCACACCGCATATTTCCCCTCCCGCAGGAGCGAAAAATTGTCAAATCTACGGCGTGCCCCTCTGCCGCCGTTGATGTTGAGGCTGGCTATGGTTATCTTCATGGCAAAAGCATAGTGCAACCTCTACCTTAACCTATTGTGGGGGAGGGAGCGGAGTCTTTTGTTGAACTCCGCTCCCTCCGCAGCCCAGCGAGGCGTCCCTCAAGCTCGCGCAGCTCAAGGTGTTGCGCCTTTGTCAAGGGCCCGCCCGCGGCCAAGGTTTTGACGGCGGCGCGGACGGACCGATTGATTAGCTCTGGCTCGGACCATTTTTCCAGGGCCAGTCGGGCTTGGTTGCAGCGACCCCGGCTCTGGGCCAAAAAGTCCCGGAGTTCCTTTGCAGGAATGAGGATGGTCTCGGCGGCGGCCGGGAGCAGATCCACCGCCTCGCTGGCGGTGGTCTCAAGGTCTTCACCCGCGTCCCCCACCGAGTCCCCTTCCTCCTCCGGGAGGTGGCCGCCAGCAGCCGGCCCATCGACCGCACAAGGTACGGCAAATGAACCGGCCGCTCCAACCCGCCCTGGCTCTGCCCCGATTCCACCCCCAGGATCGTCGGCAGAGGAGTCCCCACTGGGCTCTTTTAAAAATGGTGCTGGTTTGGGAAATGACAGCGGAAGGGGTTCCCCCTCCGCCCCAGGAACCGGGGAACAAGGAGAGACCCGGCCATAGGAAATCCCCAGGCTCTCCAAGTGCTCCAGCTCCACAGCAAGAGGCGAGGGTGGATGTTCCTCCCCCTCCCCGCTGCCACCCCCCGGCCCAGCATCTACAGTGTCATAATAAGCATTAATTTGTGTTTCTGCCGGGTCGAGCGACTCCCGGGGGAAGTTGGGTATTGGCTGGGCGGGCTCAGGTTCTGCCTCTTCGGCCCCGCCCGCCTCAGTCCCCGGGACGCCCGACCCGGCGGCAATGCATTCCTCCGCGATCCCCACGCCCCCCACGACAGGCAGATCTTCCACGCCATCCCCGGGAGGCAGAGGCTGGGCAGCCTCGACTGTCTCACCCTCCCCGGGGACAGACTCCTCTCGCCTACAGCGCAGCGTGGGGGCGCTGGTTGGGGACGCGGGACACGCGGCGGGCACCGACTCCTCCGCGGAGGGATGTTGTTCCCCCTCCGCCTCATCGGAGCCATGCCTCCTTTTGTTCCTGGGGGCGCGCGGAGTCAGGGAGACCTCCATGTCTGCCGAGGCCTCCTGCTCCGCCCCCCCCTTTTCCTTTTCTTGCCCGCGCCCGGGCCCCTCTGTGGTGTTGTTCAAGGGCTCGGGCACGGGCTCGGGGCACCCCGCGCTCGCCGGTGATGGGGTTGGGCTGAGCGCGGTGGTCAAATTATCTGGCGCACTGAGGGGACCCGCCTCTTGATGTTTTGCCTTCTTCCGCGCCTTCTTTCCGGTCGGACGCTCTCCCTCCCCCCCGCCGGAGGCCCCGAAAACAAAGGCCTCCGACGATGCCCGCGCACCTACAGCTCCCGGCACGCGGACGCAACTAGGGGGAGGGGTGGAGGCGGCGCCAGCCTTGGCCGCCTTCGGTGGTTTGGCGGCCTTGGAGGCGGGGCAGTTCTTGCGAACGTGCCCCACCTCCCTGCAGGCATGGCACCGCACGCCGTCCGACGTCCAAAAGACACGGTAGGCAGTCCCCTCGTGCACCACATTAAAGTTCCCCTCCGTCTTCTCCTCCCGCGCCAGCCGGACAAAGAGCTGGCGGCGGAAGGAGAACACGTGGCGCAGGCTGCTCTCCCTGAGGCCGAGCGGTATGGGGTTAATCCCCGACCTTACCTCCCCCAGTTGGTGTAGGTGAGGGAGGAGGAGCTCAGCGGGAACAAAGGGCGGGTCGTTCGATATGATGACCCTCTGCGCGGTGGCCTCGAGAGGGTCCACCGGCAGGAACGTCCCGCCCACCGTGAGCCCCTTTTCGAGGGCCAGGGACACCGCCCGCTCCGACCCCAGGAAGAACACGGCCTTCCCAGACATCTTGGAGGCTGCTACAATGGCCGAGGGACCGACTACCCCAGCCATCGCCCGCACGCACTCCTCAATGCTCATTGTGGGGTGAGTGTAGCTCTTGACCCCGTGTTTTTTGGTGATTAATCTGAAAGGTGGCAGGGCAGCGGGTGGCGCAGGAGGTGCCGTGGAAGCGGTTGCCACCTGCGCATATGTCTTCGCTGGCCCTGCCACCGGCGTGGATGGGGTCGCCATCACGGGGTCCCTTTAAGGGCTACACCCACCCCAAAGTCACAGGCCTTAATGGTTTTAATTGGCCTCGTTTGATTAGACTGAGCAGAGGAGCCCTTAATGAGGTACCTCTCCCCTAGTTGGCAATTGGGGAGGGGCCTTGCTCCCTCTGCTCAGTTGTCTCAATTGTTTTGTTTGTTTGTTTTTTTTGAAAAATTAGGAGGAAGGGGCCTCAGAGAGAGAGGGGAGAAACAAAGTAACAGAGAAAGAGAGAGGGGGGTGGGAAGTGGGGGTGACTGCGAGGGCAGGTCTCCCCTCGCAGCTGTGGGTGGGTGCAATCCCAGATGGCAAAACACAAAGTCTTTGGGGTGGTCTTCAGGTGAGGGGAGAAGATGTCTTCACCTGGGGTAGCTAGAGCCACCAGGCACACACTCCTAACGATCTTTAATAGGGTGATTAAGAAAAAATCTTCAGCCTGGTAGCTCCAGCTATCCCAGGCTAGGCAATTGGGGGGGGTGGGGTTCAGTTGTGTGTGGGGCCTAGTTGTAGCAAAGGCCCCCACACACACTTCCACACACACACACCCCCCGCGATGTTCCGGCCTTCAGTGGTCTTCTTTCCTCCCCCCACCGATTCAACAAAGTCTTTTTGGGACTGCACCAACACCCACCTGTAGAATGGTAGAGTCTCCCTCCTTCCACACTGGATGTTATTGTTTTTGGTCTTTTCCCCCTCTCTCCAACTCCTTGCAGAAATGGTAAAGAGTTGTGAAAAAGTTTTCTTTTCTCCTCCTCTCCCTCTGGGTGAAAGTTGGTGGTGAAGCCCCTTCCTTCCTTCTCTTCCTGGGCTGGTCTCAGGGCTCTCCAGGCAGGAGCTCAAGTTGATAGCTGCTCTCCTCACTGCTCACAGCTCCAACTGAACAGGACACGCCTCCACTGCTCTACCATTGGCTCCTTGTGCATGAAACTCTTTTAGAGTCTACCTGCAAAACATAAACATTAAACTGTGCCACCCGACCTGGGTGACACACCAGACATTTACAAGGCCCTTTTTTTCCTTTTTTTGGTTTTTTTTTGTGTTTATTTATTTTTTTTTTTTGCACTAAAATCACAATTTCTCCGGTGCCCCCTATAAAAGGGAAGGGGACACTAAAAGCACCGGCAATTAAAACAAATTAAACTTTAAAACGTAAAATCAAATTAAAATTTGGTTGCCGGGCGTGATGATGCACTCCAGTCCCTCCGGTGCCCACCTCTCGCGGAAGGCCGTGAGCGTACCGGTGGACACCGCGTGCTCCATCTCCAAGGACACCCTGGACCGGATGTAAGAGCGGAAGAGATGCAGGCAGTCAGGTTGAACGACCCCCTCGACCGCCCGCTGCCTGGACCGGCTGATGGCACCCTTGGCCGTGCCCAGGAGCAGTCCTACGAGGAGGCCTTTGGACCTACCCGCTCCCCTCCGCACAGGGTGCACAAAGATCAGGAGGGTGGGACTGAAGTGCAGCCAGAATTTCAGGAGCAGCCCCTTCAAATAATGGAACAGGGGCTGCAACCTCGTGCACTCAATAAAAACATGGAACACGGACTCCTCCAGACCGCAGAAATTGCAGGCGGCCTGGGAGTCCGTGAACCAGCTTAAAAATTTGTTGCACGGCACTGCTCCATGCACCACCCTCCAGGCCAAGTCCCCGATGAATAGTGGGAGGACCCCTGCGTAGAGTGCCCTCCATCGGGGACCCCCGCCTCCTCCGGACGGCAAGATGGTACGCCATGGCGTGTCCGGACGGCCGGCGATGATGGCAAAGTTGAGGGTGTGCAGGAGCAGCCCGCACAGGAAACCCCTCCGCGCGGATCTGAAAGGCACGGAGGGGATTTCCCCGAGGCGGCTCAAGTTGTGAGGCGCCGGCCCCCGAGGGAGGTTCCGGGGTTTGGCGCCGATGAGGAATTCCGTCCAGACGGGGGTCAGTTCGGACGGGATCTCCCCACGTGCTTGAGCCTCCTCGATGCACCTAACGGAGTCAGGGCCCAGAGCTGTTTTTAGCGACTCGATGGCATCGGCCGCGTGGCGGACGTTGGCAGAGTTTAGGCGCCGCGCCAGCGTGTCTGGCGCCATCCAGCCCGCTCCTCCGCCATCGAGCAGGTCCCTGACCCTGGTCACCTCACCAGCCAGAGCCCTCTCATCCGACCGCCACATAAAACCTCGGCCGTGGAGGTACGGATTCCCGAGCAGCGGCTCCTGCAGGACGACCGCCACTCCAGCCAGCGGAGAGCTGCGCTTGGTGGAGACTTTGTTCCAGACCCTGATGAGTTCCCTGTAAAAGACAGGCAGCTCCCGGAGGGCGGTCCTGGCACCCCCCAAGTTCACAAACAGGAGCTGCGTGTCATAATTGAGGTCGGGCTGCTGGCGGAAGAAATACCTCGCCAGAGCACACCCCCTAGGAGGGGGCTCGACGTAAAAGTATCTCTGCAGGGTCTGAAGACGGAAAGTCGCGAGCTGGGTGCTGACGCACACCAACGACTGACCGCCCTCCTCAAGCGGGAGACTCAAGACCGCAGCAGAGACCCAGTGCTTCCTGTTGTTCCAGAAGAAGTCCACCAGCTTCTTCTGTATCTTGGCGACAAACGCAGGGGGAGGGGTCAAAGTGACCAGCCGGTACCACAGCATTGCGGCCACCAGCTGGTTTATGACTAGCGCTCGACCCCTGTAGGACAGCACTCGGAGCAGTCCTGTCCAGCGCCCTAGGCGAGCGGCGACCTTGGCCTCCAGCTCCTACCAGTTCGCCGGCCAGGCTCCCTCGTCGGGGCTAAGGTAGACTCCCAGATAGAGGAGATGGGTCGTGCTCCAGGCAAAAGGCCTGAGCTCCTCCGGCAGAGAGTCCACCCGCCACTGACCCACCAGGAGTCCGGAACATTTCTCCCAGTTGATCCTGGCGGAGGACACGGCCGAGTAAATCTCCTGGCACTCACGCATCCTCCGCAGGTCAGCGGGATCCTCTACCGCGAGGAGCACATCATCGGCGTAAGTCGAGAGGACGACCTCCACGCCCGGCCCTTGCAGAGCCAGTCCCGTCAACCTCGTCCACAAGAGGCGCAGGAAAGGGTCCACGCAAACAGCATATAACTGGCCGGACATGGGGCATCCCTGGCGCACCCCTCTCCTAAAGCGAAGGGGCGCCGTCAAGGACCCGGTAACCTTAATCAGACACTCCGCGGCGGCGTACAAAAGTCGGATCCGGGCGACGAAATGCGTCCCGAACCCGAAAGCGCGCAGAGTTCTGAGCAGATAGTCGTGATCCACCCTGTCGAACGCCTTCTCTTGGTCGAGGGATAGGAAGGCGACCGACAGACCAGCCTCCTGGGAACAATGGATGAGGTCCCGGACCAGATGGATGTTATCGTGGATTGTCCGGCCCGGGACCGTGTAGGACTGGTCGGGGTGGATCATGTGGTCCAGCACGGCACCAAGGCGAGCAGACATCGCCCTGGCGAAGATTTTGTAGTCCGTGCTGAGGAGGGAGACCGGGCGCCAGTTCTTAAGGAGGCGGAGATCGCCCTTCTTAGGCAGCAGGACGATGACTGCCCTGCGCCAAGAGAGGGGCATCTCCCCGGTCGCCAGACTTTCCCCCAGGACCCGCGCGTAGTCGCCCCCCAGGACGTCCCAGAACGCCCTGGGGAACTCCACGGTCAGCCCGTCCAGCCCCGGGGATTTTCCCCTCGAGAGCCGGTCGAGGGCACCGGTAAGCTCCGCCAGGCTTAGCGGAGCTTCCAGATTTTCGGCGCCCTCCGGGCTGACCTTCGGCAGGTCCTCCCACAAAACTCTACGCGCTTCCTCGCTGGACGGATCCGGAGAGAACAGAGCCCCGTAATATTCACGGGCCCTGTTGTTGACGCCCTCCGGATCCGAGACAAGAGAGCCGTCGTCGGCCAGCAGCGTCAAGAGCTGCTTACGGACACTCTGCCTTTTTTCCAGCGAGTAGAAGAAGGGGGAGCCGCGGTCCAGATCCCGCAGGAACCGGATCCGCGACCTCACGAACGCGCCTCGGGACCCGACGAGCTGCAGGTCCTTCAGCGGGGCCTTCTTCGCTTCGTACACCGTCCGCAGGGCCGGGTCCTGGACGACTTGACCGAGACGGGCTTCCAGGTCGAGCACCTCTTTTTCTAGGCGCCCGACTCTGGCCGCCCGCCTCTTGATCGACCCCCTCGCGTACTCTTGACAGAAGACGCGGACATGAGCCTTGCCCACGTCCCACCATAGCCTCAAGGAGGGGAAGCCCCCCTGCTTCCTTCTCCAGTCGGACCAGAATCGACGGAACGTGTCCTGGAACCGCACGTCCTCCAGCAGCCGGTTGTTAAAGTGCCAGTACGTGGACCCCGTCCTCGCGCGGAGCGAAGCGAGCTCCGCCCACACCAGGTGGTGGTCCGAACATGGCACCGGGTGGTGGTCCGAACATGGCACCGGCCGCATGGAGGCCGCCGGGACGCAGGAAACGTACGCCCGAGACACGTAAAGGCGGTCGACTCGAGACCATCCAACTCCAGGCCTCACCCAAGTAAAGGCGCTGGAGTCGGGGTGGAGATTTCGCCAGACGTCCACCAAGTTGAAGGACCCGACCAGGTCCCTCAACTTCTCCATCGCCGTCATGCACTGCGGGGCACCGGAGCGGTCCCTCGCCTCGAGGGTGCAGTTAAAATCCCCCCCGAGGACAATGCAGTCGCCGACGTCGACGGAGCCAAGAAGAGCGGACACCTCTTCAAAGAAGCGCGTTTGCTGCGGGCCGGGCTGAGGGGCGTACACGTTCACGAGATGGAGCGGCACGTCCCCCAGGCGAACCGTTACGTGCAGCAAGCAGCCTGGCACGGGCTCCTCGACCCCCAAGATCTCCGGCTGAAAATGCGGGCCCAGCAAGATGGCCACCCCACTAGAAATGGCGGTGAGGTGGCTCATGCGGACCTCTCCTTGCCATTCCAGGAGCCACGTGGCTTCGTCTCCCGGAACGGTGTGGGTTTCTTGCAGGAAGCACACCGCATATTTCCCCTCCCGCAGGAGCGAAAAATTGTCAAATCTACGGCGTGCCCCTCTGCCGCCATTGATGTTGAGGCTGGCTATGGTTATCTTCATGGCAAAAGCATAGTGCAACCTCTACCTTAACCTATTGTTGGGGAGGGAGCGGAGTCTTTTGTTGAACTCCGCTCCCTCCGCAGCCCAGCGAGGAGTCCCTCGAGCTCACGCAGCTCAAGGTGTTGCGCCTTTGTCAAGGGCCCGCCCGCGGCCAAGGTTTTGACTTGGCTCGGACCATTTTTCCAGGGCCAGTCGGGCTTGGTTGCAGTGACCCCGGCTCTGGGCCAAAAAGTCCCGGAGTTCCTTTGCAGGAATGAGGATGGTCTCGGCGGCGGCCGCGAGCAGATCCACCGCCTCGCTGGCGGTGGTCTCTAGGTCTTCACCCGCGTCCCCCACCGAGTCCCCGTCCTCCTCCGGGAGGTGGCCGCCAGCAGCCGGCCCATCGACCGCACAAGGTACGGCAAATGAACCGGCCGCTCCAACCGGCCCTGGCTCTGCCCCGATCCCACCCCCAGGATCGTCGGCAGAGGAGTCCCCACTGGGCTCTTTTAAAAATGGTGCTGGGTCGGAAAATGACAGCAGAACGGGTTCCCCCTCCGCCCCAGGAACCGGTGAACAAGGAGAGGCCCGACCATAGGAAATCCCCAGGCTCTCCAAGTGCTCCAGCTCCACAGCAAGAGGCGAGGGTGGGTGTTCCTCCCCCTCCCCGCTGCCACCCCCCGGCCCAGCATCTACAGTGTCATAATAAGCATTAATTTGTGTTTCTGCCGGGTCGAGCGACTCCCGGGGGAAGTTGGGTATTGGCTGGGCGGGCTCAGGTTCGGCCTGTTCGGCCCCGCCCGCCTCAGTCCCCGGGACGCTCGACCCGGCGGCAATGCATTCCTCCGCGATCCCCACGCCCCCCACGACAGGCAGATCTTCCACGCCATCCCCGGGAGGCAGAGGCTGGACAGCCTCGACTGTCTCACCCTCCCCGGGGACAGACTCCTCTCGCCTACAGCACAGCTTGGGGGCGCTGGTTGGGGACGCGGGACACGCGGCGGGCACCGACTCCTCCGCGGAGGGATGTTGTTCCCCCTCCGCCTCATCAGAGCCGTGCATCCTTTTGTTCCTGGGGGCGCGCGGAGTCAGGGAGACCTCCATGTCTGCCGAGGCCTCCCGCTCCGCCCCCCCCTTTTCCTTTTCTTGCCCGCGCCCGGGCCCCTCTGTGGTGTTGCTCAAGGGCTCGGGCACAGGCTCGGGGCACCCCGCGCTCGCCGGTGACGGGGTTGGGCTGAGCGCGGTGGTCAAATTATCTGGCGCACTGAGGGGACCCGCCTCTTGATGTTTTGCCTTCTTCCGCGCCTTCTTTCCGGTCGGACGCTCTCCCTCCCCCCCGCCGGAGGCCCTGAAAACAAAGGCCTCCGACGATGCCCGCGCACCTACGGCTCCCGGCACGCGGACGCAACTAGGGGGAGGGGTGGCGGCGGCGCCAGCCTTGGCCGCCTTCGGTGGTTTGGCGGCCTTGGAGGCGGGGCAGTTCTTACGAACGTGCCCCACCTCCATGCAGGCATGGCACCGCACGCCGTCCGACGTCCAGAAGACGCGGTAGGCAGTCCCCTCGTGCATCACATTAAAATACCCCTCTGTCGTCTCCTCCCGCGCCAGCCGGACAAAGAGCTGGCGGCGGAAGGAGAACACGTGGCGCAGGCTGTTCTCCCTGAGGCCGAGCGGTATGGGGTTGATCCCTGACCTTACCTCCCCCAGTTGGTGTAGGTGAGGGAGGAGGAGCTCAGTGGGAACAAAGGGCGGGACGTTTGATATGATGACCCTCTGCGCAGTGGCCTCGAGAGGATCCACCGGCAGGAACGTCCCGCCCACCGTGAGCCCCTTTTCGAGGCCAGGGACACCGCCCGCTCCGACCCCAGGAAGAACACAGCCTTCCCAGACATCTTGGAGGCTGCAACAATGGCCGAGGGGCCGACTACCCCAGCCATCGCCCGCACGCACTCCTCAATGCTCATTGTGGGGTGAGTGTAGCTCTTGACCCCGTGTTTTTTGGTGATTAATCTGAAAGGTGGCAGGGCAGCGGGTGGCGCAGGAGGTGCCGTGGAAGCGGTTGCCACCTGCGCATACGTCTTCGCTGGCACTGCAACCGGCGTGGATGGGGTCGCCATCACGGGGTCCCTTTAAGGGCTACACCCACCCCAAAGTCACAGGCCTTAATGGTCTTAATTGGCCTCGTTTGATTAGACTGAGCAGAGGAGCCCTTAATGAGGTACCTCTCCCCTAGTTGGCAATTGGGGAGGTGCCTTGCTCCCTCTGCTCAGTTGTCTCAATTGTTTGTTTGTTGTTTTTTTAATTGATTTGGGAGGAAAAGGGCTCTCAGAGAGAGAGGGGAGAATCAGAGTAACAGGGAAAGAGAGAGGGGGTGGGAAGGGGGGGGGGAACTGCGAGGGCAGGTCTCCCCTCGCAGCTGTGGGTGGGTGCAATCCCAGATGGCAAAACACACAAGCACAGTCTTTGGGTTGGTCTTCAGGTGGGGGGAGAAGATGTCTTCACCTGGGGTAGCTAGAGCCACCAGGCACACACTCCTAACGATGTTAATTGGGTAAATGAGAAAAAATCTTCAGCCTGGTAGCTCCAGCTATCCCAGGCTAGGCAAATGTGGGGGGGTGGGGGGGGTTCCAATTGTGGGGGGGGCCTAGTTGTAAGCACGGCCCCCACGCACACTTCCACACACACACACACCCCCCGCGATGTTCCAGCCCTCAGTGGTCTTCTTTCCTCCCCCCACCGATACAACAAAGTCTGTTTGGGAAATGCACCCACACCCACCTGTAGAAAGTGTAGAGTCTCCCTCCTTCCACACTGGATGTTGTTGTTGTTGGTTTTTGCCCCTCTCTCCAACTCCTTGCAGAAATGGTAAAGTTGTTAAAAAGTTTTCTGTTCTCCTCCTCTCCCTCTGGGTAAAAGTTGGTGGTGAAGCCCCTTCCTTCCTTCTCTTCCTGGGCTGGTCTCAGGGCTCTCCAGGCAGGAGCTCAAGTTGATAGCTGCTCTCCTCACTGCTCACAGCTCCAACTGAACAGGACACGCCTCCACTGCTCTACCATTGGTTCCTTGTGCATGAAACTCTTTTAGAATCTACCTGCAAAACATAAACATTAAACTGTGCCACCCGACCTGGGTGACACACCAGACATTTACAAGGCCCTTTTTTTCCTTTTTTTGGTTTTTTTTTGTGTTTTTTTTTTTTTTTGGGCACTAAAATCACAATTTCTCCGGTGCCCCCTATAAAAGGGAAGGGGACACTAAAAGCACCGGCAATTAAAACAAATTAAACTTTAAAACGTAAAATCAAATTAAAATTTGGTTGCCGGGCGTGATGATGCACTCCAGTCCCTCCGGTGCCCACCTCTCGCGGAAGGCCGCGAGCGTACCGGTGGACACCGCGTGCTCCATCTCCAAGGACACCCTGGACCGGATGTAAGAGCGGAAGAGAGGCAGGCAGTCAGGTTGAACGACCCCCTCGACCGCCCGCTGCCTGGACCGGCTGATGGCACCCTTGGCCGTGCCCAGGAGCAGTCCTACGAGGAGGCCTTCGGACCTACTCGCTCCCCTCCGCACAGGGTGCCCAAAGATCAGGAGAGTGGGACTGAAGTGCAGCCAGAATTTCAGGAGCAGCCCCTTCAAATAATGGAACAGGGGCTGCAACCTCGTGCACTCAATAAAAACATGGAACACGGACTCCTCCAGACCGCAGAAATTGCAGGCGGCCTGGGAGTCTGTGAACCGGCTTAAAAATTTGTTGCACGGCACTGCTCCGTGCACCACCCTCCAGGCCAAGTCCCCGATGAATAGTGGGAGGACCCCTGCATAGAGTGCCCTCCATCGGGGACCCCCGCCTCCTCCGGACGGCAAGATGGTACGCCATGGCGTGTCCGGACGGCAGGCGAGGATGGCAAAGTTGAGAGTGTGCAGGAGCAGCCCGTACATGAAACCCCTCCGCGCGGAACTGAAAGGCACGGAGGGGATTTCCCTGAGGCGGCTCAAGTTGTGAGGCGCCGGCCCCCGAGGGAGGTTCCGGGGTTTGGCGCCGATGAGGAATTCCGTCCGGACGGGGGTCAGTTCGGACGGGATCTCCCCACGTGCTTGAGCCTCCTCGATGCACCTAACGGATTCAGGGCCCAGAGCTGTTTTTAGCGACTCGATGGCATCGGCCACGTGGCGGACGTTGGCAGAGTTTAGGCGCCGCGCCAGCGTGTCTGGCGCCATCCAGCCCGCTCCTCCGCCATCGAGCAGGTCCCTGACCCTGGTCACCTCACCAGCCACAGCCCTCTCTTCCGACCGCCACATGAAACCTCGGCCGTGGAGGTACGGATTCCCGAGCAGCGGCTCCTGCAGGACGGCCGCCACTCCAGCCGGCGGAGAGCTGCGCTTGGTGGAGACTTTGTTCCAGACCCTGATGAGTTCTCTGTAAAAGACAGGCAGCTCCCGGAGGGCGGTCCTGGCACCCCCCAAGTTCACAAACAGGAGCTGCGTGTCATAATTGAGGTCGCGCTGCTGGCGGAAGAAATACCTCGCCAGAGCACACCACCTAGGAGGGGGCTCGACGTAAAGGTATCTCTGCAGGGTCTGAAGACGGAAAGTCGCGAGCTGGGCGCTGACGCACACCAACGACTGACCGCCCTCCTCAAGCGGGAGACTCAAGACCGCGGCAGAGACCCAGTGCTTCCTGTTGTTCCAGAAGAAGTCCACCAGCATCTTCTGTATCTTGGCGACAAACGCAGGGGGAGGGGTCAAATTGACCAGCCGGTACCACAACATTGCGGCCACAAGCTGGTTTATGACTAGCGCTCGACCCCTGTAGGACAGCACTCGGAGCAGTCCTGTCCAGCGCCCTAGGCGAGCGGCGACCTTGGCCTCCAGCTCCTGCCAGTTCGCCGGCCAGGCTCCCTCGTCGGGGCTAAGGTAGACTCCCAGATAGAGGAGATGGGTCGTGCTCCAGGCAAAAGGCCTGAGCTCCTCCGGCAGGGAGTCCACCCGCCACTGACCCACCAGGAGTCCGGAACATTTCTTCCAGTTGATCCTGGCGGAGGACGCGGCCGAGTAAATCTCCTGGCGCTCACGCATCCTCCGCAGGTCAGCGGGATCCTCTACCGCGAGGAGCACGTCATCGGCGTAAGCCGAGAGGACGACCTCCACGCCCGGCCCTTGCACAGCCAGTCCCGTCAACCTCGTCTGCAAGAGGCGCAGGAAAGGCTCCACGCAAACGTCGTATAACTGGCCGGACATGGGGCATCCCTGGCGCACCCCTCTCCTAAAGCGAAGGGGCGCCGTCAAGGACCCGTTAACCTTAATCAGACACTCCGCGGCGGCGTACAAAAGTCGGATCCGGGCGACGAAATGCGTCCTGAACCCGAAAGCGCGCAGAGTTCTGAGCAGATAGTCGTGATCCACCCTGTCAAACGCCTTCTCTTGGTCAAGGGATAGGAAGGCGACCGACAGACCAGCCTCCTGGGAACAATGGATGAGGTCCCGGACAAGATGGATGTTATCGTGGATTGTCCGGCCCGGGACCGTGCAGGACTGGTCGGGGTGGATCATGTGGTCCAGCACGGCACCAAGGCGAGCAGACATCGCCCTGGCGAAGATTTTGTAGTCCGTGCTGAGGAGGGAGACCGGGCGCCAGTTCTTAAGGAGGCGGAGATCGCCCTTCTTCGGCAGCAGGACGATGACTGCCCTGCGCCAAGAGACGGGCATCTCCCCGGTCGCCAGACTTTCCCCCAGGACCCGCGCGTAGTCGCTCCCCAGGACGTCCCAGAACGCCCTGTGGAACTCCATGGTCAGCCCGTCCAGCCCCGGGGATTTTCCCCTCGAGAGCCGGGCGAGGGCACCGGTCAGCTCCACCAGGCTTAGCGGAGCTTCCAGATTTTCGGCGCCCTCCGGGCTGACCTTCGGCAGGTCCTCCCACAAAACTCTACGCGCTTCCTCGCTGGACGGATCCGGAGAGAACAGAGCCCCGTAATATTCACGGGCCCTGTTGTTGACGCCCTCCGGATCCGAGACGAGAGAGCCGTCGTCGACCAGCAGCGTCAAGAGCTGCTTACGGACACTCTGCCTTTTTTCCAGCGAGTAGAAGAAGGGGGAGCCGCGGTCCAGATCCCGCAGGAACCGGATCCGCGACCTCACGAACGCGCCTCGGGACCCGACGAGCTGCAGGTCCTTCAGCGCGGCCCTCTTCGCTTCGTACACCGTCCGCAGGGCCGGGTCCTGGACGACTTGACCGAGACGGGCTTCCAGGTCGAACACCTCTTTTTCTAGGCGCCCGACTCTGGCCGCCCGCCTCTTGGTCGACCCCCTCGCGTACTCTTGACAGAAGACGCGGACGTGAGCCTTGCCCACGTCCCACCATAGCCTCAAGGAGGGGAAGCCCCCCTGCTTCCTTCTCCAGTCGGACCAGAATCGACGGAACGAGTGCTGGAACCGCACGTCCTCCAGCAGCCGGTTGTTAAAGTGCCAGTACGCGGACCCCGTCCTCGCGCGGAGCGAAGCGAGCTCCGCCCACACCAGGTGGTGGTCTGAACACGGCACCGGCCGCATGGAGGCCGCCGGGACGCAGGAAACGTACGCCCGAGACACGTAAAGGCGGTCGACTCGAGACCATCCAACTCCAGGCCTCACCCAAGTAAAGGCGCTGGAGTCGGGGTGGAGATTTCGCCAGACGTCCCTCAACTTCTCCATCGCCGTCATGCACTGCGGGGCACCGGAGCGGTCCCTCGCCTCGAGGGTGCAGTTAAAATCCCCCCCGAGGACAATGCAGTCGCCGACGTCGACAGAGCCAAGAAGAGCGGACACCTCTTCAAAGAAGCGCGTTTGCTGCGGGCCGGGCTGAGCGGCGTACACGTTCACGAGATGGAGCGGCACGTCCCCCAGGCGAACCGTTACGTGAAGCAAGCGGCCTGGCACGGGCTCCTCGACCCCCAAGATCTCCGGCTGGAAATGCGGGCCCAGCAAGATGGCCACCCCACTAGAAATGGCGGTGAGGTGGCTCATGCGGACCTCTCCTTGCCATTCCAGGAGCCACGTGGCTTCCTCTCCCGGAACGGTGTGGGTTTCTTGCTGGAAGCACACCGCATATTTCCCCTCCCGCAGGAGCGAAAAATTGTCAAATCTACGGCGTGCCCCTCTGCCGCCGTTGATGTTGAGGCTGGCTATGGTTATCTTCATGGCAAAAGCATAGTGCAACCTCTACCTTAGCCTATTGTGGGGGAGGGAGTGGAGTCGTTTGTTGACCTCCACTCCATCAGCAGCCCAGCGAGGAACTTTTTGAGCCGGCGCAGCTCAAGGCCTTGAGCCTTTGATAAGGGCCCGCCCGCGGCCATGGTTTTAGCGGCGGCGCGGACGGACGCGACGAGCAGCCCCGGCTCGGACCATCTTTCCAGGGCCAGACGGGCTTGGTCGCGGCGACCCCGGCACTGGACCAAAAAGTCCCGGAGTTCCTCTGCGGGAATGAGGAGGGTCTCAGTGGCGGCCGCGAGCAGATCCACTGCCTCACTGGCGATGGACTCGAGATCTTCACCCGCGTCCTCCACCGAGTCCCCGTCCCCCTCCGGGAGGTCGCCGCTAGCAGCCGGCCCGTCGACCGCACGAGGTATGGCAAACGGCCCGGCCGCTCCATTTGGCCCTGGCTCTGCCCAGATCCCACCCCCAGGATCGTCGGCAGAGGAGTCCCCACTGGGCTCTTTTAAAATTGGTGCTGGGTCGGGAAGCGACAGCGGAAGGGGTTCCCCCTCCGCCCCAGGAACCGGGGAACAGGGAGAGACCTGGCCAAAGTAATGTTCCAGGTCCTCCAATTCCCCCAGCTCCACAGTAGGGGGCGAGGGTTGTTGTTCTTCTCCCTCCCCGCCGCCACCCCCCAGCCCAGCATGTACGGATTCCATAAAATTGGCATTTTCAGAGTCGAGCAAATCCCGGGGGAAGTTGGGTATTGGCTGGGCGGGCTCAGGTTCGGCCTTTTCGGCCCCGCCCGCCTCAGTCCCCGGGACGGTCGACCCGGCGGCTACGCATTCCTCCGCTGGCCCCACGCCCCCCACGACAGGCAGATCTTCCACGCCATCCCCAGGAGGCAGCGGCTGGGCAGCCTCGACTGCCTCACCCTCCCCGGGGACAGACTCCTCGCGCCTGCAGCACAATTTGGGGGCGCTGGTGGGGGACGCGGGACACGCGGCGGGCACCGCCTCCTCCGCGGAGGGATGTTGTTCCCCCTCCGCCTCATTGGGGCGGTGCCTCTTTTTGTTCCTGGGGGTGCGCGAAGGCAGGGTGACCTCTATGTCTGCCGAGGCCTCCCGCTCCGCCCCCACCTTTTCCTTTTCTTGCCCGTGCCCGGGCCCCTCCGCGGTATTGGTCAATGGCTCAGGCACGGGCTCAGGGCACCCCGCGCTCGCCGGTGACGGGGTTGGGCTGAGCGCGGTGGTCAAATTTTCCGGCGCACTGAGGGGACCCGCCTCTTGATGTTTTGCCTTCTTCCGTGCCTTCTTTCCGGTCGGACGCTCTCCCTCCCCCCCGCCGGAGGCCCTGAAAACAAAGGCCTCCGACAATGCCCGCGCACCTACGGCTCCCGGCAAGCGGACGCAACTCGGGGGAGGGATGGCGGCGGCGCCAGCCTTGGCCGCCTTCGGTGGTTTGGCGGCCTTGGAGGCGGGGCAGTTCTTGCGAACGTGCCCCACCTCTCTGCAGGCATGGCACCGCACGCCGTCCGACGTCCAGAAGACGCGGTAGGCAGTCCCCTCGTGCACCACATTAAAGTGCCCTTCTGTCATGTCCTCCCGCGCCAGCCGGACAAAGAGCTGGCGGCGGAAGGAGAACACGTGGCGCAGGCTGTTCTCCCTGAGGCCGAGCGGTATGGGGTTGATCCCCGACCTTACCTCCCCCAGTTGGTGTAGGTGAGGGAGGAGGAGCTCAGCGGAAACAAAGGGCGGGACGTTTGACACGATGACCCTCTGCGCGGTGGCCTCGAGAGGGTCCACCGGCAGGAAAGTCCCGCCCACCATGAGCCCCTTTTCAAGGGCCAGGGACACCGCCCGCTCCGACCCCAGGAAGAAAACAGCCTTCCCAGACATCTTGGAGGCCGCGACAATGGCCGAGGGGCCGACTACCCCAGCCATCGCCCGCACGCACTCCTCAATGCTCATTGTGGGGTGAGTGTAGCTCTTGACCCCGTGTTTTTTGGTGATTAATCTGAAAGGTGACAGGGCAGCGGGTGGCGCAGGAGGTGCCGTGGAAGCGGTTGCCACCTGCGCATACGTCTTCGCTGGCCCTGCCACCGGCGTGGATGGGGTCGCCATCACGGGGTCCCTTTAAGGGCTACACCCACCCCAAAGTCACAGGCCTTAATGGTCTTAATTGGCCTCGTTTGATTAGACTGAGCAGAGGAGCCCTTAATGAGGTACCTCTCCCCTAGTTGGCAATTGGGGAGGGGCCTTGCTCCCTCTGCTCAGTTGTCTCAATTGTTTGTTTGTTGTTTTTTAATTGATTTGTGAGGAAAAGAGCTCTCAGAGAGAGAGGGGAGAATCAGAGTAACAGGGAAAGAGAGAGGGGTGTGGGAAGGGGGGGGAACTGCGAGGGCAGGTCTCCCCTCGCAGCTGTGGGTGGGTGCACTCCCCAGATGGCAAAACACACAAGCACAGTCTTTGGGTTGGTCTTCAGGTGGGGGGAGAAGATGTCTTCACCTGGGGTAGCTAGAGCCACCAGGCACACACTCCTAACGATATTAATTAGGTAAATGAGAAAAATCTTCAGCCTGGTAGCTCCAGCTATACCAGGCTAGGCAAATGTGGGGGGGTGGGGGGGTTCCAATTGTGGGGGGGGCCTAGTTGTAAGCACGGCCCCCACGCACACTTCCACACACACACACACCCCCCGCGATGTTCCGGCCCTCAGTGGTCTTCTTTCCTCCCCCCACCGATACAACAAAGTCTGTTTGGGAAATGCACCCACACCCACCTGTAGAAAGTGTAGAGTCTCCCTCCTTCCACACTGTATGTTGTTGGTTTTTGCCACTCTCTCCAACTCCTTGCAGAAATGGTAAAGTTGTTAAAAAGTTTTCTGTTCTCCTCCTCTCCCTCTGGGTAAAAGTTGGTGGTGAAGCCCCTTCCCTCCTTCTCTTCCTGGGCTGGTCTCAGGGCTCTCCATGCAGTAGCAAAAGTTGATAGCTGCTCCTCTCTCTGCAGCTCAGCTCCAACTGTGCAGGACACGCCTCCACTGCTCCACGATTGGTCCTTGGGCATGAAACTCTTTTTGGAGTTCACCTGCAAAACATAAAAACATTAAACGGTGCCACCAGACCTGGGTGACACTCCAGACATTTACAAGGCCCTTTTTTTTCCCCCTTTTTTTGTATTTTTTTGTGTTTTTCTTTTTTTTTTTTTTTTTTTGGCACTAAAATCACAATTTTCCCCAGTGCCCCCTATTAAAGGGAAGGGGGACACTAAAAGCACCGGCAATTAAAAGAAATTAAACTTAAAAACGTAACATCAAATTAAAATTTGGTTGCCGGGCGTGATGATGCACTCCAGACCCTCCGGTGCCCACCTCTCGCGGAAGGCCGCGAGCGTACCGGTGGACACCGCGTGCTCCATCTCCAAGGACACCCTGGACCGGATGTAAGAGCGGAAGAGAGGCAGGCAGTCAGGTTGAACGACCCCCTCGACCGCCCGCTGCCTGGACCGGCTGATGGCACCCTTGGCCGTGCCCAGGAGCAGTCCTACGAGGAGGCCCTCGGACCTACCCGCTCCCCTCCGCACAGGGTGCCCAAAGATCAGGAGACTGGGACTGAAGTGCAGCCAGAATTTCAGGAGCAGCCCCTTAAAATAATGGAACAGGGGCTGCAACCTTGTGCATTTCATAAAAACATGGAACACGGACTCCTCCAGACCGCAGAAATTGCAGGCGGCCTGGGAGTCCGTGAACCGGCTTAAAAATTTGTTGCACGGCACTGCTCCGTGCACCACCCTCCAGGCCAAGTCCCCGATGAATAGTGGGAGGACCCCTGCGTAGAGTGCCCTCCATCGGGGACCCCCGCCTCCTCCGGACGGCAAGATGGTACGCCATGGCGTGTCCGGACGGCCGGCGAGGATGGCAAAGTTGAGGGTGTGCAGGAGCAGCCCGTACAGGAAACCCCTCCGCGCGGAACTGAAAGGCACGGAGGGGATTTCCCCGAGGCGGCTCAAGTTGTGAGGCGCCGGCCCCCGAGGGAGGTTCCGGGGTTTGGCGCCGATGAGGAATTCCGTCCGGACGGGGGTCAATTCGGAAGGGATCTCCCCACGTGCTTGAGCCTCCTCGATGCACCTAACGGAGTCAGGGCCCAGAGCTGTTTTTAGCGACTCGATGGCATCGGCCGCGTGGCGGACGTTGGCAGAGTTTAGGCGCCGCGCCAGCATGTCTGGCGCCATCCAGCCCGCTCCTCCGCCATCAAGCAGGTCCCTGACCCTGGTCACCTCACCAGCCACAGCCCTCTCTTCCGACCGCCACATGAAACCTCTGCCGTGGAGGTACGGATTCCCGAGCAGCGGCTCCTGCAGGACGGACGCCACTCCAGCCGGCGGAGAGCTGCGCTTGGTGGAGACTTTGTTCCAGACCCTGATGAGTTCCCTGTAAAAGACAGGCAGCTCCCGGCGGGCGGTCCTGGCACCCCCCAAGTTCACAAACAGGAGCTGCGTGTCATAATTGAGGTTGCGCTGCTGGCGGAAGAAATACCTCGCCAGAGCACACCACCTAGGAGGGGGCTCGACGTAAAGGTATCTCTGCAGGGTCTGAAGACGGAAAGTCGCGAGCTGGGCGCTGACGCACACCAATGACTGACCGCCCTCCTCAAGCGGGAGTCTCAAGACCGCGGCAGAGACCCAATGCTTCCTGTTGTTCCAGAAGAAGTCCACCAGCTTCTTCTGTATCTTGGCGACAAACGCAGGGGGAGGAGTCAAAGTGACCAGCCGGTACCACAACATTGCGGCAACCAGTTGGTTTATGACTAGAGCTCGACCCCTGTAGGACAGCACTCGGAGCAGTCCTGTCCAGCGCCCTAGGCGAGCGGCGACCTTGGCCTCCAGCTCCTGCCAGTTCGCCGGCCAGGCTCCCTCGTCGGGGCTAAGGTAGACTCCCAGATAGAGGAGATGGGTCGTGCTCCAGGCAAAAGGCCTGAGCACCTCCGGCAGGGAGTCCACCCGCCACTGACCCACCAGGAGTCCAGAACATTTCTCCCAGTTGATCCTGGCGGAGGACGTGGCCGAGTAAATCTACTGGCACTCACGCATCCTCCGCAGGTCAGCGGGATCCTCTACCGCGAGGAGCAAGTCATCGGCGTAAGCCGAGAGGACGACCTCCACGCCCGGCCCTTGCAGAGCCAGTCCCGTCAACCTCGTCCGCAAGAGGCGCAGGAAAGGCTCCACGCAAACGGCGTATAACTGGCGTATAAAGCGAAGGGGCGCCGTCAAGGACCCGTTAACCTTAATCAGACACTCCGCGGCGGCGTACAAACGTCGGATCCGGGCGACGTAATGCGTCCCAAACCCGAAAGCGCGCAGAGTTCCGAGCAGATAGTCGTGATCCACCCTGTCGAACGCCTTCTCTTGGTCAAGGGATAGGAAGGCGACCGACAGACCAGCCTCCTGGGAACAATGGATGAGGTCCCGGACCAGATGGATGTTATCGTGGATTGCCCGGCCTGGGACCGTGTAGGACTGGTCGGGGTGGATCATGTGGTCCAGCACGGCACCAAGGCGAGCAGACATCGCCCTGGCGAAGATTTTGTAGTCCGTGCTGAGGAGGGAGACCGGGCGCCAGTTCTTAAGGAGGCGGAGATCGCCCTTCTTAGGCAGCAGGACGATGACTGCCCTGCGCCAAGAGAGGGGCATCTCGCCGGTCGCCAGACTTTCCCCCAGGACCCGCGCGTAGTCGCCCCCCAGGACGTCCCAGAACGCCCTGTGGAACTCCACGGTCAGCCCGTCCAGCCCCGGGGATTTTCCCCTCGAGAGCCAGTCGAGGGCACCGGTCAGCTCCGCCAGGCTTAGCGGAGCTTCTAGATTTTCGGCGCCCTCCGGGCTGACCTTCGGCAGGTCCTCCCACAAAACTCTATGCGCTTCCTCGCTGGACGGATCCGGAGAGAACAGAGCCCCGTAATATTCACGGGCCCTGTTGTTGACGCCCTCCGGATCCTAGACGAGAGAGCCGTCGTCGGCCAGCAGCGTCAAGAGCTGCTTACGGACACTCTGCCTTTTTTCCAGCGAGTAGAAGAAGGGGGAGCCGCGGTCCAGATCCCGCAGGAACCGGATCCGCGACCTCACGAACGCGCCTCGGAACCCGACGAGCTGCATGTCCTTCAGCGCGGCCTTTTTCGCTTCGTACACCGTCCGCAGGGCCGGGTCCTGGACGACTTGACCGAGACGGGCTTCCAGGTCGAGCACCTCTTTTTCTAGGCACCCGACTCTGGCCGCCCGCCTCTTTGTCGACCCCCTCGCGTACTCTTGACAGAAGACGCGGACGTGAGCCTTGCCCATGTCCCACCATAGCCTCAAGGAGGGGAAGCCTCCCTGCTTCCTTCTCCAGTCGGACCAGAATCGACGGAACGAGTCCTGGAACCGCACGTCCTCCAGCAGCCGGTTGTTAAAGTGCCAGTACGCGGACCCCGTCCTCGCGCGGAGCGAAGCGAGCTCCGCCCACACCAGGTGGTGGTCCGAACACGGCACCGGCCGCATGGAGGCCGCCGGGACGCAGGATACGTACGCCCGAGACACGTAAAGGCGGTCGACTCGAGACCATCCAATTCCAGGCCTCACCCAAGTAAAGGCGCTGGAGTCGGGGTGGAGATTTCGCCAGACGTCCACGAAGTCGAAGGACCCGACCAGGTCCCTCAACTTCTCCATCGCCGTCATGCACTGCGGGGCACCGGAGCGGTCCCTCGCCTCGAGGGTGCAGTTAAAATCCCCCCCGAGGACAATGCAGTCGCCGACGTCGACAGAGCCAAGAAGAGCGGACACCTCTTCAAAGAAGCGCGTTTGCTGCGGGCCGGGCTGAGGGGCATACACGTTCACGAGATGGAGCGGCACGTCCCCCAGGCGAACCGTTACGTGCAGCAAGCGGCCTGGCACGGGCTCCTCGACCCCCAAGATCTCTGGCTGAAAATGCGGGCCCAGCAAGATGGCCACCCCACTAGAAATGGCGGTGAGGTGGCTCATGCGGACCTCTCCTTGCCATTCCAGGAGCCACGTGGCTTCCTCTCCCGGAACGGTGTGGGTTTCTTGCAGGAAGCACACCGCATATTTCCCCTCCCGCAGGAGTGAAAAATTGTCAAATCTACGGCGTGCCCCTCTGCCGCCGTTGATGTTGAGGCTGGCTATGGTTATCTTCATGGCAAAAGCATAGTGCAACCTCTACCTTAGCCTATTGTGGGGGAGGGAGTGGAGTCGTTTGTTGACCTCCACTCCATCAGCAGCCCAGCGAGGAACTTTTTGAGCCGGCGCAGCTCAAGGCCTTGAGCCTTTGATAAGGGCCCGCCCGCGGCCATGGTTTTAGCGGCGGCGCGGACGGACGCGACGAGCAGTCCCGGCTCGGACCATCTTTCCAGGGCCAGACGGGCTTGGTCGCGGCGACCCCGGCACTGGACCAAAAAGTCCCGGAGTTCCTCTGCGGGAATGAGGAGGGTCTCAGTGGCGGCCGCGAGCAGATCCACTGCCTCACTGGCGATGGACTCGAGATCTTCACCCGCGTCCTCCACCGAGTCCCCGTCCCCCTCCGGGAGGTCGCCGCTAGCAGCCGGCCCGTCGACCGCACGAGGAACGGCAAACGGCCCGGCCGCTCCATTTGGCCCTGGCTCTGCCCCGATCCCACCCCCAGGATCGTCGGCAGAGGAGTCCCCACTGGGCTCTTTTAAAATTGGTGCTGGGTCGGGAAGCGACAGCGGAAGGGGTTCCCCCTCCGCCCCAGGAACCGGGGAACAGGGAGAGACCTGGCCAAAGTAATGTTCCAGGTCCTCCAATTCCCCCAGCTCCACGGTAGGGGGCGAGGGTTGTTGTTCTTCTCCCTCCCCGCCGCCACCCCCCAGCCCAGCATGTACGGATTCCATAAAATTGGCATTTTCAGAGTCGAGCAAATCCCGGGGGAAGTTGGGTATTGGCTGGGCGGGCTCAGGTTCGGCCTTTTCGGCCCCGCCCGCCTCATTCCCCGGGATGCTCGACCCGGCGGCTACGCATTCCTCCGCTGACCCCACGCCCCCCACGACAGGCAGATCTTCCACGCCATCCCCAGGAGGCAGCGGCTGGGCAGCCTCGACTGCCTCACCCTCCCCGGGGACAGACTCCTAGCGCCTGCAGCACAATTTGGGGGCGCTGGTGGGGGACGCGGGACACGCGGCGGGCACCGCCTCCTCCGCGGAGGGATGTTGTTCCCCCTCCGCCTCATTGGGGCGGTGCCTCTTTTTGTTCCTGGGGGTGCGCGAAGGCAGGGAGACCTCTATGTCTGCCGAGGCCTCCCGCTCCGCCCCCCCTTTTCCTTTTCTTGCCCGTGCCCGGGCCCCTCCGCGGTATTGGTCAAGGGCTCAGGCACGGGCTCAGGGCACCCCGCGCTCGCCCGTGACCGGGTTGGGCTGAGCGCGGTGGTCAAATTTTCCGGCGCACTGAGGGGACCCGCCTCTTGATGTTTTGCCTTCTTCCGCGCCTTCTTTCCGGTCGGACGCTCTCCCTCCCCCCCGCCGGAGGCCCTGAAAACAAAGGCCTCCGACAATGCCCGCGCACCTACGGCTCCCGGCAAGCGGACGCAACTCGGGGGAGGGGTGGTGGCGGCGCCAGCCTTGGCCGCCTTCGGTGGTTTGGCGGCCTTGGAGGCGGGGCAGTTCTTGCGAACGTGCCCCACCTCTCTGCAGGCATGGCACTGCACGCCGTCCGACGTCCAGAAGACGCGGTAGGCAGTCCCCTCGTGCACCACATTAAAGTGCCCTTCTGTCATGTCCTCCCGCGCCAGCCGGACAAAGAGCTGGCGGCGGAAGGAGAACACGTGGCGCAGGCTGTTCTCCCTGAGGCCGAGCGGTATGGGGTTGATCCCCGACCTTACCTCCCCCAGTTGGTGTAGCTGAGGGAGGAGGAGCTCAGCGGAAACAAAGGGCGGGAAGTTTCACACGATGACCCTCTGCGCGGTGGCCTCGAGAGGGTCCACCGGCAGGAACGTCCCGCCCACCGTGAGCACCTTTTCAAGGGCCAGGGACACCGCCCGCTCCGACCCCAGGAAGAAAACAGCCTTCCCAGACATCTTGGAGGCCGCAACAATGGCCGAGGGGCCGACTACCCCAGCCATCGCCCGCACGCACTCCTCAATGCTCATTGTGGGGTGAGTGCAGCTCTTGACCCCGTGTTTCCTGGTTATAAGTCTGAAAGGTGGCAGGGCAGCGGGTGGCGCAGGAGGTGCCGTGGAAGCGGTTGCCACCTGCGCATACGTCTTCGCTGGCCCTGCCACCGGCGTGGATGGGGTCGCCATCACGGGGTCCCTTTAAGGGCTACACCCACCCCAAAGTCACAGGCCTTAATGGTCTTAATTGGCCTCGTTTGATTAGACTGAGCAGAGGAGCCCTTAATGAGGTACCTCTCCCCTAGTTGGCAATTGGGGAGGGGCCTTGCTCCCTCTGCTCAGTTGTCTCAATTGTTTTGTTTGTTTGTTTTTTTTGAAAAATTAGGAGGAAGGGGCCTCAGAGAGAGAGGGGAGAAACAAAGTAACAGAGAAAGAGAGAGGGGGGTGGGAAGTGGGGGGGGACTGCGAGGGCAGGTCTCCCCTCGCAGCTGTGGGTGGGTGCAATCCCAGATGGCAAAACACAAAGTCTTTGGGGTGGTCTTCAGGTGAGGGGAGAAGATGTCTTCACCTGGGGTAGCTAGAGCCACCAGGCACACACTCCTAACGATCTTTAATAGGGTGATTAAGAAAAAATCTTCAGCCTGGTAGCTCCAGCTATCCCAGGCTAGGCAATTGGGGGGGGGGTTTAGTTGTGTGTGGGGCCTAGTTGTAGCAAAGGCCCCCACACACACTTCCACACACACACACCCCCCGCGATGTTCCGGCCTTCAGTGGTCTTCTTTCCTCCCCCCACCGATTCAACAAAGTCTTTTTGGGACTGCACCAACACCCACCTGTAGAATGGTAGAGTCTCCCTCCTTCCACACTGGATGTTGTTGTTGTTGGTCTTTTCCCCCTCTCTCCAATTCCTTGCAGAAATGGTAAAGAGTTGTGAAAAAGTTTTCTTTTCTCCTCCTCTCCCTCTGGGTGAAAGTTGGTGGTGAAGCCCCTTCCTTCCTTCTCTTCCTGGGCTGGTCTCAGGGCTCTCCAGGCAGGAGCTCAAGTTGATAGCTGCTCTCCTCACTGGTCACAGCTCCAACTGAACAGGACACGCCTCCACTGCTCTACCATTGGTTCCTTGAGCATGAAACTCTTTTAGAGTCTACCTGCAAAACATAAACATTAAACTGTGCCACCCGACCTGGGTGACACACCAGACATTTACAAGGCCCTTTTTTTCCTTTTTTTGGTTCTTTTTTTGTGTTTTTTTTTTTTTTTTGGCACTAAAATCACAATTTCTCCGGTGCCCCCTATAAAAGGGAAGGGGACACTAAAAGGACCGGCAATTAAAACAAATTAAACTTTAAAACGTAAAATCAAATTAAAATTTGGTTGCTGGGCGTGATGATGCACTCCAGTCCCTCCGGTGCCCACCTCCCGCGGAAGGCCGTGAGCGTACCGGTGGACACCACGTGCTCCATCTCCAAGGACACCCTGGACCGGATGTAAGAGCGGAAGAGAGGCAGGCAGTCAGGTTGAACGACCCCCTCGACCGCCCGCTGCCTGGACCGGCTGATGGCACCCTTGGCCGTGCCCAGGAGCAGTCCTACGAGGAGGCCTTTGGACCTACCCGCTCCCCTCCGCACAGGGTGCCCAAAGATCAGGAGGGTGGGACTGAAGTGCAGCCAGAATTTCAGGAGCAGCCCCTTCAAATAATGGAACAGGGGCTGCAACCTCGTGCACTCAATAAAAACATGGAACACGGACTCCTCCAGACCGCAGAAATTGCAGGCGGCCTGGGAGTCCGTGAACCAGCTTAAAAATTTGTTGCACGGCACTGCTCCGTGCACCACCCTCCAGGCCAAGTCTCCGATGAATAGTGGGAGGACCCCTGCGTAGAGTGCCCTCCATCGGGGACCCCCGCCACCTCCGGACGGCAAGATGGTACGCCATGGCGTGTCCGGACGGCCGGCGAGGATGGCAAAGTTGAGGGTGTGCAGGAGCAGCCCGTACAGGAAACCCCTCCGTGCGGAACTGAAAGGCAGGGAGGGGATTTCCCCGAGGCGGCTCAAGTTGTGAGGCGCCGGCCCCCGAGGGAGGTTCCGGGGTTTGGCGCCGATGAGGAATTCCGTCCGGACGGGGGTCAGTTCGGACGGGATCTCCCCACGTGCTTGAGCCTCCTCGATGCACCTAACGGAGTCAGGGCCCAGAGCTGTTTTTAGCGACTCGATGGCATCGGCTGCGTGGCGGACGTTGGCAGAGTTTGGGCGCCGCGCCAGCGTATCTGGCGCCATCCAGCCCGCTCCTCCGCCATCGAGCAGGTCCCTGACCCTGGTCACCTCACCAGCCACAGCCCTCTCTTCCGACCGCCACATGAAACCTCGGCCGTGGAGGTACGGATTCCCGAGCAGCGGCTCCTGCAGGACGGCCGCCACTCCAGCCAGCGGAGAGCTGCGCTTGGTGGAGATTTTGTTCCAGACCCTGATGAGTTCCCTGTAAAAGACAGGCAGCTCCCGGAGGGCGGTCCTGGCACCCCCCAAGTTCACAAACAGGAGCTGCGTGTCATAATTGAGGTCGCGCTGCTGGCGGAAGAAATACCTCGCCAGAGCACACCACCTAGGAGGGGGCTCGACGTAAAGGTATCTCTGCAGGGTCTGAAGACGGAAAGTCGCGAGCCGGGCGCTGACGCACACCAACGACTGACCGCCCTCCTCAAGCGGGAGACTCAAGACCGCGGCAGAGATCCAGTGCTTCCTGTTGTTCCAGAAGAAGTCCACCAGCTTCTTCTGTATCTTGGCGACAAACGCAGGGGGAGGGGTCAAAGTGACCAGTCGGTACCACAACATTGCGGCCACCAGCTGGTTTATGACTAGCGCTCGACCCCTGTAGGACAGCACTCAGAGCAGTCCTGTCCAGCGCCCTAGGCGAGCGGCGACCTTGGCCTCCAGCTCCTGCCAGTTCGCCGGCCAGGCTCCCTCGTCGGGGCTAAGGTAGACTCCCAGATAGAGGAGATGGGTCGTGCTCCAGGCAAAAGGCCTGAGCTCCTCCGGCAGGGAGTCCACCCGCCACTGACCCACCAGGAGTCCGGAACATTGCTCCCAGTTGATCCTGGCGGAGGACGCGGCCGAGTAAATCTCCTGGCACTCACGCATCCTCCGCAGGTCAGCGGGATCCTCAATGGTCTTGATTGGCCTCGTTTGGTTTGACTGAGCAGAGGAGCTCTTAATGAGGCACCTCTCCCCTAGTTGGTAATTGGGGAGGGGCCTTGCTCCCTCTGGTCAGTTGTCTTAATTGTTTTTTTTTTAAATTAGGAAGAAAGGGCTCTCAGAGAGAGAGGGGAGAAACAGAGAGGAACGGAGAAAGAGAGAGGGGTGTGGGAAGGGGGGGGCTGCGAGGGCAGGTCTCCCCTCGCAGCTGTGGGTGGGTGCACTCCCCAGATGGCAAAACACACAAGCACAGTCTTTGGGTTGGTCTTCAGGTGGGGGGAGAAGACGTCTTCACCTGGGGTAGCTAGAGCCACCAGGCACACACTCCTAACGATGTTAATTGGTGATTTAAAGAAACTTCAGCCTGGTAGCTCCAGCTATCCCAGGCTAGGCAAATGTGGGGGGGGGGGTGGGGGGGGTTCCAATTGTGGGGGGGGGCCTAGTTGTAAGCAAGGCCCCCACGCACACTACCACACACACACACACCCCCCGCGATGTTCCGGCCCTCAGTGGTCTTCTTTCCTCCCCCAACCGATACAACAAAGTCTTTTTGGGAAATGCACCCACACCCACCTGTAGAAAGTGTAGAGTCTCCCTCCTTCCACACTGGATGTTGTTGGTTTTTCCCCCTCTCTTCAACTCATTGCAGAAATGGTAAAGTTGTTAAAACGTTTTCTGTTCTCCTCCTCTCCCTCTGGGTAAAAGTTGGTGAAGCCCCTTCCCTCCTTCTCTTCCTGGGCTGGTCTCAGGGCTCTCCAGGCAGGAGCTCAAGTTGATGGCTGCTCTCCTCACTGCTCACAGCTCCAACTGAGCAGGACACGCCTGCACTGCTCTACCATTGGTTCCTTGTGCATGAAACTCTTTTGAGTTAACCTGCAAAAACATAAAACATTAAAACCATGCCACCCGACCTGGGTGACACAGCAGACATTTTCAAGGCCCCTTTTTTTTTTGGTTTTTGGGGGTTTTTTTTGGGGCACTAAAATCAAATTTTTCCAGTGCCCCCTATAAAAGGGGAGGGGGACACTAAAAGCACCGGCAATGAAAACAAATTAAACTTTAAAACGTAAAATCAAATTAAAATTTGGTTGCCGATCGTGATGATGTACTCCAGTCCCTCCGGTGCCCACCTCTCGCGGAAGGCCGCGAGCGTACCGGTGGACACCGCGTGCTCCATCTCCAAGGACACCCTGGACCGGATGTAAGAGCGGAAGAGAGGCAGGCAGTCAGGTTGAACGACCCCCTCGACCGCCCGCTGCCTGGACCGGCTGATGGCACCCTTGGCCGTGCCCAGGAGCAGTCCTACGAGGAGGCCCTCGACCTACCCGCTCCCCTCCGCACAGGGTGCCCAAAGATCAGGAGAGTGGGACTGAAGTGCAGCCAGAATTTCAGGAGCAGCCCCTTCAAATAATGGAACAGGGGCTGCAACCTTGTGCACTCAATAAAAACATGGAACACGGACTCCTCCAGACCGCAGAAATTGCAGGCGGCCTGGGAGTCCGTGAACCGGCATAAAAATTTGTTGCACGGCACTGCTCCGTGCACCACCCTCCAGGCCAAGTCCCCGATGAATAGTGGGAGGACCCCTGCGTAGAGTGCCCTCCATCGGGGACCCCCGCCTCCTCCGGACGGCAAGATGGTACACCATGGCGTGTCCGGACGGCCGGCGAGGATGGCAAAGTTGAGGGTGTGCAGGAGCAGCCCGTACAAGAAACCCCTCCGCGCGGAACTGAAAGGCATGGAGGGGATTTCCCCGAGGCGGCTCAAGTTGTGAGGCGCCGGCCCCCGAGGGAGGTTCCGGGGTTTGGCGCCGATGAGAAATTCCGTCCGGACGGGGGTCAGTTCGGACGGGATCTCCCCACATGCTTGAGCCTCCTCGATGCACGTAACGGAGTCAGGGCTCAGAGCTGTTTTTAGTGATTATATGGCATCGGCCGCGTGGCGGACGTTGGCAGAATTTAGGCGCCGCGCCAGCGTGTCTGGCGCCATCCAGCCCGCTCCTCCGCCAGCGAGCAGGTCCCTGACCCTGGTCACCTCACCAGCCACAGCCCTCTCTTCCGACCGCCACATAAAACCTCGGCCGTGGAGGTACGGATTCCCGAGCAGCAGTTCCTGCAGGACTGCCGCCACTCCAGCCGGCGGAGAGCTGCGCTTGGTGGAGACTTTGTTCCAGACCCTGATGAGTTCCCTGTAAAAGACAGGCAGCTCCCGGAGGGCGGTCCTGGCACCCCCCAAGTTCACAAACAGGAGCTGCGTGTCATAATTGAGGTCGAGCTGCTGGCGGAAGAAATACCTCGCCAGAGCACACCACCTAGGAGGGGGCTCGATGTAAAGGTATCTCTGCAGGGTCTGAAGACGGAAAGTCGCGAGCTGGGCGCTGATGCACACCAACGACTGACCGCCCTCCTCAAGCGGGAGACTCAGGACCGCGGCAGAGACCCAGTGCTTCCTGTTGTTCCAGAAGAAGTCCACCAGCTTCTTCTGTATCTTGGTGACAAACGCAGGGGGAGGGGTCAAGGTGACCAGCCGGTACCACAACATTGCGGCCACCAGCTGGTTTATGACTAGCGCTCGATCCCTGTAGGAGAGCACTCGGAGCAGTCCTGTCCAGCGCCCTAGGCGAGCGGCGACCTTGGCCTCCAGCTCCTGCCAGTTCGCCGGCCAGGCTCCCTCGTCGGGGCTAAGGTAGACTCCCAGATAGAGGAGATGGGTCGTGCTCCAGGCAAAAGGCCTGAGCTCCTCCGGCAGGGAGTCCACCCGCCACTGACCCACCAGGAGTCCGGAACATTTCTTCCAGTTGATCCTGGCGGAGGACGCGGCCGAGTAAATCTCCTGGCACTCACGCATCCTCCGCAGGTCAGCGAGATCCTCTACCGCGAGGAGCACGTCATCGGCGTAAGCCGAGAGGACGACCTCCACGCCCGGCCCTTGCAGAGCCAGTCCCGTCAACCTCGTCCGCAAGAGGCGCATGAAAGGCTCCACGCAAACAGCATATAACTGGCCGGACATGGGGCATCCCTGGCGCACCCCTCTCCTAAAGCGAAGGGGCGTCGTCAAGGACCCGTTAACCTTAATCAGACACTCCGCGGCGGCGTACAAAAGTCGGATCCGGGCGACGAAATGCGTCCCGAACCCGAAAGCGCGCAGAGTTCCGAGCAGATAGTCGTGATCCACCCTGTCGAACGCCTTCTCTTGGTCGAGGGATAGGAAGGCGACCGACAGACCAGCCTCCTGGGAACAATGGATGAGGTCCCGGACCAGATGGATGTTATCGTGGATTGTCCGGCCCGGGACCGTGTAGGACTGGTCGGGGTGGATCATGTGGTCCAGCACGGCACCAAGGCGAGCAGACATCGCCCTGGCGAAGATTTTGTAGTCCGTGCTGAGGAGGGAGACCGGCCGCCAGTTCTTAAGGAGGCGGAGATCGCCCTTCTTAGGCAGCAGGACGATGACTGCCCTGCGCCAAGAGAGGGGCATCTCCCCGGTCGCCAGACTTTCCCCCAGGACCCGCGCGTAGTCGCTCCCCAGGACGTCCCAGAACGCCCTGTGGAACTCCACGGTCAGCCCGTCCAGCCCCGGGGATTTTCCCCTCGAGAGCCGGGCGAGGGCACCGGTCAGCTCCGCCAGGCTTAGCGGAGCTTCCAGATTTTCGGCGCCCTCCGGGCTGACCTTCGGCAGGTCCTCCCACAAAACTCTACGCGCTTCCTCGCTGGACGGATCCGGAGAGAACAGAGCCCCGTACTATTCACGGACCCTGTTGTTGACGCCCTCCGGATCCGAGACGAGAGAGCCGTCGTCGGCCAGCAGCGTCAAGAGCTGCTTACGGACACTCTGCCTTTTTTCCAGCGAGTAGAAGAAGGGGGAGCCGCGGTCCAGATCTCGCAGGAACCGGATCCGCGACCTCACGAACGCGCCTCGGGACCCGACGAGCTGCAGGTCCTTCAGCGCGGCCTTCTTCGCTTCGTACACCGTCCGCAGGGCCGGGTCCTGGACGACTTGACCGAGACGGGCTTCCAGGTCGAGCACCTCTTTTTCTAGGCGCCCGACTCTGGCCGCCCGCTTCTTGGTCGACCCCCTCGCATACTCTTGACAGAAGACGCGGACGTGAGCCTTGCCCACGTCCCACCATAGCCTCAAGGAGGGGAAGCCCCCCTGCTTCCTTCTCCAGTCGGACCAGAATCGACGGAACGAGTCCTGGAACCGCACGTCCTCCAGCAGCCGGTTGTTAAAGTGCCAGTACGCGGACCCCGTCCTCGCGCGGAGCGAAGCGAGCTCCGCCCACACCAGGTGGTGGTCCGAACACGGCACCGGCCGCATGGAGGCCGCCGGGACGCAGGAAACGTACGCCCGAGACACGTAAAGGCGGTCGACTCTAGACCATCCAACTCCAGGCCTCACCCAAGTAAAGGCGCTGGAGTCGGGGTGGAGATTTCGCCAGACGTCCACCAAGTCGAAGGACCCGACCAGGTCCCTCAACTTCTCCATCGCCGTCATGCACTGCGGGGCACCGGAGCGGTCCCGCGGCTCGAGGGTGCAGTTAAAATCCCCCCCGAGGACAATGCAGTCGCCGACGTCGACGGAGCCAAGAAGAGCGGACACCTCTTCAAAGAAGCGCGTTTGCTGCGGGCCGGGCTGAGGGGCGTACACGTTCACGAGATGGAGCGGCACGTCCCCCAGGCGAAACGTTACATGCAGCAAGCGGCCTGGCACGGGCTCCTCGACCCCCAAGATCTCCGGTTGAAAATGCGGGCCCAGCATTATGGCCACCCCACTAGAAATGGCGGTGAGGTGGCTCATGCGGACTTCTCCTTGCCATTCCAGGAGCCACGTGACTTCGTCTCCCGGAACGGTGTGGGTTTCTTGCAGGAAGCACACCGCATATTTCCCCTCCCGCAGGAGCGAAAAATTGTCAAATCTACGGCGTGCCCCTCTGCCGCCGTTGAAGTTGAGGCTGGCTATGGTTATCTTCATGGCAAAAGCATAGTGCAACCTCTACCTTAACCTATTGTGGGGGAGGGAGCGGAGTCTTTTGTTGAACTCCGCTCCCTCCGCAGCCCAGCGAGGAGTCCCTCGAGCTCACGCAGCTCAAGCTGTTGCGCCTTTGTCAAGGGCCCGCCCGCGGCCAAGGTTTTGACGGCGGCGCGGATGGACCCCTTGATCAGCTCTGGCTCGGACCATTTTTCCAGTGCCAGTCGGGCTTGGTTGCAGCGACCCCGGCTCTGGGCCAAAAAGTCCCGGAGTTCCCGTGCAGGAAAGAGGATGGTCTCGGCGGCGGCCGCGAGCAGATCCACCGCCTCGCTGGCGGTGGTCTCTAGGTCTTCACCCGCGTCCCCCACCGAGTCCCCGTCCTCCTCCGGGAGGTGGCCGCCAGCAGCCGGCCCATCGACCGCACAAGGTACGACAAATGAACCGGGCGCTCCAACCGGCCCTGGCTCTGCCCCGATCCCACCCCCAGGATCATCGGCAAAGGAGTCCCCACTGGGCTCTTTTAAAAATGTTGCTGGGTCGGGAAATGACAGCGGAAGGGGTTCCCCCTCCGCCCCAGAAACTGGGGAACAAGGAGAGACCCGGCCATAGGAAATCCCCAGGCTCCCCAAGTGCACCAGCTCCAAAGTAAGGGGCGAGGGTGGGTGTTCCTCCCCCTCCCCGCTGCCACCCCCCGGCCCAGCATCTACAGTTTCATTAAAATCAGTAAATTGTGTTTCTGCCGGGTCGAGCGACTCCCGGGGGAAGTTGGGTATTGGCTGGGCGGGCTCAGGTTCGGCATTTTCGGCCCCGCCCGCCTCAGTCCCCGGGACGCCCGGCCCGGCAGCAATGCATTCTTCCGCTGGCCCCACGCCCCCCACGACAGGCAGATCTTCCACTCCATCCCCAGGAGGCAGCGGCTGGGCAGCCTCGACTGCCTCACCCTCCCCGGGGACAGACTCTTCGCGCCTGCAGCGCAATTTGGGAGCGCTGGTGGGGGACGCGGGACAAGCGGCGGGCACCAACTCCTCCGCGGAGGGATGTTGTTCCCCCTCCGCCTCATCGGAGCCGCGCCTCCTTTTGTTCCTGGGGGCGCGCGGAGGCAGGGAGACCCCCATGTCTGCCGAGGCCTGCCGCTCCGCCCCCCCCTTTTCCTTTCCTTTCCCGCGCCCGGGCCCCTCTGTGGTGTTATTCAAGGGCTCGGGCACGGGCTCGGGGCACCACGCGCTCGCCGGTGACTGGGTTGGGCTGAGCGCGGTGGTCAAACTTTCCGGCGCACTGAGGGGACCCGCCTCTAGATGTCTCGTCTTCTTCCGCGCCTTCCTTCCGTTCGGACGCTCTCCCTCCCCCCCGCCGGAGGCCCCGAAAACAAAGGCCTCCGACGATGCCCGCGCACCTATGGCTCCGGGCACGCGGACGCAACTAGGGGGAGGGGTGGCGGCGGCGCCAGCCTTGGCCGCCTTTGGTGGTTTGGCGGCCTTGGAGGCGGGGCAGTACTTGCGAATGTGCCCCACCTCTCAGCAGGCATGGCACCGCACGCCGTCCGACGTCCAGAAGACGCGGTAGGCAGTCCCCTCGTGCACCACATTAAAAGACCCCTCCGTCGTCTCCTCCCGCGCCAGCCGGCCAAAGAGCCGGAAGGAGAACACGTAGCGCAGGCTGCTCTCCCTGAGGCCGAGCGGTATGGGGTTGATCCCCGACCTTACCTCCCCCAGTTGTTGTAGGTGAGGGAGGAGGAGCCCAGCGGGAACAAAGGGCGGGACGTTCGATATGATGACCCTCTGCGCGGTGGCCTCAAGAGGATCCACCGGCAGGAACGTCCCGCCCACCGTGAGCCCCTTTTCAAGGGCCAGGGACACCGCCCGCTCCGACCCCAGGAAGAAAACAGCCTTCCCAGACATCTTGGAGGCTGCTACAATGGCCGAGGGGCCGACTACCCCAGCCATCGCCCGCACGCACTCCTCAATGCGCATACGTCTTCGCTGGCCCTGCCACCGGCGTGGATGGGGTCGCCATCACGGGGTCCCTTTAAGGGCCACACCCACCCCAAAGTCACAGGCCTTAATGGTCTTGATTGGCCTCGTTTGGTTTGACTGAGCAGAGGAGCTCTTAATGAGGCACCTCTCCGCTAGTTGGCAATTGGGGAGGGGCCTTGCTCCCTCTGCTCAGTTCTCTTAATTGTTTTTTTTTTATTAATTTGGGAGAAAGGGCTCTCAGAGAGAGAGGGGAGAAACAGAGAGTAACGGAGAAAGAGAGAGGGGGGTGGGATGGGGGGGGGGCTGCGAGGGCAGGTCTCCCCTCGCAGCTGTGGGTGGGTGCACTCCCCAGATGGCAAAACACACAAGCACAGTCTTTGGGTTGGTCTTCAGGTGGGGGGGAGAAGACGTCTTCACCTGGGGTAGCTAGAGCCACCAGGCACACACTCCTAACGATGTTAATTGGTGATTTAAAGAAACTTCAGCCTGGTAGCTCCAGCTATCCCAGGCTAGGCAAATGTGGGGGGGTGGGGGGGTTCCAATTGTGGGGGGGGGGGCCTAGTTGTAAGCACGGCCCCCACGCACACTACCACACACACACACACCCCCCGCGATGTTCCGGCCCTCAGTGGTCTTCTTTCCTCCCCCCACCGATACAACAAAGTATTTTTGGGAAATGCACACACACCCACCTGTAGAAAGTGTAGAGTCTCCCTCCTTCCTCACTGGATGTTGTTGGTTTTTTCCCCTCTCTCCAACTCCTTGCAGAATGCTAAAAAAGTTGAAATGTTTTCTTTTCTCCTCCTCTCCCTCTGGGTTAAAGTTGAAGGTGAAGCCCCTTTCTTCCTTCTCTTCCTGGGCTGGTCTCAGGGCTCTCCAGGCAGGAGCTCAAGTTGATGGCTGCTCTCCTCACTGCTCACAGCTCCAACTGAGCAGGACACGCCTCCACTGCTCTACCATTGGTTCCTTGTGCATGAAACTCTTTTGAGTTTACCTGCAAAAAACATAAACATTAAAACCATGCCACCCGACCTGGGTGACACAGCAGACATTTTCAAGGCCCCTTTTTTTTTTCTTTTTTTTTTTGGTTTTTTGGGGCGCTAAAATCAAATTTTTCCAGTGCCCCCTATAAAAGGGGAGGGGGACACTAAAAGCAACGGCAATGAAAACAAATTAAACTTTAAAACGTAAAATCAAATTAAAATTTGGTTGCCGGGCGTGATGATGCACTCCAGTCCCTCCGGTGCCCACCTCTCGCGGAAGGCTGCAAGCGTACCGGTGGACACCGCATGCTCCATCTCCAAGGACACCCTGGACCGGATGTAAGAGCGGAAGAGAGGCAGGCAGTCAGGTTGAACGACCCCCTCGACCGCCCGCTGCCTGGACCGGCTGATGGCACCCTTGGCCGTGCCCAGGAGCAGTCCTACGAGGAGGCCCTCGGACCTACCCGCTCCCCTCCGCACAGGGTGCCCAAAGATCAGGAGAGTGGGACTGAAGTGCAGCCAGAATTTCAGGAGCAGCCCCTTCAAATAATGGAACAGGGGCTGCAACCTTGTGCACTCAATAAAAACATGGAACACGGACTCCTCCAGACCGCAAAAATTGCAGGCGGCCTGGGAGTCCGTGAACCGGCTTAAAAATTTGTTGCACGGCACTGCTCCGTGCACCACCATCCAGGCCAAGTCACCGATGAATAGTGGGAGGACCCCTGCGTAGAGTGCCCTCCATCGGGGACCCCCGCCTCCTCCGGACGGCAAGATGGTATGCCATGGCGTGTCCGGACGGCCGGCGAGGATGGCAAAGTTGAGGGTGTGCAGGAGCAGCCCGTACAGGAAACCCCTCCGCGCGGAACTGAAAGGCACGGAGGTGATTTCCCGAGGCAGCTCAAGTTGTGAGGCGCCGGCCCCCGAGGGAGGTTCCGGGGTTTGGCGCCGATGAGGAATTCCGTCCGGACGGGGGTCAGTTCGGATGGGATCTCCCCACGTGCTTGAGTCTCCTCGATGCACCTAACGGAGTCAGGGCCAAGAGCTGTTTTTAGCGACTCGATGGCATCGGCCGCGTGGCGGACGTTGGCAGAATTTAGGCGCCGTGCCAGCGTGTCTGGCGCCATCCAGCCCGTTCCTCCGCCATCGAGCAGGTCCCTGACCCTGGTCACCTCACCAGCCACAGCCCTCTCTTCTGACCGCCACATAAAACCTCGGCCGTGGAGGTACGGATTCCCGAGCAGCGGCTCCTGCAGGACGGCCGCCACTCCAGCCGGCGGAGAGCTGCGCTTGGTGGAGACTTTGTTCCAGACCCTGATGAGTTCCCTGTAAAAGACAGGCAGCTCCCGGACGGCGATCCTGGCACCCCCCAAGTTCACAAACAGGAGCTGCGTGTCATAATTGAGGTCGAGCTGCTGGCGGAAGAAATACCTCACCAGAGCGCACCACCTAGGAGGGGGCTCGACGTAAAGGTATCTCTGCAGGGTCTGAAGACGGAAAGTCGCGAGCTGGGCGCTGACGCACACCAACGACTGACCGCCCTCCTCAAGCGGGAGACTCAAGACCGCGGCAGAGACCCAGTGCTTCCTGTTGTTCCAGAAGAAGTCCACCAGCTTCTTCTGCACCTTGGTGACAAACGCAGGGGGAGGGGTCAAAGTGACCAGCCGGTACCACCGCATTGCGGCCACCAGCTGGTTTATGACTAGCGCTCGACCCCTGTAGGACAGCACTCGGAGCAGTCCTGTCCAGCGCCCTAGGCGAGCGGCGACCTTGGCCTCCAGCTCCTGCCAGTTCGCTGGCCAGGCTCCCTCGTCGGGGCTAAGGTAGACTCCCAGATAGAGGAGATGGGTCGTGCTCCAGGCAAAAGGCCTGAGCTCCTCCGGCAGGGAGTCCACCCGCCACTGACCCACCAGGAGTCCGGAACATTTCTCCCAGTTGATCCTGGCCGAGTAAATCTCCTGGCACTCACGCATCCTCCGCAGGTCAGCGGGATACTCTATCGCGAGGAGCACGTCATCGGCGTAAGCCGAGAGGACGACCTCCACGCCCGGCCCTTGCAGAGCCAGTCCCGTCAACCTCTTCCGCAAGAGGCGCAGGAAAGGCTCCACGCAAACGGCGTATAACTGGCCGGACATGGGGAATCCCTGGCGCACCCCTCTCCTAAAGCGAAGGGGCGCCGTCAAGGACCCGTTAACCTTAATCAGACACTCCGCGGCGGCGTACAAAAGTCGGATCCGGGCGACGAAATGCGTCCCGAACCCGAAAGCGCGCAGAGTTCCGAGCAGATAGTCGTGATCCACCCTGTCGAACGCCTTCTCTTGGTCGAGGGATAGGAAGGCGACCGACAGACCAGCCTCCTGGGAACAATGGATGAGGTCCCGGACCAGATGGATGTTATCGTGGATTGTCCGGCCCGGGACCGTGTAGGACTGGTCGGGGTGGATCATGTGGTCCAGCACGGCACCAAGGCGAGCAGACATCGCCCTGGCGAAGATTTTGTAGTCCGTGCTGAGGAGGGAGACCGGGCGCCAGTTCTTAAGGAGGCGGAGATCGCCCTTCTTAGGCAGCAGGACGATGACTGCCCTGCGCCAAGAGAGGGGCATCTCCCCGGTCGCCAGACTTTCCCCCAGGACCCGCGCGTAGTCGCTCCCCAGGACGTCCCAGAACGCCCTGTGGAACTCCACGGTCAGCCCGTCCAGCCCCGGGGATTTTCCCCTCGAGAGCCGGGCGAGGGCACCGGTCAGCTCCGCCAGGCTTAGCGGAGCTTCCAGATTTTCGGCGCCCTCCGGGCTGACCTTCGGCAGGTCCTCCCACAAAACTCTACGCGCTTCCTCGCTGGACGGATCCGGAGAGAACAGAGCCCCGTAATATTCACGGACCCTGTTGTTGACGCCCTCCGGATCCGAGACGAGAGAGCCGTCGTCGGCCAGCAGTTTCAAGAGCTGCTTACGGACACTCTGCCTTTTTTCCAGCGAGTAGAAGAAGGGGGAGCCGCGGTCCAGATCCCGCAGGAACCGGATCCGCGACCTCACGAACGCGCCTCGGGACCCGACGAGCTGCAGGTCCTTCAGCGCGGCCTTCTTCGCTTCGTACACCGTCCGCAGGGCCGGGTCCTGGACGACTTGACCGAGACGGGCTTCCAGGTCGAGCACCTCTTTTTCTAGGCGCCCGACTCTGGCCGCCCGCCTCTTGGTCGACCCCCTCGCGTACTCTTGACAGAAGACGCGGACGTGAGCCTTGCCCACGTCCCACCATAGCCTCAAGGAGGGGAAGTCCCCCTGCTTCCTTCTCCAGTCGGACCAGAATCGACGGACCGAGTCCTGGAACCGCATTTCCTCCAGCAGCCGGTTGTTAAAGTGCCAGTACGCGGAACCCGCCCTCGCGCGGAGCGAAGCGAGCTCCGCCCACACCAGGTGGTGGTCCGAACACGGCACCGGCCGCATGGAGGCCGCCGGGACGCAGGAAACGTACGCCCGAGACACGTAAAGGCGGTCGACTCTAGACCATCCAACTCCAGGCCTCACCCAAGTAAAGGCGCTGGAGTCGGGGTGGAGATTTCGCCAGACGTCCACCAAGTCGAAGGACCCGACCAGGTCCCTCAACTTCTCCATCGCCGTCATGCACTGCGGGGCACCGGAGCGGTCCCTCGTCTCGAGGGTGCAGTTAAAATCCCCCCCGAGGACAATGCAGTCGCCGACGTCGACGGAGCCAAGAAGAGCGGACACCTCTTCAAAGAAGCGCGTTTGCTGCGGGCCGGGCTGAGGGGCGTACACGTTCACAAGATGGAGCGGCACGTCCCCCAGGCGAACCGTTACGTGCAGCAAGCGGCCTGGCACGGGCTCCTCGACCCCCAAGATCTGCGGCTGAAAATGCGGGCCCAGCAAGATGGCCACCCCACTAGAAATGGCGGTGAGGTGGCTCATGCGGACCTCTCCTTGCCATTCCAGGAGCCACGTGGCTTCGTCTGCCGGAACGATGTGGGTTTCTTGCAGGAAGCACACCGCATATTTCCCCTCCCGCAGGAGCGAAAAATTGTCAAATCTACGGCGTGCCCCTCTGCCGCCGTTGATGTTGAGGCTGGCTATGGTTATCTTCATGGCAAAAGCATAGTGCAACCTCTACCTTAACCTATTGTGGGGGAGGGAGCGGAGTCTTTTGTTGAACTCCGCTCCCTCCGCAGCCCAGCGAGGAGTCCCTCGAGCTCACGCAGCTCAAGGTATTGCGCCTTTGTCAAGGGCCCGCCCGCGGCCAAGGTTTTGACGGCGGCGCGGACGGACGCTTTGATCAGCTCTGGCTCGGACCATTTTTCCAGGGCCAGTCGGGCTTGGTTGCAGCGACCCCGGCTCTGGGCCAAAAAGTCCCAGAGTTCCTTTGCAGGAATGAGGATGGTCTCGGCGGCGGCCGCGAGCAGATCCACCGCCTCGCTGGCGGTGGTCTCTAGTTCTTCTCCCGCGTCCCCCACCGAGTCCCCGTCCTCCTCCGGGAGGTGGCCGCCAGCAGCCGGCCCATCGACCACAAAAGGCACGGCAAATGAACTGGCCGCTCCAACCGGCCCTGGCTCTGCCCCGATCCCACCCCCAGGATCGTCGGCAGAGGAGTCCCCACTGGGCTCTTTAAAAAATGGTGCTGGGTCGGGAAGCGACAGCGGAAGGGGTTCCCCCTCCGCCCCAGGAACCGGGGAACAAGGAGAGACCCGGCCATAGGAAATCCCCAGGCTCCCCAAGTGCTCCAGCTCCAAAGTAAGGGGCGAGGGTAGGTGTTCCTCCCCCTCCCCGCTGCCACCCCCCGGCCCAGCATCTACAGTGTCATAAATATTTGTTTGTGTTTCTGCCGGGTCGAGCGACTCCCGGGGGAAGTTGGGTATTGGCTGGGCGGGCTCAGGTTCGGCCTTTTCGGCCCCGCCCGCCTCAGTCCCCGGGATGCTCGACCCGGCGGCTACGCATTCTTCCACTGGCCCCACGCCCCCCACGACAGGCAGATCTTCCATGCCATCCCCGGGAGGCAGCGGCTGGGCAGCCTCGACTGCCTCACCCTCACCAGGGACAGACTCCTCGCGCCTGCAGCGCAATTTGGGAGCGCTGGTGGGGGACGCGGGACACGCGGCGGGCACCGCCTCCTCCGCGGAGGGATGTTGTTCCCCCTCCGCCTCATTGGGTCGGTGCCTCTTTTTGTTCCTGGGTGTGCGCGAAAGCAGGGAGACCTCCATGTCTGCCGAGGCCTCCCGCTCCGCACCCCCCTTTTCCTTATCTTGCCCTCGCCCGAGCCCCTCTGCGGTATTGGTCAAGGGCTCGGGCACGGGTCAGGGCACCCCGCGCTCGCCGGTGACTGGGTTGGGCTGAGCACGGTGGTCAAACTTTCCGGCGCACCGAGGGGACCCGCCTCTGGATGTTTTGCCTTCTTCCGTGCCTTCTTTCCGGTCGGACGTTCTCCCTCCCCCCCGCCGGAGGCCCTGAAAACAAAGGCCTCCGACGATGCCCGCGCACCCATGGCTCCCGGCATGCGGACGCAGCTTGGGGGAGGGGTGGCGGCGGCGCCAGCCTTGGCCGCCTTCGGTGGTTTGGCGGCCTTGGAGGCGGGGCAGTTCTTGCGAACGTGCCCCACCTCCTTGCAGGCATGGCACCGCACGCCGTCCGACGTCCAGAAGACGCGGTAGGCAGTCCCCTCGTGCACCACATTAAAACTTCCCTCCGTCGTGTCCTCCCGCGCCAGCCGGACAAAGAGCTGGCGGCGGAAGGAGAACACGTGGCGCAGGCTGTTCTCCCTGAGGCCGAGCGGTATTGGGTTGATCCCTGACCTTACCTCCCCCAGTTGTTGTAGGTGAGGGAGGAGGAGCCCAGCGGGAACAAAGGGCGGGACGTTCGACACGATGAACCTCTGCGCGGTGGCCTCGAGAGGATCCACCGGCAGGAACGTTCCGCCCACCGTGAGCCCCCTTTCGAGGGCCAGGGACACCGCTCGCTCCGACCCCAGGAAGAACACAGCCTTCCCAGACATCTTGGAGGCTGCGACAATGGCCGAGGGGCCGACTACCCCAGCCATCGCCCGCACGCACTCCTCGATGCTCATTGTGGGGTGAGTGTAGCTCTTGACCCCGTGTTTCCTGGTTATAAGTCTGAAAGGTGGCAGGTCAGCGGGTGGCGCAGGAGGTGCCGTGGAAGCGGTTGCCACCTGCGCATACGTCTTCACTGGCCCTGCCACCGGCGTGGATGGGGTCGCCATCACGGGGTCCCTTTAAGGGCTACACCCACCCCAAAGTCACAGGCCTTAATGGTCTTTAATGGCCTCGTATATTAACTGAGCAGAGGAGCCCTTAACGAGGCACCTCTCCCCTCGTTGGCAATTGGGGAGAGGCCTTTCTCCCTCTGCTCAGTTGTCTTAATTGGTTTTTTTTTTTAAAAAAATTAGGAAGAAAGCGCTCTCAGAGAGAGAGGGGAGAAACAGAGAGTAACGGAGAAAGAGAGAGGGGGGTGGGAAGGGGGGGGGGCTGCGAGGGCAGGTCTCCCCTCGCAGCTGTGGGTGGGTGCACTCCCCAGATGGCAAAACACACAAGCACAGTCTTTGGGTTGGTCTTCAGGTGGGGGGAGAAGACGTCTTCACCTGGGGTACCTAGAGCCACCAGGCACACACTCCTAACGATGTTAATTGGTGATTTAAAGAAACTTCAGCCTGGTAGCTCCAGCTATCCCAGGCTAGGCAAATGTGGGGGGGTGGGGGGGGTTCCAATTGTGGGGGGGGGCCTAGTTGTAAGCACGGCCCCCACGCACACTACCACACACACACACACCCCCCGCGATGTTCCGGCCCTCAGTGGTCTTCTTTCCTCCCCCCACCGATATAACAAAGTCTTTTGGGAAATGCACCCACACCCACCTGTAGAAATAGTAGAGTCTCCCTCCTTCCACACTGGATGTTGTTGGTTTTTCCCCCTCTCTCCAACTCCTTGCAGAATGGGAAAAAAGTTGAAATGTTTTCTTTTCTCCTCCTCTCCCTCTGGGTTAAAGTTGGTAGTGAAGCCCCTTCCTTCCTTCTCTTCCTGGGCTGGTCTCAGGGCTCTCCAGGCAGGAGCTCAAGTTGATGGCTGCTCTCCTCACTGCTCACAGCTCCAACTGAGCAGGACACGCCTCCACTGCTCTACCATTGGTTCCTTGTGCATGAAACTCTTTTGAGTTTACCTGCAAAACATAAAAACATTAAACGGTGCCACCCGACCTGGGTGACACTCCAGACATTTACAAGGCCCTTTTTTTTTTTTCCCCCCCCCTTTATTTATTTTTTTTTTTTGGGCACTAAAATCACAATTTTCCCCAGTGCCCCCTATAAAAGGGAAGGGGGACACTAAATGCACCGGCAATCAAGACAAATGAAACTTAAAAAACGTAAAATCAAATTAAAATTTGGTTGCCGGGCGTGATGATGCACTCCAGTCCCTCCGGTGCCCACCTCTCGCGGAAGGCCGTGAGCGTACTGGTGGACACCGCGTGCTCCATCTCCAAGGACACCCTGGACCGGATGTAAGAGCGGAAGAGAGGCAGGCAGTCAGGTTGAACGACCCCCTCGACTGCCCGCTGCCTGGACCGGCTGATGGCACCCTTGGCCGTGCCCAGGAGCAGTCCTACCAGGAGGCCTTCGGACCTACCCGCTCCCCTCCGCACAGGGTGCCCAAAGATCAGGAGTGTGGGACTGAAGTGCAGCCAGAATTTCAGGAGCAGCCCCTTCAAATAATGGAACAGGGGCTGCAACCTTGTGCACTCAATAAAAACATGGAACACGGACTCCTCCAGACCGCAGAAATTGCAAGCGGCCTGGGAGTCCGTGAACCGGCCTAAAAATGTGTTGCACGGCACTGCTCCGTGCACCACCCTCCAGGCCAAGTCCCCGATGAATAGTGGGAGGGCCCCTGCGTAGAGTGCCCTCCATCGGGGACCCCCGCCTCCTCCGGACGGCAAGATGGTACGCCATGGCGTGTCCGGACGGCCGGCGAGGATGGCAAAGTTGAGGGTGTGCAGGAGCAGCCCGTACAGGAAACCCCTCCGCACGGAACTGAAAGGCACGGAGGGGATTTCCCCGAGGCGGCTCAAGTTGTGAGGCGCCGGCTCCCGAGGGAGGTTCCGGGGTTTGGCGCCGATGAGGAATTCCGTCCGGACAGGGGTCAGTTCGGACGGGATTTCCCCACGTGCTTGAGCCTCCTCGATACACCTAACGGAGTCAGGGCCCAGAGCTGTTTTTAGCGACTCGATGGCATCGGCCGCGTGGCGGACGTTGGCAGAATTTAGGCGCCGCGCCAGCGTGTCTGGCGCCATCCAGCCCGCTCCTCCGCCATCGAGCAGGTCCCTGACCCTGGTCACCTTACCAGCCACAGCCCTCTCTTCCGACCGCCACATAAAACCTCGGCCGTGGAGGTACGGATTCCCGAGCAGCGGTTCCTGCAGGACGGCCGCCACTCCAGCCGGCGGAGAGCTGCGCTTGGTGGAGACTTTGTTCCAGACCCTGATGAGTTCCCTGTAAAAGACAGGCAGCTCCCGGAGGGCGGTCCTGGCACCACCCAAGTTCACAAACAGGAGCTGCGTGTCATAATTGAGGTCGAGCTGCTGGTGGAAGAAATACCTCGCCAGAGCACACCACCTAGGAGGGGGCTCGCCGTAAAGGTATCTCTGCAGGGTCTGAAGACGGAAAGTCGCGAGCTGGGCGCTGACGCACACCAACGACTGACCGCCCTCCTCAAGCGGGAGACTTAGGACCGCGGCAGAGACCCAGTGCTTCCTGTTGTTCCAGAAGAAGTCCACCAGCTTCTTCTGTATCTTGGCGACAAACGCAGGGGGAGGGGTCAAAGTGACCAGCCTTTACCACAACATTGCGGCCACCAGCTGGTTTATGACTAGCGCTCGACCCCTGTAGGACAGCACTCGGAGCAGACCTGTCCAGCGCCCTAGGCGAGCGGCGACCTTGGCCTCCAGCTCCTGCCAGTTCGCCGGCCAGGCTCCCTCGTCGGGGCTAAGGTAGACGCCCAGATAGAGGAGATGGGTCGTGCTCCAGGCAAAAGGCCTGAGCTCCTCCGGCAGGGAGTCCACCCGCCACTGACCCACCAGGAGTCCGGAACATTTCTCCCAGTTGATCCTGGCGGAGTACGCGGCCGAGTAAATCTCCTGGCACTCACGCATCCTCCGCAGGTCAGCGGGATCCTCTACCGCGAGGAGCACGTCATCGGCGTAAGCCGAGAGGACGACCTCCACGCCCGGCCCTTGCAGAGCCAGTCCCGTCAACCTCGTCCGCAAGAGGCGCAGCAAAGGCTCCACGCAAACAGCATATAACTGGCCGGACATGGGGCATCCCTTGCGCACCCCTCTCCTAAAGCGAAGGGGCGCCGTCAAGGACCCGATAACCTTAATCAGACACTCCGCGGCGGCGTACAAAAGTCGGATACGGGCGACGAAATGCGTCCCGAACCCGAAAGCACGCAGAGTTCCGAGCAGATAGTCGTGATCCACCTTGTCGAACGCCTTCTCTTTGTCGAGGGATAGGAAGGCGACCGACAGACCAGCCTCCTGGGAACAATGGATGAGGTCCCGGACCAGATGGATGTTATCGTGGATTGTCCGGCCCGGGACCGTGTAGGACTGGTCGGGGTGGATCATGTGGTCCAGCACGGCACCAAGGCGAGCAGACATCGCCCTGGCGAAGATTTTGTAGTCCGTGCTGAGGAGGGAGACCGGGCGCCAGTTCTTAAGGAGGCGGAGATCGCCCTTCTTAGGCAGCAGGACGATGACTGCCCTGCGCCAAGAGAGGGGCATCTCCCCGGTCGCCAGACTTTCCCCCATGATCCGCGTGTAGTCGCTCCCCAGGACGTCCCAGAACGCCCTGTGGAACTCCACGGTCAGCCCGTCCAGCACCGGGGATTTTCCCCTCGAGAGCCGGGCGAGGGCACCGGTCAGCTCCACCAGGGTTAGCGGAGCTTCCAGATTTTCGGCGCCCTCCGGGCTGACCTTCGGCAGGTCCTCCCACAAAACTCTACGCGCTTCCTCGCTGGACGGATCCGGAGAGAACAGAGCCCCGTAATATTCACGGACCCTGTTGTTGACGCCCTCCGGATCCGAGACGAGAGAGCCGTCGTCGGCCAGCAGCATCAAGAGCTGCTTAGGGACACTCTGCCTTTTTTCCAGCGAGTAGAAGAAGGGGGAGCCGCGGTCCAGATATCGCAGGAACCGGATCCGCGACCTCACGAACGCGCCTCGGGACCCGACGAGCTGCAGGTCCTTCAGCGCGGCCTTCTTCGCTTCGTACACCGTCCGCAGGGCCGGGTCCTGGTTGACTTGACCGAGACGGGCTTCCAGGTCGAGCACCTCTTTTTCCAGGCGCCCGACTCTGGCCGCCCGCCTCTTGGTCGACCCCCTCGCGTACTCTTGACAGAATACGCGGACGTGAGCCTTGCCCACGTCCCACCATAGCCTCAAGGAGGGGAAGCCCCCCTGCTTCCTTCTCCAGTCGGACCAGAATCGACGGAACGAGTCCTGGATCCGCACGTCCTCCAGCAGCCGGTTGTTAAAGTGCCAGTACGCGGACTCCGTCCTCGCGCGGAGCGAAGTGAGCTCCGCCCACACCAGGTGGTGGTCCGAACACGGCACCGGCCGTATGGAGGCCGCCGGGATGCTGGAAACGTACGCCCAAGACACGTAAAGGCGGTCGACTCTAGACCATCCAACTCCAGGCCTCACCCAAGTAAAGGCGCTGGAGTCGGGGTGGAGATTTCGCCAGACGTCCACCAAGTCGAAGGACCCGACCAGGTCCCTCAACTTCTCCATTGCCGTCATGCACTGCGGGGCACCGGAGCGGTCCCGCGCCTCGAGGGTGCAGTTAACATCCCCCCCGAGGACAATGCAGTCGCCGACGTCGACGGAGCCAAGAAGCGCGTTTGCTGCGGGCCGGGCTGAGGGGCGTACACGTTCACGAGATGGAGCGGCACGTCCCCCAGGCGAACCGTTACGTGCAGCAAGCGGCCTGGCACGGGCTCCTCGACCCCCAAGATCTCCGGCTGAAAATGCGGGCCCAGCAAGATGGCCACCCCACTAGAAATGGCGGTGAGGTGGCTCATGCGGACCTCTCCTTGCCATTCCAGGAGCCACGTGGCTTCGTCTCCCGGAACGGTGTGGGTTTCTTGCAGGAAACACACCGCATATTTCCCCTCCCGCAGGAGCGAAAAATTGTCAAATCTACGGCGTGCCCCTCTGCCGCCGTTGATGTTGAGGCTGGCTATGGTTATCTTCATGGCAAAAGCATAGTGCAACCTCTACCTTAACCTATTGTGGGGGAGGGAGCGGAGTCTTTTGTTGAACTCTGCTCCCTCCGCAGCCCAGCGAGGAGTCCCTCGAGCTCGCGCAGCTCAAGCTGTTGCGCCTTTGTCAAGGGCCCGCCCGCGGCCAAGGTTTTGACGGCGGCGCGGACGGACCCCTTGATCAGCTCTGGCTCGGACCATTTTTCCAGGGCCAGTCGGGCTTGGTTGCAGCGACCCCGGCTCTGGGCCAAAAAGTCCCGGAGTTCCCGTGCAGGAATGAGGATGGTCTCGGCGGCGGCCGCGAACAGATCCACCGCCTCGCTGGCGGTTAGGTCTTCACCCGCGTCCCCCACCGAGTCCCCGTCCTCCTCCGGGAGGTGGCCGCCAGCAGCCGGCCCATCGACCGCACAAGGTACGGCAAATGAACCGGCCGCTCCAACCGGCCCTGGCTCTGCCCCGATCCCACCCCCAGGATCGTCGGCAGAGGAGTCCCCACTGGGCTCTTTTAAAAATGGTGCTGGGTCGGGAAATGACAGCGGAAGGGGTTCCCCCTCCGCCCCAGGAACTGGGGAACAAGGAGAGACCCGGCCATAGGAAATCCCCAGGCTCCCCAAGTGCACCAGCTCCAAAGTAAGGGGCGAGGGTGGGTGTTCCTCCCCCTCCCCGCTGCCACCCCCCGGCCTAGCATCTACAGTTTCATTAAAATCAGTAAATTGTGTTTCTGCCGGGTCGAGCGACTCCCGGGGAAGTTGGGTATTGGCTGGGCGGGCTCAGGATCGGCCTTTTCGGCCCCGCCCGCCTCAGTCCCCGGGACGCCCGGCCCGGCAGCAATGCATTCTTCCGCTGGCCCCACGCCCCCCACGACAGGCAGATCTTCCACTCCATCCCCAGGAGGCAGCGGCTGGGCAGCCTCGACTGCCTCACCCTCCCCGGGGACAGATTCTTCGCGCCTGCAGCGCAATTTGGGAGCGCTGGTGGGGGACGCGGGACACGCGGCGGGCACCGACTCCTCCGCGGAGGGATGTTGTTCCCCCTCCGCCTCATCGGAGCCGCGCCTCCTTTTGTTCCTGGGGGCGCGCGGAGGCAGGGAGACCCCCATGTCTGCCGAGGCCTCCCGCTCCGCCCCCCCCTTTTCCTTTCCTTTCCCGCGCCCGGGCCCCTCTGTGGTGTTATTCAAGGGCTCGGGCAGGGGCTCGGGGCACCACGCGCTCGCCGGTGACTGGGTTGGGCTGAGCGCGGTGGTCAAACTTTCCGGCGCACTGAGGGGACCCGCCTCTAGATGTTTCGTCTTCTTCCGCGCCTTCCTTCCGTTCGGACGCTCTCCCTCCCCCCCGCCGGAGGCCCCGAAAACAAAGGCCTCCGACGATGCCCGCGCACCTATGGCTCCCGGCACGCGGACGCAACTAGGGGGAGGGGTGGCGGCGGCGCCAGCCTTGGCCGCCTTTGGTGGTTTGGCGGCCTTGGAGGCGGGACAGTTCTTGCGAATGTGCCCCACCTCTCTGCAGGCATGGCACCGCACGCCGTCCGACGTCCAGAAGACGCGGTAGGCAGTCCCCTCGTGCACCACATTAAAAGACCCCTCCGTCGTCTCCTCCCGCGCCAGCCGGACAAAGAGCTGGCGGCGGAAGGAGAACACGTGGCGCAGGCTGCTCTCCCTGAGGCCGAGCGGTATGGGGTTGATCCCCGACCTTACCTCCCCCAGTTGTTGTAGGTGAGGGAGGAGGAGCCCAGCGGGAACAAAGGGCGGGACGTTCGATATGATGACCCTCTGCGCGGTGGCCTCGAGAGGGTCCACCGGCAGGAACGTCCCGCCCACCGTGAGCCCCTTTTCAAGGGCCAGGGACACCGCCCGCTCCGACCCCAGGAAGAAAACAGCCTTCCCAGACATCTTGGAGGCCGCGACAATGGCCGAGGGGCCGACTACCCCAGCCATCGCCCGCACGCACTCCTCAATGCTCATTGTGGGGTGAGTGTAGCTCTTGACCCCGTGTTTCCTGGTTATAAGTCTGAAAGGTGGCAGGGCAGCGGGTGGCGCAGGAGGTGCCGTGGAAGCGGTTGCCACCTGCGCATACGTCTTCGCTGGCCCTGCCACCGGCGTGGATGGGGTCGCCATCACGGGGTCCCTTTAAGGGCTACACCCACCCCAAAGTCACAGGCCTTAATGGTCTTGATTGGCCTCGTTTGGTTTGACTGAGCAGAGGAGCTCTTAATGAGGCACCTCTCCCCTAGTTGGTAATTGGGGAGGGGCCTTGCTCCCTCTGCTCAGTTGTCTTAATTGTTTTTTTTAAATTAGGAAGAAAGGGCTCTCAGAGAGAGAGGGGAGAAACAGAGAGTAACGGAGAAAGAGAGAGGGGGGGTGGGAAGGGCGGGGGGGCTGCGAGGGCAGGTCTCCCCTCGCAGCTGTGGGTGGGTGCTCTCCCCCGATGGCAAAACACACAAGCACAGTCTTTGGGTTGGTCTTCAGGTGGGGGGTGAAGACGTCTTCACCTGGGGTAGCTAGAGCCACCAGGCACACACTCCTAACGATGTTAATTGGTGATTTAAAGAAACTTCAGCCTAGTAGCTCCAGCTATCCCAGGCTAGGCAAATGTGGGGGGGGGGTGGGGGGGGTTCCAATTGTGGGGGGGGTGCTAGTTGTAAGCAAGGCCCCCACACACACTACCACACACACACACACCCCCCGCGATGTTCCGGCCCTCAGTGGTCTTCTTTCCTCCCCCCACCGATACAACAAAGTCTGTTTGGGAAATGCACCCACACCCACCTGTAGAATTGTAGAGTCTCCCTCCTTCCACACTGGATGTTGTTTTGGTCTTTTCCCCCTCTCTCCAACTCTTTGCAGAAAGGTAAAAGTTGTTTAAAGTTTTCTGTTCTCCTCCTCTCCCTCTGGGTAAAAGTTGAAGGTGAAGCCCCTTTCTTCCTTCTCTTCCTGGGCTGGTCTCAGGGCTCTCCAGGCAGGAGCTCAAGTTGATAGCTCCTTCTCTCACTGCTCACAGCTCCAACTGAGCAGGACACGCCTCCACTGCTCTGCCATTGGTTCCTTGTGCATGAAACTCTTTTGAGTTAACCTGCAAAAACATAAAACATTAAAACCATGCCACCCGACCTGGGTGACACAGCAGACATTTTCAAGGCCCCTTTTTTTTTTTTGGTTTTTGGTTTTTTTTTTGGGGCGCTAAAATCTAATTTTTCCAGTGCCCCCTATAAAAGGGGAGGGGGACACTAAAAGCACCGGCAATGAAAACAAATTAAACTTTAAAACGTAAAATCAAATTATAATTTGGTTGCCGGGTGTGATGATGCACTCCAGTCCCTCCGGTGCCCACCTCTCGCGGAAGGCCGCGAGCGTACCGGTGGACACCGCGTGCTCCATCTCCAAGGACACCCTGGACCGGATGTAAGAGCAGAAGAGAGGCAGGCAGTCAGGTTGAACGACCCCCTCGACCGCCCGCTGCCTGGACCGGCTGATGGCACCCTTGGCCGTGCCCAGGAGCAGTCCTATGAGGAGGCCCTCGGACCTACCCGCTCCCCTCCGCACAGGGTGCCCAAAGATCAGGAGAGTGGGACTGAAGTGCAGCCAGAATTTCAGGAGCAGCCCCTTCAAATAATGGAACAGGGGCTGCAACATTGTGCACTCAATAAAAACATGGAACACGGACTCCTCCAGACCGCAGAAATTGCAGGCGGCCTGGGAGTCCGTGAACCGGCTTAAAAATTTGTTGCACGGAACTGCTCCGTGCACCACCCTCCAGGCCAAGTCCCCGATGAATAGTGGGAGGACCCCTGCGTAGAGTACCCTCCATCGGGGACCCCCGCCTCCTCCGGATGGCAAGATGGTACGCCATGGCGTGTCCGGACGGCCGGCGAGGATGGCAAAGTTGAGGGTGTGCATGAGCAGCCCGTACAGGAAACCCCTCCGCGCGGAACTGAAAGGCACGGAGGGGATTTCCCCGAGGCGGCTCAAGTTGTGAGGCGCCGGCCCCCGAGGGAGGTTCCGGGGTTTGGCGCCGATGAGGAATTCCGTCCGGACGGGGGTCAGTTCGGACGGGATCTCCCCACATGCTTGAGCCTCCTCGATGCACCTAACGGAGTCAGGGCCCAGAGCTGTTTTTAGCGACTCAATGGCATCGGCCGCGTGGCGGACGTTGGCAGAATTTAGGCGCCGCGCCAGCGTGTCTGGCGCCATCCAGCCCGCTCCTCCGCCATCGAGCAGGTCCCTGACCCTGGTCACCTCACCAGCCACAGCCCACTCTTCCGACCGCCACATAAAACCTCGGCTGTGGAGGTACGGATTCCCGAGCAGCGGTTCCTGCAGGACGGCCGCCACTCCAGCCGGCGGAGAGCTGCGCTTGGTGGAGACTTTGTTCCAGACCCTGATGAGTTCCCTGTAAAAGACAGGCAGCTCCCGGAGGGCGGTCCTGGCACCCCCCAAGTTCACAAACAGGAGCTGCGTGTCATAATTGAGGTCGAGCTGCTGGCGGAAGAAATACCTCGCCAGAGCACACCACCTAGGAGGGGGCTCGACGTAAAGGTATCTCTGCAGGGTCTGAAGACGGAAAGTCACGAGCTGGGCGCTGACGCACACCAACGACTGACCGCCCTCCTCAAGCGGGAGACTCAGGACCGCGGCAGAGACCCAGTGCTTCCTGTTGTTCCAGAAGAAGTCCACCAGCTTCTTCTGTATCTTGGCGACAAACGCAGGGGGAGGGGTCAAAGTGACCAGCCGGTACCACAACATTGCGGCCACCAGCTGGTTTATGACTAGCGCTCGACCCCTGTAGGACAGCACTCGGAGCAGTCCTGTCCAGCGCCCTAGGCGAGCGGCGACCTTGGCCTCCAGCTCCTGCCAGTTCGCCGGCCAGGCTCCCTCGTCGGGGCTAAGGTAGACTCCCAGATAGAGGAGATGGGTCGTGCTCCAGGCAAAAGGCCTGAGCTCCTCCGGCAGGGAGTCCACCCGCCACTGACCCACCAGGAGTCCGGAACATTTCTCCCAGTTGATCCTGGCGGAGGACGCGGCCGAGTAAATCTCCTGGCACTCACGCATCCTCCGCAGGTCAGCGGGATCCTCTACCGTGAGGAGCACGTCATCGGCGTAAGCCGAGAGGACGACCTCCACGCCCGGCCCTTGCAGAGCCAGTCCCGTCAACCTCGTCCACAAGAGGCGCAGGAAAGGCTCCACGCAAACAGCATATAACTGGCCGGACATGGGGCATCCCTGGCGCACGCGTCTCCTAAAGCGAAGGGGCGCCGTCAAGGACCCGTTAACCTTAATCAGACACTCCGCGGCGGCGTACAAAAGTCGGATCCGGGCGACGAAATGCGTCCCGAAGCCGAAAGCGCGCAGAGTTCCGAGCAGATAGTCGTGATCCACCCTGTTGAACGCCTTCTCTTGGTCGAGGGATAGGAAGGCGACAGACAGGCCAGCCTCCTCGGAACAATGGATGAGGTCCCGGACCAGATGGATGTTATCGTGGATTGTCCGGCCCGGGACCATGTAGGACTGGTCGGGGTGGATCATGTGGTCCAGCACGGCACCAAGGCGAGCAGACATTGCCCTGGCGAAGATTTTGTAGTCCGTGCTGAGGAGGGAGACCGGGCGCCAGTTCTAAAGGTGGCGGAGATCGCCCATCTTAGGCAGCAGGACGATGACTGCCCTGCGCCAAGAGAGGGGCATCTCCCCGGTCGCCAGACTTTCCCCCAGGACCCGCGCGTAGTCGCTCCCCAGGACGTCCCAGAACGCCCTGTGGAACTCCACGGTCAGCCCATCCAGCCTCGGGGATTTTCCCCTCGAGAGCCGGGCGAGGGCACCGGTCAGCTCCGCCAGGCTTAGCGGAGCTTCCAGATTTTCGGCGCCCTCCGGGCTGACCTTCGGCAGGTCCTCCCACAAAACTCTACGCGCTTCCTCGCTGGACGGATCCGGAGAGAACAGAGCCCCGTAATATTCACGGACCCTGTTGTTGACGCCCTCCGGATCCGAGACGAGAGAGCCGTCGTCGGCCAGCAGCGTCAAGAGCTCCTTACGGACACTCTGCCTTTTTTCCAGCGAGTAGAAGAAGGGGGAGCCGCGGTCCAGATCTCGCAGGAACCGGATCCGCGACCTCACGAACGCGCCTTGGGACCCGACGAGCTGCAGGTCCCTCAGCGCGGCCTTCTTCGCTTCGTACACCGCCGCAGGGCCGGATCCTGGACGACTTGACCGAGACGGGCTTCCAGGTCGAGCACCTCTTTTTCTAGGCGCCCGACTCTGGCCGCCCGCCTCTTGGTCGACCCCCTCGCGTACTCTTGACAGAAGACGCGGACGTGAGCCTTGCCCACATCCCACCATAGCTTCAAGGAGGGGAAGCCCCCCTGCTTCCTTCTCCAGTCGGACCAAAATCTACGGAACGAGTCCTGGAACCGCTCGTCCTCCAGCAGCCGGTTGTTAAAGTGCCAGTACGTGGACCCCGTCCTCGCGCGGAGCGAAGCGAGCTCCGCCCACACCAGGTGGTGGTCCGAACACGGCACCGGCCGCATGGAGGCCGCCGGGACGCAGGAAACGTACGCCCGAGACACGTAAAGGCGGTCGACTCTAGACCATCCAACTCCAGGCCTCACCCAAGTAAAGGCGCTGGAGTCGGGGTGGAGATTTCGCCAGACGTCCACCAAGTCGAAGGACCCGACCAGGTCCCTCAACTTCTCCATCGCCGTCATGCACTGCGGGGCACCAGAGCGGTCCCGCGCCTCGAGGGTGCAGTTAAAATCCCCCCCGAGGACAATGCAGTCGCCGACGTCGACGGAGCCAAGAAGAGCGGACACCTCTTCAAAGAAGCGCGTTTGCTGCGGGCCGGGCTGAGGGGCGTACACGTTCACGAGATGGAGCGGCACATCCCCCAGGCGAACCGTTACGTGCAGCAAGCGGCCTGGCACGGGCTCCTCGACGCCCAAGATCTCCGGCTGAAAATGCGGGCCCAGCAAGATGGCCACCCCACTAGAAATGGCGGTAAGGTGGCTCATGCGGACCTCTCCTTGCCATTCCAGGAGCCACGTGGCTTCGTCTCCCGGAACGGTGTGGGTTTCTTGCAGGAAGCACACCGCATATTTCCCCTCCCGCAGGAGCGAAAAATTGTCAAATCTACGGCGTGCCCCTCTGCCGCCGTTGATGTTGAGGCTGGCTATGGTTATCTTCATGGCAAAAGCATAGTGCAACCTCTACCTTAACCTATTGTGGGGGAGGGAGCGGAGTCTTTTGTTGAACTCCGCTCCCTCCGCAGCCCAGCGAGGAGTCCCTCGAGCTCGCGCAGCTCAAGCTGTTGCGCCTTTGTCAAGGGCCCGCCCGCGGCCAAGGTTTTGACGGCGGCGCGGACGGACCCCTTGATCAGCTCTGGCTCGGACCATTTTTCCAGGGCCAGTCGGGCTTGGTTGCAGCGACCCCGGCTCTGGGCCAAAAAGTCCCGGAGTTCCCGTGCAGGAATGAGGATGGTCTCGGCGACGGCCGCGAGCAGATTCACCGCCTCGCTGGCGGTGGTCTCTAGGTCTTCACCCGCGTCCCCCACCGAGTCCACGTCCTCCTCCGGGAGGTGGCCGCCAGCAGCCGGCCCATCGACTGCACACGGTACGGCAAATGAACCGGCCGCTCCAACCGGCCCTGGCTCTGCCCCGATCCCACCCCCAGGATCGTCGGCAGAGGAGTCCCCACTGGGCTCTTTTAAAAATGGTGCTGGGTCGGGAAATGACAGCGGAAGGGGTTCCCCCTCCGCCCCAGGAACTGGGGAACAAGGAGAGACCCGGCCATAGGAAATCCCCAGGCTCCCCAAGTGCACCAGCTCCAAAGTAAGGGGCGAGGGTGGGTGTTCCTCCCCCTCCCCGCTGCCACCCCCCGGCCCAGCATCTACAGTTTCATTAAAATCAGTAAATTGTGTTTCTGCCGGGTCGAGCGACTCCCGGGGGAAGTTGGGTATTGGCTGGGGGGGCTCAGGTTCGGCCTTTTCGGCCCCGCCCGCCTCAGTCCCCGGGACGCCTGGCCCGGCGGCAATGCATTCTTCCGCTGGCCCCACGCCCCCCACGACAGGCAGATCTTCCACTCCATCCCCAGGAGGCAGCGGCTGAGCAGCCTCGACTGCCTCACCCTCCCCGGGGACAGACTCTTCGCGCCTGCAGCGCAATTTGGGAGCGCTGGTGGGGGACGCGGGACACGCGGCGGGCACTGACTCCTCCGCGGAGGGATGTTGTTCCCCCTCCGCCTCATCGGAGCCGCGCCTCCTTTTGTTCCTGGGGGCGCGCGGAGGCAGGGAGACCCCCATGTCTGCCGAGGCCTCCCGCTCCGCCCCCCACTTTTCCTTTCCTTTCCCGCGCCCGGGCCCCTCTGTGGTGTTATTCAAGGGCTCGGGGACGGGCTCGGGGCACCACGCGCTCGCCGGTGACTGGGTTGGGCTGAGCGCGGTGGTCAAACTTTCCGGCGCACTGAGGGGACCCGCCTTTAGATGTCTCGTCTTCTTCCGCGCCTTCCTTCCGTTCGGACGCTCTCCCTCCCCCCCGCCGGAGGCCCCGAAAACAAAGGCCTCCGACGATGCCCGCGCACCCATGGCTCCCGGCTCGCGGACGCAACTAGGGGGAGGGGTGGCGTCGGCGTCAGCCTTGGCCGCCTTTGCTGGTTTGACGGCCTTGGAGGCGGGGCAGTTCTTGCGAATGTGCCCCACCTCTCTGCAGGCATGGCACCGCACGCCGTCCGACGTCCAGAAGACGCGGTAGGCAGTCCCCTCGTGCACCACATTAAAAGACCCCTCCGTCGTCTCTTCCCGCGCCAGTCGGACAAAGAGCTGGCGGCGGAAGGAGAACACATGGCGCAGGCTGCTCTCCCTGAGGCCGAGCGGTATGGGGTTGATCCCCGACCTTACCTCCCCCAGTTGTTGTAGGTGAGGGAGGAGGAGCCCAGCGGAAACAAAGGGCGGGACGTTCGATATGATGACCCTCTGTGCGGTGGCCTCGAGAGGGTCCACCGGCAGGAACGTCCCGCCCACCGTGAGCCCCTTTTCAAGGGCCAGGGACACCGCCCGCTCCGACCCCAGGAAGAAAACAGCCTTCCCAGACATCTTGGAGGCCGCGACAATGGCCGAGGGGCCGACTACCCCAGCCATCGCCCGCACGCACTCCTCAATGCTCATTGTGGGGTGAGTGTAGCTCTTGACCCCGTGTTTCCTGGTTATAAGTCTGAAAGGTGGCAGGGCAGCGGATGGCGCAGGAGGTGCCGTGGAAGCGGTTGCCACCTGCGCATACGTCTTCGCTGGCCCTGCCACCGGCGTGGATGGGGTCGCCATCACGGGGTCCCTTTAAGGGCTACACCCACCCCAAAGTCACAGGCCTTAATGGTCTTGATTGGCCTCGTTTGGTTTGACTGAGAAGAGGAGCTCTTAATGAGGCACCTCTCCCCTAGTTGGTGATTGGGGAGGGGCCTTGCTCCCTCTGCTCAGTTGTCTTAATTGGTTTTAAAAAAAAAAAAAAAAAATTAGGAAGAAAGGGCTCTCAGAGAGAGAGGGGAGAAACAGAGGGTAACGGAGAAAGAGAGAGGGGGGTGGGAAGGGGGGGGGGAGCTGCGAGGGCAGGTCTCCTCTCGCAGCTGTGGGTGGGTGCACTCCCCAGATGGCAAAACACACAAGCACAGTCTTTGGGTTGGTCTTCAGGTGGGGGGTAAAGACGTCTTCACCTGGGGTAGCTAGAGCCACCAGGCACACACTCCTAACGATGTTAATTGGTGATTTAAAGAAACTTCAGCCTGGTAGCTCCAGCTATCCCAGGCTAGGCAAATGTGGGGGGGTGGGGGGGGGTTCCAATTGTGGGGGGGGGCCTAGTTGTAAGCACGGCCCCCACGCACACTACCACAAACACACACACCCCCCGCGATGTTCCGGCCCTCAGTGGTCTTCTTTCCTCCCCCCACCGATACAACAAAGTCTTTTTGGGAAATGCACCCACACCCACCTGTAGAAAGTGTAGAGTCTCCCTCCTTCCACACTGGATGTTGTTGGTTTTTCCCCCTCTCTCCAACTCCTTGCAGAATGGGAAAAAAGTTGAAATGTTTTCTTTCCTCCTCCTCTCCCTCTGGGTAAAAGTTGGTGGTGAAGCCCCTTCCTTCCTTCTCTTCCTGGGCTGGTCTCAGGGCTCTCCAGGCAGGAGCTCAAGTTGATGGCTGCTCTCCTCACTGCTCACAGCTCCAACTGAGCAGGGCACGCCTCCACTGCTCCACGATTGGTTCCTTGTGCATGAAACTCTTTTGAGTTTACCTGCAAAACATAAAAACATTAAACGGTGCCACCCGACCTGGGTGACACTCCAGACATTTACAAGGCCCTTTTTTTTCCCCCCCTTTTTTTTTTTTTGTTTTTTTTTGTGTTTTTCTTTTTTGTTTTTTTTTTGGGCACTAAAATCACAATTTTCCCCAGTGCCCCCTATAAAAGGGAAGGGGGACACTAAAAGCACCGGCAATTAAAACAAATTAAACTTAAAAAACGTAAAATCAAATTAAAATTTGGTAGCCGGGCGTGATGATGCACTCCAGTCCCTCCGGTGCCCACCTCTCGCGGAAGGCCGCGAGCGTATCGGTGGACACCGCGTGCTCCATCTCCAAGGACACCCTGGACCGGATGTAAGAGCGGAAGAGAGGCAGGCAGTCAGGTTGAACGACCCCCTCGACCGCCCGCTGCCTGGACCGGCTGATGGCACCCTTGGCCGTGCCCAGGAGCAGTCCTACGAGGAGGCCTTTGGACCTACCCGCTCCCCTCCGCACAGGGTGCCCAAAGATCAGGAGAGTGGGACTGAAGTGCAGCCAGAATTTCAGGAGCAGCCCCTTCAAATAGTGGAACAGGGGCTGCAACCTTGTGCATTCAATAAAAACATGGAACACGGACTCCTCCAGACCGCAGAAATTGCAGGCGGCCTGGGAGTCCGTGAACCGGCTTAAAAATTTATAGCACGGCACTGCTCCGTGCACCACCCTCCAGGCCAACTCCCCGATGAATAGTGGGAGGACCACTGCGTTTTTTTTTTTTTTATTATTATTATTAATTATTATTATTATCGCTCCCTCTATTCTGACCCAACAAAAATTCCGAGGCAGGTACAGCATGGGGGTTAGATTCAAGTAAAGCTCACTCTGCACTGTCCCATCAAACACTCCCAGGGCAAGTACAGCACAGGTTAGATACAGAGTAAAGCTCACTCTGCACTCTCCCATCAAACACTCACAGGGCGGGTACAGCACAGGGTAGATTATAATATAAGAAATAGGAGCAGGAGTAGGCCACTTGCCCGTCGAGACTGCTCTGCCATTTAATAAGTTCATGGCTGATTGATCTTGGGCTCAGCTCCACTTTCCTGCCTGCTCCCCATAACACTTTATTCCCTTATCACTCAAAAATCTGTCTATCTCTGCCTTTATTATATTCAGTGACCCAGCCTCCACAGCTCTCTGGGGCAGAACTTCCACAGGTTTACAACCCTTGAGAGAAGAAATTTCTCCCCATCTCAGTTTTAAATGGGCGGCCTCTTAATCTGAGACTATGTCCCCTCGTTTTAATTTCCACTGAGTAAAAATATCTTCTCTGCATTCAACTTGTCGAGCCCCCTCATTATCTTATATGTTTCAATAAGATCACCTCTCATTCTTCTGAACTCCAATGGATATAGGCCCAACCAACTCAACCTATCTTCATAAGTCAACCCTCTCAGCTCCAGAATCAATCCAGTGAACCTTTTTTGAACAGCCTCCAATGCAAGAATATCCTTCCTTAAATACAGGGACCAAAACTGTGTGCAGTATTCCAGGTGTGGCTTCACCAATACCCTGTACAGGTGCAGCAGGACTTCTCTGCTTTTATACTCTATCTCCCTTGCAATAAAAGCCAACATTGCATTTGCCTCCGTGATTATTGTTGTACCTGCATACTAACTTTGTGTGTTTCCTGCACAAGGACCCCCAGGTCCCACTGCACTGCAGCACCTGGAAATTTTTCTCCATTTAAATTATAATTTGCTTTTTCTGCCAAAGTGGATAACCTCACATTTTCCAACATTATACACCATCTGCCAAATTTTTGCCCAGTCACTTAGCCTGCCTATATCCCTTTGCAGATTTTATGTGTCCTCTTCACAATTTGCTTTCCCAACCATCATTGTGTCATCAGCAAATTGGCTACCTTACACTCTGTCCCTTAATCCAAAGTAATTTAGATTGTAAATAGTTGAGAACACAGCACCAATCCCTACGGCATCCCTCCAGTCACTGTTTGCCAGACGGAAAATTACCCATTTATCCCGATTCAGATACAAAGTAAAGCTCCGTCGACACTGCCCCATGAAACACTCCCAGGGCAGGTACAGCACGGGTTAGATACAGAGTAAAGCTCCCTCTACACTGTCCCATCAAACACTCCCAGGGCAGGTGCAGCACGGGTGAGATACAGAGTAAAGTTCCCCCTAGACTGTCCCGTCAAATGTTATTGAATGTGGAGCAGGCTCGGGGGTCCGGGATGCCCACTTCTGCTTCTATTGCTCATGGTCTTATGTACCCAGCATGCCCCGCGGGGGAGAATGTGCCGCACCCAGACTACAGGAGCTCAATGCGCAGGCGCGGGCCCGGGCCCGAGCTGTGTTTGGAGCATGCGCGGTGCGTGTAATGGCGGAGGAGATATGTTTTGGACAGGCTCCTCAGAAGTGTCCTTTTCAGCGGGACGGAGCGGAGTAAGGGACCAGCAGGGAGTCGGGGAGGCTTCATAAACAACCGGTGCCCGCCGCAAGCCCGGAATAATAACCGGAATATCGGCGGTTGTAGCTTCGGGGCTTTCTCCCGGTCACAGGCCCAGGCTAACGGCGGCCATCTTGGTGAAGGAAGGCACTTTTAGCGCTCCGCCATTTTGATTGTGAGTAGCACAGCGCTTGCGCGGCCATCTTGGTGCAGGAACAATGTGAATGATGTCAGTGTCTGGAACTGAACCCAGCCAGTCAGTACCTTCAGGGGAGGGTGTGAGTGTCGAACTGAACCCAGCCAAAGTCAGTACCTTCAGGGGAGGGGAACCAGTGAGTGTAGAACTGAACCCAGCCAGAGTCAGCATAATAATTTAAGAAATAGGCCATACTACCCCTCAAGCCTGCTCCGCCATTTAATACGATCGTGGCTGATCCGATCATGGACTTAGGACCATTTCCCTGCCCACGACCATAATCCCTTATTGGTTAAGAAACTGTCTATCTGTTAAATTTATTCAATGTCCTGGCTTCCACAGCTTATTGAGGCAGCGAATTCCAGAGAAATTCTTCCTCATCTCAGTTTTAAATGGGCAGCCCTTTATTATAAGATTATGCCCTCTAGTTCTAGTCTCCCCCATCAGTGGAAACATCCTATCTGCATCCACCTTGTCAAGCCACCTCATAATCTTATATGATTCGTTAAGATCACTTCTCATTCTTCTGAATTCCAATGAGTAGAGGCTCAACCTTTCCTCATAAGTCAACTCCCTCATCTCCAGAATCAACCATGTGAAACTTCTCTGAACTGCCTCCAAAGCAATTATATCCTTTCTTAAATATGGATACCAAAACGGCACGCAGTATTCCTGGTCTGGCCTCACCAATGCCCTGTATAACTGTAGCAGGACTTCCCTGCTTTTATACTCCATCCTCTTTACAATAAAGGCCAAGATTGCATTGGCCTTCTTGATCACTTGCTGTACCTGCACACTAACCTTTTATGTTTCATGCGCGAGGATCCCCAGGTCCCGCTGTACTGCAGCACTATGCAATTTTTCTCCATTTAAATAATAACTTGTTCTTTCATTTTTTTCTGCCAAAGTGCAAAACGGCACGCACTCCAACATTATACTCCATCTGCTAATTTTTTGCCCACTCACTTAGCTTGTCTATGTCCTTTTGCAGGTTTTTTGTGTTCTCATTGTGTCCACATTGCTTTTTCTCCGATCTTTGTACTATCAAACTTAGCTATGTGACACTTGGTCTCTTCATCCAAGTCGTCAATATAGATTGTAAATATTTGGGGTCCAAGCACTGATCCCTGTGGCACCCCACTAGTTGCCAACCCGAGAATGAGCCATTTATCCCCACTCTCTGTTTTTTGTTATTCTGCCAATCCTCTATCCATGCTAATATATTACCCCCAACCTCGTGAACTTTTATCTTGTGCAGTAACCTTTTACGTGGCACCTTGTCAAATGCCTTCTGGAAATCCAAATACACCACATCCACTGGTTCCCCTTTATCCACCCTGTTTGTTCCATCCTCAAAGAACTCCAGCAAATTTGTCAAACATGACTTTCTCTTCATAAATCCATGCTGACTCTGCCTGACAGAATTTTGTTTTTCCAAATGTCCTGCTACTGTTTCTTTAATAATGAACTCCAACATTTTCCCAACCACAGATGTTAGGCTAATTGGTCTATAGTTTCCTGCTTTTTGTCTGCCTCCTTTTTTAAATAGGGGCGTTACATTTGCAGTTTTCCAATCTGCTGGGACCTCTCAAGAATCCATGGAATTTTGGTAAATTACAACCAAGGCATCCACTATCCCTGACGATATTTCTCAAGACCCTCGGATGCAAGCCATCAGGTCCAGGGGATTTATCCACCTTTGGTCCCATTATCTTACTGAGTACCACATCCTTAGTGATTGTGGTAAGTTCCTTCTCCCCCTATAGCCCCTTGACCATCCACAGTAATTCTTTGCTGGCTTTTAAAAGCTTCCCAATCTTCTGTCCTCCCACTAGTTTTGGCCACTTTGTATGCCCTTGTTTTTAATTCGATACCATCCTTTATTTCTTTAGTGAGACATAGATGGCTATCTTTTCTTTTACACCCTTTCCTCCTCACTGGAATATATTTTTCTTGAGAGTTGTGAAATATCTCCTTAAATGTACGACTCTGTTCATCAACCATCCTGCACTTTATTCTATTTTCCCAGTCCACTTTAGCCAAATCTGCCCTCATACCTTTGTAGTCACCTTTATTTAAGCTCAGTACTCTAGTTTGAGTTGCAACTTTCTCGGCCTCGATCTGAATTTGAAATTCAACTATGCTATGATCACTCATTCCAAGGGGATACTTTACGAGGAAATTGTTTATTAATCCTGTCTCATTACACAGGACCAGACCTAAGATAGCCAGCACCATCAGAGGGAGGGGAATCAGTGCATGTCGAAATAAACCCAGCCAGAGCCAGCACCATCCGGGGAGGGGAACCAGTGAGTGCAGAACTGAACCGAGCCAGAGTCAGTACCTTCAGGGGAGGGGAACCAGTGAGTGTAGAACTGAACCCAGCCAGAGTCAGTACCTTCAGAGGAGGAGAGGGAGGGGAACGAGTGAATGCAGGTTGATTCCGGAAATGAAGGGGTTGACTTATGAGGATAGGTTGAGAAGGTTGGGCCTGTACACATTGGAGTTTAGAAGAATGAGGGGTGATCTTATTGAAACTAATAAGATAATGAGGGGGCTCGGCAAGGTGGATGCAGAAAGGATATTTCCACTTATAGAGGAAACTAAAACTAGGGTCATAGTCTGAAAAGAAGGGGCCGCCCATTTAAAACTGAGATGAGGAGGAATTTCTTCTCTCTGAGGTTTGTAAATCTGTGGAATTCTTTGCCCCAGAGAGCTTTGGAGGCTGGGTCGTTGAATATATTTAAGGCAGAAATAGACAGGTTTAACAGAGGTGCTCACAATCAGGAAGGCTTTAGATTGAGTCAGGGAACAGAGTGGTTCTGCTCACACAATCAGAGAATGGGTACAGCATGGAAGGCCATTCGGCCCATCAAACCCTTGCCGGCTCCCAGCTAGTCCCACTGCCCTGCCCTTTCCCCCCGGCCCTGCAAATGTTTTCTTTCAGATACTTATCCAATTCCCTTTAGAAAGCTGTGATTGAGTCTGCCTCCACCACCCTTTCAGGCCGTGCATTCCGAATCCTAACCATTCTGCGTAAAATAGATTTTTCTTACGTCGCCTTTGGTTCTTCCATCAATCACCTTAAATCCGTCTCCTCCGGTTCTTGACGCATCCACCAATGGGAACAGTATCTCTCTATCTACTGTGTCCGGACCCTTCATGATTTTGAACACCTCGATCAATTCTCCCCTCAACCTTCTCTGCTCCAAGGAGAACAACCCCAGCTTCTCCAGTCAATCCACGGAACTGAAGTGCCTCATCTCGTGAATCATTCTTGTCAATCTTTTCTGCATCCTCTCTAAGGCCTTCACATCCTAATCTGCGATGCCCAGAATTGGACACAATGCTCCAGTTGAGACCGAACCAGTGTTTTACAAAGGTTCATCATAACCTCCTTGCTTTTGTACTCTGTGATGCCCAGGATCCTGTAAGCTTTTTTAACTGCTTTCTCAATCTGTCTTGCCACCTTCAGCGATTTGTGCACATCTACCCGCAGGTCTCACTGTTCATGCACCCCTTTTAGGATTGTATCCTTCAGTTTATATTGCCTCTCGTTCATTTAATCATGCTTTTCTAATTTTATTTCTTAACTCAGATTCATGGCCTCATTTTATTTCTCCCTCTGAGCCCCTCAACTTAATCTGGCAGTGTAATGTTGGCGAGTGGTGATTGATTGCCCTGGGAACCAACCGGAAGAGAGGTCAGAGGCCGGAGGGCCCAGGAAGCAGCGTGTTCTGCAACCAATCGCGGTGCTTGAGGGGTGGATCCTGAGTCGGCCTGTCGGGTGAGTCTGTGTGAACCCCTGTTAAACAATTCATCTTTTAAAGTTAAATCGAGATTTCTTTTGTCAACAAAACAGTTTTACATTTGTCAGTATTTTGTTTTCCTGGAGTTCTTATGAGTTTCAGACACTTCAGTGCCAAGTGCACCAGGTGTTTAAAGGTCATTCATTTCCCTCTTTCCATATCGCTGTTAGTTAAAGGGACAGAGATTGATTTCCCCGCATTATGCATCTTTAGTAGTTAAAGTAACATCCTTCCTGTTGGTAGTGAGTCACATTCTGTGCTGGGTGAGATGGCTGGTGGCATCAGCCTTTAAAATACGCATTCTCTTGTTCAAATCTCTCCAGGGTCTCACCCTTCCCTATCTCTGTAACCTCCTCCAGCCCAGCAACCCTCTTTATAGGTTTTTTTCTTTGCAACAGAGGAGGCAGAGGGCAGATCTTAATGAGGTGTATAAAATTATGAGGGGCTTGATAGAGTGCAGAGGAAGGACCTATTTCCTTTCACAGAGGGGTCAACAACCAGCAGAACTTTTTAGCCAGTATGTAGTCAGCCCAACAAGAGAGGGGGAAGTTCTGGACTTAGTATTCGGGACTGAAGCTGGACAGGTGGGAGGGGTATCGATGGGTCAGCATTTTGGTGCTGGTGATCATAATTCAGTTAGATTTAGGGTAGTTATGGAAAAGGACAAAGAGTGACCAGGAATAAAAGTTCTCAAATGGGGAAAAGCCAATTTTACGAAGCTGAGTTGTGATTTAGCCAAAGTGGACTGGAAACAGCTACTGGAAATGGTGAGGGAAATGTTGGTGTCCTTGTACACGAATCACTGAAAGTTAATATGCAGGTACAGCAAGTAATGAAGAAAGCAAATGGTATGTTGGCCTTTATAATAAGAGGATTTGAGGACAAGAGTAAAGATGTCTTACTGCAATTATATAGTGCGCTGGTGAGACTACACCTGGAGTATTGTGTACAGTTTTGGCTGCTAACCTAAGGAAGGATGTACTTGCCGTTGAGGATGGTAACAAAGGTTCACCAAACTGAATTCCTGGGATGGGAGGATTGTCCTATCAGGAGAGATTGCGTAGACTAGGCATGTATCCTCCAGAGTTTAGAAGAATGAGAGGTGATCTCATTGAAACATAGAAAATTGTTACAGGGCTTGACAGTGTAGCTCAGCAGCATCAATCATACGGCCCGCGGGCCGGACACAGCCCCCCCAAGCCCCTTCCTCCGGCGCGCTACGTGTTTTAATTTTTACGACCCCCCATCTTTCGCTTATTGTCCCAAACACAACCTGAATTTGTCGGCCGTCACAGAACAGGAGGAGGATGGCGGAGGCAAGGGGAAGGTCAGTCGGTGTCCAGGGGGAGCAATTCTGGGACAATGAGGGCTCTCACACGGACTGTCAATGGGAGATAAGCTTTGAGTGAGGCAGTGAATAGATAAATACAAGAGAGAGGGGGAGGAGTGTCGCTGGAACTCCAGGTGATTTAACAGATGATGGGGGTTAGTGCAGGGTTATGTAGTGAGGGCGTTGTGTTCCTGCACCCGCCCCGGCCCCAGTGAGGCGCTGATGTTAAATTTCTCAGCCTCATGTTCAAATCCCTCTGGCCCCACCCCTCCCTATCTCTGTAACCTCCTACAGGCCCTAAACCTCCCTATCTCTGTAACCTCCTCCAGCCCCTATACCACACCCTATCTCTAACCTCCAGCCCCTACCACACTTCCTACCTCTGTAATCTCCTCCAGCCACTGCACCACTCCAAAACTCTGTAACCTCTTCCAACCCTACACCCATTCCAATCTCTGTAACCTCCTCTAGCTCCTACACCCTTCCCTATCTCTTTTTGCTCCTCCAGTCAATACACACCTCCCAATCTCTGTAACCTCCTTCAGCCCCTACACCGCTCCCTATCTCTGTACCCCCAGCCCCTACATCCCTGCTTATCTCTGTACCCTTAGCCCCTACACTCCTCCCTATCTCTGTACCCACAGCCCCTACACCCCTCCCGATCTGTGTACCCCCAGCCCCTACACCCCTCCCGATCTGTTACCCCCAGCCCCTACACCCCTCCCTATCTGTGTACCCCCAGCCCCTACACCCTCCCTATCTGTGTATCCCCAGCCCCTGCTCCCCTCGCCCCTGCACCCCTCCCTATCTCTGTACCCGCCTCCAGCCCATACACCCCTCCCTACCGCCCCCTCCCTATCTCTGTAATCTCATGCACCTCGACATGCTCTCTCTCTTGGTAACCTCCTCCAGCCCTAAACCCCTCCCTATCTCTGTAACCTCCGCCAGCCCCTACACCCCTCCCTATCTCTATAAACTCCTCCAGGCCTGAACCCCTCCCAATCTCGAAAACCTCCTCCAACCCTACGCACCTCTCTATCTCTGTAACCTCCTGCAGTTCCTACACCACTCCTTATCTCTGTTATATCATCCAGACCCTACGCCTCTCCCTGTGTCTGTAATCTCCTCCAGCTCGACACCATCCCGATCTCTGTTACATCCTCCAGCCCCTAGACCCATCCCTCCCTCTGTCACCTCCAGCTGTTACACCCCTCCCTATCTCTGTAGCATCCAGCCCTAACACACCTCACTATCTCTGTAACCTCCTCCAGCCCCTACACCCCGACACTCATCCCTATCCATAAGCTCCTCCAGCTCTACACCCTTCCCTATCTCTGTAGCCTCTTTTAGCCCCTACACCCCTCCTGATCTCTGTCCCCCCAGCCCCTACACACCTCCCTATCTCTGTACTCCCAGCCGCGACACCCCTCCCTATCTCTGTACCCCCAGCCCGAACACACCTCCCTATCTCTGTCCCCCCAGCCCCTACACACCTCCCTATCTCTGTACTCCCAGCCGCGACACCCCTCCCTATCTCTGTACCCCCAGCCCCTACACCCCTCCCTATCTCTGTACCCCCAGCCCCTAACCCCTCCCGATCTCTGTCCCCCCAGCCCCGACACCCCTCCCTATATCTGTACCCCTCCCTATCTCTGCACCTGCACCCCTCCACCCCAGCCCCCTGCACCCCTCTACCCCCGCCCCCTGCACCCCTCCGCACCCTGCACCCCTCCACCCCCGCCTCCTGCACCCCTCCACCACCGCCTCCTGCACCCCTGCACACCCGCCCCCTGCACCCCTGCACCCCTGCACCTCTGCACCCACGCCCCCTGCACACCCCCGCCCCCTGCGCCCCTCCGCCCCCGCCCCCTGCGCCCCTCCGCCCCCGCACCCTGCGCCCCTCCGCCCCCGGCCCCTGCGCCCCTCCGGCCCCGCCCCCTGCGCCCCTCCGCCCCCGCCCCCTGCGCCCCTCCGCCCCTGCGCCCCTCCGCCCCAGCCCCCTGCTCCCCTCCGCCCCCGCCCCCTGTTCCCCTCCGCCCCCTCCCCTCTGCTCCCCTCCCACCCCCTCCCCTTTGCTCCCCTCCCACCCTCTCCCCTCTGCTCCACTCCCACCCCCCCCTCCCCTCTGCACCACTCCCACCTCACCCCCCCTCTGCTCCACTCCCACCCCCCCCCTCCCCTCTGCTCCCCTCCCACCCCCTCCCTCTGCTCCCCTCCCACCCCTTCCCCTCTGCTCCCCTCCCACCCCCTCCCCTCTGCTCCCCTCCCACCCCCTCGCCTCTGCTCCCCTCCCACCCCCTCCCCTCTGCTCCCCTCCCACCCCCTCCCCTCTGCTCCCCTCCCACCCCCTCCCCTCTGCTCCCCTCCCACCCCCTCCCCTCTGCTCCCCTCCCACCCCCTCCCCTCTGCTCCCCTCCCACCCCCTCCCCTCTGCTCCCCTCCCACCCCCTCCTCTCTGCTCCCCTCCCACCCCCTCCCCTCTGCTCCCCTCCCACCCCCTCCCCACAGCTCCCCTCCCACCCCCTCCCCACAGCTCCCCTCCCACCCCCTCCCCTCTGCTCCCCTCCCACCCCCTCCCCTCTGCTCCCCTCCCACCCCCTCCCCTCTGCTCCCCTCCCATCCCCTCCCCTCTGCTCCCCTCCCACCCCCTCCCCTCTGCTCCCCACCCACCCCCTCCCCTCTGCTCCCCACCCAACCCCTCCACTCTGTTCCCCACCCACCCTCTCCCCTCTGCTCCCCACCCACCATCCCGATCTCTGTTACATCCTCCAGCCCCTAGACCCATCCCTCCCTCTGTCAACTCCAGCCCCTACAGCCTTCCCTATCTCTGTACCCCCAGCCCCTAACCCCTCCCGATCTCTGTCCCCACAGCCCCTACACACCTCCCTATCTCTGTCCCCCCAGCCCCAACACCCCTCCCGATCTCTGTCCCACCAGCCCCGACACCCATCCCTATATCTGTACCCCTCCCTATCTCTGCACCTGCACCCCTCCATCCCCACCCCCTGCACCCCTCCACCCCCGCCCCCTGCACCCCTCCACCCCCGCCCCCTGCACCCCTCCACCCCCGCCCCCTGCACCCCTCCACCCCCGCCCCCTGCACACCTCCACCCCCGCCCCCTGCACCCCTCCACCCCCGCCCCCTGCACCCCTCCACCCCCGCCCCCTGCACCCCTCCACCCCCGCCTCCTGCACCCCTCCACCCCCGCCCCCTGCACCCCTCCACCCCCGCCCCCTGCACCCCTCCACCCCCGCCCCCTGCACCCCTCCCTATCTCTGTCCCCGCCTCCAGCCCATACACCCCTCCCTACCGCCCCCTCCCTATCTCTGTAATCTCATGCACCTCGACATGCTCTCTCTCTTGGTAACCTCCTCCAGCCCTAAACCCCTCCCTATCTCTGTAACCTCCGCCAGCCCCTACACCCCTCCCTATCTCTATAAACTCCTCCAGGCCTGAACCCCTCCCAATCTCGAAAACCTCCTCCAACCCTACGCACCTCTCTATCTCTGTAACCTCCTGCAGTTCCTACACCACTCCTTATCTCTGTTATATCATCCAGACCCTACGCCTCTCCCTGTGTCTGTAATCTCCTCCAGCTCGACACCATCCCGATCTCTGTTACATCCTCCAGCCCCTAGACCCATCCCTCCCTCTGTCACCTCCAGCTGTTACACCCCTCCCTATCTATGTAGCATCCAGCCCCAACACACCTCACTATCTCTGTAACCTCCTCCAGCCCCTACACCCCGACACTCATCCCTATCCATAAGCTCCTCTACACCCTTCCCTATCTCTGTAGCCTCTTTTAGCCCCGACACCCCTCCTGATCTCTGTCCCCCCAGCCCCTACACACCTCCCTATCTCTGTACTCCCAGCCGCGACACCCCTCCCTATCTCTGTACCCCCAGCCCGAACACACCTCCCTATCTCTGTCCCCCCAGCCCCTACACACCTCCCTATCTCTGTACTCCCAGCCGCGACACCCCTCCCTATCTCTGTACCCCCAGCCCCTAACCCCTCCCGATCTCTGTCCCCCCAGCCCCGACACCCCTCCCTATATCTGTACCCCTCCCTATCTCTGCACCTGCACCCCTCCACCCCAGCCCCCTGCACCCCTCTACCCCCGTCCCCTGCACCCCTCCACCCCCGCCTCCTGCACCCCTCCACCCCCGCCTCCTGCACCCCTCCACCACCGCCTCCTGCACCCCTGCACACCCGCCCCCTGCACCCCTGCACCTCTGCACCCCCGCCCCCTGCACGCCCCAGCCCCCTGCGCCCCACCGCCCCTGCGCCCCTCCGCCCCCGCACCCTGCGCCCCTCCGCCCCCGGCCCCTGCGCCCCTCTGGCCCTGCGCCCCTCCGCCCCCGCCCCCTGCGCCACTCCGCCCCCGCCCCTCCGCCCCAGCCCCCTGCTCCCCTCCGCCCCCGCCCCCTGTTCCCCTCCGCCCCCTCCCCTCTGCTCCCCTCCCACCCCCTCCCCTTTGCTCCCCTCCCACCCTCTCCCCTCTGCTCCACTCCCACCCCCCCCTCCCCTCTGCACCACTCCCACCTCACCCCCCCTCTGCTCCACTCCCACCCCCCCTCCCCTCTGCTCCCCTCCCACCCCCTCCCCTCTGCTCCCCTCCCACCCCCTCCCCTCTGCTCCCCTCCCACCCCCTCCCCTCTGCTCCCTTCCCACCCCCTCCCCTCTGCTCCCCTCCCACCCCCTCCCCTCTGCTCCCCTCCCACCCCCTCCCCTCTGCTCCCCTCCCACCCCCTCCCCTCTGCTCCCCTCCCACCCGCTCGCCTCTGCTCCCCTCCCACCCCCTCCCCTCTGCTCCCCTCCCACCCCCTCCCCTCTGCTCCCCTCCCACCCCCTCCCCTCTGCTCCCCTCCCACCCCCTCCCCTCTGCTCCCCTCCCACCCCCTCCCCTCCCACCCCCTCCCCTCTGCTCCCCTCCCACCCCCTCCCCTCTGCTCCCCTCCCACCCCCTCCCCTCTGCTCCCCTCCCACCCCCTCCCCACAGCTCCCCTCCCACCCCCTCCCCACAGCTCCCCTCCCACCCCCTCCCCACAGCTCCCCTCCCACCCCCTCCCCTCTGCTCCCCTCCCACCCCTCCCCTCTGCTCCCCTCCCACCCCCTCCCCTCTGCTCCCCTCCCACCCCCTCCCCTCTGCTCCCCACCCACCCCCTCCCCTCTGCTCCCCACCCAACCCCTCCACTCTGCTCCCCACCCACCCTCTCCCCTCTGCTCCCCACCCACCATCCCGATCTCTGTTACATCCTCCAGCCCCGAGACCCATCCCTCCCTCTGTCAACTCCAGCCCCTACAGCCTTCCCTATCTCTGTACCCCCAGCCCCTAACCCCTCCCGATCTCTGTCCCCACAGCCCCTACACACCTCCCTATCTCTGTCCCCCCAGCCCCAACACCCCTCCCGATCTCTGTCCCACCAGCCCCGACACCCATCCCTATATGTGTACCCCCAGCCCCTACACCCTACCTATCTGTGTATCCCCAGCCCCTGCTCCCCTCCACTCATCCCTATCCATAAGTTCCTCCAGCCCTACACCCTTCCCTATCTCTGTAGCCTCTTTTAGCCCCTACACCCCTCCTGATCTCTGTCCCCCCAGCCCCGACACCCCTCCCGATCTCTGTCCCACCAGCCCCGACACCCCTCCCTATATCTGTACCACTCCCTATCTCTGCACCCCTCCGCCCCCGCCCCCTGCACCCCTCCGCCCCTGCACCCCTCCACCCCCGCCCCCTGCACCCCTCCGCCCCCTCCGCCCCCGCCCCCTGCACCACTCCGCCCCCGCCCCCTGCACCCCTCCGCCCCGCCCCCTGCACCCCTCCGCCCCCGGCCCCTGCACCCCTCCGCCCCCGGCCCCTGCACCCCTCCGCCCCCGCCCCCTGCACCCCTCCGCCCCGCCCCCTGCACCCCTCCGCCCCCGCCCCCTGCACCCCTCCGCCCCCTGCACCCCTCCGCCCCCGCCCCCTGCAACCCTCCGCCCCCGCCCCCTGCACCCCTCCGCCCCCGCGCCCTGCACCCCTCCGCCCCCGCGCCCCTCCGCCCCCGACCCCGCACCCCTCCGCCCCCGCCCCCTGCACCCCTCCGCCCCCGCCCCCTGCACCCCTCCGCCCCCGCCCCCTGCACCCCTCCGCCCCCGCCCCCTGCACCCCTCCGCCCCCGCCCCCTGCACCCCTCCGCCCCCGCCCCCTGCACCCCTCCGCCCCCGCCCCCTGCACCCCTCCGCCCCCGCCCCCTGCACCCCTCCGCCCCCGCCCCCTGCACCCCTCCGCCCCCGCCCCCTGCACCCCTCCGCCCCCGCCCCCTGCACCCCTCCGCCCCCGCCCCCTGCACCCCTCCGCCCCCGCCCACTGCACCCCTCCACCCCCGCCCACTGCACCCCTCCTCCCCCGCCCCCTGCACCCCTCCACCCACTCCCCTCTGCTCCCCTCCCACCCCCACCCCTCTGCTCCCCTCCCACCCCCTCCCCTCTGCTCCCCTCCCACCCCCTCCCCTCTGCTCCCCTCCCACCCCCTCCCCTCTGCTCCCCTCCCACCCCCTCCCCTCTGCTCCCCTCCCACCCCCTCCCCTCTGCTCCCCTCCCACCCCCTCCCCTCTGCTCCCCTCCCACCCCCTCCCCTCTGCTCCCCACCCACCATCCCGATCTCTGTTACATCCTCCAGCCCCTCGACCCATCCCTCCCTCTGTCACCTCCAGCTCTTACACCCCTCCCTATCTCTGTAGCATCCAGCCCCTACACACCTCACTATCTCTGTAACCTCCTCCAGCCCCTACACCCCTACACTCATCCCTATCCATAAGTTCCTCCAGCACTACACCCTTCCCTATCTCTGTAGCCTCTTTTAGCCCCTACACCCCTCCTGATCTCTGTCCCCCCAGCCCCTACACACCTCCCTATCTCTGTACTCCCAGCCGCGACACCCCTCCCTATCTCTGTACGCCCAGCCCCAACACACCTCCCTATCTCTGTCCCCCCAGCCCCGACACACCTCCCTATCTCTGTCCCCCCAGCCCCGACACCCCTCCCGATCTCTGTCCCACCAGCCCCGACACCCCTCCCTATATCTGTACCACTCCCTATCTCTGCAACCCCCCGCCCCCTGCACCCCTCCGCCCCTGCACCCCTCCGCCCCTGCACCCCTCCGCCCCCGCCCCCTGCACCCCTCCGCCCCCGCCCCCTGCATCCTCCGCCCCCGCCCCCTGCACCCCTCCGCCCCCGCCCCCTGCACCCCTCCGCCCCCGCCCCCTGCACCCCTCTGCCTCCGCCCCCTGCACCCCTCCACCCCCGCCTCCTGCACCCCTCCGCCCCCGCCCCCTGCACCCCTCCGCCCCCGCCCCCTGCACCCCTCCTCCCCCGTCCCCTGCACCCCTCCACCCCCGCCCCCTGCACCCCTCCGCCCCCGCCCCCTGCACCCCTCCGCCCCCGCCCCCTGCACCCCTCCGCCCCTGCACCCCTCCGCCCCCGCCCCCCTCCCCCTGCAACCCTCCGCCCCCGCCCCCCGCCCCCTGCACCCCTGCACACCCGCCCCCTGCACCCCTGCACCCCTGCCCCCCTCCGCCCCCGCACCCTGCGCCCCTCCGGCCCCGCCCCCTGCGCCTCTCCCCCCTGCGCCCCTCCGCTCCTGCGCCCCTCCGCCCCCTCGCCTCTGCGCCCCTCCGCCCCCTCCCCTCTGCTCCCCTCCCACCCCCTCCCCTTTGCTCCCCTCCCACGCTCTCCCCTCTGCTCCACTCCCACCCACCCCTCCCCTCTGCACCACTCCCATCCCACCCCCCCTCTGCTCCACTCCCACCCCCCCCTCCCCTCTGCTCCACTCCCACCCCCTCACCTCTGCTCCCCTCCCACCCGCTCCCCTCCCACCCCCTCCCCTCTGCTCCCCTCCCACCCCCTCCCCTCTGCTCCCCTCCCACCCCCTCCCCTCTGCTCCCCTCCCACCCCCTCCCCTCTGCTCCCCACCCACCCCCTCCCCTCTGCTCCACACCCACCATCCCGATCTCTGTTACATCCTCCAGCCCCTCGACCCATCCCTCCCTCTGTCACCTCCAGCTCTTACACCCCTCCCTATCTCTGTAGCATCCAGCCCCGACACACCTCACTATCTCTGTAACCTCCTCCATCCCCTACACCCCTACACTCATCCCTATCCATAAGTTCCTCCAGCCCTACACCCTTCCCTATCTCTGAAGCCTCTTTTAGCCCCTACACCCCTCCTGATCTCTGTCCCCCCAGCCCCTACACACCTCCCGACTCTGTACTCCCAGCCGCGACACCCCTCCCTATCTCTGTACCCCCAGCCCTAACACACCTCCCTATCTCTGTCTCCCCAGCCCCTACACACCTCCCTATCTCTGTCCCCCCAGCCCCGACACCCCTCCCGATCTCTGTCCCACCAGCCCCGACACCCCTCCCTATATCTGTACCACTCCCTATCTCTGCACCCCTCCGCCCCCGCCCCCTGCACCCCTCCGCCCCTGCACCCCTCCGCCCCCTGCACCCCTCTGCACCCCTCCGCCCCCCGCCCCCTGCACCCCTCCGCCCCCGCCCCCTGAACCCCTCCGCCCCCGCCCCCTGCACCCCTCCGCCCCCGGCCCCTGCACCCCTCCGCCCCCGGCCCCTGCACCCCTCCGCCCCCGGCCCCTGCACCCCTCCGCCCCCGGCCCCTGCACCCCCCGGCCCCTGCACCCCTCCGCCCCCGGCCCCTGCACCCCTCCGCCCCCGGCCCCTGCACCCCTCCGCCCCCGGCCCCTGCACCCCTCCGCCCCCGGCCCCTGCACCCCCCGGCCCCTGCACCCCTCCGCCCCCGGCCCCTGCACCCCTCCGCCCCCGGCCCCTGCACCCCTCCGCCCCCGGCCCCTGCACCCCTCCGCCCCCGCCCCCTGCACCCCTCCGCCCCTGCACCCCTCCGCCCCCTGCACCCCTCTGCACCCCTCCGCCCCCCGCCCCCTGCACCCCTCCGCCCCCGCCCCCTGAACCCCTCCGCCCCCGCCCCCTGAACCCCTCCGCCCCCGCCCCCTGCACCCCTCCGCCCCCGGCCCCTGCACCCCTCCGCCCCCGGCCCCTGCACCCCTCCGCCCCCGGCCCCTGCACCCCTCCGCCCCCGGCCCCTGCACCCCCCGGCCCCTGCACCCCTCCGCCCCCGGCCCCTGCACCCCTCCGCCCCCGGCCCCTGCACCCCTCCGCCCCCGGCCCCTGCACCCCTCCGCCCCCGGCCCCTGCACCCCTCCGCCCCCGGCCCCTGCACCCCTCCGCCCCCGGCCCCTGCACCCCTCCGCCCCCGGCCCCTGCACCCCTCCGCCCCCGGCCCCTGCACCCCTCCGCCCCCGGCCCCTGCACCCCTCCGCCCCCGGCCCCTGCACCCCTCCGCCCCCGGCCCCTGCACCCCTCCGCCCCCGGCCCCTGCACCCCTCCGCCCCCGGCCCCTGCACCCCTCCGCCCCCGGCCCCTGCACCCCTCCGCCCCCGGCCCCTGCACCCCTCCGCCCCCGGCCCCTGCACCCCTCCGCCCCCGGCCCCTGCACCCCTCCGCCCCCGGCCCCTGCACCCCTCCGCCCCCGGCCCCTGCACCCCTCCGCCCCCGGCCCCTGCACCCCTCCGCCCCCGGCCCCTGCACCCCTCCGCCCCCGGCCCCTGCACCCCTCCGCCCCCGGCCCCTGCACCCCTCCGGCCCCTGCACCCCTCCGCCCCCGGCCCCTGCACCCCTCCGCCCCCGGCCCCTGCACCCCTCCGCCCCCGGCCCCTGCACCCCTCCGCCCCCGGCCCCTGCACCCCTCCGCCCCCGGCCCCTGCACCCCTCCGCCCCCGGCCCCTGCACCCCTCCGCCCCCGGCCCCTGCACCCCTCCGCCCCCGGCCCCTGCACCCCTCCGCCCCCGGCCCCTGCACCCCTCCGCCCCCGGCCCCTGCACCCCTCCGCCCCCGGCCCCTGCACCCCTCCGCCCCCGGCCCCTGCACCCCTCCGCCCCCGGCCCCTGCACCCCTCCGCCCCCGGCCCCTGCACCCCTCCGCCCCCGGCCCCTGCACCCCTCCGCCCCCGGCCCCTGCACCCCTCCGCCCCCGGCCCCTGCACCCCTCCGCCCCCGGCCCCTGCACCCCTCCGCCCCCGGCCCCTGCACCCCTCCGCCCCCGGCCCCTGCACCCCTCCGCCCCCGGCCCCTGCACCCCTCCGCCCCCGGCCCCTGCACCCCTCCGCCCCCGGCCCCTGCACCCCTCCGCCCCCGGCCCCTGCACCCCTCCGCCCCCGGCCCCTGCACCCCTCCGCCCCCGGCCCCTGCACCCCTCCGCCCCCGGCCCCTGCACCCCTCCGCCCCCGGCCCCTGCACCCCTCCGCCCCCGGCCCCTGCACCCCTCCGCCCCCGGCCCCTGCACCCCTCCGCCCCCGGCCCCTGCACCCCTCAGCCCCCGGCCCCTGCACCCCTCAGCCCCCGGCCCCTGCACCCCTCCGCCCCCGGCCCCTGCACCCCTCCGCCCCCGCCCCCTGCACCCCTCCGCCACCGCCCCCTGCACCCCTCCGCCCCCGCCCCCTGCACCCCTCCGCCCCCGCCCCCTGCACCCCTCCGCCCCCGCCCCCTGCACCCCTCCGCCCCCGCCCCCTGCACCCCTCCGCCCCCGCCCCCTGCACCCCTCCGCCCCCGCCCCCTGCAACCCTCCGCCCCCGCCCCCTGCACCCCTCCGCCCCCGCCCCCTGCACCCCTCCGCCCCCGCCCCCTGCACCCCTCCGCCCCCGCCCCCTGCACCCCTCCGCCCCCGCCCCCTGCACACCTCCGCCCCGCCCCCTGCACCCCTCCGCCCCCGCCCCCTGCACCCCTCCGCCCCCTGCACCCCCCCGCCCCCTGCACCCCCCCGCCCCCTGCACCCCTCCGCCCCCTGCACCCCTCCGCCCCCTGCACCCCTCCGCCCCCTGCACCCCTCCGCCCCTGCACCCCTCCGCCCCTGCACCCCTCCCCCCCGCCCCCTGCACCCCTCCGCCCCCGCCCCCTGCACCCCTCCGCACCCTGCACCCCTCCACCCACGCCTCCTGCACCCCTCCACCACCGCCTCCTGCACCCCTGCACACCCGCCCCCTGCACCCCCGCCCCCTGCACCCCTGCACCCCCGCCCCCTGCATGCCCCAGCCCCCTGCACCCCTGCGCCCCTCCGCCCCCGCCCCCTGCGCCCCTCCGCCACCGCACCCTGCGCCCCCCCGGCCCCTGCGCCCCTCCGGCCCCGCCCCCTGCGCCCCGCCCCCTGCGCCCCTCCGCCCCCGCCCCCTGTTCCCCTCCGCCCACTCCCCTCTGCTCCCCTCCCACCCCCTCCCCTTTGCTCCCCTCCCACCCCCTCCCCTCTGCTCCACTCCCACCCCCACCTCCCCTCTGCACCACTCCCACCCCACCCCCCCTCTGCTCCACTCCCACCCCCCCCTCCCCTCTGCTCCACTCCCAACCCCCCTCCCCTCTGCTCCCCTCCCACCCGCTCCCCTCCCACCCCCTCCCCTCTGCTCCCCTCCCACCCCCTCCCCTCTGCTCCCCTCCCAACCCCTCCCCTCTGCTCCCCTCCCACCCCCTCCCCTCTGCTCCCCTCCCACCCCCTCTCCTCTGCTCCCCTCCCACCCCCTCCCCTCTGCTCCCCTCCCACCCCCTCCCCTCTGCTCCCCGCCCACCCCCTCCCCTCTGCTCCCCTCCCACCCCCTCCCCTCTGCTCCCCTCCCACCCCCTCCCCTCTGCTCCCCTCCCACCCCCTCCCCTCTGCTCCCCTCCCACCCCCTCCCCTCTGCTCCCCTCCCACCCCCTCCCCTCTGCTCCCCACCCACCCCCTCCCCTCTGCTCCCCTCCCACCCCCTCCCCTCTGCTCCCCACCCACCCCCTCCCCTCTGCTCCCCACCCACCCCCTCCCCTCTGCTTCCCACCCAACCCCTCCACTCTGCTCCCCACCCACCCCCTCCCCTCTGCTCCCCACCCACCATCCCGATCTCTGTTACATCCTCCAGCCCCTAGACCCATCCCTCCCTCTGTCACCTCCAGCCCCTACAGCCCTCCCTATCTCTGTACCCCCAGCCCCTAACCCCTCCCGATCTCTGTCCCCACAGCCCCTACACACCTCCCTATCTCTGTCCCCCCAGCCCCAACACCCCTCCCGATCTCTGTCCCACCAGCCCCGACACCCATCCCTATATCTGTACCCCTCCCTATCTCTGCACCTGCACCCCTCCATCCCCACCCACTGCACAGCCACCCCTGCCACCCGCACCCCTCCACCCCCGCCCCCTGCACCCCTCCACCCCCGCCCCCTGCACCCCTCCACCCCCGCCCCCTGCACGCCTCCACCCCCGCCCCCTGCACGCCTCCACCCCCGCCCCCTGCACCCCTCCACCCCCGCCCCCTGCACCCCTCCACCCCCGCCCCCTGCACCCCTCCACCCCCGCCCCCTGCACCCCTCCATCCCCACCCACTGCACACCGCCACCCCTGCCACCCGCACACCTCCACCCCCGCCCCCTGCACCCCTCCACCCCCACCCCTCCACCCCCGCCCCCTGCACCCCTCCACCCCCACCCCTCCACCCCCGCCCCCTGCACCCCTCCACCCCCGCCCCCTGCACGCCTCCACCCCCGCCCCCTGCACGCCTCCACCCCCGCCCCCTGCACGCCTCCACCCCCGCCCCCTGCACCCCTCCACCCCCGCCCCCTGCACCCCTCCACCCCCGCCCCCTGCACCCCTCCACCCCCGCCCCCTGCACCCCTCCACCCCCGCCCCCTGCACCCCTCCACCCCCGCCCCCTGCACCCCTCCACCCCCGCCCCCTGCACCCCTCCACCCCCGCCCCCTGCACCCCTCCACCCCCGCCCCCTGCACCCCTCCACCCCCGCCCCCTGCACCCCTCCACCCCCGCCCCCTGCACCCCTCCACCCCCGCCCCCTGCACCCCTCCACCCCCGCCCCCTGCACCCCTCCACCCCCGCCCCCTGCACCCCTCCACCCCCGCCCCCTGCACCCCTCCACCCCCGCCCCCTGCACCTCTCCGCCCCCGCCCCCTGCACCCCTCCGCCCCCGCCCCCTGCACCCCTCCGCCCCCGCCCCCTGCACCCCTCCGCCCCCGCCCCCTGCACCCCTCCGCCCCCGCCCCCTGCACCCCTCCGCCCCCGCCCCCTGCACCCCTCCGCCCCCGCCCCCTGCACCCCTCCGCCCCCGCCCCCTGCACCCCTCCGCCCCCGCCCCCTGCACCCCTCCGCCCCCGCCCCCTGCACCCCTCCGCCCCCGCCCCCTGCACCCCTCCGCCCCCGCCCCCTGCACCCCTCCGCCCCCGCCCCCTGCACCCCTCCGCCCCCGCCCCCTGCACACCTCCGCCCCGCCCCCTGCACCCCTCCGCCCCCGCCCCCTGCACCCCTCCACCCCCCCGCCCCCTGCACCCCCCCGCCCCTGCAACCCTCCGCCCCCTGCACCCCTCCGCCCCCTGCACCCCTCCGCCCCCTGCACCCCTCCGCCCCTGCACCCCTCCGCCCCTGCACCCCTCCCCCCCGCCCCCTGCACCCCTCCGCCCCCGCCCCCTGCACCCATCCGCACCCTGCACCCCTCCACCCCCGCCTCCTGCACCCCTCCACCACCGCCTCCTGCACCCCTGCACACCCGCCCCCTGCACCCCTGCACCCCCGCCCCCTGCATGCCCCAGCCCCCTGCACCCCTGCGCCCCTCCGCCCCCGCCCCCTGCGCCCCTCCGCCCCCGCACCCTGCGCCCCCCCGGCCCCTGCGCCCCTCCGGCCCCGCCCCCTGCGCCCCGCCCCCTGCGCCCCTCCGCCCCCGCCCCCTGCTCCCCTCCGCCCCCGCCCCCTGTTCCCCTCCGCCCACTCCCCTCTGCTCCCCTCCCACCCCCTCCCCTTTGCTCCCCTCCCACCCCCTCCCCTCTGCTCCACTCCCACCCCCCCCTCCCCTCTGCACCACTCCCACCCCACCCCCCCTCTGCTCCACTCCCACCCCCCCCTCCCCTCTGCTCCACTCCCAACCCCCCTCCCCTCTGCTCCCCTCCCACCCGCTCCCCTCCCACCCCCTCCCCTCTGCTCCCCTCCCACCCCCTCCCCTCTGCTCCCCTCCCAACCCCTCCCCTCTGCTCCCCTCCCACCCCCTCCCCTCTGCTCCCCTCCCACCCCCTCTCCTCTGCTCCCCTCCCACCCCCTCCCCTCTGCTCCCCTCCCACCCCCTCCCCTCTGCTCCCCTCCCACCCCCTCCCCTCTGCTCCCCTCCCACCCCCTCCCCTCTGCTCCCCTCCCACCCCCTCCCCTCCGCTCCCCTCCCACCCCCTCCCCTCCGCTCCCCTCCCACCCCCTCCCCTCCGCTCCCCTCCCACCCCCTCCCCTCCGCTCCCCTCCCACCCCCTCCCCTCCGCTCCCCTCCCACCCCCTCCCCTCCGCTCCCCTCCCACCCCCTCCCCTCCGCTCCCCTCCCACCCCCTCCCCTCCGCTCCCCTCCCACCCCCTCCCCTCCGCTCCCCTCCCACCCCCTCCCCTCTGCTCCCCTCCCACCCCCTCCCCTCTGCTCCCCTCCCACCCCCTCCCCTCTGCTCCCCTCCCACCCCCTCCCCTCTGCTCCCCTACCACCCCCTCCCCTCTGCTCCCCTCCCACCCCCTCCCCTCTGCTCCCCTCCCACCCCCTCCCCTCTGCTCCCCACCCACCCACTCCCCTCTGCTCCCCACCCACCCCCTCCCCTCTGCTTCCCACCCAACCCCTCCACTCTGCTCCCCACCCACCCCCTCCCCTCTGCTCCCCACCCACCATCCCGATCTCTGTTACATCCTCCAGCCCCTAGACCCATCCCTCCCTCTGTCACCTCCAGCCCCTACAGCCCTCCCTATCTCTGTACCCCCAGCCCCTAACCCCTCCCGATCTCTGTCCCCACAGCCCCTACACACCTCCCTATCTCTGTCCCCCCAGCCCCAACACCCCTCCCGATCTCTGTCCCACCAGCCCCGACACCCATCCCTATATCTGTACCCCTCCCTATCTCTGCACCTGCACCCCTCCATCCCCACCCACTGCACAGCCACCCCTGCCACCCGCACCCCTCCACCCCCGCCCCCTGCACCCCTCCACCCCCGCCCCCTGCACCCCTCCACCCCCGCCCCCTGCACGCCTCCACCCCCGCCCCCTGCACGCCTCCACCCCCGCCCCCTGCACCCCTCCACCCCCGCCCCCTGCACCCCTCCACCCCCGCCCCCTGCACCCCTCCATCCCCACCCACTGCACACCGCCACCCCTGCCACCCGCACACCTCCACCCCCGCCCCCTGCACCCCTCCACCCCCACCCCTCCACCCCCGCCCCCTGCACCCCTCCACCCCCGCCCCCTGCACGCCTCCACCCCCGCCCCCTGCACGCCTCCACCCCCGCCCCCTGCACGCCTCCACCCCCGCCCCCTGCACGCCTCCACCCCCGCCCCCTGCACGCCTCCACCCCCGCCCCCTGCACCCCTCCACCCCCGCCCCCTGCACCCCTCCACCCCCGCCCCCTGCACCCCTCCACCCCCGCCCCCTGCACCCCTCCACCCCCGCCCCCTGCACCCCTCCACCCCCGCCCCCTGCACCCCTCCACCCCCGCCCCCTGCACCCCTCCACCCCCGCCCCCTGCACCCCTCCACCCCCGCCCCCTGCACCCCTCCACCCCCGCCCCCTGCACCCCTCCACCCCCGCCCCCTGCACCCCTCCACCCCCGCCCCCTGCACCCCTCCACCCCCGCCCCCTGCACCCCTCCACCCCCGCCCCCTGCACCCCTCCACCCCCGCCCCTGCACCCCTCCACCCCCGCCCCTGCACCCCTCCACCCCCGCCCCTGCACCCCTCCACCCCCGCCCCCTGCACCCCTCCACCCCCGCCCCCTGCACCCCTCCACCCCCGCCCCCTGCACCCCTCCACCCCCGCCCCCTGCACCCCTCCACCCCCGCCCCCTGCACCCCTCCACCCCCGCCCCCTGCACCCCTCCACCCCCGCCCCCTGCACGCCTCCACCCCCGCCCCCTGCACCCCTCCACCCCCGCCCCCTGCACCCCTCCACCCCCGCCCCCTGCACGCCTCCACCCCCGCCCCCTGCACCCCTCCACCCCCGCCCCCTGCACCCCTCCACCCCCGGCCCCTGCACGCCCCAGCCCCCTGCACCCCTGCGCCCCTCCGCCCCCGCACCCTGCGCCCCTCCGCCCCCGCACCCTGCGCCCCTCCGGCCCCGCCCCCTGCGCCCCTCCGCCCCCGCCCCCTCCGCCCCCGCCCCCGGCTCCCCTCCGCCCCCTCCCCTCCGCCCCCTCCCCTCTGCTCCCCTCCCATCCCCTCCCCTTTGCTCCCCTCCCACCCTCTCCCCTCTGCTCCACTCCCACCCACCCCTCCCCTCTGCACCACTCCCACCCCACCCCCCTCTGCTCCACTCCCCACTCCCACCCCCCCCCTCCCCTCTGCTCCCCTCCCCTCTGCTCCCCTCCCCTCTGCTCCCCTCCCACCCGCTCCCCTCCCACCCCCTCCCTTCTGCTCCCCTCCCACCCCCTCCCCTCTGCTCCCCTCCCACCCCCTCCCCTCTGCTCCCCTCCCACCCCCTCCCCTCTGCTCCCCTCCCACCCCCTCCCCTCTGCTCCCCTCCCACCCCCTCCCCTCTGCTCCCCTCCCACCCCCTCCCCTCTGCTCCCCTCCCACCCCCTCCCCTCTGCTCCCCTCCCACCCCCTCCCCTCTGCTCCCTCCTCCCACCCCCTCCCCTCTGCTCCCCTCCCACCCCCTCCCCTCTGCTCCCCTCCCACCCCCTCCCACCCCCTCCCACCCCCTCCCACCCCCTCCCACCCCCTCCCACCCCCTCCCACCCCCTCCCACCCCCTCCCACCCCCTCCCACCCCCTCCCACCCCCTCCCACCCCCTCCCACCCCCTCCCGCTCCCCTCCCACCCCCTCCCCTCTGCTCCCCTCCCACTCCCTCCCCTCTGCTCCCCTCCCACCCCTTCCTCACAGCTCCCCTCCCACCCCCTCCCCACAGCTCCCCTCCCACCCCCTCCCCTCTGCTCCCCTCCCACCCCCTCCCCTCTGCTCCCCACCCACCCCCTCCCCTCTGCTCCCCACCCACCCCCTCCCCTCTGCTCCCCACCCACCCCCTCCCCTCTGCTCCCCACCCAACCCCTCCCCTCTGCTCCCCACCCACCCCCTCCCCTCTGCTCCCCACCCACCATCCCGATCTCTGTTACATCCTCCAGCCCCTAGACCCATCCCTCCCTCTGTCACCTCCAGCCCCTACAGCCCTCCCTATCTCTGTACCCCCAGCCCCTAACCCCTCCCGATCTCTGTCCCCACAGCCTCTACACACCTCCCTATCTCTGTCCCCCCAGCCCCAACACCCCTCCCGATCTCTGTCCCACCAGCCCCGACACCCATCCCCATATCTGTACCCCTCCCTATCTCTGCACCTGCACCCCTCCATCGCAACCCACTGCACACCTCCACCCCCGCCCCCCTGCACCCCTCCAACCCCGCCCCCTGCACCCCTCCACCCCCGCCCCCTGCACCCCTCCACCCCCGCCCCCTGCACCCCTTCACCCCCGCCCCCTGCACCCCTCCACCCCCGCCCCCTGCACCCCTCCACCCCCGCCCCCTGCACCCCTCCACCCCCGCCCCCTGCACCCCTCCACCCCCTCCCCTCTGCTCCCCTCCCACCCCTCCCCTCTGCTCCCCTCCCACCCCCTCCCCTCTGCTCCCCTCCCACCCCCTCCCCTCTGCTCCCCTCCCACCCCCTCCCCTCTGCTCCCCTCCCACCCCCTCCCCTCTGCTCCCCTCCCACCCCCTCCCCTCTGCTCCCCTCCCACCCCCTCCCCTCTGCTCCCCTCCCACCCCCTCCCCTCTGCTCCCCTCCCACCCCCTCCCCTCTGCTCCCCTCCCACCCCCTCCCCTCTGCTCCCCTCCCACCCCCTCCCCTCTGCTCCCCTCCCACCCCTTCCCCTCTGCTCCCCTCCCACCCCTTCCCCTCCCACCCCTTCCCCTCCCACCCCTTCCCCTCCCACCCCTTCCCCTCCCACCCCTTCCCCTCCCACCCCTTCCCCTCCCACCCCTTCCCCTCCCACCCCTTCCCCTCCCACCCCTTCCCCTCCCACCCCTTCCCCTCCCACCCCTTCCCCTCCCACCCCTTCCCCTCCCACCCCTTCCCCTCCCACCCCTTCCCCTCCCACCCCTCCCACCCCTCCCCTCCCACCCCCTCCCACCCCCTCCCACCCCCTCCCACCCCCTCCCACCCCCTCCCACCCCCTCCCACCCCCTCCCACCCCCTCCCACCCCCTCCCACCCCCTCCCACCCCCTCCCACCCCCTCCCACCCCCTCCCACCCCCTCCCCTCTGCTCCCCTCCCACCCCCTCCTCACAGCTCCCCTCCCACCCCCTCCCCACAGCTCCCCTCCCACCCCCTCCCCTCTGCTCCCCTCCCACCCCCTCCCCTCTGCTCCCCTCCCACCCCCTCCCCTCTGCTCCCCACCCAACCCCTCCCCTCTGCTCCCCACCCAACCCCTCCCCTCTGCTCCCCACCCACCCCCTCCCCTCTGCTCCCCACCCACCATCCCGATCTCTGTTACATCCTCCAGCCCCTAGACCCATCCCTCCCTCTGTCACCTCCAGCCCCTACAGCCCTCCCTATCTCTGTACCCCCAGCCCCTAACCCCTCCCGATCTCTGTCCCCACAGCCTCTACGCACCTCCCTATCTCTGTGCCCCCAGCCCCAACACCCCTCCCGATCTCTGTCCCACCAGCCCCGACACCCATCCCTATATCTGTACCCCTCCCTATCTCTGCACCTGCACCCCTCCATCGCAACCCACTGCACAACTCCACCCCTGCCACCTGCACACCTCCACCCCCGCCCCCTGCACCACTCCACCCCCGCCCCCTGCACCCCTCCACCCCCGCCCCCTGCACCCCTCCACCCCCGCCCCCTGCACCCCTCCACCCCCGCCCCCTGCACCCCTCCACCCCCGCCCCCTGCACCCCTCCACCCCCGCCCCCTGCACCCCTCCACCCCCGCCCCCTGCACCCCTCCACCCCCGCCCCCTGCACCCCTCCACCCCCGCCCCCTGCACCCCTCCGCCCCCGCCCCCTGCACCCCTCCGCCCCCGCCCCCTGCACCCCTCCGCCCCCGCCCCCTGCACCCCTCCGCCCCCGCCCCCTGCACCCCTCCGCCCCCGCCCCCTGCACCCCTCCGCCCCCGCCCCCTGCACTCCTCCGCCCCCGCCCCCTGCACTCCTCCGCCCCCGCCCCCTGCACTCCTCCGCCCCCGCCCCCTGCACTCCTCCGCCCCCGCCCCCTGCACCCCTCCGCCCCCGCCCTCTGCACCCCTCCGCCCCCGCCCCCTGCACCCCTCCGCCCCCGCCCCCTGCACCCCTCCGCCCCCGCCCCCTGCACCCCTCCGCCCCCGCCCCCTGTACCCCTCCGTCCCCGCCCCCTGCACCCCTCCGCCCCCTGCACCCCTCCGCCCCCGCCCCCTGCACCCCTCCGCCCCCGCCCCCTGCACCCCTCCGCCCCCGCCCCCTGCACCCCTCCGCCCCCGCCCCCTGCACCCCTCCGCCCCCCGCCCCCTGCACCCCTCCGCCCCCGCCCCCTGCACCCCTCCGCCCCCGGCCCCTGCACCCCCCCGCCCCCTGCACCCCTCCGCCCCCGTACCCCTCCGCCCCCGCCCCCTGCACCCCCCCGCCCCCTGCACCCCTCCGCCCCTGTACCCCTCCGCCCCCTGCACCCCTCCGCCCCCTGCACCCCCCTGCACCCCTCCGCCCCTGCACCCCTCCGCCCCCGCCCCCTGCACCCCTCCGCCCCCGCCCCCTGCACCCCTCCGCCCCCGCCCCCTGCACCCCTCCGCCCCCGCCCCCTGCACCCCTCCGCCCCCGCCCCCTGCACCCCTCCGCCCCCGCCCCCTGCACCCCTCCGCCCCCGCCCCCTGCACCCCTCCGCCCCCGCCCCCTGCACCCCTCCGCCCCCGCCCCCTGCACCCCTCCGCCCCCGCCCCCTGCACCCCTCCGCCCCTCCGCCCCCGCCCCCTGCAAACCACCGCCTCCTGCACCCCTGCACACCCGCCCCCTGCACCTCTGCACCCCTGCACCCCCGCCCCCTGCACGCCCCAGCCCCCTGCACCCCTGCGCCCCTCCGCCCCCGCCCCCTGCACCCCTCCACCCCCGCCCCCTGCACCCCTCCACCCCCGCCCCCTGCACCCCTCCACCCCTGCACCCCTCCACCCCCGCCCCCTGCACCCCTCCGCCCCCGCCCCCTGCACCCCTCCGCCCCCGCCCCCTGCACCCCTCCGCCCCCGCCCCCTGCACCCCTCCGCCCCCGCCCCCTGCACCCCTCCGCCCCCGCAACCTGCACCCCTCCGCCCCCGCCCCCTGCACCCCTCCGCCCCCGCCCCCTGCACCCCTCCGCCCCCGCCCCCTGCACCCCTCCGCACCCGCCCCCTGCACCCCTCCGCCCCTGCACCCCTCCGCCCCCGCCCCCTGCACCCCTCCGCCCCCGCCCCCTGCACCCCTCCGCCCCCGCCCCCTGCACCCCTCCGCCCCCGCCCCCTGCACCCCTCCGCCCCCGCCCCCTGCACCCCTCCGCCCCCGCCCCCTGCACCCCTCCGCCCCCGCCCCCTGCACCCCTCCGCCCCCGCCCCCTGCACCCCTCCGCCCCCGCCCCCTGCACCCCTCCGCCCCCGCCCCCTGCACCTCCCCGCCCCCTGCACCCCTCCGCCCCCGCCCCCTGCACCCCTCCGCCCCCGCCCCCTGCACCCCTCCGCCCCCGCCCCCTGCACCCCTCCGCCCCCGCCCCCTGCACCCCTCCGCCCCCGCCCCCTGCACCCCTCCGCCCCCGCCCCCTGCACCCCTCCGCCCCCGCCCCCTGCACCCCTCCGCCCCCGCCCCCTCCACCCCTCCGCCCCCGCCCCCTGCACCCCCCCGCCCCCTGCACCCCCCCGCCCCCTGCACCCCCCCGCCCCCTGCACCCCCCCGCCCCCTGCACCCCCCCGCCCCCTGCACCCCCCCGCCCCCTGCACCCCTCCGCCCCTGTACCCCTCCGCCCCCCTCCGCCCACTGCACCCCTCCGCCCCCTGCACCCCTCCACCCCCTGCACCCCTCCGCCCCCTGCACCCCTCCGCCCCCTGCACCCCTCCGCCCCCTGCACCCCTCCGCCCCCGCCCCCTGCACCCCTCCGCCCCCGCCCCCTGCACCCCTCCGCACACGCCCCCTGCACCCCTCCGCCCCCGCCCCCTGCACCCCTCCGCCCCCGCCCCCTGCACCCCTCCGCCCCTCCGCCCCCGCTCCCTGCACCCCACCGCCTCCTGCACCCCTGCACACCCGCCCCCTGCACCTCTGCACCCCTGCACCCCCGCCCCCTGCACGCCCCAGCCCCCTGCACCCCTCCGCCCCCGCCCCCTGCACCCCTCCGCCCCCGCCCCCTGCACCCCTCCGCCCACGCCCCCTGCACCCCTCCGCCTCCGCCCCCTGCGCCCCTCCGCCCCCGCCCCCTGCTCCCCTCCGCCCCCGCCCCCTGTTCCCCTCCCACCCCCTCCCCTCTGCTCCCCTCCCACCCCCTCCCCTTTGCTCCCCTCCCACACTCTCCCCTCTGCTCCACTCCCACCCCCCCTCCCCTCTGCTCCACTCCCACCCCCCCCTCCCCTCTGCTCCCCTCCCACCCGCTCCCCTCCCACCCCCTCCCCTCTGCTCCCCTCCCACCCCCTCCCCTCTGCTCCCCTCCCACCCCCTCCCCTCTGCTCCCCTCCCACCCCCTCCCCTCTGCTCCCCTCCCACCCCCTCCCCTCTGCTCCCCTCCCACCCCCTCCCCTCTGCTCCCCTCCCAACCCCTCCCCTCTGCTCCCCTCCCACCCCCTCCCCTCTGCTCCCCTCCCACCCCCTCCCCTCTGCTCCCCTCCCACCCCCTCCCCTCTGCTCCCCTCCCACCCCCTCCCCTCTGCTCCCCTCCCACCCCCTCCCCTCTGCTCCCCTCCCACCCCCTCCCCTCTGCTCCCCTCCCACCCCCTCCCCTCTGCTCCCCTCCCACCCCCTCCCCTCTGCTCCCCTCCCACCCCCTCCCCTCCCACCCCCTCCCCTCTGCTCCCCACCCACCATCCCGATCTCTGTTACATCCTCCAGCCCCTAGACCCATCCCTCCCTCTGTCACCTCCAGCCCCTACAGCCCTCCCTATCTCTGTACCCCCAGCCCCAACCCCTCCCGATCTCTGTCCCCACAGCCCCTACACACCTCCCTATCTCTGTCCCCCCAGCCCCAACACCCCTCCCGATCTCTGTCCCACCAGCCCCGACACCCATCCCTATATCTGTACCTCTCCCTATCTCTGCACCTGCACCCCTCCATCCCCACCCACTGCACACCTCCACCCCTGCCACCTGCACCCCTCCACCCCCGCCCCCTGCACCCCTCCACCCCCGCCCCCTGCACCCCTCCACCCCCGCCCCCTGCACCCCTCCACCCCCGCCCCCTGCACCCCTCCACCCCCGCCCCCTGCACCCCTCCACCCCCGCCCCCTGCACCCCTCCACCCCCGCCCCCTGCACCCCTCCACCCCCGCCCCCTGCACCCCTCCACCCCCGCCCCCTGCACCCCTCCACCCCCGCCCCCTGCACCCCTCCACCCCCGCCCCCTGCACCCCTCCACCCACGCCCCCTGCACTCCTCCACCCCCGCCCCCTGCACCCCTCCACCCCTCCACCCCTCCACCCCCGCCCCCTGCACCCCTCCACCCCCGCCCCCTGCACCACTCCACCCCCGCCCCCTGCACCCCTCCACCCCGCCCCCTGCACCCCTCCGCACCCTGCACCCCTCCACCCCCGCACCCTGCGCCCCTCCATCACCGCCTCCTGCACCCCTGCACCCCTGCCCCCTGCGCCCCTCCGCCCCCGCACCCTGCGCCCCTCCGGCCCCGCCCCCTGCGCCTCTCCCCCCTGCGCCCCTCCGCCCCTGCGCCCCTCCGCCCCCTCGCCTCTGCGCCCCTCCGCCCCCTCCCCTCTGCTCCCCTCCCACCCCCTCCCCTTTGCTCCCCTCCCACCCTCTCCCCTCTGCTCCACTCCCACCCACCCCTCCCCTCTGCACCACTCCCATCCCACCCCCCCTCTGCTCCACTCCCACCCCCCCCTCCCCTCTGCTCCACTCCCAACCCCTCCCCTCTGCTCCCCTCCCACCCGCTCCCCTCCCACCCCCTCCCCTCTGCTCCCCTCCCACCCCCTCCCCTCTGCTCCCCTCCCACCCCCTCCCCTCTGCTCCCCTCCCACCCCCTCCCCTCTGCTCCCCTCCCACCCCCTCCCCTCTGCTCCCCTCCCACCCCCTCCCCTCTGCTCCCCAACCACCCCCTCCCCTCTGCTCCACACCCACCCCCTCCCCTCTGCTCCCCACCCACCATCCCGATCTCTGTTACATCCTCCAGCCCCTCGACCCATCCCTCCCTCTGTCACCTCCAGCTCTTACACCCCTCCCTATCTCTGTAGCATCCAGCCCCGACACACCTCACTATCTCTGTAACCTTCTCCAGCCCCTACACCCCTACACTCATCCCTATCCATAAGTTCCTCCAGCCCGACACCCTTCCCTATCTCTGTAGCCTCTTTTAGCCCCTACACCCCTCCTGATCTCTGTCCCCCCAGCCCCTACACACCTCCCGATCTCTGTACTCCCAGCCGCGACACCCCTCCCTATCTCTGTACCCCCAGCCCTAACACACCTCCCTATCTCTGTCTCCCCAGCCCCTACACACCTTCCTATCTCTGTCCCCCCAGCCCCGACACCCCTCCCGATCTCTGTCCCGCCAGCCCCGACACCCCTCCCTATATCTGTACCACTCCCTATCTCTGCACCCCTCCGCCCCTGCACCCCTCCGCCCCTGCACCCCTCCGCCCCCTGCACCCCCCTGCACCCCTCCGCCCCCCGTCCCCTGCACCCCTCCGCCCCCGCCCCCTGAACCCCTCCGCCCCCGCCCCCTGCACCCCTCCGCCCCCGGCCCCTGCACCCCTCCGCCCCCGGCCCCTGCACCCCTCCGCCCCCGGCCACTGCACCCCTCCGCCCCCGGCCCCTGCACCCCTCCGCCCCCGGCCCCTGCACCCCTCCGCCCCCGGCCCCTGCACCCCTCCGCCCCCGGCCCCTGCACCCCTCCGCCCCCGGCCCTGCACCCCTCCGCCCCCGGCCCCTGCACCCCTCCGCCCCCGGCCCCTGCACCCCTCCGCCCCCGGCCCCTGCACCCCTCCGCCCCCGGCCCCTGCACCCCTCCTCCCCCGCCCCCTGCACCCCTCCGCCCCCGGCCCCTGCACCCCCGCCCCCTGCACCCCTCCGCCCCCTGCACCCCCCGCCCCCTGCACCCCTCCGCCCCTGTACCCCTCCGCCCCCGCCCCCTGCACCCCTCCGCCCCCTGCACCCCCCTGCACCCCTCCGCCCCTGCACCCCTCCGCCCCCGCCCCCTGCACCCCTCCGCCCCCGCCCCCTGCACCCCTCCGCCCCCGCCCCCTGCGCCCCTCCGCCCCCGCCCCCTGCACCCCTCCGCCCCTGCACCCCTCCGCCCCTCCGCCCCCGCCCCCTGCACCCCACCGCCTCCTGCACCCCTGCACACCCGCCCCCTGCACCTCTGCACCCCTGCACCCCCGCCCCCCTGCACGCCCCAGCCCCCTGCACCCCTGCACCCCTCCGCCCCCGCCCCCTGCACCCCTCCGCCCCCGCCCCCTGCCCCGCCCCGCCCCTGCACCCCTCCGCCCCCGCCCCCTGCACCCCTCCGCCCCCGCCCCCTGCACCCCTCCGCCCCCGCCCCCTGCACCCCTCCGCCCCCGCCCCCTGCACCCCTCCGCCCCCGCCCCCTGCACCCCTCCGCCCCCGCCCCCTGCACCCCTCCGCCCCCGCCCCCTGCACCCCTCCGCCCCCGCCCCCTGCACCCCTCCGCCCCCGCCCCCTGCACCCCTCCGCCCCCGCCCCCTGCACCCCTCCGCCCCCGCCCCCTGCACCGCTCCGCCCCCGCCCCCTGCACCGCTCCGCCCCCGCCCCCTGCACCCCTCCGCCCCCGCCCCCTGCACCCCTCCGCCCCCGCCCCCTGCACCCCTCCGCCCCCGCCCCCTGCACCCCTCCGCCCCCGCCCCCTGCACCCCTCCGCCCCTGCACCCCTCCCACCCCCTCCCCTCTGCTCCCCTCCCACCCCCTCCCCTCTGCTCCCCTCCCACCCCCTCCCCTCTGCTCCCCTCCCACCCCCTCCCCTCTGCTCCCCTCCCACCCCCTCCCCTCTGCTCCCCTCCCACCCCCTCCCCTCTGCTCCCCTCCCACCCCCTCCCCTCTGCTCCCCTCCCACCCCCTCCCCTCTGCTCCCCTCCCACCCCCTCCCCTCTGCTCCCCTCCCACCCCCTCCCCTCCCACCCCCTCCCCTCTGCTCCCCTCCCACCCCCTCCCCTCTGCTCCCCACCCACCATCCCGATCTCTGTTACATCCTCCAGCCCCTAGACCCATACCTCCCTCTGTCACCTCCAGCCCCTACAGCCCTCCCTATCTCTGTACCCCCAGCCCCAACCCCTCCCGATCTCTGTCCCCACAGCCCCTACACACCTCCCTATCTCTGTCCCCCCAGCCCCAACACCCCTCCCGATCTCTGTCCCACCAGCCCCGACACCCATCCCTATATCTGTACCCCTCCCTATCTCTGCACCTGCACCCCTCCATCCCCACCCACTGCACACCTCCACCCCTGCCACCTGCACCCCTCCACCCCGCCCCCTGCACCCCTCCACCCCCGCCCCCTGCACCCCTCCACCCCCGCCCCCTGCACCACTCCGCCCCCGCCCCCTGCACCCCTCCGCCCCCGCCCCCTGCACCCCTCCGCCCCCGCCCCCTGCACCCCTCCGCCCCCGCCCCCTGCACCCCTCCGCCCCCGCCCCCTGCACCCCTCCGCCCCCGCCCCCTGCACCCCTCCGCCCCCGCCCCCTGCACCCCTCCGCCCCCGCCCCCTGCACCCCTCCGCCCCCGCCCCCTGCACCCCTCCGCCCCTCCGCCCCCGCCCCCTGCAAACCACCGCCTCCTGCACCCCTGCACACCCGCCCCCTGCACCTCTGCACCCCTGCACCCCCGCCCCCTGCACGCCCCAGCCCCCTGCACCCCTGCGCCCCTCCGCCCCCGCCCCCTGCACCCCTCCACCCCCGCCCCCTGCACCCCTCCACCCCCGCCCCCTGCACCCCTCCACCCCTGCACCCCTCCACCCCCGCCCCCTGCACCCCTCCGCCCCCGCCCCCTGCACCCCTCCGCCCCCGCCCCCTGCACCCCTCCGCCCCCGCCCCCTGCACCCCTCCGCCCCCGCCCCCTGCACCCCTCCGCCCCCGCAACCTGCACCCCTCCGCCCCCGCCCCCTGCACCCCTCCGCCCCCGCCCCCTGCACCCCTCCGCCCCCGCCCCCTGCACCCCTCCGCACCCGCCCCCTGCACCCCTCCGCCCCTGCACCCCTCCGCCCCCGCCCCCTGCACCCCTCCGCCCCCGCCCCCTGCACCCCTCCGCCCCCGCCCCCTGCACCCCTCCGCCCCCGCCCCCTGCACCCCTCCGCCCCCGCCCCCTGCACCCCTCCGCCCCCGCCCCCTGCACCCCTCCGCCCCCGCCCCCTGCACCCCTCCGCCCCCGCCCCCTGCACCCCTCCGCCCCCGCCCCCTGCACCCCTCCGCCCCCGCCCCCTGCACCTCCCCGCCCCCTGCACCCCTCCGCCCCCGCCCCCTGCACCCCTCCGCCCCCGCCCCCTGCACCCCTCCGCCCCCGCCCCCTGCACCCCTCCGCCCCCGCCCCCTGCACCCCTCCGCCCCCGCCCCCTGCACCCCTCCGCCCCCGCCCCCTGCACCCCTCCGCCCCCGCCCCCTGCACCCCTCCGCCCCCGCCCCCTCCACCCCTCCGCCCCCGCCCCCTGCACCCCCCCGCCCCCTGCACCCCCCCGCCCCCTGCACCCCCCCGCCCCCTGCACCCCCCCGCCCCCTGCACCCCCCCGCCCCCTGCACCCCTCCGCCCCTGTACCACTCCGCCCCCCTCCGCCCACTGCACCCCTCCGCCCCCTGCACCCCTCCACCCCCTGCACCCCTCCGCCCCCTGCACCCCTCCGCCCCCTGCACCCCTCCGCCCCCTGCACCCCTCCGCCCCCGCCCCCTGCACCCCTCCGCCCCCGCCCCCTGCACCCCTCCGCACACGCCCCCTGCACCCCTCCGCCCCGCCCCCTGCACCCCTCCGCCCCCGCCCCCTGCACCCCTCCGCCCCTCCGCCCCCGCTCCCTGCACCCCACCGCCTCCTGCACCCCTGCACACCCGCCCCCTGCACCTCTGCACCCCTGCACCCCCGCCCCCTGCACGCCCCAGCCCCCTGCACCCCTCCGCCCCCGCCCCCTGCACCCCTCCGCCCCCGCCCCCTGCACCCCTCCGCCCACGCCCCCTGCACCCCTCCGCCTCCGCCCCCTGCGCCCCTCCGCCCCCGCCCCCTGCTCCCCTCCGCCCCCGCCCCCTGTTCCCCTCCCACCCCCTCCCCTCTGCTCCCCTCCCACCCCCTCCCCTTTGCTCCCCTCCCACACTCTCCCCTCTGCTCCACTCCCACCCCCCCTCCCCTCTGCTCCACTCCCACCCCCCCTCCCTCTGCTCCCCTCCACCCGCTCCCCTCCCACCCCCTCCCCTCTGCTCCCCTCCCACCCCCTCCCCTCTGCTCCCCTCCCACCCCCTCCCCTCTGCTCCCCTCCCACCCCCTCCCCTCTGCTCCCCTCCCCACCCCCTCCCCTCTGCTCCCCTCCCACCCCCTCCCCTCTGCTCCCCTCCCAACCCCTCCCCTCTGCTCCCCTCCCACCCCCTCCCCTCTGCTCCCCTCCCACCCCCTCCCCTCTGCTCCCCTCCCACCCCCTCCCCTCTGCTCCCCTCCCACCCCCTCCCCTCTGCTCCCCTCCCACCCCTCCCCTCTGCTCCCCTCCCACCCCCTCCCCTCTGCTCCCCTCCCACCCCCTCCCCTCTGCTCCCCTCCCACCCCCTCCCCTCTGCTCCCCTCCCACCCCCTCCCTCCCCACCCCCTCCCCTCTGCTCCCCACCCACCATCCCGATCTCTGTTACATCCTCCAGCCCCTAGACCCATCCCTCCCTCTGTCACCTCCAGCCCCTACAGCCCTCCCTATCTCTGTACCCCCAGCCCCAACCCCTCCCGATCTCTGTCCCCACAGCCCCTACACACCTCCCTATCTCTGTCCCCCCAGCCCCAACACCCCTCCCGATCTCTGTCCCACCAGCCCCGACACCCATCCCTATATCTGTACCTCTCCCTATCTCTGCACCTGCACCCCTCCATCCCCACCCACTGCACACCTCCACCCCTGCCACCTGCACCCCTCCACCCCCGCCCCCTGCACCCCTCCACCCCCGCCCCCTGCACCCCCTCCACCCCCGCCCCTGCACCCCTCCACCCCCGCCCCCTGCACCCCTCCACCCCCGCCCCCTGCACCCCTCCACCCCCGCCCCCTGCACCCCTCCACCCCCGCCCCCTGCACCCCTCCACCCCCGCCCCCTGCACCCCTCCACCCCCGCCCCCTGCACCCCTCCACCCCCGCCCCCTGCACCCCTCCACCCCCGCCCCCTGCACCCCTCCACCCCCGCCCCCTGCACCCCTCCACCCACGCCCCCTGCACTCCTCCACCCCCGCCCCCTGCACCCCTCCACCCCTCCACCCCTCCACCCCCCGCCCCCTGCACCCCTCCACCCCCGCCCCTGCACCACTCCACCCCGCCCCCTGCACCCCTCCACCCCGCCCCCTGCACCCCTCCGCACCCTGCACCCCTCCACCCCCGCACCCTGCGCCCCTCCATCACCGCCTCCTGCACCCCTGCACCCCTGCCCCCTGCGCCCCTCCGCCCCCGCACCCTGCGCCCCTCCGGCCCCGCCCCCTGCGCCTCTCCCCCTGCGCCCCTCCGCCCCTGCGCCCCTCCGCCCCCTCGCCTCTGCGCCCCTCCGCCCCCTCCCCTCTGCTCCCCTCCCACCCCCTCCCCTTTGCTCCCCTCCCACCCTCTCCCCTCTGCTCCACTCCCACCCACCCCTCCCCTCTGCACCACTCCCATCCCACCCCCCCTCTGCTCCACTCCCACCCCCCCCTCCCCTCTGCTCCACTCCCAACCCCTCCCCTCTGCTCCCCTCCCACCCGCTCCCCTCCCACCCCCTCCCCTCTGCTCCCCTCCCACCCCCTCCCCTCTGCTCCCCTCCACCCCCTCCCCTCTGCTCCCCTCCCACCCCCTCCCCTCTGCTCCCCTCCCACCCCCTCCCCTCTGCTCCCCTCCCACCCCCTCCCCTCTGCTCCCCAACCACCCCCTCCCCTCTGCTCCACACCCACCCCCTCCCCTCTGCTCCCCACCCACCATCCCGATCTCTGTTACATCCTCCAGCCCCTCGACCCATCCCTCCCTCTGTCACCTCCAGCTCTTACACCCCTCCCTATCTCTGTAGCATCCAGCCCCGACACACCTCACTATCTCTGTAACCTTCTCCAGCCCCTACACCCCTACACTCATCCCTATCCATAAGTTCCTCCAGCCCGACACCCTTCCCTATCTCTGTAGCCTCTTTTAGCCCCTACACCCCTCCTGATCTCTGTCCCCCCAGCCCCTACACACCTCCCGATCTCTGTACTCCCAGCCGCGACACCCCTCCCTATCTCTGTACCCCCAGCCCTAACACACCTCCCTATCTCTGTCTCCCCAGCCCCTACACACCTTCCTATCTCTGTCCCCCCAGCCCCGACACCCCTCCCGATCTCTGTCCCACCAGCCCCGACACCCCTCCCTATATCTGTACCACTCCCTATCTCTGCACCCCTCCGCCCCTGCACCCCTCCGCCCCTGCACCCCTCCGCCCCCTGCACCCCCCTGCACCCCTCCGCCCCCCGCCCCCTGCACCCCTCCGCCCCCGCCCCCTGAACCCCTCCGCCCCCGCCCCCTGCACCCCTCCGCCCCGGCCCCTGCACCCCTCCGCCCCCGGCCCCTGCACCCCTCCGCCCCCGGCCACTGCACCCCTCCGCCCCCGGCCCCTGCACCCCTCCGCCCCCGGCCCCTGCACCCCTCCGCCCCCGGCCCCTGCACCCCTCCGCCCCCGGCCCCTGCACCCCTCCGCCCCGGCCCCTGCACCCCTCCGCCCCCGGCCCCTGCACCCCTCCGCCCCCGGCCCCTGCACCCTCCGCCCCCGGCCCCTGCACCCCTCCGCCCCGGCCCCTGCACCCCTCCTCCCCCGCCCCCTGCACCCCTCCGCCCCCGGCCCCTGCACCCCCCGCCCCTGCACCCCTCCGCCCCCGTACCCTCCGCCCCCGCCCCCTGCACCCCCCCGCCCCCTGCACCCCTCCGCCCCTGTACCCCTCCGCCCCCGCCCCCTGCACCCCTCCGCCCCCTGCACCCCCCTGCACCCCTCCGCCCCTGCACCCCTCCGCCCCCGCCCCCTGCACCCCTCCGCCCCCGCCCCCTGCACCCCTCCGCCCCCGCCCCCTGCGCCCCTCCGCCCCCGCCCCCTGCACCCCTCCGCCCCTGCACCCCTCCGCCCCTCCGCCCCCGCCCCCTGCACCCCACCGCCTCCTGCACCCCTGCACACCCGCCCCCTGCACCTCTGCACCCCTGCACCCCCGCCCCCTGCACGCCCCAGCCCCCTGCACCCCTGCGCCCCTCCGCCCCCGCCCCCTGCACCCCTCCACCCCCGCCCCTGCACCCCTCCGCCCCCGCCCCCTGCACCCCTCCGCCCCCGCCCCCTGCACCCCTCCGCCCCCGCCCCCTGCACCCCTCCGCCCCCGCCCCCTGCACCCCTCCGCCCCCGCCCCCTGCACCCCTCCGCACCCGCCCCCTGCACCCCTCCGCCCCCGCCCCCTGCACCCCTCCGCCCCCGCCCCCTGCACCCCTCCGCCCCCGCCCCCTGCACCCCTCCGCCCCCGCCCTCTGCACCCCTCCGCCCCCGCCCCCTGCACCCCTCCGCCCCCGCCCCCTGCACCCCTCCGCCCCCGCCCCCTGCACCCCTCCGCCCCCGCCCCCTGCACCCCTCCGCCCCCGCCCCCTGCACCCCTCCGCCCCCGCCCCCTGCACCGCTCCGCCCCCGCCCCCTGCACCGCTCCGCCCCCGCCCCCTGCACCCCTCCGCCCCCGCCCCCTGCACCCCTCCGCCCCCGCCCCCTGCACCCCTCCGCCCCCGCCCCCTGCACCCCTCCGCCCCCGCCCCCTGCACCCCTCCGCCCCTGCACCCCTCCCACCCCCTCCCCTCTGCTCCCCTCCCACCCCCTCCCCTCTGCTCCCCTCCCACCCCCTCCCCTCTGCTCCCCTCCCACCCCCTCCCCTCTGCTCCCCTCCCACCCCCCTCCCCTCTGCTCCCCTCCCACCCCCTCCCCTCTGCTCCCCTCCCACCCCCTCCCCTCTGCTCCCCTCCCACCCCCTCCCCTCTGCTCCCCTCCCACCCCCTCCCCTCTGCTCCCCTCCCACCCCCTCCCCTCTGCTCCCCTCCCACCCCCTCCCCTCCCACCCCCTCCCCTCTGCTCCCCTCCACCCCCTCCCCTCTGCTCCCCACCCACCATCCCGATCTCTGTTACATCCTCCAGCCCCTAGACCCATACCTCCCTCTGTCACCTCCAGCCCCTACAGCCCTCCCTATCTCTGTACCCCCAGCCCCAACCCCTCCCGATCTCTGTCCCCACAGCCCCTACACACCTCCCTATCTCTGTCCCCCCAGCCCCAACACCCCTCCCGATCTCTGTCCCACCAGCCCCGACACCCATCCCTATATCTGTACCCCTCCCTATCTCTGCACCTGCACCCCTCCATCCCCACCCACTGCACACCTCCACCCCTGCCACCTGCACCCCTCCACCCCCGCCCCCTGCACCCCTCCACCCCCGCCCCCTGCACCACTCCACCCCCGCCCCCTGCACCCCTCCACCCCCGCCCCCTGCACCCCTCCACCCCCGCCCCCTGCACCCCTCCACCCCCGCCCCCTGCACCCCTCCACCCACGCCCCCTGCACACCTCCACCCCTGCCCCCTGCACCCCTCCACCCCCGCCCCCTGCACCTCTCCACCCCCGCCCCTGCACCCCTCCACCCCTGCACCCCTCCACCCCCGCCCCCTGCACCCCTCCACCCCGCCCCCTGCACCCCTCCGCACCCTGCACCCCTCCACCCCCGCCTCCTGCACCCCTCCATCACCGCCTCCTGCACCCCTGCACACCCGCCCCCTGCACCCCTGCACCCCTGCGCCCCTCCGCCCCCGCACCCTGCGCCCCTCCGGCCCCGCCCCCTGCGCCTCTCCCCCTGCGCCCCTCCGCCCCTGCGCCCCTCCGCCCCCTCGCCTCTGCGCCCCTCCGCCCCTCCCCTCTGCTCCCCTCCCACCCCCTCCCCTTTGCTCCCCTCCCACCCTCTCCCCTCTGCTCCACTCCCACCCACCCCTCCCCTCTGCACCACTCCCATCCCACCCCCCCTCTGCTCCACTCCCACCCCCCCTCCCCTCTGCTCCACTCCCAACCCCTCCCCTCTGCTCCCCTCCCACCCGCTCCCCTCCCACCCCCTCCCCTCTGCTCCCCTCCCACCCCCTCCCCTCTGCTCCCCTCCACCCCCTCCCCTCTGCTCCCCTCCCACCCCCTCCCCTCTGCTCCCCTCCCACCCCCTCCCTCTGCTCCCCTCCCACCCCCTCCCCTCTGCTCCCCTCCCACCCCCTCCCCTCTGCTCCCTCCCACCCCCTCCCCTCTGCTCCCCTCCCACCCCCTCCCCTCTGCTCCCCTCCCACCCCCTCCCCTCTGCTCCCCTCCCACCCCCTCCCCTCTGCTCCCCAACCACCCCCTCCCCTCTGCTCCACACCCACCCCCTCCCCTCTGCTCCCCACCCACCATCCCGATCTCTGTTACATTCCTCCAGCCCCTCGACCCATCCCTCCCTCTGTCACCTCCAGCTCTTACACCCCTCCCTATCTCTGTAGCATCCAGCCCCGACACACCTCACTATCTCTGTAACCTCCCTCCAGCCCCTACACCCCTACACTCATCCCTATCCATAAGTTCCTCCAGCCCTACACCCTTCCCTATCTCTGTAGCCTCTTTTAGCCCCTACACCCCTCCTGATCTCTGTCCCCCCAGCCCCTACACACCTCCCGATCTCTGTACTCCCAGCCGCGACACCCCTCCCTATCTCTGTACCCCCAGCCCTAACACACCTCCCTATCTCTGTCTCCCCAGCCCCTACACACCTTCCTATCTCTGTCCCCCCAGCCCCGACACCCCTCCCGATCTCTGTCCCACCAGCCCCGACACCCCTCCCTATATCTGTACCACTCCCTATCTCTGCAACCCCCGCCCCCTGCACCCCTCCGCCCCTGCACCCCTCCGCCCCTGCACCCCTCCGCCCCTGCACCCCTCCGCCCCTGCACCCCTCCGCCCCTGCACCCCTCCGCCCCTGCACCCCTCCGCCCCCTGCACCCCCCTGCACCCCTCCGCCCCCCGCCCCCTGCACCCCTCCGCCCCCGCCCCCTGCACCCCTCTGCCCCCGCCCCCTGAACCCCTCCGCCCCCGGCCCCTGCACCCCTCCGCCCCCGGCCCCTGCACCCCTCCGCCCCCGGCCCCTGCACCCCTCCGCCCCCGGCCCCTGCACCCCTCCGCCCCCGGCCCCTGCACCCCTCCGCCCCCGGCCCCTGCACCCCTCCGCCCCCGGCCCCTGCACCCCTCCGCCCCCGGCCCCTGCACCCCTCCGCCCCCGGCCCCTGCACCCCTCCGCCCCCGGCCCCTGCACCCCTCCGCCCCCGGCCCCTGCACCCCTCCGCCCCCGGCCCCTGCACCCCTCCGCCCCCGGCCCCTGCACCCCTCCGCCCCCGGCCCCTGCACCCCTCCGCCCCCGGCCCCTGCACCCCTCCGCCCCCGGCCCCTGCACCCCTCCGCCCCCGGCCCCTGCACCCCTCCGCCCCCGGCCCCTGCACCCCTCCGCCCCCGGCCCCTGCACCCCTCCGCCCCCGGCCCCTGCACCCCTCCGCCCCCGGCCCCTGCACCCCTCCGCCCCCGGCCCCTGCACCCCTCCGCCCCCGGCCCCTGCACCCCTCCGCCCCCGGCCCCTGCACCCCTCCGCCCCCGGCCCCTGCACCCCTCCGCCCCCGGCCCCTGCACCCCTCCGCCCCCGGCCCCTGCACCCCTCCGCCCCCGGCCCCTGCACCCCTCCGCCCCGGCCCCTGCACCCCTCCGCCCCCGGCCCCTGCACCCCTCCGCCCCCGGCCCCTGCACCCCTCCGCCCCCGGCCCCTGCACCCCTCCGCCCCCGGCCCCTGCACCCCTCCGCCCCCGGCCCCTGCACCCCTCCGCCCCCGGCCCCTGCACCCCTCCGCCCCCGGCCCCTGCACCCCTCCGCCCCCGGCCCCTGCACCCCTCCGCCCCCGGCCCCTGCACCCCTCCGCCCCCGGCCCCTGCACCCCTCCGCCCCCGGCCCCTGCACCCCTCCGCCCCCGGCCCCTGCACCCCTCCGCCCCCGGCCCCTGCACCCCTCCGCCCCCGGCCCCTGCACCCCTCCGCCCCCGGCCCCTGCACCCCTCCGCCCCCGGCCCCTGCACCCCTCCGCCCCCGGCCCCTGCACCCCTCCGCCCCCGGCCCCTGCACCCCTCCGCCCCCGGCCCCTGCACCCCTCCGCCCCCGGCCCCTGCACCCCTCCGCCCCCGGCCCCTGCACCCTCCGCCCCCGGCCCCTGCACCCCTCCGCCCCCGGCCCCTGCACCCCTCCGCCCCCGGCCCCTGCACCCCTCCGCCCCCGGCCCCTGCACCCCTCCGCCCCCGGCCCCTGCACCCCTCCGCCCCCGGCCCCTGCACCCCTCCGCCCCCGGCCCCTGCACCCCTCCGCCCCCGGCCCCTGCACCCCTCCGCCGCCGGCCCCTGCACCCCTCCGCCCCCGGCCCCTGCACCCCTCCGCCCCCGGCCCCGGCACCCCTCCGCCCCCGGCCCCTGCACCCCTCCGCCCCCGGCCCCTGCACCCCTCCGCCCCCGGCCCCTGCACCCCTCCGCCCCCGGCCCCTGCACCCCTCCGCCCCCGGCCCCTGCACCCCTCCGCCCCCGGCCCCTGCACCCCTCCGCCCCCGGCCCCTGCACCCCTCCTCCCCCGGCCCCTGCACCCCTCCGCCCCCGGCCCCTGCACCCCTCCGCCCCCGGCCCCTGCACCCCTCCGCCCCCGGCCCCTGCACCCCTCCGCCCCCGGCCCCTGCACCCCTCCGCCCCCGGCCCCTGCACCCCTCCGCCCCCGGCCCCTGCACCCCTCCGCCCCCGGCCCCTGCACCCCTCCGCCCCCGGCCCCTGCACCCCTCCGCCCCCGGCCCCTGCACCCCTCCGCCCCCGGCCCCTGCAACCCTCCGCCCCCGGCCCCTGCACCCGTCCGCCCCCGGCCCCTGCACCCGTCCGCCCCCGGCCCCTGCACCCCTCCGCCCCCGGCCCCTGCACCCCTCCGCCCCCGGCCCCTGCACCCCTCCGCCCCCGGCCCCTGCACCCCTCCGCCCCCGGCCCCTGCACCCCTCCGCCCCCGGCCCCTGCACCCCTCCGCCCCCGGCCCCTGCTCCCCTCCGCCCCTCCGCCCCTGCGCACCTCCGCCCCCGCCCCCTGCGCCTCTCCGGCCCCGCCCCCTGCGCCCCTCCGCCCCGCCCCCTGCGCCCCTCCGCCCCTGCGCCCCTCCGCCCCGCCCACTGCGCTCCCTCCGCCCCCTGCTCCCCTCCGCCCCCTCCCCTCTGCTCCCCTCCGCTCTGCTCCCCTCCGCCCCCTCCCCTCTGCTCCCCTCCCACCCCCTCCCCTTTGCTCCCCTCCCACCCTCTCCCCTCTGCTCCACTCCCACCCACCCCTCCCCTCTGCACCACTCCCACCCCACCCCCCCTCTGCTCCACTCCCACCCCCCCCTCCCCTCTGCTCCACTCCCACCCCCTCCCCTCTGCTCCCCTCCCACCCGCCCCCCTCCCACCCCCTCCCCTCTGCTCCCCTCCCACCCCCTCCCCTCTGCTCCCCTCCCACCCCCTCCCCTCTGCTCCCCTCCCACCCCCTCCCCTCTGCTCCCCTCCCACCCCCTCCCCTCTGCTCCCGTCCCACCCCCTCCCCTCTGCTCCCCTCCCACCCCCTCCCCTCTGCTCCCCTCCCACCCCCTCCCCTCTGCTCCCTCCCACCCCCTCCCCACTGCTCCCCTCCCACCCCCTCCCCTCTGCTCCCCTCCCCTCTGCTCCCCACCCACCCCCTCCCCTCTGCTCCCCTCCCACCCCCTCCCCTCTGCTCCCCTCCCACCCCCTCCCCTCTGCTCCCCTCCCACCCCCTCACCTCTGCTCCCCTCCCACCCCCTCCCCTCTGCTCCCCTCCCACCCCCTCCCCTCTGCTCCCCTCCCACCCCCTCCCCTCTGCTCCCCTCCCACCCCCTCCCCTCTGCTCCCCTCCCACCCCCTCCCCTCTGCTCCCCTCCCACCCCCTCCCCTCTGCTCCCCTCCCACCCCCTCCCCTCTGCTCCCCTCCCACCCCCTCCCCTCTGCTCCCAACCCACCCCCTCCTCACAGCTCCCCTCCCACCCCCTCCCCTCTGCTCCCCTCCCACCCCCTCCCACCCCCTCCCTCTGCTCCCCACCCAGCCCCTCCCCTCTGCTCCCCACCCACCCCCTCCACTCTGCTCCCCACCCACCCCCTCCCCCCTGCACCCCTCCGCCCCCGCCCCCTGCACCCCTCCGCCCCCGCCCCCTGCACCCCTCCGCCCCGCCCCCTGCACCCCTCCGCCCCCGCCCCCTGCACCCCTCCGCCCCCGCCCCCTGCACCCCTCCGCCCCCGCCCCCTGCACCCCTCCGCCCCCGCCCCCTGCACCCCTCCGCACCCTGCACCCCTCCACCCCCGCCTCCTGCACCCCTCCATCACCGCCTCCTGCACCCCTGCACACCCGCCCCCTGCACCCCTGCACCCCCGCCCCCTGCATGCCCCAGCCCCCTGCGCCCCTCCGCCCCCGCACCCTGCGCCCCTCCGGCCCCGCCCCCTGCGCCCCTCCGCCCCGCCCCCTGCGCCCCTCCGCCCCGCCCCCTGCGCCCCTCCGCCCCGCCCCCTGCGCCCCTCCGTCCCTGCGCCCCTCCGCCCCCGCCCCCTCCGCCCCCGCCCCCTGCTCCCCTCCGCCCCTCCCCTCTGCTCCCCTCCGCCCCCTCCCCTCTGCTCCCCTCACACCCCCTCCCCTCTGCTCCCCTCCCACCCCTCCCCTCTGCTCCCCTCCCACCCCCTCCCCTCTGCTCCCCTCCCACCCCCTCCCCTCTGCTCCCCTCCCACCCCCTCCCCTCTGCTCCCCTCCCACCCCCCTCCCCTCTGCTCCCCTCCCACCCCCTCCCCTCTGATCCCCTCCCACCCCCTCCCCTCTGCTCCCCTCCCACCCCCTCCCCTCTGCTCCCCTCCCACCCCCTTCCCTCTGCTCCCCTCCCACCCCCTCCCCTCCGCTCCCCTCCCCCCCCACACCCTCCCCTCCCCCCCACCCCACCCCCCCCACCCCACACCCTCCCCCCCCACCCCACACCCTCCCCCCCACCCCACACCCTCCCCCCCACCCCACACCCTCCCCCCCCACCCCACACCCTCCCCCCCCCACCCCACACCCTCCCCCCCCACCCCACACCCTCCCCACCCCACACCCTCCCCCACCCCACACCCTCCCCCCACCCCACACCCTCCCACACCCTCCCCCCCCCACCCACACCCCTCCTCCCCCCCCACCCCACACCCTCCCCTCCCACCCCACACCCTCCCTCCCACCCCACACCCTCCCCTCCCACCCCACTCCCTCCCCTCCCACCCCACTCCCTCCCCTCCCACCCCACTCCCTCCCCTCCCACCCCACACCCTCCCCTCCCACCCCACACCCTCCCCTCCCACCCCTTCCTCCACCCCTTCCTCCACCCCTTCCTCCACCCCTTCCTCCACCCCTTCCTCCACCCCTCCCCTCCCACCCCTCCCCTCCCACCCATTCCTCCACCCCTTCCTCCACCCCTCCCCTCCCACTCCAACACTCCGCTCCCCTCCGCTCCCCTCCCCTCCGCTCCCTCTCCCCCCTTGTCCCCCCTTGTCCCCCCTTGTCCCCCCTTGTCCCCCTTGTCCCCCCTTGTCCCCCCTTGTCCCCCCTTCCCCCCCCCCCTCCCCCTCCACCCCTCCCCCTCCACCTCCCCTCCACCTCCCCTCCCCCTCCCCTCCTCTCCCCTCCCCCTCCCCTCCCCTCCCTCTCCCCCCCTTCCCACCCCCTCTCCCCCCCCTCCCCCACCCCTCTCCTACCCCTCTCCTACCCTCCCCTCTTCTCCCCTCTCACCCCATCCCCTCCCCTCTGCTCCCCTCCCCTCTGCGCCCCTCCACCGCCTCCCCGCTGCTCCCCTCCCCTCTGCTACCCTCCCCTCCGCTCCCCCTCCTCCCTCCCCTCCGGTCCCCTCCCCCCCTCTTCTCCCCTCCCCCCCTCCACTCTGCTCCCCTCACCTCCCCACTCTCCCCCCCCTCTCCCCCCTCTCCCCCCCTCCCACCCCCCTCCGCCCCTCCCACCCCCCTCCCCCTCACCCCCTCACCCCCCTCCCCTCTGCTCCCCTCACCTCCCCACTCTCCCCCCCCCTCCCCCCTCCACCCCCCTCCCCTCTGCTCCCCTCCCCCCCTCTCCTCTACTCCCCTCCCACCCCCTCCCCGCTGCTCCCCTCCCGCCTCCCCTCCACTCCCCTCCCCCCCTTGCCTCTGCTGCCCTCCCGCCCCCCTCGTCTGATCTCCTTCCCCCTCCTCTGATCCCCTTCCCCCTCCTCACTCTGCTCCCCTCCCGCCCTCCCCTCTGCTCCCCTTCCACCCCTCCCCTCCCCACCCCTCCCCTTCCCTCCCCTTCCCTCCCCTTCCCTCCCCTTCCCTCCCCTCCCCTCTGCTCCCCTCTGCTCCCCTCACCTCCCCTCCTACCCCCCCTCCCCCTCCCCTCCCCCTCTCACCCCCTCCTCTCCCTCTCCTCACCTCCACTCTGCTCCCCTCCCACCCACTCCCCGCTGCTCCCCTCCCCTCTGCTCCCCACCCCTCCGCTCCCCTCCCTCCCCTTCCCCCCCCACCCCCCCCTCCCCTCCCCTCCCCTCCCCTCCGCTCCCCTCCCCCCCTCCCGTCCCCTCCGCTCCCCTCCCCCCTCCTCCCCCCCTCCCGTCCGCTCCCCTCCCCCCCTCCCCTGCGCTCCCCTCCCCCCCTCCCCTGCGCTCCCCTCCTCCCCTTCCCTCCGCTCCCCTCCCCCCCCTCTCCCCCGCTCCCCTCCCCCCCTCCACTCTGCTCCCTTCCCGCCCTACCCTCTGCTCCCCTCCCGCCCTACCCTCTGCTCCCCTCCCGCCCTACCCTCTGCTCCCCTCCCGCCCTACCCTCTGCTCCCCTCCCGCCCTACCCTCTGCTCCCCTCCCGCCCTACCCTCTGCTCCCCTCCCGCCCTACCCTCTGCTCCCCTCCCGCCCTACCCTCTGCTCCCCTCCCGCCCTACCCTCTGCTCCCCTCCCGCCCTACCCTCTGCTCCCCTCCCGCCCTACCCTCTGCTCCCCTCCCGCCCTACCCTCTGCTCCCCTCCCGCCCTACCCTCTGCTCCCCTCCCGCCCTACCCTCTGCTCCCCTCCCGCCCTACCCTCTGCTCCCCTCCCGCCCTACCCTCTGCTCCCCTCCCGCCCTACCCTCTGCTCCCCTCCCGCCCTACCCTCTGCTCCCCTCCCGCCCTACCCTCTGCTCCCCTCCCGCCCTACCCTCTGCTCCCCTCCCGCCCTACCCTCTGCTCCCCTCCCGCCCTACCCTCTGCTCCCCTCCCGCCCTACCCTCTGCTCCCGTCCCGGCCTACCCTCTCCCCCCCTACCCTCTGCTCCCCTACCCTCTGCTCCCCTCCCGCCCTACCCTCTGCTCCCCTCCCGCCCTACCCTCTGCTCCCCTCCCGTCCTACCCTCTGCTCCCCTCCCGTCCTACCCTCTGCTCCCCTCCCGCCCTACCCTCTGCTCCCCTCCCGCCCTACCCTCTGCTCCCCTCCCGCCCTACCCTCTGCTCCCCTCCCGCCCTACCCTCTGCTCCCCTCCCGCCCTACCCTCTGCTCCCCTCCCGCCCTACCCTCTGCTCCCCTCCCGCCCTTCCCTCTGCTCCCCTCCCGCCCTACCCTCTGCTCCCCTCCCGCCCTACCCTCTGCTCCCCTCCCCCTCCCCTCCCCCTCCCCTCCCCCTCTCACCCCCTCCCCTCCCCGCTGCTCCCCTCCCCGCTGCTCCCCTCCCCGCTGCTCCCCTCCCCGCTGCTCCCCTCCCCGCTGCTCCCCTCCCCGCTGCTCCCCTCCCCGCTGCTCCCCTCCCCGCTGCTCCCCCTCCCCGCTGCTCCCCTCCCCGCTGCTCCCCTCCCCGCTGCTCC